>NW_027094089.1:42502304-43762304 GCF_029207755.1 Chamaea fasciata
CAGTCTCTGGCTTTATTCAGCCTTATTGGTAGTATAGCCTCAGAGAGCTGCACCAACTGTGAACTTGGCTGTACACGCAAAGCCTTTTAAAGACTCCTCTCATTTTTCCTCTGTAATTTAAAAAATGCACCCCAGTGCATTTTAATAATGTTGCAGTAGGTCAGCAGCCCAGCAAAACACATGAAATCCCACTAAATGTAATGAATTGGAGTCATCATTCCCTTCATATGTATTTGTGACAGGCCTGTATTTGTGTGGTCCTGCCTCTAGACTGAGGAAAGTACTAAATAATTCCTGTGTATTCACATAACTTCACCTCTACCAGAACTTGTTTACCAGTTGACCACTTCCAGCATGTTACATAGGCTATATTTCTTTCAAAAGGTTCATTTCCTATCTTTTACCTCATGTCTACATTTGAGAAGTGATTATTCTGAAACATGTCACTGAAGTTGTTATCATCCTCCCACTTCTCTGATTTTATTTAAAAAATATTAGAGAACTTTATACAGGAAATCATATCTAAATGCTATTCAAGATATTCAGCCTGAATCCTGCGGTCCTCCTTCAATCTTTATCCTGGCACAGCTTTTACTGAGGTCAATGGGCTTATAGCCTGAATAAAGACTAAAAGCTGTAAGATGAGGCCCACTGGGCAAAATTACTAGAGATGGACAAATTAGTTTGGATAGACTAGCATTGAAACAAAATATGTGCACAAATCCTAGACTGAGCTGAAGCCTGTCAGGCTTTGCATTTAGCTGTGTGTATAACTTTTGTGAATATTCATATTCGCAGCTTGGGACCCTACATCCTGGCCTCCAGAATGTGTGAATTGCTACAGCCATCCTTTCTTCCTGCCTTGGAGGCCCCATTGCAGGAGAAGGCAACCTCCCCACAGGAGTTCAGCTCAGTAGACAGGCAGTTCCAGGACATGAACAAGGCAGCTCTTACTGCAGAGTTTTGGTTTGATCTTCTCCCTGCAAAAGTATCATTTTAGAGAGCCCTAAAAACCAGCTGTCTGGATTCCTATTAAAGAGTAATTGAAGTACACCTCTTTTAACCTGGCTGCTGCACTTGCTTCCCTTCCATGTTCGCACAGTTCTGCCACACACCTAGAGATTCCAAGGCTGTCTTGGGAGGCCTCTTTGTGCCTCTGCAGGTTGCAGTCTGAAGCAGAAAACTTCTTCCTGGTTCAGGGTATGGGAGGGAGCTCTTCCCTACACAGAGAGTTGTGTTGAAGCACCACCAGCTCCAATGTGAGGTGTCTAGAGATTTTTACTGGCTAAAGCAGCACGTGCACACTGCTTTGCCTTTCATGATTGTCATTTGTGTACTGAAGAGGACATGTGTCTGCCTGCACACACTTGCTTTAACTTAGAATGGAGGGTTGAACCCTAAAGCCTTTATTCCTGTTCTCACCTTTGCACCCAGGAGTGGAGGTAAGACTACAAAATTCTCTGCTGCTGGTAGCACCTCCAAGACAGGGAGATCTCTTCACAAAAAAACAGGAAACTCGGATGAAGTCTGGTTGTTGTGAAAAGTCCATTTTGTGACCAAAATGTTTGGACAGGATATAGAAAAACATCAGACCCATGAATATTTAGAAAATCAGAGTACACCGTGGCCTGACTATTGCCATCTTGCTAAAATGTTACATTACTCCTTCTGTGGGGACTATAGTCAGTGCAAAGATAGCCAGGGTTAATTTTCATGCTCTCTTGGTGGTGTAAAAGAACATCGGGAAATTTTTATGTAATTTCTAGTTGGAAAACTTCCTTTAAAAATCTGATTTTTGTGGTTAAGTGACTGAAAAACATTCATTAGTATCTTTTAAAATATTGGCAACAAGTACCATAACTTTGATTTTCAGATATTACAGAACTCTGGTGATATAATTTAAAAAAAATAATGAAGCATCTCCTCCAGATTATTTAAACTGCAAAGGCAAAGGTACCTGCCATATATTAACATTGTCAGCCACCTAGGCATTACAGTGGATTTTTAATGTGTTTCATCAAAACACTTAAAGGCACTTTTTAAAATATATGACCCACTAAATAAAAAAACATAGGACATAATCTTCAAGGCACCCTGATTAATGCAAAATTGACTTGAGCAAATGCAGCTTATGGCCATAGTCCAGGAAGCTCGCTTGATGCTAAAGAGTTTCATACAATAGTTTTCCATTTTCAAAATCGCATCAATTTTTACTTAAAGCATTTTGAAAACAGGTACAGCAACCTTCAATCAACTGTCCAGTAATAATTTTAAATCCCTTACTATTAAATTGTATAAAATGTAAAAATTTGAGTTATGGGAAGAGGACAATGGTGTAGGGAACTGATTTCCTGGCTGCCACCAAACCAGGGCTGTCAGCTGGTTGTACAGAGATAGAGATGGAGTGAGCCAAATTATTCATTGTGAATAAGTTATGCGATTAATTTTTCTCTTTTTCTTTTTTTTTCTGTGTTTCTGATTTCTTCAGATATCTTTGTGACAGATAGACTCAAAATATTTATACTGTTAAAACTCATAGTAGGATTTGTCCTGTAGTACCCATGTGTCAACAAATGCTAAATGAGTATGTTATAGCAATCAAATCACATGAAACACTCTCTGCTTTACCTATGCAGCACCACCTTGGGGAAAATAACTGTAATTCTTTTCTATCATTATTTTCTGTAGTGACATTTGATTGTAAACAATTAAAAGCAGACACTCAACTGCTGGGTATAACACAAGGAGGCATAAACACTGCCTTTCTCCCTACAAGAAAGAATTAAATTTAAAAAAGGAAAAGCTTAACCACTATACAAACATTGGGAAAACATAGCTAAATATTTCCTGAATACTGCCTTCATGCAATAAGACTGTCACAATGCATGTACCCTGTGCCCAGTGCTGGGGCTTCAGCCTCAGCAACAAAAACACCAGCAGTTCTGCAGGCTGCAGAATGAGGCAAGGTGGGGCTCAGCCAGGGGTGACAACTGGATAACTGGTTTTCCATCTGTGAAGGGAAAATTAACTGAAATGGAAAAATATGGCACCTGCTCTGTGTATTGGCTGGAGTATCTCATTATATTGGCGCAAGCACTTCAGAAAAAGAACATTTTTCTTGCAAAGACAGCTAGAAGGTCATTCAGTGTGTGCCATTCTCATGATGATCTTTCAAGAAGCCTTAAAAATGGCAGAGGAGTTGGAAATGCCATATTTCTCCCCACCTAACCTTGTGCTCATCCTCAGCTTTGGATGATGCAGAGGACCGAAGATGACATCCCTCTCACAACTTCTGAGAGGACATGGCTGCTTGGTGACCTGCTGGAAGAAATCAGAGACAGGCAAAATGGAGGTGCTATTTGAGGCACCTCACCCATAAGTGGATCAAAAAGCATTAAAGGTCTCATGAAAGCACTCACCACATAGAAAGAAAAGAAAAACAGGAAATGAAAAGTGGAGAAAATAAAAACTCAGATGAAGTTTTCAGGGTTCCAGCATCAATATTCTTTTTATAAGACAAAAATGTTTGAGAGCTTTTTTTATGAAAAGGAAAGCCTGTTTTATTGACTGATGAAAGTTTTATGATAGCTCTATGATCTGGTCTATAATTTCTAAATTGTTCCTAAACTTTTCCATTCAGAGAGTCTCTGATGACAGCCTGGGGAGCTCAGCCTCTAAGGCTAACAACATCCCAGCCATAACCATCCTTCTGAAAGAGGGCTTGTGGTGTGAGCACAGCTGTGTCTTGGTCATTCAACCTGTACTGAATACACAGCACAGGAAAAGATGTGGGCAGTGTAATGTTCAGTGGGGCCTTTGCCAAACAGAAGTGATGTTCCTCTTGGTAAGCAGGATTGCCACAAGGCTGCTGTAGGGTTTTGTTTGCCAGCAATCTGTTTCCCATGCAAGGAAAAAGACACATTTTTCTCATGTTTTCTATGTGAGGAAATATGGAAAAGCTGGAGCCAGGGCAGGTGAACCCTTCTAAAATGAGGTTTGCAATGGGGATTAAAAACTGTTCAGTCACAGAATATCCTGAGTTGAAAAGGACCATAAGGATCATCAAAATTCAGCTCCTGGCCCTGCATAGGGCAACCCCACGAATCACACCATGTGACCAAGAATGTTGTCCAAATTCTTCTTGAGCTCTGTCAGGCTGGTGCTGTGACCAGTTCTCTAGGGAGCCTGTTCCAGTGTCCAGCCACCTTCTGTGGTGTTCCTGATATCCAGCTTAAACCTCCCTTGACATGACTTCAGGCCATTCTCTCAAGTCCTGTCACTGTCACCACAGAGAACATATCAGTGCCTGCCCCTCCTCTTCCCCTCACAAGGAAGGTGTAACTGCAGTGAAGTCTCCCTTCAGTCTCCTCCAGGCTGAACAGACCAAGTGACCTCAGCCACTGCTCACACAGCTTCACCTTAAGGTCTTTCACCCTCCTTTGGACACTCCCTGACAGCTCAATGTCTTTACTATATTGTGGTGCCGCAAACTGCACACAATACTGCATGTGAAGTCGCACCAGTGCACAGCAGAGTGGGACAATCTCCTCTTTCAGGTATTTTTCATTAACTACCAGAAAAATCTTCTCTGTAGTTTTACCAGTAACTTAAGTGAGACTGACAGGCCTGTAGTTAGCAGGGTCACCACTCTTGCTTTTCTAGAAACAGCTAACACTTTCCACGACCAAAGCAACATATAAGCAGTTGGGAATAATCAGAGCCTTTATCTTGTGAAATACAATCTGTGGCTCTTTAAGCACTTTCGAGAATGAAACTGGCCTCTTTAAAACTGATGGAAGTACCTTATATGCAAATAACATGTACACTGGGAGCATATCAGCCTACAGGGTTGCCTGATGGGGACCCAGAAAGCTTTAAAAGCTTTAAAAGCTAAACTTTAAGTTGGTAATGAAGAACTTGCCCTCACTGGGTCAGGCTCGTAACAAACATACAGTTAGGACATATTATACTTCACAATGATTCACGGCTGGCTCTGGCAGTCACTGAAAAAGACTGGAAGAACAGTCTTGACTATCACAGCTGAAGTAGAGGGAAGAAATCAAAGGTCATTCCATCAAAACCCCTTTCTCAGCTGTGCTGGATCACAAGAGCTGAACACTAGAGTTGAGGCAAGAGCTACAAAGCTCCTATTTGCACAAAATGTGTTATTTAGATCCCCTCACTGCCCTGATACGTGAACAATTGAGAACAAATGGCATAGCGGCTTCTACATGGCTTCAGAAAATATGAGAGGGAGAGAAGGTTGAGGTAGTATATCTGTTTTCATTTTCCACTGATAATTTTCCTGTCCATGGGAAACCATCAGGATAGTATTTTGTGCATTGTCTAAGAATGAAGATGTCTTTCTTCACAATAAAAATGCTTTTTTTGGTACTGGCACAGACATAGATGTTTTCTGCAATTTACCCCAGTGCTGTAAACTTTTCCTCAGGTGATTTGTATGTTCTTCTGGGTTTTGAACTTACAAAAACTGGTAACACTGTGCATATTCTACTCATTATTTTATACAGGGAGGTTAATGAATGTATGCAACATAATAACTATGGCAGAGGATCTTTGTGGGCAGTTCCCAGCCCAAACACTGGCTGATCCAGACCAAATAAAGTGGCTTCTGTAGCATCTTGAATTATATGATGCACTTAGGAAAACAAAAAAAAAAAAGTACAGATTTCCTTATAGAAAGGAGTTTACAAAGGGTGTGAGATTTCTGGAAGCCATTGGGAGGACCCCTAGGGCATGGCTGATGCCTGGATGCTGAAGCATGGCACATAAGACTGAAAACTTCAGAGCAATGGAGTGTTTGGGTCCAAGGCTGCAGTCACTGAGGATACTTTGCTTTCTCCATCTCCACTGAGCAGGGCAGTGGTGGGCTTGTGCTGTGGAAAAAGGTCAGGGCTGTCTTTCTGCCTCCCTGCTATGCACGCACAGCTCTAGGCTCTGAGTACTGCTTTTGGCTTCCCTGAGTTCAGTGAGGAACTCTGTTTTCAGCTAGTCAAGGTATTAGTTTTTTTCCCCAAGGTCATTATTACCTTTCATCCAATGAACCAGTTTTCATTTCAATGTAGGACTACAAACATGAGTTAAAGACTCTTTGGTGCAGCTTGGTAAATGCTTGGTATGGTTCTTAGACTTAAGATAGCAGTCTTGTAGCTCTCTCTAAACTTGGCTTGGACTGCTGCTGAGACACCCTTACGTTCATTATTTCAATGGGGAAAAATGAGCTGGAAGTAGCAAAACTTATATAATGTTTTTCTTTCCTTCCCCTGCCCCCATTCTCTCCAAACCTTACATTCTTTTGTGTTGTTCAAGTTCCCCAGTGCTTTATATGAGGATTCAGAAGTCTGGTTCTCTGGAAACAATTGTTATGTCAGCTGACATTAACACAGCAAGCACTTTAATATTTTTTCCAACATATCCATCAATTTCAATGGCCAAAACATTAATTCTCATTAAGCTTCAACAAAGTTTCTCATTTGCCTGTAATTCTGTCACCATACTGACTCCATGCAATACTGCTTTACAAATATACCCAGTCATTTAACTAAAAGAACTTCGGGAAGCTTTATTTTAAGTGACTTTGTGCCCATAAGTTTGTGAGTCTTCTAGGGAATTTATGACACGAATTTGAGCTCCTCCTGTTCTAAGTTTTAAAAAAGCATATATGTTTTAAATCAGCCAAAAAATGTGAAATTTTATATTGTTGATACTAGCTTGGGAACTAGGCATAGCCCTCCAGAATTATCAGAAAATACAAAGAAAAAACAGAGATGAACTCAGCTGCTGAAACATGGATCAAAGCTTTCTTGCTGCCTACATGCACAAGGACTATCCCGAAAGATTAATCAGCTGATTTCAGAAGTATCAGTTTTAGTTTTGTGCCCACTGGACAAAAGAAGATGCTGTTCAAGGACATTGAGCAAGGACATTGTTCAAGAGAATACAAAAGATGGTGTGTTTCTTTTTTTTTAGTCATTATTAAACAGTTACAAATATGTGTATCTTAATAATGACAATGGGCTACTCTAATGTTTCAGAGTTGTAACTGGGCTAGTCTAAGGCCATAACCTGTATGAAAACCTATCCACTAACAAATAATGGATATCCACTATAAGATATCGTAGTTTCACTGTGGGCAGAGACTAAAAAAAAATACTAATAATATCTCAGCTATTAGTATAACAAATTATAAATGTTCCCATTTTAGAACTATAATGCAGTAAATGTATTAAGCAGAGTCTATGTTTTCTTTTTAAATGAAGCATGCAGCCCCATCCCACTCACCAAGCCACATTTTTACCTTCAAACATCACCCAAAAATGTGCGTAAGTGCTATGGTTGGGGGAAGTAAGATGCTGGTCCTGCCCCTAGAGAGAAGAATCACGACAGATTAACTCCCATGTCCTTTCTGGGTGTGCTGAAAATCTATAAAATAAATTCCCACCAACATTAAGAGGGCTTAGTATAGGCAATTGACCTTGTAAATCAAGAATAGAATAGGCTCTATAATGTATAATATTTTGAGGTATTTATCACCTTGCCCAGGCAGACAGGATTCAAGCATGTAAATTGTGGTAATGGTAACAGTAATTCTACATCCCAGTGCCTGCACACCAGTGAGAGTGCCCCCAGGGCTGCAGGCAGTGTTTTCCCTCTGTAACCCCCACGCCGCCCCAGTACAGCTCAGACTCAGGGCTGGTGGTCCAGAGAGACCAAGGCAAACAGGACAAAACTGTATGCCCAATTGCATCCTCTTTCTTGTTACTTATGCAAGTGCATCTCTAATTCTCTGTGCCTTTTGTTCTGCTCACCAGTTTTCTCCAGATTTCTTCCCAGCTCTGCAGGATTTTCTTTCCTAAGGAGAAGGCATATTTAGGTTATTCTCAGTTCAATCCCTTATCATGATAGAAAAATGACATGAGCCATGGCTGAATATATATTCAAAAAATTTCAAAACATTTGAAGTAGGATAAAATAAATAATCCTGAGGCAAATGACTTGTTGTAGTCTCCAATTCTTCTAATATATTCCAGAAATGCACATGACTTTAAGAATACATTGCAACCTTCTGATAATTGTTAATGCATGTAAGTGTTTCGCAGGAAAAACGACATTTTGTGTTATCTTAAAAAGCCCTTTTGAGTAAGAGTCCATATCTCCAGGTATTTCTTTTAAAGGGGAACAATTTAATAAAAATAACAAAGCTAGAAACCAAGAACATTAACTTCCACTTTGCCTAGCTACATGCTAGTACTCTTGCTGTAATTATAACACAGAGGTCATTCCAAAGGAATTACCAGCCTTCAAATAATATGAGACAATTATTCTCCAGGGAGTCAGACAAATTCGTAAGACAAATACAGTTGAAATTTCAGACATCAATCTCTTTTTTAGCATAGCATGGGAAAAGGGAGCTGTGAAATGTAATTTTACCCTAAGGCCCAACAAATGATCACATTAAAATGATTTAAAAAAAAAGACTTTACATCTATTATACCTCAGAAGTGAATGTAGCGTTGGATCTTTCTAAGCCTTCCTGTGAATAATAGCATTTAATAGAATCTGTAAAAAACCCTTTTCAGATGCCCGTGTTTTTGGCTGCCAGGGCTGTCACAGAAGGCAGCCCCACATGCTGTGGTGCAGAGCTGGGTGCCGTGCGGGGGAGCAGCGTGGTGCCATGAGCCAGCTCCCACTTCCCAGGCACCCCCCGGCTGTGGGGCTCACACTAGACCCTGCCACAACACCTCCCTACTGCTTGTGGTACAAGAGAGGATTCCTCAAAGTAGCTCTTTTTATGCTGACCAAATATTCCCCAAACAGGAGGAAGCTGAGCCAGTCTCATGCCCAGCTGTAGCGAGAGGCTGGATTGGATGGGAGCCTCATTTCCCTGGTACTGACAACCGCAAGTGGAAATTTAAAGGCAAATGTACTTACAGCCATCTCAAAACTACCTTGAAGAGCTTTCAGTGATCACCCATTGTGAACCGCAAGAACATCCACTAATGGCGAGCATTGTCTGTGAGTGCAGGAGGGGTGATAGAACCCCAAAAGGTAGCAGCTGTGGATTCAGAGCTTTTTTATACTTCAGTCCATCAGATCTACATCACTTCCCATGAGCTTGTTTTATCTAGAACCCTGTATGGCTTGAGCCCACCTAGAAAAGAAATTTGGGACCGGCACTATTTTCAATACTGCTGTACAGAAAGCAGCAAACCCTTTCATTCCTGCTTGAATAGAGTCACTTAAGATATCTTCTACATTTACACAGGGCCAGTCATGCCAGCCTCGATTTGACTGGGCTGCTTCTGTGAACTGGGCAGAATTTAGCCCAGTGTGTGTGCCACAGTCAAAGTGTTGAAGTGGAAAATGAATGTTAAGGAACTTCTCTTTGGCTGGGTTTGACTTACAGAAACGTATAACAGTCCCATTCTTCAGATAAGTGCATTTCTCCAACTGCTATTACTCAAGAAAACAGGCTCCTTAGAAATCTTTACAGCCAACACATTGCAATGTGACCTTGCACAACTTGGCAGTGAAGCTCTGCATGTTTTTATTGTATTTAAATAGCACCATTAGTTTTATTCATATGAGGAAGTTAAACTATAGCTTCAATGATATTCTAGCACTGCATGTGCACTGAGTACATGCGTGCCCCTGAAGGTGCAGGGTTTCCCAGGAGCAGAGGAAAAAAGGGGTGTGTGAGGAAGAGTGCATAAGTTTGTGCACACACAAATGTGCATGAGTTTTTTTCCAAGGATGTATTCCCATCCCTGTGACACTGTGGTCAACAACTGCCTGAATGATCCTATTAGGCACAGCCTCTTCAAGTATTTCTGAAAGAATGCATCCCAAATGGAAGCTGACAAATTAATGAGAAATGCAAATGCGTCCTGGTTTAAATGAGTGCAAAAATGGAGCAGCACCTGTCTGGTTGATGAGGATGGTTGACAGGAGAGCTATGTTGAGCTTCTGTGGTATTTAGTGTGAGGAAAGTGGTCAAAACTTCACATTTCCATTTACCAGACCAAAACATTTCTTTCTACTCCCACAACAGTTTTCTAAGGTAAACTTTCCCAAGAGATATAGTGAATTGTAAGGAAAAAAAATAGAAAACAGGTATGATGAGTGATAGACACCTCAAAGTTGCCATAAGACGTCTCACCAGCAAACACTTAGTCTGCCTTATTGTGGCAACACTTCAAGTGTCTGGGTCAGTTCCCAGAAGAATACAAAGTTATGAGTCCCTTAAGCTACGTAGTTTCCTAAGCTAACTTTAAACTAGCAGGGTATTGTATTATTAGTCAAGCAAAAATGAAGGGAGCAACACAAGCCAATAAAGAAAAAATCCAGACATGCATATACATATTTCATATATACATATATCTTCTCTTTGATTTAAATTGCCTTTACCCCATGACACAGGTGGCAAATCTTTCACTGTTTGCCTCCTGTCTGCATGTTATTTTAAGGACAGAGGAAGTCAAATGTACTGCCAGTACGCTCAGTAGGCTTGAGAGCTGGGAACAAAGAGATCACCTCTCGTCCATGAGAAGGACAAAATGAAAAGTGAATGTCATTCTATGGCAACAGCAGAACACATGGAAACAAAAGAGTGAGGTGTCACATGAGGCACACAGATGATAAAACAAAATTGTGTGAAGATTTCTTTGCATTAAATCCAAAACTAAGTTAAACTAGTTAATCTCACCAGGTTGTCTTGCTCATGACAAGTAAACTGCAAGATTTAAATAAAAAGACCTGTCATGCCTCCTCAGTGCTGATCAGGAGGAATATGGATGACATCTTTGCTTTTTACTCTTTCCATCTTTTTCTGATTCCTAAAGTATATCTCCATTGCACACCCTCATTTGTACCCATCACCTTTTGCTCTATTCACATCAAATTCTTTTTTGCCATGAGAGGGATTGGGGGAGGGGAATTACCTGAAAGAACTGGAAACACCAGTCTTGCAACAGTCAGAGCCACATATGTCCATAAGGATTCCAGAATTCAATAGAAAGCAAATCAGTTTAAATGAACAGATTTTATTATTTGTTCTTATGGAAAAAGAGGAAAAACTGAAAAAAAAAAAAGATTGAAAGACTGATTTCATTGTAAATCAGTACAAACAGATTCAAAAACTTCTGTACTTGGATCAATGGTGTATCTAACCCATAGTCAACCCAACAGCTTAATTTTCAAAACTTGGCTTTTAACAGTGGAGGCATGAGATCAAGCCAAGATACACTGCCAATAAAAAGCTGGAACTCAAAGCCAGTGTTGAATTACAGAACCCAGCAGGTTTACGGAAGTGTTTAGTGAAAATTGTTTGCAAATGGGTTTAGAAAAATTTTCTCTCTCCTGCCGGCTAATTCAGGATCTGGCCCTGTCAGACTCACTGAAGAGTTCTCCTCCCATCAACCTGACAGGGACACATAGGATTTGCATGTGGGCAGGCAGGATGCTTAGTACCTAAACCCATGTCCTCAAATTAAACCAGGGAATGTTTCTGGAAGATATGGTTAAGTCAAAGCAAGTGTTCTCCAGCCAAAAGGACCACTGGGTACTATCCAAGTATAGTAGATTAAATAGAAAGTCCCCGATAAACAAAAACGAGGCTGTATGATCTAATGGTTCCTTCTGAACTGAAATATTCCACCAAAACTGGAGTATTTAGGACTTTTTTCCCATTTGTCAGATGCATTGTTAATTGGAATAGCTCTACAAGGCATAGGGATGAACTATGAACACAGAATTTTGTCCTGTGCAAAGCAGATTTGTATTTGAGTTCACAGCTTTGTTCTAGTACCTGATATCCATAAAATAAAATTTAAAAAAACAACAACCAAACAAACAAAACCCAAAACAAACAAACAAAAAACCAAAAAGACCCACATGGGGCCTGCAGGAATTGTGCTAATCAATGCACAGGAAATTTATACTTGTAGCAGCTTTTTTGTCCCTGTACCCAACACAATCATCAGATGCATCAGGACTTGCACAGAAATGCTTTTGACAGTACCTCTGCTCCAGAAGAGCCAATGGAATGAGGTTGCTGTTGTTAAATGTAGACTCCCAGTACTTTTTAGGGCATATGACAATACAGATACACAGCCTCCTGAAACACTTTCATCTCACTGAGATGCACTGAGTTCTATTCCTCTGGTCAGTAGTTCAGGCAGGTGCCTTTTGGTAAAAGTAAATATGTTTGGCTTGTTAAAGCATCTACAGAATCATGATTGTTGCCCTCTGGTTTCTAGTGAGGTTTTGTTCTGTTGTTTTTGTTGTTTTGATGATGTGGAGGTTTTGCTACTTGGAATTTTGTTTTTTGAGATTTCTTGTTCTTTTTATACTTACTGAGCTCACATATTAACTTTAAACTTTGAGAAATACACTAAAAAACCCCAACCTACTCCTGCTGTCATGGAAGTCCCAAGTCTGGTGCTGTGTTTAACATTCACAAGAGCCCATTCACTGTGCTGTGAAGATAGAGACCGTATTAACCATGGATGAGGTACCTTCTACCCAGAGTCCTTAGGGAGTCTCTCAGATGTGCTGACACAGCTCAGATCAAGGGTTGCCTATGAGAACTTCTTAAAATAACTCCAGGGACTCTCTGAAATGTTCAGCTGATTCAGTAGGTGTTACTGTTTACTTTTTATTTCTCTGAATCTTTTCTACTAGGACAGTTGAGCACCCTTTTTTTTTCTCAACATGAATTCCCTAGGATACAAATGAATAGAGTAGGATGTTGCTATACTAATAATGCAATAGGATTTCTAGGTTTCTCCTGTTAAAGGATGGCTGGTCCCAGACATGCAAAATTCATTCTAATTTGTATCCTTGGAAAAGTATAAGGAGATGCATCTCAAGCACTCTGTCAGTGTGAGTTACCAGGGTCTGAACTGATTCTTTTCTCAGTTTTTTTTCTGAAATTCTCCACTTGGCACCAAATCAGCAAGGAGTATCTAAGTTACAGATATTTGTACTTCTTAAACCAGACAAAGTGCTACCTAGGCTGGTGGCACTGAGCAGTCAGCCTGGCATCTGTCATCAGCCTGGTCTGCATTACTTTGAGGGATGGAAACCACTGAACACTTTGCTTCATTCTTAGCCCGGTGTGCAAAACAGGTTCTGTAAATTCAGTGTTTTTCAACCAAGGTGTCATCAAAGTATCTTGGGCTTTTCTGACCACAATCTAAAGGGTCCTTCTAGGAACTCAAGCAAGAGTTTGGAGGGATGAGAGGTGAGCACTAGAGCTGCAGACTTCTGCTGCAGTCCAAGAAAAGTCATATGACTACTTAATCTCCCTGTTATGTCACAAAAATTTTACCCTCTTTTGGTCTGGATAGGATGAAAAATACATCAGAAAGAAATTATGCACTATCAGTACCAAGCAACAGTAGTAGGCTCTGAAAACCAAACATCACCTGGAGCCACACTGCTTAAATACATCCTGGTGATCACTGGGTGGTGGCACAGATCTCGCCACATCCTTCATGTCACCTGTGTGACACTCAGATCACTTTGGCAGCAGGCTGAGCCTTTGCTCTGAGGTTTTACAAAGATGCAAAGAAGTAAAAATCATACACCTCCCTCTCAAGGAAACCAGTCATTACTGAAGAGGAAAAATCCAAGTCAAGAGCACCCTTCCAAGTGGGTAATCAACGCTGAGCTGTGCGGGGCGATCTCTTAAGCTGAAACCTTTTAGTCTAACAAAGAATAAATGAGACTGCCCCAGCAACACTCCATCTGTTTAAAGCCAGTTGTGCACCTAAGTACTTTCCTAAATTATGGATCTTAAGGAGGCTGATAATGGTTGAAAGAGCCACAGACTGATCACAAGCTAACAGAGTATTTCTTCTCTCCTTGAATAGAGGAATGTTTGTTATTAAATGAAAGTTATGTTTAAACTTCAGTGATGGGCTGAGCAGCTGCCCGCTGTTATACACTAGAAAACAGAACTCATGCTTACCTGCAATACTGCTGTCTCTAATTGATTCTTTCCTAAAGGTATTTCCCACTACTCCACCTCCTTCCTTAGCTCTGATTAACAATCATAGCATGATCTCATCAGTCCTTGACAAGTATTGATGGGCCACAGTATCATGAGGCTAATAAAGTGTGTTACCCAGTATTTTCTGGTGACACATAAAAACTCTCTTGTGAAAGACACAGGAGACAGAATATAATATAGATACTTTTGTAGTAACAGCAGAGTACTGTGGACTGTACAGTACTGGGCACAAACACATTTTTTAATAGAGATCTCATGGGCAGCACTGCCCAATCATGTGATGGGGGAGGTAGGGGCGAGGGTGATAGGGACCTTACTTTGATGCAGCCAGGGCAGAAGGGATGAGGTCAGGCAGGACACAGAGGACTTTGTGGGAAAGCAAAACCCCCACAGGCAGCCTCCCTGAGTGCTGCCCCGGCACCAGAGCAAAGCTCTCTGAGAACAGCAGACCTCTGTGGTGCTGTGTGCACTACCTCCACTTACTGTTCCTGTTTTCTTTCTTGTGCATCCCGTTATATCCGCATTGCTCTATTATTATAAGAATATTATCAGAGCACAGTATTAAAGATTTGCTGTGCAAGACCATTCCTTTAAAAAGGATGGGTGGAAGCATACATCAGGGATTTTGTTCCTCTCCTTTTTACAATTATTCCCTGAGCATCTGTCAAACATTAAACAATAAGAGTAAAAAGGCTAAATTATTTTCCTCCCTCTGCCATGCCATGACACAGGTGTCAAGCCCAACAAAGTCACATGAGATGAGCACAACTTTGTCAGTTCAAGGCCAAAGCCAAGACTTGTTCTCGGGTTCCCCTCACCTGCTCACCACTCTTTACTCTCTGCTGCACTGGGCCTGGTGGATGCTGGTTCCTACCATGGAGAAGGGTGATAGGACAGCCCTCCCAAAGACTGGGTGAGTACCTGGCATCTCTACAGATACCCTGTTTGCTCCAGCCTCCCTGGGACACTGTGCTTAGTAGTGGCGTATTCGTGGAACCCTGAGGGAAACGGGGCTGAGCCACACTCCCCACACTCCCAATTCAGGATGAGCCTCACAGACACGTTTTGCAGGCAACCCCCAGACTCAGTTTTCCCCTCTCTTCATTTGCCAGTGAAAGGATGTTTCTTTTTTTACAAAAAGTGTAGATCCTGAAATTCCCATTGTTGAGTGTAAGGCAGAGGAATGTGTTAGCAAGGTGAGCAAATCTGGGGCTTGCCAGGACCATTCTTTTAATGGAAGAAAAGAGAAAGAAAAAAGTCCAGCAACTGGTGCAGCAACAATGAAAATCCCTTTTTGATCTATCAAGCCCTTTTTCTCTAGCCTCTGTGAATGCCTCGCCTCCTGCACAGTCTCTGAATATAAACTTTGCCCAGCACACTCAGGGTAATCTTTTCACATCATAAAACTTATAATCCTCTTAAAGTGGTTTCGCAGGGTTTGAGGTATGATGCACTTATCAAATAACTGAAACAAATAAATCAGCTTATTTAGGCTGTGGTCAGTGTGTGTGTAGCTCTGTGCGCGCAGGGAGGAAGCCAGTGCCATACCAGCATTTGTATACATTAGCAACAAAGCTGTCTGTGACAAGCTGTCCTCTGCACAACTAAATATTTAGTTGCATATAATAAGTAACTTCTTAAGTGATTAAAGAGAGAGGGTGCTCTCTGTCCCTGCTGGCGCGGGTCAGGCAGCCGGCGGGCTGGGGAGCGGAGCCCTCGGTGTGGCAGGGCAACTTTTTGGGAAGGGAGGGTCTCCGGGCACGCCACGCGCACCTCCCTGCAGGTTTGTCACGTGCGACAGTCCCGGCTCTGGCCAGGGGTGCACGGCCTCAGACACGCTCTGCAGTCACCCTTTTCTGCCCCGAAACTGGCTCCAAACAGGCTCCAAGCGGATTTCTTGCATATTTGTACAGAGTTCAAGTTTCCAAATATTTGTTGCTAGCTTTTATTGGTGTTAGGGCAAGGTTTATTTTTAACGTGCCTCTATTTATGGATTGCCGTGCTTGCATATTTCTTGCATGTGCAAAATTAAAATAATAAAACAATTTAATGTAGTAGAAGTATAGATTAGATATGTCCTGTTAAATATAAAGACACTGTGGAAAAGACATTTGTAAATTCAAAACGTACTCTTTTGTACAATTTAACTTCAAACAACAAGCTAGAAAAGCCACCCTAAACTTGGTCCCAGTATGTTTTCCTATGCGTACACTAAATGCTTTCTTCAGATGGCTCAAGCACCATCACAGCAGCTCTCAGTTGAAATGTTGTGGTTGTTGGGATATAGACACATGCATAACAGAATATCCTGAATTTGATATTTCACCTAGAGAAAAAGAGAAGGAAGTCAGCCTGCTGTAGGGACAAGGGCTGAGTTTTTTCTCTGTGGGTGTCCCTCCTCTTACAGCTGTTTCCTGCCCCTACTCTGCTTCCCCTCTCCAGAAGATATTCCAGCTTTTACTTACTCTGAAGATGGAAACTCCAGAGGGAATTTAAAGTATTTTTAGGATTTTGGATGCCTCTTCTGTTTCAGTATGTGCCATGTGCAAATAAAGGGCAGAGTAGGATCAGGCCATTATCCAATGTGGGTCAAGTTTGGAGGGGTCTGATGGTGGCAATGTCCTGCATCCCTCAGGATATGGGAGTGCCTGATGTGCCTGACACATTTTCTTGTCTCCAAACTTTTCCTTGCCTTCCCATCCTTCCCTCAGGTGCCTTGGCCACAAAGGATGCTCCAGCTCTGCCAGGGCTGTCTGGGAACCTGGGCATTGTGCAAGAGCTGCTGCAGGGTTTGGGAGCAGTTCTCATGGGGAAAGCAGTGGCCCAGCCTTCCCTATTTCTTGTAGAATTGTTTATTTACACTCAGATGCTGGAAAGACAAAAAAGTTTTAGCTACAAAACCAAACCAAACCAAACCAAACCAACAAACAAAAAACAACAAAAAACCTACACTAGTTTTCTCTGCTGTTGATGACATGGAAGAATTTTTAAGACCTTGCTTTCACAAAACACTTCTTGGAGATTTTGTTACTGACGTCTGGGAGATCAGCACAAGAAAGACAGTAGCACCATCCTCTTCTAGTACATGTTTGGTTAATAGGAAAATTAAAGCTCAAGTAAATATTCACTAGAAAATAATTTCAGTCTGTCATGAATATAATCTACATTTATAAGTTATCTACAGTAAAGTGTGCCATATTAGCCTCCAGTAGCTCTGAAACCATTATGAATTATTGAATAAGTAATCTTTTTTTTATAGTTATCAACATAATAATATATTTGCTTGAAAACATCCGGAGCAGCATAGGCCTAGAAGTATTTATGAGTCTGTGCTCTTTACAGCACTGTTTTACAGGGTGTTGTCAACTGTGGAGGGGAAGCAGAAGGAAGAAGGTTTCACCTCTGATGTTCTTGTCAAGAGATACAGTGCTCCAGTCAGTCCCATCTCTGCAGGCCTTCATTTTCACGGACCACAAAATAAATAAAAATATCTAGGTGAAGATGGTGTGACTTGATTTAGTTTTGGGGTTTTTTATGGTTGGCTCTTTAGTGACTAATAAATAGATCTGTAGTCCTGCAAGTTAACACAGAGCAGCTTAATTAACATTAATTTAGTAACAGAGAGAGCTTAAATTAACATTAATTTGGTATCAGAGAGCAGGTTTTAAATTGTCACCAAATCATCTCTTGAGGAAATGAAAAATTTATATGATTTTTGGGCCCAAATGTCCTGTCAAGTGCTGGGAGATTTGTCAGGCCGAGTACAAAATCTTTGCATCCAGCACCTGGGAAGAGGGACAGTGCCTGCAGTCACATCAGAAGCTGCCACCACTGTAGACACTTTGCCAAGGGTTGAGTGGGACCTATTGTGCCACAGAACACAGAATCTTCCCCACTGAAGAAGATCTGCTGGCATGACACTGAGATGCAAAGTAAAAGGTGCTGTGCTGGGGATTGCAGTGTGCCAGAGTGTGCCCACACACCATGGTAGGTGCACCAGTCCTGCCAGGGATGTCATGGCTAAACCTGCCCTGGAACCTCATGGTTGCTTGGGCACTCCTGGGGCCAAACACTGGCATCTTCTGGGACACCACAGGCTCACCTCTGGAATACTCCAGAGAGTAAAGCACTTGCGGGAAAAATCTCCTTCTGCAATAAAAGCTGCGTTATATTTTTTGCCTGTCTCGGTTAGGCAGTAAATGTATCATCAGTGGCTCTTAAATTTCCCAAAGTAAAAAAATTGACAATTACTAGCCATGAAATCACATAAGTGCTTGCTCCTGCGAGAACAAAACCCAGCATTTTAAAGAGCACTTGTCCCTGGATGCAAGGCCTCACAAAGATTTAGCCTCTTTTATAAATTTAAGTCTGGTGGAACATTGTGTCAAACCTCAGACGTTCACAACAAATCAGTCTTAATTCAAATGTGAAAATTTAGGCATAAATTCCTGGCTGCTTAGCTCTCAAAACAATGTCACATTACAAGAAATGTGATATTTTGAAGAGAAACAGGAAAAAAATTATCAAAGTTTTTGTTATTATTGCATTATCCTCCTGCTTGACCAACTAGCTATAGATACTTGGTATCTGCTTAAGTGCTTTCCATTCTCCCCATAAGCAAATTCTGGTTGAAGACTATATATCATTTTACTCTTGATCACTGCTAGTCTCAGTACCTCATTACAGCAGACCACTTTTTGAAACTGAGCTATAGCCCAGATAAATGATTGTATAAAGTTTTAAATAAACAGACAACATTTATGTTGTTTCTCAGGGATGATTTATAGTAATTTTCTTCATCCAGTCCTGAGCTCTGGACATAAAAGACACTGAGCTCTCTGCTGTTTATCCAGGCTAAATCCTCTGTTTGTTCTGCATAAGCGTTCTTGATTCTATAATATATTGCAGGCTTTAGCTTCAAGTTTATTCCCTCTGGGAAGGTGAAATTAGATACATTTAACTGACAAAGATAAGATAGGGACATTGTAGCTTAATACCCATTAAAATAGATACTGTGATAATAAAAATAGAATTAGAAAAGGGAGTCAAGGTTGTGATATTTTAAAAATATGTATTGATAAGACTTACATGAATAACTGCAAGATTTGAGGAATTTCTGTAAGGAAACCCCCAAATGGTTGGATTTGGTTTAGCTGGGGTTTTTTTCATAAGAAGAGAATTAAAAAGGGAAGATATTGTGAACCAGATTACATGTTGTCTCTTGTGTCCCCAAAGAGAATTTTGTTTCTTACTAAAATGACTTCATGTAATCTGGCTGCTGAGCCATTGAAGTACTGCTCTGTGCTGCAGAAGAAAATCAAGAAAGCGCCATGAGATAAAGCAAGTTTCTCTGCCTTAAAAAAACAAAAAAAACCCAAAAAAACCCCCCCAAAAAACCAACACCACAACAAACCTGTGTGGATTCTTTTTACTAGGTTTCTTCTTATAACAGCATATTTAAACACACACACACATACATAGATCTTTGTTCAAGCCACGTAGGGTAGTCCATTTCCTTCATACTGCTATTCTTCATTGCAGTCCTTGTTCCTCTGTTAAAAAAAGCAGACAGCTCTAAATGCCTGCTTTCTCCTCTTGTGACCACAGAACAAATTTTGAGCTTAACCCACTAAAAGTTGCTTTTTATTTTGTCTCACTATTAATTCTTCTGTTTTTGTGTAAAAAAGTGTTAGCATTTAAAGACCTAATGCCTGTAACAGTGGGAAGATTTTAAGAATTATCGTCTTTAATGTGACATACTTTAAATCATCTCTTAGTACAATATAAAAGTTTAGCTAGGGTTTTAAAGGCCCTAGATGGACTTTCATTTTTTTCTAAGTCAGGATTAACTGGTGTATAAGTAACAGACTAGGTGCTTTCACTGCCAAAAACTATCTAACTTAAAGTTTGAATCTGGCAATACAAACAGGAGCCCTGCCTGTACTCATACTAGCTTGTTATTTTGTGGTACACAAGTTAGCATGCTCTCTGTGCTCTGTAAAAAGTTGCATTCCATAGAGCATGAAATGCCTTTTTATCTGAAACTTGAGTGGAAAAATAAGCAGCAATCAAATTAAACACATGGGCAGGCTTTTCTCTCTTTGTTGTTGTTGTTTCATTCTACAAGCATTTATTTTAGCTAAGATATTCTACTTTTAGAATGATGAGATACTTCCAGGAATAATGGTGCAGATGGTGTGAATGACTTACTCAATGAGCATAAAAGGAAGGGCAGAAAACTCACTAAAACCCTACAATCTTTGTGAAAGATTGCTTGAGTAAGCATAAAATATATCTTTGAAAAGCAAACGAACCTATTTTTTGTACATACTGCTCTTCAAAAAATAATTATTTGATCAAGGTTGCTTGATCAAATACAATAATAAAGTAGCACATAATTTCTCTGCATGTTTAATTATGAAACTTTTCTATTATTCACTGTAAAGAAATAATTCAATAATTTGTTTTCTAGTGAAATCTGCTATTCTCATCATCATGTGTATATTTGATAACAGGAAAAGGAGAGGAAAAAAAAAAGAGTATATGTGCATAAGTTCACTCTGGCAAAGAAATGGGAATTTCTTGGCATACTGGACAAGGCTAAGGTTTTGTGAGTGGCAGTAAAAGTATCTTTTCCATGCTATGGAAAGTGCAATGATACCAAGTCACCTCCTCCTCCTCCCACTGTGGCCCAGCAGCCCCTGAGTTTCTGTACTGAACTTCAGATCAGGATAGAGAGTTTGTGACTATCTCATGGGCACAGTCATGTTTGGCATGTGGGCAGTGACTGTGGTTTCACAGCATTTGAGTTACTTAGATAAGAGTTGGCCTCCTCCCACTCTCAAGAATAATTTCCAGAAGTATGTGTCATGTTTGTTAGGATAATAGGGATTTGCTTTTATTAGTGTTTCAATACTAATAAGTCATGACATGATTTTCCTATAAAAGTTTTCACTAAAATCCTCACAATTACGTATTTACTCAATAGATGGAATATGGCAAAAAAATGCTTGACCTTTTCTTTTTCAAAGAGCTGTAACAACCAAGAATTAACTAGCTATTCATCAAATCATCAGTATAATGAGGAATCACTTCCACCCTACCAAGAGAGAAACAGAAGTAGTACTACCCCATAGGAGTAAAAAAAATCTTGCTTGAGGCAGACCCAAAACTTCAGATATTTTGTCCTTTTCCCTGCCCTCATAAAATAATTTTATTTAATTAATGTCTTAACAAAATGGTTAACCTAGCCTTGCACAGAAGGCTGCAGCCTTAGACTCCCTTAACTTCCTTAGAAATTACAGTTATACAGACGGATTGAAGTAATTTTTGCTTTTTTCTAAAGGTTTCAGGTGAATTGGTCATTAAGAAGAATGAAAGAATGTACTGATTTATTGTGTGAATACAAAAGACTGAGAGTAAGACAGACTTAATTAGCATAGTTAATCTGGTGACTAGGATGCCATGGCAAGGACAAACAGAACTTTGAGCTTATGAGAAGATGGAATTAAACCTGCTTAAGGGAAAAGATTCAATCAACCCCCTACGATAAAGATGTTGTAAAATGCATAAATTGCTTGTATGATCTTTTAACCTAATTATTGTAGTAGAAATTATTAACCTTACTGAAATGGTATTTAAGTTCTTGGAAAACCTGAGTAAAATTGAATCTGATCATGAATCAGTCTTCCCGTCTCTCCATCAATCGCTGATAATTTATCTGCTATAAAAGAGCAAAGTAAATAGCTTGTACTCATTTGTTGAAGAAGCATCTCAGTAGAAGTTACTATCTACCCCTTACCCCTTTAAGGGCATTAAGACAACTGCAAACAACACAAATACCTGGAGTTTAAAGCAGTTTGTGAACCACTTACACAGAAAAGCTTTTCCCACATTATTCTCATTTTGCTGATAGGAAGTGAAAGCCTAGAGCCCTGTTTAGGATCACTCAACACCCCTATAACCAAGATGGGCAGAGAAACCACAGACTTGGCATCCAACCCTCAGCCTACCAGTGGGAACACCTTGAGGAGCAACTCAGGAGAGATTTTCCTATGTTGCACAAAGTACTGCAACACAAGCTATTGGTCAGGATGGCAAAGCATTCCCAGCCCCTTACACAGTGTTGAGAGATACTAGCTTTTAAGACACCCTCCTGCTAAGCCTACCTATTTCTGATTAGGCAGTTACAAGTCATCTGCATTGAAGATAATATAAGTAAATTAAATGGGATCGGCAGCATAAAAATCTGTATCCTCAGGTAAAACTTTAAGACCATTTTAATGATTTGCTGTAAATATGCAGCAAGATGATAGTCAAGAGACCCAAAAAAAAAAGAAAAAAAAAAAGCTATGTGTTCTGCAAGATGTATTAGGATGGGACAGGAGGTAAAACTCACTTTAGTGATACATAATCATGTTGCTGAGGTGTGCAACTTTTTCCACAAATAGCACTGCCCACTTACAGAGATGTACCTACCAGTTCTCTACGGTACTGGTGTGTTCTTGCTTCTAATATTCTATGTTTGGGTTTTTAATTTTCCTTTTACTTTGGATTATTAGCCCCATTTATTCAGTCCAATTTTCTATTATCAGGGAGTCAGGATAAACCAGTAAGTTAGAATATTTAAATCATTGCATTCACATTCAGGAAAGCTGTAGTAAAAAAACCCATTATTGCTATGGAAACATCAAAAATGTTATCTAGACCAAACATCCCTTATACCTTGGCTGCAGGTCTCCTGGAGCAGCAGATAGGCTCTGTGGTTTACACCAAATACACATTGGTATTCATGAGAGCACACCCACAGTGCTGGCTCTAGCAAACTCCTAAACTGTGTTATTCCTTTGGATGAGAAGCATCACGTCCACTTGGTATCTGACATGAAAGGGACACAACTTTGGCTGTGTCCACGCTTAATTATAAAGCAAGTAGCAGCTCATGGTGCTTTCCGGCCCTGATCTGGATGATCTATTGTATTACAGTATTTAACTTCTTGAAAAGCATAGCCTTTTCAGGCAAACATACTGACGGTCTGGTGTCTGTACAATGAACATCTCTTAACACAAAATCATTTTCTGTAACTCCAGATCAGAAAACCAAACCAAAAAAACCACCCTCACTTATGCCATCAAGCAAATACACAAATTTTGGAGATTTACCATTGCCTCCTAAATTTTACAAAGAAATTATTAGCTTGACTGCCTGCTCCTCAAGTCCTGGTGATTTAATTTTGTGGCTCTATTTACATTTACCTTTGTAAATTTATTGAAATTTATGAGATTCAGAATTTATGATATTTACCATACTTAACAATTTTCAAATTTTAGGTTTTTTTCATAGCACATTTAAAACTATGAGCAATGTACACTAACTGCTGAAAGAATATTAGGCTGTGGACTGTTCTCCTAGACTCCATCTGCCTCAGCAAAGTCACTCTAAATTTTGATACCATATTATTTTGTCAATGAAGTTATGTCTCAGTAAACTGCACTAAAACCTTTTGCTCAAACACTCGATGACACTACATTTCCATAACTATCTACTTGCTATGTATGTTGTTGGAACAAAACTTTTTGTAGTAATAAATTGTTTAAAATGAGGTCAAACTACCACAAGTTTTTCACTTGGAATAAAGAGTACTGGACTACCAAGCAAGGGACATCACTTTTCCAGCAGCATTATTAATGGGGACTATTTTAGTCTTCAGTGATGGGGAATGACAGGCTATAGCATTTTTTCAAGTTGAGAACAGAAAACAACCGTACTTGCAAGAATTCAATTACTCTGCATTAAAGCTGCCATGTGGTTACTGTACATTTATACATTAGAAAGTCAGTAAATTATTTTTCTATAAATTAGTATCTCAAAGATGATTTTTTTTTCCTTTCTGTTCTGAATGCCAAACTCCTGACTGCTTCTCCACTACAGGGACTTCATATCTGGATAGCCAACATCTGTAAAAACATTTCTAATGAAAACACTACTAATACAACTCCCTGGAGAAACAAATGAAATGAGATCTAAGTATGCAGCCGCCTTTCTACAGCTCTGTCTTTAACAAAGTGGGGCTAGTGCTTCCCATCCAAGGCTTGACACAGGTCACAATCATTAAGGCACAGTAGTAGCAAAATAAACAATTGTGTAAATATGTAATAACTGGTATAAATACTCCAGGAGCACTTAGAAGATATGATAAAGGACTTCTGTTTTCAGCTGTGCATTAACATTTATCTCAGTGGATGGAAGGGAGAAGCATTTAAACTGCAATGAAGGAGAACTGCAGATTGAACACTTGAAAGTTCAGTGCCAGATATAAAAATGCTCCTTTTCTGCAACAGCAGTTTAGAAAGCACATAAGTGTTAAAAATGTTGGGTTTCTGCTGAAATATTATAGAAACAGTGCTTAAAGATTCACTCCAAAATAAAAAAAAATACCATAAGGATCAGTAACGTAATTATATACTTAAATTATTCAGATTCAAAGCAAAACTACACTATCTTATTTCTGAAATAACTGGTCATATTTTTTCATAGATATATGTATTAGCATTCCACTGCTTTAATATGCAATTAAGAATTTAGACAATTTTTTCAGTTAGATAGTCTAACAACTATCAGAGGAATAAGGTCTATTTCTACGTAAAATTTCTCAAATCTTAGCAAATGCTCCACATCAATCAAACACCACATCCAGGTTTCCTGCCCTACATTTAAACCCATAGTAAGTAATTTGAGGCAACAACAAGTCCTCACCACCGCAAGAAAAATTGCCACATAAAGACACAGGGAGGGATCCTCTGCCTGAAGATCATAATGAAAAAAAAACCCCAGAGTTTCTAAATGTCCTAATTCCAAATCGGACTAAAGTTTTTCCTAGAGTACACTGTACAAATTCAGGCTATAACCAAAGTTTCCTTATTCAAAGGAACTGCAAGTCCTGGGCCCAAATCTTAAGGCACATGAAGCTGAAGATGGAAATAATTTGACATGGAACTGACACGTCTGTAACCAGGGTTCACAGAAACATATCGGCAAGAGTACTTGTTTTGAAATAATTCCATCAGCTTCCCTAGTGAAACCTGGCTGCAACAAAATCAGTAGCACTTTGTCAGAATTCCAGGAGGGTCGAGCAGTTGTTCCTCTTCCCACCACATTTTCTCTGGCCTATGGAGCCAGGTCTGAACCTGTAAACACAGGTCTCACTTCCAGCAGCCTTTTTATGCCGGGTAAATTAAAATGGGCTTCTTATCCCATGTATCTGTTTGAAATGACATTTCTCGTGCAATGAAGAGATATTAAGTTAAAAATTTTGAGACATTTCTATTTAAAAAACATGTTATTTGGTTTTTCCACTGAATGACTCTAAGCTCTAAAATGGCTTTGAGATAATAAAAAGGTAAACAGAACCCAACATAAAAATTTTCTTTGAAAGACAGTAATATTGAGCTCATGTCTGCTATATATATCTACTACAAAAGTATTCTGCTTCTGGACTACTTCAGACTGAAGCAGAGACAAATTGTACTGGAAAAAATTAAATTGAAACATACAGCTTATACTATCATTAATTTCCTCATTCTAATACAAACAATGAACACCAAGAGTAATGGTTATAAAAAAAATATTCCATGTAAGTTATT
Organism: Chamaea fasciata; assembly: GCF_029207755.1. NCBI lineage: Eukaryota > Metazoa > Chordata > Aves > Passeriformes > Sylviidae > Chamaea > Chamaea fasciata. The sequence goes on from NW_027094089.1 coordinate 42,527,982, forward strand.
TTAATAATCACAAAATTTATGCTTTGTACCTTGCAAGTTGTGATCTTTCAAATGGCTAAATGGACCCAAATAGCTTAAATTATAAAGTTTATAAATGTTTTTAAAAAACCAAACATTCTATGTTTCATTTACTCAGTACTTTGATTTGCTAGAAAGAAAACTCAAGTTCTTTTTAAAACATACAGCAACATTATTGCAATTTTTTTACACGCCATAAAGAGACTAAATTAAAAAATTAATTAAAAAAACACAAAAAGTGAAATTAACTTTGATTAACAAGTTTATTATTTTATAGATTCAAGCAGTAAAGACTGTCATATGATTGGAAATAGTAAACAAAATTATTTGCTCAAATACATAGTTAAAAAATAAATGCAAAGTCTTTAATATTAACTTGAAAATCAAATTTTATTTTTGTATTTCATAAAATAATACACCTGAAAAGTCATAAAAGACCAGTTCAAAAACCAATCACTTATGAAAATTTAGCCAACACTGTCTTTGCAATATTTAAGTCTCAGGCACCCTCCAGTGTTTAGAGAAGAAACTACACAAGTGAGCAAGCATTTGAAGAAAAAAAGCCATGAACAAGTTTTCCTGCCAAGACAGAAGCTCCCTGCATCATTTACAGTAATTGCATATAACTCTGCATCAGTAATATGACACAGCATGATGTAAGAAGTATTGTAAAATTGCATTTCCCATATTTCTATGGGATTTAAGAGGGTGATATTTTCTTTGCCAGTGGAGAGGGATCTCTAAGCACACTACAAAGAAAAATACATTTATAAAAGCATTTCTTACAAAGTCTGGCATTGATAAGTATTCAAGTACTCCTCAGGTAATATGATCTCAATGTTTATACAGCTTGTTTATAACTTTTCTAAGGAGTCTAAAAGAACAGTTTATTTAGTAGGACCTAAACTCATGGTAAGGAGGAGAACAAACAATCCATGGAGAGGTAAAGCCAGATACAAATACCCCTCCTCCTGTTTTATAATTCATACCACAAAGAACAGGAAGGTCGCATGTATACAACTCTCTAAGAAAGGTCGCATGTATATTCTCTATGAAAGTTCACTGATTTTATGCAAAAAACCCAACCCGTTATTTTTTCCATTGGTACCTTCGTTCATTTTAAAAGTAACAAACCCCAAGATGATTTTTGTACTTGACATTCAAATGGAAACTTGTGAGCACAGGACAGACAAGAATGCCTATTGAATAGATGGTGTTGTAAGTTAATGTTATTAGGTAAATCCAGACAAATCTAACAGAAATGGAATGAAAGCTGGAAACCAAATTTTTTCATTTGTGATTATGCATAAACAAACATTAATTGTGGATTTCTCCCTTGCATGCTGTTTGTATTTCCACAATCAAACAAAACTTTGCATACAATTTACGTGGTAATGAGATGACATGTTTTGAAATACATGTTAAATAACTTGAAAGTGGTTACATCCCGATTAAAGAAAACATCTTGACTTAGGCTCTTGTTTTATGTTTCAACCATCTTTACTCATTAGGGATTGATGTAAGAATGCATGTACACTTCTGAATAAGGTCTTCAGCGTCCTAGGTGTACCCTTACCAGTATGTGCAAAACTGCTAGGGCAACCCTGTACAATCAGGCTAGTTAATAACTGATTCAGCTTCAGTTTCATAAGGTTTTATTTTTTTTCCCCCTCACACTCAAAATCTTCTCTTATTTACTACATAACTTAGTTATGTTAGCTGCAGAGAAGCAAAAATTTATTACTTGTCATTTAGTTAAAAAAAAAAAAATGGGTCAGTGCTTAGTTCAGAATTAAGAGTTTTGTCAGAGAAATCAGCTGATGTCATTTTGCCCTAGTATAGCTAAAGAGATATTTTTAAAAATTGAATGAAATCGTAACAATATTGACTAAAAACCTCTTAGAATAAATCTTAAAAATATTACAAATGAACCTAGCCAGGGTGATGCAAAAAAGAGGTAGGAAACATTTCGGAAGAGGGTACACAAGATAAATATATTTATACACACACAATTATATATGTACATATGAGTATAAAAACATTAAAAACCAGTCATATCCCCCATAAAACTTACAACTATGTTTAACAGTTGTTGACAGTTGACATGTTCCAAATATTTACACTGACTTCAAAGAGCTGACCATAATGTGCAAAATAAAGCATGATGTTACATATTTCTCAAAGTACTATAGGCTTCTAAAAGTCACTCTATTCAGATTTTAGCTCTTTCTAAAAACTTTTTGCATGCTTTTAAATAGTAATGTTCCTTTTTGCAATAGCTTCTCTGATTTGACGATCAAGTTCACTTACAATATGGTCTTCATGATTATAGACTCCTGTTCTCAACAAGGTATCCCTCTCTTCTATCAGACGAGAGAGGTAATCATCTGTATTCTCATTTAGTTTTCTACAATAAAGACTATCCCCTCTACCAGCAGAATTATCTCTAGCATCCTGCGATTTCTTTCTCTCTTCATGTTGTTTTAGCCTGAGATTGATAAAATAGAAAGAATTAGAGAATATTAACCCCCACTTTGATTATCTTTGTATTAAGTCTTTAGTTTATCTACTGAACTACTAAATAAAATAAACAAAAAAAGGTAAAAAATTATTCTGTGGGGAAAACAACTACAACAAAAATAAATATTAATATAATACTTAAATATTAACAAAACCTTCTGTATATTCATATGCAACTATGATACTCATTATCAAGGCTTCTGCTTGGTAATGTAAACTGTACTCAAATTAAAAGGGCTCAACATACAAAACTAGTGCAGACAGCTTTTAGAGGATAACATTAGATAAATTTAAAATTTTAATGTGTTCAAAATAAGAACAAAAGCTTGGTGCTGTACATCTACGACATTAACAAAAAATAAACCAGGTGGTGTTACACATGGATTTTTCTATACTGCCGTACTGTTCCATTATACAAATGTGCCGTCTTTACCCAAGGGACACTAAACTGTGTTTTTCCTGAAAGCCAATTATAATCTTGATTTCACTGAATCTTCTGTTTTGAGACTGACAGGAAGACAATGAAGGAAAGTGGACAGTTGAGGAGGAATCTTACAAATACACTTCATACCTGTTAAGTTCATTTCTGATATGCTCCAGCTCTTGTCGGTCTGTTTTCCCCAGCTCTTTTTCTTCAGCTGCCAAATAGCGCAACCTCATGTGCTCGAGCTCTTGTTGCTGCTTTTTAAGGTGAGCCATTGCATTTTCTTGTTCTCTCTGTGTGGGAAAGGGTGAAGACATAACTCAGTTGACTATGAGATTACATGTAATAGTGCTAATTATAGCAACAGAGCAGAACTTTAGGAGTGAAGTCATGACAGTTACATCTTCAGGAGTATTAGGAATGTAGGAGTTAACAGAATATCTTAGCTAGTGATATCTATAACACAGTAAGACCAGTGACATCACCATCACAGTAAACCTGTTCAAGCTGGATCAACGGCAGCCCAATCACAGATATCTTCCCATTAACAAAATAGCAAAATTATTAACAAACCCTCTTACTAACTCTAGCTTAAGTCAGTAGACATAAACCTTACACTTCTGGAACTCCCCAAGCTACTGAGATTTATTCCTTCACTATATGGAATATGAAATAAATTTGTTTGAGAAAATAAAAGCGAAGTAGCTACAGGAAACTTCCATCATCAACCCCATAGTGCCTAGTACCAAAGCTTCAAGAACTGCTTTTTGAAATTATAATTTCTGGTTAAAAAATAAGCCTTGGAAAAAAAATTCTTGCAAGGTGTTCTTTGCATTTGTATAGCACTATGTAAAAGATAACTTACTTTGTGGATTTAATAAAATCAGTCTATCCATTCTAAAAGTTTGCTTGGCTTAATTTTTTTACTCACTACAGATAATAAAAAACCTAAGGTTTGAATCCACTACCACTCCATGACATTAAAATGATTTAGTAAACATGGTCCTCTCTCCACTTGTTTTGCTCCCAGTTATTTTCCATATGACCTTGTACACTATCTGAATACAGTCAGTCATACACCCAGAATAAGACAGGAGACCTCAAATAGTTAAAAAATAAGACAGGAGGTTACATAAACATCCTGGATCTAGGCATATTGTGAAGTGCAAGTTTATCTTTGCAATTCTGACATTGCTTTATCTGGAGTGTTTGATTATTAATACAACCAGTATTATATTTATTACGTGGGTTTAAAAAAAAAAAGGTAATTTTTTGTTTGATATGTGTGAGCATATTATACATATAGTCAACTTCATAATATTTGAAGAGCTTTAATCAGGGAGTGTCCTGAATTCTAGCTGCCAGCATTTTAAGCACTCCCTGTTGATGATCAATAATGGGCAAGAAAATCTGAATTTCAGAAGGAAATGGTATTGAAAAACGACTTTAACTGTTAATGTTAACAGACAATGCAATAGAGAAGTACTCAACAAGAAATCAGCCCTAAATAGTCTAAAAACTTTGTTTTTATACTTAATTCAATACACCAGACAGTCAAATTAAATGTTAGAACTTCAGTGAGACAGGGTATAAATCTTGAAGAACATCTTGCTAAAGAGATACATACTAATAAAAAAACAGAAGCAGGAATCCTGCCAAAGAGTCTACAGCTGATAGATGACTGAAGCATAGAAAAAGCACTTAGTGAAGATAAGGCCATAGTCCTTCCTTCCCCATCAAGAATTCATTGCAGAAGAACATTCCCATGCGAGAGAAATCCTTTTTTTAATGTGGGAAGGAGTTGAATAGTACTGTAATAAAACCTATTCTGCTTTAGTCTGAGAGTAATCTGCAAAAAACATACAGCAAATATTAAAATAAGTTACTACAGACTACTGATATTTAGAATTTTTAAGAATTAGAAGGAAATTCAAACAAAAAGTTGTTACCTGACTGCAGGTTAGTCTTAATCCATCACCAAAACTGGTGTTGACACCACAGGAATAACTCTTTTCCAATTTTTTATTTTATTCTTTCTTTAAACAGAGGCCTTAGAAATACCAGGAAGTACCAGCAGAACTTAATTTTCACAGTGACCAAACTGGTTGAAACCACAACTAAACCCAAACCTAACACAGTGTATGTGTACACCAGGAAGAATGAATCTAGCTTTTATAGAAAAGTCACTCTTCCCACTCGTCTAAAAAACCCAGCCAAACACCACACTAAAGAAACCTCCTACCAAACGCACAACTAAGCAGTCACAGTTAAAAGTACTCTCAGGTGATTCAGGATTTAGAACACCAAAGACAGAACAGAAAATTGATCATCTCCACAAGAACAAGAAGGTAACAGGGGAATTCCACAAGAATCTACTCTTCAACATATTCATAAATGAGGAAATCACTATGGAAGTTTGCTGCTGATACAACATAATTCAGTGGGGAAAATGCAAGTGTGTGAAGAATGGGATATTATGGAGACAAAAATGAAAAGGAAGCAGTTTGAAAAGGAAACAGATAATAAAGAAAGCCTTCACTTATGTCCATTAAAGACAATAGCCTGAATGGAAATGGTGGCTCATGACATACTTAACTGAGGGCTGCTGAAGGCTATTCAAAGACATCCTAGCTGCATTTCTTGTGCATCTGCTGCTGGTCTGATGTGATATTTCACATCAGTTCACTAGCTGGGTCTTTTCCATCCAATGAAATCATGGCTGAAACTCAAAACTAGGTATATTCCAACTAGAGACATGATTCAAGTTATTAAAGAAGTGGAATTTAATAACTTAAGCAATACACTTGAGCATGCAAGGAGCTTCTTGATCACAGAAAGTTTTGATTGAAGACAGACATTTATGCTTGAAAAAAAATGCTACATATAGAGCAGTACAGTTGAAATATTTGAAAGAAGAGGCAGAGAGCAGGTTTTGTCAGGTTTTTTTTTCCCTAAAGATCCAGCAAACATCAAAATGATATTCCATAGTTCCCAAATATGTAGACAGGCAACAGTATACACACAGTAAGGCTGTATTTCAAGTATAAAACCGGCTACAAAGAAGAATGGAATAAATGGTCTATGAGAAAGAATGGAATTATAGTAACTATTTTGGTACTTGGAATATCGTTATTTATTTCGCTAAACGCAGGCAGTAAGAAAAAACCCTGAGCATGATCTTGTCTTAAGCAGGTTGCTACAAAACTAGTTCAACTTCAGTTAGGAGAACAAGAACACAGACTGATAGTCAATCTTTTTACCCCAATTACATATAATCAAGAAGTATGAGGACAAGCTAATATTTACTTATTTTTGAGACCATCAATCACTGTTCTCAGTGTCCCCATTCAATTTCCTAAGCTAAATCCTTTACAAAGTTAAGCAAATTAAAATACAGCTGTTTCAAAAAAAAAAAAAAAAAAAAAAAAGTTGCAACTAACACCTTAATTCAAACATGAGACCTAAAATTTTGTCTGTGTTAAATCTCCTTTGTGAAGTCCTATTTAGTCTCAGGGGAAGAGCTGTTGACCTGTACATGTAGAACAAATCCAGAAATTTCTAGTTATCTCTTTTTACAGGTAAGGAATCCAGTAATTCAGTCTGGTGATTAGCTACTTCTCCTGATTAGACAAGTATAAGAAACTTAACACAGGTATCACTGAAGTAGATGCAGCACACCTTGCATTTACAAGGCATGGTTTTAAAATAATTTGTCTAGTACATCCTGGAATTCCTGTTGACACTATCTAACAGTGGTAAGAGTCTCGAAGGACTCACAATAAATTATATAAGAATGTCATCTACAAAAACCAGACTTCTCTGTAGGAAAACCATCTTGGAGGATGAGACTGACATTTTCCTCTTAAGGTGATGTCAAAAATTTAACTTTTTTACACCAAAGAGGACTTTTAATTGCCATTACCTCTTTTATCAGCCTTTCAACTTATGCTGACTTGTAATATGATTAGTTTCAGTCCAGTAAGTTTTTTTGCAGATCATAAGGTAAGGATTAATTTTAGGAAACTCCTCCTGCAATTCAGTTTATTTATGCTCTCACTGTCTCATTTTAAACTAGGGGTACTGTCACGGGAAGCTGGGGTATTAATCTAAGTCTGTCAAATTTGTGTATTTCTATAGTTCTATGAGAGAATTAATTTTGAAGGTACATTGTGCAAAAATTGACCAAAAACTAATACTAATACTGCAAAACTAATACAAAACAGAGTAGCACCTGTTACTATGACAGCAATACTTTCGCATAAACACAAATCATCACATAGCTGTGACTATAATGAGTAGAAGCCTTCTAATAAAGTCCCTCAGTTGTGAAGCATATTACTCAGATCTATGAGAGAAAATTTTGAAAGTGTTCTTCCACCTGCACTGCAGAAGAAAGGCAGAACTGCATGCTGGCCAGAAGCAGTGTGTGGGACCACTGGTTTCGTGACATGCTGATGTGTTACTATTTGAGGCAGCAAAGTTCAATGATCCATATATTTCTGCTGTCCATCAACATGCTCACAATGGCAATCTGAGAGCAAAAACGGCATTTAAGACTAGCTCAAAGGAGAGGTATACATTAGAACAAGTACTGATACTTAAGGTTAATAGAACAATGTCTGAAGCTCAATCAGTCCAGAAAGAGGACACACTACTCCCAGTGCTTTCATATTGATCCGATCTTATTTAACAGATTTGCCCTTTATGCCCTCACTGAACAAGTTCATTTCAGAACTGTAACTTTTTAAGTATATCTTTAATAATGTTTAATTTAACCAAGAAGAAGATGAATGAGAATGATGAAGAGGTCAAGGTGAGATAAAGGAAAAGCAAGACTTTTCTGCAGAATCCTTTGTTCAGTTCCTGTTCCCTTTGATATTTTTCTCTGGAGAAAAATTCTATCAAAAAACTCCCACAAACACAAACGAAACCAAAGCCAGTGTCACTAAGTGAGCATGCTCCTTGCTAGGGATAATAGTCCCAAATTTGTAGGGAAGTAGGATTAAATACCATATAAGAAACTTAATAGTGTGTGCCAAATTCTTTATTTCTCAATACAGGAGAGAAATACCTTTATCAGTGCATTTTGTCTCCAAGCTAATGTTGGGTAGGAATTTCTTTCAGGTAAATGTGATTTGATATTTAATTTAATTACTCATACAATTGTGATAAAAAACATGGCAAATATTTGGCACTTACTTATTTGGAGTGTTGAGGGAAAAGTCCAGATTAATTTAAGTCAGTGAAAGTCAAGAATTTTAGAGGCGTGCCATGCTGTGGCCCTGTACAGCAACACTTAAGTACAACAATATTAAAAAAAAAAAGAAAATCAAAATTTGCTGAAGCAAGATTTTCCTACCATTCAGTTCATGACAGTTCCTCTTGGAAAACAGACACTTAAACAAGTGAGAAGGGGCTCTTCCATGATGAATCCTGTGTGTAATTTACATTACACACTTCATATTCTGTGAGTTTCAAATGTCTTTCCCAACATTAGTCTTTGACTTCTTTAAAAAGTCTGCCATAACAATTTGTAGGGTGCATAACAGAAAACTTGTTCTATGTATACCATTCATAGTAGAGCAAGAGAAACCCATTTCCAAATAATCCATCAATACAAGAAGATGGCAAAGGATTTACAACAGTTTGATAAGAAGGGAGGCATGTTCACCTTAAATTAATTTATATACTTTTTTTTATGATATGTTGAGGGACCATAAAAAGACTGTTTTGTTATGGTGAGAGAGAAGGAAGGATTTCTTATTCATCTCAGTGATGAAACTGGTCCCTTCATCAGACACTCAGATGTTAAATCCATTTTTTCCATGACAATGTAACAATCCACTGAGCAACGAGCACTTGTCTTTTTTAAACAGAGAAGGAGCAGATCTCTGCTGTATAGTAGAACTTGAAATGTAGCAGAATTTATTGTGAGATGTTTCAAAGTAAAAATACAATATCAATAAAACACATCTGCACATTTCCTTTATGCATAAAATTAAGTCCTGCATTTCTAAATCTTCTTGTAACATCTTAATTTTATTCCGTGTATACTGAAAAATTAAGTTATAATTGAATACTTGGTATTCCTCAAGTGTATCTCAGTGCACACAAGTTTAAACATACATACTGCGTGCTGAAAATTCTCAGTCAAGACTTTCTGGCTAACTTTCCAAATTTTACTACTATAACATATCCTAAAATGAGGAACATATCAGATTTATTCCCAACTGCTTATTCTGGACAGTCAGGCTATTTTAAACCTCTATAAGAAGTTTCTACAATTTTTGTTTCTAAACATTTTTCATCTAAACAAATTTCATCTAAGGGAACACTCCAGAATCATCAGCTGCTGGACTAAAGACAACATTGTGAATAGAATATAAAACCCACCAGAAACTCAGAACACTTGGAAATACATTACACTAGCACAATCACCCAATCATCAGCCACTATTCCACAGCAAGGCAGCAACAGATGAATCAAGAATATCATATGCAAGAATATCAAGAATTATCTCTGCGATATGTATTGGTTGGTCCATGTACCTTCTCCTGCACTACTTTCTTAGCAACGCTAATCCTGCTATTCCTCTTGCTCCTATTCCTTCAACTTCCCACCTGCCTCCTTAGATAAAACTCATCACCAATATTCCTTTCACTTATTAATTTCATATTTTGCCATTCTCTTCACAAACAAAATGAATCCATACCAAACAAGTCTGCATTCTAGTTATCAGATAATCTACTTCAAAGTATTACTAATTTTCTTCACCAGTTTTCATCTCTAATGTAGTGCTCGAGAAATGAATACTGTTTTAGAAGCTTGTATGGTGGAAATCTTAATCACATTTTGAAACCTATGATATTACAGAAATATCAGTGTTTAATAAAAATTAACCAATAATAATAAAAAAATCAAAATGTGAATTATAACCAGATCATTAAAGAACCCCTGTATGCCATCAGGTGCTTTAGTTAAGAGGCTCTTCAATCAAGGAAGCACAATCTTTATTTTGCCATAGCTGCCTATAAATCCAAAAGGGAGATGTAAACATACATACACTAGACTAAACAATGGCTAAATAGCAGCCACTATTCACTCTCCCACTCACACATACCATGCAAGTCTGTGGGAAAAACTTACCATTGAAGCTAAGGAACTCAAGTAAAGTTTTCTGAAAATAACCCAGAGCTGACAAGTCAGTAGGAGGGCCTGGATGGTTTCAAGGCACAGTTTTTAACCAAGATTTAGACTTTCAGCTGTGGTGAGGTTTTTTTGTGTGTGTGTGCCTTTTTATTTTTTTAACAAAGATTTACATCCTATCCTTGGCTAAATTACATATAAATTAATCAAATTAATTACTGAGCGGATAAGCAAGATACTGGACAAGACAGAATGAACTGTTAGCCAGCCCATATGGTCTATGCTCTTTTAAACAAATACCTCAATTCTGGCCCTAACAGGTCTGTAGGACACAAACACATAAGAAAACAATACTTCTTCCACAACACTGGATGCACGTACATTTTGAGATTTTGGCTATTTAGATTAAATCTAACTGAAATTATCAATTTCTGAAAATTACAGTTCTACCTGTTTTGATTTTTGTTTTGATACAATGTTTCTTACACTCAGACAAGTACTAAATTTGATATATAATTTCTGTGTAAGCTTGAATGCAATTTCATTTAAATAGTTGGAATTTCTCCTAGAAATAATGCTCACATAAATTAAAAATTAAATTAAATCTCATTAGTGCAGTATTAAGATCACCCAATCAGCAAACATTGAAAGAGTTTTTGAAATCTCCAGAAATGGTAAAATTTACCTGGGTGCACAGATATGTAGCTGATTTGATGACATTTCTGTCTCCCTAGAAGTTGAGTAAGGCTATAACAAATGAAGTATTAATACATACTTTTACTGAATAACAGAGAAAAGAAAAGTAAGCTGGGTGAAGTCTCTTGTCACTCAGTCTTACAAACTGTTTAAATTTAACTAACTTCTGTATTTTCTAAGTACAGGCAAATATGATGTATGTGTGCCTTTATGTACTTCAGTAAAACTGGCACTTAGTTTAGCATTCAAAATCCTACCCATGGAGAGGTTTAGATCATATTCTATTAACAGTCCCATATTTTAAGTTATGTGTTGTGTCTCTCATATTCTGTAAAATATAGAACTGTCCCAGATGTGTGCTAAGAACTAGTTCCAAAGTAAAAGAAAACATTTTAATTAAGGAAACATTGACTTTTATGGCTGCAAATCAGAAGAGCATTTTACTAAATGCTTAGCCTGTAGATTATGCTTCTTTAATTCACAAATTGAATTCACCAGGTCACCTTTAAGTAATGGAAATCTCTGTTTAAACATTTTTTGGCAATGGGCACAAAGCATTAGATCTCATTTCCAATACTTACCAGCTGGGTTTTATCATTAACATTTATTAACAATCTAAGACACGGCTTTCAGCATCTAATCCTCACTACACAAATATTTTGTATAGTTCTCTAGAGAGCTTTGGTGTGACAAATTACTGGCACAGATTACAGCCCTATGGCTATTCACCAGAGGCAATGCAAAATTAACATGGTACTAATCCAATTCAAACAAGAAATTAGTCAGACTATGCACAATTGCACAAATCATCTGAACTAAAGCAAACCTAGAATTCCTTAAGCTACAGTTTCCAAATTTATATTTAAAACACAGTAATTTTTTTTTTAATTAGATTTGCTTCAATTTTTATTTGGCTCTTAAGTCACTTAAAACCTTTATTAATAGACTAAGTTGTTGTGGGTTTTGTAAAGAACATGTTATTCTATTCCATCTGGTGGAGCAGAATTGCTTATCTTTGCCCAAATGGGTCAGTGTCGCTTATCAGATAGTAGAGTGCTCTTATCTCTCTTCACTGCTTCACTACTCCCACGGGGATATCTTCTGCTAATGGACCATTAAGAGTTCACCAATGACATGATACATCATACTATTGTAAGATGCTCCACACAGGGAGGACAAGCCTAACCATCTTAACCTAGACAAAAAGGAGCCACAGTGCCACTAGGTATCCAGTTTTCCACCAGATCCCTGGAGGAAGACTGGACCCATCTCACCATTACTAGATCTTTTTTCTTCAACGGGACCATCTCTACTCCAACAGAACCACATCTGCCACTCCAGGAGGGCTTACTTTGGACTGCTTCCAACACCCTGACCAACAGGGTGTCAGGTTGTATTTCTGACTCTGTCAGGGTTTTCTAAAATTTCTTGTTTGTTTGCTTGCTTATTCTTCTGTACTACAACATTTTTATATCCCTAGTAAAGAACTGCTATACCTATTCCCAAAACCTTTGCCTGACAGCCCTTTAATTGCAAATTTATAATAATTTGGAAAAGGAGGGAAGGGCTTACATTTCAAGGGAGACTCCAACCCTCCCTGGCAGATACCTGTCTATCTAAACCAAGACATAAGTATAGATGAAGCACAGGATTATAAAAATCACAAGAAGTTACTTTGAAAGGGTCTGTTCTGTTGTAGAAGTTTTATATAGCATAATTCACTGTACATGCCAACTTATTTCATGGCTCAGACTTTCATCAAGAGGTTCAGCTGAAACTATCAACATATATTAATGAATTCAGATCATCAGGTCTATGGTGATGAAATTTGTAACAAGAACCTGATGGTGATATACATTAGTGTTAGTGTGGCAAGTGACCATTTTTGCTTTTATTCTACAAAAATTTTAAAACATGACAAGAAAAAAATAGGCTGGGTATTTCATGACTGCTGAAGGAATCTTAATCAGAGGGATGGGATTTATATTCTGCCTTCTATCACCTTCTCAAGCATAGGTGTTTCACAAATTGGAGATGACTCCTTTTATCAGTCGGCGAAAAAGGCACAGTTTGAAGACTGCAAATGAAGATTAGCTTTAACTTACTAATAATGATTATAGTGTGCATTAACTCTTTTCAAGCAGAAATACAGATAAAGAAGTGTTAGAAATTAGAACAGCATGGGCTTAACTTCTAACTCTCCAAACCTAAATATTCTGTCAGTAGAAACGAAGTAGGTACCACAATCTGTAAGAAAACCCAACAGTGTTCCTCAAGGTGGAAGCAGGTATGAATACAGGCAATAAAACTGTTTTACTAAACTTGAATTCTGAAGCTTTGTGTTCATGTGTTCATGTCAAAGTCTGTTCATGAATCAATTGGGATTGATGATTTACTAATTTGTCTGGGCCAATGGAAAAGCTAGTCATTCTTAAGCACATCGTGTCACTAATGTTTACTAGAATTCATGAAAGATAGATGATGACAAAACACATCATGTAATACAAATTCAACACGGATGAAGCTGCTACTACTGCAAGTTTAAACAGAGTAATTTCAAGTCAAATGTATATCTGTATCTATACAGATGCCACGGACACACATTCTGTAAAAACCTAGCAGTAAAATCTCACCTTTACCCTTCATTCATTATACAATTAAAATACAAAATAGTTATTAAGACAGTAACTGACCAAGATGGTTAGGATTGTAGCAAAATATTTTCCTGGAAGTGCTGATGTAGAATTACTTGGAATTAAATTAAACCTTTTTTTTTTGTAATCACATCTGCTTTTAACTATTTCGACCTTCTTTGCAGGTCTGAGCCTTCGCCTTTCTTGAGTTCAAAGTCAAACAAGCCAGCTTTGCTGTTCTCATTTTTGTTAAAAGCATAGCTGAGAGCTTTACTTTGCAAAAAACAAACACTAATAGCATGAAAACGGTAGTTAACAGTAATTCTAGTAGCTTCCAACATGACAATAACTTGTTGTATCATTTGACCAAAGAAAATCTGCTTACCTGTTTTAACCTTGCAAGTTCTTTCAAAGCCCTTGTCCACTGTTGCTTGTAGTGAAGCTTTGACTTGGTAGCTGACTCTAACTTTCTTTCAAGTTCAACCTAAAAGCAATTAAAATCGTATCAGCTGAAGCAGTAACAGCAGTAACGATCACTGAAAGATGTATATATACAAAAGGTCTGGTTTAAGGAAAGTGTTTATGTAGTGTAATATACAACATCATCTAAAGCTGTTATATAATATAACGTAAATATTATGGCACAAGAACATTTTCTTGTTTAAAATATAACCTTATTTTTATTGGATGGCCATATATACAAAAAGAAAGATTAGTTTTTAGCACTAAATCTGCTGATGTAACCTTTAAATTTAAGATTCTACAATCAGTCACCCCCTCATGCCTTTTTTATTCAAAGTAAGGTTATAAACATTAGTTTTAAAAAAATGCTGATGGATATATCTCTCTTAAAAAGGTACACAGATTTTTTTAGTTTGCTGATAGAAGATATGTCCTACATTCTTTTCTCTAAAATACCCATCTGCTCAAACCATCCTTTAAAATCTTTGTATCTAGTGTGAACCTTCAATCTTACTAACTAAATAAATCTTTAAAAGTTTTTACCATTAAAAAATTCATTTTTTATCTGTGCAAAAAGAATTTTGTATTGAAAGACAAATGAAAATATTTATGAAGCATATCAAACACAATAAAAAATTAAGTATTTTTAATAAACATCTCTGAGGAAGTGGTTTTGTTTTAATCTTAAAAAATTATTTTCACTAAATTTGTGAAGATCTTAAAGCACTGATTACTTTTAATTCATCAAACAAAAACAGGAAATCTAAAAATATAAAATGTAAGAGCTTAAAAAGACTGTAGAAACACAAATATTTTGCACCTGTTGCTTGCATTATTAGAAGTTATTAAACTTCTAACAGCTAGTAACATACAGACTGGCCATATTACTGAGTGTATTTTGTGCCAAGAAGCCTGGCCTAAGTTTTTCTAGGCTTATTTCACTAACAATTTTACTCAGACCTCACAATAATTCTGAGCTTTAAATGCCCATATCTGTAATTCTAATTAAATTCTCTACTGTGGGAATATCCGGCTTTTAAGAAAATCAACTAATGATAGAAATTCCATTTTACTGGTAAGTAACACAATCTCTTTGCAGAAATACTTAATTGCTAAAATGCACATAATGGAAAGTCAGTTTAAACTAATCCTCAAGAAAATCATCATTTTTCTTTAGTTTTTTTAAACAGAATGTTCAGAGACCCAATCATAAATCATGATTAAAATATATAGGTATTTTTCTTGTTTCAGCCTCTAACATTACTGCTTTCTCTATAGAAAAAAGGCCACTGTTGACCTTATTTGTGTCTGAATATATAAACTCTAAAGAAATCACTGGAAAAAGTAAACCAAGTTGGACGAATTAACCACTTCATCACACAGTATTATTCTACATCCCCTTTATCAGTGAACACACCATTGTGACTAGTTTTAGGTACTAGAAAAATCCAGTATACCTTTTCTAAAGTGAGAAGATTTATTTCTGATTGTAGCTGGATTTCTGCTTTGCTACTTTGCTGCTCTTTGTATTGCTGGAACTCCTTCTCCAAAGTCTTATGCTTATTTTCTGCTTCATAAAGCTACATTAAGGAAACCAAGATGCAAGTTAGCAGAAAAGCCCATTCACAGACAAATAATTAGACTACAGAATTTAAGTTACTTCTTAGTCTCTGGAACAAACATTTTACTGTTAATTATCTGATATAAAACAGACACTGAAAGTTACAATTAATAATTTATGATTTCTTGATGATGGCACACAGCAATGTTTTAATAGGAAGAGTTTTAAAGAGGATCTTTGCTCAGTACTGGAAAGAAAAAACCAAGTCTGTCCCCATAAACATAAGATCAAGATTTATGCAAATTTTTGTTCACATCTCAAAAAAAAACTTTCAGAAGAAACACAGAAAGCATAATACTAAGATTTACACATCTTTTAAAGAAAGCCAGTGTTATCTACTATATGAAATTTTATTACTTACTCAATTTCACAGCATAACTTTTTTAGGAATGTCTGTAAAAGGAAACTACTAATACTTTGTACAGCCAAATGATTTAGAAGAAAGACTGAAGCAGAAAGGCTTCAGTGATTAATGACTTAATGCTGAGTACCTTGCCTTCACAGTGTACTTCCACAGTTTCAAGAAGATTCTTATAAAGAGAGTGCTTTGCTTTTTACACACAATGAGTAATTTGAAAAATGATGCCAATACACGATTGCTACAGAGAAAGTGGGGAAGTCATATGTTTAACAGTGTTTTTTGTAATATATCAAAAAATATATTAACTAAACTTTCCGTAATGTTTTCTTCTTCTGTTAAATGTTATGCAACTATAAATACCTTAATACACCTGGATGGAACTGAAGCATTCCATACCAGAATATGATCCCACATGATGATCTTATATTTATGTCCAAGTAGATAAAGCAACTATTTCCATGAATTGTATCCAACACTTTAAATACTCGGTGAAAATGCTTTGGAGAACATATTTCTGTTTCAAAGCTAACAATTTCTACTAGTACAATAATATTTTAATTCTTTGGATCTTCTAAAAAGTTCACCTCTATTTTTCTCTCAAATTTTTGGTTTTTTGTGTTTATAATTGTTACATAATGGATGTAAGAAAGCAAAGATGTTTCCTAGGGAGCCATACAAAACCAGAGATCACTGCCATCGTTTTTCTCACAGAACTAGAGTAACCTATTGAACTCAAACAAAAGATACTGCTGTTTAACACCTTTCATTTTTACCTATTTATTTTTAAAGCAGACATACCGACGTGGTGCCAGAGACAATAACTAAGTTCTTTTGCTATTAGAAATATCAGCTCTCCCTAGAACTACTGTAACAATGCTTAATTTCTTGTTTGGTTCTGGAAAAACTTTCAAAAATTTAATTTCTCAGGAGACCTCAGAACTGTGGACATGAGAAAACTATAAAAATCCCACAAATAAGTACAACCTTCTTATTCAGAAAGTAAGCGTGATGTTCTTCAAGGTGGATGCTTCAAGGATCTTCTCTTGTACACAGTGGGGCTTACCTCAAAACAAGATGAATTCTTGAGTTCTCTAAATGCTTAAATGTGGAAATAATGTATTTACAAATCCCTTTAAGAAGTATGGAGTAAGATCACTTATTCCAGAACATTCTGTGTTAAGAAACCAGAAACAACACAAAAAACACAACACAAACAAAAAACTCCACACCCACAAAAGGTCTTTAAAAAAGAGACTCCTCTGGTAGGAACAGAAACTTGCTGGTTGTGCACATTACAAAGAGCAGGGTCCTAGAGTAAACTCCAAAGTAAGCAAACAAAGCCCCACTCCCAACAAAGCAAAAGAAAAAAGCCCATCTAATGAACAATACATGGCAACAAATCACCACATATTGAAGCATAGCAGGAACAGCACAGAGGAAGACAGCCAGGATGCTCTGGAAAAAATGGCCTCCATACGAAACGAGAAAACATAGTCGGGCTTGTGTTTGGAAGAGAGATAGTATGACACCACCTCTGCAATCAGAAATGGTATGTTGCACAGGCACTAAAGGATTCTTCATAATTATTAAAAACTGTGTTTAAAATGAACAGAAAGAAGTTTTTAAATATAAAAGACATAATTAAATTTTAGAACTCACTGCCACAGGATGTTGCAATACTAAATACATTTTAAAAGGACTCACATGAGATCATGAAGAAAACCTTCATGGACAGCTAGTAAGTATGAAACTGACTCTGGCAAAGAGTACGTATAACCCTTGATGGTATATACAATTTTGGATATACCAAAATTGCATACTTTTCATAGTCTCACTTTTTATTTTCTTATCATCTAAATCCAGCCATTGCTGCACCATAATACTGAGCTAAATGATCTTTGGTCTGACAAATGTATGTCTGTCCTGAATAGGAAAAATAAAGTGACAGTTTACTTTAACAGTCTGTAAAAACACCTAGATTATTCCTGTTGTTAGTTAGTTGCTGTTAGCCAAAGTTAGCTTACAGGACAACAGAACATGGTCTAAATTTTCTGTTTTTAAGGTACTATTCTCAGAATAGAAGATTGCAATAACAAGAGAGTTTCCTCCTCTGTCCCCATAAGGATAAAAGAAATACTCTTTTGCAATAGAAGAATAAAACTAATTGTACAGTCAAACTACTTAGATGTTAACTGCCAACAATTTTTTAAGGTACTGAAATGTACACTGCTGTTCAAGTTCTTCATGTAATGTATGTTTTTAAAGGAAACTTGATTTTCATTGTTGAAAAAAAAATTACAAGCACCATACTGCAAACTGGCCAGACAACTGAGCAAGACTAACATGGATGGATCTCAGCACAGAGCTCCCCACTTTAAATAACATGTTTGTTACAAAGTTGCCAGAATACAATTGCCTCCAAACCACTGCTTAACTAAGTACACTTAGACAAATTCCTGCTTCTATTGGAAAACATAAGTGTACTTACCTGCTGATCTAAGCGATGCTTGTCTTCTTCCAGTTGCTTGATTTTTGACCTCTCTAGCTCTATCTGGTGGGCACATCTGGCTCCGCGCAGAGAATCCTGAAGCACCTGCAGATTTCGTTCATGCTCTGCTTGCAGCTCCTTCTTTGCTCTTTGAAGCTTAAAAAGAGACACATATTTATATTAAGCCATAGCAGCAAGAGCTTCATTTGAAAAGTCTCTTAAAACTGTTACTGATACTCATGACAGAAAAATTATCATTAATTTCTGAAATTACACAATAAAATGCCCATTTTCCAAGTGTTCACCATATATATTCTCATTCCAGTTTAACTAACAATCTGTCAATTATTATATTTGGGCTACAAATATACCCTTGCTTGACTACTGTAAAAACAGGACTCTCTGGAGCTCTTCTGTACATTCTACACGATTGGTCAAGGTAGATTTCACATCTACTTTCCTAATAAAAAGTGAAAAGCTAAATACTCCAATTTACTACAGACTGTGAAAGTCACAGCTACAGCCAAAATGTCTTTAGGTCAGTGAGACTGCAAGCATATTAAGATAATTTCTAATCAAGCTAAACAGAAGAACAATCCTTGACATGTTTGAACCTTCTAGAAAGATACTACTGTCCCAGATACCTGCTAGCTGAATAGAAACTTGCCCAATGGCCCATTTCTCAAACTGTGTAATTGCTAACTGAACAAACACTACATCATTTTGACCAGATGTTTTTTGAATCCACTGATTTTTATCATCTCTAGCTTTCAGGTCACAATCTCACTAACTTTGAGAAAGTTTTTTGAGAAATATACATGAGATTCAAAATAACTACTTCTACTCAGACTGAAATGCACTTGGCCAAACCTGAGAACCAGATTTTTTTGCACAGATTCTAAAATCACAACATTATTTACAGGACAAACTGCCTCTTGAGGTACAGACTGCCTGGGTACTGACCAGGACACAGGCTCAGCCAGCCAATTCCTGTGTTGGGACTTCTCGTTAAAAGCACAGAAGGGATTAGTAGGCTTGAAAAATTAATCTGAGCTACAAGGAGGAAAGAGAAAGTTTGTTGGACAGCTAAAACACCACAGTATTCTACCTATATAATTTTGAGTTTGTTCTGAAATATAAGAATAGGCAGGTTTTTATCCTTTCATATGACCAGCACCCCTGAAGTCACACCCCACTTCTTTAGATTGGGGGTGTTCAGTACAGTGGTAGTTTACTGGTTTCTCCTGCATCCTCCTTGACCCTGTCATCACTAAAAAAAATATTAACAGAAGAAGGAAATCTGAAAATGCTGGACAACAAAACCTGAAGTTTCTCCCAGATCTCCTAGTTACTCTCTCCTATTGCAATTAACCTAGCGATTACTTTTTGGAGGGAGGCACTCTTGTTTATATGTTCAATACTCACCTGACAGTGTTAAACTTAAAATGGAGATATGCTAATGTTAC
Organism: Chamaea fasciata; assembly: GCF_029207755.1. Taxonomy (NCBI): domain Eukaryota; kingdom Metazoa; phylum Chordata; class Aves; order Passeriformes; family Sylviidae; genus Chamaea; species Chamaea fasciata. The sequence continues at coordinate 42,547,817 of NW_027094089.1, forward strand.
ATAAACATCTACACTGACATTAATTCTGTCAAGAATCGAAGGTTTACAGTTCTGTAATTATAGCAACCCATTTAAAATCTCACTGAATTTCTATTTCAGTAAAAAATCGTAATTGTAACAAAACTTGGCTTAATTACTAGTGCTCCTCTACATATCACTATGAATGTGGCTATTTAATATCTTATATAAAAAACACAGTTGTCACTATGTGAAAACTCAAACCTTATAGAAGTAGCTAATGCAATTACATTGTTTAATACGACCAATTTTTACCTCTGATTCAGCACTAAATAGTTGTCGCTCTCGCTTATCCAGATCTCTCAGGGTTTTCTGAACTTGTTCTTCCAAAACATTATATTCTGTTACCTAAACAAAGGTGGGAAAAGAAAATATAAAATATAAAATATCGATGGTTTTTATTTGGAAATTTCCATATGAAACAGATCTCCAGCTCTTAGTTAAGAACTTGCAATGAAAAATCCTTCTAACTCAGCATAGATTAATGGGTTGCCAAGCACGGCTAGGCTGTAGAAGGGCTTTTTGACCAGGCAAGTAAAATGCAATTAAAGAGTTCTTATATACAGCAAGCTAACCTAAGGAAATTTCTAACAAATATTCTATGATTAAAGGCAACTTTTAATTCTTTTTTACTGTTGTAGACTAGATGCATATTCATAAGTAGGTGCAAAGGCTAATCACAGACCCTTTGTTACATGTTACCAAGTACCTTGTAAAATTTGTAACAATTTAAACTTTCTGCAAGTATAAGGAGGAATTTCCTTACCTTTTTCTTCACTAATGCCTCTCTCTCTCTATCTCTTTTCTTCCATTCCTCTGCAAGTGCTTGCATATGGATCATTTCCTTCTTTTTAAGCTTTTAGAGGAAAAAAAAAAAAGATAAAAACCTCCAAATCCGATCAAAATTGTTGGAACTACACCTTCAGAGTACCTACAGATCTAAGTCTGGAGGAAAAGTATGCTGACTTGTATAGCTCAAGATATGGTTCTGATAGTGAAAGATTTCTTACACTGAAGTATGAAATACAAAGTAAATGTGTGTTTGAGAAAAATATCCAAACAAAGGATTTTCACTACCTTTTAAAAAGAAGCATGGAAACAAAAACACCTAGAGTGACTTCAAGAGCAGACAGCAAATGTTTTTTGAGATGCAAGTAAAGGAATACAAAATTAATATTTAACATCAACATAGTTTGAATCTTGAATCTATTGTACTTTATAAAGAGTAATGGGAAACCATGAAGATGGTACGCTGCAAGGTACTTCAAACTTAGCATCTTCTGCACTCAAGAATTAACCTTCTTCCTTAAGAGCACAGAATTTGTGGATGGAGTAGTTTACATCTGAAGTTTTAATATTCTGTATGAGTCAAATTTAGTTCTTACTTGAAACAGTAAAATAAAATACAATTAATGTTATTCTCTGTACCAATTCTGCTAAACCTTCTCTGGCAACTATGTAATTTAGGTAATAAAAGAAGAGAGTAAAAACCTGATTTTCAAAAATGTCCTCTTGCATTTCCTTCCACATTTCTAACTCCAGTGCTGCTTTGTATTCCAGAGTTTCTCGAGGTTCTGGAGGGTCTTCTGGGACACAGCAAGGCTGAGTGTGAGGGACATGCCGTTGCTGACCAGCACCCACATCCTGTTTTAAAAAGAGTGGATTTGTCACTGGAACTTCAACTTTTCAAAGACACGTTCAAATGAAAAAGGAAAGATTTATATAAAATTACTTGAGAAGAATCTGACACCACAGCTTCTTGCACTTTGACAAGTCCATAGTCTTCCAAGGTGATGGCATATGAAAGGTCTGCTATTCTGCTGCCTGACCTATAAATGGCATTAGAACGTTATTTTAATTAATACTGTCTAAATATACAGAAAGAGAACTGTAATACAACACACAAAACAGCAAAAGTGACGTTGTTCTGTGCAAGCTCAGAATCTCTAAAGAGGTGCCTATGTGAGAGTCCAAACATGCTCTTCTATGTACATTTTTAAATTAGGGCTTAGTTTATGAATCTATGGCAAGGTTTCTGACTTAAACAGATAACTTGTCATTGGAAACCTATTTAACTAACAGATTACTATAATCAACACATCCCTGTAACAAGGGAATAATCCAAAATTGTACCTACAGTCTTAAGTCTTCCTAAAGATATAACTGTTCATATACAGGCATTGCTGCTGACTTCAGCTTAAGATATTAAATTTCCTTAGCTTTCCTTGTTTAGACTTTAACAGTAACCTTCTTGCTATCCACCATATAATTAACTTAGTGTATCATTTGTGGGAAAACATCCTTGAATTACTAAAAAACATTCCTGGAAGCTTCAGCAGAGGAAACTGGCAACTTTAAATCACTTAGAGGTTAAACATCTACCCGACCTTGTACAGTGAAACAAGGCAACAAGGCCTAGACAACAGATAATTTAATAAATTAATTTGAAAGTAATTGTGGTTTCTGCTTAAGAACAATTTGTTTCCAACTGCTTCGTCTCTAATCACAATCAAAATGTAGCAAACAAAGGCAGTCTTTTGCACAAAAAGGTATTAAGGAACACACAGAAGTCATGAAACTGGAAATTATCTAAAGTCTCACAAGAAAGTACAATGCAGTGTAGACCTTGGTCAACAAAAAACCTTTCATTTCAGTGATAACCACTCAGTAAGGCAAATTACACAATCACTTGTCACCTGGAACCTGCAGAATGCATCAAGCAACAAGATGCTGAAGGTATTAACCATGGCTGTAGTTTTCACAGAAATTCACTTTCAGCAAATATATATAGACAACACTAAAATGCCTTTTACAAGGGTGCAGCCTTCTACAGTTATTTGCAAAGGAAAAGAAACCAAATAAATGCTTGTACTTCACTTAAGTTAAAATAAATCGTTGCATTAAATTTTTACAACTTTTCATCAGCCACTGACTTAAAAAGAAAAAAAGATTCATATTAGTGGACCTCAGAAATCTGAGTAATTGATTCAACAAGTCTTTTGAACACACCACTGTAAAAAGAAGGTTACACCAACAAGGACAAGGAGAAGAAGGGGACAGCACAGCAAAACACAGACCTGATTACATTTTGAGAATGCCATCTAGTGGTTATGTTTTGTGCAAAACCAGGTTTCATTTAATGTACAGTAAAAGTAGGAACCTTAGTGTACAGTGAGACCTTAAAGTAACTCTTCACAGAATCAGGCCATGCTGACTTTCCCACAGAAATTTAAAGAAAGCCAGAGTTCAATTTTCTATTAAGTTGTGAGGAGAGAGATTATCAGTCACTAACATAAAATTTCCCGTGAGTTAAATACAACATGGTTTTTTAAAAATCTGTTGCATTAGCAGTTTAAAACTGATCTCAGTCTTAAAAACAATTATGGTTATTTTTAAGGGCATAATCAAGTTCCTTCAACACACAGAAAAGATGAGGGTCTAGACCCTGATTGTGAACACTAATCATCTTCAACAAGGACACAGAACAGAAATAACTAAAATTTAAAAAAAAATATACACACACATATATACACACACATATATAATATACATATACATACATACATATATATACATACATATATATATACAAAAAACCCCATCACCGCTCTGTGTAAATGAACATATGTCTCCTTCTGATGTACACAAGCTGAAACCCCTGCTACTATCCTGAAACAGGAGATATGTCCATTCTCTGGATGTATCTGCCCTCATAACTTTCAGAAGTCAGTTGTATCTAAAAGCATACTATGGAAAAACAATGTTAACTATTTTCTGGAATATCAACACTTTCTATAACTGAATAACTTACTTAAAGAAGTACCTTAGTAACATTATTTTCAATTATTTATTTCTTAATCTGTCTGGGAAGTTTGATTTACCCAGGATCATGATTATATAAAGGTTTATTACAATGACTTTGACAGTAGTGTGGTCATAGCCCAATACGAAGTGGCAGTTTAGCTTTTCATCTCTTGGATGCCTATCCCCCTCCTGCAAACTGCAGTACTCTGCAGTCTGTTTACCATTCAAAAAGTTAAGCAGGAAGAGCTTGCTTTTTTTCAGAGAAATTTTAAACAAACAACTCTAGAAAACTTGCTACGGGAGTTCAGTATTTTTTAAATAGTTTTACCCTTGTGCTGCTGTGAAACTGACTGTTTCATTACAAGTCTGACGCCAGCATTGTTCACAATTCCCACCCAAGAAGCGGGTTTTTTCTGAAGCCAAAACATTTGAGAGCTGAAGCCTCGCCACTCCTAGAAGTAAGTCTTTGGCTGTTTTATCCTTGTGCCACAATTCAACCAGCAGAGGCAATCTGAAACAAAGAAGGGATCTTAGTGTCAGTTCTTCAAAATGAAGGAGGAAGAGTCTTATTCAGAAGAACCTCATGTTCAAAAAGTAACTTCTTAAATCAGTGATAGTTACAAATGTCAAAAATGAGTGGGTTTTAACTGCCTTTCACTTAGAGGAATGAGACTTACAGACTTTCTATCTTCTCAGTTACCTGGTTCAGTCAGATTATCATTCCTTTCTTCAATTATTAGGGACTAACAACATTACAGTGAAAGTGACTGACAGAATAATACTAACAAAACTTAATCATCTTCATTTAAAAATACCTACAAATGAATTTTAGCCATTGTTACTCAAAATACATCTCCCTCCACTCCTACTTTCAAAATACTGCTTCTTTGATGATTCGTTTTTACACCTTTAACATTTATTGAAAGCTGGTGGAACTACTGGGAGAACTGCTTTACAGCCCTCAACACTGTGAACTGCTTTCCAGGTATCTGCTGTATTTTCAAAGGTATCATATAGACACTCCATATTAAAAAGAAAAAGGTTAATATTTCAAGAAGTACTTCGTCAAAAACAGTGCTATCAAGCTTTACTTTGAAAATTTATGGCAATTCCACTTGTTTCTGTAACCAACAATACCTAAGTATGCAAGAGAAAGTTAAGAACTATAGAATTCCTGACTTTAAATGAAATTAATAGAGAAACTGGAAGAGTAAGCCATTAAATATTTATTTGCATTAGCCCTTGAATTATTTACTAAATTATAAAACTGATAATCTTAAAGTGACTGCAGTTACAACATCTAGACATTTACAAAATCTAGAAAAGCGTAATTAAGATTAAAAAAATGCAAATTACTACCTGAAAAATGCGTCTTGAAGCTGATGAGGTATAGTTGCAAAGTCAAATGCACAATATGACTTTGGAAGAAAGACTTCCATGTTCTTTCTAACTTCTACAGGTGGACTTGTCATAATAGGTGCTGCACTGCCGAAAAATGGGTACGAGTACCTAATAAAAACAGTTACAAAAATAATAATTCTATAAATAGACAACTTTTCTTATACCTTCAACAGGAAAATCAGTTTAGACATCATTTACTAAAGCATGACTTATACCAAAGTTTGAGAAATTTATACTAGTACATACAACAACAGAACTTAGTTCTCAAGTATTCATGTTTTCATTTACTTCAGGAATGATCCAGATTCTTTATATTAGCTGTTGTTTTGACAAAAAGTTTTAATGACCTGTATGTTCACAATGAATTCATATTTTACTAGAACTCTGCAATTATTATATAAACTGAGCAGACAAACAGAAGAAAAATTCATATTCACATGTAGATTGTTACTTGAGAACATCTGTAACTATACTTACAGTTCAGACTAGACTAACATGCAGTAACTGATAACTCAGTATACATACATACAGTGTCAGAACCATTAGAAAATTTCATTAGCTTTTCATTTCCACAGTTTAATTGACTAAAAGGCAAGTCAAATCATTTTACCAATATGACTTAAAATGTGGCATGAAATTACTTTACTGGCACATTTCAGTGTATGATAAACTGTAAGAAAGGGGGAGGCCATAAACCTCTTAAACTTCATTTTGCTCAAACTGATGATGTCAGCTGTCAGCTAAGTTACTAATAAAATAAAAGCTGCATCAAGTGATGCCTCTATATATAAAAATTCCATTCTTCACCTTTTGTGGAGAGCTGTTGAAAGAGCTTGTTTGGACTGGAATAAAACAAAGTTTCCAATCAACAGCAAATAAGCAATTTTTACCCTGCAACTTTTCTTAACATTTAGGTATCTGGATGTTTCTCCTCTTCAGCTTCCTGCCATGTTCATCAGGGACTACAAAAATTCAAGTGCATGAAACAAACCTATGCGTTGTTACTGTCCTGAAACAAATTAGTTACTGAAATTTGACATAAAGATTTTATGTGGCAAAATTCCATCCACTGTATATTGCTTTCCACATACTATTTAATAATGAAGCCCGAATGGAAAGACATTAATGATGCACTCTATATTAGCTGTGTTTTAAAATATTCCACCCCTACATCCCATCCATACCTTTTCAAACTAGTTCAGACAAAGTCTAAACTCCAAGAACCACTACCACAACTAGACTTCCCAGTGACCAGTTAAAACTGCAGGAATCAAGCTCTGCCAGAGAAGAGGCAGAACAATGTAGACACACCTCCCCAGACAGAAATCCTCAATGGTTTCAGACTGAATCACCATTTATGGATACATTTCATCACAAATACCAAAACCCCCCTGATGGAAATGAGAAAATAAATTGTAAAAACTATTATTAATCCCTGACTTCAAATACACCATCAATAACTAATTTAACAAATGCAGAATTTCTTTTTTAAAACATCAAAATCATTCTTGCATCTACAAGTCCCTCAGAAATGCAATTTAACTACAGTGATTCTTCGTTAAAACTACAATATGCTTCCTTTGGATTCATATACAAACAAGCGATCTGTCTCTTACTGAAACACTATGAAGAGTTTTTGGTGGAACGTGGAAAATTACAGAAATAAAGAAAAAAAAAAAAAGTCACTTTACTGATCAGCTGGAAATGATTAGCCAGACGGTAACATGGAAAGTAATTCTCCTCTTCCTTTAAAGTCTGATGTTCCTTGTTGTCCAAGCTCAGACATTCAAATAAGATTTAATACCAATTACATTAAAAAGTAAAGTTTTACACACCAACTTAAATGCTCAGTTTAGTGATAAGCAAGATGAACATTCTAAAGTATTTTTGCTACTGAAAATCAGCTGCATGAAAGGCATGAAGAAGCAGAGAAACAAAATGCCAGCAATCATTCCAATTATGAAGGTTTTGTATTTACCAAGAACAACAAAAATAAATTGTACCTTAAAATGCAATTTATTGGAAATCCAACTTCCAGACCACGTATACTTCTTAAGTCTATTGAAAAGCAAAAATGGTGAGAGGCTGCTGGAATGACAATTTTGTGTGCTGACACAGGCTCAGAAGAACAGGACGCACCTACAGGGTTGGGCTGAGATATCGCCACTGGACCACTGACAGCTGAAAATGCAGAAGAGAATTTATGGACACTTTTTATGACTTGTTCTGCCCAAAATAACAAAATATATCAGAAATAAACGTCACATTTTAGATGCAAGTAGATAGGTTACTTCCCTAAGAGATTTCTATTCCTTTAAAAATAAACAAATACTGTGAAAAATAACCACTCCTTCTGGGAGTTACTACTTCCAAAGAAAAACCACCAAAAACCCAATATACATTAAGCGTTTTTACAGGATTGCAATATTTTTCCTTTCTCTATTAATCTTTGAAGCTATGCAAGTTTAACTCAATGAAATAAGTTTATACTACGATAAAAGACCTTAAATTCTTCAGAAAGATGATGTAAGACTTCAGTTTATAGTAATTGTTCTTAGCCAACTTGAGGGCATGCATAGGAAAAAATTATTTTTAGCAATTTAGGGGTTGTTAAAATTAACTGATTTCTTTAGTGGAATTATAAAGGCAGATTAACACAGGTCAATGGTAGCGCTTCTGTAAGCCAGCATCACCCCTGGCCCCAAACTGAGGTTTAGCTATTAAAGCAAACGAAAATGTGCAAAGCACATCTGCTTCCGTCATAGAACCCACATACTGTGACATGAATTTTATAATTTAGGAAGTGGAAGCAACATTGAGTGCCTGTCCAGCTGCATCCTGGCTTCTTCTATCCTTACAGTGAGACACAATACTGCCTCTAGAGAGGAAACAACAAACTACAAGTCCCACAGACAGGTTTTGTGTCTTGAAAAATGCGTTCTAGAAGAATGTTGAAGACATTTCGCTTAAGTCTTTAAGGGCTATTCAGGCTACCGAGCCCCTACAAAAAGAGGGAATGAAAGTGTCAGATAAGAACTCAACTGCCTTTTCTAAGTGCTACTTCCTACATAATTATTTAAAATTTCCCCTTTTTGTAATTTTTAAAGAAATACATCATTACTAGCATTGACTTTATTCTTTTCTCCTTTTTCTAAGTGTTTTGTTTGCATTATTATTTACATTACAAAAAAGAAAAATGCTATAATACTTCAACATCAGCTAGTTAACAATGTATGAATGAAACAATTTTAAGTGGTTCAGATAAAATGTCAGTAGATTGTTTGGAGCAAAGAAGTGACAAAGTGGAATTTTAAAGTCATTACAAAACAAAAAAAAAAATTTACTGTTTAAATTCATTTAAGCTGGTACTATAGACAAATTTCATCTCCTGTACCAAATTCAATAACTTTTGCCTTACTGGGATTTTGCAGATCTAACGGAGGTGACTTTGCTCTGCTCTGTGATTTCAAGGCTGGAAGCTCTTCAAAACATGTCTGTTTGTTAACCTCTAGAGGGCAGCCAGTCACCAGCCCTGAAAGACAAATGTCAAAGGACAAGTTTTACATCTTAGCAAAACAGAATTATAAAATGACTGCCACTATTAATAAAAAAGCACAATCCTGGATTTCCTAACCAGAGATTCAAACCAGCTGCTGGGATCACAATATCTTTTTACATTCCATATAAAGGACTTAACCCTTGCTTAGATGAGATCAGTTAGAATTAAAAGAAAATTTGGCTGAATTAGCAGACAAATCCTGAGAGCCCATTCTAAGACACAGAATTTCCTCTACTGAACTGGGTGTCTTTAGGATACATCTCAAAACACCAGCAAGACAAATATCATTAGAAAAATAATCATTCTGCTTTATTCATCAACCATCACTTAAGAAGATTCATGTTCAGTAATGTTTAGCTAAACAACACTTTTATGAGATTTATTCTGTTATATATGGTATTTCTTATCTCTGTTCCTCTTCCATTTTCCACTACTCAGTTCTCAAATCAGAAACAGGTCTTCACAGGGCTTGGGCTATCAAGTCCAAACAACAGGATCATGTAAAAACAAACAAAACAACCCAGTTGCTTGGTTTTGTCCAGGAATCTCTACTATACAAACAAATTACTTCACAAATTATTATCCACATAAGTAAATTCCATAGATAATTTGAAAGTCCCACCTTACCCCTGCTTTTCGATTGAATAAGTTAATATTAGACCACTTCATCTCATTGAGCAAGTCAGTTTCTTCATATGTATTGCTCTAAACTTTCTCATTCACAACTTCAAGAAATTCCAGAAACATACGTTATGATTTTTCAAGCAGATGACCATCCTCATCACTTGTAATCTAAACACCCCCAAATCCCTAATCTGGCTCTTGCAGAGAGAGCAATCGAACAACAATCATGTTCAAATCACAACATTTATACCCTTTGTTGTTTTATACAAGTAATTCTGACTTGCCTGAAATTTATCACCAGAAAAGAGTACTACCTCATGAAATAGTAGAGAGGAGTAGCACACAATCCAAGACCACATTTGGCAATTGGGCAAAAAATTATATACCACATACCCCTTTTCCTTGCTTTTGTGCCTTTTTCAAACTTAAGACTTTCCACTTCACTTTCTGTTGCTACATCTTCTTTTGAAGAGAATTGGTCATCTTGGGATGGGACATTTTGGGATCTCTGCTGCTGGCTCTCTGTCTTCCCACTAACAGGTGAAAGAACTTTCTCCTGTGGCTGTTTGGATTCAGTTGCAGCATTTAAGGGAATCAAAGGCTGAATGAAATGACAGTTTTCTTATTAATCATGGCTTGCATTGAAAAATTCTGTGACATTTCATAATACGTGATTATTTTTCAGACATAGAAAAATGACAACAAAAGGATTATTCATATAAAGCAATTATTTCTTTCAGGTTTTTGTTGGGTTTTTTTACACAAAACCTAGTCAAATAGAATTTAGAAACACCAATAATTTTTTAATGTGAAATTGTGCAACAGTGTCTAAACCAACAATGAACTGGAAAGACATACCTGGGTAGTCATGCTCTCCCTTTGAAGAACTACAGATACCCCAACAGTAGGAGCCAGATCCAAAGGCAGTTGTGGCAGTTTCTGTTTAGCTCTATTTGGTGGAACAAGAACAAATGGTCCTTCTATTGCCACAGGATGTTGGTCAATCTCTACATTTCCATTCTTCAGTAGTCCAGACAGGGGAACTTCAGTGCTTCCAAGAGAGTGGTCCCCACAACAAAGATGGATCTGCACACACACAAAGGTGCTAGAAAGTAACTGGCATGTGCGATTTGCACTGGAACCATCTGTGCACCCTCCAGTAAAGGTAGCATAAATACAACCAGTTATCATCCCTAATCTAGTCCCTGCATGCTGAGAATAAGAACAGCTGTGAAACATCAGTTTTGAGCAGGTGGGATTTACTCACTGACAGGGCAGCAGCAAATCATTGCACTGCCCTTCTGATGACCTATTATATCATTCCTTCTGTAGCATAGATTCAGTACTCTGTGGCTTCTAAACACAGCACAGATTCTTGCCCTTAATGTATAGGCATATAAAATGCATGACTGCAAAGTAATGAAAAAGGTTACTTGAAGGCTTTGGGCATATATTTAGACACCACTTAAGTAGAAAGGATTTGTGGAATTAAGTAACTGTGGTTTTAATTCCTGGTAAATATAATTATTTGAAAACTTGACTCAACAGTTTATTCCTTACACAGGTTAATATTTATACATATGAGTGAAAGATGGGTCTTACAAAAACCAACACACACTAAGGTAATCTATTTTCCTCAAAGTTATTCTTTGAAACTTAAATACTAACTTGCTTTTTCCCAAATAAGAATCACTTCAGTTGTGATTTAGCAGATCAGAACACTGTATCCCCATCCTTAATATTTTTTGCACTTAAGGAAAACTGTTGTGCTGAAAGGTGTGAGCTGCCAGTATATGTACCTAGGTGTGTATATATATGAACATACATACAAACACAGTCATGCAATACATATATACACGCATTCTAGTCTGGCCACTAGCACCTTTTACAACCAAAGTCTTCATTTTTGGAAACCTATGTTAAAATTAAGAATTGGAACACAGTGCTCTGATCCTATATCCCAAGATTTAAGATGCTGAGTGAGAAGTCAAAGAAAAAAAACTGTACATCAAAATGTGGCTCTGACTGCACAAGAACTTTTGTTCAAAAAGTTGTTCTTTACACATGATGCAAACATGCATAATTCCCCATATATGTACACATGTGTACATATATGATACATGCATCATACATGCCATATTAGATACTTTTAAGACTGTAGAGTAAGATTAAATTCCAAACACACCAGTGCACACATTGAGCCAAAGATACCTAAAGTTGAGGCAAAAAAAAAAATCTGATACAATACAAGATTTAAACAAAAATATTCTTAAAGCACCCTGCATAAAAACCTTAGAATGGTCTGTGTAAACTTAAAGAAATATAACTTTAAAAAGGTCCAGATCTACAACTTACTTTGTAAAACTAATACTGTCCTATTTACCAGCGACACTACCAGAAACCCTACACCACCCACACTCAATGAAGCAGACTCTTGTTTGGTAATTAGTTCGAGCCATGCACAGACTGCCATAAACTTTCTAATTACTACCTGATATCTAGAATCATAGATTCATTTAGTTTGGAAAAGACCCTTAAGACTGCTGAGTCCAGCTGCTAACCTAACACTGCCAAGCCAAACCATCACTAAACCATGTCCTCCATTTAAAGACAAGTCTAAACATAAGCAATATCCCATAACAGCCCAACAACATCTGTAGTGTATTTAGAAACAGCATTTTGCCACAGAGCGGGGAAAAAAGCCAGATCTCCTCTATCATTCACAAAGAGTGTGGAGGGCAGTGATTTTAGAACTTAGGCAAGAGTGACCTGAGCACCTGACATGGGAATACCATAGGTAGCACAAAGCAGGACTCTGGGTTGCAGATGGTCTGATTGCAGTGCAGGCCCCAAAGCTCAGAGCTCTTGAAAGTGCCACATCAGTTCTTTGGAAAGATCATATTTCAGCAATACCTTTTATCACGACATGTAAATCAGCTTGCTGTAACAGCAACTAAATAAAAAGACAGCACTCCACTGGAGCTAGGAGACTTGCTGCTATGGTTTCCATCATATCAGCAAGAGAATAAACTTATATTTGAGCCAGAATACTATGATACAATCTTAGCTTTGGAAACAGAAATGCTTCATAGATACAGCCTGAGACATACTCTATTTCTTTCATTTTAATGATTTATTTTCATTTACATTTGAAATTAAACAGCCTACCTGTAATTTTGACTGTGTGCAAAGATAAACTTGAAGAACATCCACTGTACTACATATTCGAACTGAGGCTCTTTCTGGCTCGAAGTTTGGATTAATTAAATCAGTGAAGGGTTCATTTGTGACATCATTACCCAGTAATGAGTAGTAAAAAAAAAACTCAGGTTGTGGATCAGGGAGCTTCATAGTACTAGGAACTAACTGAAAGAGATGCAGAAGAGAATAATGTTTATCTTTCCTTGATGCAGTTACGGTAATTCTGAAGCACTAGTTTGGAAATTAAGAGTTTAAAGTGACCAGCTGACCTAAACCCTATCTTGTACTCCACATTTAACTTACTATATTAATACTCAAATTAAAAGTTTTCTTTTTTTGAAATAAGAAAAAAAAACAAGCTTTAACTTACAAGCATAACTACTTGCAAAATATTCTGAATTACCTTTTAATTAAGACTCCTCAACACCAAGGGCTGTAACTGACACGTTATTTAATAACATCAAGTACTGCACAAATACTCAGAAACAAACTGGGCCTTCATAAAATATTTTCAGTTTAAATAATGCAGATTAGATACTGTTACATATTTTGTGTGATTGAATAGAAGACCGAAACAGACCAACAGCTACTTAATCCTGTGGGCAACTGCGAGTTCAAGGCCTACAGTGAATGATCACAATAAATTTTATTTCTTAAGGTCCCATAATTCTGACATGAAAGAGTATCTACCCTAAAAAAAAAAAAAAACAAAAAAAAACAACGACAACAAGACTGACGAGAGTTTATCATACACCATGAGTTCTAAATCTATTAAAACCATGCTGTCAGTACAGCATAAACACAACTGAGGTCTAAAGCTGAAACAATCATTACCATGGCATTTTATCTAAGCTAATAAGTTCTTCACTCAGGCAATATACAAACTCTGTTCTACATACTTGAAAAGTATTTCACACTGTTTGAACTCCAGTGCATGGGAACCATAGTGAAGACTGGTATTATCCATATACTAACTTTTTACACTAGATTGCAGTAGGGAAATATGCATTTCATAAAAATGGTTAATTAAAAGTAAATACAGCTTTAGCACTGCAAAAGAATTACATTTCATCTGCAGTCTGACATGTTAAGAACTTCATAAAGTTTTAAAATTAATATAAATTCAATATAGGACAAGGCTATTTCTTGAAATAAACTTAGAAAACAAACAAAAAACCTAATTAGAAATGAGGAATGGGAGGGTGAAAATACTACAGTGGGATAATACTCCTAAAAAACTTCACAAGGTAACAGACCTGTTCCAACTGTGTTGCAAATGCAATGGTTACAGACATGACAAAGTGATCTTTGCAGTACTCTGCTGGTCCAATTTGATGATAGCCCTCTTCTTCATTCAAGACTGGCACAATACTGTTAGGGTCTAGTCCAGGAAAAAAGTTGAGTACTAAGAGGGAAGAAATAAACCTAAGTAACTAGTGGTCTTTATAATTGCTGCAGCAATCTGATGTATAATTGCAATTTTATTTTCAAGCATTACACACAGAAATTACATGTGGGAAGAAAAATTACAAATAAAGATCTTGATGCCTGGTACCAAAGTTTTGCAAAACAAAAAAATGTCTAGGTATGCTTTGGAACAGCTACAAAAAATTCTGAAATTAACTTCTATTCACAACTGTTATGTTGAACATCATGCTGGACAGAATTCTAGTTGTTATTTTTATTTTGTGTTACAATGAGAAACATTACAGTAACTGGAAGTATATTTCACTAGGCTAGAGTGCTGTTGAAACCATGCTGTTTCTCTACCTGGCTCATTAAAGGAAATGCAGGACAGTAACTGCATATCGCAAACTATTGGAACACGTATGGTGTGCCATTCCACAGATCTTCAGAATGTTTCATTTAAAGATTTTTCATCTGAAGTCTTCAATGCATAAAACATTGTATTCTGGCTTGCCAGTTACTATTCTATTGTGCCAGTAGTTCAACACATTCAGCAGTCAGGTTACACCAAATAGAAATAATGACATTGCATTTTGTGAACAAAAAAGTTCTATTTCAAATACTGGAAGCTTTATACAATTTAAGTCAGTAAAGGAAAAAAGGGTATAGGAATACTAAATCAGAAAGTATCTGACTGGACTAGAACTGGGTAATCCAGCTTTGTCATACCAAATGACTGGAACACTAACTTTACAACTGTGAAAACCCAAAAAGTTTGTTTTTTCCCCACTGACATGATGAAAGAAAGGACAAAGCCGGCAAACTTGTTTCCCACAATTATTCCACAGAAAACATGAAATCGGAAACAGTGCTGAGCAAAGGCAGAAAGGTCTTTTATTTTTTGTGAGTGTCATCAGGGATAGGAGAATTTGCAGGCACAAAGACCACATGAGAAATGCAGACCAAGGAATCATTTACAGTGGTTCTTTGCCTCCCTTACAGATTTTACAATACAGGAAGTTCCCTGTGTTTTGTTGCAAACCTGAAAGAACAGAGTAAGCTACCTTACACTGAAATTTAAATACTGTCTTAACCAATCTTGAAATGCAGACAAGTCTGTGAATTCTAGGCCAGAAGCTTGTGAAACATGTCCTGCCACTGACCACTCTGCTTTTACAAAATCACAGCCACAGATCATCAGCAGATAGATGATTGATTTAGAGTTAGGGAAATGGTACCTTCAGGGCAAGAACACAAAGTATTGTAAGGTATGCAGGAGAAAATCCACTAGTTGTACCAAAAGGCTCGTTTTTCAAAAGTTAAATAGATGGGCATTTGGGTGAGAGATCACGGCAAGATGGAAACATGTTTTTGTTTTGGGGCTCTTTAAATCAAGTTTCTAAGTTCTTGTTTTAGTTTTTTTTCACAACTATTAACCTGGATTAAAAAAAAAAAGTCACATATGAAAAAGCGACTTAAAGGCACAGCATGTAAAGGCATCCACTACTGTTAACATTTGAGCTACAACAGATTTTTGATACATTTCACTGATTTCTTTTGAGAAAAATAAACAAGAGAACCCAGAATTGGAATCAGACCCAACAGTAAGCAGATCTTACTACAAAAAAACTTCACAATAGTACATAATTTAAGTACGTAAAGATCAGAAGAAGCCATGTCCTGGGTTGTAGTATAGGATGTGCACAAAGTATTCTATCACCATCTTCATGAACTGTTGAATCCAGGTGGGGCAGTGTTTTCCATGACCCCCTCCCTCTGGGCCATTATCTTCTGTTAATGACCCATCAGATGCCTTGCCCATGACTCATAGATAACCACCTCCAGGAGCTATCTCTGTTTAATGGGTCATCAAGGACCATCTGCATGACACATCATCCCATTGTGAGATGCTCCGCCCAGGGGGAGGAACCAAGCATTCTCATCTGGACATAATCTGGACTTTGAGACAATGCAGGGGACCCTTACCCACTAGATTCCCAGAAAAACAGAGCTACCAGACCTTACTACAAAATCACTGCTTCAGAAAGACTACCTCATCTGGACTGCTTCCATCACTCTGCTCAGGTAGTATTCTGACTGTGTCAGTGGTCTTTTGTACTATTGCATCTATTTTATTTTACTTTCTTCCTATTAAATTGTATCTCTGACTTAGAGCCTCTCATCTGTTTTGCTTTCAAACCACTACAAGCCACCAAAAAAAGAAGCCAGCCTACCCAACAAATGAGACACTTTTCTACTTTACAGTTCTAAACCCAAGGTACTGAAACTTTACTTTCCATAAAGAAGCTCCTTTTCTATTTCTTTCATACCAATTCTTTCACACCAATTTTCTATTTCTTTCCTAACAATTATGGGCTGTTTCCAAAGCCCATAAATACAAATTAAATACCCAAGGGAATTAGCTATGAGCCCCTGATCGTCATTTTAAATACCAGTTGGTTTGTAACCTGTCCCTCAAAAAACCACACTATCATAGTGAAGAATCCTTGAAAAACCTACTACCACAAGGTACATTAATTAGCTGTAAAGCATTTGCAGCTGGAATTGCTGTGAAATTAATATTCTCTTGAGATGTAAAGCAACACATTTGCAACAAGTGATATGTCATCTTGCACAGGAAGATTTTTAATTCAAAGTGAGTGATGCCATGTTACTTACCCTTTCCTTCTCTAGGGGGTGCCTCCTTTGCTTTAAAATCTTCAACCAGTGCTTTTGAATTCGTCTCCAATGCAATACCAATTTGTATTTCAGGTTTAAACTTAGAGTATTTGTTACTAAGCAGAGGATACCATTTAGGGGCCTGCATAGTAAAAAACAAAAATAAGACCCAAGAGCATTTAAATCCACAGAAAAAAAAAAGTGTATTACCATGACAGAAAATTTAGTCTTAATCCAGCACTTCTATTTCATCATCTACAGAAATACACTTTGTTTCTTACTTCTAAAAATTAGGTCTATTTACTACACTATTGTACTAAAATATTCTATAGAATGGTTACTGGATGACTAGCTAAACATACTTGTTTTTTTCCCACTGACTTGCACAGTGAAAAAGTTAAGATAAATATACCATAAATCTTTATTTAGAAAACCTTCAAGTCCTCAACTGCATAGTAAGTCATATGAAATGAAAATTCTCTAGAAGAGTGATGCCAAAATAGGACATCAGGCTCCTTGTATGACCCATATCACAGTTATGTTTTGCTCAAGCTTGACACAAGGGTGCTTGTTAATTAAATTTATATAAAAAATTATATTGTGCTTACTCTATGCTTTATTAAGGGGCTAGAAATGATCACCTAATACATATTCTTCCATGGATGCCCACTGAAAAAAAAAACTTCAGACTTGATTTGATGATGGAGATTCAATTCAATTGCTCCATATCTATTGCTTAGATAAAATTTTCCAGTTGATTAAATGATGAGATTGTGTAATTGGTTGCTAGTGATCCAATTACCCAATTCAGAAATAAGCAAGACTAGTACCAACAGTATTTTTTCATTTGCACGTTCTCATAGTCAAGATCTCTCTCCTCTTACGTAAAGCAACAAAATCCCCATACACGATCAGTCACACTCCAAAATGAGACTCAGAAGTTCAGCCTATGCTTTAATTCAAATTATATTATCTGTAACAGCATTATTGTCAAAATAAAATTTTAAGTCTTTATATTCCAGAACTTACCTGTTTCTTTTCCTGTGCAGCCCTTAAATCCAGTACAATATAGCCTATACTCTCCTTAGCTGAAGATACAGGATCTAGTGCAAAACATTGTAGTTTGATAGGTGTACGCTGCAGCCTGAAAAAGTAACTCAGTTGAAATATTAAATATAAAATGTATCTCTGCAATAGTTCTCAAAGATAGTTCATAAGTTTCCAGCAAGCCAATGATATATATCTGCTATATAACTAACTTCTTTAGGTCAGAAACTGAATTTTTATTGGGCATTTAAAGTCATCATTAAGTGAGAGCATGAACAAGTGGTTTAATTGTTTAAGAAGAGTGCTTTGAAGCCTCAAAGTCTCAAGCATTGTTAAAAAGACATTAGCAACAAATACCTCATCCATATAAAAAATAAGCACGGTGCCTCACAAAAAATTTGAATTTGAATAAGATGCCTCGCAGGGGCATCTTAAAAAACAGAACTTCTAGAGAAGATTTTTGGGTAAAGCACCTGAGTACTTTGAGGCACAGATAAGATGTCTAGCACATGGCAAATGCAGGCATCTTTCCCTGTAAAATAAAAATGATACAGTCGTTTTAACTTCTTTGATAATATGGTCATATTATTACAGTCTGTAAGTTGTAAGACTTGTAAAACCAAATAACATTTATGGAAACATTCAATTTCTCAGCTTATCTCCTTGACATTTTCAAAACCTATTTACATAGGTTCTCAGATATGAAGTTAAGTTAATTTAGTGTCACAGCAGACATAAGGAAACTTGACTGCAATGTTTGAATTATAGCATTAATTTGCTCTAAGAGGCTGTGGGGTGTTTTTTAGTAGTATAAAAATACACCCTTTAGAATTTTTAAACATCACTTCTCTTGCCACATACTACCTTTTCTGTACACTAGTACATTTTTTCTTTTATTTACCATAATGTTGCGAAAGTTTCTAAAAAACTATTCAGATGACAGTAACACAAAAACTGCATTTCACTAACTGTAAATACAAGAAAATTAAATTTTAACCACAAATTAGATTTCACTTTTTAACATTACCTGTGCTGATGAAGTGCTTTTCTATCAAGTTCCCAGGCCAGTTCTGTAGCAAATTCTGGCTGATCAGTATGCTCCACAGGGTCAGTAGCCAACTGTTCACCATCTAACTTAGCTTCAACTATAAGCACTTGCTTGGGCCGTTTTGGGAAATAGCGCCCTGCAATAGAGTGGCATTGCATGCACCATCACTAAAACAGACGCAAGAGCTCAGATTTATGCCACAAATCAGTTACCTGAAATTAATTTCCTATATCACCTTCCCTGCTCTGTTCTTTAAAGAAAGTGCA
This sequence comes from Chamaea fasciata, assembly GCF_029207755.1. Classification (NCBI taxonomy): domain Eukaryota; kingdom Metazoa; phylum Chordata; class Aves; order Passeriformes; family Sylviidae; genus Chamaea; species Chamaea fasciata. The sequence continues at coordinate 42,566,871 of NW_027094089.1, forward strand.
TTATGCAGAAATATGAAAGAACGTAACATGAAACAGACTATTTGTGAAGAAACAGGATATTAAGTAACAAAGAACAAAGCAGCAAGCAATTAAAATTATTTGAGAAATCTAGGATTGGCAAAAGGTAAGGGAACAGGCATGTGAAAGAGAATGAATATTTTACATCAAGTGAAGATGTTATGACTGACTGACAACAAAATAGAAAAACATGATCTTATAGAAGTAGTGAAAGGTGTTTCACCCGCCACTTGCTGGAAAAAAAAAAAATCATTACCGATTAGGAGAGTGGCTAAAACAGTATAGGACTGGTCCTGGGTTCAGGATTATCCCATATTCCGATTTGAAATGACAAAAAGTAGTAAAAATTTACTTATACCACAGTGTGGGGGATGATATTACTGGCATATCAGACGACAGGATCTTATTAGTAAGCTCCTCTGGCAAACTACATAAATGGACACAGAGATAATAGGATTTACTTGACAAAGATAAAGCATACAGCCAAAATAACCCAAACCCCCACTGATCTCCAAAACAGCCCAAAACAGAAGAAGACATCCCAACAAACAACTCACACACACACACACACTCTAATTAGACCACAGAAAGAAAAACTGTAGAAATACAAGATGAACAACTAGATATACATGTGAGTCAGCACTACCAAAAAAAGCTTACAGCGGATTGCTACGAAGGAATAGAGACGTCGGAATACTAGCTAAAAAAAACCCCCAAAATAAACCAAAAAAACCCCAACAAAGCCGAAATCCTCAGGGAAAGCCAATTACTTTTCTACCTCCAAAACCTAACGGAGGGTAGCCAACCCTGGCCTTAAGATACGTATGTCCAAAGCTTCATTAATAAAATCGATTTAAACAACGGTGTTCGGCTTACCGCGCTCACGCCACCAGAGAAAACCCCTCGGAGGCAGCGACCAGCCCTCATCCTCCTCTCGGGACAGAGGGGACCCGCAGCAGTCGGAAGGCCGCGACCCTCCCGGTTACCTACCTTCCAGCACGGAGACGACGATCAGCAGCCGATCGGCGGCTCTGGAGACCATCTCCCCGCTCCGCCTGGGCGCCACGGGGGCCGGGAAGCGCGGCAGCTCCCGAGGCAGAGCAGAAGAAACCACAAACCCTCGGGCCGCTCCGCGCGCGCTGCCGCCACTCACCGCCCTTTAACGGCCGCAGAGCCTTTACACACCAACCGCCGCCGCTTCCGCCCGGAAACGCCGGCCCGGCCGCTTCCGCCGCGGGCACCGCCCCGGCACCGCCCCGGCACCGCCTCTCCTCGGCCCCGGCACCGCCCCGGCGCCACCCCGGCGCCCCTCTCGCACGGCCCCATGGCCGCAGGGTTGGCGGCCGTGCTGTAGCGCGGAGTGTCAGACCGGGGCGGGGAACTGTAGTCGAAAACCTCGCAAATAAAAGAATAAAAAGATTTTTCACAAGCAGTCTGCATTGCCAGTGGAGTAATGCCAGCTGCTTCAAAGTCGTGCCTTCTATTAAAACGGGGAAGTTTCTTTACGGTTTTTTTTCCCCCCACTGTGATGAGCCTCAGAGCAGAATTTGAATGCGGTCGTAGTGAAATGCAGCTTTGTTCTCCCTAGGTATTTTTTTGGAGTATTGTCTTCCATAGGAAGTAATAGTAAAGCAGCAATATCACGAAATAGTGTGTCCCTGTACTTGACATCCCAAGTGAAACACGTATGTCTTGACTGTGAGGCAAACCCCCCTATTTTTAAGTTTACAGGTTTGTTTCGTTTTTTTTTTTTTTTTTTAGTAGATGGCCTAGCAAAATCTTTGTGTAGACATAAAGTCCCTGAGTTTTAGTATCATGTATATTCTGCAAAGTTGCTGAGTCACAATTTGTGAATACCAGGAGAGGGAGAACCTGTTTTCCAAGAATTTTATTCTAGTTCTGAAACACTTCCCAAACAGACGGTTTCTTACATCTGAGTTGAATCTGCCCAAGTTCAATTCTGGCTGCTCCTTTTTGTTGTGTTCATCTTCAGGTGTTTAACACTGCAGGAGGCATAGCAACTTTCTATCTCTACAGTCTGAATTCTTAAATTTCTATCACTGTCACCTTCTGCAAGCCAGGTTGTAGGTACTTTTTATCTATACTTCTTACACAAAACCTGGAGGCAGACATCTGAAAAGTGAGTGATTTGGACTAGTGAGGGAACATTATCCCAGATGGTAAAAATAAACAGTTCTACCTGTACAGCTTTTATATTTGAAAATTGGTTTCTTTTAGTGTGATTCGTCAAAGTAATATTTTTGTGAACCATTCTTCTTGTAGCTGTTCATGGATTTGCATTTTGCCTACTTAGCAAGCTGGACTGGTTCAGCACAGAGTCAGACAAATGCCAGAGCCAGCACAAAAGACTGAGAGCATGTGACCAACAACTCTGGTTTATGGGTGTTTATGTTTGCACATGGCAAAGCATGGGAAATCTCTCCTTTGGGTAACAGCAAGCCTTTAAATCAGGTCACCTGCCTCAGGGAACTTTATCCTTTGACGTTCTCTCCTGGCTTTAACCTGACTTTTATCTTCATGTTACAGATATTAATTGTGCCAGGAACCTCATCACTATAAACTGTTTTCAGTAAAGACTTTTTTTATATAAAATAAAAGAAGACAGAAGGAGAGAAAAGCGACATTTAAAAGACAATAGGACCATGATAAGATGGTCTTATCATCTACGTTTACTTTGCAGTATGCCAAGTCTCTATCTATTCACCCTAGAGCCACCAAAGGTTGTTTTCTTATTATGCAATGGTAGTCTTGCTAACTTGTATCTCATCTTGCGCATTTGGCTGCCGAGGTGTCAGATGCAGGATGTGCCCTGTGCAAGAACACTGGCAGTGAGCACAGCTGTGGGCGGTGTGCCCAGGTAGAGGAACACCTCCACTTAGTGACAGAACTGTGGGAGGAGGTGAGTAGATTAAGCAGCGTCAGAGAGTCTGAGTGAGAGACAGACTACTTGAAAAACCCCCTACCTTCCCAGGTTCAAATCTGTCAGGCAGACAAGGTGTATGATACAGGGGATTCCCTATTTCATCTTAAATCTGCAGAACATCATAACTTAAGAGATAGGAGAGAAATGGTGACATTTCCTGCCTTGCACAGTGGAGCATCCTCTCCTACTACCCACCCTCCCAGGTGCCCTGGCATAACAGGTACAAGGCTCTGCAAGTGCAGCTTGAAGAATTGTTCAATTAGGTCAGAGGTGTCACTGAGGTTAAGTCAGCCTGCTCCCTGTGTCAAGACTGCTTCCATACAGAAAAAGAAAAAAAGACGTGTCACTGTCAAAGGAGACTTTCTTCTGAGAGGAACAAAAAACCCAATATGCACACTGGATCCACTTATTAAAGAAAGTATGCTGTCCCCTAAAGCATGTGTTAAAGACATTAGGAGGCCACATTCTACTCTGGTACAGCCTTCAGATTATTAACTACTAATATTTTTTTCGAGCAGGCAGTGATGAAATTGCAATGAGAAGTCTTAGTGCAATCAAAAAGGGAATTCAGCACCTTGAGACTAACTGGTTAAAGGATCAGGAGCACATGTAAAATTCACTTCTATTGTTCCAGTTTCAGGGAATGATGAAGGAAGAAACAGGAAGCTGATCAAGAGAACAACAGATCAGTACCTGAAACTGAGACTGATCAGACTGGTCCCTGGCAGAATTTTGAGGGTTTTGATCATCATGATGCTCCCAGGCTTATTTCTAGTGAGCCTGTTTTTATCCCCTTTCCTCTTCAAATCTAGTTTATAAGACCTTTAATGAGGCCTCTTAACTCCAGAGTGAAGATCCTTTTCTCACTTTAAGGCAGGTGCACCCCATTTGTCAGCAGCAGGTCTGATGATCAAATATATTCAAGGGTGGTATGCAAATGGACACTAGCAGATTTGAATTGCCCCTGTACTAATTTGTGCAGCAGGGGTGGGATTTGAAGTGCTAGAAACCATGAAAACACCTGAGAACAGCCAATAGGAATTAGGTTTTCTTCCCCTAAAAAGCTGGCAGGATTGACAGGGAAACTACAATGCATCTACACCAGTGGAAAACATTGTGAAGCCCAAAAATTAAAGTGTAAGAAATTGTGGAAAAATGGTGGGATAACTTGTGATTCTGGAATGCTGCAACAAGTGGCTATTTGGAATCAGCAGAGAAAGAGAGGCCTCTTTAGGAGGTGGAGGGGTTAGGGACTGTTTTCACTATCATCTAGAGCTTGACAATATTGATGGAAGAGTAAAACAAGTTTTCTTAAAATTTGTTTTGTCCTTTTCTAAATGCATTTATTGACTCCAAACTAAGGAAAACTCCAAACAGTAGGAACCACCTAATGACTCTCACACTTCTAGACATGTACTAGATGTGGAAAGGCATCTAAATGAAACAATATAAAGACAATGCTGGTATTAAAAAGATTTTATATATTATTGCTATTCAGCACACTTCTTTGTAATAATTTTGAGACTGTTTTAATCTATCTGAAATTATATAGACTTAAAAACTTTCAAGATGAAACTGTAAAAAAAAATCCACTGTCATAAAAACGTCATAAAATGGCCTGTTTCAACTACAGTCGGTTTCTATTACATTATATTATTTTTTTCCATTTTTAATCTTTTAATGCATCTTCAACAAATTAATGTTATTGTGCTTCTTTTATAGCAACAGAACTGTTGCATTTATTCATTTGTCAATTTGTACTCAAATTTCTGTGAAGACGATAGAAACTGTCCACTATCTTCTGCTTCATTACTATCTTCACTTTTCCCATGTCTCTAAGGAAACAACATAATTAATTCAGGTGAATACATATTATAAGTTAGCTAATGAAATCAAATCAAGAAGTTTGATTTACAAATTTTTTCATATAGACAATGGTTAAACTAATTATTGAGGTAATAATTTATGAGTACAATTATTAAATTCTTTAATCAACACTTTTCATGTTTATCTCTATTTAGAGCCTATTAATTTTTAACAGTTCTTAATTATGACATTATTTTTCTTGGCATGATTATTTTTTCCAATCATAGCTTCACTTCCCATGGACATGACATGTCAATTTTTCTCCATGTCTTTCCTTATACCTCATTTTACAAAGTTATTCATTCTGCCTTCTTTACTTCATTCTCTTAAATAAAAATTTTAAAATGTGTTTATATTGATATTGAAAGATTTTTACTTGCTGCATTTCTAATTGGCCTAGGACCATTTATTTAGTTCTTATTTAACCTTTCTTGGAACTCCTTTTGCACTTGAGGATTGTTCATGCAGAGAGAATAATAAATAGCTGTATCCCTTTGTAGCGGGGATTTAAATTGCATGTAAGTGGAATATGTGTTCTAAAAATAGTCTTCTTATGGTTGTTTGGTTACACTTTGGAATACTTTGGAAGTATTCCTAAGTGTTCTCTTGTAACTTATTATAAAATAGCCTCAGTAAGAGCATACATTATGAAGTTTCAATATGAGAGACAAATTTTAAATACGATCTTTAAGGCAAAATTTAGAATGGGAATCACTGATCCACAGTGTATGACCTGGAGGAGAAAAAACATCATTTACACAAAAGATATGTGAATTTAAGAAGAAATGAAGCTGAAGACACTTTTCAAAAATTATGTTAGATTAGATTAGATTAGATTAGATTAGATTAGATTAGATTAGAAAAGTAGTAAGTTTTATTCTTCTGGAAATGGGAGAAAAAAAGGTGAAATATATTTTTTCAGAAAAGGTCATAAAATATTTCTCCTCCACTGACAGCTGTGGTATGTGTAAATAGTGTAAATGTCACTGGACAGTTTATTGTGATGCCTAATTCTATTCACATGAACTGTACTCATGGATATCATGTATCATGAATATCAGTGGAAATTAGAAAATTGTACTTGGTTCGTGTGGCAAGGTTTTTGCAGTGGGGTCTATAGGGTGGATTCTGTGAGAAGCTGCCCCCATGTCCAATAAAGCCAATGCCAGGCATCTCCAAGCTGAACCCACTGCTGGCCAAGGCTGAACCCATGAGGACAGCATCTCTGGGATAAAAGAGTTAAGAAGGACAAAGGAATGGCTGTGAAACAGCAGCCAGGAGAGACGAGTGAAAATGTGTGAGGGCAACTGCCTTGCAGACACCACGGTCAGTAGACAGGGAGGTGGAGGAGGCGTTGCTGCAAGCTCGGAGCTCAGATTCCCCTGCAGCCTGCGGGGCAGCCTATGGAGGGGCAGCTGTGCCGCTGCAGCCCATGGAAGACCACGGGGGAGCAGGGATCCACCTACAGCCTGTGAAGCACCCCACTCCAGAGCAGGTAGAAGTTTCTGAAGGCGGGTGACCCTGTGGGAAGCGCCCATGTGTGATGAACTGACCAGAGCCTCCATGGACTACAGCCCCCATTCCCTGTCCCCTTGTGCTGCTGTGGGCAGGAGGCTGAGAAGATCAAGAGCCTGAGAAAAGGGGAGGGATGGGAGAAAGTGTTTTAAGATTTTGCTTTTATTTCTGATTTTCACTCTGATTTAACTGGAAATAAAACAAAATAATTTTTTCTTCAAGTTGAATCTGTGTTGTCCCTGTCAATAACTAGTGAGTGATCTTTCTCTGTCGTTATCTCTACTGATGAGCCTTTTGTTATGCCACTGCCCATTTGAGGAGGGGAGTGATAGAGTAGGGGGCACTTGTCAGCGGATTCCACAGTCAACCCACCGCAACTATTAGAAGAATTGGATCTGCAAGGAAACAGACAATTACATGCATGAAAATTTAACAGAAAGTACCCCGTGGATATTTCCAAATTAGGGACAAAACACTGGCTTTGTTCTTTTCTCAAGCCTAGGGCTATCTAGAACTCTATTATGAAAAATAAGAGCATCCTGAAGAATTTTGCTTCATATATATTCTGCATCTCTCTTAAGCACTCCTATGCTGTGACACTTCTAGGACTGCTCATGTAGCTTACCAGATTGTTCCTGTTAAATTTTCACACCTTTTCAGTAAAAGTAGCAGGTCAGATCCTATGTGAAATTATTGGTGATAGAAATTTCTAAGACTGAAAATGGCTAATGGCTTTGAAACCTAAAAATGTCCTCAGTGGGCACATAGTCCCTGGTCTTTGGTCTCATGGTTTCCTACTGTTTGACTGCTCATGACTCACCTAGTAAATATTGCTAATACTGAAGAATAAAGAATTACCAAACCAAATTATTTGTAAGGAGGAAAACTTTCAGTCAACATTCAACATTTGAGGGGGAAAAAAAGATTCTGTAAAGGTGAGAATATTTCATGGGGTCTATTTTTCACTTCTAGTATTCTTCGAGACCTCTACATTTTTCAAAGTTCATTGTACTTAGCAAGAGGTGAAGATGTCGAAAAGATTACTCTATGCCTGATAATTAAATAATTTCAGCAAATGGTATCTCCATATGATAACATTGAAGGAAATCTCTTGTCATCAGTTTCCCTTTATCACTCTTTAATATCCAGGAAACTCCTGCAATCTAATCTTGAAAAAGCTAGGAGGTTAAACAACAAGTTAAACTAAGGATCTGATTCAGAACCACCATGAGTTAATGAGAAGGGATGTTATCTTTTTCTTTGAAGGGATAACTTCAGTGGATTTCAGATCTTGTTCCAAGTGACTACAAACATACTCCTACATCTCTGCAAGGAGAAAGTTTATCCATGCAGGTCAGATTGTATTTAAAAGCAAACATAGTGGATTTTTGTCATTTAACTAACAAGAATAGTATCATCCTGGATTGCAAAACCTGGCAGATCAGTGAAAAACTGAGAACCTTGATATCCCAAATCTTGGTTCTTTCATCTATGTGTTAGGCCTTGCTGGTCTTAAAATAAATCAAGACATTATCTTTCTGTTTTTGAAGAGAACATTTATGAAGCTGAATATGCTGTAAAATATGAGAGTGGAGAAATCAAGGACAAAAATATCAATATACATCTGTAGTCTGTGATAAGTGGCAGCAAAGATGCTAAAACGAGATTTTTTTAGAGTATTTTAGGAAAAAAAATCATTTGGGTGTGGTATTCCTGTTTGGGCTGCTACCAGATGTTAACAAAGGGATATATGCATCTAAATAATTTATTTAGACTTCATAATTTAAGAGTGGGCAGGAGCACATCCAATGAAAAATAAAAGCAAAAATGGACTCAGGGATGACTTGAAAGCTGCAGAGGTGTTTGGATCAGCTTGTCTGCTAAAGGTACATAGCATCCTTTGGATATTGAGTGAAGAAAAGAAAAAGGAAAAGAAGTCAGTTCAGTGCAATGACTTTCTTTCCCAATTCCTCTATCATAACTAAAAATGTAAATGTAGTTATAAGAAAGCAAGTGGAAATCTGAGAGTGGGCATCAACAAAGTAGTTATGTAGTGCTAATGAACTAATGGTAAAAAGCACAAGCGCTGTTCTGCCCTGAGGGAATGACATTAATCAGGAACTGCTGGTGCTCAGTCACTTTTCTAACATATTTCTTCCCACAGATAAGTGATTTCTAAGATTATATCTGTAAAGATGTACAACCTAATATTCTTGGAAAATTCACTATTATTCTGGGACACTCTGGTATATAGAAAAAATAAAAGAATGTCAAATACATCCCTATGATTGTGACACTAAAATCTAGTGATGCAAGTCACATTCAAGTATCTGTGTTAGCCTCTATAACTTCTCACAGAGAATTAAATTAGAAACTAGTCTTTGCAGATTTCCGGGAATAACCGAACATGAAGAATATGTATATAGCAACTACCTAACAAAAAATAACAGGTTTGCATATTATAGTTCCAGAAGACCAGAATACTGAAAATGTTCTAAAGCTGATCCTTAAGGTTTGTGTAGATGATAGAAAGTGACAGATGGAAAAGGCCATCCAAGTCTAGCAAGCAGTAACCTATACTAGAATTTGTATAGATTTACTTACACAAACTGTTTCTATGACGGGTAACTCTGACAGTATGAAGTAGTATCTACTCTTAGATGGAACAGTAGAACAGAGAGTTAGAGACAGGTTTCTCAATCCCATTGTGGAGATGGGTAACTTTAACAGAAGGATTGTATACCTTGCCCATAGATGTTTTGGAATAATAAAGACATTACTCCTCCTCATTCCAGTACGATGTCCTATCCAGAGCACATTATGTGCAAAGGTATTTTGGAGCTAATTATCATGTGTCTGAAGTTCATTTGCTTCTAGAAAGTTTTTGCTGGGTTATACATACTAGTTTGTTTGTTTGTTTGGTTGGTTTGGGTTTTGTTTTGTTTTTTTGGGTTTTTTTTTGTTTGTTTGTTTTTTTCTCTTCTAATTGATGTGCAGATTGGAAGTGAACTGTTTTTTAAATTTCTAAATTCTCAAAATTGTGCAAAAAATTACATCTGCCATATAAATTAATACACTCATTTCTCTCTGTCAGAAGTTTATGTCAGTTACTGTTTGAGTGAAAAGTACTTATGAGACAGTTAAGGATACAGAATCACAAAACTGAAATCTCTGAGCTGAAAGGGACCTATGAGGATCATTGAGTCCAACTCCTACAGGGCAACCTAAAGAAAGTTATCTCCTTCTTGAACACCAACAGGCCTGGGGCCACTTCCCTGGGTTGCTTGTTCCAGTGCTTGACCATCCTCTCATAGAAGAACTTTTTTCTAATATCCAGTCTTACCTTCCCCGCATATTTCTTATATCCCCCTTAACATTGCCTTGTGTCCTATCACCAGACATCAGAGAAAAGAGATTACTCCACTCCTCCCACTCCTGTCCTTTAGTACGTGTACCTAAGTGTTTTCCTCAGTCTACTCCAGGAATTCCCTGGACCTCTTTTTGTCCCAGTTAACCTCTGGAAATTTGAAATCACCTGTAAGGACCAGAGTAACTGCTCTGGAGATTTCCATTAATTCCATTTAGAATAATACATTGGTGGCATCATCCTGGCTGGCTGATCTGTAGTAAACTCCCACAAAAACATCTGCTTTATTTGCTTTTCCTTTAATGCACACACTGTACAGTCCAACCCCTCCGTCTCATCTGCCCTACCTGTCCCTCCTGAAGAATCTATAACTGTCCATCCAGATCATCTATTGAGCTTTCTTGCATTTCTCCTTGAGCGCTCCAAAGATATAAATCTGTGGGAATACACAAGACAGAGAGTAAGACAGACTTAATTAGCATAGCTAGTCTGATGACTAGGATGCCATGGCAAGGACAAACAGAACTTTGAGCTTATGAGAAGATGGGATTAAACCTGATTAAGGGAAGAGATTCAACCAATCCCCTACGATAAAGATGTTGTAAAATGCATAGCTGCTTGTATGATCTTTTAACCTAATTTTTGCAGTAGAAATTATTAACCTTACTGAAATGGTATATAAGTTCTTGGAAAACCTGAGTAAAATTGAATTCTGATCACCAAATCAGTCTTCCCGTCCCTCCATCAATTGCCAATATAAATCCTTTACGTGTACATTAATTTTGCCACTATCCCCAGAAATTTTGTAAATTGTCCCTGAACAAGAAGGCAAAAAGCAAAGACTTTCACTCTATTAAGGGACCTGGAGTGAAAATCTCTAGGAGATATCCAAAGAGAAAAGTTGATTTTTTTTCTGTTCTTGCTTTTGGAGCTGAAAAATTTTGTGTTCCATGAAGTCACTCTATAAGGACAGCGAAGCCAAAAGCTTGAACCAGTCACCCATTTTTGTCATTTCTCAGACTCTTTACCATTATTGCAGCAGATTAAAACAAGAGTTAAAGTGCAACAGAATATGCTGTGATGAAACATCTGTGTTCTTTTTCATGAGGTAAATCACTTCAGAAATTTTGTACAGTATGTAAAAATGAAATGCAGAAAAGGACAGATTATGCCCTGCATTGCACAGTCAGCTTTTTAACAAGTATCCAAAGCTCACTGCAAATTAGCTTGTACACTGAATGCAAGCACATGTTGCTTGCATGCCACTGGAAAGCTCACCAGACAGTGACAGAAGTACTACCCTTAATTTAGGTAGTTATCAAGAGGAACTGCAGACAGGACACAGTGTGGACACAATTTCTTTTTCCTGGTCTAGTTAAAAAAAAAATCCCCTCTGAATTTTCCTGAGGGGAAAAATGAACTATAGCAGATATAAATTCTTCTTAAGTAAATGTGCAATGTATAGCTTTCTACTTTGATTTATCAGGAAGTTGTGCTCAGAAGTGTTCCTGTAAAGAGCTTTTCAGTTCTGCTTAGGATTTCTATTACAATTCTTTTTAGCAGTAAACAAAGGAGTGTTACTTTTTTACATAATTGTTAATATTATTTCCAATACTAGTTATTAGAATTTCATCATCCACTTAGTCTTTAAGAAATAGGAAGCTGAAATGATGGAATATAAACATGCAACTCTTTATTTTCTTCACACAACTGTGAAATAAGCATCTTGCCACTCAAGGTCTGTCACATGTTATTTCCCGTATAGCTAAAATCCAGCTGAAACAGACTTTTAGTGAAAGATTAGTTGTTACAAGTATGATGTTATCAACTTCTGGACTTGTCAACTACATTTTAGTGTATTATACCCATAAGAGATGTATATGGATGTGCAGTAGACTTAATCGTATTGATACTTCTGGAGTTCATAAGGCATCTGTTTTCACATTCAAACTGCAACATGAGAGAAGGAATGCAAATAAGTATTTCAGCATATTTTTTATACAGGAATAGTATTTAAAAAATTACATTTTACTGGATACCTACATAACTGACATATTTTTGTTATTTCTTAACATTAAGAAATGCCTGCCTTGGTTATTTCTTACTTAGCGATTATTTTTTAACATCATAAAAATTATAATCCTTACCCTCCCATGCCTGAAAAATGTAAGCCTTGTCAAGTCACCAGAAATTACATGGGTATGGGTCAGAAAATTCAGGAACAAATTAATTACAAGTGAAAAAGCAGTGTTAGACAGCTTTATCCCACTGCAAAATAGAATAAAGTAGAATAAAGTGCTGGTATGTTTTTCCAAGAAGGCTGCAAAGTTGAGGAGAGGGGTGAGTGATTCCTTTGAATAGTAGTACTGCTCAGATGGAGGATAAAAGAATCTTTTGGCTGAATGTTAAAAATGCACTGCATAAGCAACACTAATTAATTATGGCAACGTGTGCGGGTACAAAAAGTAGTTCCCCTTGCCATAATTGCTTACCTGTTTGGGGTTTTTTTATTTGGTTTGTTGTTTGGGGTTTTGTGTTCTTTTTTTGCATGTAGGTTTGTTTTGTCACAATGATCTAGGTAACTAAGAAACTAGTTGCTATCAAATTTTTGACAGTGAGCTGTCTAAAAAATGGATAGCATTTTAATGGCACAACAGGAATAAGAGAAGATTTCACAGTTTCTTCAAATTCTCAAGGTTCTACTTTTATTAGCCTTGCCAGAGGAAAAAAGGCAAACAACTAGTAACATAATTGAGAATTTGCTCTAAACAAATATTATTCATGTAGAATATATGGGAGTTTAAAAAATTTGTAGAATAACTATAGCAGAGTTAAAGCTATCAGGATAAGTGTAAAATACATATTTATCAATATACAATGTAGTCTATACCACAAGCAGTGCTACAATTTCTTGGTTAGATTTTGTTAACCTAAGCAGTGCCTTGGTAACTCAGACCCTTAAATTTTTCTTTTTTCCTTCTTGCATTTCAGACTGTGATGGGAAGTGTAATGCATACACTGCACACTGCCTGAGTTTTTATTAACTACACTACGAAAAAATGAGACACACTTGTCTCACAACAGAAACATGTTGGTCTAGACACCTTAAAGGATTTCCTTTCTCCACTCTCCTAATGTCCTCCTAGCAGAAAATACCTTCCTATATTTTTTTTGTCCTAACACTTATCTTCATTATTCCTCAAATTCAACAACATCAAAAACCTTAGAGAGCCACACCCTTCGAGGTAGCTTCCATTGTAATGAAGCAGACATTCACACTCTTTTGAACCTTTAGGTATGCAGTGAAAATGGGATTAAATGCCTTTATGCAGCGTGGGTTTTATCTGAAACTACATGATGGGGCTTTTTTTTTCCCACATGGAAAAACAAAGATATGAACTTAATGCCAATTTAAATAGGGAAAAAAAATATAAGTTAACTGCAATATTTTGAAAAAGAGTAAATTGTTGAAAAGAGTTTTTGGGGTTTTTTTGGTGACAGATGCACAGAGATAAGTCTTCAGTGGTACAATGGCTTTCTATACTATATTTAGTGTGATGGAATTTCTATTTTTCTTAAGATAAATGTCTTGTCCTTTGCCTTTTCATCCTATAGTATCACTCTATTTTTTCAAAACGAAAGATAACTACAAACCTAACCTTGATCTGTACTTTAAATGTATCTTAGAAATGTGCACCAATATGATTTTTAAATGATCTAATGTTAAAAATTCCTGCATCTTATAAGACAAAATCACCTAGCAGCTGAAATGCCAGGTGAACTTCAAGATAGACAAATGTGAACTGATGGACCTGAGGCAAAACAATGCTAGTTTCACACGTAAAAAGCTGGGCTGATCATATCTATGCAGAAGATGGGCCCTAGTTTATGTGCAAAACTTCAACTTAATGCTCTAAAGAGGCCAAAAGAAAACCAGAAAGTAAAAATAGTTTGAAAATAATAAGGAAAGAACCAAGGAGGATCATCCTGAACCACAATACCCCTGATCTCAGAAGAGAGGTATTGGAATTGTAGAAGATTCAGAGGAGGGTAACATGCATGACCGATGAATCTAACAGTTTGTTTAAACTTCTTTACAAGGAACAAGAGAATGAGGTGGGATTTTTCAGTCTGGGAAAAACACCCCAAACAACCCAAAGAATCCCCCTCCCCTCAAAAGAATAGTCTAGTAAGGGTTATGTCAGAGGTTGCAAAATCACTGATGGCATAAATTATGCAGGCCTTCTAAAAATATGCAAGGCAGAGATGAGTCAGATGCAAAACAAGCAAAACTCTTCAGACAAGGGCTACATTTTCTGTGAATCTCCCCACTACAGGATATTGTCAGTGCATAGACTTGACATGACTTCAAATGGAGCCTGGACTAATATTGCAAAAGAGATCTATTGAGGGCTACTAAACAGAAAAAGCAAAGGAACTCCCTGACTTGAAAGCAATTGGTGACTTGGAAAATACATGGGGGCAGTCTCATATGTGACTGCTATGTTCTTACTAATCCTTGGGCAGTGATGGTTCTAGTCCTTTGGAAAAATTACAAAGATCCTGTGGAATGTTGTTTGCATTTGTTCTCATATAAAGGCCAAGGCCTGATTTCAAAAGATGCTGCAGGCTTCCAGCCTTGCTGGTTCTGATGGAAATCCCTCAGTATACCTTTAAATCAGACTGGTGTTATCTTACTTTTTTGTTTCTTTGTTTTGTGTGTATATGTGTTTGTTGTTGTTTTCTTTTTCTTTGTTTTTTTTTTTTTTTTTTTGTTTTGTTTTGTGTTTTTGAGTTTCTTCAGATGGGGTTTCTATGAATACAAAGTGGTTACAAGGTACCTTATCAAAGTAATTTTCATAGGGGAAAACTTTAGGAAGTTTTGTAAAAGTCAACTTTTTTCAGATGGAAATGGGAAGCATATGATGATACCTTTGGGCAGTAACATATCTCTGTCTTCAGAAGGAAGAACAGTGGAGGGAAAACTAAGAAATGTATGAACCAGTCTATCCAGGGATCCACTAGCTGCTTCAAGACAGCATATTCCATTGTCTCAATTGCGCATGCAAGAGTATAAATCAGGATATATTTTACCTTTGCAACTTTAAACAAGGATAAAACATGATTCTTAGAACTAGAAATTTGCTATTGTGATTTTGGATTGACAAAAAAAATATCTCAAGTTTAATTGATTAAAGTAATAACTCCATTATTGGAACACCAGCAGCACCCCCCTCCCCAACAAACAACAAACAAACAAATCCAAACCCTCTTCTCCAGACAAGCAAACTCCCTAAACCCCAAAGAAAACAAAACAATCCCCAAACCTGTCTAATAACTTAAATACAGCAACTATTTGTAAAAAAAAAAGATCGCATTGTATTTATCTTATCTCTCTACCTTTCCCCATACAATCATTTTTTCCAGTACAGCAACAGCTGCCAGAATTTGTAGATTAAAAATGCAAGGATTTTCACAGAAAAGCTGCTCATATAAATGTCTTTGATCTTGTAATAGCAATCATCATCCCGAGCTTAGCATTTTGTTGAATACAGTATTATTCTTCATGAATAAAGAAGAGTTCTGTGGAAATACCCGTGTTTTCAGAACATCATTGGCAAGTTGCCAGAGAAAATTATATAATAGCAGCAACATAGAGCACATAAGCAGCTCTTAGAAACAGATTTTTTCTGAATTAATGAAAAGGCAGTGATGTTAAGGAAGCCAAGCTATTTCATTCCTTATGTTCCATCTGATGGTATAAATGGTTTCTGTTTCTGGATTGAGCCAGAAATCTTATTTTGTCCTCCAAATCCATATGAATCCAATTTTCAGAAATTTGATACTCATATCTAAAAAAGATACATAGCGCTTTTTAGGGTCAAAATTGGTGGAATAAACTCTGAAGAAATCAAGAGCATAGATAGTTACATAAAGCCAAGAGAACCTCCTTTTGAATGTGATTTAACAGCAAAGTTATTTTTTAGATTCATTTCTTCGTTGATTTTCTATCTGTAAAATAAAGTCCATTGATCTCAATTTTCAAAGAAAACATGAAATACTGTGGCCAATCTAGTGCAATATTTATATCTGGAAAGCCAAGCAAAAGCCATACAAACCTGAACAAGCATTTTATTACTGTAAAACTACTTACTTCCAACAGGAAAGCAAGATTTGAGTAATGATGGATATGAGTTGCTTCTCTTTAACATTTTTATGAGAAACACACATTCCTATTAATTTTCATAAGAGCCAGTACAGTTCATAATAGGATACAAATCTTCAGAGAATTCTCTAGCTTCTACGATACGAAAGCCACTTGGTCTAGGTAGCACAGCCATCATTTTGCCTTGTAGCTCTGTGATCAATTGCTCTATTTCAGGAAAAATTTTTAGCGTCAATGAGCAGAATGCTATTGATTGGGCAGACAATTGGAAAGCCAAACCCTAATGTGACTAATGTACTGTTAATTTTCTAAAGTAGCATTCAAATCATTAGTAACCTAGAGAACAGATTTGAGGGCAGAGTCTTGGGTGTAACAAGGGTAAAAATCTAGATTCAAAGGATTATTTGTTGCTGTTCTTCAAGGGAAAGGTTTGGGAAGAACTACAAATAGCGGCAAAGCCAAATTATGAACCTTTTAGCAACTGGCTTAAAAATCAAGTGCAATTTCTAGTGTAGTTTGTGATATATTAGCAAATGTAGCATTTTAAAAACCTTGAACTTAACTAACCACTCTTATGAAAGGAACTATTGCAGAATAGCTTGAAACAAATAGTTTATTTGTAGTTCCTTACTGTTACAGTAAAAGAGGAAAATAATCACAAAGATTTGATTTCAGTGGATAAAAAAGATTGAAAAAATACATCATAGCACAATTCTTCTGGGTTTTAGTTTGGGTTTTTAAAATTAATTTTCCAGAATTATGAAGGCTAAAACATATTGAAAACAGAAAACTTGTAAATCATATTGAAAACAGAAAATGGGATAAAGAGGATATAGGGAAGCTTATATTGCTGAAAAAGAAAAATTACTCTTAAAAATACTCTATATTAATGAAAAAATAGCTCAATTAAAAAAAGTTTGTATCAGCTTTAAATTAAAATAGTTACAGTTGGAAACAGAATGAAATCAAAGAAGTGCTTTTATAATGAAATCAATCGATTTATTTATAAATATTCTGACACAAGGATCTAGGTTTTTTTTCAACATTTACTCGGAAGCTCAGCTTTGAAAGTGCTTATGAGACAGAAAACCTTTTCAAATGCCTCTGATTTTTTTGCCAAAAACTTTCAATCTCCATGTTTTCATGTCCCTAGAATTTGGACTTTGATGATCACTCTTAATTATATGAAAAAATATGTGTGTTCTGTTCAACCTCTTGGACAAATGACAAATTGATTACAATAGCAGGTCTATGAGTAAATGCTTAAAACAAAGAAAATTCTCTCTGTACATGAAGCAGTGTTAGATCAACAATCAGATCAGTGATCACTATCTCAAACTCCTGAGTTCTAGAATTTTGCCAAAGTGCCTGATTCTTCCTGTGGTTCTTACGTATTTGGCCTTTTCAGTACTTTCACTTGACCTGACTCACATTTTTATTCATTCTACAATTTAACGGGATAATTCACCAGTCATATGGAAACAGATAGTTGAAGCATATCACCAATGAAGTTCTGCATGTCCTCATGTCCTTTTCTCTTTTTTGGTGTTGTTTTGTTTTGTTTTGGTTTTGGTGCAACTCTGTTTTCCACCAGCTTTTAAAAGCTCATTATGGAGGGGACCAGCCTGATCACAGAACTTTTCCACATCTCTCCCTCATGTAGGAGAACTCTTCCTTGGTTATAGGGAGTTCTTCCAAAGAAAAATGGTGACCAGCAAACTGCTGAGCACTTACCTCAACCAACAATTACAGGATTGTGAAGAGAAAGTAGTATAATATTTGTATGTGGATCAGATGACATTAAAAAAACCAAAGTGAGTAACTGGTTTTTGCTTAAGGTAATGACATTCTATCAAATCTTTATTGTTGTATGATGTACAAGATTGATGTATTACAGGGAATTCTGACTAGTCATATAAGCATCCTTACCAATGACAGCACTACACCATGAAATGCATGTGCCTTACATTCCTCTCATATGGTATTAACAAATCCAGGTTCTTTACTGTGTTCTCTACATTCATAAAAGGACTATAAAATGCTCCCTGTGGTCCTAAAATTTTGGAAACTACAAGCGGATTCCAGTCTGCAATGCATACTGCCAAGTCCAGCCAGGTAAGGCTTTCTCCTTCACATCAGCATTGCTGCCAAACTGCATGAACTTTAGAACAAATGAAAAGTACCCAGGGTTGTTTGTTTTCTCTGTTTGTAGGCACACATTTGCAGCAGCCAGGAACAGATTCTCTCCACTGCCTCTCCACACAAAAAAGCTTGCAAAGTGCTGGCTTGTGACTATGTACTTTACTATGTTGCAGTAATTTTTTTTATCCCACACTGGTAACTTTTAGTCTGGAACAAAGAACTTAAACTAAAGAGTAATTTAACAGAATTTGGATGGTCCAAAAAACAATTTAAAAATAATTATTTTACTGCAGCAGGTTATATTACGGCCTGTTCAGCTCTGTTTTTAGGTGTTGAGATCTTCCTAGGCATATGTATGAAGTAGCATAATCCTGAATGGAAGAAATTTTAAGAGACTCTGTTTGAGATACTGCAGTGAGAACAATCATTCTAAATGAGTTTGATTGGCTCAAATCCTTTGCCAGTGAAAAAAAGACCAGTCTTTAGAAATCAATATGAATTTGAAACACAAGGTGGAAGGAGGAACAAAATTTATTTCTTCCACAAGTGTGAAATGAACAAAGATCTTAGGGAGCTGAAAGAGCTTTTAAGATGTGAAAGGAAAGCAGAACTATAATACTTAAAAGTCAGATTTTATGCCTGTGAGTTTCTAGTGCAAGAGTTTAATTTATTAGTATCCAGTAATTAAATAGTTCAGCATGGCAAGGGGAAATAAGTTCATTAGAGAAATACAGCATAAATAAAATGGTGTAGGTGACTGGAAATAGCTGTTGAAATCATGCCAAAGGGTGAATATTAAAATGAAAGCTGAAATATTACAGGGAACGAAATATCATTTCACTATATATATATATATATATATATATATATATATATATATATATAAATGTACTTTTTAAAAAGATAAAAAGTTTAGGAAAGTTAAGAGGTGCCTGGCAACTCCTGTTATTATGCTGTGTGTGCAGGAATTGTCAAAGGATTCCAGGAAGGCAAAAATGCTCAGTCTAGGATTAAACACTGGAAGTGCTTTTTCCTTCAGTTAGAACAGCATTCATAGGTATATAGCAAGTTATATCATCTTTTGGGAAATTCTCATGGTGCTTTTGGCTGGGATAGAGTAAATTTTCTGCACAGTAGCTAGTATGAGGCTGTGTTTCCCATTTGTGCTAGAAACACCATGTGTGGCAACACATGTATTTAGTATGTGTGCATTTAATGCTGAGGAGTCAAAGGAGCTCCTCCTTAGAAGGAGCCAAAGCCTTCTCTGTTGCTCATGCCTGCCTCGCACCATTAGTAGCCTGTGGGTCCACAAGGAGCTGGGATGGGACACAGCTAGGACGACTGACCTCAACTGACCACAGAGATATTCCCTATCATGTGGTGCCATGCCTGGCATTTAAATCTGGCTGAAGCAGTGAGAAGGGAGGATATTTGGAGCGATGGTGTTTGTCTTGCCCAGTCACCGTTACATGTGATGGGGCCCTGCTTTCCTGGAGACGGCTGAACACCTGCCTGCATGTGCGAAACAGCGAATGAATTCCTTGTTTTTCTTTGGTTGTGCGCAGCTTTTGCTTCCCTTGTTAAACTGGTTTATTATTTATCTCAACCCACAATTTTTCTGGCTCTTAATCTTCCATTTCTCTCCCTGGGAAGGGAGTGAGTGGCTGTGTGGAGCTTGGTGCCTGGCTGGGATTAAATCAGGAGAATGCTATAAAACTTAAGCCACAGCATGGTTTTTCTATTTTATGTACTTGGTATCCAGTGTGGTATGTCGCTGTTGCTCTTGAAGATTAGGATTACATGCAGCAATCATCCACTTTCTTCACCACTGCAGCCTGACTCTAATTCTAACTACCCTAAACTGATGCACCTTTCTGTAAATTCTGACATGTGGAAGACATCTTTCTCTTTTGCCTTATGTTCATGACCTAAATCTTACAATTACAGGTTACTAAAGTAATTTGTTGGGTTGAACTAACAGCTAATGATTTTTTTAAAGTAACAAATCATAAATGGAAAAATGTCCTACAGCTTTTACATTAAAAAAAATCCACACTTTTTTTTTGGTTTATGAGACTGTATTTAGAAAAGGCTGGGAAAAGCAATACCAGTACTTGTGAATATGTGTCCATTTCTGATTAAAGTTGATGGAAAATTTCAGGACAATTGTACAAGACGAATTTGGCATCACAGTAATGCAAGACTTGTTTTTGTGTCTGCTTAGTTGCTTGTGAGAGTGGAATGCTTGAGTCCATCAGGATCCTACAAAACTAGTTGGAGCTAAGTATATGCTCACTCCTCTTGGATAAAAGCACCTTTACGGAGGGGACACTGTCAGAGCAGAACACTAGCTCTCCGTACTGTCCTAAGATTGCATCACGTATGATGCTAGAGAAGTTGAGATGACTGCTGGAAGAGAGAAGTTCTGAAGGTGAATATGTGCTCCACAGGGAAAGCGAGGAGTTACACATTTCTGTGAATGAACAACAGTGACGTTCCTGAGGCCTGTCCTATATACCAGCACACTGCAAAATACTTAGCATGAGAACAGGGCAATCATCAATGGGCCAAAATTCCAAGATCACAGTTAGATGTCACCAAGATCCTTCTCAATAGGACTAACACCACAGATTGCCTATGGAGGATTTCTGGCAAAAGTAATTCAATGTCTACTGAGATAAGGAAATGAAGTTTGAGCAAATGACTTCTGAAATTTTCTGGAAGCTATATTCCTTCTACTTCCTTTTTCCACAAGGACTTCTAGAATGTTCTGGAATGTGCTGACTTTACCTAAAAAATTACTTGAACAAGCAATACACCAAGATCTGTCAGAACCTCCAATACTTTGCCTTTGCATCCTCTCTTCTCCATATTTATAATGACTATAAAACAAGTTGTTAACAAACTTTAAAAGTTGCTTTTATGTATTCAAATATAATCAAGGTAATATTTTACTTAAAGCCTTAGACCCTCAGTGGCCTAAACGATACTCAGATTTCAAGGTTTTTAAAATGCTACTCTCCTGACTGGAGAACTAGAAAAGAGCCTAAAGATCTTTTCTGTTGCACGACTGTTGGCGCAAAGTCTATTGTATAGCATTTATAAGGTTGTTGGTTTTGTTTTTTTTTTTTTTTTTAATAATTACATGGCAGCTCTTGCAGACATCAAGTGACAGCAGGGTTATGACTTCACCGTTTTCTGCACGGACACACAGGACAGGGAATGCAGAATTGCATTCCCGAATGTGGCGACAGCGCCGAAGAAGTGTGCCACCTGCGAACCGCAGCGGCCACAAGGCGGGCACAGCATTTCTGTCAAACTGCCAGGCACGATCCGTCCGGCGATGAAGGCAGCTGGCATCTGGGGACTCTTACACAGCAGAGGATGGAAGAGAGCTGCGGTTCCAAGCGCCCCGCGGATATGGTCTGACACTGACTCAGCCACCGCTGGGCACAGGGCAATCCCTGGAGGCCAGCTTTTCACATATTAAACAGGTACCTCTGTCCCTATAAGGAGAGGCTTGAGGCGGGAGGCGCGCAGCTGAGTCGGGGGGAGCGCAGCGCGACGTTCCCTGAGCGCGCTCTCGGAGGCGCGAGCGGAGCACCAGAGCCCGGACCCGGCCGACTCCCCTCGGTCCCCGCCGGGCGCTGCCGATAGCGTGGCCCCGCCCCGCCTCGCCGTCATTGGCTGACGGCTCTGCCCACCAGCAAGCCCCGCCCCCCCAACCTGACGTTGGCTTCCCGCCCCCCGAGTGGCCGGCACGCCCTGTCAATCACCTGCGGGAGGGGCGGGCAGCCCGTCCCGCCCGCCCGGGCGCCTGTGCCGCGGTGGGAAGGGGCGGGCGCTCGCGGCGGCCACCGCTGCTGCGTCCCCTCCGACTCCGAGTGTCGCGCCGGCTGGCCCCGCTTTAGAGCCCTGCGCTAGGGGCGGGGTGGGGCGGGGCGGGTCTGGGGAAGCAGTGCCCCGAGGTGAAGGGCCGAACGCCGAGCCTGTGGGCCGCTCTCCTGGGCTCCGCGGTAGGTTGCTGTCCCTGGCCGCCTTCTCGGGGCGGCGGCGGTCGCGGCGGTCGTAGCACCTCTGTGGGCCGAGGCCTTGGACTGCCTCCCTACCCCTTTCCCAGGCGGCTGCAAGGCGTGCGGGGCCGCGGAGCCCCCTGCGAGCGCGGCGGCGGCCGGGGCGGCCGCCCGGGTCAGCGGAGAGGAGCCGGCGCCTGTGCGGGGCCGTGCCCGGGCGGGCGCGGGGAGCCGGCCGGAGCGCACACCGCCGGCGTTGGCGGTGCCGGCAGGGCTTGGCCGGCGCCGGGAGGGCCTGTCGCCTCCCTGGTGTGCTCCCGGGTGGCAAAAGCCGTCGCTGTCAGACCTCCGAATGCCCTCTCCTGTCGGAGTTGCTTGCGGCGGTGGGGTTCCCTGTCTGGCGGCTGGTGTCGGTATTGCTGGCGGTGCTTGGTCCGACCGAACCCCATACTGGGTTTGTAGGAACAAATAAATTTTATTTTCCTGGTCTGTAGAAGCAGGTTGCTGGAGTGCGATTGTGCTGGGTTGGCAGATCAGCGGATTAGAGGCCAACTGAGCTGCTAGTGCTATTTTATTCTTACCTTTAACTTTGCTTTTTAGGAAGTTAGTTATAGGCACGCTCTGAATGTAGTGGTTTTGAGTTTCATGAATTAAAATCTCTAAAAGTGATATTTCAGTGATTCACTGTGGAACTCGGACAGCCCTTATTTTCATGCATTCTTAATTCATTTTACTGGTACACCCATAGCGAGTGTTCAAGTTACATGCGGCGTGTAAAAAGAAATTGGAATATAATCGAATATTTTTTTCTTGCTGAATTTTGTAGTTAAGATCATTTGTAAGTGCATATGTAGTTAGAACTAGATACTGTGGGTGTCCTTAAGCATGATTATAAGTGAAGCACACTGTTAAGCATATTGAGCCGTGTTGCCTGGGTTATGACTGCTTGTAAGGATAAAAAACTTACCTACTCTTTATACTTACACCTCTTCTTAACACACTTGTCTAGTGAATGCATTTTATCCCGAGCTGCATTGGAATATTAAAATTCAAGATGGGAGTAATTCAATTTTGCTTTAAACGGAAAAGATGAGATAGAAGTTTTGGTGCTAACTGTATTTTAGGAGATGTTTTCTCTCGATCTCAATATCCTTTAGTCAATTTGTTTTTAATTAAGACGTATCTACAGATAAACAGTATTTGCAGTGGAGAAAAGTGGCATTTTGTTGTGCTGGCTTGAAATAGAGAAATTACCTGGCAAACGGTGGACAACTTACATCAGCTGAGAATGACTTTCAGCTAGTGACATGAATCTTTTTCTCTTGCCACTCTGTATCAAATAGATGTATTGGCTTATAAAATGTAAATGAATTTCAGAATCTAGAGTATTAGTTCTTATACATCTCATTTTCTGTAGAGCTTTTTTTCTTTTGTATGGTCAAGATAAATATATTCAAGATTAGTTAAGAGAATTAATGTCTGACAAGCCATGTCTTAACCCTTCTGAAGTTGTTCTTCCCCTAAAAACAAGAGTAACCGAATCTACAAAAAGTTTTTCCCTTGTCCAGCCTATTTATGTACAAGTAACAAGACCGAATTTACGTCCTGTTGCAATTTTTCAGTTTTTAATAGTCTCATTCTCATAATTAAATTAATTGCATAATTAAAGCTCATGCATTGTATCAAGTTTTAGTGTCCCCAATGTATCCACAAAGTTCATCCTATGGAAATAGAGTTGTTCTGGGTTCACTAGTTACTGTGCTAAATGGTTCTGTGATTAGAAGCATCAAAGTTACCTATATTTCTAACATTTTTACTCTTGTCTTGAAAATTTGTTTAAAAAGGTTTAGGAAGTCTTCTGATGTTTAAGAATAATTTAGTTTAGTTGTGCCTTTGAGACAACAATAAATGGAACATGAAGAATAGGGAAGTGACAGTGGTTACTTTTGTCCAGTATCTTCTAATTACAAAAAAGAACTTGCTAAAGAACAGGGTCTCATCAGCTGTATTAACAGTCTTCATCTAATTTTTCTCCAGCTGAACATCTTTTTCAGTCTGTTGTAAACAAAACATATACTTAAGTCTTCTTCCTCAGGCTTTTCACTTTTTGGTGGTTTTTTTTTTTTTTTTTTTTTTTTTTTTTTTTTTTTTTGTGATGTAATAATGTAATTATTAATAAAAGTAATAAATATAATTAAAAACACACACAAACCACAGGAATAAGAAAGTTGTAAGGGAGTTTGCCATACTGTTTCTTCACAGTTTAAGCTCACTGATTCAACTGCAAATTAATGTCAAGTGTTCTCAGTCAACCCTTAATACCTCACCTGAGATTGAATGGACAAAATACCTGACAGTGCTTAAGGAAAGGGTGGGACAATCCTTTTCAGCAGTGGTCTGTGTTTAAATGATCTGAAACTGACCGTGAACTTGGGAGTCATTTAATAATGTGAATGGAATGGTAGTTTCCAATGTACACTGGGCCTTTAACACTCTTTGAAAAACGTTTTGAGACTTCTATGTAATTGGTTTCCTTGATCTATTAAAAGATAAAAGAGTAATTTTGAAGTAATTGTTGTATATTTTCTGACAATCCTTAATTTTTTTTTCTGCTGTGCAGGCATTTTAATGCTTCCTCAGTGCTGCTGCAGAACCAGTGCAATGAGATCAAGGCTGATGCTGCTGTGCTTGTTTTTCTAAGTGTAATTCTGAGTAGCTTCCTAGATATTGTCACTGGAGTTCTGGAGGTTTCTAAGCTACATCTGAAGCAGCTGGGTGAATAAAAATGTTTTTATTTTAAATATTTTATTTAAAAATGTGTTTAAGTTAAATAGTTGCTTAAATAAAAGCAGACTAGTGAGAAGGTAGTTAAAAACTAGGGTGGTGATCACAGATAAAGACAGTGACTGGAACATCTGTCCCTCCCTGTGATCTTAGGCAAGCGACTTAAAATGTAATGTCTCCTCTTCGGCGTAGGGAGGATGAAGAAGGGGAGACATCATGCACCGATCCATGCTGTGGAATTAGTTTGGATAGTGGTTACTTAGGGAGCTTTCTGAAAGCAGTACTTTCAGAGGAAGTTCTGAAACAGTAGTAAAGTATGGAATAATTTATTTTGGTGAGATTTAGCTCACCTGTTATATTTAGTTTCAGTGTTTTATAGATGATATATTCATAACCTTAAATTTATGAAAAGTTTTCTTTCTAACAAAAGGGCCAGAAAATATTTTTGTAATAAATATACATATATGTTAAAATATAAATATTTGTGGTAAATATATTAAATATTTAGAATTAGAATTTTAGAATATTACAGATGTGTTTACTGGTGCATTCTTCTAAGATGTTTATTGAACTGTGTGTTCCTTATCTCTTACAGAGAACAATTTGAACATCTACACTTCCCTCTCTTCACCACCTCCTTTATCAGATGTTTTTGACTTTGTATAGGAAACCTTTTAAATTTAAGATAGATTAAAATCCCCATTTGGCTATTCAAAGAAGGGTATTTAGTATAAAATAGGTATATTCTGTAGCTATGAAAAGCTAAAACAGTTATTTTGCCATTTGTGTCTGGTATCGTGCCTTGTGCTGTGGAGTTAGGAATGGGAGGAGACATACTGATCAGTCAGAACTGTCTTTGCCCAAATATTTACTCAGATAACTGTAGGTCATAGAAGCCCATCACAAACACACATACAAAAGATTTGCATATTCAGGGAAGTTTATTACTTAATTTGACTTTGTGTGTAACATCATTAATATGATTACAACCATTTTTTCCTATGCTTTAGGATTTTCTCTGTAAGCTTACTAGCCTGCTTAGCTTTTAACATACCAAGACTTTGTAGTAACTGTTTTACTTAACTTAGTAATTTAATGTCATTAAATTACTAAGTTAAGTAAATTTAATGTCATTTTCCTAGAAATAATTTTATTTTCCTCCAGATTCCCTGGGTGGTGGTTTATACTCTTCATCAACCATGTGTTTCAATGATATTACTTTTGATTAAGACAGGATGTGGACTGCAGCAATGGAGGATGATGTCCTTCTCAGTAGGCCAAAAAACCAGATGTTTTATGACAAGTGGAGCCTAGATTTCAGTTTGAAGTAGGTGGTTTGTCACTTCTTGTACTCTCTGCAATTATCCATTGAGTAATTTGTGAGTTGCCTTGCTCTTTATTCAATAAACCCTGTGCCATAACAGAATGTAAATGGAAGAGCAGAAGCAGAGTTGAAGGTGGTGTTCAGGGCGCAGTTTGTGTGGAGGTCCCTGGACCTGATGTCCTTGAAGGGATGCACTTGATATGCTGTGAAACACTAGTCATTGCTGACTGTTGGAAAGGCCCTTCCCTCTAATATGGGGCATTCTCCTGCTCCCTTTCTGGCTGTGCGGTTTTGTAGCTCCACTCTTGCTCTCCATCCTGTGTTTTGTATCCTCCACTGTTTTGATTTAGCTTCTGTTCATTAGTGAGTTACTGAGTTTGTCAGCTTTCTGGTACTCTGAGTGAGCAGGGGCTTCACTGAGGTGTGGGAGTGCTCAGGCTGGTGAGCGAAGGGAGCAGGAGGTAGTGTGCCACATGCAGTAGGAGAAGAGCCATTGTACTAACCCTTCAAAGTTGTCTAATTGCATTTTGTCATTTGCATTTGCATTTTGCAAATTTCAGACTGAGGTTCTATTGTTCCCATAAAGCTGTTCTTTTTGGTTCAGTTTGTCTTCGAGCTTGAGGTGCTAATTACTTAGTGAATGTTGGATCTGTTAAATTTTTAAAACTGCATTGGCTGCATTTTTGTAAAAAATGTTTTAAAAGCATGGGCTTCTTCGCAGGTTCCCTTTGTGATGCTGTAAGGTGTGATTTAGTCCAGGATAGGACACATGCCTGCAGCCTAGAAGAAAGTACTATTTAAAAACTGTATTGTTACATGTAGAAGAATCCTGTGACTATCTTTCTGTATTTAAGGCACTAAGCATTTTATGTCTTTATATTTGAACTTAAATGAAGTAGTTAACGTGACTGTTAGCATGTTTTAACAGCTTTTTAATGTAATGATATAAAGCAATCTTTAAAGGTATTCAGTGTTGCTTTAGAGGAGTTCTATTAGCTTATAATGAAGAATGTATTTATTTTCATGTAGTATTGCTATTTTTGATGTCAGTCTAAATGTAGATAATGTCCATAAAAATACAGCTTTCTTAAATCTTAAGTAATTGTGCAGTAATCTTGGGAAGATGAAGTAATACTGTAGAGGCTGAAGTCAGGGACATGATTGCTTTAAGGGTCTTGGGAGACATGTTGAACCTCTCACCCCTACTGTTTTCTTAGTTGCATCTTGCAAATGCTTTCTTGTTACTATTATAAATGATCAATAGCCAATCCAATATTAAAGAATTTATTTAGCAATTTCCAAAATCAGTTTGAGAAAGCCACAATATAGTTGGACAACATTGATCGAATGCTGGGTGGACAGAGGAGCAGCAGCAACGTGCTGTCCAACCTTGTCCACAAATGCTGGGTCTCGGTGTATGGTTTTTATACGTTTTTTTTTGCCCGGGGTCAATGTCCATTGAAAGTGCGAATATTCATGTATTTCTTTATTTCCAAGTGAGGTTTTGAAAGAGTTTCCTGACAGTATGAAAGGCGTTCCGGGAACCCTCCTTTGGGGCCCTGATTTGATCATCCTCCACGATCCTCCATCAAGATTGATATCAGATCTTGATTAGCTGTGAAGTTGTGATAGATAAGAATTGTTATGAAGTTATATGTTGTTGGTTATAGAGTTGTAATATTTTGTTAAATTTAGTTCAAGAGTTATAATGCTTTTTGGCAGTTTTGTCCACTCTGTATCCCTTATCCCAAAATTCCACTTACCTGATTCCGTCCCCTTTCTGTCGAGTCAAGCCGTTGCTGCTCCCTGGCATCACTGCTCTCCATTTCTGCCTGCTGCTTTGCCTGCCTGCACCCTGCCTGTACCCAGCCTGTCCCATTGGCTTGTTCCCTGCTTGCTCCACTTCCTGTCAGATCCTCTTCCTACTTCCTGCTGACAACCGGCCTGTCAGTCAGGCTGCTGCTGCCACCCTTATGGGAATTAAAAGAGCCCAGCTGCATGATGGGACCCTATCAACACCAAGAGCCCCTGGCTGAAACGAGCCAACTCAAAGTTTAAATCTGCCAAAGACAGCACTAGACTGACCATACACAAGGGTATTTATGCCAAGGGTTTTCATAAGCTTTTGTATCTCACCATAACTTACAAAGTACTTAAAGAGCAAGACACACCTGGACTCTATGAGCCAAAAGGAGTTCTTTGGAACCCCCGCGAGGCGAGAACCCCCACTCTGCAGCATGAGCAGCAAAGTGGATTGCACCTCCTCCTCAGCGGTGTGGACGAAAGGGAGCAGCAGCGGCGTAGGCCACCCCTCGAGACCCCTGTTTGTTAAT
Organism: Chamaea fasciata; assembly: GCF_029207755.1. Classification (NCBI taxonomy): domain Eukaryota; kingdom Metazoa; phylum Chordata; class Aves; order Passeriformes; family Sylviidae; genus Chamaea; species Chamaea fasciata. The sequence goes on from NW_027094089.1 coordinate 42,595,343, forward strand.
AAAGGCATTTAAAGGAGGAAACTGTGTCTCCTGCCATTTGTAACAAAGTGGAGGTCCATCCTTGATGAATGGGCCATCTCCCATTCAGCCTTGCCGTTTCTGTTGCAAATTTTGTGGTTTCACAGTTGTACAATGGGCCTTGGAATTTCGGAGATGCCCTCGAGCAGCTTTTAGGAGTCTAAACTTAGAATGACAATTTTTAAATTTACCACGTACAATATTTTATGCACGAATTTATGCAGTGCATTTATATTACTGAAGTGAGAAGTTCAGTATAGAATGTTTTTTACTTTCTGTGGAAGATCACCTCACTTGGCACTCATTCATTGCTTGCAATGTTCCAGGGGCAGGTTGCTCACTGTATCAGGTTATTAAAGTTTCTGTGTGACGTTTGCTGATGGTAGGCTGAGGCATCTCCAGATCTGGAGAAATAAAAAAAGTGATGAAACTTGAATTTATAGTTAACAATAAACAGAGAGGGCAGAATTTTTCCAACAGACGAGAGGAAGACAATAACTAAATTTGCTCTTAAGCTTTTGTCAAACTGAGAGATAAATGTCTTTACAGAAATGCTCTTGTCTTTGCTTTTAATTTTCCCAACAGCATTCTTTGTTTTTATATAAAAGATTGTGAGACCTTTAAGTAAATTCAGTTGATTGTAGCCTGAATTTTCTCCTGAAAAAAGTCTGTTTTTTAAGGAAACGAGGTATATTTGATCTGCAGCTCTCTCATTTGCTGCCTGTAGAAATGTAGAATTTTTAGGACAGTTTTAACCAAGCTTAGATTGTTATGCATGTGAAGGTAAGTTCCCATAAACTTCATAAAAAACAATTTTGATAGTAGATGTAGTAATGTATCTGTATAACAGGCCATTCTGATGCACCAGCCAAGCTGGTTGTGAGTAATATTATCAAAGCACCTGTTTTGTTGGAGCTCTCAGGAATTCATCAAGGTTACTGAGAAAACAACAGGATCAAAAATAAGAAGAGAGCCTGAGAAAATGTCTGCAAAACCTGTAAACCCTGGACAGGGGAAGCACAACGTGAGGATGGACACTTGACCGATTGGATGTCCTGAAGGATGTGTGCCAGCCTCATGAAGAAGCAGCTTAGCCAACCCAGAGATGCGTGCCCATGTGGACAGTGGACCTAGAGTCTATATCTGTCATGTAATGTAAACAATAAATGGCTTCTGCTGAAATCATATTGATTAGTGGCCCATTTTTCCCCAGCAAGTACATATTTATTAACCATTACCATGGTGAAGGAAGGATGTTATATATTTTGTGTGGGAGTAGCTTGAGACCTGTTCAGCTTACAACCTGTAGTATTAGGGAAGCAATGGAACATCTCGCTTCACTGAGCAAGAAGGGAACATTTTAATGTGGGAAGAAAGAATGGGTTTTGTGAAGAAAGAGAGCTGAAGATGTATCAGAGTGGCCTGGGAATTCTGTGGAAATGTGGAAGATATCTAGCAAGGTGAAATTATTACCCTGGGGCTGTGTGGGTGTTGAACACTAATCTGTAGACAGCTAAGTTTAGCAGACTTTGATGCTTTTGAGGAGTGATTCTATCTGAATCTTCCTAAGTAGTACGTCAAGAGTTTACTACACACAGGTACCCACATCAGCATACTGTCATTTTCTCATCTTAGTGCTTGAGAATTTTGTTTTGATTTAAAACCCATGTAGTTATGTAACTGCCATCAGACCTTGATGAAACTGATGTCAACAGCCTTGGCAATAATCTGATGTCAGGTTTTTTTGTTCTCAGAACTTTTAATTTACATCAGATAATTTCATATTCAGTGTTGTTTCAATTTGTGTAAAACACTGTGGGACTTGTTTTTTCCTCTGAGTTCCATAGGAAGGCATTGCTTTAAATATGTATTACATCACTAATAATGAATCGAAGATCGTAACTGTGGCTAGTGTTTTTCCTTAAAAATTTGTGTCACTATGCATCTTATATTTTCAATATGAAAGTGTCAAGTATAATTCCATTTGGTTTGGTGTCTGAGACTTTATCAATACCATTGCATTCAATATTAAACTTACAACACAAGAAAAAAGCTTTGTAGCCTTTTGAAGACTAGATCTGTACTTTCAATTAATAAAATGTTCTAGGTATACATTGCAGTGAAAGCCATGCATGTGAGATGAGATTTGTGAGTGTATGTTGTAGTAAAATACTTGGAGCTGCTGTAGAAAGTACCTATCTAGTTTATGGATACTATTAACACAGCAGAATGATTTGGTTGCCATATAGTTTGTTATTGTTAGAATGCCTTGACAGATTAATAGCTGCAAAACTCAGTCTGGAAACGTTTTCTGGTACTGTGAGTTATCCGTTTCTTCACATGTGGAGTTACTCAATTTGAACTGGTCTCCTGTCTTAAATTCTTGAAGTAGGATCTGACCATGTAATTAAAGTTAAGTGACAGAAGGAATTGTGTCAGAGAACAAAAAGTACTTTTAATTTTGAAAACTGATCTTCACAATCACTGTGGAATTCTAGATCACATTACATGTTTTATCCTATACAAAATCTAACCTGTAAACAAAAGTAGTGTCTTTTGAACTATCAGAAATGTTTTGGGGTTTTTACCATGGTACTTAATTTTGTCTTCAGATGTAGTTACCGTGTTAGATGAAATGCAGTACTCTGTGCTTTGTTTTCTGATTTTTAGGTGTATTAACTTCACAGTTTCTCTGGCTTAGCCTTAGGCTATCTGAACCTTTCTGTTGTTGAACCTTCTGTTGCTATAACAGTTGTGAGCCATGGTACAATTATTTGTGTAGAAAATTGAAGCCTCCATTATGTTGTATTAGCTAGCTCAGCATTAGCTTTCTGTCAGCTGTAGACAGTATAGCCCATTTAAGTCTGTATGGTTGTGGTGGTGGAAAAGTGAAGAGGCAGATGATTTAAATATTGCTTAACCATCAGTTTTGTCCTTTCTATGCTCTTTTTAGTAAATCAGTTTTAATAATGGCATTATTAGACTTCTAAAAATTATTCCATGTATTATGGCTCTCCTTTCTGAAAACTGACTTTCAACTTTTGCTCTTAAATGGTGATTTTATAAAGTGCAAGAAGGAATTGCATGCATGGAAGTTTTAAGCAAGTAGCTGCATGCACTTGCATGGAATCATAAAGTGAACTTGGTAGGATTTTGTGCTGAAACCCTATGATGAAGTGTAATTCATAGATTAGAACCAAACGCCTTCTAGATCAATGAGAAAATAAAAATATTTATGCAGTGAGAAATAGCCATCTCAGCTGATGTTTGTTTAGCATTAACAGACATTAAGAGATTGCTTGGAGGTCTTAATTGCTATGTAGTTAGTCCAGGCTGTCATTTGTGGAAAAATTGTATTGAGTTAAGGTGACCCCCAGTACTGTACGTGCCTTCTGACGTGACAGCATTTTGTCCAGAACTGGTAGCTGGTGGTGTAGAAGGATACGTTATTGTTCATTAGGTAATAGACTTTCAAATGACGAAATTAAGTGTACAGAACAGATACTGAATTTTGGATATTGGCAGCTCTCAGATTTATTCATGTAACTAAACTTTGGTACAAGAAAAATTACACTAGTTTAACTAGAATAGACTTCTTAAGCTTCAGTAAAGATGAGGTAGGTTTTTGGTTAGTTCTTGTACAGATGAGTGGTTGATTAAATGTGTTAATAAAGCTGTTCCTCTGTTAGATTTTGTGCATTAAAGGAGGATTATATGTGGCCATATGTGGTTTGTTGATGAACTTTCCCTGGGGAAATGCCTATATACATGAGAATTGAAATGCTTACTCTAGAATCTCAAATTAATTATTTTCGTTGAAAATAGTGCTTGGCAGTTGATACAGTAAGAGAAAAATATATTTTTAAAATTTAATATATTTACCGCTGTGATACAGATTAACACGTAGCCAGAGTCTAATAAGGCAAGTGCTATTGTACCAATCTCTGAGGCTCCAGCCTTTGTAGAGAAGTGGCTATAATAATGAGTAAGACTGCTCCTCGGAGGTGTTTTGTAAATCAAAAGGTTTAATAAGGAAAAATAACAAAATAATAAACGTTACAGAAAAAGAAATGATAAGCCGCACACAAGTATCTGAGAAATCTCTTGCACCTTGCTACAAACACTCCAAAAAGCCTTATTTCCTTTTGTGCCCCTTCCAAAATACTGAATGTTTTAGGAGGGATTGCAGCCAATCGAGGGAGATACAGGGTTTGAAGAACGGTGACAAGGTCCAATCGATGCTTCTCTCTTGGCACTGAACCAATCACTGTCAGGAGGGTGTGGCAGTTTTGAGATAAACTTCATAAAATGTCTAAAGGGAAACTGAAACTCTTTCCATATTTGGGAGCACCTGCTGGGGATGTGGGGGATGCTTTACTCCACTGCTGAAGATGAAAACAAGACTTTTTAGAGGGCTTGGTTATGTACATTTTCGTTTATAAGAAAGATACTTAGATTTACCATGACATTTTCAATTAAGCTGCTTCTTTGAGTGCATCTCATTCATATGTGTTTGTAGATTGAGACTGTGTTTATGTATACTTACATTCAGTTGCCTAAACCCTTGTTTGCTGTGGAAGATCATACGTATCTGTGAGAGTAAACAAATACACATCTTAAAACAATATCTTTTAGGAATGTTGATAGACTAATTTGTACAACAAAATTAATAAATTCTGTTCTTGGTTTTAAGAACTTGGTTTTAAAACTTGGCTGAGTCTAGGATAGGTTGGTATTACAGAAGGCAGATGTAGAAAAAGACTGCAGCAAGAATGGTACCGTTGTCTGAGTTTTAGAAAGTGAAAATAAGAATCAGAAGAACTGAGACTTTTAAGTAAAAAAGAAATGGTAATGTAGAGGATACTTGAGATACAAACATTGTATTGTTGAGAGTTCTGGTAATGCAAACAAGATTTATGTGCACCTGTGATCTGTTAGTTGCTTTGGACTGCTGAGGAGCATGAATCAGAAGTGTTTTGAGGCCATACACACTGAGAAATGAACTGCACTGTTGTGCTCCTGCATGATCTGTTTTTAAGAGATTTCATTTGCCTTTGAAATTAGGTTATTATGTTTGCCTTCCTAAATAAACATCCATGTCTTCTGAAGTGTGAAAAATTTTATGGGATCAAGAAGTAGCAGTTGCTTTGTATGTGATCCTCTTTACTGATTAAACTCTACAAAGTATTTCAAACTTATTGGTATATTATGCACTTTTACATTGTGAAAGAAATGTAGCAAATGTGGGATCTGTAGTTCAGTATTTTGAAAGGCAAACTGGCAGGGAAAGGATGTGGCAGTGGTGTTTGATGGCTTGAATGTTGATCCTGCTGAAGATCTTACTTACGTGCATTGTCACTTCTCCTATATCCATATGTTTCTTAATTTATTATTGTGGACACAGCAGTCCTCCCATGTAAAGCTGAAAAAGACCGTCCTTATTTCTTGGATTAGTTCACATCAGCTGCAAAATATTGTGTCTTTTTATGGAAAAAGATGTTGTTTCAGAGGATTTGTGTATTCCAAGGTAATTGTTTACCTAATGGAAGTCAGAATAAGTACATAAGGAATGGGAGAATAAAATAGTCTTTGATGAATTAACTAACTTCTGAAAATATGAAGAGCAGATAGTGCCAAGCTGTATTTTGTTTTTATGTTAAAATTTTTTTAAAAAGCTATAAAATTGGATTTTGTACGTCTTGGAATTCCCCAGGTGCGTGAAGTAGATTTTATTGTTGAGAGCAAAATGAGTTACTGATGAGTCAGTTTTCATTATGTTCAGATCACATATAAAGAACACCATCCAAGACCTGTAAAATGATTCAGTAATGAGCAATTTTGATACATGTTATTGATAGCTGGAAAGAGAAATAGTGTGAGGAGAAATTTGTTTGGAAATGTTCTTAGTTTTTCAAAGCTGACATAATGAGAATGTACCATCTGTGTAAGTTTTATGTACGGAATATTTCAGCACACTCACTTTGTCTTTAGTTTTGATTAAAGTGCTAATGATTTTGGGTATTTTTCTGCTTTGGAAATCTGAAAAATTATGATGTAATAATTTGGTTACATTTATTTGAGTTGCGCAATGCATCATTTAACAACTTTTTATTTTAGACTTTGCTTGGGAAAATATTATACAAAAATAAAGCTATAGACATTTATTTGTAATATAAATCATTGAAATAGCAACTTAACTCTTTGGGTCACATGAAAGTCACGTGAAAGCCTGAATTTCTCATATTGGACTAAAGTGAAAACAGTGAAATCCACTCTTCAATCATTAAATGTTTATTTTTCATTTTAAATGAACAATCTAACTAAATTATATATATAATTTTAGAGATATTTTCCAATTCAAATTCTGTCTGAAAAGCTTTTTTGCAGTTAGAAACTGCTGTCCTAAACTTTCAGGGGATCTTCAATTATGAGCCTATTTGCTGTGGATTTGGAATTTCATAGATTTCCTCTGTTGCATGGAGACATGTATATAAAAGTGAATGAAAATGATGCAGTAATAACTAATCTAGAAAGAACATCTTGAGCTTTCCATGAGACATACAAAAATAACAGAAATAGTTGATTAGATATTTAAATTTTGTATTATGGTCTCACAATGAAGCTCTTGCTTGGTTTCAGATTTGTAGTATGAATTTCAGATTTTCTACTCTTAAGTATTTCTAAAGGAGTTTTGTTGGGTGGAATCTTGTATTATTTTTCCTCCAGTACAAAAGTATTTGTAACATTGAAATGATCATTAGAAAGTGAATATGATGTTCTCCATCTCAGTTGAAGACTGTAGTAGGTGAAGTATCCATCAAAACTACATGTAATGTTAGAGAAAGTCTCTTGGAAATCTGTGGCAGAGGCACTAGAAACTTTCTCTGCACTTTTCTAGAAGGTGTGAGAGGAAGGTGTGTTGCTAAATTACTGTTGTTGCCAAAAATCATGAGCCCTGGGGATTAGAAGTATGTGAACAGACACTTGAGAGGTGAGAAACTGCAGAGGTATGAAAGTGCCAGAAGGCTGAGTGAATTTTAAATGCATTGTGGTGAAACTAGGACTGTTTCTTTACTGTGTTTTATAAAATAATAAAAATATCCTGTGTTGGAAGGGGCCCACAAGAATCATTGAAGTCCTGCTCCTGGCCTGCACAGGACACCCCAAGAGTCACATGTTCCTGAGAGCATTGCCTAAACTTTTCTTGAGCTCTGTGACCACTTTTCTTGGCTGGTGCAGTGACCACTTCCCTGGGGAGCCTGTTCCAGTGCCCAGCCACCCTCTGGATGAAGAACTTTTCCTACTATCCAACCTAAATCTCCCCTGGCGAAACTTCAGGCCGTTCCCTCTGGTCCTGTCACTGGTTGCAGCATCTTTATAGTTCTTCCATTCACCAGACCTTGCTTCCAGCGGGAATGCATCTCACTTTTTTGCCTTGTTTCTGAGAGAAGGTTCCTGCTCAGCCAAGCTGGCCTTCTGCTCCCTCTGCCTGTTCTTATGCCCCTGGGAGGTGGTGCTTTAAAAGTGACCAGACCTGATGGACCCCAGCACCCTCAAATGCATTTTCTCAGGGCATCTTACTGGTTCCCTGAACAGCTTGAAGTCAGCTCTTGTCATGCCCAGGACTGAGATTTTGCTGTCACTTTTCCTCCTGATAATGGAGATTTTAAACTCAATCTCTTTGTGGTCACTGTGTCCAAAATGGCCCCCAGTCACCACTTTGTTTGAGATCTGTCTTTTTTAATAAGCAACAAATCAAGGAGGGCATCTTTTGTAGCTGACTCCATTAGTAGCAGTGTCATAAGGCTATCCATATTTAGGACTGTTCTGGACCTATTTGTGCCAGCTGTGTGATGCTCCCAGTTAACATCTGACAAGTTGATGTTCCTGTAAGGACGAGGGCAGTTGTTTTAAATGTGTCCCTTAGTTCCTCAAATAAAATTCACTGGAATCATTGTCCTGCCTTGGTGGCCTATAGTAGATTCCTACGATGACATCCATGTTATTTTTTTGTCCCTTAATCCTTACTCAGAGACTGTCAGCCTGATATTGCTGACTTCAAGCTACATTCCAGCCCTTCCAACTCTCCTACCCTGCCTGTTCCTCCTGGAGAGCTTGTGGCCATCCAGTATGGCACTCCAGTCAAGGGGCTCATCCTACCAGGTTTCACTTATTCCAGTGATGCTCATGCTGTGTGTTTTGGTGTAGAAACATTTCAGGTGTGATCCATTGTGGCTGACACCTAGTGGACCAGTTTAAGGGTCTCACTGGCACTCAGTTCCTTGAGTTTTGACATACCATCCTGTTGCTTATCACTGTCAAACCTGTTTATGTCATTTTCCTTCTTCAATCTAGTTTAAACCTCTATCAATTTTTTGTTTTCCTCTGTAGCTCTTTTGCTACTGTATGCTTTTCTTAAAAGTAGGGGAAAATGTTAGTACAGTGATACTAGCAGTAATGTATGGTCTTGTAATTACAATGTGAAGGGTAATGCCTGTGTTACCTAAGGGAGCAGTTATGGTTGCATGTTTCATTTCAATTTGTCATTCCTGGGCAGTGGAGTGTTCTATTTAACTACTTTAATGTTCTCTTAATTAGTTCATTTAGGAGTAAATATTGAAAATGAAAGAGGTAGATAGTAAGTTTGTTTTTTTTTAAAGGTGACTTGCACACCTGAATATGAACGTTGTCATGACAACACTTTGGGACATGGAAGCTTGCATATAATTACAGTGGTGTTCCTGCTGCTGCTGCTGTAGGATCAGGCATTTGAGAAACGTGTGAATAAAGAAGATGCTTTAATGAGCTATTCTTCTGCCTTATGTAGTCCCGGAGAGTTGTTGTTGCTACGGAATGGGGTTTTTATGTGGCATATAGTCTTCAATAGTGTTAATTGGGACATTTCCAAGCAGAGATTTAGAGAGATATGTAGATTTGTAGCTCTGATTCAGGGATACTTCTGCAGGTGTTAGGTGTGTGACTTGTCAGTCAGTTGAAACTCTGTTGTCTTTCTTTTTACTTGTCTTCACTGTGCCTCTTCTTACTTTTCACAGTCTCTCTACAATGCTTGGAAGAGTATCAGATTACACCAAAAAAACCACAAAAACCTCTGGTAGCTATTGTTAATTGTGCATTTCAGCTGCCCTGAAGTTACTTGCTTTCTTCCAATCTTGTTTTATTTTTTGTCTTCACTCTATACAGATTATAGATTTAGTTTATAATTGAGATCTAATTACTTTTTCTTCCATGTAATACCATTTTGACCTTATTTTTTAAGAGCTTTTAGCTTCTTTGGCCTTCTCTTTCTCTTCATACTTGGACACAGTTATTTCAGTCTAAGATATTGCTTTGTCGGCTTGGCTTTGATGGTGTGTTTGCCATTGTCCTGATATTTAGTCATATTTTTTGAATTAAGAACAGTTATTTAAATCCTAACAATATTCCCTGATGTTGGGCTGAAGTTTGTGGTTTAAATGTGCTCATTTATTTAGGCAGAATTGAAAAAATGAAAATTTAACAGAAAATCAAGCTGTGAAATGGGGATGGCATGTTTTTGAGACAGATTGCCCATAACTATCATATAGCAAGAAAATAATTTTGAAATAATTTAGAATGCTTACATTGTATGTATTTTACGCTTCAGATGATGCACACCTTTGAATGATTTCTGACTTCTGAGCCTTAAAAATTATGTTGAGTCTTTGAGACAAATCTGCTGCATCTTCCTTAACAGTCTAAGATAACTAATGCAGTTCCAAAAACTGTACTTTCATTCTATGTCAGAAATTTTTACATGCTGAGTAGTTGCAAATACTACATAAATAATGTCTCTTTGCCTTTTGATACTTTTCCTCTAGAATGTGAGCTTTATGGTGAAGAAAAGATATTGCCATCAACAATATAACCCTGCCATAGGTAAGTGCAAGAAAAATAAATATAACCATGCAAAACTTTTGTATTTTTAAGGTAAAAAGATCATAAAATATTGTACAGGAACTTCAAAATGAAGGAAATCATAAGTGCTAACCTTATTTTGAGTTAGTTGCAGATTATTTTATTAGGAAAATGTAAGAGAACACCTGTGTCGTGGAGAAACTGTGACAGGAATGCTTGCATGTCTTTTTGATATGTAGTGTGGGAAAAATGTGTGGGACTTGTGTTGTTTCTTTAGCAGGTATCTTTTGAAAAGGTACTAATTTCAGTTTATGTAAGAAAGCTTACCTATAATGTAACTGGAGTATCTGTTGATTCAACAGGGGGAAAGGGGAGGACATAAGTTATTGTGTAATAGATTTGTCCATATAACAGACACATTTCTAGAAATCAAAATTGATGTTGTTTGTAAAGTATTTGGTACACTAAAAATTCTAGATTGTTTTTTGTTAGTTCTTTATGAAGAAGCCAGTAAGATACAGAACATATAAGTATTCTTTTCTTTGGTATGTAAAATATTCAGTTGCATTCTGTTGCATCACGTGTGCTGACCTTCATTCTAAGAACTGAATGGTGACCTTGAAGTTCTACTTCAACACACTTAATGTCTAGCTTTCTTATTTCTTTCCTAGCTTTTTTGGCCTAGTGGATGAGGGAAAATTACCTATTTCTTCCCACTGAGTCAGTTCCTTTGAGATCTGTGGTTTAGAAGGTGACTTTAGGGTGTCTGGTGGTGGTGCTTGAAAATCTGCAATTTTGTGTAGTAGTATGCCTGTCTTTTTCTCTTAAACATTTCTGTCTATACTGTAAAACACCACAGCTTTCAGTACTCACTGCTGAAGTCCTTTTCTCTGGAATTAAGCGAGTCATCTTGGATTGTAATCTGCGTTTGTGTTTTTTGATTGGTTTTGGAATAAGCCTTTGATTGCGCCTTCTGATGCTTTGGAGGGCTGACCTGAAACAGAGATTGGACAGAACTAGAGAATAAAGTAGGTATTTATTGAAAGGCCTTCAGGATCCACCCTGGGCAGGACAGGAGCCCAACCAAGGCTGCACCACAGGTAGACCAAGATTAGTCACAAAAAATGGCTGGCTGGTCACGAGATCTTACACTTTTATAAGTTTTGGTCCATTTGCATATTGGGGTTTAATTGTCCAATTACACCTTCAGGTTGTGAGGTCTCATCCTTCTTGTTCCCCCTTCAGTCCACTGTTGTTTATGCTTTTGGGCCTGAAAGGTGTCCTTGGTTCTCTGCAGAAAAAGGATTTGTTTTGTCTACCTGCTCTGTGAAGGGAGCTTACTGACACATAATATGAGGTTCAGAACTACATCCTTAGGCAGTACAGAATCTGCAAATATGAAAACTAAAGCTTAAGGCATCACTTTCACAGTATTGTGGTCATGCTTCTTTGCCAGACAAATTTCCATGTACTTTATTGTTCAGGTAGTAGGTTAGTCAGTTGTTGATTAATGATTTTAAACATCATTTAGTTATAACTATGCTGTAGCTATGTGTGATCTAGCAGATGCAATTATTCGTGTGACTGTTCATATTATTTGATATATTTTCACTACTACCCCTTCTGTTTTTGATATTTTGTGTTAAGCTGTGATGTGAGGAGCAATTTTACGTTGTGAGAAATTGGTTTACAGAATGAAAATGTCTTCAGCTCAAAGCGTTAAAAATAAACTCCTGGTGGCTACCTTTAAAATAGGCTGTAGCACATGAAATACATTTTTCCAGAGGATGTTCTGCGTTACTTCAGTGTATTCCCAATGTTGAAGCAAACGTAGGAAAATGATTTTGGACAAGTATTTAACTCATTGTGGAATTTTGTTGGTGTAGAACCTTCTGAATTACAGGGTTTTATGCCACTGTCATCAAATAGAAAACAATATCCAGTGTTCTTACAGCTGAGATTTGAAAACAAAAGCTTTCCTGTGGTTCTTTATTACAGTAGTAAAGTAACATTGTTTTTGCTGAAATCCATGTAGGAATTAGTGTCTGCACAATGGTGCCAAACAACGGAGAAGGGGGACATGAATACAGATTTATGACAGAAGTATAGTAGGGGAGAAGAAGTAAATATAGTTTTAGATTCTAGGATTTACTGAAAAAACTCGAGTGTCCTTGCCATGAGTTTGTAATTTGTGCCTCTCAGAAATTACAGTTCAGAAAATATAATATATTTATATAACTTCAGTAACTGTGCAGCTTGAGCATTTGCTTTAAACAACAGATACTATTTGAGGGAAAATAAATAAAATGCTTTCTTTTGAAGAGCATAAGATGAAGTGAGTGTGTCCAAGCGCCAATTTTAGGTGTGTTTATTCACAAAGAAGTTTTAAAGGGCTTTTTTTTGTTTTTTAAAAAATAGCTATTGCTTGAAGTGTTGAAGTTTTGGCACACTTGAGTCACACCAATATCTCTTGCTGTTACATTCTAGAAATAAAATAGATCTGTAAAGCAAATTAATTAGTTATAGCTTAATTGTGTGACTAGTTGAAAGGAAAGGTAATTTTGTACAAGAGTCTTAGTCTTGAATAACTTTGTTTCTCTTTTAACAGAATTCCTCTAAAGGCTAGGAAATATTGCTGGTGTCATGCGTTCTGGAAATACGTTTTATCTACAGGTACCACCAAGGCTTTGCCAGCAGGATGAACTTACTGCTTTTCACTGCTTACTGACAGTAACCAACCGGGCACTTCATTCGTGATGTTTTCATTCTCATGTTGTCCAGCTGGAATTTGCTTATACTGATTTTTAAAAAGAGGAATAAATCAAATTGGAGTACCGTAAACTTTGACATGGAAAATAAAAAGAAAGACAGAGACAAACCAGATGAGAGAATGGCATGGCCCAGTGGGAGATCAAGCCATAATCCACGTGGAACTGGTTCTTCAAATTCTGGAGTGTTGATGGTTGGCCCTAACTTCAGAGTTGGGAAAAAAATTGGATGTGGTAATTTTGGAGAACTTCGGCTAGGTAAGATCCTAGTTTCTTTATTTCAGTTTACATAATTCAAGGCCATTTTTGTGCACGATAGGCAGGAAAATTTCTCTATGAATACTGTGCAGCTCTTCAAACTGCCCTAAAGCTTCAAATGTGCAAGGCCTATTGAACCCATTTTTCGTGGCTTTACCCCAGCCAGTGCAAGCTTGATGGCGTGAAGGATGTGTATAGCAGGATACTTTCTGGGACTAAAATGTTTTCGAACTATGTGCAATGCTCTCCTAAATTCAGTCAGTTTTCTCTTCCAAGATGCTGGGAGTTACATCGTGGTTATTATAGCAGTTTTTTTCTGGCTTCCTGAAGCAATTTATTGAGGTATATTTAGGGCTAAATATATGACACATCCCTGTCCTGTAGTCTGGCAGATCTGTTCGAGATGCTGTAACCAGGTACTACAATGTTTTTGATACTAGCGAGCATGGAAATTCCTTGGTTTCTTTTCCAATGTAGTGAGGCTAAACATTGACTTACTGTTAAACAGGGCAGTGAGAATCCATCTGTAGAGAAAATTTGGGATAATTCAGTTGCTCTAGTTCTCTGCTGAACAGATGGCTGAAAATCAGATGGTGGAGAAGGCCCAGACTGAGAAGGAGCTATCGAGTTTTGAAGAACTTGGACAGAAAAGCTGGAAATGTGCTTTCATAAGACTATATGTTTAGTTTTGGGGACTTGTATTTCCAGAATGGACAGCATGATGAGCCAGGGTTTTCAAGATGTATAAGTTCAAGTATGTGTTAATAAATACAACTTGACACTTAATGGCAAGAATTTATGCTAGTGTTGATAGAAGGCTTGAGTTGATGTGCTTCATGCATTAAATAGAGATGGGTTTCTAAGTTAGATATTTAAAAGGATGGTATTGTTTCTGTTGATCTTTGCCTATGGTAGAGCTAATACTCCATGCCCTTCAGACAATATTTGTGATGTAGTGCTTGCATAAAATATAATACGCTTTAACATAGTGCATTCTGGGTGCTGTCAGGATGTAAACAAGCTTAACTGTAGTGGGATTAAAGACAATATTGCTGCATCTTTTACTTAGGACACTGAATTTTGCTATCTTAGTAATAGGTACTCTTGTTATTAATATTAATATTAATAGTTAAACAAGATTGATACATTTTGACATTTACAGTGTTGCATCTGTGCCTTTGCAGTCCACAAATCAAGCTGAAAAATTGCTCTTTCTCACTTTCCAAACTTCTGCGTGGTGCCTTCAAATCTGTATTTTTGTTTCAGACCTGTCAATGAACTAAATCAAACCAGCAAGATTAATTTTACATTAAGGCAACTGCAAACTAGTAGAGTAAATATTTTGTCTGTCTATTATTTTGGTCACGAAGTACAGAGCTGATTAAAATTTAACATCTGATCTACTAATTTATTTGCTGCTGTTACAGTGAAACAATATATTTTATTTTTAATACCATGCTAAATTAGTTAAGACTTACAATTTGATAGTACTAGAATAAAATAGAACAGGAAATAGGAGGAAGATTATGGGATAGTATACTGTCCTGCAACAATCACCAGGACAAGTGCAGCTCTTGTATTAAAATGTTTCTCCTTTTAATATCTATGGGTCTTGCTTATATTCTAGATATTTCAAATCCCTATTTATTTTCTTATGTGAGTTAAGATGTTTTAAATGTAAGTTACTGAAAGCAAGAATTAATATTACTGTTACAGATTCTGATTTAATTTTTTTTGTTTTTTCATTTGCTTTGCTGCAGTAGCAAATACTAAGTGTGCACTCTTTCTGCAAAGCCGTACACAAGCACTTAGTTTTTTATATGCACTTCTGAAAATGGGAACATATTTTGAGCATGTGTCCTAAGGTTAGACCTGAGGGTCTTAAAGGAGGAATAAAGTTGTAGAGTGATGAAGTTGTGCTCAGAAGATGAAAAATCAGTTATGTATCAGGAGCTGTTGTTCTTCCACCTGAGAAGTATCGTTACGATTTGGGACGGCTCAATTAACCATAGGCGAACTCTGGTTCTTCGGAGGGCTTATAGCAAAGGTTTATTGAGAGACAGACTCTTTTATAAAATGTCTCGGTACAATCAATATGATTGGGCATTTAGAGCAACACCTCTCAACAGTTTTCTTACAAGTAAATAACAAATTAGAAAAACACCAGGTGTCAGGAGGAGGATATCTACATGGATTGTTTTGGGTTCCTGCTTATGATTTCCCAGGCCAGACGAGAGGACACTGGGTTCCCACAGGCTTCAAGCCACTGCGTGGAGCCTAAAATCCATGTTCTGACCACTGTCAAGTCCCCACATCAAAGAAAGCAATGGTCCAACTTCAGTAGAGGCTTATTGATCAAATGGGAAATTTGCTGTATGTAGCAAATTACTGTCTGTGATGTTCAACCATTAGCTTACAAAATACCAAATTGGTTTGTATATTGAGCTGTTAATTTTAAAACTCTTTGTTATAGTTAAACTGATACAGTTAAGATAAACCGATCAGGTAGTAAGAGAGAGCTTATTGCTGTTGCAGGTGATTGTTACACAATATCTGTGGTGTGTTCATGGACAGATAAACAGTGGGGTAATATATATGTGTCTGCTGTATTTTAAGGAGTCAATTGTCCTGACTTTCCTGGCTGCAAAGTTAGGGTTCCTTCTGGCACTACTTCAGAATAAACATGTCATTACAGCTTTTGGAACTCAATATCCAGTTATTTAACTGTAATGGGATTTGTTGCTTACTTAGCCTAGGTGATGTGTGTATCTAAGAGATGGAATGAGCAGGGCTTCTGCAAGAGTTTCTATTAGCGTCTTATAGGTTATAATACCATGGAAAGATACAGGAACAACTTCAAACGAAGTACAATTTTAATCAAAACTGTAACTGATATGATCATCAGATAAGAAATACTTAGGCTGCCTGGATATCCACTCTAGTCCCTACTTAGGTCTTGGAGTACACTTCCTTTTTTGGGTCAGATTGTGGCAAGCTGCTCATATTGATTATGTGTTCGTTGTTGTGAAGCCCTCAGGTAATTTTTTTTTTTTTTTTGTGAAGTTGATCCACTAAGAGATGCAAGCTTTTAATGCATCTTCTTTCAGCTTTAGAAAAGTACTCTATTTTTTGAAAGAATCATCAGCACTTCTGTCTTTGACTATTGGTGTGACTTGGTCAAAGCATGGTTGTGGGTTCAATCTCTGTGTGGGCCATTCACTTAAGAGTTGGATTTAGTGATCCTTGTGGCTCCCTTCCAAATCAGAATGTTCTATGATTCTGTGTAACTGTCTTCACAGGGAACTTTTTAGTCTTGGTCCATGTCTTTTCCCTATTTGATTTCTTTACCAAAACTGAGTAAAACATAGGAAATTCAAACCTGAGTAATAGTACAGAGAAAAAAAGGAGGATTATCATTAGGAATAATATACACTAAATGCATTTGAAGATTGTAAAGAAATGTGAAGAAAAAGTGTTGGAAGTGACACCTTTATCCTTTATCAGCCATTTTTAAATTTTACACCTATAAGAATTGTTTAACATTTTAGTCATTGCATACAGTTTGAAGTGATGCTTATTGAAAAGTTGTTACCCAGTTACAGTATCCCTTTTAAAGCAGCAGATGCATTTTCCAAGTGGTGTAAGCCTATCAGTAATGTCCTTGTCCTGTTCTAACTTTTGGCTTAGTAAATTGCATAATTGAGGAAAAAAATAGTCATCTATTAATTAATTAACCAGTTAATTCTAGTTTTAATTAGTGGCTGATGTTTCCAAATTATATGGTAATTTAAAAATAAATTTCAAATAGTTCTCGGCAATAATTATGAAAATGTAGAACATCACATTCTGATTATTGTGATTTACCAATTTTCAATCTTTTTTAGTGCATAAAAATATCACAGACCTGGTGAAATACCTGAAACTCCCTGTGAAATTTCCACCTCTTACATTATTCAAAGAAAAATTTATTTTAAAGTAAAGTATTGAACTAATAAACCCACATTGCCTAAGTCACTGCTGGTACACCTAGCACCTTAGGTGAAAAATGTTTTGAAGACTTTCTTGATATTTAAATGGCATTTGCTTTAAAAAAAAAAAAAAGCTAGTGTTTCACATTCTTGTTTTTTTATCTTTTTTTTTCAAGGAAAGAATTTATACACAAATGACTATGTGGCAATTAAGCTGGTAAGTTAATATTTTTTTAAAAGGATTTGGGATGAGAAACTAACTGAATTTTTCCTTTCAGATGTTAATGGTTTGATTTCTGTAACTGAAACCTACAATATTTTTGTGTGATTTCGTTGAATTAGATAAAAGCAATTAGTGATAGATGTAATTTTATAGTTTGGCCATATTGCGTAAAACTAGTTTTTAGTTGTCACTGTTTTCAAGGCTAAATCTATGTTTGCAAAGTCATTGATGGTTTAATGCTGCTTCAAGGATGTGCTCTGCAGCAGTCATCTTAGTAGATTCTTTTGCTGTCCAACAAGCAGAGGAACAACAAATTTACTGTGAATCTTAACATCAGGTGATTACAGAGAAACTCCAGAAATTCTTGAAACTGTGTGTGTTTTAATGTCCACACTCCTGCCCCCAAGTATTTTTCATCTCTAACTGCTGGTGTTTACACATCACTTCGGTAGATACATTTTATTTGCAATTCTGTGTAATATGTTTACTTCTCTTGCAAACATGATATTTTTGGATATTGTGTTAATATGTCATTGTTTGGCTTTTTCTCAGTCATCGTAACCACTTTGGTAACACCATAATTTACTTCTGGATTTTTTTAACTTCTTGGTAAATGACTGTTTTCATAACAGAAGTCTTTCATGATGAAATTCACTTGGTTGCTTTTTATCATTGAAGGACCTATATGACTCCAGTTAATTTCTTGTTGCTGCAGTAGCACAGAACTTTTGATGTAGCATAATAGGAACAGAACACATAGTTCTGCAGGGGCAGAAATGCACGGCTTTAGATAAATCTGAAAAGCATTACAAACATGTAATAAACACCTGAAAAATACTGGTATCACTCTCCTTGCTTTGGGAAATACTTATTTTAGAAGCAGTAGAAGTTTGTAAAACATGCAAGTTATGGCTTGAGAGAGCAGCATTGCATACAGTTTTGAGGGTTATTGTGTGTTAAATCAGATTTACACTCATTTTGTTTTAATGTATCTTGAACTTGTTCTGTATGTCTGGTAAAAGTTGAAAATAGTCTGAGAATTCTTCTAGTTAAAGGCTGTCTAACACAAAGCACATTGAGAAATACATTGCAAGATAGTAGGTTTTTTTAAGCACTAGTTACTTGATCATGTAGAGTAAGAGAATTTTTTTATCTGATCGGTTTTGGTAAAAGCATTTTTATTAGATATGCAACTTAGCATGCTTGGGTACCATTTCAGCCCATTTCGGCTGTCACAGATGATACCGTTCATTGGCAACATTTACTTTTTTGGTTTCCAAATATCTCATAGTAGAGCTGCTTGTTCCCAGCTGAGTAAAAAGCCTGAAGTAACTTTATTGAGTAACTTAGTTTGAAGTCACTACAGAACCATTATAGTTAAGTATATCAGTAATTTACTGCTAGTGCTGAAAGAAGTCTGAATATGTAGTGGACTTTTCCATTTGTCCTCTTACATTAGTGGCATGAAAAGCTATAATGTCTTTGCAATGAAAAACAGATGAAGGACTCATAATGAAAATCAACACTGGAGCTTGCATCATCATAGTAAAATAAAAATACATTTATTAGTAGGTAGAACTGTAAAATTATCCTCCGCCCGCCTCAGGGGGCTTGAGATTACTCAGTTATTAGGAGGCTTTGGAGGGAATTTTTACCAAGGACGAGATAAAGATATCGGAAGAGGCCCTTTCCCCAGGACCTTTGGTCCCAGGTGTTTATTCTTCAAAATTCCAGGGGGGAAAGAGAAAGAACAAGGAAAGGCGAGGCATTATATAGCCCCCCGCTCAGGGAAAAGATAGTTGGACCATAGCCAATGGGGTTAGAGAAGGAAGGAACGGTCATTCTGTGTGGTAAGGAAACTTCAGGGGGTCAGAAGGGAGAAACCATTCCGCTAGAGAATTACAACATAGAACTAGTGGATTCTTTCAATATGGTTCTCCCTTTTTTATTTCAGTGTGTATTTCAGATACATACGTCCAAATTGGAAGGTATTTGAGTCACAAGGTTCAGTCTGCTAAAAGCAGCTGTGTCAAACTGTAGAATTTATTTGGATTTTGTCTTTTTCTCTTTTCTTCTTGTATTTGAGACAGTGCCAGGACTTCCTTATAACAGTTATAGATACAGTGGCATATCATCCTTTTCTTTTTTAAATCTAAGCCTTTGTTTTCTCTGGCACTTTTACTTTTGTGCTTTCAGAGCAATCATTAGGCATTGTTTTGTTATTGTAAATGAGACACTCCTAACTTGCTCTTGGTTTTGCACCTGCTGTAGTTCAAGTTTAGCCTTCCTGAATGGGGTTACTTGAATTAAGTTTATGTTACAGTTTAAGCCATTACCCTTGGCAGGTGTGATTATTGTAATCTCTCCTTTAGTATCCTAAAATTGTATTTGCATTCTCATGCCAGCATTCCATTGTTGGCCTACTGTTGTCTTAGGAGCAGCAAGACATCCCCTATGCCAGATGTTTTGTGTATCCATGGTAACTATGTACTCTAGTGCAGGTGGACTGTGTGAGTTTCTCTCAGGTGTGATGACTGGCTGTGTTTATACAGCAGCTTTCAGGAATGCTTCCAAAGTTAAAATTAAGTGTAATTACAAGTGCTCTTTTGACTCAAACTTTCAAATTGTTTAGAATGAATATTTCCCTTGTGGACAAAATTATATAAACATCTTCCTGTTAAGGTGCTTAGGGCAGCTTCAGGACTTGTGAAAAAAACAAACAATTTTTCTTTATGAGGTCTGAGGGTCATAAAGCATATGCATTTTAAAGTATAATGTTTATATGTGAACGCGTATTTATTTTGGTAGAACATATACAGTTCCAGAATCTTCCTCGTAATCTGTCTTAGTTCATTATCACCTGTCCTGGCTGGGGACATACTCCAATTTGAGAGGTCAGAATAGAATTTTTTTAGAACTATGATGAAACTCTTAAGAACTGGGCTTTTACCAGTTCAGTGCTGTGTAGTGGGGTTTGTATGTTGCTGCTGGTCTTTTAGTATACACACTGATTTCTTGTGATCAAATGGTTCTTTAATGATAGGTGTTTGGTGTGTAAAAGCTCTATCTACCTTTCTTGGTCACCTCTTCTTATTGTTAGATTTACTGCTTTTGTTACATGACCCTGTACTTGACTTAAACCTCCTATTCACTATTCAGCTTTTCCTTCTATGTTGGAGTTTAAGGAAATACACTAGTAATACATTACTAATTAGTAATACATTATATTAGTGATATTACTAATTAGTGGTACATTACTAATACATTAGAAAAATGTATTTGATGTAGAAATTGCATGTCTAGAATCGATAGTAATTATTGGCACAAAACTATAAACATAGTACATTTTAAAAGTTAATTGAATTAAAAACCTTTAAAAGACTTTGAGCACTGAGCCTGAGGCTCTTAGCAGCGGTGTTTTCCAGCATGTTAAGCTAGGTGTTAAGCAGCGTGCAAACTTTAATATAAAATAAATAATAAACACCTTTTAAAACCAAAGCTGCAAATACAACATACAAAACTTCTCCTTCATTATTTTTCCATTTTCCTTTGACATATTTTTCCACTGCTCAAACTTAGCTCATCTGCAGATGGTTAACCACTACCCAAAGAATAGCTAAAGGAATTTCTGCTTGACTATGTCATGACCCATCGGTAGGGGCCATGATGTTCATTATAAATTCTCATCAAGATTCAACAAAGACACTGGATGTGCTTTAGGGAGCTCTTGTGCTTTTTTGTGTGGTCACCTTGTTTCCGGCAACCAGCTCACTATTTATATTTGAAAGGTGTTGGCTAACAAGCCCTTACATTTGAAGACTTCTACAAATGCTGGGTAGCAAGCCTGTAATTTTTGCAGTACCCTTTAATAAAGTCTCAGTTCCCT
Organism: Chamaea fasciata; assembly: GCF_029207755.1. NCBI lineage: Eukaryota > Metazoa > Chordata > Aves > Passeriformes > Sylviidae > Chamaea > Chamaea fasciata. The sequence goes on from NW_027094089.1 coordinate 42,616,358, forward strand.
CAGCGCTCTACTCAAAGGTGAGGGCTCAGAAACCACAATGTTTCCACAACTCCCCATGTCCACAATAAACTTCAGCAGGGAGTATGGATTAGAAAATTATAGCCATGCTTTGCCCAGACTGAATGAGGGAGAAGAGAAATAAAAGCAGAAAAGGAAGATAACAAAGAATATAATCAGTCCTTAGACTGGTCTCACTGTGTGGCTGGTCCAGAGATGGAATTCTGTCACTGTGAAAGAGAGGAAAAAGAGAGCAGGGGAGCCCAGTCTTCTTCTTTTTGCAGTTAACCTGGTGCAGCTGCTTAAGCGAATGAGACTTTTTGTGCTGTTTTGTTCTTGGATGCATAGCCGGCCCTTGGAGCCTTCCTCCAGGGAGTGAGTTCAGGCTGAGGAAGTGAGCACAAGTCTCCAGGTCGTGTCATGAGTTGGCTTACCACTGTGCTGCCCCACCTCAGCAAGACCCTCTCTTTCAATTACAGTTTTTGTGCCAGAACAGTCAAAATGTTTGAGACGAAACCTGTTTATTCAAGGTCCTCCACGCCACCCAGTGGCTCAAACATTCCTTACTATTGGTTGGGCATATGGCTCATCTTCAGCTGTGGTGACCTCTGTGTATTGGACAGGGGATTAGAAGAGGGAGGAAGCAGAAGACAGTATGCAGCTAATCACAGTTGCAAATAAGGTTTATGCTCATAATTAAAACCAGGAATCCCACCTGTATTACAATCCCCATTTGTGTCAAACAAGTTCTCCACCCCATGATTTAAAAACAGAAGAAATCTCACATCCAATTGATTTATTGAATCAGTTCTTTGGTTGCAGTGTTTGGAATTGTACAGCAATCTGGTCAGCAGCTTCCTTCATCTTTGCTCAGCCTCTTTAGTTGAAGTTGTAGCACTGTGCATGGTGACAGAGCCCTCCGCTTCAGTGAGACTAAGCATCCCACGTAATGCTTGTTCAATAATGGGTATGCTAATGGTGCATCTGTTATAAATGGGCAGGAGACACAGTTTCCTCCTTTAAATGCCTTTATTAATAAACAGGGTCTCGAGGGGTGGCCTACGCCGCTGCTGCTCCCTTTTGTCCACACCGCTGAGGAGGAGGTGCAATCCACTTTGCTGCTCGTGCTGCAGAGTGGGAGTTCTCGCCTCGCGGGGGTTCCAAAGAACTCTCTTGGCTCATGGAGTCCAGGGGTGTCTTGCTCTTTAAGAACTTCGTAAGTTATGGCGAGATACAAAAACTTATGAAAACCCTCGGCATAAATACCCTTGTGTATGCTAAGTCCAGTGCTGTCTTTGGCAGATTGAAACTTTGAGCTGGCTCGTTTTGGCTAGGGGTTCTTGGTGTTGATATGGTCCCATCATGCAGCTGGGCTCTTCTAATTACCATAAGGGTGGCAGCAGCAGCCTGACTGACAGGCCGGTTGTCAGCAGGAAGTAGGAAGAGGATCCGACAGGAAGTGGAGCAAGCAGGGCACAAGCCGATGGGACAGGCTGGGTGCAGGCAGGCAAAGCAGCAGCAGAAATGGAGAGTGGTGATGCCAGGGAGCAGTGATGCCAGGGAGCAGCAACAGCTTGACTTGATGGAAAAGCTAAGTGGGATTTTGGGGTAGGGGATACAGAGTGGACAAAACTGCCAAACAGCATGATAACTCTTGAACAAAACATTACAACTCTATAACCAACAACTTATAACTTAATCACCATTCTTATTTATCACAATCCCCCCTCTATTCCTTTGATCGGGCTTTGCCCGCATCAACCTCTATCGCTCTTTATTTCCTGGGAGTACTCTCTTCTTGGTGTTGACAATATATTCACGACTAATTCTTTCAATAAGATCAATAAACAAATTTTTGCTGAGGGGTTCATTAATCTCATCCTCTTTCTTAACCACAGGTTTTTCTTTAATAAGATTGGCAACTTCATTTAAATGATTTAATTCTTCAAAGCAAACCCATTCTTTGATAGGGCATTCCCCAGCAAGGCGCTGCCTAAAGTTTGCAGTATTTTTGGCGACCCAATACTGCTTTCCATCCTCTTCACAGGTGGAGAGCTTTGTTATATCAAAACAGGTAGGGTTAACGTGGGTATAGGGACTCTTATCCAGGACTGCGGGCTTTCACCGTCGTGAATGGGCTGATAGCACTTGGTACATGCTACTTCGGCTAGTCTGACTGCTAGCAAAGTCACTATCAGCCTTCCCAAGAGTCCGGTACGAACCGACTTGATTCCGCCCGGTCTTGCCTCTTGGGTTGAAGAATTCCTGAGTGTCACCTGTAGAGATCCCTCCAGTCCACTTTTACCCACCCCTACTTTCTCAAATTTAGTTCTTTCTAGGTAATGCCCTATGAAAGATTGGCTGCTATTCTGGTTTCTGACTACCATGATGATTCGGTTTTGTGGTGGTTTTTTTTTTTTTTTTAAAACACTTAGGAGTAGCACTTTAATCAACACCAAAGAACTTTTCAACTACTAAATTTTACAGCAACACTAAAAAAACATTCCAACTGCTACACTGGGGATGAAAAACCCTTTTAAATAGAACCTTTATAATAACAAAATGTTTGGTGCTCAGTAACAGTTTTCCTCTAGTCTCTGATTCGTTAATGAGTTCCAGTTTTCTTTCTTAGAGTCATTTTGAGCGTGCTTGGGTCTCTGGTTATAGTCCACTCAGGTGATTTGGAAGTGGTGGTGGGATTTGTGTCAGGAGGATTGTCTGGGGGCGGTAGAGATCCTTTGACTCGGGTGAAATGGGTCCAGCCTTTTTCTTTTGTCCTTACTGCAGTGTGGGTGGTTAGCAAAACTTGGAAAGGACCCTCAAATTTAGGAGTTAGTGGAGCGTTGGTCCATGATTTTATTAGAACCCAGTCCCCTGGTTTGAATGGATGTAAATCTGCGTCTAGGGGAGAGGCTTGAGGAAGATGCCCTCTTTTTCTGAGATCAGCCAATGTGTTGCTAATTGTTTTTATATATTTTTGAGCTTCTGCTTCCCTGTCTATGTAATCTCCAGCGCTGTAGGGAGTTAACAAGAAGGGGAGTCCAAACATCATCTCATAGGGTGAAACTCCAACATCAGATCTGGGGCGGACCCGGATCCTTAAAAGTGCTAGAGGCAAGCACTTTAGCCAATTCATGCCTGTCTCTGTTATTAATTTGGTTAACACATTTTTGAGGGTCTTATTCATCCTCTCGACCCTTCCCGAACTCTGGGGATGCCAAGGGGTATGTAGTCTCCACCTAATTCCTAGTGCCTGGATGATATCCTGTACTATTTGTGCTGTAAATTGGGGACCTCGGTCAGAATCGATGTTATTTATTAGACCGTACCGGGGAATAATATTTTCTAAAAGTATTTTTATTACCACTTGGGTTGTTTCTCTTTTGGTGGGGAAGGGTTCGACCCAATGTGTCAGATGGTCAACAATTACTAGTAGGTGTCTGTAGCCTTGCACGGGTGGCATTTCAGTAAAATCGATTTGTACATTTTGGAAAGGTCTTAGGGCTATTGGTCTTCCTCCCAATTTATTTTTCCTCATTACTTTTTGATTTATCTTTTGGCAAATTGGACACCCTTCTGTAATTGTTTTTTGCCAGGCTACACACACCTATACATAGATACTCTCTTAAGAAATGATCGCAGAGTCCTTGGGTCCCCCAATGAGTTAACGTATGGATTTCTTCTAATACTCTCCGAGCTAGTGCTTTATTTAAAAACTTTCTTCCATCTGGGGTCAGCCATTCCCCTTGTTGTCCTTGATTTAGCCCCAATTCTTTTATTGTTTTTAGTTCAATATCGTCATAAAGCGGTTCTTTGGTGGTATTGTCTGGAGTACAGTTTGAAGTAAAAATCTTCACTGGATCACCTGGGCCTTGAGCTGCTAACTTTGCAGCTTGATCAGCCATCCGATTGCCTTTTACTTCAAAGGTTTCTCCTCTTTGATGACCTCTTACATGTACCACCGCAATCTCTTTTGGTCCCATTAAAGATTTTAACACCATTTTTATTAACTCTTTATGAATTAGATCTTTTCCCTTTGAATTGAGGTAGCCCCTTTTTTCCCAAATTTTCCCAAAGGTATGCACGATCCCAAAAGCATACCGGGAGTCTAAATATATAGTCCCCTGATCTTGTTTTAATAGGTCAAGTCCCCTCTTTAGGGCATAAATTTCACAGCACTGGGCTGACCAATTTGCTGGTAACTTCCCTTTTTCTAAGATCTTCAGATTATGTTCGCCTCCAGTGCCTTCAACTACAGCATAGCCTGAAATTCTTTTCCCTTCAACCACTCTGGAGGATCCATCACTGAACAATACTCTCCCATTTGACAGGGGAGTGTCTTCCAGGTCTTCCCTCATTTTAGTCTGTAAGTCAATGACTTCTAAGCAATCATGCTCAAGTTTGGCTGCTGGTTCCCCCGAGAGGAATTGGGCTGGGTTCAAAATTTTTGAAGTAGTTAGCTCTATATTTTCTGCAGTAGTGAGTACTACTTCATATTTTAATATTCTGGAATCAGTCAGCCACTGTTGGGCTTTTTGACTTAAAACAGTTCGTAAGTCATGTGGGGTGTGTATTAAGATTTTCCCTTGCAAGGTTAGCTTTTGTGCATCCTCGAGGAGGATTGCAGTGGCCGCTATGGCTTGGAGGCAAGCTGGCCATCCTCTGGCTACTGGGTCCAGGATTTTGGAGAGATAGGCTATGGGTTTTCTTTGGCTTGCCCACTCTTGGGTAAGTACTCCGTACGCAACCCCTTCTTCTGTATTGATGAATAGATCAAATGTCTTTTTGGGGTCAGGAAGGCCTAATACAGGTGCTGTGGATAATTTAGTTTTCAAATCTTTCAATTGCTTTTCATCTTCTATTGTCCATTTAACTGGTTCAGGTTGCACTAGCTTTTCATATAAAAATTTAACACTCTGGGAGTACCTATCAATCCACAATCGACAGTAGCCAAATAACCCTAACAGTTTCCTTATATCCCTTTTGGTGACTGGCGCCGGAATAGACAGTAAACCTGAGATTCTTTCCGGGCTTAGTTTCTTACACCCCTTTTCGATTAAATGTCCGAGATAAATGACTTGAGACTCCACAAACTGTAGTTTCTCTTTTGAGACTTTGAGGCCTTTTTCTCCTAAGAAATTTAGGAGGTTTATGCTAGTATGTCTGACTTCACTCTGCTCTTTTCCCGAAATCAAAAGGTCATCCACATATTGTAAAATTTGGGTGTCATTTTCAGGAATAAACTGGTTCAATAATTCCTCTAAAGCCTGCCCAAACAGATTTGGACTCTCAGTGAAGCCTTGTGGGAGGCGAGTCCATCTCAGTTGTTGCTTTCTGTGGGTCTCAGGACATTCCCATTCAAACGCGAACCAGTCACGACTCTCTGGCTAAGGGACAGGACCAAAAAGCATCTTTTAAATCGATTACGGTGAACCATGCATGATCCGTATGGACTTTATTCAGTAGAGTATGTGGGTTAGATACCACTGGGTGATTGGTGACGGTTCTCTTATTGATTTCCCTCAAGTCCTGGACTAGTCTGTATTTGTTCTCTCCCTTTTTAACAGCAAGGATGGGCGTATTATGAGGGGACATGCAGGGCTCCAAAATTCCTGCAGCTAATAGATTAGTTATGATTGGAGCCAATCCCTTCCTTCCCTCTGCTGAGATGGGTTACTGCTTTATCCTGACTGGTGACATTTTTCCTTGCATTTTGATTTCTATAGGGGCAATGTTCAAATATCCATACCTCCCCTCTTCTGCCCACACATCTGTCTTTATTTCATCTAGGTCTTTGGTTGTCAACGTCATCATTTGTACTACCATCTTTCCTTCTCTAGGAATAATTCCTACTTTCAATCTCACTTGTAAGTCACGTCCGAGTAGGTTACTATCAATATTTGGCAAGTAAATAAGGTTTGTGACACATTTTCTTGAGTTTCCTCTGATCTCTACACCTTCAACTATAGAGGCTTTAAAGGGTTTTCCTTCTGCCCCTAAAACATCACAGGTCTTTTTTCCTATCATCAGTCCAGTTGGGAGCTGTTTAATACTAGATTTTTCTGCTCCTGTATCTACTAAGAACTCAATTTCTTCATGGTGGGGACCTATCTCTAACTTTACAATGGGCTCTTCCTGGTGTTCTCCTAGGTCCCCTAGCGCAAAGAGCCCATGACACCCCTAGTCTTCTTTAGTCTCTCCTCTCAACCATTTCTCTAGTGCCTCTTGTTCTTTTGCTATTCTCTCATCAAAAATCATCTTCTTACAATCCCTCTTTATATGCCCTTCCTCACCACAATAGTAACAGGATCTAGTTTCTCCCGGTCTCTGGGGAGTGCTCCAGGGTGGCAACATGCTACTCCTTCCCCGTCCTGCCAGGGGTCTTATACCTTCTCTGTTCTGAGAGTCTCTATCAACTCTCCAATCTTTGACACTTTCCCTTGCTATTGCTACCATAATTCTAGTCTTCGCCTTGGTCTTCTCTTCTTCTCTTCTTAAATATACTTTTAATGCCTCTCTTAATAATTCATTCACTTCTCTCCCTTGCCAATCTTCTAATTTTTCAAGCTTCCGTCTAATGTCAGGCCAAGATTTTGTCACAAACTGTAGCCTTAGGAAAACTTGCCCTTCTGGGCTATCAGGGTCAAGGTTTGAGTATTGCTGAACATTCTTCCTGAGCCTGCTTAGCCAGGCTGCAGGAGTTTCATCTTTTTCCTGTGATGCCTCAAAGGCAAGTTTGGTGTTACTGGGCTTAGGAACTGATTCTTTAATCCCTTTTATCATTAACCTCCTGAAGTCCTCCATATTCCTGCGACCCTCTTCTTGGTTTGGGTCCCAGTCTGGGTTGACTACTGGTAATTTTTGGTCTCCTGGTGGGCCTGTTCGATTTTCTTGCTCCCATACCCTCATTCCAGCTGTTCTAATTAATCTTACTTCATCTGGGTTGAAAAGTATGTTTAGGATTGAAGTAAACTCTCCCCAGGTAAATATATTAGGGCCCAAGAACTGATCTATCTGGTTTGCTATACCCACAGGATCTTCTACCAGGCTCCCTAATTCCTTTTTAAAATTCCTCACTTCAGAGGCTGTTAGTGGTACATTGACAAAACCTATACCTCCAGCCACTCCTCCCATGGGAACTTCCCTCAGAGGGAACAGCCTGGTCTTTGATCTCGTATTTTGGTATGGTCTCTCAGGGGTTTCTGCTACTTGGGGTGTTTCAGCACAAGAGGCTGATACTTCTGATTCCCAACTTGGAGGAGGAGTGGGAACTAATGATGGTAAAGGAGGTGCTGTGTTTTTGCTATCAGGTGTTGAATGTAAGGTGGTGGAATGGAAGGGGTTATTTTTTGAAATATGGGGATTAGGTTGAGAAGGAAATGGAGGAGGTGGCGAAGTAGGGACTGCAGATGGGGATACCAGAATAGAGGGAGGAGGCAAAGCTGGGGGATTCACGTAAGCTGGTGGACTCAAGGGTAATGAAGGAGGGTCTATAGGATGGATTCGGGGAATGTCTGGATAAGTTGGGGGAGGGGGTAGATGGTCCAGAGGGTAAATATGGGGATTAGGTTGAGAAGGACTTGGAGGAGGTGGACAAGTAGGGACTACAGGTGGGGATAAAGGGGAAGGAGGCAAAACTGGGGGACTCAGGTGTAATTGAGGATGGTCTATAGGTTGGATTCGGGGAATGTCTGGATAAGTTGGGGAAGGGGGTAGATGGTCCAAAGGGTCCCACTGTTTATTTTCTTCTTTCTCCTTTTCCTTTTTATCTACTTCCTTTCTTTCTGTTAATTTACAAATTTTTGTAATTTCCTCACCAGATGTACTGTTCTGCCAACAGGCAGCATAACGAACTTGCTCAGCATTGCAATCTCCCTGAGCCTTTAAGTGTTGATATAACAGATTGCACATCCACGAGTCCCTGGTCCCGCACCAAGGCCATTGATTTGGCAGGTCTAGGGTGGGCCAAACCTCAGTGCAGTAGTGGATCATTTTCCCTTCCTTCAGGTTTCTAGTTCTATCATTTTCATTCCACGTCTTTAACATGCGCCCAAGGGGGCCCTCTGGTGGAAGGTACTTTACCTCACTTTCTACTCTCTCCTGTTGCTGATTTCTACTCACATATCCACCCATTCTCACTGGGTCTAAATCAACCCTTTTCCACTCAGTCCCTGGTACCCGTAAGTGGCCTAAACTGGCCCCCCCCCCTTATAGGGCCTCAACCACCTTACCACCACAGCCAGTACCCACGTTTGCCCCTATACACCAGGACAAATCTCCGTTAGACAGCCGGTCGACCGGGGCCCAAGGTGTCAGCACTGCCTACTGCCGAGATCGGGTGTATAGTGTGCGGCTCACTCTCTCTCACTACTGTTGAGCTTCCTGCACCAGCTGAAGCTCCCCTAACTTTCACTCCTGGCACCCGGACAGCATATCTTCTAGGCCCTTCCAGAAACGCGAAATGCACCTAGAAATACCCCCGACCAATGCCACTCTTCACCCCCGGACAGCACACCTCTCCTTCAGGTGCCCCCGACCAAGGTGACCATACCATCAACACTCTCCACACCCTGTGAGCTACCTCAGCCAGACCCCACAAATCACCCGTGTGTCCTGGACTGTAGCCCCGGCAGTGTGGTGTGCACCTTTCACTCCCTCGGATCAATCCACCCACTCGGACTGACCCGGGCAGCCTACCCTTGTAGCTTGAAAATGGGGAGGCCTATTCTGCAGGCAACCTATGACGGGCCACGCACACTCTAGGTTTCCTCCGCCCGTTCGGAGGGGGGCCCCCTAAGCCCCTGGAGACGCCTCACTCACCGATCCACTCGCTTCCTCCTTTTCCCGGCCGGCCCCCTCGCGGGAGTCCGGAACCGCGGTACTCAGGAGTCCAGACTCGCTTGGGGGGTCCGAGCTGCCGGCCCCCCTCTCATTCACCCACACACTCACTCGCCTCCACTCCCACCACCGGTTGGTTTTACCGGTTCTCCTCAGTGCTGTCCCTCGAGGCTAGCGAGCGTCGTCCTCTGGTCCAGGAGGCCAGCGATCCAGGAGGTCCGAGGTCGGGTGGCGCCTTCCCGTCCTGGTCCTCTTCTGGGCGTGGCTTATCCCGGACAAGCCCCCAAATTGTTATAAATGGGCAGGAGACACAGTTTCCTCCTTTAAATGCCTTTATTAATAAACAGGGTCTCGAGGGGTGGCCTACGCTGCTGCTGCTCCCTTTCGTCCACACCGCTGAGGAGGAGGTGCAATCCACTTTGCTGCTCGTGCTGCAGAGTGGGAGTTCTCGCCTCGCGGGGGTTCCAAAGAACTCTCTTGGCTCATGGAGTCCAGGGGTGTCTTGCTCTTTAAGTACTTCGTAAGTTATGGCGAGATACAAAAACTTATGAAAACCCTCGGCATAAATACCCTTGTGTATGCTAAGTCCAGTGCTGTCTTTGGCAGATTGGAACTTTGAGCTGGCTCGTTTTGGCTAGGGGTTCTTGGTGTTGATATGGTCCCATCATGCAGCTGGGCTCTTCTAATTACCATAAGGGTGGCAGCAGCAGCCTGACTGACAGGCCGGTTGTCAGCAGGAAGTAGGAAGAGGATCCGACAGGAAGTGGAGCAAGCAGGGCACAAGCCGATGGGACAGGCTGGGTGCAGGCAGGCAAAGCAGCAGCAGAAATGGAGAGTGGTGATGCCAGGGAGCAGTGATGCCAGGGAGCAGCAACAGCTTGACTTGATGGAAAAGCTAAGTGGGATTTTGGGGTAGGGGATACAGAGTGGACAAAACTGCCAAACAGCATGATAACTCTTGAACAAAACATTACAACTCTATAACCAACAACTTATAACTTAATCACCATTCTTATTTATCACACATCCATCTCTGAGGAGCTGTCAAATTGAGCATTGATAGGACACGGGGAAGGAATTCAGACACCACATTTCCATCCAGCATGGTATTCTAGTGTTAGGAATAAGATTTTTCATTTTAGCTCTTCCAAGCCAACCCCAAAGGGGCTGTATAATTTCATCATTCTTCAATTATAAGTGTCAGTAAGATTTAGGATAATTATTTGTGGCTCTGTGGCAGGCTAATTCCTGCCATCAGGTACTACACTGAAAAATGTAGGGGGGGTTTGGTCCGGTTACATTGTAGCAAGTACAATAATGTCTATTCAGAGTTCTATTACCAAGTATGAACCCTAGTTTAGGGGAGGTCTTCAGGTCGAATGTTAGAAGTAGTAAACATCACAGCAGGCAAACTTAAAGGCAACAAAAAATCTTAATTCTGTCCTGTGTGAAGCAGGGCACAGCAAGGCCCTTAGCTGTGGGGCCTCCATATTCTTAAAATTCTTGTATTAGCTCCCAAGCTAAGTTGGGGTCTTACTACAATAGTTCTTGTTTGACAGGATGAAGGTAAAATGACACATTGCTGAAACATTTCAGGTCAGTAGTGCTAGGTACAGATTATAAAACTACAGCAGCATGCAGTCAAAATGCCTGATGTTAACATCAGTCATTGCTTCTTGTAGGAAAAGATAAAAGGAAAAATGCCTTGTCCTAAACCAGTGGTTGAAAAGAAGGTACTATCCACTGGTGTGAACACAATGCTCTTTATCATGGGCATTGGTAGCTATCCACAAATTGCTGCCGAAAGGCTTCTTAAGTCATTTCTTCAATGGTGAAAAAGTCTGCTAAAACTGATTGTTGTCGGCGGTGCTTAAGTTTAATTTGGTTTTTGTCTTTCCTTTTGTGAAAGATACAATTCATTCTGTTTCCCATGGCCCATTCCTGTACCACTGGAGCAGTAAAGTGTCTGCTGTTGTCTCACTGGGTAGAACTGGGCTTGAGTAAATACCTAAGCCACTGCTTTAAAACTGTGTGCTTTTGCCTGTTCCTGGACTAGCAACAGGCAACTTGGGTTTGTCCAAACCTCCATATTTGAGGTGGAAATACATACAGTGTCTTCCTTCTTCTCATTTAACTTACCCTGGTATAACTTTTATATTTTGGTTACCGTATACGGCACTATTTTGTAGCAGTTTTCTGATCCTGTCCATCATCTCTTGTTTCAGTTTTACCTAGTGGTCCAGAATCCAGATTCTACATCTTGCAGTTCCTCATGAAAGCTTCTCTCACACACATCCTGAAGCTATGCCTGAAGCCTGCTAATATGACCATGCTTGACAACAAGCAGCCCCTCTGCCTTCAGCTTCTTTTTCCGATCAGCAGCAAGCAGCTCCTGAGGCCTGCTGTCCCTCTCCAGGAAGCCTAAACCCCTTGGCCAATAGGCAGCCCACTGGATGAGGGACCAGGACTCAAAAGGATCATTTACCTGTATGAAAGCCTCAGATTCTCAGTATCCCTTGGCCTCCTCTTCTGCAGCTTCTTTGTACTCTACAGCAAGTGCTGCCTACAATTCTGTCTTTCCTATGGCCACTTTTCTGGCTTCAGCCTCTTCCACAGCTGCCTTTGTCTACTTGCCTAACACTCCTGTGGTTCTCTATTTCTCCTCATCCTCATCCATCACTATTTCTGATTCCTTTACTGGGCAAGTCACTCTCTTTGTTTCTAAAAATCTAGCAGCCTAATCTTGCCTCTTCATTTAATGTATTAGTTCCTTATCTGAGGTGTGTAAGTCCTTGTACTCCCAAGGCCAGCTTCTCATCCCTACTGTGCTACCCAACACATCTCTCAGTATTTTCTCCTGCTCTGTAGCCTTGCAGAGCACAAGGCATAGTAATTGGGTAAAGTCTCTTTCCAAATTCAGAAAAGATTCCAATTTTGCTCTTTCGTTTTTCTCTCTATCCAAACATCTCTGTAAGTGATTTACAGATCTCAGCCAAATCTCGTGAATGTTTTTATAAGGACTCAAACAAGACTTTCAAATGTTTCACAACCAAATTTTGTAGTAATTTGCCTCTCTCTTTTGCTATCTAAACATCTTAGTAAGAAATAGTCTGTCTCATCTTGCTTTCTGTATGAACATTTTTGTAGAGAGTCAACCAAATTTTATAGAAATGTCTCTTTCTTTTTGTTCTATCTAAACATTTTAGTAAGGAATCGTTAATCTTTTTATCCTTTTGTGTTTGCATCAGCATGACACACAGTACTCCACATATGAAGATGAGTATAGGTCATATTATACCATGATGGGAAAAGGGTCCATACTTGGCATTTCCTGGGGTGTCATGTCCTGCTACTCCCTGTTCCTGATCCATCCTGTAATCCCAGTCAGAGATGAAGATATCTGAGCCCATCCCAGCTAAAAACAGCTCAAGAGCTGTTCAGTCCCTCTCAGCCTCCTAAGAGTCCTGTCTGTGATACCAATTTATTGTTACAAGCCATTGGTAGGAGTGTGATGTTTATTGCAAATTCTTGCCAGCCTAAACAACACCACCATTCCACATGCTGAGGAGTTCTTGTGCTTTATTGTACAATTGTTATAACTCCGGTGACCCCTATTATTAGACTCAAAAGGTGTTGGCTAACAAGCCCTTCATTTTGTACAGTAGGGAGAAAAATATGACAGCCATGCTTTGCTCAGGCAAAGTAAGGGATGAGAGACATTAAGGTGGAAAAGAGAGAGAACAAAGATCACAGTCTGTGGATTCCTGCGGTTGGTCCTGCTACATGCATGGTCCAGAGCTGGGAAAGATACGGAAAAAGTGAGCAGGGGGTCCCAATGCATTCACTTCCTTTTATAGTTAACCTGGTGCAGCCTCTTATGTAAATGAGATTTTTCACACTGTTTTGAAACATCCACAGGCAGCTCTTCGAGCCTTCCTCTGGGAAGTCAGCTGTGGGAGGAGTGAGCAGGAGCAGGAAGCTGGCTCAGAACAGTGCTACTCCATCTCCATGGGACCCTTTGTTTCGATCACACTTTTCCTGTCATAACAGTCAGAATATTTGAGACAAAACATGCTTATACTTAATCCTCCACAGAACTGCTGGAAATACATAGATTTTTCTTTCTTTGGGTAAAAGATAGGAAGTTACAAAGTAGTCATCACTGCCTTTTTAACTCTAATCTTTAATTCACCAGTTCACTAGTTCACTCTTAAGGTTTGAATTGCTGAAATTATAAGTGAGGGGTGTATGTGGAAAGAAAGTTGCGCTTTGTTTCAAGGTCGTAATGTTTTTTCTCTGTTTTTTTGTTTTTAAGGTATAGCTGTGGTCTAGAGTCACACCTTTTCAGAATCCCTCTAGGACATGTAGTAAATCCAGATCTAGTGCAAGTCTGCTTAATAGACTGGTCTTTTCCTGTAAAAAGAGCCTACCTCTTAAAGATTTTTTTTCCTGAAGATGGCTTTTGTTTGCCATTGCTTACAGATGTGTAAAACAGAGACAGAACATAAAGTGAGATGAGTTCTCACTGAATTATTAAAACCACGAAAAGTAAGTAGTAGCTGAATATTTATATTGTGCTTTGGGTTATTAGACTTCTTGAACATTTCTAACCTTACAGTTCAAGTAAGCTGCTTTTTCAAAGCCCCTTTAATGGGAAATTAAATAGTATTTTATTCCATGTATTTGGGACAAAAATAATTGTAAAAAGAATTCATAGTGAACTTGAAACAGATTTCACATTTCAGGTGTCTTTATTTTGTTTGAATGTATAAGCATGCCACAGGGGTAAAAACCTCTCCGATAAACTAAGGAGCAGTTGTTTCTGTCACTCAGGTAACTGGGGCTCAATAAGCTGCACATTGGTTCTTTCCTATGTTCCTCGTTTAGAGAGAATGGTCTTTTGCAGGGAAAAGAATTTGTCTGTTTTAGTAATGAAGCTTTGAAATAATTAGATGTGTATGTAGAAGTAGTGTTGGGAGGGTTGTACACAGAACTTTGCATATCGCAGAACAATTTTTTCAGGATGCTTCAGTGAAGACCTGGGTTTATTTAAGTAAAAAAAAATCCACTAGTTTCTTTTGTTAAGAGGAGAAGTTGGCTTCATGGCACTCTGGGATTAACATGATCCCTAATTGAACTGTTATGTTATTTTTAGAATGTGAAATGAACTGAAACATTAGTTAAACCAAACAACTGAGCTGCCATTTTGTTTTTTATGACTGAATTTTCTTTTTAGGCTTGTAGATACAGTAGTATATTCTTCTCTCATATGTTATGGTGAAAGAATCCATTTAACATGCTTTTGTCTTGATTTATGTTTTTCTGTCCTTTCTCATTTATGTCTAGCTATTCCATACTGCAGAGTGGGATGTGCCGAAGTAAAATAATTGTGTGTGAAGAGATTATTGTGCTTGGCCTTTTACAAGTTTTGTTGTGTAGACACAACATGATGTGTTCCCTTTGCATGTTTAGCATGACAGGAAGATATCTAAGCCTTCTTACAGAAATAAGGCAGTTCTTAAAGGCTGTTATTCAATAAATGAACTACAAGTACATATTGCTGTATTTTTTTTTCACTTTTACTAGAGGGATAAAAGTGTTTAATTATCTCTCTGTTGAACAAGGTTTAACTTCAGTCTTTGACACTGTGTAGTAGTTTAGCAGATGTGTTTGACTATTTAAGAACATTGCCTTCTGGAGATTTATCAGGACTGTTTTCTGCTGATGGCTGGGACAAGCGGCATTGAAAAAGAGGGTGTGTGTGTCAGAAAGTGGGAGCTATTTCTTTTACCTAGATTTTTTTTTAATCTATTCCTGTAAATTTAATACCTATAACCTGTTTTTCATTCTTTTAATGGGACCATGTTACAACCATGAGGGGTTAAGTTGTTAATGTACCATCAATTGTGACAAAACTGTATAACTGAACAAAATATAACTTCCTATAAGCCAGTGTCTTGTGTTATTAAAAGCAGCAGACATGCAGAGTTTTGTGGACTAAAGTATTTTCTTCTTAGCTGGCAGAACATAAGTTTTAATTAGGCATTATGTAGAGTGGGGTGTATTTTGTAACTAACAGACTTGGATACTACAAGCACACTAATTGCTCAATTTTTGTTGTCTCCTAAAAGGTTAAAATATTTCAAATTCTTTGTAGTGAGTTTCATCATACCTCTGAAAGTTGAGTACTAAAGGTTGATAGTTGCACTGACTTGCTTTGACTCATGTTTACACAAGTTTTTAAAGGAATATCTTTCTTCTATACTTTGCCATAAATTTTGTTTGTCGTTCTCATAAACTGTAACTAGGCCTTTGGTGGCCCAGTTAGTCTTGCTTAGTAATTTTTTTTTTGAATAATAAACACTTCCTTATTTTAGAAAGTTCTTGCTCATGTCTCACTTTTTTTGCAAAGAATACAATGTTCCTTTATGCTGGTTGCTCTGGAGCATAAAGAACATACAGTGAGTTCTATTTTTTTTTTTTTTCCCCCAGAAACTGTTACATTAGTCTTTCTTTACTTTTAAGTATCCGCCTGTGGCATCCTGGCAAAATCGAATTCATAAATGTACGCTGTCATGGACTTTGGCAGCAATTGGAAACAACTAAGTCTTGGAGGGAGATGGGTTGAGGGAGAAGACTAAATTTCTTATTTGTGCACATTCACTTATAGTTTTTATGCCCTGAATGTGACACTGAGAAACAACACAGGTTTATAAACTCGTGATTTCTGAAGATGATGGTATGAGGAAAAAGATAAGCACTTCACTAAAGCTTTTCCTGAAAATTGATGTTCAGCAGTATCAGTTATTGCTGATAATTGTATTAACTGTCACTTACTATGTGCTGCAGTTCTAGTAGGAACAGTTAGTTTTCAAATGTTCGCTAATGCCTTGGAATATTGCAGGATGAATTAGGCTGGAATAGACCTCAGAGAGCATTGAGTACAGTCTCTACTGAAGACCACCACATCAGCATGTCACTCAGTGCTGTGGCCAGTCTTTCTTTAGACACCTCCAGGGATGGTGACTCCACCATGGGCAGTCCATTGTCTCAGCACCCTTTCTGTGAAGAAATTCCTCCTAATGTCCAACCTGAACCTGCTCTGGTGGAACTTAAGTTTATGTTACGTGCCATAAGAAAATATGCCCTAGGAAATGACTTCAAGAATCTTGTGCTAAAGAAACTTTTCTTTACAAAGGGAGATACTCAAGAAGTTTGGGTTTCCTTTTAGGCTCCATGTGTGTTCCTCAGCTTAATCTCATGTCACTTCATTTCGTTCTATGACACCCTGTCACGCTGGCATGTTGAACACAGAAAAGAGATTTCATTAATGTGCGTAAACCACAACTTATTCTGAGGATAAGAATTTTTTTTTTTTGCTTGTTTTTTTCTTGTTTTGGATTTATAGTTTGGAATGGTGATACTTGATTTCTGCTAAGCTGTTACTGTTTGGTGGAAGGTTTTGGTATTTTTTGTTAAGATCCTAGGATAAGACTTCATTCGTATAAAGATACATCTATCAAGTATTAGGTACTTTGAGGTTCTTTTCAATCTGTTAAGCTGCATATTGACGCCACTTTCTGAGAAATGTAGGACATACCATCCACATGCTTTGGAGAAACATACTGTATTTTGGCTATTCCATGTGTATCTGTTATTTGATTTGCGTGTTGAACTCTGGCCAGTGGAGCAATACAAGATGTAAATATCCCTATATGCGCTAGTCTCACCTGAGGGAGGTTTAGTTTTCTCTGTTTCTTAATTGCCAGTTTTTTCAGAAGAAACATGTAAAATTTCTGTGTGTCTTGGAAGCAATAGAGCTAGTTTGGCTGGTAGTAGGTTAGTGTATTAGTTTTTAGGCTTTGTTTTAAATGTTGTTTTTGTTTTCAAATCAGGAGCCAATGAAGTCGAGAGCACCACAGCTACATTTGGAATACAGATTCTACAAGCAGCTAGGATCTGGAGGTAAAAAGCAGTGTAATGCATTTTACTGTGATGTAATCCAGGGTCAATTTTTGGTTGAAGTTTTCTGGTTTAGAGTTATAAATCTATTTAATAAAGTGTTCCTAACTACTTAAAGCAGAAAAAAGTCCCAGGAGTTAGTGGATTAATGGATAAATTCCAGTATTCTAACGATTTTTTTCTACTCTGTATTGTGTATCAATGAAGTCCTGACTGTTTAAAAAATCCTACCTATCACAGCATTTGTCTGCATGCAGGTGTACCTTAAACTAAGTAATCTTAGACTATTCCCCATACAACTCTTTGAAAAAATACTGTAGATTTCCAATCTGCTCATCTACTAATCACGTATTTTGAATTAAAGTTGATGTGATATTTAAATAGCTTCAGATTCAGTTTTACTTTGCTTCACTTTTATTGATACATTGCTGTTTACTAGTTTTTAAACCTCTTAAATACCTGTAGGAAAAGTTTAAATACAGTTTAATTTTTGAATTTCTCATTTCACTCCTCTTGGTGCTTTTATACCCAGAAGTACTCTTATGGTGGTCGCCTGAATGATCCAATTGTCACCTTTTGTTTTTATAGGTGAGCAATACCTAAAACTTCTCACACATTTTTGTGCCTTTCACAAAACTGCATATAATCAATTAGGAAGATGTGAAGTTTCTTACCCTAGTAAAGTGAGTACAGATATTCTCTAAATCAGCTACAACTTAGGAAAAAGAAATCTTTTGACATCTTTTCCTTGAAATTATTCCTAGAGTAGGTCATGTAATTAACTATTTTTCCCATTTTTTTACTAAAGTAGAAGTTTATTTTATGAGCGGACTACTAACAGTGGTTTTCTACTTGTGTGCCTTTTAGCAAAGACAGCCTGGAGTTTGTAACAATGATTTTAGTTGTGCCTGAACTAGAATAAAATCCTACTTAGCATGAAAAGTTGTCTCTGAAAAGAAATACACAATGAATGTGCCCATACCACTTGATTTTGTTACCTTGAATGTGTGTGTGTTATGATGAATTTTAATACTTTTTAATTACTATTTTCACCTTTTTCCTTAAAATTCAGGATCATGTGCTCATTGCTGCACTGACTGGATAGTGTTTCTCAGGTAGCTTTCAAAATTTCATACTACTGTTTTACAGACTACATCTAGTGAAGCAAAGTTTCTAGTATGATCAATTAATATAAACTTTTTTTGCTGCTGTATTATGAATGCTTTGGAACCAGGAATTTTTAGAGATTACTTTTGGCAGAACACAACATTTTCTCTTCCTAGATGGAAAATAAAGTTGTAGATAGGTACTCAAAATCTTGAATCTATATGCTTGCTGTTTGGAGAAAGTCATCAGAGTATGGTGTATGGGCTTTTTTTGTAAGTGGTTATAAATTGTCAGCATTCTGTACACTAGCTGATGGGTAGAAAGCTAAGATCTTAAGGACTTAACTAATGGGGCATGACAATCCACAAGTTAGGTACATTACCTATCTGTGAATATGGAGGTGTAACTATTTAAAATTGTAAAGGAGCTGTGTAGTGGATGTAAGAATAGAACTGTAATTTCCAGTTCAGACTGCAGAAATTAGGCAGTGCTTCTCAGAGGTAGGAGTCCTTGTAGGAGTATTTATTGGGAAAATGTCTTAGTGAGTGTAACTATGTTTACCTTTTTATTTACTGAATAAGACTGGGAACTGTGTTTAGTGTATGAAGTCAAGTCAAAGTTATTCTGTTTTCCTTCAGATATCCTTCAATCTTCTTAACCTTGTTTGCTGGTTGCAACAACTTTTATCTCTTTCTCTGATGCCTTGTTGAAGTACTGAAAGGGAGAGTCACCTCTCTGATTAGTTGCATGAAGATGAGGTGACTTTAGAGTGAAAATGGAAGTTAGAACTGGTGACTTACTAAGCATCATCAATATTTATGGAGAACTTTGTCATAGACCTCCTTTGATTTTTCAATAATCTGTTTTTATTCAAAAGTGAAAGCCTCTCCCAGCACAGAATCTTGAAAGCTCCTTTGTGAGCCTTGCGCAGACACTCCACTTGGGGCTTATTTTAATGGGTTTTGTGGCAATGGCTCATTATGAGGAAAGTAATTTTCTTCTTCCTATCTACATAGAAGTTAAAGAAAGATTGCTGATTCCTTATCTTCTGGCAGCAGTCTCTTTTTCTATAATTTTAGGAGTTGGGCCCTCAAGCTGAGGAAGTTATGTGGCCTATGATTTTCAGAAAAAAGTTGCAGTATTATGTAGTTTCTGTTCTCATGTAATCTGTGACAATTGGTTTTGGTTTACTAATTTTTCATGATATGCATGTTTACTGTCAAGCACAGATTTAAGTAATTTTATCTCTTGAACAGTTGAAAACATAGTGTTGGAAAATTGATCCACCAAGTGATAAATTCAGGAAGCAAGTATGTAAACCTCCTGTTTAAAACAGGAGATGAAAAAAAAGTTAAGACTGGTCTATCCATGTGGACAGTGTTATTTTATGGGCAATGGTTGTACTTTGATCAGAGAGAGAATAGATTGAAGAAAGTGATCTTCAGTCTGCAAATTGCAGAATTCTGTACTAGGAGATATAAAAATACTTGCCATCGCTGTAAGAAATTTGAAATACAGTAATTGTGAAGATAGAAGGTTTCTCTGATGCACAGTTATGCACCATACTAGGAGCTACAACTGTCTGAAGCTTTCCATCTTTTAAGCTGCTAAAAATCCACATTTACAGGCTTTCTTACAATGAAGTCATATTTTCCTTAGCTGTTTTTGTTTATTCACATAAACTTGTGGTAATTTGGCTGATAGCTTTATAACTGTGTGGACTGTGTATTTTGCATTTAATTGTACTAAATTGCACTTTTCCTTCTTCTGCTCCTATTTGCATGTATACTTGGGTATTAATAGCAAGTGACTACTAAACTATGGTTTCAGAAGTGATTGATGAAAAGGGAATTATACTTCCTTCCCAGTCTTGGAGGCAGAGCCACTATTTTCTATAAAAACCCCCCATGATTTTCACAGATAAGTAGGATAGATTCTACAGTTTATGCTGCAAATTGGCTTATGCTTAGTGTGAAATAACCTGAAGCTTAAGGGATAAAATTGCTGTAGGCCCTGTGAAATCCCACCTGACTTGGAGGTGGCAGGAGGAGGAGGGAGAGGCATTAACATGTGAATGAATACTTGTAGAAGAAAATTAGGTTATTTTCTGCCAATTTCATCCTGAAAACAAGTAAAGAAAATGTTATTGTGATAACAGATTATTTTGCCTTCAAACCTTTTTTAACAAAGCATCTTTGTACTTCCTCTGATCTTGCAGGCATCCTCGATGAAAAGGTTAGCATTTTGAAATTGTATTTTTTCTTGGTATTTTCTTATCTGCAGAGAGTATTTGTCTACTAAATTATTTATTTATTTTTATAACATCCTTTTTTCTGGCTTTTCTAAAGACCTTGTAGCTTGTGTTTTTGTTTTTTTAATAAATATTTATTTTATTATTAATGCCTGCTCTAAGTCATGCTCTTTTGTGTCTTAAATGCCATGCAGATGGGAGACATTCTTGACTGAAAAAGGATCCAGAGGGTTCTTTTATATCTCTGCTTAGTGGGAGAACAAGGAGAAAATAGGCATGAAATATGATAGATGTGCAATTTTTATACACAGAACTTTGAAACTGAGAGTATTAATTCTTTGTATTTAATAAAAAGTCGTTTTGTCTTGCATGAATAAGAATTAACATTTCATAACGGTATTCCTTTGGAGAGGATCTGCTCATAAAGAAGGCCTAACTGTAACTTTACTCTTAAATATGCTCTTTGAAATGCTTCTGAATGTGCAGTAACATGTATGTGTATGTGTTTGTCAGGAAAAAATGTGAAGAATCTTTCTTAAAGAAGAAATACTTTCAGTGCTTTTGGGCTTTTTGAAATCTTTTTAGTTTTTTAGGAAAATGGACCTCAAACTTATTAAAAACAGCTTTCAAAATTAGTTTAATGATGTGGCTTATTTTAGTCTCATCATTATTTAGCTTTCATTTAGGTTTTATATATGAATGGAGATTTTTATGCAAATTACTTTCTCTCTTCTGTGATAATTTTGTCATTCAGTAACGGAGGGTGTTTTCCTCAAGAAGTTTGAGATCGTTAGTCAGTATGCAGAAGCTTCTAGTCAATTGAATGAGGAACATATGGATGAAATTTAGAATATCTTTGCTTCTAATAAATTTTATTTAATGTGTCTTTTCTTAATATGCAAGTATGAGGTATAAGAAAAACTGCTATACTATCATAAGTGCAGTACTCCAGATAAAACTCCAGATAAAATGATTGCTGAATTCTTACCTGGAATTGCACTAAGGCTTTTGGAATTACTGGAAAAGAGATTTGGATTTTTTATTGATTTTTGAATTAATCTTTTATGCTATCAGCCTTTCTTTGCATGATTAGAAGATTGTGTGCAGTATGGTTCAGTTTTCTTTTGCAGGAAGGAGTCTATATATGAAAGAAATGACTTGTTGTTATGTGTTGAAGAGTGTAAAAACTATTCAGCTTTCATTGTCTGATTTTTCTGACCTCTCTTAATGACTAGGTCATTATTATAATGACTGGGTGCCTTTGCAAATGAGTGAGAACTCTCTTGTTCTTACTTACCTGACAAGTGGAGGAAAAGATTGGCAAGCAGCTTCTGCTGCTTAAAGTGACTTAGTGGTACTCCTGTTTGTAATGCTGCTGCTAGAACAGGCTTACTTAGAACAGTTCTTGTTTATAGCAGCTGTTTTATTTCTTTCATTTGAGGTCATTTTTGAGGTCACAGATCTCAAAACAGGTCACAGATCTGTTCAGCGCTTGGATTATCCTACTGGTGACACTACTGTATTAATATTTCAGACAAAGCAGATGCTCAGTACTGTAAATCAGGTTTTATTTTTCTTAACCTTTATACATCTGTTCTTTTAGCTGAAATCTAATTAACACTTCCACTTGAAAAACTGGAACCCAAACACTTTTCTTACAAAGTGACTACTATTGACCAGTCAATGTATAGGATGTATTTGTCTACAGTAGCAAAAAGATGTTGTATTTAAAAAGGTCATTGCCATTGTGAAATGAGTGCTTAGTATTGCATCCTGTACCTGAATCGTTGTGATTTGATGCGAACATTCATGTGACATGCTCTGTGTCTAAAAATACAGTTTCCAGTTTTGAGATCATGCTAACCTGCCTTTGACACAATGGAGTCATAGTACTTGGACAGCTGTAATGACACAGTTACTGTTGGACTAGTGGTTCAGGAAGATTTCAGCATGGGCATAATGTGGTTTTGGAAGATACAGAAATCTTACTCTACAGTAATCTTACTCTACTATTTAAAGCATGTCAGGATCTGCCAGATTGATAATTACATTTTGGTTTGGGAATGTAGCAAAGTGAGTTTGAAATAGTTTGAATTTCTGATTTTGAGCAGGGCAGAGTACCTTAAGGCAAGAACACTTCTTTATTATGAGGTACCTTATACACTGTTTAATGTGAGCTAGTAGGTTAGACATTAGACATTTTCTTTTTTGTGTTGAAAATGTGTTTGATGGGTTGAAGGCCACGAATGAGGTTCAGTACTTCAGTGTTTAGTGTTTTTTCCTCTAGGTAAAGACAAAAATATTTAAGGTAAGAAAACGTGTTTCTTCATTTAATTTCAGTTCAGGCCAGCTTTAGCTGGTGTGTGTGAGATCTGAGTGTTCAGTGACAGCTATTAATTTTTTTTGTACAACTCTCTTAAGGATGTGAAATCTGTGAAGCAGATTTTGCCAGGGAATGACAAGCTAACTTGCATTTAAGGTAATTGCAAGCCACTTTCACTGTCACTGGGAAAAGGCAGTGGGATGTCAGATTGCTTGTGATACCACCTCTAGTTCATCCCCTGGGCCATTAGCCACCTTGCCTTCCACTTTAGCCTCTGGGAGAAAAGGCAGCCCAGCATAATTTCATTGTGGTGTATCAGCATCTGTGTTCTGCTATAAGTCTTCCTAAGACAAAAATTTCAGTATAATAATTTCTTAATTTCTTTCTCAGTTGGTAGACTGTTACATACTTCACTAGACTGATATTCTATCATACCATGAGGAAGTGTTTCAACAGCAAGTCTCCTTGAGTGTAGTGCTAGAAACAAAGCACTACAGCTAGATTATAGTGTCAGGTGATTATTTTTGTTCATGGATCTTCTAGAAACAACTTAAAATAATTTACCTCATTCTGTTTTTTTCAAAATATTTTGGGATTGATGTCTTGCTGCTATTATGGGATAGATGTTATGAAAGTTATGAAGGTTTGAAGTGAGTTTGAAAAGAAAACTTTATGGAAATACTCGAATGTGATGTGCAGCTATGTTAATTGAATGTTTACGCTAAGTGAAAGCAGCAGTAATTTACTGGTGCTTCAGATTTTAGAGTATTATTTAATTTCTAAAACAAGGGTCTTATGTTTCTAATGATCAAGGACAGAGTATATTGAAGACAAAATGTCTTGCTGTAAACTACAGTGTTAGCAAGTCAGTTCAGGGAAGTCGTAGTTTACATATCTAAATAACATTTTATCTGTTTTTACAGATATGTCTGAGTTATCTCACTTCATATCCTTTCTATACACCTTGCTAGCCATCATTCAGTATAAATTCAAAGTGAGTTTTATTAGTAACTTCACATTAATATTGCTTGGAACTATTCTTTTAGGTAGATAGCTGAGAATTTGCTCTTAACCTGATGGCTGTTTCTTTAGTTTTAAGTCATGCTGTCCTGCTTTATTACTTCTGTTCTAATTTGACTGGCATTATTATGCTGTGGAATAAACAATAAGCAGTTAGTTGAAGTGGTTGGTAATCATTATTAAGTAAAAGAAACCCAAACATGCAGGTGATGTTTGAAAATAAAGCTCTAAGCTTAATTTAAGAATATAGTGTTGGAGCACTTAAACTGAATCAAATATTGAATCTCTTGACTGGAGAGGAATCTGTTCATAGGCACTTTTAATCTGTGTATTGATGACTGGTATGGTTGTGAGTTGTTTGGGGAAAACTCTGACTCAGTTTTGAGTTTTTGCTGCTAATGTGTTTCCTTTAATAGGAAGGCTGAGCTGCTCAATTATTAATGTGTATTAATATGTATTTATGTTTATGTGAATAAACAATAATACCTAATTTGTTTTTTAGTCCAACAAAAATTTTAAGTATGTTGCTGGTGATTTTTCTCGTTTTATGCCAGTGCTTTTCTAGCATTTAGCTTAGGGATACATGCAGGATTTTCTGAAATAAAGTAATTTTTTTCCCCCTAGAATAAGTGCAAGAGATCTGGTAAGAATGGCAGCTGCAGAATAGAGTAACATGATGTTTCTGAGAAACTGTAGTTACTGGCCATAAGAAGCCAGGTTGTATGCAAAATGTATATTGGTTTTGTATTGTGACATCGCACAGATTTCAAAGATTGTTGTGAGGCATATGATAGCTGTAATAGTGGAAGGAAGCTTGATAATACAGTTCACTGAACGAAGTGAATGTTAGATAAATTGATATTTGATTTAGTAATGAATACAATAAAATGCATCTCTAATTCTGTTTTAGTAATGTAAATAAGATTTTTCTTTTGAAATAGATCTAAAAATTTTATTACTGTTTCTTCTTTTTGCAAACATATTCTTCTATTTGTAAGTAATAAGAGGTGTAGTCTAAGTGTTGTGGTGATACAATGTCTCATTCTACCTTTAGAGTTTCATGGCTCATGGCTGATCATGATTTCAGTAGCATTAAGGTGGTATATTTCCAGGGACTGTGTGACTTTCTGTGTATGCTGCTTTGGCTCAAGTCAGAACACACTACCCTGAGTTTTATAATCACTTCCTTTGAGAGGATTTAAACCAGATTCTGTAGACTAACTAGGGAATACTTGTGTTTGTGGCAGTTTGTTGATTTGTATCCTTGACAAGAGGACCAGTATAAATGTGCCCTGAAAGACAACTGTTTCTGCAGATCTTCCAACTAATTTAAAGTATTTGGCTTATGTCCAATGGATTGCCACATAGGAAAATTAAGACTGCAGATAAAAAAGGCAGTGGGGGTATGCAGAGCTGAACATACAACACCATGATCTGCAAGAGCAGTCTTGTGTATTTTACTGGGATTTGTGTGTCTGATTTAACAGACTCTAAGCAATAGGATATTATGCAGATACCATCAGTCTGTTTCTTGGCTGGTTAGAGAAAGCTCTAAAAGAGAATTGATATTAGAAGAAACTGAAAAACACTGGAAAGCTTCTTATTAGCTTGAAAGCTTTACAAATTGAGATTATATTGTATAGAGGTGTTTTGCCAAGATACATCTCAGAACTGTCAGTGGTAGATGAGGTTAAATGCAAGTGGTATTGCCATTGACCTGTAGATTACATATTCCTTTGGCTATCTGTGCTGCCTGTTCATCAATTTAATTCTTTTTCCTGAATGAGGGCGCACACATCTGTGTCAAAGCAAATAGATGGATTTTTTCCTTAAGATACAAGTGTGTGTTTGGTGCTACTCATGTGTATTGTTCTAGATAACTGGAGTGAACAACATACAGTCTCAAGCTTAAATCAGGTTTAGTGTAGTTCTTGAAGAAGATGACAGCCAAGATGGTTAATTGTCCCAAAGCAGAAATGACTTATTATTTTCTTTATTTTAGGGAGGTTTGGCAGATAGTTTAATCTACTGGTCATGTTTTCTTTATTCTAATATTTTTATCCTTTCATTATCATAGAGAACGTCAGATCTGTCAACTTTAAAAACTTTCTGGACATCATGTACATAAACGTAGTGGACTAAAGTATTTGAGTGAAAGTTAAATGGTGTAATCCATAAACCCACATAACTGGTTTAGGGGGCTCTCCTTGCTCCCTCTCCCTTCCCAGTGGACAGTCAAGTACTTTTGGAGTGTTTGGACTTGAGATTGGAGACCAGAGGTGTACAGCAGTAATGTTTTAGGTGGCTAATGAAAGTTAACTTTTATAGAAGAAACTGGAGTCCAAGTGATGTTCAAATAGTTGATTTTCAGGTCAAGACTTCTTTGATTTTAGTCAAGAAGTAAAATAGGATTAGAATCATACTGACTTAAGATGGATTTACAATTTTATGACAGGGCAGTCACCTAAGTATTGTATATTACTTTAGTCAATTGAGCCCATTCAAATGAAAGTGTTTTACTTGTCAACAAGTATAAATATCTAGGGATAGGCAAATACAACTTGTACCTAATAAAAGGATTCTATTTATTTAAAACTCTGATACAGAGCTTTAAACCTAGAAAGGAAAGATGTTTAAATGTAAAGTAACTTAATGGGAGTATGTGAATCTACTTTTTTGGCCACAAAGTAAGTTTCCTCTTTGATGGAAGAGGAGGAAGTCATATGTAACTTTTAGTGATACTTGTGTGACAAGCATTGAGTTCTGCTTCTAACTGGGGGGAGTTACTACTTTTTGAAAAGGGTATTTGAGAATGGGGAGAAGATCTGTCAGGGTACTAGAAAGGATTGAATGGTAATCAAATGAATTATTAATCAAGAAACTAAAGACCAATGTCTTCTTTGAATTCACAGCATGACAACTGGAGCGCATCTTAAAATTTCAGAGGATTTCCTTTCTTTTGTTCTTCAGTAGTTTGAGCCAGAGAATTCAAAAAGGAAATAAAATACATCCTCTTAATTGGTAATAAGTAGTGGAGTATCTTGCCAAGAAAACAGGGGTTTCTTAAATTTCTAAAAATCGGAGTTTCTTTGTTTTTAACTTAACCAATATCCCTTAAAGGTTTATGTAAGAGAGATTACATTAATCTCTCTGTAGTGGGAGAAAAAAATCCTCATATATGTTTTTATCGGTAGCATGTTACTTTCTGACTTCTGGAGATTTAGAGACATAAAGAAAGAATGTAAGTAGCAGAATGATACTTACTAATTGCTTTTAAGCAAAAGCACTAAGAGTGTTTTGATTAAGAACCAGCGCCCCTAACTTCTAGTACTTTGAACTGTTTATATCAAATTATTTTATCAGCATGAGTAATATTAGACAGGAGGCTCCATATACAGTGCAGAAGTTACTACATTTTAGACACTGTTTTGGGATGTTTTGGAATTCTCATCTAATCAGAAGACCATGTGTTTTGGGTATCTGTAATTCAGAATGTTATTTTT
The DNA here is from genome assembly GCF_029207755.1 of Chamaea fasciata. Taxonomy (NCBI): domain Eukaryota; kingdom Metazoa; phylum Chordata; class Aves; order Passeriformes; family Sylviidae; genus Chamaea; species Chamaea fasciata. Next base: position 42,643,359 of record NW_027094089.1, read on the forward strand.
AAATTGAACACAATCCCATACCATATTCTGATACACGATGTAATTTGGTCAATGCTTCTTCATTAATAGCAATAAGCTGCTCCTGTGAAGTCTTTCTGAAGTGGGTACGATTATGCATTTTAAGTCTATTAGTATAGAGATGGGTGTGATGATGCATAGTGAAAAACAAGATCAAGTCTTCTGAAAACAGCTAAACTGAATTTTAGGGGTTCTTCTTTAAATATTCTGACTTGTAGGAAAAGAGTTTAGTGAAAAATCTCTTAAAAGGGTGCATTCGTTTGATATTAATTTTTTAATATTTTTTTTTTACCCAAAGCTGGAGTGAATACAATTATAAATTTGTGTCCTCAGTGTGTCACTATAGTAAGGTATGAAAAATTGAAGGTTTTATGTACTTCAGAAAACACTCAGAGTTAGGGTTGCAGTGACCTACAGAGAATGAAGGTGAAATCCAGTGTTTTGTTAAGATGTTCTGAAAATAGGTTTGGTACTTCTGTATAGTGCAGTTTTGTAGCACTGGACTCTGTAGAAAAAGCTCACATGAAAAGAATACATTTTCAGAGTGTTAAATATTTGGAATAAATGGACCATAGGATATGTACTGAAGAACGAAACCCCCCAAATCTGGAATAACTAGCTTCCTTAAGTAAACAAAATTCTGCTGAATGACCAAGATGTCCTGTGCATGTGAAAAAGTACAAGATGAATAGAAGCAATGATATCAAGTTATTTTTAATGAAACAGACACACAATGCATATTGTACAAAAAGGTGGAAGTCAAATTGGATCATAAGGCTTTAACTATTTATATTTTCAAACTTCTGGATTGCCTGTCTTCCTGAGGCAGGTGTGTCTGTTTAAAACTATAAAATCTAGATTTAATAAATCATTAATTTATAGAGTTCAATAATCTCTTTTTGATTTTTTAAATGATTTCTCTAGATAATAAATTGTTTTTATTCCTAAAGGTAGGAGTAGGCTTAATTTAAAAAGTTTAAGTGCATTTTTTTGTACAAGATCTTATTTAAGCCTTTCTTCATGGCATTTTAAAACCCTGTTTCAATTTATGGTTACAAAACCTAATGAGAGAGGTTCTAATTTAATTTTTTATAAAAATCTTGATATCTTTCACAAGTCAAATACGTAATAGTACCATTTTCATTAAATATTTTGTGATTATCTTCAACATTCCTGTTGTGTTTTTTACCTGTATTTTTTATGAGATTTATTTATGCTTTTATGTGAAAGATGTATTTTTAACTTAAAATCAACTCAAAATTGGGTAGGAATTTTATTGCTATGTTCATTAATTTTATTTGACCCCTTATCATTACTTTGTATTTTCATTTTACAGATGGAATACCTCAGGTTTATTATTTTGGTCCATGTGGCAAATATAATGCTATGGTGCTAGAACTACTTGGACCTAGTCTGGAAGATTTATTTGACTTGTGTGGTAGGACATTTTCTCTTAAAACCGTTCTTATGATAGCCATACAGTTGGTAAGTAGAATAGATGTTAATTTGAGTGTTCACTAGAATAACTGTATCAGTTTTCAATGGATTAAATGATCACTTAGGAGATTTGCACTTCGCATGTTTTAAATTGGTGTTGGTGCTATTTAAAATGCTTGTGATACAGTTTAAGCAGGAATACTCTTATATTACTGTCATTTACTTTGTTCCAGTTTTTCAGCTCAGTTCATGAATGTAATTACTTGTGTCTTCTGAGTTCTTCTCATCACAACCTAAACCCATGAATTTTAGTTTGACATACTCTTTCAAAAAATAAAACCATAGGGAAATAAAAGTAATTTTAGCCCACACAAGTAGTATTGTATTATGGGACTCCTACATAGCATAAGGATTTTTTTCCTGGGTATTCTTATAAGAAGGCAAACAAACAAATGAAAAATTCCCCAAATCCTTCCAGAAATTATAACAGGAAATTATTTAGTGAAGGGTTATTCTTTTTTTTGAAGATTTCCTTATTTGGTTCTGACCTGAGGGTGGGTGGATGTGGGAAGAAGGGCAACTCAAGGTGTGCATGTTTACCAGATTTCCACTTCCCTAAATAGCTATATTTTTACCTGTGATGTTTAAAAAAATAACTGTTTCAAACATGACTATAATTATGTAACAGGCCTCCAGCTACAGATATACAGAACAGTATATATGTTGAACTTACTTACAGCCAAAATGACCAAGTTCTTTTTTTTTAAATGCTCAAGTCCTCACAAGTTCCAAGATCAGCTTTATTTAGTGCTCCCTGTTCTTTTTTGAATATGGAAATTTTGACACAAAGCAGTCCAGCTAGAATGGACTTTATATGCATAGTGATGAACTTCAGTGCTTTTCTAATTTATATCTTTAATATGTAATAGATCTATATCAAACTTTGCTGCTTACTGCTTGGTGACATAATTTCTGATTTTATCTCTAATGTACACAAAACCTACTTGTGCCGCTGTTTTGAGAGACGAAAACTTCTGTTATGTACAAGATTCATGTACTAATGTCCAGTGTGAAAGTTTCCAATACACCAGTTGGTGTATCTGCTTTGAAAAAGTGTACAATTTTCATTGACTTTAACTGGGAGATACTGTGTAAAGAACAGTATTGCTTTGGTGTTAAGTTATTAGGAGGGCTAATTTCTTCTACATGTAAAGCCAATATAAGATATTTAGCTTCTAACACATTTTAATGTGACAGTCTGTAGTTTAAACTAAACTTGTCTGTTTCTTTTTCTTTTATTGAAGATTTCTCGGATGGAATATGTCCATTCAAAGAACTTGATATACAGAGATGTGAAGCCTGAGAACTTCTTAATAGGACGACCTGGAAACAAAACCCAGCAAACTATTCATATTATAGACTTTGGTTTGGCAAAAGAGTATGTAGATCCAGAAACAAAGAAGCACATACCATATCGAGAACACAAGAGCCTTACAGGAACGGCTAGATACATGAGTATAAATACACATTTAGGAAAAGGTACATGTGCTTTTTAGGTACAGAAACAGCTGTGATTTGTCATAAACCATCTTGCTTTTCAAGTTACAGGTTTTCTCAGTCTATAGTCATTAAGAACTGTGAATTTTAGGTATTGTGCAAAATACAGTTTGTCCTTATGGAAATACTGTTTATGGGTATCATCTTTTTTGAATCTCTAATCATCATGATCACGTCTTGGGAATTGTCCTCTTTGTTAGCTATCCTTAAAAGAAAGATGGGATGTATCTTTTTGTAGCATAATACTTTCACATTATAAATATACCATGGCAGAGTGAAGTGTGCAGGAAATAGATGTGCTTATTAAATACAGAAGAGTCAATAGGTTGCAATAGCACTTGCTTTTCTGATATCTTTGAAGTGCGCTATAAAATAATAAAGTAGCTTAGAGATGATGTTGATTTCTTGATTGTTTTTTACTGCCTTACACTGTTTATAAGGCTTTGTCAGAGTTCTTAATGGTTATGCCAGCAAACTAAGGAAATTACAGGATGTATATAAATAAGAAAGTTATTATTATTGAATGACAAAATTCACCTTGAAAAAGGTATGAGCACTCAGGTCTTTGTTTATTCCAGATATAAAGAGGTTTACTAGTGAAAACAATTAGTTAGACCCCTTTGAATTCATGTAAGCCATTTGCTTGCATGAATTGCATGGTAATCACTAATTAGGTTACTCTTTGAATTTGTCATAAAAATGTTGCACAATACTTACAGTTTAACTGTAAGTATAACTGTTAATACAGCAAATGAGAAACCATTCACACTTCTCAGACAGGAATAAGGTGCTTTATCAATAAAACAAAGCCATGGAATCACTTAGGTTGGAAAATATCCTTAAGGTCACTGAGTCCAACCATTAAACTAAACCATGTCCTTAAGCACCACATCTACAAGGCTTTTAACATACCTCTGAAATGGTGACTCAATCACTTTCCTGGGCAGCCTATTCCAATGTTTAAGAACCCTTTTGATGAAGCAAATATTCCCAATATCCAATCTAAACTTTCCTGTGGCTCAACATGAGGCTTTTTCTTGTTGTCCTGTTCCTTGTTCCTTGGGAGAAGAGGCCAGCCCCCACCTGACTACACCCTCTTTTCAGGGAGTTGTAGAGCTCTCCCCTGAACCTCTTTTTCTGAACACTCAGTTCTGTCAGCTGCTCCTCATAAGGTCTGTGCTGACCCTTCACCAGCTTTGTTGCTCCTTAGCGGACATACTCCCAACACCTCAAGTGTAGGGTTTGAGCGTTCTTAATCTTACTCTTGGAACTTAGGTTCTTCAGATAAAAGAAGCATTCACTATACTTTTCAGGCATAAATGCCGATGTCAGCTTAAGGTGGCTGTTACATTTTTGACTCTGGGCTCTTGTCTCCACTAGGCAGGACAGACTTATGATTATAAAATTTTCAACAGTGTCACAACGACTTCTAAAATCAAATAAAATTTTTACTCCTTCTTAAATAAGAAAATTGCCCCCAAACCTTTTAAGAAAAATAAACCAAAATGTAAAACTGGTAATTACTTGAAAAACAAACTCAATTTTACGTGTCTGATAATAACATAGGATGTGTTAATTTTTGTCTACTGGTAACTTGTTTAATCATAGAATGGTTTGGGTTGGAAAGAACCTTAAAGATCATCAGTTCCAACCCCTTTGCCATCGGCTGGAACACCCGGTTGCTCAAAGCCTCATCCAACTTCACCTTAGAGAGTTCCAGGGATGAGACATCCACAGCTTCTCTGGGCAATGTGTTTCAGTGTTTCGCCACTCTCGTACTGAAGAACTTCTCCTGAATATTTAATCTAAACTTACTGCCTTTCAGCATGAAACCACAAGTCCTTGTCCTGTCACCACATGTCCATGTGAAAAGTCCCTCCATAGCTTTCTTGCAGGCTCCCTTTGGGTACTAGAAGGTGCTATAATATTTCCCTGAAGACTTCTCTTCTCCAGGCTGAGCAGCACCAGCTCTCAGACTGCCTTCATAGGAGGGGCACTACCTGAATGTCTTCATGGACTTGCTTCATCAGGTCTGTGTCCTTCTTATCTTGGGGGCCACAGAGCTGGATACTGCGCTACAGGTGGGGTCTCATCAGAACAGAGCAGAGGTATAGAATTCCCTCCCTCAGTCCACTGCCCACGCCGTTTTGGATGCAGCCCAGAACATGTTTGGCATTCTGGGCTGTGAGTGCACATTGTGGGGCCATGTCCAGCCTCTCATCCACCAACATGCACAAGTCCTTCTCACAGGGCTGCTCTCCATTCTCTGCCCAGCCTGTATTTGTGCTTGGGATTGCCCTAACCAAGGTGCAGGTCCTTGCACTTTTCGTTGTTGAACTTCATGTTCACACAGGCCCACCGCCCAAGCCTGTCCAGGTCCCTCTGTGGCATCCGGTCCCTCCAGCATGTTGACAGCACCATGCAGCCAGATGTCATTGGCAGACTTGCGGGTGCTCAAGATCCCACTGTCCATGACACCAGCAAAATTGTTAGCCAGCACTGGTCCCAGTATGACCCCTAAAGAACTGCTCTCCACTTGGACGTGGAATTGATGACCACAACTTACAGTGGGACCATTCAGCCAATTCCTTATACACTCGTTTCATCTGTCAAATCAGTGTCTCTCCAGCTGAGAGACAATATCACAGAATCACAGAATATGTAGGTTGGAAGAGACCTTCAAGATCATCGAGTCCAACCTAGCCCTAACACCTCAACTAGGTCATGGTATCAAGTGCCACATCCAATTTCCTTTTAAACACATCCAGGGATGGTGATTCCACCACCTCCCCAGGCAGACTATTCCAGTGTTTTATCAGTGAAGAACTTCTTCCTAATATCTAACCTATACTTCCCTTGAGCAGCTTAAGACTATGTCCTCTCGTTCTGTCAGTTGCTGCCTGGAGAAAGAGACCAATCCCCACCTGGCTGCAATCACCCTTCAGGAAGTTATAGAGAGTGATAAGGTCACCTCTGAGTCTCCTTTTCTCCAGGCTAAACAACCCCAGCTCCCTCAGTCGTTCTTTGTATGGCTTGTTTTCTAATCCATTCATTGGCTTTGTTGCCCTCCTCTGAACACGTTCAAGCATCTCAACGTCCTTCCTAAACTGAGGGGCCCAGAACTGGACACAATACTCAAGGTGTGGCCTCACCAGTGCTGAGTACAGGGGAAGAATGACTTCCCTGCTCCTGCTGGCCACACCATTCCTGATACAGGCCAGGATGCCGTTGGCCCTCCTGGCCACCTGGGCAAACTGCTGGCTCATGTTCAGCTGGCTGCTGACCAGAACCCCCAGGTCCCTTTCCTCCTGGGCACTGTCCAGCCATAACAGCCCCAGCCTGTAGTGCTGCATGGGGTTATTGTGGCCAAAGTGCAGGACTTGACACTTGGACTCATTAAACTTCATTTTATTAGACTCTGCCCATCGATCCAACTGTTCCAGATCCCTCTGCAGAGCCCTCCTGTCCTCCAAGTGGTCAACACAATGCTCCCAGCTTAGTGTCATCTGCAAATTTACTAATGAAAGATTCAATACTCTCATCCATGTCATCAATAAAAATATTGAACAGAACTGGTCCCAGCACAGACCCCTGAGGGACACCACTGGTGACTGGCCACCAGCTGGATATGGCATCATTAACCACCACTCTCTGGGCCTGGCCATTCAGCCAGTTCCTTACCCTGCAAAGAGTGCTCCTGTCCAAGCCCTGGGCTGCCAGCTTATCCAGGAGTGTGCTGTGGGAGACAGGGTCAAAAGCCTTGCTGAAGTCCTAATAGACAACATGCACAGCCCTTCTTGCATCCACCAGGCAGGTCACCTGGTCATAAAAGGAGATCAGGTTGGTCAACCATGACCTACCCCTCCTAAACCCATGCTGACTGGGCCTGATACCCTGGCCATCCTGTAGGTGTTGCATGATGAGACTCAGGATAAATTGTTCCATTATCTTGCCAGGTACTGAGGTCAGACTGACTGGTCTATAATTACCTCCTTCCCACCCTTTTTGTGAATGGGTGTCACATTGGCCAGTTTCCAATCTTCCAGAACCTCACCAGTGAGCCAGAACTGATTATAAATGATGGAGAGTGGCTTTGCAAGCTCATCTGCCAGCTCCCTCATCACCCTGGGATGGACCCCATCTGGGCCCATAGATTTATGAGTGTCCAAGCATCTCAGCTGTTCTCTGACTGCCTCCTCTTGGATAATGGGGGGACCATTCTGTTCCCTGACACCATCAACGAGCCAAGGAGGACAGTTGTCCTGTAGGCGAGTTGTCTTCCCACTGAAAACTGAGGCAAAGAGGGCATTAAGCACTTCTGCCTTCTCATCAGCAGTTACTAGGTTCCCTCCCTTATCCAACAGAGAACAAAGGTTAGCCTTACCTTTCCTTTTTCCATTCATGTATTTATAGAAACATTTTTTATTGTCCTTTACAGAAGTTGCCATTTTGAGTTCAAACTGAGCTTTGACCTCCCTAATTTTTTTCCTACATTCTCTAGCAGCTCCTTTAAATACTTCCCGAGGGACCTGGCCCTTCTTCCAAAAATGATACATCCTCTTTTTATTCCTGAGTTCATCCAAAACCTCCTTGTTTATCCAGGCTGGGCATTTGCCTCGTCAACTGGTCTTCCAGCACACAGGGACAGTCTGTTCCTGTGCCCTCAAAAACTCTGTTTTGAAGAACACCCAGCTTTCTTGAACTCCTTTGTTTTTAAGGGCTGCTTCCCAAGGAACTCTCTGAATAAGTCTTTTAAATAGGCCAAAGTCTGCCCTCTGGAAGTCCAGTGTAAAAGTCTTATTGATGTACCTCCTGACTTCACCAATTATGGAGAACTCTATAATTTCATGATCGCTCTGCCCCAGTCGTCCTCCAGCCACGACATCTCCCAACAACTCATCTCTATTTGTGAACAACAGATCCAACATAGTCCCTCCCCTGGTGGGCTCACCTACCAGCTGTGACAAAAAGTTATCATCTATGCACTCTAAAAATTTCCTGGACTATCTCTTTTCTGCTGTATTAAGTTCCCAGCAGATGTCTGGCAGGTTGAAGTCACCTACAAGAACAAGGGCTGATGATCCTGAAACATTCTCCAGCTGCTTATAGAATAAGTTGTCCACCTCTTCCTCCTGGTTGGGTGGACGATAACAGACTCCCGGTAGGATGTCAGCCTTGTTGGCTTTCCCCTTAATTCTTACTCACAGGCATTCAACTCCATCTTCATTAGTTTCAATACCTATGGTGTCAAAAGCCTTCTTAATATGAAGGGCCACCCCTCCACCTCTTCTCCCTTTCCTGTCTCTTCTGAAGAGCTTGTAGCCATCAAGTGCAGTGCTCCAGCTGTATGAGTCATCCCACCACGTTTCTGTGATGGCGACTACATCATAGGTGTGTTGTTGCACCATGACCTCCAGCTCTTCCTGTTTGTTACCCATGCTATGTGCATTGGTATACATGCACTTCAGCTGGGCTACTGATTTCACCCCTAACTCAGGTTTAGCACTGGTGTTATCCTGTGTTTCAGTGTCAAATGCTTTGCACATAGGTAGATGATGTTGGTTGCTTTTCCATCATGTACCAACACTAACTGTGTTGAAGGCCACCAAATTTGTTAGGCATGATTTGTCCTTACTGAAGTCATGTTGACCATCGTCAGTCACCTCCTTATTTTCCATCTCCCTCAGTATAGTTACCAGGAGGATCTACATTGCGATCTTGTGAGGCATTGAGGTGAGACTGATTGGCCAGTAGTTCCTCATGCCTTCCTTTTCTTCCCTTTGTAATAATGGGGGTTATCTTTCTCCTTTTTGTAGTCTGTGGAATCTTCTCTGGGCTGTAATGACTTCTTAGATGTAGTGGGTGTAATGGATAGTGTCTTTGTCTGAGGTTCCCTACAGACTTGTAGATGCATCTCAGCAGGTCCCATGGACTTGTGCACCTTCAGGTTCTTTAGATGGCCTTCAACCTGGTCTACAGTTCTTCATTCTGCCAGTCTCTGCCCTTGAATTCTGTGACATGAGTGATATGACTGGAATACACGCCAGAGAAGATGGAGGCTAAAAAGTAATTTTTTGCCTCAGCTTTCTCCATATTCCAGGTTTTCTGTTTTCTTCTGGAGAGGTCCCACATTTTTTGTAGTTATCCTTTTGTCACCATCTTACATGTACATGTTCTTCTTGTTGCCCTTGACATCCCTGGCCACATTTAATCCTATCAGGGCTTTAGCTTTCTTAAGCAGATCTCTGGCTGCTCAGACTATTTCTCTATATACCTCCCAGATTACCTGTCCTTGCTTCCCCTTTTTATATCCTTCCTTTTTTTTCTTTGGATTCATCCAGGAGCTTACTGTTCATCCATGCAGGCCTCCTGATGGTTTTTGCTTGACTTTGTTGGAAGGCATTGCTCCTGGCTTAAAGAAATTCATGCTTGATTAACCGACTTTCTTAAGACCGTGCTTCCTTTCAAAACTTTATGTCATGGTACCTCTGTCAAGCAGATCCCTGAAGAGACCAAGTTGCATCTGCTGAAATTCAGAGGGTACTGAGCTTGCTTTGCACCCTTCTCACTACCTTTAGGATCTCAAACTCCAGCATTTCATCATCACTGCAGCCAAGGCTGCCCTTGAGCTTCACAATGCCCACCAACATCTCCTTGGTGAACAAGCTTGGTGAACAAGCTCCAGCATGGCACATCTCCTTTTTAGCTTCTGTCACTAGGAGAAGGAAGTTATCATGAATGATAACTTACTGGATTGCTGATGCCTTGCTGTCTTGTCACTCTAAGAGAAACCACAGTGGTTGAAGTCCTCCATGAGGACCAGGGCTTGTGAACACGAGGTGGATCCTGTATATCGGTAGACAACTGTTACGAACGAGTGTTGGAGATGGCTTAAAAAATCATCAGCAAGGGTATCAGTAAAAACCTCATTTATTATTAAGCAACAGCCTGACAAAGTTCTTTGCAAGATTCACTCTGCTACTTACTAGTCGGTTACACCAAGGAAAAAGGAAAAAAAAACCCCAAACCCCAACAAAATCCAGTCAATCAAGACAGAAATTAACTGAGAACTGTCTAGGGCTGTGTGTGTGTTTAGGTTGCGTGTTACAAATGGCAAAAGGAGAGTGAGGGCAAGTATAAAAACGAATACAGCCTAAAAGCTTAACAGCATTCAAAAGTATTTAACCTTAGCTTACACCTTAACTTATACCTTCAACTTAGCAATTCAACACAGGAATAACACTTAACAGCATTTAACCTAACTTATAACTTAACCTTACTTACAGGCCTAACTTACTTTGGTATCCAAGATACTCGAACATCTAAGAGAGCAGCATTACTCCCAGAATTTGCTGTACCATATGTGTGTGTTTATGCACACAGGCAGAGTCAGACCAAGGTACCTGTGAAAAATTCACCTCAAAGGCAGTGAAATACTCACTGTGAGTGCTTTTGCATCTCTTCACTGTGCAAAGAGTTGAGCCTCGACGAGTTGGGGGTATTGGCCCATGCTTCATTTTTGTTCAGCAGTCTTCTCAGTACAGCAGACTTGATAGTTTGTGAGCTCTGAGAGGTCCTGCTCAGAGAGAGGTTGCTTGTCACAGCTGCTGCAGTTCAGAAGAACTCAAAGGTTCTCATTTTAGACAACTGTTTATATAGGGTCACAAGAGAGTGGACTTTAGTCATAATAGTGTTTCATTCTGGCCACAGTGTGGGTTGGCACACTTTCTTTGAAAGTGTGAGAACAGAGTTGTTATGCTATGCAAGGAAGAAAAATAGTTTCCATGGCTGTTCATAAAGAAAACATGCGTTTGTTAGACAGCAAGGGTTGCTAGGATCAGAGTGTTTCTGATAAACTCAAGAAAAGCTGAGCCAAGGTGCTGTTTGTCAAGCTGAGACCCAATGAGCTTTTTTCAGATTACAGTGTGGCCTGGAATGGGTGGGGCAGGGATGCACCACAAGGACTCAGCTGCTCAGTCCTCATGGTTGGAGGGACCTGTGGCTGCCTAACCCTGCCCTCCCATTAATCCTTCCCCAATAGCTCTCGGTCAGCTCCTCATTCATCCCCAGATAAAATCCATGTGCTCAGCTGGCTGTTGCCATGAAGGGTGACATTGCCTCCTGGTGGCCCTTGCCTCTACTTCCTAAAGAGCTTGAATTGTTCCTTTCCAACATGTTTTTTTTGTGTTCTGTGATACTCCTCTAAAAATGTAGTATATTTTAAAATTCATACAGGTGGGACATATAGAACACTGAAGGTCCTCAAGCTCTGTGTTTAGAGACACAGTGGCATATAGGATGTAGTTTGCCCTGAAAATAGTGGTATTTTTTAGGGTGGTATTTTTAGTCTGTAGATAATTTCCTGAGCTGCTTGAATGGTCTGACAGCTGACCCTTGTAAAAAAATAAATGTTTTCAGTAAAGAGGGAGACTGTCAGGTTCACATTCTAACTTACTTTTGACTATATCTCTATTGAACTCTGTTAGTGCATATGAGTAAGGAAGGATGTTGTCCTTGAAACAAAACTATGTTTTAGTATAAATCCGTGGTGTTTAAAACTATCATAACAAATGCATAGCTACTAGAAAGACCTTAAATGTGTAATCAAAACTAGCTCAAAATCACCAAAGCCTGCTCTTTTAGAGGTGTGTATAGGAAATATATAGTTACTGAACATCTTGTAGCCAATAATCTTCTGTTTCAGAAGAGACATTTGATCAAGGATTTCTGGTAGTTTTGTGCCAAGCTGGGAATTCGTATGTGGAATAGAATGTATTTTTTCTATGTGAAGACTAATGTGGCTTTATTCGGAGAGCTGTTTGAAGGAAATACAAATACTCTGCAGCCCTCACTAGCACTTAGCTGGTGGCCTACCTTTCCATAAGATAATTTCTTTTAGGGATAAAATTACTCTGTGCCTCTTCTCCAGTTCACTTCATTTTCAGAAAGGGAAATTGAGATTCAGAGAGTGTAGACTCTTGACTGGGAGGTTAATGAAGACAAAAATCTGCATCTGTAAAAGTCCTGCAATTTTCCATCTCTGATGGATATTTACGTTGGTAATTACTTTGGGATTTCCCTAAATTCAGAAGAATAGTGTGTTAAAGTGTTGTCAAAGTTATTTGGCTACAGAAAGTATAGCCACATGGAGTCACAACTTACTCTAATCTAGCCATCTGTAATGGTCTCTGGGAAGCTACCCATATCCTTGATTGTGTTTGTCTATTGGTTTTTTCATGATAGTGCTTAATTATTGCAGAGGCAGAGGTTAGTTATCTTACAATGAATATTCGAAACTCTTCTGGGAATAAGGCTAGTCTGGTCTTAATATGGATAGAGGGGCCTAATGAAGCCAATTTCTTTAAACAGGTACTTATCCTCAAACAAAAGTAGGAGAACCCCATTCTTACCTTTAGTACATGTACTCTCTTGTCAGAGCTGTCACAGGTTCTAGATACAGAATCAGTTTTATAGGGACCAGACTCCTTTGTAATGTAAACCATCCACAAATAATTCTACACTGGACCAATTTTAATTCTTATTGCAAGAACAATAAACATTTGGTCCTATCATTTTGTTAGCTTAAATCCTGAAGTTTTTCCAGTAGCTAAAAAAAGAAAAGTCCGTTCTGCATTCGTAGTAGTTTTTTTGTGGTGATGACTCTACAGGAGATGGCAGCAACTTTTACTTGTCACTGAGCCAGTGGTGCAGGATGAAGTCTTTCCCAGACCTGAGTGCCCCTCCTAGGAAGTTCGGTGTTTTCTTTCTGATACTCACTGAATTATCACTGGACTTCAGGGCAGAATTTTATCTGTCTTAGATAAATCATTTTCCCTGTGTAAGTTTACCTTATAAATCCACAGTTAAACGAAACAGTGCCTCTAATAAAAACAAGAAATAATTCTTTGCACCCTTAATTAAAGGTATACATAAAAGAAGAGTTTTTTCTACTTTCAGTCTGTACTATTCTTAAGAAAACAGTATGGCATACAGTGTGTGCTTATGATAAAATCGGTTTTCATTTTTATGAACCAGAACTGTTAACTTCAGGATTCATGGTTTTGTTCAGGAGAAAAGACTCTCTTCCCTCATATTATTAAATGAAATACAGTAATTTTTAGTGAGGCTACAGACTCTGGGTTTCAAATTTTATTTTTTGCTAAACTTCAGGAACTGACAGTTCAAGCTAGGAAATCACTTCCCATCTCTGTATCTAACCATATCATCTTCTTGGTAACTAATTGTTGGGGTTTAGGTTTGTTCCTTCTTTCTCTAAAGAATTTTTCCCCATAAGTTACCAAAGAGGCCAAGTGTTGGATACTTGAGAGTACTTAGCCGAAACAAAGACGTGGACAAAGTGGGAAGGGGGAGATAACGCAGGTAAAAGACAGAGCTTGAGGCAGCTGCGGGCTCTTCTTTTTTCGGTGTTCGGGGAGAGAGAACGGCTGGTCTGTTGCTGGCTGGAAGAGTTTAACTGTGGCCAAAGAGATCCAGTCCTGGGAAATCTGCCACCCGCAGGAGCTGGGCCAGCACTGCCTCGCCTTCGGCTTCTTCGGTGCTGCTCCTCTTGCTGCAGTGTGACCCTGCACCCCCTCCGTTGCCGGGACATCCTGCCCCTGCCTGCCGGGACACCCTGCCATCCCAGCTACCAGCCCAGGACTTTTCCACTGTTTCAGCTTGGTGCTCTGAGGATCCTGCAGGGGCACCGAAACCAAACTGCCCTGGGTTTTGTGAAACAAAGCCCTCAAGGTTCTTGGTACTGTTTTCTGTTGTTATTAATGCTGTAGTTGTTTGGGTTTTTGGTTTTCTTTTGTGGTTTTGTTGTTGTTGTTGTTGTTGTTTGCTTTGTAATACACTCTAGTAAAGAACTGCTACTCCTGTTTCCCAAATCTTTGCCTAAGAGCCTCTGATTGTAAATTTATAATTGGAAAAAAAAGAGGGGTGGGGGGATTTACACTCTCCATTCCAAAGGAAACTCCAGCTTTTACCTGGCAGATACCTGACTTCCCAAACCAAGACACTAATACTGTGTCTTCTGATCCAAACAGATAAGCTTTCTACCTCTAGACCATTCCTAAACTTTCTTTAGGAAGCTAGATGCTTAGTAAAGACTGAATATCTGTTGTTTAAATTATGTTATGGTTACATAATTGTTTAGTCTAAAAAAAGATAATTTCTGGGGATAGCCTGCTGAATGAAGCCCCATTTTTTATTTAAAACAGCCTATTTGAATTGAGATAATTATCTGTAGTTTATGAGCTAAACAAAACATTAGTTTCTTACAATATAGCTAGCTTCAGATGGTCTCTTTGAGAGAGAGGAAACCATGTGCCCTAAAGCTTTGTTGTGTATTTGTTATGATTGTATTATCTTTTAGGCAACATGTCCTCTCAATCTCATTAAAATGTGATACAACAGGACCTGTATACATCAGCAGCCCTTCCCCCAGCTGAAAATCCTTGAAATCCTTTTGTCTTCCAGCTAGTCCACTGCTATTTTTTTCTGGTTTTTTGGGTGTCCTTCTTTGAATAATAGCAATATATAGTCTTTGGGTTTCCTGTTTCTCAGGCTTATCTTGAAGATTTCCATATGAAAAGATATTTGGCTACTGTTTCTTAATTACTCCAGAGTGATCAATAAAGAACTTGAATGGATTCTAAATAACAATCCCTGTCACTCAAATTAAAACAAACACAAAATCCTTTCCCACAGCATACTTTTGAGGGTATAATTTAAATGTTCTATTCTAGTTCCCAGAAAAATTTCTGTTGTGCTACTGAAAGATAGTCCATAGTCCACATATCATAAAAAAAACCAACACTCAAACAAAACCCCAGCAAAATAGCACCACTAAACACCATAATTTGAAATAATAAGGATTAAAAGTTTCATAGATAGATTCCCTGTAAAGGAGCAATTGGCTCAATAAGATGCTATTACTTTGGGTTTTTTTAAAGGAGAAAGGGTTAATTTGCATTGGCATAATTTCTAGAAATTATTGAAAGAGAGGTATTATTGTCCCTTAGCAAAGACCAAATGAAGCTTTCCAGTACATTTTTGTGAACTGTACCCAAGTGTTGCCCATAGATGGACCATTTGTTGCACACTTTTAACATTCCTCTGTGCTTTGCTATCGTCTTTGCACTGATCTGCCTTACAGTGAATGTGCTGCATTGCACAAGATGTTTGTCAGAGGCACTGCCCCTGAAGTAGTGATCATCTGCATATTCATCCTACCACATGAAGAGCACAGGATTTCTGCTGGCACCCGGACCTTACATTGCTTTCACACACTGAAACCTGTCAGGCAAGAACTCTGCAGCTTACTCCTGCTTCTTAACCTAGGAGATTGTATCAGGATAGCTTGTAGTCAGCAAGTGGGATTTTGTAGCGTTGTCAGAGAAATTCAAATAGGGCCTTATTGTCTGGAGGGCCCTCACTGAGACAAGTGGCAGCAGTGGACAGCAAGAGTGGAGAAGTGAACACAAGAAGAGTGTTGGCAACGGAATTGGAAACATGGAAATGAGTGAAGGAAAATGTCTGAAAGAGCCTTATATGGCTGGCAGATGTGTGATGAAGTGAGGAGCTAGAAGTAGCGTACATGTTACCACCATCCTTTTCTTGGTATTTTCTTACTTGTTTGATAATATATATAATATTAGGGCAAGAAAACAGATTGCTCTATTTTTATGAAAATTAAAAATTGTTCTTCAGATGCAGAATATTTATGGCAGTATTATGTGTTGGTCAGATCAGAGCCAGGTTGGTTTTCTTGACTTGACTGTGCTTGAAAAATCAGACTTTTTTTTCATTTACCTTCCTGCTCCGTTCCTCTTGTTATTAAACCATAGTGATTTTGTTTTGTGAAATACTGAGTAGAAACAGTGTTAATAATTTGTTTTCCTTCTTTGTGTCAGGGAGAAAGTCAAATTTGGAATATACTGGCTCTTTCTACAGTACATAATACAATGTATAACGTTTCTTTCAACAGCAATACAGTATGAAGTCAGGTGGAAATGAAAATATTTGTTTTCCTCTAGTAATTTAAAGAGTCGCTATTCAGTTTTCCCAAAAATGACAGATTTAATTTAAAAAGTATGTGAAATGTACTTTGAAAACTCTGAACACACTGTGTTTTCCTTGTTACTTTCCTTTTTCTTTAACCTTCTGTGAACTTTTTGAAGGACTGCCACTGCTTTACTGCAGATGAAAAATTGTAGCTTTGGTGAGCATTGTGTTCTGTGAAAGCTCATATGTCAGCTAGACTTGATAGCAGGCTGTATGTACATGATGATTTCTGTTCAAATAATAGTGCTTCTGAGCCTTCTTCAATCTACCTTCGTCTTACTCAGAAATTCCATAATGGGTCCCTGAGGAAAACACTGTCTTCTTCATAATTTTGTAGAGGAAAATTTAATTCTATTGAAGCTTTCTTAAATTGTTTCAGGTTCACAAATAATAGATTTAAAAAGGTTGAAATTAAAATGAAGTTTTAAGGGTCAAATGTGTTATAGAATGAGAACTATTTCTTACAGCAAGATAATTTGCTTTAAATTTTGTTGAGAATGAATATACCTGCAGTCTGCATCTGCTTTTTTTCTGGGTTTAGTTGTGTTCTTAAGGCAGTTCGTAGTACACAAGAATGCCCCCACATACTCAGTTTGGTTCCAAGTACTTTGAATTGCAGAGCTGTAACTATTATTTTTATATAATCCGGCAGCTAGTCTTTTAAATATAATGTAAAATTACAGAGATGGAATTTTCTAATAATGTCTGCATTTTGTTTCAGAGCAAAGTAGAAGAGATGATTTGGAAGCTTTGGGTCATATGTTTATGTATTTTCTCAGAGGAAGTCTTCCATGGCAAGGTTTAAAGGTAGTGAGTTCTGATACCTTCCTCTCCTATTTTCAGATCATTGGCTTTTATTGACATATTTGGGGTTTTTTTTTTTGAATGTGTGTCTGCAATGACAGAAGCTTGTTTGTTCTTCTGTCATAGGCAGATACATTAAAAGAACGTTACCAGAAAATCGGAGACACTAAACGAGCAACTCCTATAGAAGTATTGTGTGAAAACTTCCCAGGTAAGGTCTGCTGTTAATAAAAATATTGTGTATTAATTCATAAAATAAAACTGACTTGGGTAATTGCTTAATATCTGGGTTTAAGATTACAGCACATGTAATTTTAAACCCTGTAATGGATCACAGAATCTCAGAATGGGTCGGGTTGGAAGGGCCCACAGTGGGTTGTGTGATCCAATCTCCCTGCTCAGGCAGGGCCATCCCAGAGCACCTGGCACAGGATTGTGTCCAAATTGTTCTTGAATATCTTCAGTGTAGACTGCTCTCTGGGCAATCTGTTTCAGTGTGCGGTGACCTGCACAGTAAAGGAGTTCTTCCTTGTGTTTGGGTGGAACTGTCTGTGCATCAGTTTCTGCCCATTGCCTCTCTTGCTTTTGCTGGGCACCACTGAATAGAGCCTGGATCCATCCTATTGGCAACCACCCCTTAGATATTTATATGTACTAGTCAGGATCCCTCTCAGTTGCCTCTTGAGAGGCTGAACAGGTCCAGCTCCCTCAACCTTTTCTCTTATGAGAGATGCTTCAGTCCCTTAATCAACTTAGGAGCCCTTTGCTGGACCCAGTTCAGGACCTCCATGTCTTTCTTGTACTGAGGAACTCAGAACTGGACACAGCCACTGAATAGAGAGACGGGATCACTTCCATTGACCTGCTCTTCATAATGCACCCCAGGATTCCATCGGCCTTCTTTGCCCTAGGGCACACTGCTGGCTTATGAAGAGCTTGCTGTCCCCCAGGACTCCCAGGTGCTTCTCCACAGAGCTGCTTCCCCGCAGGTTTGACCTCCAGCCTGTGCTGCTGCATGGGATTATTTTTCCCCAGGTGTAGCACCTTGTATTTGTCTGCTGAATTTCAGAAGGTTCCTCTCTGCCCATCTCTCCAGCCTGTCGAGGTCCTTCTGAAGGGCTGCACAGCCCTCTGGGGTATCAGCCGCTCCTCCCAGCTTTGTGTTGTCAGTGAAACTGCTGAGCAGGCCTCTGCCCCTTTGTGCAAATCATTGATGGATAAGTTAAATAATATTGGGCCCAGGTAGAAGAATTATCCTTTGAAGCAATAGCAAGCTAATTCTGTTGTTCTTCAAATATAGATTATTCTAAAGGAAACATTAAAAAAATACTCTGTGTGTGCTCACAGTGATCAGCTAGTCTGTGCACATATCTTCACACTGAAAATTTTGCAAGCCTTTCCAGCTGAAATGTGGTATCATACCCCTATTAAAAACAAGCTGCATTAGAAACAGCTTGGACTAATATTTAAAATAACTTGTAAGTTTCAGGTGTCACTTCTAGTTCTCTGTAAGTAAGAGTCAATGAGATGCTGGAAAATTGGACAGAAGAATATACGACATTTTTTAAAATTTGTAGTAAAGTCATTGGAACAGGGGACATGTATGACATGGACATGATTTTGCCAAACTGTAAGTGAACACCTTGCAAGGTAATCAGAATATCATTGATAGGCAAAGTAGATTTGCTGAGAGTAGCTCGTGACAAATGAAAGGAAATCCTGTTCACAACAGGCCTTGTGGTCATGAAGCTGATTCTTTATGTTATATACCCTTTCTTTACCTTTGGTCTTGTCTCAGTAAAATTGATTGAAAAGAAAGAAGAAAGTAGAGGCATTTCTCTACACACATTTTTCTACACTGTGCAGTAGAATTGGAACATTTAATAGAAGATTTCAACAGGTAACATGAAGGAAAAACTAGTGGGCTCTCACTTGCTAGGAATATGGTAGTATATCTCAGAATACGGTAGCATCTCAAAGAACATTATTAAGTACCTTTTCTTTGTGGTGATTCACAGATTCATGGTGAGCAACTGTTCAGGTTTTACGATGAGAGGTACAAGTTGCTATAAAATGAAATAAGGTGGTGGGGATTTTTTTGAGTTCCATTAAAATAGATAATGGCAAATATCTATGTATTTCTTACGTATCTAGAGGAAATGGCTACTTACCTACATTATGTAAGAAGGTTAGATTTTTTTGAAAAGCCAGACTACGACTACTTAAGAAAGCTCTTCACAGACTTGCTTGATCGGAAAGGCTATATGTTTGATTATGAATATGACTGGACTGGCAAACAGTTGGTGAGTACAGTTCAGCTGTTAGTAATATAATGAGTTTTTCTGTAATCAGTTTTGAGTTTCATAAAATATGTGCTAATAGAGTTGTGAACAGCTGCTATTACTAGCCCATCTGCAGATGCATTTTCTGACATTATCTTCTGGCTTGAGTGCTTCATATTCAGTCTCTTTCCAAATGTGCTCTTAATATCAAAGTACATCTCTGCTCAATCCAAAATGAGGTGGTAGAAATTCTGATTGTTTTTTGAGTTGAAGAAACTTAAAATTTGACAAGTAATTGTCATTACTGCCTGTGTTTTTCTGTGAATAAAAGTACTTTTGAAATGCAGAGTTATAACTTCTCTGCATATGAAGTGTGTACTCCAGATATTTATCAGTTCATTATGAAGAAATATTGCATAGCTCATTGCATATTTCATCGCAGTGCAGCTAAGCTTTCAGGAAACATGCTGTTTATATAATTTAAGAAATGGGAGAGGATGGAGTTTTCTTCTCAATTTTTTCACTTTTTATTATGTAGGGAGGAGAGGCTAATATGTGTATGTTTGACTAGTTTCAGATTATGCACTTCACTCTGCAGTTCTCTGTGTGATTCTAAAAGAGTTGTAGCATTTTGCAAAATTGCAAAATGTTTTTTCACTGTTTAGCTTTAAAAAGTATTTTAAGCTTTTCATCAGGTTTCATCAAAATGTTGTAACAGCTAAGTGCAGAAAGTATCAGCTTAAAGTCTTTCAGAAAACTAATGTATGATAATATTTAGAATTGCTACTTCAGTACATTCTGTAAGTCATGGTTTGCTTTTTTCTTGTTGGTGTTAGTAAAAATCTAGTGAAAGTTCTGCTTTAATCTGATAATTTTGTGTTATTTGAAACTGTCAGATTCATAAAAAATTTTTTATTACAAACCAATAACTTTTGGTGAGACTTAGAAATTTATTTTTTTTACCAGTTGCTACATATTATTTATATTTGTAGCCTACTCCAGTGGGTTCAATACATTCAGACCCTGCAATGTCTTCAAACAGAGAAGCATATCAGCACAGAGACAGAATGCATCAATCCAAAAATCAGGTAAACTGCTCATATAAGATTATCAGCATTACTGTGTCTTTTGTCTAATGATTTGTGCTATGTTTTTATTAGAACTCGAAAATAAAATTTACTCTATGTTTTCTTTGTTTTCACTTTGATTTAAGTGGATCTTAGTTAAAGTCTATATATGTAGAGACACGTAAATATCTCCTAAAAGCTTGCTTGTTTGAAGCTATGATACAGTGTAGAGAATAAATAGTGGATTTTCTCCCTACTCATGCTTCTTTATTCACTGTCTTTCCTTCATACACTGTATCCTCTCTTTCAGTTCTAACACATATGTATAAAATTTTCACTTTTTTTTAAGACCAGGCTAATGACTTAGGTGGTAACAATGTTAGGAATTCAGAGCTGTGTCAGTTTACCTAAGCAAAATTGGAGGGTTGTGTTAGTGTGCTTTTTCTTACTAAGAATTTTGAGGTTTAGCAACTTCAGCTCTGTTTGAAAATTTATATGAAGGCATGTGTAAGTACATTGATAATGTGGAAGTGCAATCTATATAGGGACTGAGTGTGTAGTGCTTTTGTGCTTTTCAAAAATAATAGATGACAATTAATGCACAAATTGTTAATTTTTTTTCTTCTTTTGCATAAATCCTAATACATTCAAAAATGATAGTCAACAGACCATAGGGCAGCTTGGGACTCACAGCAAACCAATCCACATCATTTGAGGGTTCACCTGGCATCTGACAGACCTGGTGGCTCTGTACAGGTATTTTTTGCTTATTTGCATGAGCTAAATCAGTCGTTTTGCATTATGTAATACTACTTTCTTGTAATGTATCACATAATTCATGTTTTCATATTAAGTTTGCTAAGTAGTAATGTTCAGAATGCTGCTATTATTTATTATTTCACAGTTCAGTTGTCAAACCAAAAACAGATGCTGAAACTATGGAACTTTCTGTTGATGGAATTTTTCTTGCATGTATCTTAGTAAAGTCTTAAAACAGTTGAACTGTCTTTTTTACAGAATATATACTTACCTCAGTGCAAGCAACTGAAGTTTAGAGCTTTAAATGTATTAATTGTATTAGCAACTGAAACCCACTATTCACTGAATTCAATGTTGTTCAAGCTATGTTTTTTGTTCCTTACGTAAACATCAAATTAAAATGCTATTTAGTGATGTTTGCTTAAACATCACTCCTTTATTCAAGCATTAATTGACTAGAAAAATGTTCCTGGGGCAGCACCTCACATATCTCAGTGAAAAAATGTGTAGAAACCAACGGTTTTTCCTATATTATCAGTTTATTTCATCTTCAATGAGCTCTTTCCCTGGTTTGTTTTCAATTTTTAAAATTAATTTTTGAATTTTTTTATGTCTCGCTCTTTGAATATATTTAGGTGTGAAATGGTTTGAGTAATGTCTAAGGATTGATACTGAAATACTCAAAATGCCAACTGTGAATTCTACATGAGATTTTGAGCTCTGAGTCCAAAATGAAAATGATTTAGTTTTGTGAAGTCTTATCTGGGTGGGAGTTGTGTGTGGAAATTGTCTGCTGCATTTTTGGTTTTGACAATCTAAGTTACATATGTTTCTTCTGAAGTTTTTTTTTTTGAAAAAAATTTGTTACAGCCTGAAGAAAGAATGGAAAGTTGAGGGTACAGAAAACAAGGCTGCAGTCCTGTCAGTGTGATAACATTCTCTAAATTTCATTGCTTTAGAAACGGCTGTCATGTGTAATGCAAAAAAATCTAGGTGGTGATATTTATTACAGTGTATCAAGAAAAATTTAAAAGGTGTTTTGGTCCTCCCATTAATGTTTAAAATAACTTTCTTTTCCCGTATTTTAGGTTAGAAAAATACATTCTGAATTTGTTAAATTACAGTTAGTAGAACTTTCAGAGTGTCGTCATGTGACTCTGTGAATTGTGGCACTTAAGAAACCTTCTATTCTTTGTCAGGTGAAATGTAACAATTACAAGAAACTTTCTTCCATTGTAAAATATGCTAAATACCCCTTGGGCATGGGGAAAACATTTTCTAGGAAATAACACAAGTAACACTAGTATTCCGTACTCTTAATATAGTGTTCCTGTCCTTTTTCCTCACAGGCTACAGGCAGTCTGTCTCAGTTCAGATCATTTAGGTCCATCGAGGCAAAGCAATTGCAACGTGAATAAAAGCACTGTGCAAAACTGCAGCTATGGTCTGTGTCTTTGAAGATCAGGTGTTGTGCAGCAGGGTGTTTTCACACTGGATTGCTTTTTGTTGTGGAGTGGTCATGCGTCCTTATTAAGGGCACTTAAAAATTCACATAGTATCTCCAGTTATGCTGTGACATAGCCCCTAGCTGTTGTCAAACACCCCTTTGTTGCAGGGATACTAATGGAATCATGCTATTTGTTAACTTGGTTCATTAGCTAGCTTCTTCAGTAGCATTTCTAATAGCTTCCAAGGGGACAAATACTAAAAGTCCCACAGGAAATTGTTCAAAGGAAAAGTTGAGTCTGAGGTGTGAAATTAAAATATTTTTTGCTGTGATGTTAGTGAGCCATTGCTCATCTTTGAATTCAGTGTTATCAATTTTTCTGCAAGATAAGAAAATCTGTCAGATTATTTTAAAGTGACAGTGCAATGTTTTTAGGTCAGTGATATTAGTCATCTGTAATACTACTGCTGATATCATGTCTGAGGTTCATTTTTAGGCGATTATTAAAATGTGCTAGTGATTCTTTTCTGTGACATATTAACATTGAGGGGTCTGCATGTTGGTATATATGATTGTTAGCATACATTTGTATGCTCTTAGTGATAAGTTCAAGTGGGAACCATTGAAGTTCAAACTGGTTTGTTCATTAACAGATATTGTTCTGTTTTTTGTATTAGTTTATCTCAGACCCTAAGCCTGTGTTCAAAAGATCCTAATGCGCTTAGACATGTCTAATATTACTCTGTAGTAACAGTTAAAGTTCAAATAGTATTAGGAAATTGAGTTCTAAGGGGAAGACATCCCTTCTTCCGCTTACCTCAGTCCATGTTTCTAGTTCATGCAGACTTATTAATGATCAACTCTTATATCTGCCAGCAATTCATTCAACAGCTTTTGTGCCTTTGTTTTCCTAAGTTTGACTCACTTCTCAAAATGTCAGTTGTACAACACTGAATTACTTCTTTCTTTGCATGAGCTGCAGTCTGCTTGTGCACTCATAAATACTGTATTAATCTGGTCCTTTTATTCATCTGTTACTTTTTTTATCACTTACTGACTGATCTTCTTCCTCTTTTCTTTTTCTTTTTTCTCATTGGGAAATTCTTTAAAAGGAGGTTAGATTGAAAGATTGGGTTAAAGAGTTCCCAGTAAAGTACTTAGGAACTGCTTGAAAGATTTTTATATTTGATGTAAGTAGTTTTGAGTAGCAAGATTCCTCTCCTTCAAGAAGTCGAGATATTAAAAAAACAAATCAATTTTGCGTAGCTTTTGTGAACGAAAAAGGTATTATGATGACTTTTATTCTTTTGTTTTAACTGAAAACTTTCTGAAGGTAAAATAAAGAACTGTATAATATCATAATGAATTGCTTAGAGGCTTTAATTTTGGGTGGAGAATTCTGTTACTGAGATTCTTAGTGGAATGAAGGGGTTCTTTTCTATGTCTGTTTCAAATTTTTGCTATTCAAATTTTTGCTATTTGTGATTATAGTAATGAAAATCAGCAAAATTTGTTTTTTATGGCAGACTTTCCAACTGATTTTTGAATATAGCAAGTAAAAGATCAGTTTATGTAATCCAAAAGAAAGTATAGAGGCTGTAGATTTAGTGTTACCATTAATAATTGGTATTCAGGCTTAACTGTGTCTTGTTATAAAGGCCTTTATCAAGCTTCCAGAAGATCATGTATCTAAGAAATCAGTCTATTCCACAATTAATGTGTCATTAATGGCTAGTGGGTGGAACTTTTATTTCTTTACCTCATGGCATAGAGAGTATCAAGAAATAACCACTGATGCATATGCTTCTTTATATAGGTGCTCTTTGTATTAATCTTGTAAAGAACTGATTAAATTTGAAGGAATTAAATTTAAAGCAGGATGAAGTTATGAGAATTCTTAAAGTAGTTATAGGTTTTAAGTTTAGTGTTATACTCCCCCTTGAAAACAGGTGAGTAGCTTATCTTCAATATTGTGATACTTCTAACTTGAAACTTTAAAAATATTAGTTTTTTGAAACCTAATTATGTTACTATTCAAGGAAAAATGTTCATCTACATTTTTTGGTGCAAAACCAAATGGATTTTTTTCACTATGGTTGTATTCAAGTCTTCTAAGAGATTAATTGTGCCTCCCATTTTTTCATCAGGCTATTGATTTCATCAAGGGAAATCCATTCCAACTTGTGTCACAAGTAGAGAAATTAAATTAAAAGTTTCTCATAAAGGAAACTTAGTTTCATATAGCTTCTCTCTTCTAAAGTTTTAGCTTTTTATGTGGCTCTACTCTGATGATTTTTCACTGTGCCTTACTTGTTGTACATTCTGGCTACAGAATTTGGTGTACCACTCCTTCAGCGCATAGAGTGTCATCTGGATGATTTACTCTTGTTCAATTCTGTTACATTCCCGTATCCTCCTGCCTGTGTTGTGCAGATTTTTGAGCTGATTGGCATGTAGTTGGAGAGAAAAATATAATGATTTGCCTTTATTAAAGTCTCTTTTAGGTCAGATTGCGAAGTACTTTACTGATCTAACATGAAATTAAATACATACAGTTGTAGCCTTACTGACAGTGGAATTGAAGCACTCCTGCCTGTCTCTTGTACTCCTTTGTAGGAGTCTTTGCTAGTTTAATTTTCTTCATCTTAGTGGTGAGCTCCTAGAGCTGCTTTCAGCAGTAGTAGATTTGAGTGAAAGGGCATTTGTGGTTCTGGAGAAGCACAACTGATCCTGGTTTTTTGGATTTATACTATATATGCTTTCAACTTGTGCTTTCAGTGGTCGTAACTCTTTCCAGAAAGAAGAACTTCATGTTCCTCCCATCTAAACTAAGTCATGCAACAGGCAGTTATACCTCATAGTATTTGCTTGTGTATTTGTTGAATGTGTATGCCTGTGTTATGTGTGTGGGAAGGACTATGGTCTATTTCTCCTTGATATCTGTCAGAGGCAGAGATTATTAATTATTGACCAGAGCAAGGCAGGGCAGTCTTTTGCTATGTGGTGTGAAATTTTCAACAGTGTTTCAAATTCTCTTAAAGCAAAGAGTCAAAATAATAAACCAACTTAGGAAAAAAGAGATTTATCCAGCTAATGGAAACCACTGTCATGAAAAACTGAGTTTGAAGTCAGTTTGAAGAGTAAGCTGCAATAAGCATTGTTCTTTGTTAACAGATAGTAGTGCATTGACCCTAGAAAAGGGTGATTTTGGCTCCTTTGAAGATGAAGTCAGCTTAGATTAGTACAATACATACATAATACTTACAATATTACTAATGTAGGGAGGACTACTTTTGTATTTTCTGATTCAAATGAAGATGTGTACATAGTTAAGTTTGATCTCTTTTTTTGAAAGTGCTGTCCAAGAATATAGATGTGAATAATTGAACAAGTTCTCTGGGGAAAGAAGTGTGAAGGAGAGTGTCATGTGAAAGCCCCACAGATGCTACAGTTGGCAGTATGTTTGATATCTGTGTAGAAATCATACATTAGGAAAAGAGAAGAAAAGAGGACTTCTTGCAAATGCCTCTGTAAACTGTGACCTGGCTTTGCAACAGTTAGGAATGCTAAATTGTACTGTGCTTGCTTCCCATCGAGAAAGAGGCATATACCTGCCTTGGTATTTCTTGATATACCCCACTTCTGTTTGAGTGAACTGAAGACAAAGGCTTCTCTTTCTCATCAACCACTCTTACTCAATCTTGAGCATGGATCTGAGGTTCTTTTTAAGTCTAGATTATGGAGCAGAAATCCTGCATTATTAGGGCTGCAGGCAAGGTTGATTTCAATATTAATTGGGTGGCATTGCTGTATATGGATTAGTGCAGGCTGTAGTTTTGTTTAGTTATATAGACAGGCACAGGGAGCTAGCTCCATGTGAGCATGACCCCACCAATGATCCCTTCCAACCATAACCATTCTGTGCCCCTTTTCTTTGGAAGCAAACTCATTTGGTGGTCAAGTTGAGCAAAGTTTTTTTTTCCCTTACATTTTTATGACTGCTCCTGTCTTTGTTAGCAAATACTTCTGATGCACTTTTCCACTCTGGGTATTTTACAAGAAGCAATGAAATGACCTTCACAGTAAGATACCTGGTGAGGCGGTTGGGATAATACCCTTTCTTTGTAAATATGTACAATGATGGCAACTCAGAATATTCTGTGACTCTGTAAAACCCAATAACTAGTAACCCAGCATGTTTGGTTCAGGATGCCTTCCCCCCTCTCTTAAGGTTTGTTAAGTACAATTCCTACCTATTTCTGTCAGTGAACATGAAGTGCTTCTGTCATGCCCGGCAATATGAAACTAAGCTTAAGACACCTAGTTGAAATTCTGTTGACTTAGTTATCATTGCAGGAATAAAGTCCAGTCTCCCATGATTCCTTTAGTTATATTGACTAAGTAGTTAGATTCCTGCAATCTCACATATCTTTTATTTTGTTATGAGTCTGCAGGGGTTTTTTGGCAGTGGTTCCTATTTTACTGAGATTTTTAAAAGGACAAAACTCAGCCTGATGTCGGCAAAAGATGTGGAAAATGCCTTGAGTGCAGCAATCTCCTGAAGCACTGTACTTAGTGACAACAAGAACCACAAAACAAACCTCAGTAGGCTAGGCTCTTAGCTCTGGTTATAAATAGATGAGACATAACTGCTATAATAAGAGGAGAGCTTGGAAGAGTGAGGGAAATAATACTACGGTGGTGATTTTCCTTCCCTCTCCTTTCATCTACCTTAATCTCTGACCATCAGGCAATAATCTTGAATTATGGACTACTCTTAGTCTCCATAGCTAATTAATTATTTACAGATGTTTTCTGAAAACTTTTATATTATTTGTCCAGAATGACATTTTTATGCTTGCTGCCTTGCCAAGCAGTTGCTGCTACGTAGGAGCTAGTAGACCTCTCCATGATGTCAGTCAATTAGCACTGTCAGCAGCTCCGATGAGATAGGCACTTTTCTACAAACAGTTAACCATCTCCCTTTTTGTATTCTGTGGGGTGAATAACAGAGAAGCCTCTGGAATGGCTCATTTGTCATGCAGGAAAGCTGACAAGAACTGAGAGAGAGAATATTGGGTTCCACTTGGTTTGAAATCCAGACAAACATTCCCAGAGAATCACAGCTTTCACAGTGACTTCAACAATTTATATAGAAATTTGATATAACTGAACCAGGCCTTCATATTCACTCTGAGTATAAAGAGCTAAACTGAGGAACATAAATACACTGAAGAAGCAGAGATAGGGTTAGACTGACTGAACTGGTATTAGAGAAATGCTTAGTGCCTTCCCTTAAGGCTCTGAAGAGATGTGGGGGAGATTAGCAAATGGCATCCACAGAGTTGCTTTGCTTCTTCCACTCACTTTGAATCCATCATGTAGAGGTCAGTTCCACTAATAGATATGAAAGCAAAATTACAAGAGCACAGGAATGCCAGAATAAAACCTGGAGAAGATACTATTACTGGAATAAAAATAACTACGGAAATATCAAAATTTACTGTTTTTTAAAATTGTATTGTAACCTTAGGAATTAACAAATGTATGCCTCGCACTAGTATAATTTTAGGTCTTGCTTGTGATTTCAGGTAGTAAGCTCAACAAATGGAGAACTGAACACAGATGACCCAACTGCAGGCCGTTCAAATGCACCCATCACAGCTCCTGCAGAAGTAGAAGTAATGGATGAAACAAAGTATGTCCTTCTTTTTCTATTCTCTGGATGTTTTTTGCTCGGCTGCTTCAATATTTTTGTCATAGTTTTTCAGAAAATACTGTCTGAACTGAATAGCCATTGGTGAGGAGCAAAACTACAGTAATATACTTAATTTTTTCTTTAAGTTTTTAAATAGTAGAGTTCCTATAGCTTGTGCCTTTTTAGGCTGAGCCTTCAGTGACATGTCTTGCTATGCTGGCTAGAGAAGTGCATGCATTTTTGATATTTCAACTTATTTTGAAATATTTATTTTAAGATAGTGTTCTGACTACCAAAAGCCATGAATGGAAGATGTAAAATTCTTCCTCTATGTCATATTCTGATTCTCTTTTTTCCCTTACTCTCTTCCTATATAGCTGCCAGAAAGTGTTGAACATGTGGTGAGTTATACAGCACAGGCAGGCAGAAGTAGCCCCAGGAGCTTTGTTCTTGATATTGAGTTTAAAACTAATTTCATAAACTTAAAAATAAAATGTCTATTTCTAAATGACAAAATACATTTTAATTCTTTGAAACTATTAACTGTTTTTACAAAAAGCCACCTTTGGGAGCTGTTCTGCCTGCTTCAAATCCTGCTTACTTTTAAGTTGTGTAGTTTGTGATGTACTGTACATCAACCTTTTTAATGGGTACTAGAATATTTTTTCTTACTTTCTATTCTGTTTGAAAGGGGAAAGCATTCTTTTTAAATATTGCAGCATTCAGCTAGTGTATTAACATCTGGAAAATAACTCACATGAATAATAATTGCTAGCAAGTGTTTGAACTTTTCCAGTTATCTCTGTAAACAAAGTATTTATCAGAGTGTTAGTCTGTGACAACTTTCTAACTAATCACTAAAACATAACTTCAGGGTTCCTTAATGTTACAGTGTAATGAAAGGGAAAAATATCAAGAACTGTTACCATGGGATGGACAACTATTGTTTATATATTTGAGTAGTAAACTTAGACTTTCAAAATGGTACAGAAAAATATACTTGATAGCTAAAGGTGGTATGAATTCCAACGTGTTTTATTTTATTTTATAATTATGCTTGAAATAGGATTTTACATGGGTGTGGATCTAGTTTACCGTAAAATAGAGGCACAAAGGTTTGAAGGATACATGAGTAGCAGACCAATTCAGTAGCAGCAATTTTTCTAGGACGCATTTTCCTAACTTAGGGGAATTTCTCAAAGTGCAGTTTTTTTGGAAGTAATTGTTCCACGGGTTCTGGTTTTGGTAGGTAAGCTTTATTTGTATGTGTAATTAATAACTTTGAATGGAGATGTCTGTGGGGCCACATTTTTGCACTGGCTTTCTGTGAGCATTGAGAAGAACTAAATTCTTTACTGCCATCTTTGTGGAGCATGGTACTATATTACTGTATTATTGTCAAGAATACGGTAAATAAAATATATATTTTTTTTTTTGAAACAAAAAGAATCCAAAGGGGCAAGGATAATGATAGGCTGCCCATATATTAATTCCCTGTCCCCTCTCTTCAAATAAGCACAGTGATAATCTTCCTTATGCTCAGCTCATGTGCTCAAAAAAAAAGATTAAATTTCTTGCACTTTGAGCAGTGCTTAACACAATTAAACCCATTTTTAGATCCCTACTTTATTTAGTTATCTGCAGGAAGTTAAGAGAATTCTCAGAAGCCAAGATGCTCAGCTGCTTGAGAAGTGTAGAAGTTCACTTTTTCTGATATGAATACATAATGGACAAATATGCCATACTTGATCTTTTTGGCCTACTCTTAACTGGTTTTGTTACAGACAAAATAAGTAGTCTCACTGACCTACTCTTTAGATTGATTTTCTTTTTTTTTGAGTATGCAACACTCAAATTAGTTTTTTAGCACTGTCTGTTTAAGCTGAAGTTTCCTCAGTGACTAGAGGATTTTTGGAGGTAGTTTTTTATATTTTGAAGTTGTTTTATATGTTGGCAGTTATTAACATATATGCACGCCCACTCACCCTCACCGCCTCTCCAGCTTTGTTATCAAACATCAGTGCATAGGTACATATATTTTTTCAGAAAGAGCACTTTAGAAGATTTAGATAATTTTACATTTTAACATGGTCATTACAAGCCTAATATCAAAGGGGGTTGTGAGACATTTAAACATTTGTTTATAGCTTTTACACTGCTGAATAAGTTAAGGGAATGGGATTTCTAGTATCCTCCATGTCTGTGACATGGATTTTTTGGTTTTAAGGAGACATTGCTTTCTCAAAAGACTGTCACTTTGTGCCTCTTTCATAATCTTTTCTCCACCTGAAAGTATGAACAAAGCTAACCTCTCATGCTCATCTGTTTGTAACATTTCCTCATACTCTGAGAAGAGAAACTTGAATCTTATTTAGAAATGCTTCATTCTTTGTTCTAATGTTTTCTTGGTTTTAGAAACTTAGCATGACTTTATCTTTATTTAGAAGATTTTAAAAACAATTCCCCTCATGTGGGATTGCCCCCATTATGTATGATTTTAACTGTGAAGACAAATGTAATTTAGCTGAATATTAGAGCTTCTGCTACCATTTCAGTGAAATCCTGTAAATCAGAAAGGATAAGTTTGGGATTTTTTTCTTCATTAAGGATTTTATTGTTTTGGGATGCTTAACCAACATTTAACCAAACATTTCATTGTTTGATAAATATTTATTTACTCACATGCAGTATACATTCTAAATCTTATGCCATGTCATTTTTCTGGTGGTTGTGCAGCTAGCATGACTTTAGCAGTGGGTGTTCTGTTTTGATAATTTTGGTTCCTTTGCTTTTTTGTTTGTGAGTGTTGGGGATGGAGGGGGTTGTTGGGGTTTTTTTTGTTGGGTTTTTTTTGTTTTTTTTTTTTTTTGGGGGGGGGTTTTAGAAAAGTTGCTTTCTGCCCTATTTCAGTTGTTACTTAATGAAGCTATAAAGCAAGGAGAAAACTAACCTGGTCATTGTGCTGGCCTGACATTTGGGGATCTACAGATCTATCTATAATCTTCTACAGATGCTCTTTCATTTATCAGCTGAGCATTTAACCTGTCTTTACTGTTTGCTAGCCATCACAACAGTTGCTTCTATGAAGCCTCTGTGATTTGACTAACCAAAAGTCTCTTCTGTGGGATAGCAGAGAAGGGCAAACAGGCAATGATTGTATGATCTGTCTTTTTTGCATCTTGCATCTTTTTTGCCACTTCAAACACTTGTTACTAATGCTGCAGTAAAGTGCCTGCCACATGCTTGATGGCAAATATAAAAACGCAGCTATCTAAAGGCAAATTAAGTTGCTTTAGAATTCTGGTCCAAGGCATTGTCCAACTGGAAGGAAGGGTGTTAAGCAGGAAAAAGGATGCAATAATGTCTTGAGAAGAAGTATTCAAAACCATAATGCTGAGATTGCTACCTCAGATAATACCTCAAAGGTCACTTTAGATTGTAAAGGAAAAGTGCAGTGTTTTTTGCAGTTTATAGATTGCTATTATACTGCCTGCTCTAGAAATGTTCCATAAACTACGGATAAAAGTTAGCAGTCATTAAATGCTTTATTTAAAAGAAAATAATTTCCTGGAAGTAGATTTTTTTAAAAAGTTGTCTCTTCTGTATTTTGCATGCATTTTGAGTAGTATAATATATTTGTGGTTTAGTAGTCCTTAATAATGCACCTAAGCAATGTAATATCTGTATTTTGTGTAAGTGGCACTAACACCCTCTAGTGACAGTATACTTAAGAACAAGTTACATTGCTGTTATGAATTGTACTCATTGAGAGATTAAGCACTGTGAATCTGAGGGCTATGTTTCTTTCATAAAATTTATGGTCAGGCAATAGAGTCTGATCTGACATAATCCCACGTAAAGGTTTCATATATTTTAAAATTACATCTATTTGGCCTTGGAAGCCAATTTGAAGTCTAACACTTCTAGATTTAAAAATACACAATGTTTCAGCGTACTTCAGTCCGGATTTCCAGAACAGTCCTATGGTTTACAATTCATCATGGAATTTGCATTCTTTGAGTCCTTTTTAGATATGATATATATTAATAAGATATTTATTTTTTCACACCAAATAAAAGTTTTTAGCATTTAGTGATTTCTCCTTGAATTGAAATACCGTTGAATAGTTTTTATAATTAAAAAAACCCAAACAGAAGAACTGTTAATAGAAATTATACTCATTATAGTAGTATTATGAACTTCAAAAGACAAGAAGATTAAAAAAGTAGTGCTTTATATTGGTTAAAAATAGAACACTTGAATTCACCATTTCATGATCCCCTTTTTCTCTGGTTGACAGAGAAGTAGCAAACTAAGTAGGCTATGCAGAATAAATAAAAAATGGTATGAGATTTGCAGCAAGGATGAATTAAAATTTTCTAATAAGGAAAGCAAGAAAACATAAAGTATGCTTGAATTGCAAAGAGGATCCAAGTAGTCCTTAACATTTAAGAAGTCTGATCTACTTGGGTTGTGATCCATATAAGCAAAATATATTTAAAGACTGAAGAGTTAAAATTCTAGATAGCTGTTCTAGAATATAAATTAACTGTCTGCTGTACTTCCATCTTCCTACAGTTACTTATGTAACCTGGGTTCTGTATATGCTAATGTTACAAATCAAGACAGAATTTTTCTGTGGGTTTTCCCTGAGGCATGCTTATCTTGAGCAAGTATAAAAGTGATTTACCATCACAGTTGAGGGTAGTATTTCCTCTATTACAGGGTCATAGGATAATTCATGTTGAAAGAGAGGAGCACCGCTTTGCTTTGATGCATGACATATACATATATAAAATACTTGGGGTGAAAAAAGAATTAAACTAAATTGGAGTTCATACATCTGCAAGTAAATTCAAAGCTTAAGTCATAATGAATGTTAATGGTTGTAGGCAGATGCTAAAAATAGGGTTAGTAGTTATGGGGGAATTTCAGTTACATTCAGTGGCTACTACCCTTCAAACCAATTATATATCTTCTTTAAGAAGTACTTTAAATTTAGTAAATACATTATGATACTTCTGCTAGCTGTAAAAATACTTACCTGTGTAGTTTCCCCTATTTAATTTTGGCCTTCCTCTTCATCAATAACCAATGTTTTTTTCTACTGAAAGTTATGTAACTCTCAGAGCAGTTCTGGTTTGCCTCTGCCCACTGCTACTTTTTCAGTGACTGAGCGACAGAGTGCCTTGGATATTTTGAGAAGGTAACTTCTGTCTCCCCTTACTTTGAATGTTGTTCTCACCCCCTGTAGAACCTTATTTTTAGACCCTTTCCCTCCCTGATTTTTAAATGCTTTCCCCATTTCCCATATTCCAAACTAAATCATCTGGATTACTTCTGAATTTTAGTGATATAAAGTGCTTGGTGAACTTAAGGATTACTATCAAGGCTATTGATGCAGTACATTTATATTTTCACTACTGCTGTACTTCATAGTTTAAGACTCTTCAGTGTATGGCGCTGCAAGTGAGAATCCAATAACCAAACCACAGAACTCCATGGGGCAAGCTCTATTAGAGTAGACAGCTTGTATGCTCAGTTTTGATCACACACATTGTGAACACTTCAGTGTGAAGCTTTATTTTTAAAGGTTGTATTCAGGATCTGGGAGTTGCTTAAAATAAGCCTAACAGTAGAATTTAAATGAATTCTTTTTGTGTGAGTGTTATTTGTTGCTTTCCTCTTTAATTCATTTTCAAAAGTACTTTCTGGACTTCTACAGTCCTTCTGTATGTTATCTATATCTAACTCCCTCAACTCTTATTCATTTTCTAGTGTTCTTTCAGGTACTTTCAGATTGTCTCCATTTGCTAAGTGAAATTCACAGTGTTTGTCAATTTTAGTTTCATTCATGTGGTATGCAACAAAGCAGAAAAAAGAATATAATTGTTCTTTACATTTAAGCTGTGATTTCTCACTGTAGTAGTATTATCACAGCACTTGATCAGGACATTAATTATATTATTCATTAACATTTTTTTCTAAAATGTCTTGTGGAATAGCCTTGGAGAAAGTTTTTCCAAGTTCTGTTTGACAAAGGAAGCTCAAATTTTTCCTGGTTTTAGCAACAATAGCATCTTAAGTGCACAACTTAGGTGACACAGTCATAAGCACAGCCTTCTATTTGGCATATTGCCAGTTAATATTAAAGAGTACTCTTTCATAAGATGGAATGGTAATGGAATATTCTTAAAAATATATTTTTAAGTCAGCCTATAATACCTGTGCTTTTGATACTCTCATCAATGCTCTAAATTTAATAGCTACTTACACTATACTTTTTTAGTTTGATACTTTTTTTCCAAAAAAAAGGTGAAATGTGTCAGAAATACCTCTACTTCAGTTTCTTTCTCTAATAAATCAATTACCTGCAATAGAGCTTAATGTGTTCCTTGTGGTGCTGGCTATGCCTGAGCTACATACTTCAAATGAGATACAATAAATAGTTTAGTTTTGTGGTTTCTTTTTATATCATGTGTAATTCATGTCACACTTGCAGGTGCTGTTGCTTATTCAAGCGGAGAAAAAGGAAAACCATCCAGCGCAACAAATGACTAGAACCAAACAGAACCCGGGAAAATGCTTATTTGTTCAACTGTTGTCTTGTGATCTTAAAAAAACCCAAAAATCCACTAAAACAAAACCCAAAGCTAAAAACCTCCATAATAAACGCATTTTCTGAGGACTTTCTGAGAAACAGTATCATGCCTCTGTGCTTTGATTTGATTCTTCTGCATCCATCTTCTGTTTCTTTAATTCATCTGTTTTGAAAGCTTTAAGGTACTGTCAGATATGAGTGCTTCTTTGACCATTAACATATGGACCAGTGAAATGATAGAAAATGAACCACATCTTGAGCAAAACTGAACTTGAAAAGTATTTCTTCTTTCCTAGGAAGTAGTAGCAGTGTCTTAGATGAAGACGGATGTCATAAATCAATTATTTGAGTTTTTAGTAGTGTATCTAAAGCAGTTTTCTTCAAAAATGAAGAAGAAAAATACAGATACACAACCATATTGTGAAATAATAAAATCTTAAGACTTATTTTGTGACACTTGCATTATTTTTCTTCTTTTGCCTCAGTATTACTTGTTAGCCAGATTGTTACTCTAATCAAATTGTCACTCTCTAGAAATACTGAGGATGCTGGCTTAACTGTTGACAGTTGTCAAAATGTCGATGCTCCTAACGGAAAATATTTCCAGTATCCTCTCAGTTTGAAAACCTGTTTTTATTTTGCCTACAATGAAAATTGTGGTACAGGAAAAATTGTAAGAGTGTTTGTGCAAAGAATACAAATGTTTGTATCATTTAAGTTGCGTATCTGGTAATGTTAATAAGATCAAACTACCTTTTCAAAAGAGTTCTGCAGAGCAAATATTGAATCAGGTTAGAGCAGAATAAATATTAAAGCCTGTATGTTCACTAAGGTAGTTGATGATTGACAGCATCTTTAACTTGAAAATATGGATGTGCCATGTAAAGTTAGAGGTGTATTATTTTGCTCTTTAATTTAGAAAACAAATGTAATGGATGTGAATTAGACTTCTGCCTTCGCTACATACTAGTCCAGAGCATCCCAAATTTTGTGCCTCTTTTCCCCTGGAATTTTCTTCTTTTGGAGTGTAAGGTCACTAGTGTTGTAAGATGGCAAGGATGTGTCAGATGATTCTCTACAGTCCAATGAAATGCTTACAATATGAAAAAACCAACAGTTCTGTTTGCAAGACAGCCCATTTTATATTTTTTTCTTCAGAAAATATATGCATCTTTTAAAGCCATAATGACAGAGTTGAGGTTTTGTCGTGTTTAACTGCCAGTTATTGAAGAAGAGCTGTGGAAGATGGAAGTGACAAGACCAATCTGTTGACCAAAACACAGATTATCTCTGTTTCTTTAGAATTCTTTTAGCGCTAAGTAGCATCTTTTTTCTGTCCACAGATGTCTTTTGGCATACTTATTTATTTTTAATCTGTTTTGTGGTAGCATTTAAAATGTATATAAAGGCAAAAGTACACCTTTCAATTGATCATTGCATTTACAAGGATTTTAATTTTATTTTGTAATTTATTTTTCATTAAGAGCCAAAAGTGTACTTTATTGTTTGGATTATATGCTCATATGTATACTTTGATCTTTGTCATTATTACTGTTCATGCTCTTAAATTTTTGTTTTAGAAAACCTGAACTTGGCTTACAAAAACACAAGTTTCTGCTCTAACAGTGTGTTACTGATTATTTCAGACTCATGAAGTTAGTTTGTTTTTGTTTGAGCTAAGAAGTAGGTCACTTGACCATTTTCTTATGGAAACACATCCTTCTTTGTAGTACTTGACCAAAACGGTTGCTTGTACATGTGGTATGTGTATTTCTCACACACCTGATGAATCTTGTTCTTGCAGGTTTTTGATCTCTACATTGTTTGTATGATCGGAACTCCATAACAAGACAGTGAGAATATTATGGACTTAAAATGGTTGAATATATAAAAGCTGTTAATTTGTGAAATGACTACCAAGGCACTTGCTTTTCAGCAATTTTTAAGTGCTTAATTTTCATGCGGAAGAAGGTTTTCTTCTAGTAAAGCAGTCAGCATTAATGTAGGTATACCAATATCATTTGCATTTATATACTTCCTGTCTACAGTAATGAAGTAAACAATGGCTGGATGTCTAAAACTGAAATACATCCCTGTTTAAATGTAAGAAAAAAAATATGGTTTTTTAAAATTTGCCTTTCCCCGCCTATCCCACAGCCTTTGATAAAATATTGTTTTAGGATATGCTGAACAAATTTAATCTCTTTGGATGACAAGGAATTTGAAAGCATGATTCTCATAATGCTGTCTTGACTTACAGTTGTGTTTGTTTACTTAACAGATGTTACTGTTATGTGCTTTAATAGACCTGGTAACAGCAATGGAGTGAGGAGACCTCAGTGCACACATTTAAAATCTACTCATGAATTGAGTTTTTTTCTGTCTGTGCCACCTAAGAAAAGACCTGAGAAGGTCTAGGAAATGCATTGAAAGAACATTTTGGGTTAGAAGGGGTCCTTATATAACATCTAGTCCAAACACAAACCACCACTACCGCCTCCTAATGTAAGTGTGGAAAAGTTTCACTGGATCAGGTTGCTCAAGCTCCATCCACCCCAAGTTTGAGCGTTTCGAAGGATGGGGTATCCACATCTTCAGGCAACTTCCTCCAGATGTCTGTCTCACCACCCCTGTGGAAAAAAGGTCTTCCTTACATCCAGTCTAAATCTACCCTCTTTCAGTTTAGTCTGTAATTTCTTGTTCTGGCACAGGCCTTGGTAAAAAGTTTCCATGTTTTACACTGCAAGTATTGAAAGCCCACAGTGAGGTATTGCCAGAGTCATCTTTTCTCCAGGCTGAAAAACCTTAATACTCAGCCTTTCCTCCTCATAGGAGGGGTGTTCTCATCCTCTCATGATTTTTGCTGCCTTCTCTGGACCTTCTCTAACAAGTAGCAAGTGTTTCTCATGCTGGGAACCCAAGAGCAAGACACAGCACTGCAGTGGGGTCTCACTAGGGCAGAGCCGAGGGGGAAGAATCTCCTCCCTTGCCCTGCTGCCCACGCTGCTTTGGATGCAGCCCAGGACATGGTTGGCTTTCTGAGCTGAGTGCACATTGCTGTGTCATGTCTAATTCTTCATTCGTCAATATCCCCAAGTCCTTCTCTGGTCTCAAGCCCTTCATCCACCAGTCTATACTTAGAGTTGGGGTTGCCCTGGGCTACGTGCAGGATGTTGAACTTGCTGTCATTCAGCAAGTGCGTTGGTGCACTCCAGAATCTTGTCAAGATCCTGAAGTACATAGAAGGTAGCTTTTGATAAAGGTCCATTCCTAGGTCTGTTGTTGGCAACTAAAGATAGTATGATGAGTGAACATAGGTGGTTGTCTTGGTCGCAGTTGATTATGAAGATATTAAATTTAAAATATTTGGCACTATGAAAAAAAGTCAGCAGAGATACTACCTAGGATTATGGAAGTGAAGGCTTTTGGCTTTCCAGGGTGTTTTGGTCCAGGCACCCTAGTGGACTTGTATACAAAGAAAGGCTTCTGGGTGTTATGGTGGTTGGAGACTGTCTTGGGCACAGAGATCACAAAATGGTAGAGCTTTTGATTCTCAGAGAAGTGAGGAGGCGGATCAGCAGAACTTCCACCTTGGACTTCTGGAGGATGGACTGTGGCCTTTCAGCTTTAAATCAGAGCAGACTTTGTATAGTATGGAATATTGCTTTGGTGAGTTCAGGTCAGTTGTGCTGTTTGTGTCCCCTCCACAGGTTTGCCCAGCCCCAGCCTGCTAGTAGTGAGGGTGCAGAATCTTGGGGAGACGGTGATGCTGGGCCAGGACTGCTCAGAAATAGCCAAAACACCACTCTGTTACCAGCACCTCACCAGTCACTGACACAGCACAACAATGTAAGGGCTGCTGTGGGGAAAAGAACCCATCCCAGCCAGACCCAATACAAGTAAATATGGTACTACTCATCTGCAAGAAGGCTGGAAGGAAGATCCAGGGAACCAACAGGCCTGTCAGCCTGACCTCAGTGTTGGGGAAGGTCATGGAACAGATAATTTTGATTGTGATCACATGGCAATCACATACAGCATGAGCAGGATACTGGGCCCAGCCAACACAGGTTTACAAAAGACAAGTCCTGCTAAGGCCACATGGTTGTCTTTGGCAAGGTGACCTTAGTGAATGAGGGGAAGACTGGATGTTGTCTGCCTGGGCTTTACTGAACCCTTTGACACCATTTCCCCCAGAATTCTGCTGGAGAAACTGGCTGCTCATGGCTTGAAATGATGCACTTGTCACTGGGTAAAAAACTGGCTGTGTGGTTGGGCCGAGAGAGTGGAGGTGAATTGGGGTTACATCCAGCTGACAGCTGGTCTTATCTGTGATCTGAACCAGGGCATTGAGTGTAGCCTCAGTAAGTTTACAGATGGCACTACATTGGCCAGGAGTGTCCATCTGCTGGCAGGTAGGAAGGTCCTGCTGAGACCTAGACAGGCTGTGGGCTGAGGTTATTGAACAAAAACCTCAAGGCTGAGTGCTGAAATTGTTAGCAACTTATCCTACCTTTACGATAACCCCAGGCAGAGCTGGGGAAAGAGTGACTGAAAAGGTGCTCAGCAGAAAAGGATCCCTGAGGGTGCTGGTTAACAGCAGCTGAACACAAGCTAGCTGTGCCCAGAGGAAGGCATCCCGGTCTGTATCAAAAATGGTGTGGCCAGTAGGAGCAGGGATAATCCCAGCAGGACAGTTCCCCTATACAGGACACTGGGGAGGCCACATCTCAAGTCCTGTGTCCATTTCTGGGCCTCAGTTCAGGAAAGACATTGAAGTGCTGGTGCCAGTCCAGAGAAGGGAAATAGAGCTGGGGAAGGCTCTGGAGCACAAGTCTTACGCAGAGTGGCTGAGGGAGCTGGGAGTGTTTAGCCTGAGAAAGAAGGCTCACGGGACTTTGAAGGTGTAGTCAGGTGGGGGTCAGTGTCTTTGCTGAAGAAACAAGTGACAGGACAAGAGGAAATGGCCTGATACGTCACCAGTACAAGTTTAGATTGTATCTTAGGGAAAGATTTCTTCTTTGAGGGGTTCTGAAACATTGGAAGTGGCTGCCCAGGGAAATAGAGCAGTCACCATCCCTGGTGGTATTTAAAACATGTGATGCTTCAGTACCTGGTTTAGTGGTGGGCTTGGCAGTGCTAAGAGTGACTGGGCTTGATGATCCTAAAGAGCTTTTGCAACAGAATTCTGTATTAATGCTAGGAATGTACTACTGTACCATATTCAAAAGCATGAAGTGCTGGCATTGACTGGCCATGAAGAGCCATAGATAAACAGTTGCTTTTCTGTGGTTCAGTTTGAGACAGTATAGCTGCAAAATATTTTTTTGGTTTTTGAGGCAGTTGTCTGTGGTTGGCTATGTAAACCACTTGGTTTGACCAGTTGACACTTGATGCATAGGTTTCTAACTGAGTCTTAAATTCATCACAAATTATTTTAGTATTTTCTTTATTGTTCATTTCTTGCATTGGCTAGCAAGTTTGTTGTGGTGCACCTAAACAAAATAGCAAGAATTCTTTACTGCTTCAGGGATAGAAATCTTGAGATTTCAGTAGTAGTTCAATATTCAATATTTTGGTTTTGTGGGTACATAGGTTCTGAACTTGGGTTCAGAATTTCTATTTGAATTAATTTTTGAAGGGTAAACCTGTTTGTTTCATCACCTCAGAATGTATACTGTCTGCATTCTGCCATGTAGGGTTGCCCTGAGGATCTCTGCTAGAGGTTTTGTTTTTCACATTGATGCCCTCTTTTCATGAACAAGAGGGATTGAAGACAAAGTTCTTTAGAGCTTGCAAGAATTAGGTAGTTAGTAAGTCTACATAAATTACTCCAATTTGATTGCTAAATGTCCCTGCATGGACTAAAATCACAGCTGGATGTAACAATCCAAATTTGCTGAGGTAAAGCCAAGTATGAAAAGTTTCCTACATGTAGGACAAGTTAATGTATTTCTATATTTATTTTCTTAAGTGTAGAAATTGTATTCTATAATCTGGTTGTGCTATGCCATTTTATGAAATAGTTACAGAAAACTACCCTTTCTGGAAAAGACAAAAACTTTTGTAGTCTTAGGAATACCCACATGCTGCAGGTGAAATGAGCCCTCTGTATGAATGACTAGTACAGAGAATTTCAGTATCTGTAAATTCTGCCACCCAGTTAAGCATCAGTTTTATGTAGTGCATAATTGAAGAAACTCCTGCTACAATGAACAGGAAACTTGTCAGCTTTGTCATGTTCTTGCTTGGTTGTATCAGGATTTTCTTCCACCTGCAGTTTCTTTGCAGGAAGCTCTGTGAGTTCCGTGTCCATTTTGGAAGGGTAGTTTACTTCAAGGTGAGCACAGATGCTGCAAATGCACTTGAGCATGGCCATATGAATTGCACTATGTTGCAATACTGAAAGTGAGCGAATGAAAGAGGGCGCTGTTTGAAGCTCTCTGTGCTGTCGATACCTTCTCTTTTCTGAGGAGACCACAGGCAGTGTGCGTGGCCTGGGATGCACTGATACATGAGGTGAGTGGAAACACTGGTGTCAATTTGTATGTTAAATGTTAGCAAAACTCAGTTTATTTCTTAAGTGGTGTTGTTGTTGGGATTTTTGTTTGTTTGTCTGTTTGTTTTTTTTACTATAAAATAAATATAAATGAAAGTTCTGCTGAATCCTCCCCACACCACAGTGGATATTTTTGCTCACTCCTGGGGTTTGTGCACCACATGTTGGAGCCCAGGAGCTGAGAAGACTGGGGGGTGGCAAAATCTGCTTGTCCTCTGCAGAAAACCACATTTACAAAGCTAGTTTTCAGCAGCAGGCTCAGTACAAATGGTGTCCACAGCTCTTAGTCAATGTTTGTAACAGTAATGGGTTTTTTGGATAGGTTTTGGTAGGAAGCGTGTTTCCACCTTTTAACCTTTGTTGAACTCATGCCCCCACTTTGATTTGCTTCGATACAACTTTACACAAACTTGGAAAGCTCTCAAATTAGCTCCAAGGTCTGTGATTCAGCCATAAAATGACAAGACAACTGGAAAGAGTTTGTTATTTGGATAGTTTATTTCCAGATGTTTGGCAGTCTGCTGTCTGGGTGCCTATGGGGGACTTAGTCCAGTCTAATGGGGGCTAGAGTCCCAGCCTTTTGCTTGCACTGTCAGGGAGGGACGTCTGGGAGCTGTGGCCTGAGCATAGCCAGAGCAGACAATTTTACCAGAGTGGACAATGATGTAAAACTGTGGGTGCCCGAAGGGATGCAGGGCAGCCCCAGGGGCCAGCAGAGCTGCTGTGCAGGACGACAGCAGGGTGTGAGGACCTAAAGACCACAATTGCCCATCTGGAAACAGTCAATGCCACAGAAGGAACTTGCTCTAAGATGGATCACCCAAGCAGGAACTTGAGGTAAGCATAGACAGGAGAAATTTACAACAGGAAGATGCTAATTAGAAGCGTGATGGAGGTGAGGTTTGGTTAGCTCAACCTAGGTAACGCATCCAAACAAAAGATTCCTTCTCTGGTGAACTGTGAGAAAGGAAGCAACTGCTCATGCACATGCCACCCCAATTTACAGGAACACCTGCGACCAACCTGTGGATACCTGGAACTTGGACTGTATAAAAGTGGTTTCCCCAGAAGAATGACTCCAGGATGCCCCGCTGAGAGGCCCAGAGTGAAGAAGCATGAGTGAGACACTGCTGGAACCATGGGTGGTGACTATTTTCTGCTTCATCTCCCTCTTTCTCCTTTACCCCACTCCTTTTTTCTATTTCTTTTTTCTACCTCACATTTACATTTTAAAAAAATCCTTATTACTGACTTTGGCATAGGGCCTCATTCGCACCTTAATTTGGACAGAAGCATCTTTCACTATTTGGATCATAATAGCATGAAGCTGCTGCTCCTCCCATCTCTTCTGGGCTTCTCTGGGAGCAGTTTTCTTTCAAAGCCAAGCCTGCAGAAATGCAGCTGTTGGTCTCCTCTTGCAGATGACTATTTTCTTGCACCTCTCAAGCAGGTGGGGATCATCTCGCTTGAAATTAGGGTTGTAGGAGAATAGTAATTAAAATCAGCAAAAACAGTTCTAACTAGTTGCCAGCCTTTGAAGACACCAGGATAGGAGAACTTAGCCTTATGCTGGTGAAAGACTAACGTGGGTCTTGAAGAGGTTTAATGGGCGTTTGAAACCTAAAGCTTAGACTAAACCTTAAGCTTATGATTGTGCTAGGTTTCTGTTAAGTAGTGAACACCCTTAAGAAGAAAAAAAGGAAGAATTGAATCTTCGCCCTCCTCCTCCTCTCCTTCAATTCCAAGGCTTATGTTACTGTAAGGTGAACCTCTGGTACCAGAATCATTCTGAGTCAGTTTGTGTGGAGGGGAAGTGATGCGGATTGCCAGTTAGCTGGGCTTTGCTGTTACCCTGCAGTACTGTTCAGCTCAATAGCCTGGGAAGGAAGGGCAGTGTCTTTGTGCTGAGAAAGTGTGGGTGGCCAAGCCAACAGGAGACATCTGGGACAGGTTTGTACCAGCTGTTGAAACAGTAAGTAGTACCAGAACTGTACAAAAATTATGGCTACCACTGAGAGCTATTACAGGAGATTGCTTGATGTATTTGCTT
Source organism: Chamaea fasciata (assembly GCF_029207755.1). Taxonomy (NCBI): domain Eukaryota; kingdom Metazoa; phylum Chordata; class Aves; order Passeriformes; family Sylviidae; genus Chamaea; species Chamaea fasciata. Next base: position 42,686,706 of record NW_027094089.1, read on the forward strand.
TAATAAGATTCTTTTGGCAACCATGAAGTTGTCAAAAGGCTAGAGCTAGAGGAGATACTGAGGAAGAAAGTTTTGGGAAAATATTTCTGCTCTGGTCCATCTTTCATGCCTGCCTGGAAATTATTTTCATCCTTTGTAGATGCTAAACCTCAAAAGGTGTTCTGTTGTCTCATCCTTAAGGACAGGAGAAGTTAAGTCTGCTGATATATCTGGAGCAGCAACCGATGATGATCCTGCTCTCCTCACCACCAAGCGTAGGCTGCAGCCCTGCTGTTGCTCCAAGTAACTAGTGGCTGTGCAAGTCTGAAGTATCCAGGAAAGTAGGCTTAGAAGGTTGACATATTTCAAAAGAATTACCATTTTAAAAGTAAATTGGACTTCTTTCTTCCTGAAAACTGAGGAGACTGTCCTGCTGATGGAAATTACCTCTGCCTGCTGGAAGTTCAAGGCTGAGGCTGAAATCCCAACAACAACACTACGACTGTGTTGAGTTATATTGCAAAGTTTCAGTAGCAGGAGGCTGTTGGGGTGGTTTCTGTGAGAAGCTGCCAGAAGCTTTCCCCATGTCAAACAGAGCCAGTGCCAGCTGGCTTTAGGATAGACCCACTGCTGGCCGAGGCTGGGCCCATCAGTGACAGTGATAGCGCCTTTGAGACAACAAATTAAACAGGGGGAAGAAGATTTTGTGCAGGAGCAATTGCAGCCAGGGAAGAATGGAGTGAGAATATGTGGTAGAAAGAGTTCTGCAGACATCAAGGAGGAGAAGGAGAGGCAGGAGGTGCTCCAGGTGCCAGAGCGGAGACTCCCCTGCAGCCCCTGGTGCAGACCATGATGAGGCAGGATGTTCCTCTGCAGTCCATGGAAATCCATGGTGGAGCTGAGGTCCATTTGCAGCCTGGGAAGGATCTCACACTGGAGCTGTTGGGTGCCCAAAGGAGGCTTTGACCCTGTGGGAGGCCTGGACTGGAGCAGGACCTGTGGCCCCATGAAGAGATGAGCCCATGCTGTAGCAGGTTTTCTGGCAGGATTTGTGACCCTGTGAAGGACCCTCAGTGGAGCAGTTCGTGAAGAACTGCAGCATGTGGAAGGGCTCGTGTTGGAGAAGTTCATGGAGTACTGTCTCCCTTGGAAAGGATTCCTGCAATGGATTAGGGGAAGAATGTGATCAGTCCTCCCCCTTTGAAGGAAGAGTGGCAGAGTCGTGTGGTGAAGTGACCACAGCCCCTATTCCCTGTCCCCCGGCACTGCAGGGTGCAGGAGGTAGAGAATTTGGCAGTGAAGCTGAGCCTGGGAAAGATGGGAAGGATGGGGATTTAAAGTACATTTTTTACCACTTGTGCAGACACAAAACTGACATTGCAGCTGAATTAGTTTTTGAATGGTGTTCCTTCTTTTTTTTTTTTTTTTTCTTTTTTTTTAAACAGAATTCCTGCTATGGGTGCTATAATAATGTAATTTTAGTTGTTCTGCAATGTTGCCACTTAAAGTGAACATTTAAAAGTTCTTATTATATGTGCTCTGGAATGGAAATAGTTATTTTCAAATAAAATATGCTTTATTGAGAAATATCATGAGGAATTGAATAACTGCTTCAGAAAATGCTCCGTTTTGTAGCAAAACTTTTTAGGCGAAAAAAACCCCAAACCCCACAAGCACACAACATGCACACAAAACACCCAACCAAACTACTGTTCTTTTGTTAAATATGTTAAACTAGTAATGTTCAATAGATGTCTCATGTAACTAGTCTACAAAAACTGTATATTTTTTATTTAAGAACTATCCTATAAATATTTATTTCTGTAAAAATTGTTGATATTATTGTTTTAAATTATACATTAGAGCATTTTCTATATGATAGAGCATTGGAAACATACTTACAGAGCACAAATTATATCTGCATATTTCAAAATACAGAAAAAAAACCCCCAAAAACCCCACAATGTTTTTAACCAGAAAAATGCACTCAAATTTTCAGAAGCTGTCTTTCCATGACAGCAATATCTATTGTTCTGATCCTTCAATATCTTTGGAAGTGTAATGTACAAATGTGTAATGCAGAAATTAGCAGAGTAGCTATGGTAGTGCGTACTGATGACAAGCAAGGAGCTGAGGCACTAGTGTGCAGATAAAACTGAATTAAAGATCGACCACATCTTTCATCATGAAACTAGAGCTGTGCTGTTATTCTTATTGATCTGGTTTAATATTAACATGAAGCTCAACAGCTTATAGATCTGTTTGGGATCCTTTCTTTGCATACACCAAAAATGTAATATTTTGCCAATGGAGAAAGAATACATGAATGAAACTCAGGCACCGACAGGCCTGAGCCTCAGTGGTTTGGTCTGGTTTGCTTGGTTTTAACTGTGTAGTTCAGTAAGTTTTGAATCTCTGTTTGTTTGTTTTCCCCTATCTGTGTCATATACATAAACTATTTTCCTGACCTAAACGAGAGAAAATGGGGTTAGGGGAAAAAAAGAAACTTGAAGAAATGCTCTATTATAGATGATTATAACAAGGAATTTAAAAGGTGTGCCACAACTGAAAAACTTGAAACATTACAATTCCTTTCATGTGAAGCTTAGTGTGACCTTCATTGTTGGAAATAGCAGGAAGTATTATTTCTGCAATGAATGTAATGTCGCTGTGGACCTCGCGTTAGAGATAGAAATGAAATGAGACACTTCAAAGTTTCAGCGACAAAAGCCATACTTTAATGTTGCATCCTATTTTTATACAGTTTTCCAAGTCATTGTGTTTAATTCTGATTGGTTAGTAACTTTCTTGCCACTCAATTAATTGGTTAGAAGGTCCTTGCGTGTGCACATGCTGAGGCTCTCTCTTTGAACAGGTGTTTGTATTTTTTTCTTTGTGGATTCTCACGGGATAGACTTTATTTTTCACAGATGCAAACTGCCTTCTTATAAGAATAGATTGTTATGCAAACTGATTCTCATTAATCTTTCCCATGGGAACTTAACAGGCTAGCTGTTAGTTCAGCTGAAATAGCAACAATGCCTGATTCTACAAGGCCTTTCTTTTATGAAGTTTTACCTATATGCAACAATATACTACACTTTCAGTAGATGTGAAGCAGAAAGCTTAGCATGAATAAATACAGATATAAATTGCCAGGTTAGAGTTTTAGTTAGAGTTCATGTTAAGCAGTAATATAAATGTAAGAGCTTACTTTGAAATGAAATTTGTGATATAAAGATCAAACCTGCGTATGAGAGTCTTTTAAAGAAATCTGTTTTACTGAGAAGATTACAATTTTGTTTCAGTAGACAGTAACATGGTACAACAAACCTAGGTCATTTCTGCTGGATAAATGTGATAGGAACTAGGATCTGATTCAGCAGAAAAACTGCATCTGCTTCCATGTGAATGATCTTACCACACAAGAAAGAACTATCTTTTTTAAAAATAGGAATTCTGTACTTAGATCAAAAGAAAATAAAAAAGTAGTTGTCACAAAATTTGACATTAGAATACTCATGCACTGAACTTTGTAGTTGCTGAAGCATTTTAGTGATTTAAATTCAGGCATTCCCTTTTAGCAGAGGTAAAATGTTCACGTGTAGATATCACTGACACCGTGCTTGTTTGTACTTTTCCTTCAGCAAGCACAGTGACGTCAGAGCAGTGTGGCAGTGAGACATCACAACCTGTGAATGGATGAGGGTGCAGAGCTAAAGGTGCAAAATCAGTTTGCATGGAAACTCAGCAGATCATTTCTAGTCCATGTGTCATGTGGAGATACAAAGCTGTCTGGATCAACAGCTGTGAAGCTTTTAATGAAATATACTGAAACTAAGATGACTTATCAGAAACCACAAGTAGTCTTAGCATAGGCAAGTGATTGCAAGGACATTTCTAATGAAATTTTGTGATTTTTTTCAAATGTAGTGTTTCCAAATATGCTTAAGAGTGAAAATGGGTAAGGTTTTGAAAGTGACACTGCAAGAACAGTACATTGCAGCAGACTGAATGTGTATTGAGCAGTCTAGTCTGTCACTGTGAGTGTTCACCATTAGCTACCTAAGAAAGAGTGTGAGAAAAGGAAAGATTATACTAACATTTCTCCCAATAATCAACTCTCTCAACATTACATAGTTCAGGAATGTTCTCAGTCATAAGCAGTATTTATCAGTTTAATAACCTCACTGAATTTTATTTTTTCTTTGATTGTCTGATTGCTTTGTGAATTGGCATGTGCCTCTTTTAGACACTAGATGAATGGAAAGTCTTGCTGTTAGTATTTCTACATGAGTTCAACATGTAGGAATGTTTGGATAAGCTCTCAAACCGAGCTTATCCAAAACTTAGTTTTGGTTTGTTGGAGTTTTTTGTTTTGTTTGAGGATTTTTTTATGTTGGGTGGATTTTTTTTGGTGGTGGTGTGGTGGTAGTTTTGTTTTTGGTTGGGATTTTTTTGGTCTTTTTGCTTTTGTTGGTTTGGGGTTTTTAACTTCTGAAAATACGCATTAGCACATGTAGGAAATGAGTGATATGGAAATAAATGTAGGAAGTAACTGATAATTCTGTGCAATCATTGCACAACTTGAGAGGCTGATAATCAGAAATGCAAGATCATAAAATGCTACCGCTTAAGTGGGATAGTTTTGTTGGCTGCAAAATATCTCTCTCAGCTTGTCATTGTGCTGATGTTACTAGAATTTTTTAAAACTTACCTTAGACTGTCACTGAGCAACTTCAGCTGGTCATAGTCCAAGGGCCTGATTTCACACATGTCCCCTCTATTGTTGTGGCATGGCAGTGGTAAGGAAATTCAGAAACAGCTACAACATTATTTTAATTGGCAGGTTTTGATGGTCTTGATTGTCCTGGCACATTAACTTTTCCTGATATATAGTTTTGAATACTTCTTAATGTTTATTTTATGTTCTAGGCTTTGTGGTCTTTTGTTGTTGTTTAGTTTTTTGGGTTATATGTGTGTTTTGTTGGTGGTGGTAGTTTCAATTGCCATTCAGAACATGTTGCAATATTTCACGATATCAAGGAAAATAATCTGAAATGGACAATTGGTATAATTTTCCTACTTGGAATGCTTGTTTTGACATCTGGCATATTTTGTCTGCATATAGTTTTTAATTTTCATTTCTGCTTACATTGTGGAAACCAGATAGATTTGTCTCAAATTGTCATCTTTTGGAACTTTCAATAATTAGTGTAGGTCTTGATTTCTGAGCAGCTAATAAATGAAAAAATGTAGTCTGTTCAGTTGCTTTCTAATTATACACATCTCTGTTTTAAAGTCCTCAAGGCAGAAATTAAAAATACCAGTGTGACATCAGTTGTGATCTTTGAACACATTAAAGAAAAAATATTAATGCTACAACATATGCACCATATTTGTAGAGAGTTTGATCTTCTTTGTAATGTTCACTCACTGTTTAGCCACAGGCTTTCAAAAGTGAACTTTTATTTTGGACATTTTTCCCCCCAATGTTTATTCTTTATTTAAGTCTTGAGAGACCTTTTAAAATATATTTTTTATCATCTAACAAGTATGCCTTCTATTTCTTTTTAAACAGCAATGTAAATTCTCACTGTTGCTAGAGAAAGTGCAATTAACCACGTTAGGCATATGTGTTTGTAGTTAATTCTAACTTTATTTTGTTCATTTTGTGATGCAATTTTCCCTTAGGCTTCAGCTTCTACTCCTGTACTCATTTTTAGCCTGTATATTCATTGACACAAAGGCTTGTCTTGTCTTTACTTGCAGTGTAAAGTACCATGCTGCAGCATCAATATTTCAGAGAAAATACTGTCTTCTGACACTATATGTACAAAATCTCAGTAATAACAGATGGTACACAAGGTTTTTGCCCACTGCCTTAATATCATAACTTACAGTTCGTGAACTGTTTACTAGAACATTAGACACATGAAAGCAAAATTCTGCGATCGTAATAGCTGGCTTCACTTAACACAGTCTGCTAACAAACAGCAACTGGCTATTTCAAGTTTCTGGCTGTAAAACTCTAGAGAGCTTTTAGTAATAATGTAGCATCATAAATATTGTATTGACTGCTTGCTTATTATATGTTTGCCATTGACTATGTATGATCCTTCTGTGGATAATGCTTGTAGCAGTCTGGCTGATGGTAAAATTTGCAGGTGTATGCAAAATATGTGATTTAGAGCCTCCTGTCTTGAAGGGGAAGATACACTTCATTGGAGGCTGTCCACACAGAAATGATGCACAGAGAAAAGCGCTGCTGGGCTGACTTGAATAATCTCACTATTTCACAGGCAAACCGAGTAAATAAAACAGCTCTTTCCTCCAATAACTTCTCTGGTAGAAAAACAGATGCTTTTTATCACATATCTCCATATTTCTCATTAGGCAAATGCTGTAAGATTTTTTTTAACATTCTTCAGCCCAAAAATGTTTATTTAAGTTTCTATAAGGAAAGCCATATCACCTGTTTCAGACATAATTAGGGTGAAGTTTTTTTTTTTAAACTAAACTGGGCTTCTATATTTCTCTGACACCTGAAACTTATGGAGTTTAAATAATATGTTAAATTATGAGCCTGATAAAAGTACAGCTTTGTTTGTTTGTTTGTTTGTTTTTCTCTTGTTTGGGTAGGTTTTTGTTTGTTTTTGTTTTTGTTTTGGTTTTTTGGGTTTTTTTTTGGTGTGCGTGTGTGTGTGAGGAAGCTTATTTTAAAAAGTGACAAGAGACTTCTTGCTGGGCAGGAGGATAAAACGTACTTGTAGATTTTTTGAGTGACTCGGAAAATATGATGGACATTAGGCTTTGATCCAACACACACTGAAGGAATCAACAACCTTTTCTGGTCTTTCTTTTCCTTGAGGTGAGGCTTGCCTGTTTTAAATTGTCGTGGGGTGTCTGCTGCTCGGTTACACTTCTGGCTGCAGTAGATGGGTGGAGTTTCAGGAGCCCAGCAGGGCTGAGGGAGCTTGGGCCAGCACTACCTTAAGGCTGGAAGAGCTGCTCGGGCGTTCGGCCCCGCAGGACAAAGGTGGAGCCGAGCGCAGGAATCCTTTGTGGCTGTCATCCCCCTCTGGCTGTGCCACTGGATGGCAGCATTGGCTACGCGTTGGCACAGGCGGCACCGCGCCGAGCCGGTCCGGGCTCCGGTTCAGCCTCGTTAAACATCAGCCGGGTAAAAGATTGATAGCAATGCACATGTATTTATAACCACTAGAGATAGTAACCTTCCACTCCAATTAGCCTTTGAATTGATTTAGTGAGAAAAACATCTATTATGGAATAAAAGTCTTAGTGATTAGTGTTGCATTATTTCACTACATTTGAAAGAGCTGTAGGTAAGAGGGTCTTAGAGACATCAATAAGCTTTATTATTATAAAGTGCTTTCAGGCTACATCAGAAGCAAATTACAGGTCGATGGTTTGTTTTTTAAGTAAAATATTACTATAGGTACAGTGGGTGTGCTGAGACTGTAATTTACAAAATCTAACTTATAGAATTTTACCTTTCATGAATTTGTTTTTAAAATGGATTATTTCACTGATCACAAACATGTGCATCTTTCGGTGAGCAAAAAAAAAAATTAACTATATTTTGAAGCTGTGTGATCCCCCCCCCCCCCCCCTCCCATTTTTCCTTCTTCCCAAATACTATTTGCTGCAAAGAACCTGGAGTGAGAGGAGTGGTGATGATTCTTTTTCTGTAGTGTGAATCCTGGTGGTATATCAGGTACATCCTGATGTCTGACTAGTACTGCTAGGAAAGAACACAGAAAAGATGTGAGTCCTCTGCTTCAGTCAAAATTATTACAAAGGGCTGGTATGGTTTAAGGCTTCTAATATAAAGACCTAATTTACATCACATTGAGTTTCAATTACATGTTGAAAATGTTATTTCTTTGAGAGGCAAAATTTCCCTGATATTTGATAACACTGCACTGTTTTTGCTGCTTTGCAGCTATGATGTAAATTAGCTTCCTTGCTAAGGAGTACAATGTGAACAAGCAGCCTTTGAAAACAGAGCTGGAGCTGGATGCTTCCCGATTCAGATTCTGCATCTCCCTCCCGCCCCTCTCCCCCCACTGTAAAATCTGTGCAATCTTTATGTATTCATTTGTGTTTGTATAAAGGATGAAGCTTAATGAAGTCTGTGCAGTCACAGCAGGATAAACTACTGTGAGATCAGATGTAGGCCTGTGCTGTGTCTGAAAACAAGACCTTTGAGTGTTGTTATTCTCTTCATTGTTCCTCAATCCATCTTTATTTAATATATAGCTTATACAGTTAACACCCTAGTTTCAAAATACACTGCTGGCATTTTTGCTTTTTTGGGAAAAATTGTAAGTTGTGGTTTTTATGACAATATAAAAATACTTTACTCAATCCAGCATGCTGGTTTTGAGGGCTCAAACTGCAAAGATCCCCTTCCTTCCACTCCCCACAGCAGCTATTGTGACTGTTTCAAAGCATAGTCTGAAATTTACCTGAATTTTTATTAAATGCTTGCATCCAGATGGCAGAATGTTTTTATTGATGGTGAACAAAGATACTTTTCTTGATATAAAGTTTTAAATACATTTTATATATTTGTATTTATAGTTTGCTTTCCAACATTTAAACAAAGAGCATGGAGACAAAGAAAAATGATAAAATAAGAGAGAAATGTTAGCCATGTTTGCCAAGAATATCTTTGAATGCACAACAGGGCTGAAGGGCTTAAAATCAAGAGTACCCTATAAAAATTGGAAAAAAGCAATCAAAGTGAATTATTCTGCTTTTAGGGTTTTTTTTGTAACGCTGTTTTGGATATCTACAATGCACTGCAGCATTGATACCAGATAATAGAATGATATTCCACTTAGTCATGGTGAAGCATGCTTGACAATCAATCAGAAAACAGCTGGAAGTAAAATCTCCTGAAGGCAGCCTAGATCTGACAGGATTTGTCCTTATTTGTGTGCACATAAGTGCGAGATATGCAAGTTTTTCACATAAATGGCATGCATGGAAACTACACTAGTATTTAAAACATATGTTGTATATTCTGCAATATATTTGCTCTTGCATATCTCCAATTCTGAAGAAATAAGCAGTCTGATAAAAATAAGATCCAGGGAGCTAATGTTGGCATTGATTTTTACACAAAAGTTATTGCAAATATGTATCAGTGTCAATTAAAGTAGTTTCATTGCTTACAACATATAGGAAATCAGATTCCATAATTACATTTGCCACGTGGATAGTAGCACTGTTTCCAAGGTTCAAAGGTCACTGACAATTAGCATAAGATTTAAAATTAAATTATACTAAATATTGTTTACTATAATTGCTTTAAAATTTGACAGGAGAGTATGAATGTAAATATAAAGAATATATTCTGGCAGCAAACCTCAGGGTTTTTTTTTTTTTTCCTAAGGTTTTCATTTCAGATGTTTAGTTTTGTATTTGGTTCATAGAAAATAGTTTATATTGCACCTAGGTAACCAGATAGAACTTATTTACCATAAAGACAAGACTTTATGCAATGTTTATAGTAGTCTGGGAACATGGCAGTGTAGATAAGATTAATTAAAAGGCAAATGTAATAATCTGGAGCTAATGAAACATTTCAGTGGACAGCAGCAAAAGAAGTCAGTTTCGTCATAACTGCACTATACTATTTGTTTTTGTTAGACTTTATGGTCAGATTTTTACCAACAGAAATTTTTAGCTCAATTTCTTCTCCAATTGTATTATATTTTTAGTGGTTAAAATATTTGTGTATGTGAGTTCAAAGTTTAGTGGATGCTTTTCCAAGGAAGAAAATATTAAAAAGTGGAAGGCCTTTCTGCAAGGATATAATTTTGCTGCAGGTATTATGATAGCAGAAAGTAGATTTGAAGAGGAGACACTGCTTCAATTTTCTCTGTAGATACAATTTGAACATTTATAGAATGGTTTCTGCAGTAATTAATGGCATAACATCAGGAATATGACGCTGAGGAACCTACCCTGACTCATCTTTGTCTTGTGCTCTGATTGGCAATCTTAGATGTGCTACAAAGATCTGCACAGCCAGCTGAATAAGGAGTCTATCCCTTTATGTAGCTGTGGAAAAGAAGTGGAATAGACTTAGGCCTATTGTTGGAAGGCATTGCTAATGCTTCTTTAAATAAGGGCAAGCTGTCAGTTGTGTTCAGAGATGTGATGGTTCAACCACTCATGGTCTGTGAAAATGTGCTTGATGCTAATTCTCTCTTTGATTGTTGTCTCATGTCTGAGAGATTGGAAGATGTTACAGTCTATGGTATTTCCCATGTGTTGCTTAAAGTTCCTTATGACAAGTAAAAAACGGCTATGGCTTCAAATTAGTTAGTTTAAAATTAGCCTAAATAATAAGCCAGTTTTCAGAAGATGGAAATCTACAGAAGTTCACTTGAGTGAGGTTTTCAGACTGCACATAAGACTGTAAAAAAGTATATCACGTGTGCAAACTTTTGAGAGAGGCAGAAATGTCACAGAAAATTAAAAACTTAGATTTCTCTGAATGTTTTTTCATTCGTATTAGGTGATAATGTTATGATAGATGTGCAATATTTTACATATGCAAGATGTAAAAACACTTTGGTTAAAACTTAAACATGCATAGAATTTTTTCCATGTTATGGAACATAAGAAAACATGTCTTGAAATTAAGAACAAGGCAACACAACATTGAATTATAGTACTACATATTTCTAGGGGTATGCATAAGGAAAATATTAGTGGGTTCTGTGAGAAAAAATCTATTCTTTACAAACAAGGTTAGTGTTCAAGAGGCTGTGTAAATTCTGACATTAAGAGAACACAGGTCAAAAAATAACATGCTTTTCGTCCAAGTTATTATATTAATGAGAAACCAAACTGTTTTTCAACTTCTGGTTAAAGATAAAATGTGCATTATTTTGAGAATAAGGTGTTTTTCTATTTCTTATACAGGAAAGAAGTATTATTTGTAGAAAGAATTCAAGGATCAGTGGTAAATGAGTTTGAAGCAAACTTTCAAGAAACACCATGAAATTGCAAACTGGTGATGACACTACACATGAAGATCAGTTTGAGGTAATATCAGGATTGTAGTCCAAAATTGGCAAAGATTTTTTTTTTTGTTGAAGCTGTCTTGACTTTAGATGATTATTCTAAAATTACAAAACCAGGATTTTAAACTTGGGTGTATACCAATTTCTGGAAAGTAATATTGCCAATGCAGATAATAGACATATGAATATTATAAGAATTACTTGAGCATATCACATTTATAGTTGTGTCAAATGTGTCCACACCATACTGCTGTGTCAAAAAACAGTTTCAAAATGCACTAACACTGTACAAATTGCAGGGTAATCACTTTTTAAAGCAGATATCATCAAAGATACTCTTTTTTCTGCATGACAGAAGATGTAGGAAAAAACACTTGTTAAGTCTCCAGCCTGAGGGAGACTACAATTTTACAGGTGATCGAACCTTAGAAGAAAAATGGGCTTGAGAAGAACAATGCAGAGATGCTTTAAAGACTTAAAATCCTAAGGTGATTGAATCAGAGAGTGTTTTGGGTTTTGTTTTGGTTTTAATTTTTTTTTCTTTAGTTATGATTACTATATATTCTTTTAGCTGGGAAAGAAATAAAGTTTTCTTTTGTTTTAGATGGTAGTACTTAATCAGCATCCTCTGTGCTGTATCTCTTGAGAAACACATAATTCTCAGTTGCTCTCTCTCCCCTTTCCGTTAGTATCTGATACTTTTTTCTTTTAATACGATAAATTCTTTTACTTATCAACTTTTTTTTTGCAAATTTTCTTTAATGACCAGAGGCAGTAGCTAGTCAGAAACTAGAAGGATGTTTTAAAGCCACACAAACATCTAATATTTCTCATCTGAAAACATTGAAACAAACGTCTAAATAAGAAAAATGAATGTTTATGCTGTGCCAACAGTCCTAGGAAATTTGATGGAATTTCCAATTATTGTTGGTATTTTTAAAGCCCCCCCCCCCCCCCCCCCCCCAGTTTTTCTGTATTTGAATTTTTAATAGGAAAAGTAGTATAAGTCATCTTGGTTTTCCTCTGAGAAATGTTTTTTAGAACAAAGGAAGAAAAAGAACTGGATTTTATACTAGGTTTAAAAGAGTTTGAATTTCTAGGAATAGTTTTACTGTATGCACTGAAACAGCATGGAAGAATAACATTGAGGATTTAAGACCTCAAAAATTTTATTTTTGAGAACTGAGAAAAGTTAGTCTGCATTTAATATACAATCAAGTAAGCAAATTCAATCCCTATAATATTCATGCATTTTATTTTAAGTAAAGAAAGTACAGATTCTTTAGATATTTGCTTTTGTAGGTTTATTGTATTAGCATTGAGGCTGAAGAAAACATTTTTTATAAGAAGTTTTTTAATTGTGAGAAGTAAAGAATAGTAAGGAAAAAAACTGAAGTAGAAATGAGATGACTTTGGTTTTTCCCACTTTTTTTTTTTTTTTCTGCTCCAGGCAGGATAGCACTGGAGCAGAAAATGCATTCCAAAGATCTGTTGACTCCTTGTCAACTTCTGATCTTAAACTTTTTCAGTTGATGTGACCCTTTACTGCACAAGTTCAAAATTCATGGTAAATGGCTTGACATGTTTCAAAGATCTCAGAAATAGCAACTGAAATAAAGGGGAAAAAACTTTGCGTGTTTGTCTTTGGGTTACGTTAAAAACAGTCACTGACATACTTAATTGTTAAGAGTGTTTAGAAACTGGTTTGTAATTGACAGGAATTAACGTGGTATGAGCCATTATCAGGACTGTCACATTGTGGGCATTCTCAGAAGACACAATGTGTAAGGTCAATATAGTGATTACAAAAGGTTAAAAAGAATTATGGGAGTTCAGAGGATAAATTCCACTAGATCTGGCTTTGAGCAACCTAGTCTAGTGGGAGATATCCCTGCCTGTGGCAGGGGAGAGTTCAGACCTTTATGATGATCTTGAAGGTCCCTTCCAACCCAGACCATTGTCTGTTTCTATGAAATAAGGTTTCAAACTGAAGAGGAAGATGATGATGCACCTCAGTGTTGGATATTTTAAGAATAGTGTCTCCCAAAGGCAGGAGACTCTGCAAGCATTTTTTTCATGTAGAAATCATTTCTGTTTATTTTTTTATCTTTGGGATAAGCAAAGGACTGCTTCAGTAACAAGTATTCCAGGAGTAATTTATCCAGTTGTAGAATTTCATGGACTTAGGTCAAGCAGGGTTAGCTTAGGTTAACTGATCCCCATTTGTGCATGTTTTGGCTTTCAGGCCTTGTGTTTGAATTTTTCATATATTTTTAGGTCATGTATAGTCAGAAACGTATTGGACCTTGTTATAAAATAGGTATCAGGAGATGCATCTGTCCACCTCTGTGGACATAAGAGACAACCTTGGGAGTTCCAGCTGCTTTGTATTGCCCAAGGTCACAGATAAACATTGTGGAATATAAGCACAGCACAATATGGCAATTGTATGATGTTGTATCACATGCTGATAGCACTGAGCAGTCCCTTCCCCAAATATTGTCTGCTCTTACAACCTATGCTGTCCCCATTTTATAGATAGGAAACCAAAACTGTGACAGATTAAATCTCTGTAATTCTCTGATGTAGCCCACACTTTGAGTATACACTGCTTGAACCTAAAGCTTCAGCCAGCAGTTCTGCCTCCACCTAGGTGACAGGATAATTTGTGTTACAGTGGCAATAGTAAGAGATACAATGGCATGTTGTAAATGTACTCTAAAAAACGCTTATTTGAATGAAGCACTAGCTCGTCTTCCTTCCTTCCTTCCTTCCTTCCTTCCTTCCTTCCTTCCTTCCTTCCTTCCTTCCTTCCTTCCTTCCTTCCTTCCTTCCTTCCTTCCTTCCTTCCTTCCTTCCTTCCTTCCTTCCTTCCTTCCTTCCTTCCTTCCTTCCTTCCTTCCTTCCTTCCTTCCTTCCTTCCTTCCTTCCTTCCTTCCTTCCTTCCTTCCTTCCTTCCTTCCTTCCTTCCTTCCTTCCTTCCTTCCTTCCTTCCTTCCTTCCTTCCTTCCTTCCTTCCTTCCTTCCTTCCTTCCTTCCTTCCTTCCTTCCTTCCTTCCTTCCTTCCTTCCTTCCTTCCTTCCTTCCTTCCTTCCTTCCTTCCTTCCTTCCTTCCTTCCTTCCTTCCTTCCTTCCTTCCTTCCTTCCTTCCTCCCTCCCTCCCTCCCTCCCTCCCTCCCTCCCTCCCTCCCTCCCTCCCTCCCTCCCTCCCTCCCTCCCTCCCTCCCTCCCTCCCTCCCTCCCTCCCTCCCTCCCTCCCTCCCTCCCTCCCTTCCTTCCTTCCTTCCTTCCTTCCTTCCTTCCTTCCTTCCTTCCTTCCTTCCTTCCTTCCTTCCTTCCTTCCTTCCTTCCTTCCTTCCTTCCTTCCTTCCTTCCTTCCTTCCTTCCTTCCTTCCTTCCTTCCTTCCTTCCTTCCTTCCTTCCTTCCTTCCTTCCTTCCTTCCTCTCACAATTCCTGTCTAAAGGCTTGTTAGCCATGGCCTTCTTAAAACATTGAAGAAGGCATAGTTAGCAATGAGTTAATATTTTTGGTTTGTTTTGTTTTTAACTGGCTCTTCCAATTTGTGGAAATGTAGAATTTGTTTCCATGGTAACTTTCAGACTTCAAGGCTTGTGGTAAGAAGACTGGTAGGTGTATGATTTAGATTGTACTTTCTGGGTTTTATTGTGTTTTAAATGTGTTTTAGTTGGAAAAATTGAAAATAGCAAGATTTGGAAGGCCTGACTGAAATATTTTGCTAATATCTTTGTTATTCTGAGGTAAAAATCCTCATTCCAATGAAAATTTGACTCATATTAGGTTTGGTGGGGTTTTTTGAGAGTTTTGGGTTTTTTTTAAATGAAGAGAGTTTATTAAGCAATAGTTGCATTTGTGTGCTGAAACGTTATTTGCATGCTGCTATTTCAGAAAAATCACCCTTTATTTTAGGGAAACTGAACTTTTTATGAATAAATATTGAACTTCAGGCTTAAATAAATATCTTGTATTTATTGTTATTAGGTCTTATATATAAGATACTTATTTCTTTATTACTAATTCAGTTGTCCAAATTGCCAACCCCCAAAAGATTCCTTCCCATTTCCCCTCAAGGTTAAAGTAGTCTAAAGGAAGCTTTTGAAATCTAAAAATAGGGTTGCAGGCCTACAGTGATTTCAGTATTACTAAATACAATTGTGAACATTTTTTTGTTTGAGCTTAAACCATGTTTTTTATATAGTTTGTGTATGGTTACTATCTTCTTAAACTTGATTTTCTTCTCTTGTAGGCATTTTTAATACAAAACCCACCTCGTGGTCATCAAAATCATGTGTGTATGTATGTGTATGTATGTACAGCTGGTCTTCAAGACAGGTTTCAGTTCATCTTAATTTAGAGAACACCTTACATCTCTAGTGTTTTAATGTTAAAAAAGTGGTGAGGAATTTTGAGAGATGACAGGGATTTAGGGTTTAAAAAGTTAAGAAACCCTTGGCATATGTGGACTGTTGGTTTTTTTCATTATTCTTAATGTAAGAGATTTTCTCTGACCAAACAACTTGATCAGACCCAAACACAGCATCTGAACTGTTGTAGTAGAAGAAATGTTTGTTTTTCTATAGCTTACTTTTCTTTGGTTCGGCTAATTTTTGATGGTTTTCTTTAGCTTTCATAAGAAAAAGCTTGTACTTAAATGCATCTCTTTGTGGTATAGAAAACATTTATTCATAAAACTGAAATCCTTGTGAAGAGTAAGAAAATGTAACATGTTAAGATTTTGGAAGAGAAATCATTCGGCTGAAGAGGGTTTGGCATTGCCTGGAGTTTGTGAGTCATGCAATTTTACTTCTAATTTTGTTTGGCTCCTCTCCACAGAATGTCTTTGCTTTCCTGGGTTTTTGCGGTTGTGAATATGCATTTGAATCTACAGAGCCTATTTGTACGTTTTGGTGGGTTGATCTTGGCTGGATGACAAGTGCCCACCAAAGCTGCTCTATCACTCTGCTCCTCAGCTGAACAGGGGAGCGAAAATACAACCAAAGGTTTATGGGTTGAGATAAGAACACGGAGAGGTCATTTACGCATTGATTGCTATCATGGCCAAAAAAGACTGGACCTGAGGAAATTAATTTATTGCCCAACATCTCAGAGTGGAATACTGAGAAGTAAAATTGAGACTCAAAACAGCTTCCCCCTGCCCCTCCCTTGTTCTTCAGATCAGCTTCATTTGCGGTACTTTATCTCCTCCACCCCAGCAGTGGAGGGAGACAGGGGGGTGGGCTGTGTCAGTTCATCACACATTATGTCTGCCACTCCTTCCTCCTCAGGGGAAGAACTCCTCACACACTTCCCCTGCTCCAGTGTGGATCCCTTCCAGAAGGTGCAGTTCTTCAGGAACAGGCTGCTCCATTATGGAATCCATGCAGGGCCACAAGTCTTGTCAGCAAACCTGCACCCACATGGGCTCCTCTCTCCATGGCTTACAAGTCCTGCAGAAGCCTGCTCCAGTATGAGTTTCTCACAGGGTCACAGCTTTTTGTCAGGCATCCATCTACTTTGGAGTGAGGTCCTCCCTGTGCTGCAGGTGGATCTCTGCTTTCCCATGGACTTCCATGGGCTGCAGGGACGCAGCTGCCTCACTGTGGTCTGCACCACAGGCTGCAGGGGAATCTCTGCTCCAGTACTTGAACACCTCCTCCCTCTTTATGGCACTTCATGATATGTTTTAGTAGGCATGAGAATCTGGTGTCAAAAGTTGGGCTTGATGATCTTGGAGGTATTTTCAACCTTAATCCTACAATTCTATGATTCACTGACCTTGGTTTCCACAGGGTTCTCACTCTTCTCTGGCTGCAATTGCTTCCGCACAAGAAATTCTTCCCCTTGTTAAAAATCTGTTATCCGCTGTCACAGAGGGGCTTGGCTTGGAGAAGGCTGGCATTGGCTCCATCAGACACAGATACAGCTTCTGGCTGCTTCTTCAGGAGTCATGGAATCATAAAATCTACTAGGTTGGAAAAGACCTTGGAGATCATCAACTCCAACCTCTGATGTAACAGATACACAGATACAAGGGCTGATACACCTTTGTATCAACTAACTAAACCATGGTACTGAGTGCCACATCCAGTCCTTTTTAAAAACCTCCAGGGACAGTGACTCCAACAGCTCCCTGGGCAATCCATTCCAGTGCCCAACCAATCTTTCTCTAACTAATTTTTTCTGATCTCTAGCCTAAACTTTCTGTGGTGCAGCTTAAGACTGTGTCCTCTCATCCAGTTGCTGGTTGCCTGGGAGAACAATAGGACAATAGGAAGATATCAGGTATGGAAGTGAAATTTGATATGATGTAATTTGGAATGAAATGTAATAAGTCTTTAATTGGTTGAGGGTTTTTTGTTACAAAATCAGAAATCCAAAACTTTGATGACGTTCTTTCAAGTTCTGCTCAAATTCCTTAGACTTGAGAAACACTTATTATTGTAAATGTGTGATGTGCTTTCCTCTTTGCTCTTAGAGTAAAGGAATAAAGATAATTCACCATAATACTGTAGACTATGTGTCAGCATCAGCAGGTCTCTGAAACAGATCTCTGAATTTTCAGGTCTCTCCTGATCCAGTGTAATTTCTTCTCTATTCCTTTCTTTTTTTCTGCGTCATGTTAGTATAGCATTAACTTTCAAGGCACTAGTTTTCATTTTGCTGTTCAAGTAGATGGAAAAAACAGCTAAAAGAAATGAGCAATTGACTACTGTAGCAATAAATTAACTCTCAACCTTGGTTTCTTTCTGTCATTTGCTTACCCTAGAAGCAAAATACACATGCAATTAAGAGAAAGGAGGCTGTGACAGAGATGGTTAGTTATACAGGTTTCCAATTTAGTTTCACATCAGTGAATAATATTGTTTTGTGGTTAAGGACAATATTGGTGGATAATGATATTTTGGTGGATAGTAAATTATAGTAAATTATTAATTATTAATAATTAATTTACTGAACACTTAAAGGGAATGTCAGAAGTAAAAGTCAGTTCTGAAGGGTTGGTTTTCTGCTTTTGGTGGGGTTTTAATGGTTGTGGGCTTTTTTTTGTGCTGATGATCTATTTTTATTGATAGATTGAATTTCTGGGAGAAAGGAGGCTTCAGTATAAGAAGTGGATTCTTTCAAATTGAAAAATACGAAATGTGATAAAAGGGGGACCTGACTGTGAATAATCAGTAGCAGGAACTGTCTGTAAGACCCAGATTTGCTTCCCTGTAAGAGCGTATTGGTCCTTAGGGCCTAAAAGAAGCAAATGTTGACAGCAGTGCTTAAATCAGTGTGGTGTTTTATACTGCAGGCTTTTTTCTTTTTTTACTTTGCAGAGGCATAATGGTCACAGTGTAGTATAGGTTTTTCTTTTCTTGTTGTACATTATATTTTCCAGGTGAATAGGACTTCGGGCACTTGGCTGGTACAACATTTGCCCAAGAAATTATGTAAATAAGTTGGAATCTTCTGCGAACAATTGCAAAATAAACTCACTTTCTCAATAAAGGCTTGCTGCTAGTAAACACTTCCATGCTATTGTTGCACAAACAGTAATGGATCATGTTGTCCAAGTTTATGTCATGTTGGTGGCAGATGGCACATAATAAACAACCCGCTGTTTTGATTTCTCCATGCTTTGATTGTTTGTCCAAATGAGCAGTAAGTGTAGCTAATGTTTAGGCTCCAAAATATCTTTGACTGTGAGTGGAGAATGCTTCACTTGCTATGCTGAGGCAGATATTCTCTATTCTTATTTTCCTGTCAAAGTTCACAAAACAATGATACCTTTGAAATAGCTGCAATATTTGGTTCTCTGACCACTTGACAGTATATTAGGTATGTGCTAATAAAGTATTCAGTGTCTCCTGTCAAGGCTAGAGGGAAGGATTAAGTCAAGGAGACTTATTTTGCCTTGTCTGCTATTTCACTCTTTCTCCTTCTTCTTGCTTCCAATCAAGAAAAAAGGTAGAATTACCTTTTATTCTTGTTCTTTCTGAAATAATAACCCAATCTATATTTTAAAATGTCTTTGAATTATCCTGACCTGTTCTTTTTCTTCTGCTTTATTCCAAAATCAACGAACGGGGAAATTTAATTGTACTATTATTTGACTTCCAGATAAAAAATTACCTTGTAAAAGCCAATTCCAGTTGGTGCTGATGTGTTTGCTTTTTGAAAGATCAAACATATGAATATTTGATTGCTCAGGATCAGATCGGATGTAATTTCCTTGGCATCTTTGATCTTTAAAAACAGCAGGAATCTACCTTTTTGAATGGCACTTGAATATAGGTTAAAAAAGGAAAAAGAAAAGTAGCATGTGTGAATATCACGGCAAATTATATCATTATATCCTGAATGACATGCCTTGGTATTACAATGCTAAGCACAATTCTCTCTGTTCTCAATAAATAGAATTATTTAATTCAAATATGTGTATGAAAATTGTCATTTGTATGATTTAAGTCATGACCATTTAACTATTATAATTGGAATTGATTGTTCAAGTCTTTGTAACTTGGTTCCATGGTAACAGTTTGGATATTAGTGTGCTACAATAAAATTGCCATGGCTACACTGACTGAAGCCTTGATCTTAAAATGAACTTTGCATGAAAGCAAGGATTTACACTTGCCTTATCACTGGCATTTTCACACCCTGTGGAAATCAGTATGCAAAACACTTGGGGATGAGCAGGAAAGACAGGTTCTCTGAAACACTCAAATGTTAATATCTTTGCTGAAGGGTCAGATTAAGGTGTTTTTTGGGAATAGTTATGTAAAAAGTTAAGAAATTGAGTAATGGCTAAATTGAGCATTGAGCTGGTGTTTGTGTTCATAATAAGCAACAGAGAGAGAGAGAGAGAGAGAGAAAGCTAAATAGGGTAAACCTTTTTTCCTAATATGAATGAGCAAGATTTCTGAAATCCACAAACTCCCACAGACTGTAGGTGGTCATTGATGGGGCTTCCACCATAGCAAAATATGCACTTCACTTGCTTTCCTAAGCTGCAATCACAGAGTGTATAGTCCCTCTCAGAGATCTTCTCAGTTTCTGACATTCAGCTCAAATTTACCTGACTAGGAAGATGAGAGATCAGTTAAAGATGAATGAATACACAAAAGTGAGATAATTAGAATCTAACAAGAATCCTTTAAAGTGGCATTTGGGAGGGATCCTAAAGGAGACAGTTGCTGTCTGAAATGTTGACTTAGCGCGTCTTCTTAACCGTCATAGGAGATCTCATATTTGCTGATGTCAGCATTTGAGATAGGAAATGGTATACAGTAACCCCTGAAGATGGAACAGGATAAACATTTAAGCAACCATTTAATATTAATTAACCAGCAATTGCTGGTTAATTAGGTCAAGTTATCTTTGCCTAGATTAATGCAAGCACAATGACCATGGGGTGTGAGGTACAAGAGTTAAGCTGGGGCTTTACATAGGCAAGGATTGGATGAAACAGTTTCAGTGTGAAGTTACCAGTAAGATTAATTTTTTGGGGTCTTCTTTGGTTTAGAGCATGCGAGGCTTGCATCTGTTCAATCTTGTTCAAGACCTATATACCTTATATAGGTCTTGAACGTCTTTTAAGACAGGAGGGAGGGATCCAGCTTCTAAGAGAGTGTTGCTTCAAAACGCCTAATTGAGCTGTCTGAGAATGAAGGGATTTGATTCCTTTAAAAGGAAAGCTCCTGCTGATAAGAGCTCTGGTTGGAGGAGAAGGATGGGTAGAAGGACTCTGGGGTGAGTGTGTGTATGTGTATATTCTGCATTTGTGATTGTGATGCACAATTCAGTGTGGTGTTAAGCAAAAATAAGTTAAGCTTATCAAAGTCCTGAAAACTTTATAGCCTCATCAATAGTGTTTCATCTGTACTGTTAAGCCAGTTAATCTTTCTCAGGGTGAGTACAATTACTGCACACTGAGCTACCTTCTCTGCCTACCAGTATTCTCTGCCTTGTAGGTACACTAGTCAGGTATATGAGTATACGTTTGCATGGTATACACTGGCATGAAAGATTGCATGTCCTTGACAATGAGAAAAAGATCTTGTCACAAGAATAATGGTTGAGAACATAAACTATTGATCTGAAGAAAAATTCTCCCATCCCATCATGCAAAGACCTTGTTTTCTGTTAAGAGAAACTCCTAAGAGGTAATACGTATGTTTCAGAAAATTGGTGTCATTCCTATTTCTTCATCATTTAGTTCTAATGCAAGAATCTTACAAGTTTAATTTGACTGAAATAATATTATTTTAATTTAACCTCTGCATGTTATGAGCTTGTTAACCAGATTTACTTTTCTGAAAATTTCCGATTTGACTCAAGTCATAGTCAGCATTTGAGGTAATAGTATTGCATATGAAATAACATTTTGAGATGTCCCCAGTGCCTCAGAAGCTTTATTGTTAAGTTACTTGTTAGCAGAATGTCTTGTTAGCTGGTGCAGAGTTGCTTTTAATACTTCTAGAATTCTGTTGACTTACAGCTTATACCAGTAATAACACGTAGAAAAAAAGAATGAAAAAAAAAAGAAGTTATTTCAGAAGTAGTTGGTGATGACAAGCTGATAACAACAATTGTCACTGTTTCCCAATTGAAGAAAAGTTTCTTTAATACCCTGTCTTTTCATCATTATCTGGAAAACACTATTGTCTTTGAGGCATCAAAATTAATCTCTCTGTGCATCAACACAGCAAAGTGCTTGCCAAGAGTAGCAGCAGGTCAAGACATTAACTGTAAATAAAAGGGAATATTTAAATCTTTGCAAGTAAAAACCCCCAACACTCTTTACAACATTAAGTGAGATTGTGCAGGGTGTTAAATCTCATTGATATATTATTTTGAAGTCAAACTTAAGTAACTTCCTCTGTTCAAGTATTAGAGTGCAGTTTATTCAAAAGGCTGAAATCT
Organism: Chamaea fasciata; assembly: GCF_029207755.1. Classification (NCBI taxonomy): domain Eukaryota; kingdom Metazoa; phylum Chordata; class Aves; order Passeriformes; family Sylviidae; genus Chamaea; species Chamaea fasciata. The sequence goes on from NW_027094089.1 coordinate 42,708,681, forward strand.
TTCTTGATTACAAGCTTACACTGTGCAAGTGCATCGAATCAGAGATCAAACTATGCTTTTTCCCTTTGCTGGGATGCCATCATGCAAATCTTTATGCTTATATCACAGGAAAGGGAAGAGGTAGTCTTCTGCACCTAAAAGCTTCTCGTAGGGTTTGGTATCCATCACCATTCTTTGCTAGCTAAACAGAGCTCACACAGTCTTTATTAACTAAAGTACTTTTCCTAGTTCAAGGTTCTGAAAGACAATCAGCTAGGTGTCCCATAAACAGGGATCCTTCAACTTTCATGTTGAGAGCTGATCTACCCATCTGGTTAACTTTAACTTTGGAAGGTTATGTTTGGGTCTAATTTTTTCTCTATCTCCTCCAAAATCAAATTAAATTTATGCAACCAGATATACTTTATTAACTCAAGGCTTTTTTACTTTTTTGGTCTAGCTGATCAAAAGTAATGGGAAGAATTCAATGAAAAGCTGACCTAGACCTTTTAAAGTAAAGGACTCCTTATCCTTCTATCACAAGTTATAAGCATTTTGCAGAGAGGAGGGAAGATTCCTTTTGAAGCAGGAGGAAACAATTTGTCAAGATGATTTCCAGAAGTCCTCTTAGTTTAGCTCAACAGTTTGACAACAGCAAAGTCAGTAACAGTGCCTTGCCAAGTGGCTCTGCATCTACTATTGTTGAAAATGAATGACAAATTATGGAAATTAGTAATGCAAAACCTGATGTCTACAGTGTGTAAATATATTTCTTCTCAAGATAAGATAGGATGTGAATATAGAATGCAAAACTAGCTCAAGCTGAATATAAGCATGCAAATACTTAGTTTAGAAAGAGAGGCAATGAGAAAGTTAAGTAATGAATGGAAAATCAAGCACTGCTTTGTATCATTCTGTACAGTAAATTTATAAATATTCCATTCACATATGTGAATGTAAACACTTTCAGTGCTGGATCATTTTACAGTGATTTTCTTTTTAAATGTTAGTCTTTTATTTTATCAGTATTTCAAACACAGGAAAGTCTGATTCAAGTCTTGTCAGTATTTTTTTTTTTTCAAATAACAGGTTTGACAACCCAATTTTCCTGTTACTGATTTACTTTAAGAACTTTCAAATCACCAAAGTGTATTTGTTATTCCTGTGTTTGTTTTGATCCATATTTTAGTTGTCAAAATGCAAGCAGATTTACAGTCTTAGTTACATTTCAACACAGTAATTGCTAAATCATTTAGGAAGGAGGAAATAAAAAAGTCCCACAAGTAGTTGTTATTATGCATGTGTATTTTTAATATCTGATTTTTAGCATAACCTTAGATTACAATGCAGGTTAAATTTCCCTTGCTGATTTGTAAGTATAATTTAAACTCTAGGCTCAGCTAATGATATTGCAATATAAAACTGTTCTGTTGCAAAGTAAAGACCTTGCTTAGCACTGCAAAGCTCTGGGTTCATTTCAATGTGATCATTCAGGCGCTATGGAGGGATTATGCTTTTACTGTATTTTGTTCCATGAATACATGAATGAATAATAAATTCAACAAACAAGAGTTCCCTACTGGCTATCTCAAAGAAATAATTTTGCACACGTTTAGAATTTCAACCAATCATCCTCAACAGTCCTTGTCCTGCTGAGGTCTGTGCATTAACAAAGTCAGCATTTTGGAACTATTGTAAATAGTTTGAGATTTGATCAGAATGTCCAAGATCAGAAAGCTGAAAAGGAGTGCTAGAGAGGAAGCATCCTGTGTATATTGCATATTTTTTGTACCTACCTTTCCATACTTTACAAGCATTGATTGTGTTGTAGTTGCATTTCCAGGACACGTGCTTGTTTTGTGTGACTTGTCTTTCAATGAGCTATTTCCCTTAAGGAAGAACTAAAAAAGTAATGATAAACCACAAATACATATAAATGCATACATATACATGTAAACTTGTGATTCAGGAAAAGCAGGATGAAAATGCACAAGAATGTGGACTGTGTTTAAAGGAGTACTGTTTTATTCCATCTCTCTGGAAATTTATCTGTTTATAAGGTAAGGGTAAAATAGTAATTCATTTAAATTGATAGGATAGGAAGAATAAGCACATTGATAAGAAGGTCAGAACTTTTCATGTAGGATGGCATCAGTATGAAATTATATCTGATTTGTTTATATCTTTTACAATAACTAGTAAAAATAACACAGTACAATATATGCCTTATTCCTGAGGTTATGTGTCTTGTGGATGCATCAATTAAGAATTAAAAAAACCTCAAAATGTTTATGAGATTTCCAAAAGGAGAGATGGTGGTAAAACAAAGACCCATTCTGATGGAATCCACTGTCTAGTATGGTGCATTTAACTCTGTGCCTTGTCCCAACTTCGTCCCATCTCTTTTTCTGAGAGGGACAAAGTTTTTCTTTCCATTTATTCTCTATACTTCCCCTTGCATTTCCTTTCTCAGGTTATTACTGAAGTATCTTTCTTGGTTTTTGTTGTTATTTTATAAGAACAAAACCTACTTATGCACCATAATTTTGATTAAAATATATATTTATGAACTTTTGTATCTATTTTTTAAAAAAACCCATGCCATATAAGTACCATGCTGTAACTGCAAATTGAAAATGATGTCTTACCCTTTACACTTGTCAGAGAGAAATAGATATGGCAACAAGTAGTTCTTTGACAGCTTGCTGCTGTTTACAGGTTGTTTGTTCTCCTCAGCTGGCAAATATTGCTCTTGTGTCTTCTCTTTTTCCACTAAGAAGTAAGTGTGGGGCACAGATCTGTTCTTTCAGTGCTTTTATAGAACCATAGAATCATTTAATTTGGAAAAGACCTCCAAGATCATTGACCCCAATGGTTAACCCAGCACGGCCAAGTTCAACACTAAACTATGTCCCTAAGTGCCATAGTTACATGTGTTCTAAAGTGCCTCCAGAGATGACAACTCCCTGGACAGCTTGTTAAAGGGCTTGAGAACCCTTTTAGTAAAGAAATTTTTCCTAATATGCAATCTAAACCTACCCTGGAGAAATTCGAGGCTGTTTCCTCTTGTCCTGACACCTGTTATTTGGGAAATGTGGCTGACCTCCACCTCACTAGAACCTACTTTCAGGCACTTGTAAAGAGCAGAAGCTTCACCAGTTCTGGTGCTCTGTTGTGCTCTGGATTCACTTGAATACCTGAATGTTTTTCTTGTCATGAGGAGCCCAGAACTGAACACAGAACTTGAGGTGTGACCTCACCAGTGCTGACTACTGGGGGACTGTCACTACCCTCGTCCTGCTGGCCACACTATTGCTGATGCAGGCCAGGATGCCCTTGGCCTTCTTGGCCACACGGGCTCATGTTTAGCCACTGTTGACCAGACCCCCCAGATCATTTTCCACCAGGCAGATTTTCAGCCACTCTGAGCACTTCCTGGGGTTATTGTGACCCAAATGCAAGATCTGGTATTTGGCCTTATGGAACCTCATCCACTTGCCATTAGACATTGATATAGCCTGTCCAGATCCCTCTGAAGAGTCTTCCTGCCTTCCAGCAGATCAACATTCCATCACAACCTACTGTCACCTGCAAAGTGACAGAGGGGTCACTCCATCCTCTCAACCAGGTTATGGACAGGTACATTAAACAAGAGTAGTCCCAATACTGAGCAACACAGCCATTGACCAGCTGCCAACGGGATGTGGGACCACTCACCTCCACTCTCTCGGCAAAACCTCACAGCCAGGTTTCACCCAGTGGACAGTGCACCTGTCCAAGCTGTGAGCAGCCAGTTTCTGCAGGGGAGTGTTATGGGAAGGGAAGTCAAAGGAATCAGCAAAGCCCAAGTGTACACATCCACAGCTTGTCATCCACAGCCTTTCTGTCATCCACTAAATGAATCACCTTGTCACAGAGGGACATGAATTTGGTCAGTCATGACCCACCTTTCATAAACCCCTGCTGGCTTATCCTCTGGTTGTTCTGTATGTGCTGCATAATGGCATTCGAGGTGTCTGCTTCAGGATCTTCCCCAGCACTGAGGTCAGGCTGACAGGCCAGACCTTCCGTTGTGACGACTCATGTAGATGGAAGTCATGTTTGCTAACCTCCTGTTGAGTGGACCCTCCTCTCTCAGTGTCTTGGCAAGCATTTCCTTCAGCTACATCAGTGCTCGTTAAGTGGGAGAGGTTAGTTAAATTGAATGGTGAAAATGTTGACTTTATAGGTTGCATAACACTTGTGTATGAATGCCAAGAATGGGACTTCACTTGAAGACTGTCTTGCCTTATAAATACTAATCTAATCTCCACTGACAATACTTTTGTTTATATTTAAGTAGTAAACTGTGAGGATAGCCTTTAAGATCTAGTTCTTAGGTGTAAACGCTGCTAGCTTTTTGAATTCCTTTGTCTCCACTTGGGCACTTTGAAAAATGTGGGGGTTTGTATGGAACAGATAAACTGTGTAAATCCCATGTTTTGGATATACATGTTTGAACCTGCACTGAAGTATTTGCAAAGTGGTCCCTACAGGTGATACAGTTATATTGTCTCAATAATGAGTAATATATTTGTCCTTCCAGTATGTCATCTTTTCTTTTCTTGCTTATGTTGTAGAGTTGATATTTTGGTACCTACATGGCTGTGAGCATTATGGAATTGTGAAACAAACATAATTTACTGATATGTTACTAATTTTTTCTTGTCAAGATTGTCAAATCCTCTTCAAAGTGAATGTCACCACCTCTTTGACTTGGCACTCTGTTCCGTATAGAACCATTGTTCATGTAAATGGTGTCAGATGATGCTTTTTCCCCCCTCTGCCATTTAACTCCAAAAGGACTACTTTGGCTTAATTAGTGATCTAGTCAATTTTATAGGTTGGTCTCATTTCATGTTCTCATTAAGTTTTTCACCATTGTCATTCCCCTTAATTGTTGAAAAGCCCCTTATATTATTAAATAATTTTGGAAGCTGCTTTGCAATATTATTGTTATGCTTTTTGCAATATATTGACCAAAACAGGTAAATAATATGCATTGCAGTTGTGTTAATGCCAGAACACATTAATCATTATAATATGATTTTCTTCCCTTTAGTCATTTCCTAGTCTTGTTTACTGGTAAACTCTGTTTGAGAATAATGCAGAAAAACCATTTCTTCCTACTAGGGGACAAAGATGATATATGCTGGTAGGTAATAAACTTGGGTGTTACAAAAAACTGCATACATGCCTACTAGGTGCATTCTGATTAGCCTCATTAGAAACATCTTTTTCTTGATTTTACATGGCTTGTAGGACTCCATAGTACTACAAGAAGAGCTGCTAGAATTATAGGGTACATTTGCTGGTTGAATTTATTTTTCTTTTCCTATGTAGACCATCTACAAGAAATAACATCTTAACACTTGTCACTCCTTTTTAAAGCACTAGCTAGTCACATAAGCCCTTGAAGAGTTGAGCCCTTCTCTCTAAAAAAACTTCAACTGCCCCAGAATATTTCAGAGAGTTCTCTTACATATTCTGAGATTTGAAACGTCTTCTTGGTGCATGTATTAATACTGCCTATGTTTATTTTTTCCATCTAACAGGATAGAATCATAGAATGCTTGGGGTTGAAAGGAGTGTAAAGATTATCTTGTAACAAACTCCCTGCCATGGAAAGAGACACCTTCCGCAAGATCATGTTGCTCAAAGCCCCATCCAACCTGGCCTTGACCACACCAGGGATGTGACAGCCACAATTTCTCTGGGAACATGTTTCCCATCAACCTCATGGTCAAGAGTTTGTTAGTGATATCTAATCTGAACCTCTTCTGGGAGTAGGTTTGAAATAATTTAAACCAGAAATGGTTTAAGATAATTCTTTCTTGTCCTGTCACTGTATGCCCTTGCAAAAGATCTCCCCATCTTTCCTGTAAGTTCCCTTCTGGAAGGCCACAATTTGGTCATCCTGAAGCCTACTCTTCTCTAGGCTGAATGATCTCTATTCACTCAGCCTTTCCTCATAGCAGAAGTGCTCCATCCTTCTAATCATCTTCCTAGCTCTCCTCTGGAGTTACACAAGCAGGTGAACATCCTTTCTCTGCTGGGGACCCCAGAACTGTACACAACACTGCAGGTGGGATCTCACCAGAGCAGAGGGGCAGAATCCTCTTCCTTGCCCTGCTGCCCACACTGCTTTGGGTGCAGCCCAGGACAGTTTTGGCTTTCTGGGCTGTGACTGCTCATGGCTGGGTCATGTCCAGCCTCTCATCCACCAGCACCCCAAGTCCTTCTCAACAGGACAGAACCTTGCACTTGGCTTTGTAAAACAACATGAAATTCCCATGGACCCACTTCTTTTCCAGGTCCTTCTGTATGACACCTTTTCCTTCAGGAATGCTGAAGGAACAACTGAGCTTGTTGTCATCTGCAAATTTGATGAGAGTGCATTCCCTTCATCTATGTCGTTGATGAAGATATTAAATAACACTGGTCCCAGTACAGAGCCCTGAGGGCACCATTTGCTGCTGATGTCCACTGGGATTCTGAGCCACTGGCCACTACCCTCTGGAGGTGACTATCTAAGTCTCCCAGGGTGTCCCATTGACTGTCTCCTTGAAGAGATGGAAATTTGCTTTGCTGAAGTTCAGCTTGAGGACTGCAAATTCCACCTGTCATCACTGCAGGCCAGACTTTCTCCAAATTTTCTCCAATTAGCTCACTTACACTGCTGACCAACAGATCTAGAAATGCATCCCTTCTTCTAGGGCTGTGTTGTCCGTGACCTAAGAAAGTATCATTCATGCCAACCAGGACTCTCCTGGATTGCCTAAGCCTTGCCATAGTAATGTCACAGTACCTTATGTAAAACTAACTCCATTGTGCTGTGCAAAAGGAGTCTTGGTACTGAAGAGCCCACAGCCTTGTGGGTATGCCATTGAATGGAATAAGTTTTATTGTTAAATGGAGGAAGAAGGAACTGAGGTAAAAGGAGATTAAATGACTCTCAGAAAGCAATCTGTAATGAAATTTTTTAAACCATAGAAAATATTCCTGAATAGGGCAATCTCATAGCCCAAATACACTTCAAAGTGTTTCCCCTTAGAAAAAGGAACCAGATACTTGTTGACTATAGGCTCCCCTTTTAACCACTTGACATAACAATTGCTTCTGGATAATGCCCTGGTGGATTCATGCAGATGACTCCTTTTCTGCAAAGTGCATAGGGTATACTGTACTAATTTACTAGAATGGGGTAAATTAGATAGAAATACCTTTGTGCACTGTTCATTTTTTAACTCATTTTCAGGTTCAATGAATTACATATTTGTTTGTTTTGGTGGCTTGAGAAATCCATCTATTTTTTTTCATATCTGAAATGGTTCATACTAAAGCTTTCATAAGTCCCTTCAGTTTCTGTGCTAAATTGATGTTTAAATTGAAATAAAAGTAGGAATCTTGGCAGTTTAGATAATTTACTTCATCTGGTGGCCAGCTATGTTAACAATCACATCATATCCCAGCATTTACACTAGATGAAAGAAGTCCCTGGGGCACTAGAACTGCATTTTAGAAGCAGAGTGAAAATACAGTTAGGGTCTTTGTTTCATCGTTTTCTTCTGTAAAATGGAAAATTATTTTAACTGAAATTTTTAAGTGTTAAAAGCATGATGTAAAGGCTATGTTGAGGGCTAATTTGTGTGTATTTGCCTTGAAAGCTGAATGACAATTGATCAGTATTCTGGACAGGAAGTGTTCAGCGCAATGTCAGCAAACTATGACTTTTTAGTCTGATGTATCAAGCACTTGGAGGAAATGAGATATTGTTAGCATATGAATAATATCAAAGCCCCACATTGCAAAATGTATTTCAATCTTCTGGAATAAAATGCATGGCCTCCCCTTTATATATTTAAGTGCCCTCCCTTGTAATATAGTGCATGCTTAAAACTGAAATTTCCTGTCAAACATGGACAAAGTGAATTTCGGGATTCAATTGCTGGTGCATGACTGCACATTCCATCACTTGGCAAAAAGAATTTGTAGTATCAAATTGGCTTCCTGTGAAGAGCAAAAGGTGTTTGATTAAAAATAAAATAAGGTTCTTGTGGGAAAACTGTCTGTGGGTGGGTTTTGTTTGTTTGTTTGTTTGGGTTTTTTTCTCTCTAGGAGTAGTTCTCAAAGAATGCATTTACGTCATCTGTGTTTCCTTGGTACAAGTAGTAACTTTAGCTACCCTGAATGAAATGTATGAATTTAAGTAGTGCATTATATCTGAGGTTATTCTCGTATTGCCTTTGCTAGTGTCTTCTGTGATTACATTTCTTAAATTAAACCAAATTAAGAAAATAACCAAAAGTAAATCCCAGAGATGTACTGTACTGCTGTTCTTAAGGAATATGCATGTCCTTCTTTTATTGTCCTCTAATATAGTTGAAAGTAAAACAAGTGAAAGGCTCCAAGTCAGAGATACAATTTAATAGGAAGAAAGGAAAAAAAAAGGTAAAATAAAACAAATGCAATAATACAAAAGACCACTGACAGAGTCAGAATACAACCTGAGCAGGGTGATGGAAGCAGTCCAGGTGAGGTGGTCTTCCTGAAGCAGCAATCCCATAGAAAATCCCTAGTAGCTCTCGTCCTCTGAGGATCCAGTGGGTAAGGCTGCTTGTACTGTCCCAAATCCCAGATTATATCCAGGTGGGAATGCTTCGTTCCTCCCTCTGGGCAGAGCATCTTTCAATGGGATGATGAGTCATGCAGTGGGTCCTTGATGGCCCATTAAACAGAGATAGCTCGCAGAGGGGGTTATCTATGAGTCATGGGCAAGGCATTTGATGGGCCATTAGCAGAAGATAGCTCTGAGGGAGGGGGGCCTGGGAAGAGCACTGCTCCAGCAATTGGATTCAACAGTTCATGAAGATGGTGATAGAATACTTTGTGCGCATCCTACACTACAATAGGCAAGCAAGCACTCTTTTACCTTACTGTCCACCAGAAGTAATTCTTCTAACTTGAAAATCTCAGTTATAATGTGGGATGAGTGCTTGTTTGACAAGTCTTTGAGTCTTTCACAGACAAAGAATTTTCAAACACTTAAATGATTTAGTCCATATTTAAAAGCCATAGGTAAGAATGTTTGGTTATAATAGCCATTAACTATTTATTTACAGGTATGTTTGGTTTGTGAAAATTTCACTAATTTTCCATAGTAACCTTGTTTACTGTCAGCGTAGAAAAGCCCTTGTAATTGAAGGTCAGTATAAATTAAATTAAAAACATTTAAGACTAGTATGAAACTAGTGGAAATTAGAGATTCCTCACTGATAGGAAATTTTCTGAATCTATTCCAGTTCATATTAAGGATGTGTCTTGCTCTGATGTCTTTTTTGCATCAAACTGATTTTGGTTTCTCTGCTTTTTAACATTGGTTATTACAAATTTCCTCTTATTTTAATTATACTTTTTATAATAGCAGCATGATGTATTTCACAATTCCCTTTGCACTGAAATTATTATTAAAAAGTTCAAAAACCATTGTACCTGAAAAAAACTATATTACTACTATGCAACATTTCCAGCACTAGAGGCTCTGGCTAGGTTCTGCTTTGCTACTCTTGCTCAGCAGCTCTCTGATCCACCAGCAACACTTGAATACATGTTTTAAATCAGGTCCATGAAGCATTATTGAAGTCAAGGGGACTGCAAATGTTTAAGTGCTTTGATGGACAGGGGAAAACGGCATCCTCCACTTGAAATGACAATACAGATGAAAGAACAGGGACATCTATTTGTAGCATGGTTACTTAAAATGGTTTTACTTACACTATCCCCTAATTACCAATTTGAAACACCATTCAGATACCTAGGAAATATTTATTAAATGAATATTTTGAAAGAAAGTGTAGTCTTTTTTCCTAAAACAGTTACTGCATGATGCATATTTTAAACTTACAACTACACACTTGTAAAACTAAACAACTGATGTTGTCTCACACAAAATATACAGTCCTTGTTTCATACAAGGCAAGGACATTGAAAGAAAGAAAATTAAATATGAAAATCCATTAATTTGCTGTCTACACATGTTTTGCTTTAAAAGAAAGTTTTAACAGGCACTTTTGTTTTCTCAAGTATTTCTCCATCACTTAACTGATGAAGATGTAATAAACCATTTTTGTTTTTTTAAAAGGACACTTGGGAAGAATAGTTCCTTGAAATGTATGTATAATTTTAAATGGTGAATCAGCCAATAGTATGATGACTGCATATTTGGGATTATTTCTGGTCTTGCTGCAGTTAAACATGTGCTGAATATTTAAAGAGATCCCAGGTGGTCTAAAACTCTTACCACCCAGTCTGACTTTGGTTTCAGTATACTATAAGTAAGTGTCAGAAACCACACATTGTTATTAAGCAGTGCTGCAGTAACTCTTAGAACTGGAAATAACTGAATAACTCAGTGGAAATGATGTGTTAAAATGAATGAAAATAAGACTAATAGACCTATGCTTTTAACAGAATAGCTCCCCTTTACAGAGGCCCAGCTCTACTTCTATACATAATTTGTTTAGGAAAGCTGTGATTAAAGACTATGCTAGCTGACTGTCAAGTGTGTATGACAGCAACAAATGAAAATACATAAGATAAAGTCCTCTTTAGAATTAGAAACACATACTATTATTTGCATTGAATTCCAGATCATCGGATTTGTGGCAAAGGGCCCTGCAAGAAATATACAGGTATTTTCAACACAATCTTGAAAAATGTTAGAGTCAGTTTTAGCTTTAAAAGGGTTATAAGCTGTTAAATAGTTACTTATCCTAACCAATCCCAGTCCCGGAAACACCTGTACTAAAGAGGTTTGTGCTGATCTCCTGTGGGAATTGGCAGAACACTCCAACATTTGCTGAATAAAACTGGGATGAAAATCTTTCCAATTAATTCTTAAGGCAATTTATTTGAGGTATAATGTAACAATTCTATCCTCATAGCATATGCTAAATGGAAATTTCATATGCATGTTTAGTATATGCTAAAGATAACAGAAGGAAGAGTTAAGAATTAGAAAAGGTATGTAGGGTTACCAAGAGCATCTACACTTTGCTGATGTAAATGCTTATTTGTGCTAAAACTTTACAGAACAAAAGGAGATGAAAATATTTTTCACTGAGATTCGAGACCAGTTTCTGTTTACTGTTTGTTTAAACCCTAAAATGCCAGGCTGGAGGGAGGGGGAAATAGGAACAGACAAAAAAATAAGGATGAGTTCATACTACCAAAGTTTGTTTAACCACTTTCTGGACTCCTCCTCCCTCAGTGTTTGCTTGTTCATTCACAGGGAAAAGAGTTTTCTTAAATTCAGTTGAGAACGTGAAAAACCTGAAGGAGACTGCAGCTGTGTTAGGCTTGTTGGTGTGGAGTACCTAACAATCACCTCAAGGATTCTGTATTTGTTGCAGTCATTCATAAGATCTTTGAGTTATTCTTTCTGTTGGTTCCTGTTATTTGAACCAGCAAGAGACTGAAAAGGACAGGACTGTGACTTACCGATGTGTTCAGAGGGCTACAATCTTGTGAATTCTGTTTCCCGCTGTCACGAAGAATAGGAAGAGAAGAGCAGAGTAGCAGTATAATATATCATGATGGTATCAAACCTCTGTGCTCTGGTTGATTTGTTTGCTTACCTTTTAAAGTATCTGTAATTTTAACATTATTGTGACCCCTTCTGTACATCAGTGGAAGAGGACTTCTGTCCTTGCTCCTACCCTTCTTATCCTTCACTATTATCCAAAGGCAATGTATTTTTTTCAGGAGTGAAGCTAATGAAAGCAAAGCTTTAAAAGGGAAGAAAGTAGCGAGAAGTTGGGAAGAAAATAAATTAGAAAAACTCCACAGTGAAACATAAAACTACTCAAAGGTTTCTTCCTTGCCATTATATTACAGTCAAAAATTCTGTTCCTTGTGGTGAAAGATCTGAGTAGGCTTACAGCCTTTCCAACTACATGGGCCTAGGCAAAATGAAAAACACAGATTTTTTTTTTTAGTGTTACAATAATTTAATCTGAAATTATTCTTTATAGTGAAGTGCATCAAAATTGGTGCTCATTAATAGAGTATCCTTTAGATCCCAAGTATGGACTTTTCATTACTTTAAGTTGACTGTATTCACATAAATAACCTAAACAAAGGGTCATGAAGAAAAGCAATGCTGAATCACTATCTCACTTCTAAATTCTTGTCAGTTTACTGTTGTCTTACAAGTATTGTAATCTTGGATCTCAGCCTTGTACATAAAGCATAAACATTTCTCTATATAATCTTCATGTGCACTAGATAGTTCAGGGGAGGGGAATTTAATTCCTAAATTGTGAATGTTTCCTTATGGCCACCAAGTCACTATGGCAGACAAGATCAAGTGTATAGAAAAAAGATTCAATACTGTAAAATTTTAAAAATTCTTAAGACTGTTTTTGACTTTACTGTATGTACATATGAATAAAAATAGTACCCAGAGAATCTTAGGCTTATTGTACCTCTGTTGGTGATGAAATTTGCTTATGCCAAAGCATAACTCGATGGTGGCCATATCAAGAAATATTTTGAGGTTTTGTGATAGTCGTAAGGTATCTGCTCTTTGTATAGCATTTCATTAAAACATTTAGCTGGGTTAGTTCTGGGTGAACTTTGAGCTGGATAAGTTCTTCTTCCTGTGGTTCTTATGTGTTTGCACAACTATTTCTCAGTAACAAATGTTAGATATGTGACAGAAATCTGAATTTTAACTTGCATACTCTATATGCAAATCATAATTTGATTGGATGGAATTTAGTTTCTACATCTGTAACTACTGTCTACATTATACTTCTGCTACTGGGATGTAAAGAACAGGTTTTCAATCAATCAATCAATCAATCAATCAATAATGGGACAAATGGGAGTAAAATATATGTTGTGATCTTTCCCTCTCAGTCAGTCCTGTGTACTAGGAATATGATGTTTTCTGGTGCATATAATTTGCAATTCTCATGTGGTTTTTTATAAGTTTATTAGAATTATAGGGATATACAGGTAAGTTGATTTTTAGAAAACATTTAAAAGGAGGTCGTATTTGCTTTGCAGGTAATTGAACTGGAGTCATAATTTACCTTTTTATTTTCTTTGAATTCTTCAGCTATTTCTCACATGCACCAGTGTGGAGCTGACGGTGTACTATCTTGTAGGACTGAAAAAACAGGGTTTCTTTTGTTCCTAAAGAATCAGAGGAAATAATTTTGCTCAGATATCAGGTATTTTAGTACTAACTATGGTCTAAGGAGTAATGACCTGTTTTTTTCCTACCAATTTTCTTTAATGGAGTTTGCTATTGATAGCTAATAGTGTTGCTTTTGTTTTTTGTTTTTGTTTTTTTTTTTGTTTGTTTGTTTGTTTGAAAGTTTTTTTCTGGTTGTTTGGTTTGCTTTTTTTGTTGTCATTGTTTTGTTTTGTTTTAGTTTTTGCTGGACTAAATTGCTGTTTTACTAAATCATTAAGGCTGATCCCCTAGCCATGAGGTTACTGATTTGTGTTTGTGTGTTAACAAACAGAAAATGCTAATCAATTAGAGAAATTGCTTTGATGACCTATTGGTTGCTTTTCTGATAGTTAGATGACTTTGAAAAGGGTGCTTTTGACCACTGGTTAATATGACAGGTATAATTTGATACATCTTCTTCTTTTAAATCTGCTTAAAAATTTTGAGGAAAATGACTCAGTGACTGTAAATTTTGGAAGAAGTAAGAAGAAGTGTTGCTGAAATAACAGTAAAAGGCCTATGTATCAGGTGACTCACGTCACTATGTATGATGAAATAGCTGAGCACTGGGTTTTATTGCATGCAGTATTCTATGAAACGTACACCAGTAAAAGAGAGCCCTATTCTGTCAGTTAACATACATATTTCACTACTGGTAACACGTACAAAGTGCAGGAGCTCAAGTATTACAATGTGGAAATTAATATGTATTGGTGACCTTCAGACAATGGTGGTACTGTGTCTACAGAAGTCTGGAGTTTCTGCTGTAAGCTTCCATAAAGCTTATTGGTCTTTCATGCAGCGTGTCCATAAATCTGTGAGGTTTAAACAGCACTGCCCTCTTGAACACCTGCTTATTTGCCTTGAGAAAATTCTGTAGCATTTTAAACATCACTTTATGACACTGTAAGTAATGCCTGCTCTAGAAACACTTAGAAGAGCCATTTAAGTTAAGGGTCTATCAGCATTTCATTATAAAGCCTGATTTCAAGGGGTTTATAACTCAGCCATTTGAAAATGCATTTGACTGAACTTGTTATGTGACTTACTGTGTTTTTTAGTGTTGGACAAATTATTTCAGGTGGTCTTTTTGCTGGTGGGAGGAGGACTGGGCAAAGCTTGAAGGTATAAGTAATTTTTCTTACAGAAGAGTATTTTTCTTTGAGAAAACAACCTTTAAATGTAGATGTTTTATTTCCATCCAAATTGTCTTTTTGATTATGTACTTTGAAAGATCTTATCACATCATATGAGTTTGCAGTTATCATACTCTGTATGTGCATCCTTAACGAATATGAAACTTCTTCTAAAGAGAATTTTAGGAGACCTTATTACTTGCTTTTGGATTCAGCAAATGGTATTAGGTACTTTGTGTAATGGCACTCTAGATTGAACTTGTAAGTTAGAGCTTATAATGATTGTATTTATAAACTCCACTGCTGTTTTTTAAAAAATCTATCAAGCCAACATATTTATTGATTGCCAAGCACCTTGATGTTATACTTTTTTCACTAACCACCTGATTCTTGATAGGAAATTGAAGCGTGACATTTGAAACATACAGGCTGACTTTTTTGAGGACAACAGATCAGAAGTAACTGTGAAGAAATTGGTTAACAGAGTTTTATGAAATCAAACAAAAAGACATTAAACTTTTCTTACTGCTATTTTATAGTGTTTTTATAAAGGTAATACATTCCTTTTTGGGAAGGCATACAAAATGGAATAGTGGGAGAAACAGCTTTGTTCTGAGGTGCTGGTAAACACTCTAAACTTTAGACATAAAACTGCACTTGAAATTCATCAGTAAACCTACTGAGAGTGTTTGTTAGTCCAAGATGTAAGCATAATATACCTTCAGCAGAAAACACTGTTCTGTGAGTAGGCTATTACACTGTATGCCATTTTCAGTGTCAAAATTATCTGGAAATCTGTTGAACGGTAGTACAAAAATCATGATATGGGAATTCCTCACCTGAAGTGTAAAGAAAGTTTTTTTTTTTTTTTGTTTTGTTTTTGTTTTTGTTTGTTTGTTTTGTTTTGTTTTGTTTTGTTTTTTTTTAAATAAGATATTTAGCTGTACTGTTACTTATGACTTTATGTCCTTTAATATGATATGTTGACAAATGACCCTGGTTATGCATGAGTGGGAAGTCATTTTTCATTTAGTTTGGTGAAAGTTGATTTAGAAGTTGTTTATTATTCACTCTTTTCATTTGCTCTTTAAACTTAAAATGTGGATAATTGCAACTCAAAGCATATGTTTGATCTTTTTGCATGAAAGTGAATTACTTAAAGGATACTATAAGGATTTTGCATTCCCTAATTGAGACATAGATTTGAAAAATCCTAGCTGATCCTTTATAGTAGATTGAAGAATGTATACTGTATGTTAGAATGTATTCTAAGTAGTACTTTAGAATATATGAGATTACATTTTAAAAAAATTTAGTGAACATAACTTAAAAACATGCCGAAAGGGCGGAAGCACACACAAGAGAGATAGAGGTGAAGAGGTGAATGCTTGAAGACCACCCAAAAAACTACAACAGACTGAATGTGTCCAGAAAGGTGTAGAGTTAATTACCATACTATTGGGGACCAAAGGAATGTGAAGTGGTGATCTGAATTTGTTTGAACTCATTAAACTGGCTGCAGAGAAGTAATTCAGTCAATAACATTTTGTCTTGTTTTGGCTTCCACAGAACACATCCACATCTTAAAAAATCAAAGATTAGGGAGAGGATTTTTGTACAATATTTCTAATATCAGTATTTGTGGGAAGTTTCTGTAAATGGGAACATAGGCAGTCTGCAGATTGGCTGGAATCTTATTCTGGATCGAGATGATGTTTCATTTTCTCCTTTGTGCAGCATCAGAAGATAAAGTTCCAGCACAAAATTATACTGACGTGTGAGTGGATACATGTGTACATGTTTATATGTATTTCTAGGTAGTATAGAGGTAAATTATGCATAGTGTAAATATGTCTTGTTTGGATAATGCAAGTTTTTAGTATCTTAGCTCCTTTCTTGCTGAACTATTTTTAAAGATGACTGACCATTCATACAGATTTAACTTTTCAGTCAGCACCCAAAGAGGTAGAAAACAGAAGTCATTCCTTACAGGTTAGAGATTTTTTGTGTTTTTCTGTACAGGTCTTATGATTTTGGCAGTCCAGCTGAGATCAACTCATGTTTTGTCATTCATCTGTTATATCTAACTGTTCTATTGTTGTATCGTGCATTGATTATGGAGATTATCAAGGCTATAGTACAATGGCACCAGTTCTCTATTTGCCCCCTATATCCTGGAGTCCTGTGGTTTTGTAAACAAGCATTCAGTGTTTCTGTTTCACATGGCCGGTGGTGTTTCTGCACTGCACAGCCCAGCTGAGCTTGAACACGAAATATGTCATTGCTTATTGATTAGGGAGATGCTCAAAATGACCTCCAGAAAGCTGTTTAGTCCCTTTTCACTGTGAACTCACTGTTAGCTTACGAAGGGTGTATATAAGGTGAGTTAGTGGCAACCAGATCAAAGTAGAGGACATTGAAAACACACTGGTATTTCCACAGTGATCTGCACTGCTGCAGGGACTTTCACATACCCAGAAACAGAGTTGTATCCTCAGTTGCCAAGTAAGGGAAAACAAGTTTTATGTATTTGTTTTAAAAAAAGCTTTTACTGTAAATCATATATTAATCCAGATCATGACAGCCAATGCATGAATGACTTCAAGCAAACGACACAACATTTAAGTGATGCTAAGTTAATTTCCAGGGTTAGAATGAAGCTAATACTACTGTTTGGTACAGGGCTAGAAATAAATTGATGGGAGAGGGACCTTAGAGTTTCACAGGTTTAAGACCAATGCAGTTGTACTTTTGGAATGCATTTTCTGATCTGGGGCTTCTGTTGCACTGATCACCTTTTCTACCATTTTCTGAGTAATCCCAGAGTCACAGAATATGTCTGTGCCAAAGTAATGAAAACCTGTAAGAGATAACCAGTGGTTTATCCTGGCAAAGATTTAACTGGTTGCTACTAGCAAGTATTCTTAAAACTGGGATTACAGGTTTAGCAAAAGCATGAATGCATAGCTAAATATATATCAGCTGCTTAGTGTTTATAACTGTGATATTGCCACTATCATTACAGCAGTGTCCCAGACAGAAAATGTCATAAATTCCTCATTACACTAAATGTAAAGAGGTCTTTAGTGCTGACAGTGATTGTCCCTACATACACTTTCTTCATAGCTCATCCTCCTTTAGGAGGAGGGAAAAGAAGTAAAAAAAAATGCTAATTCAGGAATCTGTTGTTGGTTATATGACATTATAGTTGTTCTCATTCTTACCCAGTGAGATTTTCATCCCAGTGTTCAGAAAAGGCAACAGTAATACATTTGATGCCTACCCTTCTAACTTTCTTCTAAACTCTTACTCCTAAATCATCTTCAGTTAATGATTTTCTGTTCAGTAACCAGGCGCTGAAATATCTTGGGCTGAGATTGTCCATTTTCTACTGTGGGTCTGGAAGTGAAGTCATGCTCATCTGCCACGGGCTCCAGAGGAATGTCTGCTGCCACGGCAGCTCCCTCAGTGCAAGACTGCAGTACAACCTGCCTGTATTTTTTTCCTGAAAAAGGCAAAGGAGAATAGATAGCTAACCAGTTTCTGTGTATTTGTGGCTGGGATTGACATGGTTTCTGATCAGGAAATGCGTAGAGGTGAAATACAAATTCAGGTGTCTGAAGTTATAATTCTTGTCTTTGTGCCATAGAATGCAAGATGAAGAGAAATGGTAATGATAAATGCTCTGTCATTGTCTTGCCATTGACTTATCCTCTGTAACACTGGAAGGGAAAAGACACATCACTAATTGCCAATTAGGCTGACACAAGGGTAGAAATTTCCAGTGGCCAGTGGAATATTCTTATCTAGTCTATTTTCCTTGGCAGTTGTAGTGGTTTGAAAGCAAAACAAATGAGAGGTTCCAAGTCAGAGATACAATTTAATAGGAAGAAAGGAAAGAAAATAAAATAGATGCAATAATACAAAAGACCACTGACAGAGTCAGAATACAACCTGAGCAGGGTGATGGAAGCAGTCCAGGTGAGGTGGTCTTCCTGAAGCAGCAATCCCATAGAAAATCCCTAGTAGCTCTCGTCCTCTGAGGATCCAGTGGGTAAGGCTGCTTGTACTGTCCCAAACCCCAGATTATATCCAGGTGGGAATGCTTGGTTCCTCCCTCTGGGCAGAGCATCTTTCAGTGGGAGGATGAGTCATGCAGTGGGTCCTTGATGGCCCATTAAACAGAGATAACTCGCAGAGGGGGTTATCTATGCGTCATGGGCAAGGCATTTGATGGGCCATTAGCAGAAGATAGCTCTGAGGGAGGGGGGCCTGGGAAGAGCACTGCTCCAGCAATTGGATTCAACAGTTCATGAAGATGGTGATAGAATACTTTGTGCACATCCTACACTACAACCCAGGACAGCAGTCTTAATTCATATTTAGAAGCTCTCAGTATGAAGATTTACTTTTGAAAGCTGATGAGCTTACATATGAGCCAGTGCTTCGTCCTCAGCACCATTTACTCCCTCTGCAAATATCAAATTCTGTTGACATGGAAGCTAAAGTCCCTGTGGTAATGACTCCTTGTAGTTCCTGTTTTCCAATACCTATAATTTTGCTGCCAGCTGTTTTTATCTGATCCTTAATAATAAGGTGAGTGTTTACACTCTGAAATGGAGCAAGTCAATAATTATCTAACTCAAATCACTGAACAGCCTTCAGTGACATGCAAAGCTGATCCATTTTTCATAAACCTTTTTCCTGAGATTGGAGCGTAAAAAATGCCTTCAATATCCATTTGTGTGAAGTGTCTGACTACTCTGTTTAAGTTCTTCCTTTTTCTGTCATAAAAAATCATCTGACTTCAGTTCAGACATTTATTTGTCAGCTAAGAGTTATGCCCCATTTTCAGAAACATTAAGAACAGTCACAAATGGAAGTGTGAGGAGGCTACAGAAAGATGAGGGAATGGACTGTATTTATATTTTTCCTGTCCAGCATAAATTTGGAAATGTTTCAAGTCAGCACTTTAAACAAAAAACCCTCTTTGGAATGGTGATGTGCTCAGAAGCAGTTCAGGAAAGGTGTAAATGAAAATGTACCAGATGGCAGAAGTTGCTGAATTCTGAATTCTGAATTTACTTCATTGTATGCAAATGTATTCACAGGTCATTCTATCATTTTATAAATAATAGAGGAAATTACTTATGTTTCCTTACATAACACACCAAGAACATGGAATAATCATTACATCATCTGACTTTCTGAGGGCAAAGTACTTTCTAAAAACAAATGTGCCCATGGGAGACTTCCACTTTATATAGGCCCCTTTACAGGGTTTTCCAGTTGCTTTTACAGAAATATATCTGGGATTTTTAAGGAAAACTTTAATTTATTAAAAATAAAAGATAAACAGAGGTAGTGAAGGTAGGATGAACAGAAGACCCCATTCTCACTGTTAAGGATAAGACATGCACAGGATAATACAAAATGTATAAAGCATGCATGACTTGCTGGGAAGATGTTACAGATACATAAATGCAATATGTATGTAAAAAGTGGAAAGTCTTCTATGTCATCTATGTACTTTCTTATTCAATGAATACTTCTAATTGTGTATCCAGAGGGCTTATCCCTACTGTTTTTCTTAACAAGTGAAGTACTCAAAAAATGGCCCAGATGAGCCCTGGTAAGAGGCGTTGTCTGTGTTGGAGAGGAAGACAAAAAACCCCCAAGGATATAATGTACTAAAATGCCTAAATTTCTTTTCATCCTTACTCATCTTAGATGGCATATCAGGAAGGTAGACAAAGCCCTGCTCCACTTCAGGTATTTCCCCTTTTTATCTTCTGGACACCCTTCTGAGCCCTGAGATTCTTCCCTCCTATGCCATTGCAGCTCCCAGTGGGTAGAGGGAAACAAGAAGGAGGCCTCCCCATGACTTCTCCATCCTGGAGCTCTCAAGATGATGTTTGTGCAGTAGGCACATGAAAAAGCCCCAGAGAAAACAAGTTCAGACATTTATTTGGCAGCTTTGTTCAAGGTGGCAGTTAGCAAAGGGACTGACCTGTCTTCTCAGGATGACTTCTCCTTCCAAGGACCAAGGTGTCAGCTACCCCATGCTGTGGTCTGTTGCTTGAAATGCTGCACTCAAGTGTGACAGCCCTCCACTGCCAAAGGTGCTGGCTGCCCTCCCAGCAGAAGCCAGAGACATTGCTTGGGAAGGACTCTGCAGAAGTGTGAGTCTGGATGGGGTCACCAGTGACAAGCTCTGGGACAGCACAATGAGTGACAGAGCTTTACATCTGCTCCAAGATGCACCAAGGCCAGTGGAGAGCATTTAAAGTGCTTGCACACAATTGCCCACAGCATGAGGAATAAACAAGAGGAACTGGAAGTTTTGGCTCAGTCTCAGACCTACAATGCTGGCTTAAGTGAGACTTGTTGGGAATAGTCCTGTGCCTGCAGTGCTGGGGTGGGAAGTTATAGACCCTTCAGGAGAGACAGGCAGGGTGGAGGGGTTGGACTGTACAGTGTTTGCAGCTGGGGGTGACATGGTTGAGAACCACTGGGTAAGGATTAAAGGAAAAGTAAATAAAGCAGATGTTGTTGTGGTAGTTAACTATAGATCAGCCAGCCAGGATGTTGGCATTGATTTACTAGTCTGTAAATTTACTTTACTTAAACCCCTCCTTTAAATCAGTTGTCCTTGTTCTGCCACTGCACACCTTAATTAAATTTTCTCTCCCTTCTTCTTATGAGCCCCTTTTAAGTTTAAAGGTCACAATTAGGTCTTCCAGGAACCATGTCTTCTCTAGGCTGAACAACCCCAATTCTCAGCATTTCCTCCTCACTGTAACTGTAGTCCTGGCTGTGCTCTGGACTCAGTCCTACAGGTCCATGTCTTTCCTGTGCTAAGGATGCCAGAATTGGACACAGCAGTCCAGATAGGGTCTCACCAGAGCAGAGGGGCAGAAGCCCCTGCCTCGCCAGGCTGCCCACACTGCTTTAGGTGCCACTCAGAACATGTTTGTCCTGGGATATGATCACACATTGCCAGTCATGTCTATTTTTTCATTTACTGGTATTCCCAATTTCTTTACCTCCTCTGGTCTCAGGCACTTCATTCACCAGCCTGTACTTAGACTGGGGGTTGCCCTGGGCCACACACAGGATGTTGAACTTGTCCTTGCTGTCCTTCAGAAAGTTTGCATGGGCCCAGTCCTCCTGTCCAGGTTCCAGAAGAGGTCCATATAGAATATGACTTTTGCTAAAGGTGCTAAGGGAATCGATTAGGGAAAGTGCACTCCTAGGTCTGTTGTTTCTAACTGGAGGTGATCTCATGGGTGAAGATTGGTGGCTGTCCTGGCCACAGTGATTATGAAGCCACTGTGATTAAGTTTAAGGTAGTAGGTGCTATGAAAAAAGCTGTCAGCAGAGATGCTACTAAGTGCAGGCTTTTGGCTGATCAAGGAAATAGTAGAGAATCAGCTTTCAAGGGTTTCTATGTCCATAAATACTGGGGACATTTTAAGAGCCACCTTTTTAAAGAGCCCAGGAGAAGGGAGTTCCCATGTTTTGGAAATCAAGGATGTACAGTAGAAGGCTGGGTAGGTTAAATAGGCAACTGAACACTGAATTCTGGATACTGATTCTG
This sequence comes from Chamaea fasciata, assembly GCF_029207755.1. Taxonomy (NCBI): domain Eukaryota; kingdom Metazoa; phylum Chordata; class Aves; order Passeriformes; family Sylviidae; genus Chamaea; species Chamaea fasciata. The sequence continues at coordinate 42,730,678 of NW_027094089.1, forward strand.
AATATTTAGGTGGAAAAGAAATTGTATGGACTTTAAAAGCATAGTCAGGCTACACAGGAGGATTACAGAGGTGCTATTTGTCACTAGGGAGAAAATTTGTATGATGAAAGCTCAGCTGGAATTGAAGTCAGTAAAAAAAAATAAAAAAGGCTTTTTAAGGCATGCTCATGGAAAAAGAGGGCTAAATAAAAGATTGGTCCATTACCTGATGAGACTGGTTTTCACTTCACAATCAGGGGTGAGTGAAGATAAAACTGAAGTATTTCTTGCCACCTTAATCTATCCTTTATCATCAACAATGGGTCCTGAAACCACAAGAGCTGTGTGTCTGAGTACCATGAATGGGAGAGTGATAGATTCACAGCTACGTATGCAGAATTTGCTGCTGCAACCAATTGTACATATTTTGATGGAGCCCAATTGGATTAATCACAGGGTACTGGAAGAACTGGACATTGTCATAGCAAAACCTCTCTCAGTTATCAATTTTTGGAATCTGAGGAAGTCCTATTCCTCTTGAGTGGCAGATAGCCATTTTCAAGAACAGCAGGGAAGATGACCCTTGTAATTCTAGGCTTGTCACTCTCACTGCAGTGCCTGAAGAAGGTTGTTATGAGAACTGCTGGAAAACACTTGAAAGACAATGCAGTCATCAGTCAAAGGCAACAATTAATTCATGAAGGGAAACTCATGCCTTACTAACTATATATTATTTGATGATAAAGTTTTCTGCCTAGTGGAAAAAGGGAAGACAGTGGATGTGGGCTGTTTGGTTGTTGGGGCTTTTTTGCATTTTATTTTATTATTTTATTTTATTTTTTTTTTTTTTTTTTTTTTTTTTACTTTGGATACTGCCTCTCTCAGAGTCCTTCTGGATAAAATTTCCAGCACACAACTGGACTTACACATAATATGATGGGTGAACAGCTGACTGATAGACTGTGCTCAAAGAGTTGTAGTATTTAGGATAACATCTAGCTGATGGCCTGTCAGTAGTGGCGTTGCCCTCAATTTTAGGTTTAATTCTGGGGCCAGTTCTGTTTGGCAGTTTTATTAATGACCTGGATACACAAGTTGAATGCACACTAAGTAGTTGCAGAGAATATTAAGTTAGGAAGAACCATTGATACCATCAAGGGCACTTTAGAGATATTTTAGAGATAGATCTTGACAGATTAGAATGTTATAGGCACCAACTGTGTGAATTTTGGCAAGAACAAATTTCAAATTCTGCAGCTGGAATGGTGTAATCCTCTATGTACGAATTGTCTGGGGGTCAGGTGGCTACAGCCTTGCAGAAAGGGATTGGGGGTTTTGACTAGTGGTTATCTGAATATGAGTCAAGGATGTGCCCTGGAGTTCACAAGGGCCAGCCATATCCTTGGGTACATCGAGCACATTCTAGCTAACTGGTCAAAGGAAGTGATCGTTTCACTCTGTTCAACATTGGTGTGGTCTCACTTTCAATACTGTGCGCCATTAGGGACCCATAATGTAAGGATACAAAAATGCTACAATATGTCCAGAGAAAGACAACAGACCTGGTACAAGGACTAAAGGGCATGACTTATGAGGAGTGGCTGAGGAGACCAGGTTTGTTCAGCCTGGAGCAGACTGATTAGTGCACATTGCAGTTACAACTTTCTCATGAGGAGATATGGAAGACAGGTGTTTATCTCTTCTCTCTGGTGTTCAGTAGTAAATTTTAAGGGAATGACTTAAAGATATTTCACTGGAAGTTTTGATTGGGTATTGGTTCTTCAGATTGGAAAAGTTCTTCACTGAGATGGTGGCCAAGCCCTGGAACAAGCTTGTCAGAGAACTTGTCTGTTGGTGTCCAAGGGGTGGGTGGACAATGCTCTGAGAGATATGGTTTAATTTTTAAGTTGCCCTGACTGGAGCTAGGAGTTGGACTCAGTGATCCTCATGAGTCCCCTCCAACTCATGATATTGTAAGTACCTCCACTGTACTGCCTAATTTGTAACTGAGATTTGTAGAAACAAAAAAATGCATTTTCCTTTTTGGCTTGCACCTGTGTGACAAAAACTGCCTTTATTTTGTTGTTCTTGAACTCACTTAACTCCAGGATTGCATTCTTGTTCTCCAGGGTTATGCGTTCTTATTCAACCATTCTTTTCAGTTTGGAAGCCAAGCTTTGGAATGGTAGTATGTCAGTCATTTCTATTCCTTTGTGGCAGAACACTACTATACCAGTGGGTTACCTTGCTCAGAATTTTTTTTTAAAAAGCACCTTAATCCTTATAGGTGATTTTGGATTAGAGTTTGGCAATGAACTATACGTTCCTCATGCTTTCTGAGGTTTTGTTTGCCGAGTCTGCAGTGAAAAATTGAGAAACTAACCTTCGGTGGCTCATATGGGTAGAGGGTTTGTTTTGGTTTTGATGTTTAGAGGAGGAGTTTGTGCGTATGTTCACATGTTCTTGTGGATGCTGATGTTCAACTCTATGCTTCTGGGTTTTCATGATAGGAAGTAATGTATTTAAAATTCAGATCGAAAGGGAGACACTGGTGCATGGGTTTGGTTTGGCTTTTTTTTGTCAAATGTGGATTTATTTATAACATATAGATTCAGATTAGAACTAGGATACTTGAGGACTTTTTATATGGAAAGACATCTGTAGATGTCTTTCCATATAGAACAGAACACTAGAATAGGATTTCTCAATCCTGGTAAACCTAGTCATTAATTATGGTGAGATAAACCTTGCCTGGAGGTAGTTTAACTGGGTCTCAGGGATCTCTGTAAGTGCATTATCTCTCCTGCATTATGGAACAGACTTTGACAGCTCTCTGTAGGAGAGGCAGTCTTCAGAATACTCTTTTTAGCTTTTCTCTACACCAAGAATATGACAGCTGATGACTAATTTTTGACATTCCAATTTAAACTGTTATCTGCTCAATTTCTGTTGTGTACTTGGCTATGGCTACCAACCAGTGATTTTAGGATAAGAGAGATTTAACAATATGGCTAATAGTCCTTTGTTCTCATTCATCAGTGTATTTGAAGAGTAATTCTTTATTATTCCACAATCTTAAACATAATTATTAAGAAGTATAAAAATGCAACCAGCCTCTTTTTTTCTCTTGACATGGAAGATAATTGGCATGTTGCTGATGATATAGTGAGGGATAGATGATGCATATGATGCATTCAGGATCAGATCAGTATCACTTCAGCTGACTTGCAAGCCAAATCAGGACCAAGTATTTCACTTCTTGTGTTGGTTTTCTAGACTTGAAAGTGCAATTATAGAAAGATATGTGACATCATGTTGCAGTTTTAAGTCATATCTTGTCCACATTCCAAAACCAGACCAGGGCACATCTGACTTTAACCATGTCAGGCACACATTCATATGAAGTCTGCTGGAACTCTTGTGCTGTCATGTGCTGAGAAGCACAGAAATGAAAACTATGGAAGAAGCAGTTTCTCTCATTCGATTTTTTTTTTAAATGAACTAACCTGATTTCAAAAAATTATTGGATAGTATGAGTTTTACACAAATTATTTGAGACACTGGATATGAATATTTTATTTTTCTTTTAGATTTCTTTTATATAGGTTTGGAAGGGTAATACTTACTTTCAGTCTATTACTTAATATTCTGATCTACCTCCCAAGCCTGGGGAATATAAAGTGGATCAGAGCATCTCTTTGGGAGAAGAAATTTCAGCAGGAGACAGGAATTCTGGATCTGTTTCAGTTCTGTTTGTTGAGATGTTCTCATTGCAGCTTCCACAGTCTCTAGGTGCACTGTGAGAGGAAGAATCATGCATGCTGGTATCTCTCACCTGTTTTCCCACTGGGCTATCAAAAATGTAGTGAATAACTATTGGAGGGGACTGGGTGGAAGAGTTTTCAGTGTGTGACTTTCTTTAGGTCTTAATTTGGAGATGTTTGTTTTTATCCAGCAGAATAAATTATCAAGTTTTTGCTTCCTGCTTGTATTAAAATTCAGTGCAAAAATAGTTTCTGATAATGAAATCACTTCCTTCCTTATGTGTCAGAGGCTGATATTGAGGAAATAAAAAAAATGACACCCCTGTCCCTAGTTTAGCAATTATTTTGTGCTTATCTCTGACTTTGCTAATTTTTTGGTATTTGACTCTTATTGTTCCATACTTTTAACATGTTGTCATAAGAAGTGTATGTATCTGTGTACCTCATAGACACAGAGGATCCTTCTCTTATAAGTAAGCACTCAGTAAGCTTTGCTGAGCTTTCAGAAGCTTACTGGTCAAGCCAAGTATTTTTCTAAAGTATTAGTATTTTTCTGAGAGATTCAAAATTTCCGAATACTTGAAGGAGTTTACTAAATCCATCTTCTCAGGTTCTGGTAAACATAGAACTTCCAAGTCTTATTACTTAAATTACTCCTGTCAGATCTTCAAATCATGCAAGTCTGGACAGACATTTTATGCATATTCAATTGGCAATATGCCAGCCAGTCATCATTAACTTTTAACACTGTAGTGCACTTCTACACAGAAAAGAAATTTGATCCACATAGCCTAGTATTTCTTGAAAATTATTGCATCTTGTACAGTGTGTGTGTGTAACATATTCATATTTTTTACCTTCCTGAGTGAATTAGGATTTAGAAGTTTGCTTTGCCACATATCACAGAAAATATCACATAATTCTTGTGTAAGAAAACCTTTTGTGTTCAGAAGCTTTATTAATCACAGATATCTCTCATCAATTTTAAAACGGAAAGATTTATGGGAGTAATTCTTTAAGAATGGTTGGAAATTATTAACTCATGTTTATCTGAAATAACCTGGTATTTCCCTGGTTTTGTTTACTTACAAGTTGAATGGACTTTTTTTTTTTTTTTTTTTTTTTTTTTTTTTTTTTTTTTTTTTGTAGAAAGTCTGGATCTGCTGTGCTAAAAATATGACTCAAATCTGTCAACCCTCATTCATGTGAAAAAATCTTGGTGAGGTGATGAGGCTCTGTGAAATAATTACTTGGTGGGAGCAGAGGTTGCCGCATCATGTCTGCTCTGATCTGGGCTGCTGCATTTTTTTTCCTTCCAGTTGTGTGCTTTGCTGAAAGATCAAACAAAGCCATGAAAATGATGGTAAGATACTGTAAAGAGAATGTCTCAATATTTCTATCATCTTGTATCATATGCAAGAGAGACAGCTGTTTTGTCCCCTACTATGAAGACATGGATGCATATTAAACTGTGGTTTCTGGCTGCCTTTCAGAACAATAAGAAACTACACACCTGTCAGCTCTTGGCAAGCAGGAATGGTAAAATTACTAACTTTGTTTCCACAGCATTCTTTCATTGAAAAACACACTATTGGCTTCAGTTTTCTCTCCATCACTTCTCAAAAGGCTTAGATTTCTCTCCAGAGGCACAGAAGAGTTAAGCAGTTTTACTACTGCTTCTAATAAATGACTTACTTTTTAGAAAGTGTAGGTTTTCATGCTAGGCTTGTTTTATTGCAGCTTTTCTTCTGGAACAATTTTTTTTTTTTTTTTTTCCCAATCAGTGTTTTGCATCTGTAAGCTTTAGTGCTATATAGCACCCTCCTTTCCTAAGGCAATCCAAAAACCCTGCAAGCTAATGGCTCATTTAGTGATCAATTTGTCAAATAATATTCACAGATGTTTTTCTTGTAGTACAGTGCAGGTAATACTCATATGAATGATTTCTTCTTATAAGTGGCTAGGTAGTGGATTTGTTTTGTACAGTGCAGTGTGGAGTTCCCCAGCAGCCAAGTTTTCCTTTTGCCTATCAAGCTTTAAAACAAAGTTCTGTTTAAAATATAGAAATATGAATGAACATTGGATAAAATTTCTGTCCTTAAGAAAAGAAAAGATCATTAAGCACAGGACCTTAAGGAGCTGCAACTGATTCCTTAAGTATGGACTTTCAATCTTGGCTCTTCATTGCTAACTTTTGTTGTCTTGACTACATTATGAAAGTTAGAAGAAAATTGGTAGTCTTCTTATTTTTAGTTTGGGGTTTTGTTTGTTTGTCTTTGTTTTGTTCATGGTTCCCTCTCCCCTGGCCCACGGACATTGCCAATAAAATCAAACTGAAGGAAGAGATTCCTCAAGACACTTTAAAAAATGATTAGGCTCATTCAAGATACTTTGAAAAATGATTAAAAACTTCCCTAGGACGTTCCTGCCCCCTCTTCCCCTCTCTTCTCAGGTTTTACAGTTCCTTCACACTGCCACCACACAGTTAAAAGCACAAACCAGGAATTCCTCAGAAAGTCTTTTACAAGGCTTGTTGAAAACTTTGAAGATATTAATCTGAAATGATCTGTCAAAGATCCAGGGGAATGGAATCTAACTGAAGTTTAACTACTTTATCCTACTTAAGCCAGAACAGAACTGCTGAGCTGAGCAATTTAAGATTCCCACAGCTGCACTAGCAATGTTTTCGTTCATGGTACTAAATTGTTTCCATTAGCCTGAAAAGGGTTATAAAACCTACAATCAATTTACTTTCTGGGGCATTGTGTTTTGAATACTGTTTAATAGGGTGTGACAAAAACACATAATTTCTCCACATGTTCTTACATTGCAAGCAGATTTTGCTTGGTGCTAGGCAGTGAACCAAATGTTCTGGACAGACAAATATTCAGCAGAGAATGCACTGGAATTGGAAATAAAGGAAGAGTACCAGACAGCTAGAATGCCCAGGGCATGACAGGAATCTTAAGTGGAAGAGATGAGCACAAAGGAGTAATAGGAATTTTTATCATCCATTTGCTCATCAGCTCCACATTTGCTATGGATAGGAATCATTAGATTTGTTTAACGTAGGGGAAAAGAATAGATTAAAGAACTGGAAACATGAGTGAACCCAATTGGATGGGAGTATATTTAATACTAATATGGATAACCAGAGATGGCTAAATATGATGAACAGCTGCGGGGAGGAGGAGGATTCTCACTTTCTTCCAATGAACTCAATGACTTGGATTGCTTTCTCAGCCTGATACACCCACAGCATTTTTGTTACATGAATAACCACATTTATTTTAAAAAGGCTTTTTGATAGGGGAGGACAAATTGATTTACTTGCCTTTACTAATACTCCTAATCTGTTTATTTCCTGTATCTCCTTTCATTGCAAGCACTTCAGCTTGTATTTTGTACGCACAGTGCATCTTAAATCAGTTTATTAAGCAGGAAAATAAGACTATTGAATGCAGAATTGTGAATAAATATATTAAAGCAAGTTATATGATAAAACATTTCTTAATAGTGATATAGAAAACCCCCCACATTGTTCCATGACAACATGTATCTAAAAATGTATTTTGATGGTTCTGTAATTGTGTAATTGTTTTCTGAGGTACACTGTAAAACATGTGAATGCTGACCATCAAAAAGGCACTTCATTCTATTTCTGACAGCAGATGAGCTTCATTGTCCTTACTAGGTGTTTCATTGTCTTTTAATTTAACCAACTGTTTTTAAGAAAGAATGAAAGAAATCTGGCAACATTCACTCTAAGTCTAGAAATTTTTTTCAATGTTAGCATGACAGCTCCTTGATAAGGAACAAAGTAATAATCACGACAAAATTGAATTGGTCGGTTCTACTGCACTGATTTCAGCACTTTTGTCAAGGTGTGGTTTACTTGTTCTTGTAAGGACTTTTAAAGGATCCCTCAAAGGAATTTTGAAGATCCTTTTGTGGATCTTCAAAATTTGGTGTGAACTTTTTCACATTGAATTTTTGAGCAGAGAAGATTAGCTGCTGTTCATAGAAACTTTTAAGCTGCTTCTCTATTGCCTGTATTGTGGTTAAGTGGTAAACGGCGATAAATGTTTTCACTATACTTTTTCAGATTGTTGGAGTCCAGGGCATTCCTTTGGGCGCCCTGGGAGGCCACAGACCTCAGAAGAGAGGTCTGGGACCCGAGCAAGAGGATTTGAGATCTGTACAGGGGATTCTGGAATCTGTACAGGGGGGTTGTAGACCCTGGCACAGAGCCTAGAGAGACACCATCTTTGACTTCAGTCCATGGAAAAAAGCTTCTAACACTGCGAGAAGAATTACAAGTCACAAAGATGTGACAGACAGCAGTGTAGTGTGTCACAGGGTGGAAAATTTTGTATTTTTATGATTCTTAGTATGTAGGTGCATGGGGAACAAGATGGAGGATTTAGCGTGTTGCCCTGAGTTCTTCCTTCCTCTGCCCTGGCCTCTATCTTCTGGTGACGGTGTCACAAAGTGGTTAAAGGAGATTGGGTCAGAGTAGAGTTGACCCCTTTAGTATAGGTAATAGGCATTGGCACATAGTTGTAAATAAGATGTACGTAATTGTCTGTATAAAGGGTTGCGACCTCCCATCGTAAGGGGAGTCGTCCTGTGTCCGAGCAGCTGTGAACATCTCAGCCAGGCACAGAGAACATTGTAAGATAAGAAATAATAAACAATGCGAGAAACCAAAAAGAAAAAACAAAAAGACCTTGAAGACTCTTCTTTTTTTCTCACGTCTGGCTCGAGGCCTTCAGAAGGCAAAAAAGGCTCACTCGAACCACCATCTGAGACTTCAGGAAAAGAAAACCAAACCCGAGACAGATGATGATAATAAAAGCCAAATTTGCTTTATTTAATGTATAGAAGCAGCAAACACAAAACCATATTGAGAATGCTACCTAATCATTTCATGTAACAATATTTAAGATCCCAAAACTTTGGTTCCAATGTTCAGCTCAGTGGCCTAGATAAAACTAACTGTTGTGAAGCAGAGAGAAATAGGAATCTACTGCTTGAATGGGGTTAGAGAAGCTATGCACCCCACCTTGTTTTCCCAAAGCTGTACAAAAGGCACATCACACCTAAGGATGTTCCTTCTCCTGTTCTTACATGTTTCCAAGTGCAGAAACATAGCAACCTTCTCAATTTATTCCCATTCTTCTCTGTGCTTTCCACTGGACATATTTCTTCATAACTCATCTAATCTTCTCTACTGCTATTCAACCTTTCACTTTGTCTCAAACTTGGCAAAGTTCTTTCTTTCAATTGCATTTTGCAAAAGAGAGTTACATCAAATCTCTTCTACTCTTTTCTCTCACAAGAGTCATCCCCATTGTTTTTGTTTCTTAATCATGCTTTAGAATCAATTAATCATTCAAGTTGGAAAAGTTCCTCAAGATCACTGAGCCCAACTATTGGTCTAACACTCCCAAGTCCAACATTAGTTTATGCCTCTGTGCACCATATTTAAGGTTTTTTAATACCTCCACTGCTTTCCTGGACAGCCTGTTCGTATGCTTGAGAACCCCTTTGGAGAAGATTTTTTTTTGTAATACCCAACCTAAGCCTCCTCTGGCACAGTCTGAGGTAATTTCCCCTTGTCCTGTCACTCGTTTCTTGGTAGAAGACACCAACTACCATCTGGAAACTACTTCCTTTCAGACAGTTGTAGAGAGTGATAAGGTTCCCCGCCCGCCTTCTTTTCTCCAAGATAAACACCCCCAGCTCCCTCAAGTGCGCCTCACCGGACTTGTGCTCCAGACCCTTCACCGCCCTTTTCTGGACACATTCCAGTATCTCAATGTCTTTTTTGAAGAGAGGGACCAAAATTGAACACAGGACTCAAGGTGTCAGCAGTGACCAGTGCAGAGGTTTAGTCACTGCCCTGGTCCTGCTGGTCACACCATTGCTGACAGAGGCCAGGATGTCATTGGTCTTCCTGGCCACTGGGACACATGCTGGCTCATGTTCAGCGGCTGTCAACCAGCATGCTGGGCCAGTTTCCAGGCACTCTGTCTCAGTCTGTAGCCCTGCCTGGGCTTGTTAAGGCCCAAAGGCAGAACCTGATGCCCAGAGACCTTGTTGATCCTCATCCAAACACCCTCAGCCCATCCTGTCCAGATCCCTCTGTAGAGCTTTCCTGTTCTCCAGCAGACCAACATTTCCACCCAACTTGGCATTGACATTTTCTAAATTATTTGTCATTTCTGTGTTTTCCTTTAATCTGAACACATCTTACAGGTCAGAATGATTTTCTAGAGCTCTGTTCAGGGAAAAGGATGATTTTTCATGTCAGTCGTTCTGAAAATCTCATTGAAAATTGATTTTGTTTTCCTCTATTTTTTTCTTCTATACTTCTTATCCCCTACTGTAGCTTGCTTTCTACCTGAAATGTCACTACTACTTAATTTTTAAGGAACATTTGAATTTGTGATGTATTTTCCTCCCACAGGCTACAATCTATTGCTTGTCTGAAATTTCCTTTACCAAAATGAGTTGCTATTATTTTGCTACTTTCCTCATAAAAATGACTATGATTACAGTAAACAGTATTAAGTACTCCTAGTAACCATCTGCTTTCAAGTGCTAAAATTCCCTTGAAGAAAACAATAAACATCATGTCTAACTTTGTTTTTCAGGCTTGCTTTCTGTGACAGTGTTTTTACAGCAAAACAGCTCATCCAGTTTTGTGGCTTAGTAGTATCCTCTTAAATATTTTGTGATCTTTCTAGTGTTGGGATTGACCTGACAAAGTAAACAGGAACATGGATATGTGGATGTAGTGTGATCACTTCTGCCATATACAAAGGGTAAACATTAGCATTTTAACTCATCATACATGTATAATACATCAATACAATTTTTTGAGCACACTATGCAACTGGTAATAGAAATGAAGATCTATAAAAGTGTGTGACTTTGGAAATGTAATGAAACAAAAGAAGTAATTTCAGCTTGGGTCTATCTAGAGTGCAGGAAGGCTCTTTTTTAGGAAAGGATGTTGAAGCTTTAAAAATTGCCTAGTTGTTTGACAAAATCAGCTGTTTTATAGCATGATTGAGAATGGAGCTGTGTATACAGAAAGGCTGGAAAAGAATATAACTGCTGTTGAAGTGCTGAGGAGAAAAACAGGTGACTTCACTGAAATATATTGGGTGACATTGCTTCTAAACTGCTATAAAATTCAGTTCCTACTAAATCAGAGAAGAATATTGAGAAACATTTTGAAATTTTTAGATCTTCTACCCCAAACCCTCTAATGACTGCAAAAAAGTTTAAATTTTGGCTGGAATATAATTGAACATTGAAGTCTGAGTGTTTTGAATAAAAATTAAGGACTTTGTAGGTCCATAGTAATGAAATAATCTAAACTAAATAAGATCTTATACTGGTTTAATGATAGCTAAAACAGCTGCATTTGTTGTAATAACTGTGGCAGATATTAGGAAACTGTGACACCTTGATGTAAACCCTGAAGGGTCAAAAAAAAAAGGGCACCTGTAAAGACTGCTTTTATCATATGAAAGAAAGAAGTACAGAAAAAAAGTGACCATTGTCCCAAATGTATGAGAGAATCCAAATAAATTGAAACATGAATATTTTGTGGGCAAGTGAAATGAGTGGAAGTGGCAGTGTAATGGCAGCAAAGCCATGTAGAACCCTCCTGACCAGTTATTGAGCTTTTCAGTGCCATAGCAGTCCATTCTGAAGAACCTCCAATATTCTGAATCTAGTAGCAGTAGCTTAACTGTAAAAAAAAATCCTTTTGTTGGACAAGACCCACGACAGTTGGAAAATTTTTAAATTCACAGTGAGGAAAGATTTGTTCTGGTGTGCTGTAGTGACTGAAATGGGGCGTATTTAGCACAGCAAAATGGAAACAGAGCAAGACCCTTTAGCAAAAACACAGTAGTGGACATTGTAGGAGTGTGTGAGCCTCTAAGCTGTCATTTCTGCTTGGTGGCTGAAAGTGAGCAAATACCTTACAAAATACACGTAAAATTCCACTTAACACATTTTCTGAGAAAGCTGACTAAGGCTGGCACCAGAAACTTATGATGATACGGTGCAGTGGATTTTGGGTCTGATTTTTGCTGGTCACTAAGGGGCTATATTCATGTGGTTCTGAGTATGCAGGTCTCAGCTGAATTATGCATACCTGTCAAACTGATGAAATAGCACCTGGCTGTATTTGCGAAAGAGTCGTTTTAGAGAAACTTGACAGTAATATATATAAAGTCAGTTCTACCTCAACTAAAACAACCAAGTTTTTTTCCAGGAAAAAGTGTTTGCATGTAAGAGATTTTCAAGACTATGTTCATTGTTTTCAGTTGCCATTTTCCTCTGTGTTTTGCCTAGTGTTTTTTCAGTTTTCTTAGTGAAAAGCAATATAGAATGTGCCCTCAAATTATTTCAGTTAATGGGTAAACTTCAACCATTCGTTCTTAAATTATCTACTGCCATTGTTTGTGATATCCTCCAGTGGGTTTAAACTGCGTAATATGAAGCATGGTATATCTGACTTCTAGTGTTTGAAAACCAGGGTTGTGTAAATAATGCAGTCTGTACATGTGAAACATCTGTATTTAATAGTGATTTACAGAAGTCAAGCTCTGAGTATGACTTCATTAAACTGTTAATGGCTTGCAATTAAGTTATTGATCATTTTTTTCAGGGTCTTAAGATTCTGCAGATGAGATTGAATCCTTAAATGTGCTTCAAGAGACATCCATTTATGCTAGTATTTTGCCAATTAACAATAGTAGGAAAAAATACAGGAAGAACACATAAATTCATTTGGCTGTGAGTGTAGAATGAATACTTCAGGAACCTAAAATTTCACTAAGAACTTGAAAGCTAAAAATTATGACCCTCTGTTTCCCACTTCCTAGACTTCTTTGTTGCTCTGCTCCTCATTCTTTCGGTACTACTCATTCTTACTGAACCAAGAGAAATGATAATTTCTTCACCATTGCTAGTTTCCATTCTTTTTTTGTAAAAAAGATGTAGCTGAGAGAATGAAGACCCTGCTGTCATATTAGTTCTCGTTCAAAAAAACCACTTGGTTTGCAGGCCATATATTTGTGAAGTAATTCTTCTGTTTTAATGGATACCATTCATATTACATGCTAATAGAGCAGTGAGAGACACTGAGAGCTTGTGTTTTCTGCTTCTGTCCTCTCACCCGCTTAGCACCATCAGAGTGACTCCACCTCTGGAAATGTAACTTCTGGTGAGGATGCAGAATGGGAAGGAATCGAGAAGCTCAGAGGAATGGGAAATACAATTGACAATTCAGAGTTTTAAGTGGCTCCTCTTTTTGACACACATGCCTCTATACTAAATAATCATTTGATAAAATACGTAATTAGGCTTAAAGGCAACAATGTATTAAGATAGACAGTTTGATATTCTCAAACACTATGGGTGTGCAGGCCAAAGGAAGATCCATACTAAAGCTTCTTCTGACCATGGCTTGACTTCACACCTGAAAAACTGAGGAGCAGTTATCAGTTTCATGGTGGAGGTAGAATTGGCATCCGTGGAAAGTTCTCCATGAAGTACAGTTACAGGAGTCAGCCACTAGGAATAGCTCAGTAAATTAGAGCATAATAATGCCAGAGCTGTGGGTTCACCCCTGTGTGGGCCATAAACCGAAGAGATAGACTTGATCTTTGTGAGTCCCTTCCAACTCAGATTATTCTGTGATTCTGTCTTGGGGATTTATTACAGTTTATGTGAACCCTAGAGAACAATTTATGGAATTTTTAAAATAAAGACAGCAGCTAGTTTTATCTCACTTTGAGTTCAAAGCATTTAATTTTGTTAAGCATTCTCATCCCTCAGAATTTAGTCAATTTTAGTAATGCTGATTGGGGTGTTCTGTGATTGAAATGAGAGTTTTTTAGTTGATAGATCCTGTCCTTCCTATGAAGATAAAATCATTTAGCAGAACAAGTCAATTGAAATAAATTGCTTACATTTTTCTTCTACAGAGGACAGACATTCCTTTGAGCTTTCTTTAAAAAAGTTTTTTTGAAGATCATATGGGCTTTCTGGTTGCACTGGCCATGGAAATGTTGAGCAGACACCACAATACATCTAATATCTCTTTAAAATAGAAAATCTCCTAATGTGTAAACTTTTTTTTTTTTTTTTTTTTTGTTACAGAGATCCTAGACCATTGTGGCATAAGAAGTGAGTAGCCTCTTTTCTATTTATTAGCTTATTGAAAGAGTGCTTCACTATTTAGATCACTGGATGCTTGCCTGCTCTCAATGAGTCTCCTCATTTATTTGAAAACTTTTCTGTAAAGGCATCTTCCATGCTTCAGAAACGGCCTCTAGTTCTTATGCTTTGATATCTATATTTTCTAAACCACTGGAAATCTTGTCATTAATGGTTTCAAAGGACAGACAGGTTACTTATTTCATTTGTATGATGATGTAAATTCTATCTTTTGTAATATGAGTAGTGTTCTGTTTGTCCATTACCCAGGGTAATTTGATTTGGTATGGGTTCTTTTTACTCTCATACTTTCAAACATATTGACTGCTTTTATTTAATTCTGGTTACATGCATGGGATTCTGGTAATGTGAGCTGGATCTTTCCTCACGCACTGAGTTATTTGGGGTAGAAAAAATGAGGTAAAAAGCAAACTTGTGCTGTCACTAAAGAGTAAATCTACACTAGCAAATAGTCCAGAAAGGTAAGAAACAAAACCCTCCTAATTTCTAGGAAAGAGAGAAACTAATCAACATCTGAGAGGGAATAGATACTACTAATAATGAATTAAAAAAGAGGAAAAGTTAGTTCACCAAAATGGTAAAAAACCCATTACATATTAAAAGGTGATAATGACTGTAATTATTCACAAGGTTATTAAATTCACTAATGGTATTTCCAAAGGCACAGCAGATCCATCCATACGCATTCATGGGTTCAAATTCTCTTTCCAAAAATGAGACTGTGTTTTCTGTAATGTAGGTCTTGCTTCCAGGCCTGCAGCTGAAACCTCACAGTTTACTTTCTCCAGTGGTTAGGTACTATCCTATGGAGGATGAGACCCCAGTTGTTTTGCTCTTCCCTAGGGCCTGACTGCAGAGGTTGGAGTTTTTTGTGAAGGAAAGTACCAAAGAGCAACTAATGTGTTTCCCTTCATAAATCTTGAAGGTTATTAACTCCAGTTCTTTAACAAAAAAGACTCTTAATTGCATCAGAGGTGTAAGAAGTTCAATTAACATGTGTTTGGTTGTTCTAATTATTCTGATCTTGTTTTTATTATGCTATAATTTGGATCTGTTGATTCAGGGCAATTTTCTCCTCCAACTATCTTTCTTAAGCCTACAGACACTTGGGGTCTCTTTTCCTTTGTACATACGTTCTTTCTGCATGTAGTCTCTGGTTTTGCTTGGGAAATTTTTCACAAAAAGCACTTTAGGGACATCTGCAGCTTTGAGGCTGTTCAGGTCAAATATGACCAGAGGGCTTGTTGTGTTCTGCTACAAAATATTTTAAAGGGTAGGGAATATACCACAAACTGTCCTGTCATCATAGAATCATGGAACGATGTGGGTTGGGATAGACATGGAAGATCATCCTGTTCCATCTGTCCTGCCAAGGGCAGGGACACATTTCATTAGATCAGGTTGCTTAAAGCTCCATCCAACTTGGCCTTGAACAATTTCTACAGGTTGGAGGACCACAAGGATGATCCACAAGGACAAGCATCCCACAAGGGTGGGCCTGCACAACTTCTCTGGGCAACCTGTTCCAGTGCCTCACCACTGCTACAGTAAGGAATTTATTCTTGATATCTAATCCAAGTCTACTCTCTTTCAATTTAAAGCCATTCCTCTTTGTCCTGTTACTACATGCCCTTGTAGTCTCTGTTTTTCTTGTAGGCTCCCTTCAGCTACTAGAATGGAGCAATTAGCTCATTCTGCACCCTTCTGAACCATCCCAATTCTCATAGCCTTTCAACAAAGAATATGTGTTCCATTCCTCTAATCAACTTGGTTGCCCTCACTGCCTTTTTCCTCACAAAGTGTCACTGCATGAAGGGAATAAAAAGAATAATCTTTGCAGCACTAACTTGTCCCTTGTGAGGCACAGAAGACAAATATTGAAACTGCCAGGATTTTCTACCTGATATTGTATTTGGTCTTTTTAGAATCATACCTCCCAGTCAGGACCTTTTGGAAGATGTTCTTTCAGCCTTTAAAAAGAGGGAGGTACTAGCAATCTTCTTGCAATAGTTCATGAATCAATCCTTTCCTTCTTTTCAGTTTATACCTGAATTACATTTGTAGTTACAATATATTCTAAATGTTTGTTTAGAAAAATTTTCTTTGTCCATTAATGATTGAATGAGGTCAGCTACGAAGGTAAAACTACTAATGCCTTTCTGTCAAATGCCTCAATTAGTTTCTCATATTGGACTTCACTGAAATTGTCTCCTTTAGTCTTTAATACCTGCTTGCACTGCTTGCACTTTACACTCCTGTGGATCTTAAAAGTTTGTGTCATTTCGATAGTGATGATTCAGTGGGGGAAAGATAACAGCTACAAGTCCAATGAACACCAAGAAAATGAACCAAAGCGTCAGTACTTGTGTTGCATTTTTGGGCTGGAGAGGACTGTAAATAATCACTGAGAGTGTACTGAAGCCAAATTTACTTTGACAGTGATGGTTAGAAGTTTTCATAGGTTAGAAGTTTTCAGATAACCTAACTGAATAATTCAGTGGCAGGCTGTGGATAGCCTTCCAAAATTGTGATGCAGGGATATTGTAATTTGTGACACAGTGTCATGATGATACAGCAGTGTTAAGTATTCCCATCATTTCAGAAGACTTTTCAGTGTTTCCAGTTGTGGCTAAATGTGGAAAGAGTTGGATTATGTTGTAAAAATAACGGCAGTCAGATATGTCTGGAAAAGAAAAACTGTTGAACTATTGTTTTCTAGTCAGACTCTTAAAGCTAATAGTAATTACAACTAAAAGCATTATGTCGATTCTTCTCTGACAAGGTGACAAGTCTTTCAAAGTCACTTTCTGACAAAACAAAATAAATGCATACTGAAGTATAGTGCTTGTGTCACAGTTGTGTTTGTCTAAAACTAAAGTGAGGAAAAATACGGGAATTTGTTAAACCGAGTAATGCTATTGGAAAAACAGAAAATCCATCACATATTTAAAGAAGGTTGCATTCTCCAAACTTCAGAAAAATACTGGATGCTTTCCTAGGATGTTTAGGGAACACATACTTTCATTTACAAGACCACATTTTTTTCTTTAAACATAGAGGCATATCTTACTTTGTGAATAAGGAGAGATTATGTAAGTAAGAGTGCCAGGATTTCTTTCTTTGTGTTGTAGAATGTACTTTTACACAAATGGTTATTGTTCTTTCTGAAGAAAGCATATGAAATTGCTGGACGAAGAATGATAATCTATCTAATTTATTTTCTGAGAATGTAACATACTTACTGATTAACCTTATTGGCATCTTGCTTCCACTCTCATGGTATAGCTCTGGAAAGGGATTAAGAGAGAGAGAAAGCTTCTATTTTTTGAGAAAATGCTCATTCTGATTTTTACATTGGCAAGCAGAGATAAGCAGTACAATCCATTTGTAGGGGTGCTTATGTGTGAATGTGAGCTGCATATCTATGTGCATATGCTTGATATCTAAAATCTTTAGGAACTGTGCGTCAGGAGAGATGGATGTGACAGAATGAGGAGCTCCTGATAGGAATGTGTCATAAACTCACAGAAAGGACTGTCATTTTGACTATGGATGACAGCATATCCAGATTGCAGACCACACAACTGGAATTTGTACATGAGCTTGTTTAAATGTAGGACAAAATAGGGTGGCTTAGAGAAAATGTGAGCAATGACCAGGTCTCTGTAACTTATATGGCTTTCCCATATTTTGCACAACAAAATAACTTTTGAAATCTGGGCATGCAAAGCATGTAGTTGGTTTAGTATTGATAAGAAATGTCAGCACAGTGTGATTAACACTATGGTGGTATAATTTATAAGCAATGTTTTCTGCAGCTTAACACCAACACAGGAAGAAGGGAAGGAGTGAAAAAATTGTTCATCTGCAAAATCAAATTGTCTCTCCTTTTGATGTAAACATTTTATTTTCAAATGCTCATTACATTTTTGTCACTAACAAAAGGTCTCTGTCATTATGAGTTAGCACAGTGGCAAGCAAGAGTGAGTCATGAAGATGACCTCTGTCCTTTTGCCTCCATTTCAATCTGAAAGGGAAAGTCTCAGCAGACTGTTTTTACTGTACATAATTAAGCAATTCTGAATGCTCAATGAAATTTGAATGGTATGGCATAAAGCCTGGTAATATGACAGTAAATGAGATGAGACTTAAACTTATTCAGCCTTTATAATAATAAGTGAAAGCTTTTGCCTTCAGATTGAGGGCAGACATATCCTGAAATATTCATTAAAAAAGCTAAAAACAGTAGCAAGGGTATGGTTCTATGTGTCTTTGTTTTATTACTCTCTCCAAGAAAAAAAAAAGAAATTAAATGAAATTATTTCTTAATTATACTTATTAAATATCTATAATAAACTGTGACATTTGCATACATGGTGGAGAAATCTAAATAAGGAAACATTCAAGAAACTGCTAACAATACAGGGAAGGATCTATGTTACTATATCTTTCTTTCAGAGCCCAAAATCTTCAGGCTGACTGAAGCTACATAATTAACTTCACTCCCTGTCTCTAATAAGAAGTTAGTTGCTTTAGAAATACCTTTTTGTCTTTTTCTCTGCTGTATTTCCACATTTATATACTAAATAATTTAGCTTTTTGTAAGCCTTCTACTTGTCATTGGTGATTCTTGTGTATTTGCAGCATGATGTTCTTTGCAGCATTGTATAATACTTACTTGGGGAAGGGGCTTTCCAATGAAACATCCAACTGAGCTGATATTGATTAAATGTATTACCTGGATTTTCAAAATTACCTAGAGTAATTCTGGTAAGAAAAAATAGATTGAATATTAAAAAACAAACAAAACCCACAAAGAAGATATTCTGAATGATTTCCTGAATGTTTCTTTCTGTATTAATTATACTGGAAATCTCATAAGTACCTAGGGTTAGCTAACTTGGTTATGCAGCTTTGGCTGCAATCACAGAATTCCAGATATTTTCCCAGAGAAGAACAGTGACCATGTCCACATCTAAAAATGTAATCAAGGTTAGAGCCCTAAGCTTTAACCCAATAAGCCTGCTGAGACAGTGCTGTTGTGTTCAAATTGGAACTTTGTTCTTAGACTGAAGGAAGCAGCTGGATTATATTCTTCTCCACATTTCTCTATTCCCCTGGTGCCTTAAATTAACCCCTTTGATTTTTCTCTTAACCTTTCTTTGCTTCACGAGCATTTACACTTTCTCTTCCCCAGTTTTGCTAGTCCTGCTTCAGCTGGACGGATTCTGAAATGCTGCATGATGAGTATGCAGTCCCAAGATCATGGTCTAGCTGCTGAAAAATGTTGTGGTTAAAGACATAAACTCAGACTTGGTCTCAGGTGTACATTCACTAACAGTGTACTGTATTGTTCAGTAATTCAGAGTCCTCAAAATCCAGAGGAATTTTTGATGTTTTGCCCAAGGTTGGAACACATGAGCTTATTGTCCCTGCATTTTAGTGTGGGGTTTTTAAATTTTAATTAGTTAATTAATTAGTTAATTTTTAAAGAAGAAACAAATGAAAGCCAACCAAGTGTTTTAAGTTCTAAAGAGATACTAGTTAATAAGTGACTCATAAATTACACTGAGATTATTCTATTGGTTGCAGTCATCTCATGATCATGTAGTGGCAGGACAAGGGAATGGATTCAAACTGAAAATGCATAACTTTAGGTTAGATATTAAGAAGAAATTGTTTACTGTGAGAGTGGTGAACAGGTTTCCCAGAGAAGCTGTGGATGCCATGTTCCAAGAGGTGTTCAAGGCCAAGTTGGATGGGCTTGAGCAACCTGGTCTAGTGGCAGGGACGCTGGAACAAGATGATCTTTAAGGTCTTTTCCAACCCAAGACGTTCTATGATTTTATGATCAGTGGGTCATACGAAACTCTTTTTGTCAATTGTTCCCAAAGAAGATTTTTGGAATGTAAACTCTGACGTACTGAGATTTTTCTGCGCCATATTTTTCTTAAATTGAATGGTATTTTTGCAAAGCCACCAGGAGCAACTGTGCCTAAGAAGTACTTTTTTTGACTTTCAGAATTATATTAGTTCAGAGTTTTGTTTCGTATTCAAGTTTATAATAAAAATATTTGGGTTTTTTAATGCAAAAATAAAATAAATTGGAAATATAACAAATGTATGACATGTATAAAACATCTGTAATTCTCATGATTATTCTGTAGCAGAGGGGTGTAATTCAGAGCAAGAGCACTCAGAGGCATTAGGCTTGAGACCAGGAAAGAGAAACTTGAAGCAAGGCTCCTGATGATAACCATGCAAGTCCTGCCTGGGAAAGGCACTAGAGGTGTTACAGTATTTGTTTGTTTTTCACTAACACTTGGTGTACACTTCAGGAGAGAAAAATGCTCTTTCCTGTTGAATTATTTTCCCCCCTTGATTATTATAAATGCTGCAAACAGCAAGTAAATTTGTAGAGGAGGAGAACTGAGAACATTTTGTAGTTCTTGAAAGGTTAATTGCACTATTTATAGACCGAACTGCAAAGGGAAAAATCTCTCAGTATGACCCAGCAAGGTCAGCATGGTAATAGCAACCTAAATGGAGCTCTGACCAGTGATGAATCACTGTCTGTGATACTGGGAATGCTGACAGTTCAATCACAGCACTGTTTCAATAGAGAACTCCATATATTTAAAGCGCTGATACTGTTTTCCCTCTAAATGACAGGCTTGACAGATGGGCCGAAAGCACCGCAGACGTTTGAACAAGGAAATAGAGAGGGAGCCTGCTGGAAGCAGGGCTTCACACAGCCAGCCACGGATGATGAATAGAGTGTGATTGTGTCTGACAGGTAGTAATATAACTATTCATTCACCACAGAACACCTGGAGCACACTATATTAAATGGTACAAGATGGAGAGATTCTGTGACAGGAATGGGAAGTGTGAATCCCATGCTGAGTTTAGGTACAGCAATATAGAAGGTCAGGGGTCGGACAATATAAACTCCCTGAGAAAAGGATGTAATTAAATTATTTGCTTACTAAAGTCTTTCTAATGTTTTGCTAACATGTTGCCAGGATCATTATTTCAGCATGTCTGTGCAGCTGAGAGGAAAATAGCAAATGGTGCTTGCTGACTACTGTGCTCCCGCTCTGTTCAGAGGCTTGCTAATCAAAGTGCGATCACTGTTGCACAAAGCTGCATTGCAGGGTGGGGGTGTTGAGAGGCAGAAATGCCTAATTGTTGCCACAGTGCTAGAAACCGTGTGCTGTGTTTTGTCTTATATTTTGAAGCTTGTAGTTGACCTTATTTTAGGGCATTTGGGGCCAAAAGTCTGCTGTGTTCAGCAGGTGCATGGAGAATTAAAAGATACTGTGCTCATGGATAATGTGGGCTGTGGAGCTGTGTAGCATTAAAAATCTGTTTTGTTGGAGCTTAAAGAAGCTGTCATTTTCACCCTGCAATGACGGAATTGTAATTCAAACCCATAGGCACTTCATTATGTTAATATTTGTTTTGCTCTGCTTCTGTATTGAGAAGTTGATCAGGCTTAAAATCTAGAATTGTTCTTTATATATAGAAAATGAGGATCTGAGATTAGGTCCAATGTTAGTACGAACTAGAACTGAGCTGCAAGTAGTTGACATATTACTGGATGTCTTCCATGCAGGAGCTACTGAGAACCTTTGGAACACAGCTTATTTTGGAGTAAACCTGAGATAATTAGAGACCTTTTGGAAGATTTCAGTGAGCACTTTCATGTGAGAATTTGTGCTACCAAAAGAAAATCTTGCTAGCAGTTTTACGCAAATGAATATTTTTACCACAGTTCATGTCTTGCTAGGCAGGAGTGTTAACCAATTTGTTTCTGTATACTTGTCACTGATAACTCTTAAAATACAATGACAAAATGCAGTGTCCTTTTGAAAATACAGACAGCTAATGCACACATGGTCCCTTCTCTTGGGTGTCCAAATGAGGGGTTTAATTCTGCAAGCATAGGTGGAAGAACAGGAAAAAAAAGACAAACAAGCAGGCAGGTTTAAATTTTACTTACCTAATTTATTACTTACATAGCACATTGTGTAATTAAAAATGTTACTGTGTCATGTGTATTATTGCTCTCCTTTGACCTTGCATTATTGACAAATGTTGAATAGAAAAGTTTACATTAAACATGTATAACTTTTGTGAAAATTTCAATGTCTAGAAAAAGTATTGATTTTTTTTTTAAATTCAAATGCATCAAAAGTATAGGCTACCTAAAAGCACTCTGCTTTTTGCCATTTGAAACACCTACTTTTATGTTATGAACTTGAGAGATATAATCTAAATTTATGCCTCACAATCCATACATTATTTGACATTATACAGAAAAATTGTTTCACATTAAAAATATGTGTTTTTAAAGCAACAGAATGTGTAGCAGGAATTATTGATTTCCTGATATTTTTTCTTTCATTTTATAATTATAGATAGTTTTTAATACTGGTTTGGTATAAAAGTCAGAGTTACATTGTGCCATAAACTGGGTATTCCAGTTTTCTTTTTTATGTAAAACGGGTAGTGATATGAACCTTACGTTAAAAGTAGCTGAACTCTCTGATCTCTGAATCCACTCAATTTTTTGCCTCTACTTTGTCCCAATATCTTATTATAGTAATGCTGAAATATTTCAAATTGTTTTGAAATTGTTGTAGGAAATGTTGATTCTGATTGGTTTTGTCAAACAGTATGGTTGTTTGATTTTCTTTTAGAATTTCTTCTACTTAGTCAATCACTTCAAGTATCTCATGCAGCGACATGACTGTTGACTTGTCTTGGGAAGTCCTTTTGAAATGAAGTATTCGGTTGTCAATTTTCCATAGGAAGTTATTCAGCAGCTTTCATCTCAAATTAATTTTGCTTGTCACTTTCTTTATTTGCTGAATTCTCTGACTGGGTCAGTTACTCTCTGAGTGCTTACTAAGTGACCTTTCCTGAAAGCAGAAGGCACACCAGGCACTCTTTTCTCCCCTGTCTCCTTCCATTGCCAAATCTAGCAACATAAGTAGTAGTTAAAGGATAGCAGCAAATAACCAAACATAATTTTAAGAGAAAATTTTAAAAAGAAAAGTAAAACCCACCACTTTTTTACCATGTGTCCTGGGTTGAAGTATATTCTATCACCATCTTCATGAACTGTTGAAACCAGGTGAGGCAGTGCTCCCTGCCTCCTCCACTCTGGCTTATCTTCTGTTAATGGGCCATCAGCACCTTTGCTACACAGCTCACAGATAACCCCCTCCTGGACTACCTCCTGTTAATGGGCCCATCAGGCCTTATCACATGACTCACCATTCCATTGTGAGATGCTCCGCCCAGAGGGAGAAACCAAGCATTCCAGCCTGGATATAAGCTGAGACTCTGAACACCAGAGTGGCGCTTACCCACTGGATTCCCAGAGGACCCGAGCTACCAGACCTTTCTACAGGATCACTGCTTTAGGAAGACCACCTCATCTGGACTGCTTCCATCACTCCGCTCAGGTTGTATTCTGACTCTGTCAGTGGTCTTTTGTATTATTGCATCGATTTTATTTTACTTTCTTTCCTTTTTTTTTTTTTCCTATTAAATTGTATCTCTGACTTGGAGCCTCTCATTTGTTTTGCCTTCAAACTACTACACCATGGTTTTTTTTCCTACAGATTCAGTATCTCTTTTTCACAAAATAAAATACAAAAATAAATGTTCTACATGCTCAGAAAATAAATGAAACTGCTCTCGAACCTCCTACTGAGAAAGTTTGTTAGAACTGGTGTACTTGGACTCAGTCAGGCAGTGGCCAAATGCATTGCAGCTCTTAGGACTTGACTGTTTTACCAGGAGGATTCATCACAGTTGGATACATATTGGACTGTTTTCCTGAAAAAAAAATCTGCATTGTCAGGTTTTCTGGTGGTTATTAATTTTCTGTTCTGTCTTAAACCTTGTTGTAGGCTGAATTCTCATTCTGTTGGATCATCTGAAATGGATAATGAAGTCAACATTTTATAGGCAAACAAATTTATTTCTTTATCTATTTACTTATTTATTGCTTGTTTGTTTGTTTATTTTAAGCAAAATGAGCAGTATTCCAGGCTTTTGGCCTCTGTCAGTCTGGGAGTATTAACTCAGTGTATTTGTAAATCTACACTAAGGCTGCACCTTCTTTGAAGGCTTTTTTTAAGGTGTGTTTTTTATGTTATTTATTTTAACAAACAATTTATCACAGTTTACAATAAATTATTAGAAATATTCATCTCTTCCATTAATTTGCTTGCTTTCCTTAATAAGGAAAGGGACATCTGAATATTTGTTGTAACAGGAACAGGGTTAATATACAGAAGAGTGTTGCTAAGCATGAGAGACCTGCAAAGATTCCTGCTGAGGGAATTGAGAGCAACTGTAGCCTTACATTAACAGAATATTAATTACCAAATAACAGTGTTTTGCCAGGAGCAGAGATGGTTTTTGTCCCTCTCAGTGTTTGAAAATTTCTTTCTGTATTAAAGGAATTTGAAGATATGGCTGAAGATACTCTATCTGGGTAATCCATAGTCTTTTGTGGATCCTTCAAAACTCTCTTCCAGGAAAAGAAATCCTAAACTTGGTGATATAATTAATTTAATGTTTTGCAGTAGACTGATGTGACAAGAGAAGAGGAAAATGGATCTTTTATACTAAGTCTTACACTCATTTTGCTTTTCAGTGTCTATGAGAAGTTATGGGGTTGTGGTCACCAAAACAAGAATTTTGTGCATGGTTTATGAGGACTGTTGTGGCTATACAAAATAAAAAGAGTAAGTCATAAAATGTAGGTGTCCTCCCTATCTACAAAAGTTTTCCCTTAGGTAGAAAGATGTACTCAGCTTCCATTCCAGTCAGTTCTTTCCTGAATGATGAAAAAATTACATCAACTTTCTCCTTTTCCTGAAGCAGTTCTGCACAGTACAAACAAAAACTTTGCTCTCACTGTGTATGTGCATCTGTCAACATCACCCCATGGCCACACCAAAGGCTCTTTTAACACTACTTTGATGCTCCCCTATAAAAATATGAAAAGTGAGAAAAGATGAAAAGTATGTCACCAAAATCTCTTGTTCTGTGGATGTGTGTATTTTGTAAAGGACAGTAGCAATTCAAAAGAATTTCCTTGTCTTCTAATTTTAGCTGTCTGATGAGATACCTGATGCCTTTGTCAGCAACATTCAGTATTTGATGCTTGAAATTTGAATACATTTATTTTTTCAAAACCTCCATATGTACAGATCTTCTTTGCATTTCTTTGTGTTTGCTGCTAAATTGGATGTAGGGATGCCTGTGGCATGTGGAATTTTAAGTCAAGAAGAATATTACCAGTTACTGAGTAGAGGAGTGGGTATTCAGATCTGTAATTTCCATCAGCCTACCAGCTGGCCACATGGGTCATTGGACCATATGTTTTGTTCCCATCAGTGTTTAAAACTGTGATTGAGGAACTTTCTTGGCAGTAAGTATTCATTCTTCAGGTGTCTGCCCTAACTGAGCATTTGAACTGTAAAGATCTTCTTGGCATGGTCAGAACAACATAAAATATTTTTTGCTTCTTCATAAAAGGTATTTCTAACTAGTCTTCTTTCTGCATGAAGCTTAATACTTAAATTTCTATTGAACAGTTTCCTAATTGCCTTTCATCTATGTTAATAACAGAAAAGTATTTAATGTGTTCCAGAACTAGCAGTTAGAAATAAACCTGCCTCTGGTCCATCTTCTGCTCTTCCAGACATCCACTGCATTCAAGTATACTGTTGTGCTCTAACAAACTATTTATAGCAGTCCTACAGATATCAATGAGTTTCAGCTCTGATGAGTCTTTTAACTGATTCCTGCTTCTAATCATTATTTTCAGAGCTCATTTACTCAGAATTCAAAAATCATTTTAAACCTGGATTTCTTTGTTGTCGGGTAAAAGCTTCGCACAGACAAATAAGTGGCTGCAGTTCGTCTAAACCTCTCAGGCACCAAGAATGGAAGTAAGACAACTAGAAATATAAAGGTGGTTACAAAACTATGACAAGATAAAGTTTTTGGTCCAAATCAAAAACTCTTGAATTCTGTGAAGAAAAAAAAAGATCAAACTGGATAATTTTGTGAAAACCTTTGCATCTTATCATGGTTTGAGAACAGAAACCATGAGCCAGTGACACAAAAAATGCATTCTAGTCAGAGCCTTTATGCCTTAGTAGAGCTTTATAGAGGGATGACCTGTTTTTCAGTGCTTTTCATTTCTTAAATGCACAGAGGATCAGCTGGAGTCTTGGTTAGGTCAAAGTGAACTACTCACACTTTGGAAAAAAATAAAGAAACTGTTATTGTTTGAGTTGAAAGGGCAAAGGAATTGCTGAAAACTCTAGACCTTTGCTTTATGGTGAGGCTTTTTTGTCCCACAAAATCTTTAATTGCTATGGTTTAAAGGTTTGCCCATGGTGCAGCACTTGATTGCTCATCTTCTGGTGGAGGCCCATGGCTACTAGCTTGGAGGTAAAGAGAGCACTGAGACTCAGTCCTGATAAACTGAGAGATACATGAACCTCTGGAACTCATGAAAGACTTAAGCAGGCAGTGCACGGTGATGCATCTCAGTGGTGTGGATTGAGCTAATGTTGTAAAGGGAGACAGAAGAGCTGCAGTGGTGCTGTCTGGTGTTAGTAATTGTGTAGAGGAACAGCAGTTTACTGGATGTGTATCCACTGTCCTTGTTGCTGCTTTGTGCTATATACATGCAGGACTTCCATCTCACTTCTTATCCTATCACTTTTATTGGTCAAAATTTTAATGTCTTTCAATATACTCTGACTCCACATGGACGGTTAGAAAATATTTGCCTGCTGTTGCAACTTAAAGGGCTGCTATCATGTGTTTTTCACCCTGTGCTTTGCTCTGAAGGAAGTAAGTAGAATATTGCACACATTTAAGAAGATAATCACACTTTTCTATGCGTGATATTGTGGACTCAATAGCATACCGGTTTAATGGTTAAGGACTGAATTTGGAACACAAATGTAAACTCTTCAGCTTTTGATAATATCTTTATTGACTGGAAGAAGTGTTGAGGGTAAATATCTGCTTAACATAATTTGTGATGAATATTGTTATTGAGGAATCTTTTGGTTTTCTGAAATGTCACTTTGACTGTTTATAGCTACCTTTCCTCTTTGTAAGTTTCTGAAATCCATCATTGTCCTCTGGACTCTTTTTTTTTCCTCTAATATATAATTTCTTATGCATTTTTCTAGGAGGATTTTTTGGTGCTTTTTGTTAAAAAAGCCTGATTAATTTTCTATGTGACTAATTTGAACTGGTTTTGTTTTCATAAGCTTTCAACTATGTCTTGTGTAACCCTTCAGCTGAATATTTTTACAGTATTGCTTCTATTTTGCTTTGTGGTGGTTTTTAGGTGTTGCTATTTTGTCTTAGAGGACCTTTCTCCACTGGGGTTTCGTTTCTGTGTTGTTAAGCAATTAATCCCATTTCAGAGTCTAAATTTCTCAATTTTTCTCCAGGATGTTTTTAGTTAGGTTTCTTGTCTGAAGTTTAGGTCAACACTTCTTGTTTTCAATATTTCCATGTAAAAGAAAAATCAGACTGGTTGTGGCCAGTGTTACTTAATGGGTGATCTGCAGATAACCAGTACTTCTTCCATCTCTTTATTAATAGCAACAGCTCTTGTACACTCCAGAGCTAGTTATTCTGAGCAGACAAACACTTTAAAAAATTAAGTGATTTAAGACAGAATCATCTTTCAAGTCAGAGTGGTAGGGACTGTGTGAGGAGAGTAGAGGACTAAACAATTATTTACTGCCTTGCAGTATGTTATGGAACACATGAGTCTTTTTAATGTATCGGAACACTTCTGTGGCTTAAATGTTGGGAAGAGTATCCAGTGGACTCTTCTGAAGTGTATTGTCTATTGCACGAGGATGCCTATTCTGGTTCTGTGAAGCTGATCTGAAGGTGAAATTTGGCCAGCTCTGAACTATAATAGAAGTTTTATTTATCACTTCTTTGTTCGCATTTACAGCTTTAATCTGCAGTTTTTACATGATCTGGAGATTAACAGTGATACCTCTAACAACTTTAATGTATCTGAAGATTTTGTCATCTTTTTATTCAGTAAAGGATATGGTTACCTATCATTGTGATATCAATTACATAACAATTACAAAACTTTGATGAATAATTCTGTTGTGATTCAACTATCTATACCGACAGCATCGGTATAGATAGTATCACTGAAATGTTTCTGATTATCCCCTACATTTCTATTTCTGATGGCTATGGAAAATGTAATTTTTATGTTTTGCAAGTGAATGTATTTTGTCCCTTTTCCTTTTTACACTGTGTTCATCAGCCAATATGCTTGAGATGGGAATTTATGTTCACAGACTG
Organism: Chamaea fasciata; assembly: GCF_029207755.1. Classification (NCBI taxonomy): domain Eukaryota; kingdom Metazoa; phylum Chordata; class Aves; order Passeriformes; family Sylviidae; genus Chamaea; species Chamaea fasciata. The sequence continues at coordinate 42,759,087 of NW_027094089.1, forward strand.
TAAGCATGGAACATCACTACAATCCATAATAAGGCCATTAGTATTCTGCTCATGCAAGCCAGTGTAAGTAAAATTTTCAGTGGCCTAATGTAACAGGTAATCATAAATTAGTATTTGCTTTAAAACAACACCAGATTACACAGACTGCATGCTTAAGAAGAATGGCTCAGTAAGTAGTGCAGCTCTGTAATGAAGTGGGAGCTCATTAAACAGATGCTATCTACTTCACTGATCTACATAAATGGCAAACAAACCAAATGGAATTGTTTCAACAGAACACTGCAGTCAACCAGAACAAGTTCAGGTTCATTTACTGTGGCACTGCCTCCAGGAATTATTCACAGTAATAATTGAATAGTTGCTCACTAATTTATCATTTTACATTTGTTATTGAATTTGCATAATGTGTTGATTTTTTATGTCTTTGGTTACATTAAATGCCCTCTTCTCTGTTTACAAAACCAGAACACAGTGGGTGATTTTAAGATTCACCACACTAGCAGTGTTCAGTGTTCATTGCTTGGATGGTATTTTTTTTAAGTTGTCTTTTTTTTTTTTTCAGGTTTGTGTGTTACATCTCAGCACATGCATACTTGTAATTAATATTTAGGAAAATTGAAACATTTACTTTTTTAATGAATCATAGGTAGAGGCATGCAGATAGGAACAATGACTAGGTATTCAGCATTTCTAGTGTAATGCACCATAAATGACATAAGATGTTTTCCCAGTAGGTGGAATAGCCAGAAATAACAGTCCTATAGAACTGAACTCTGAGTAATTTCAAAGATCAGTACTAGTTTTGCAGTGTATTACCTGAAGGACATTTTGCTTACTTTAGAGGCTTTGCGGCTGCTTAGGAGGAACAGTACTGGATAATATTGTTATACGATTCTGTTTGAGAGGAATGAAATGTAAAAAAGCTAATGACTAGAATCTAAAAAATAAAAATAATTTTTGACTTAGTTTCTGATATGCATTAATTTCAGGTGTTACATGGTATGTGTGAAATATAGCTGATAAAGCAAATATAAATTGGTTCTAACTTTTTATATGGTGATATTTTTTATTAAACTGTGTTGTCTGGCATGTGCTGGTGCAGTGCAGTACTATTCAATGACACAACATCTGGCAGAATCAATCTTTTGTCTTGTCAGACTCTTTCAGAACCATTTTCATTATTTTAATGTTTTATCTTTTGCTTATAACTCTTAATTTCTAGAAGTATGATCTTGCAGATACATCAGTTGTCCTGTGAATTCTGACACATTCCAAGATTTTTGTTCTCTCCAGAAGCTCTTAACATTGTGAACACTTGTCAAAAATTCCTATTTTAGAAGTAACCAAAGATAATACTTGTGACTGGTATCCAGACTGTGCTTAGAGTAATTGTAGTTTTCTTTGTGCCAATGTATCGTATGTAGAGTACTAGTCACCAAAAATATGTGAATGACCTTACTGATGCTGAGGAAAAAGAGAAAAAATTGAAAAACCCTAGTGTTTAACTTAAATAAATGTCAAGGAAAAGCATGTATTTACAAATCACCTTTCAGCAGGACTTGTTGGATTTCGTTCAGAAAACAAAACACTTGCTAATAACAAAGAGTGTTGTCAAAGGAAAAAGCCTTTCTGTAAAGTATTTTCAAAAAATTTGCAATCCACGTTTTCAATATGCTCATTCATGTGTTCCACAGAAATTGTAGACTTAGCAGACCTCTAAATTTGTAGCTAACCCTCTTCAATAACCTGCAGTGTTAAACAATATTTCTGCTGAGATAAGCAGTTAGAAGTTGCACATTCTTGAACAAATAGCAAAGAAATCTAGCAGCAACAAGTAATAGCAATATTTCAGCCACTCTGTGCTAATCTACTGAAAATTTGTTTGGATATGTTTTTTAAACACTGACTCGTAAATTACTCAGTTCTCTTGAGATTTATCTGGGCTCACAGAATTGGTCAGGTTGGAAGGGACCACACTGGGTCATCTGGCCCAACCTTCCAGTTCACCAAGACCCTCCCAGAGCACATTGTATGGAATTGTGTCCAGGTTGTTCTTGAATGTCTCCGGCGTGGGAGACTCCACAGCATTTCTGGGCAATCTATTCCAGTGCTCAGTCATTCTCACAGGGAAGAAGTTCTTCTTCATGTTTGCGTGGAACTTCGTGTGCCTCAATGTCTGCCCATTGCCCCACTTCCTTGCTTGGCACCACCAAGCAGAGCCTGGATCCAGCCTCTTGACACCTTCTCTTCAAATACGCATAGACATTGATGAGGGCCCATCTCAGTTGTCTCTTCTTAAGGCTAAACAGGCCCAGCTCCCTCAGCTTATCCCCATAAGAGAGGTGCTCCAGGATTTTGATCAACTTAGTAAGTCCCTGCTCGACCTACTCTAGCAGCCCCATGCCCCTCTTGTGCTGAGGAGCCCAGAAATGGACACAACATTCCAGGTGAGAGCTGAGGGGCAGGATCACCTCCCTTGACCCGCTCGCAGGGTCCTTATAAATGCAGTCCAGTATACCATAGGCCTGCTTGGCTACAAAGACACACTGCTAGCTCATTGATCCCTGGGTCCTTCTGCACAGAGCTGGTCTCCAGCAGGTCAACCCCCAGCCTATACCAGTGCCTGGGATTGTTCCTCCCCAGGAGCAGAACCCTGTATTTGCCCTTGTTGGATTTCAGAAGGCCCAGCTCTACAAACTCAGATCCCTCTGCAGGGCCATACAACCCTCTGAGGTATTTGCCATTGTCAGTTTTTATTCAAAAATTGAAGGAAGTTTTAGCTTTCTTTATCCTGCCATCAATTAAAGTAGCTAGAATTTTGGTTTATAAATATATGATTACATGAAAACATTCATATTCCATGTGTGTGAAGTGTGTAAATAACTGAAATATACCAGGAGTATTGAACTTCTGTTAAAGGAGAACCTTGCAGTCAATACACCTGTCATCAAACTGTGGGAGACAAATTAGAAAGTATTCAATGCAAAAGCTGTATCACAGAATGCGTAGGTTGGAAGAGACCTTCAAGATCATTGGGTCCAACCCAGCCCTAACATCTCAACTAGATCATGGCATCGAGTGCCACATCCAGTCTTTTTGTTAAATACATCCAGGGATGGTGACTCCACCACCCCCCTGGGCAGACTGTTCCAGTATTAAATCATTCTTTTCATGAAAAACTTCTTCCTAATATCCAACTTATATTTCCCTTGACGCAGCCTGAGACTGTGTCCTCTCATTCTGTCAGTTACTGCCTGGAGAAAGAGATCAATCCCCACCTGGCTACAACCACCCTTCAGGAAGTTATAGAGAGTGATAAGGTCACCTCTGAGTCTCCTTTATTCCAGACTAAACAACCCCAGCTCCCTCAGCCATTCCTCCCAGGGTTTGTGATCCAAGCCCCTCACCAGCCTTGTTGCCTCCTCTGGACGTGCGCAAGAATCTTAAGGTCCTTCCTAAACTGAGGGGCCCAGAACTGGACACAGCCCTCAAGGCGTGGCCTCACCAGTGCCCAGTACAGGGGAAGAATGACTTCCCTGCTCCTGCTGGCCACACCATTCCTGATACAGGCCAGGATGCTTTTGGTCTGCTTGGCCACCATGACACACTGCTGGCTCATGTTCAGCTGCTGTCGCCAGAACCCCCTGGTCTCTTCCTGCCTGGGCACTGTCCAGCCACACCATCCCCAGCCTGTAGTGCTGCATGGGGTTATTGTGGCCAAAATGCAGGACTCAGCACTTGGACTTATTAAACTTCATCCTATTGGACTCTGTCCATCCATCCAACTGTTCCGGGTCTCTGCAGAGCTCTCCTAACTTCCAGCAGATTGACACATGCTCCCAGCTTAGTGTCATCTGCAAATTTACTAATGAAAGATTCAATAGCCTCATCCACGTCATCAATGAAGATATTGAACAGAACTGGCTCCAGCACAGCACAGACCCCTGGGGGACAGCACTGGTGACTGGCCACCAGCTGGATTGCAGCACCACTCACCACCACTTTCTGGGGCCTGCCATCCAGCCAGTTCCTAACCCAGCAAAGAGTGCTTCTGTCCAAGCCCCGGGCTGCCAGTTTATCGAGGAGTGTGCTGTGGGAGACAGTGTCAAAAGCCTTGCTGAAGTCCAAGTTGACAACATCCACAGTCCTTCCTGCATCCACCAGGCGGGTAACCTGATCATAAAAGGATATAAGGTTGGTCAAACGTGACCTACCTCTTCTAAACCCATGCTGGCTGGGCCTGAGACCCTGGCCATCCTGTAGGTGCTGTGTGATGACACTCAGTATAAGCTGTATAAGCCTTTTCCAGCTTATGGAGTACACCAATGCATCAGAAGAAAGCAAGAGAGCTGGAAACTCTAACCCAGTTCATTCTTATTTATTAATCTAGTTTATTTAGAATATTTTAAAATAGGCCAAGTTTTCATGCTTGATTTTTTCATGTTTTGATGTTTTTTCAGCATTTTCTCTATGAAGTGGATGCCAGTTCCATCAAAATATTCATATTCTTGCATCTGTTAAAATGTATAAACAGTCCTGCACTTTGTGAAGGTCTAGGACACAACTGTATTGCATTTCAACACTTGCTTTATATTAACATTCAGTTTCACATTGCAATTTTGCAGAAGAGTGATGAGTATTTATTGACACTACTTGAATTTGTCCTTTTTCTAACATAAAAAAAACCTTCTAGTTATATCATTATCCTATACAGATAAGTTCAATGCACGTAAGTAGCACCTCATTAACAAGGGGATCATATTTAGTTGTGAAGACACTGGTTGAAGAGAAGCACAAAGAAATACAGGTTGAAGAAACTTTCTTTTAAAAATAGTAGCTCAGTATTAAATTTGTAGGGTCTTCCCCCCTTCTTTTGTCGGATACCATACTGTTCCTGTCTCCAGGAATATATCAAGTAAACTCTGACTCATCTAAATGTATTCACTAATTTTTGACAAGTAGGGCTTAGTAAGTCTACTCCTGATCTTTTTTCCTAGATTATTTCTCTTCTAAGTTATCCACCCACCTCTGAAGATGTCTTGTACCTCTACCTTTCACCTCTACCCAGATGACTAGAACAGTGTTAGCACACGCTCAAGGGAGAGAAACAGTTTCTTTTGCTGGAGGTCTATGCCCATCATCAGGAACAAGTAGTGATGTACGGATGCAGGAGGATGTTTTTACAAAGTCCGCTTGTGAATCACCAATTTCCCTTTTGCAGAAGACAGCATGATGTCTATTTTCACCTTGCTTTTCTTCTTCGATTACCTGTCCCTTATTTTCCAATAAAGCTCTACAGTTGTTGAGAATTTCATCTGGGGCACATCGTTTGATATATTTGCTTGTAACGTTCAAGTGTTCATTTATACATATCATATATATATATATGTATATATAAAAGTGTTCAAGTGTGCATTGTTTCCAATGCACCAACAAAACTGCATCCATAGCCTAACTATAATGAAGATTATTCCATATGTACAGGTCCATTTATACAGATTAATAGCACTGGTGGAATGGTGATCCCAGAATTCTGATGCTGCTTTGTCTACCACCTTTTCAGCAGAAATTGTGTTAAATAAAGTGTTGATTGATGTTTTCAGAGAAGTATTGGAGCAAACACAATAAAATAATACAATAAAAATCTGACATATATCAACTTATGATTTCTTTCTCTGCTTTTTGTAGTTTTTTTTATCTTAGCTTCTCTGTAGTCTTAAGGCCATGATGTATTTATGTTTATAAAATTTAACTCTAATCCTGGACATAATAAATTTCTCTTCTCTCTTGCACATTAAGTTTAGTTTTTCTCATTCTGTGTGTACCAGTATCTACTGCCTGAATTTTGCCTACATTGCATTTTTGTGCTTGTAGACATCTGCAAGAGAATGGACAAGCCTACTATCTCTCTAGGAAAATATTGGTTAAAGTATCCACCAGGTTAAATATAGCAGTTTATGAGATAAGACAACTAAGAAATTCCAAGCTGAAACACTTTGCAAGATTTTTTCTCTCATCCCAAGTGATGAGAGTACTGAACCAGATCAACTTTTTGATAAGTGCCTCATCTGTAGATGCTTCTGAGTCAAGCTTTATGGAACGTGGACTGTTTGATGTATGTGTGTGTTCTGCAGCAATTCAACCTTGAAATATGCGGTTCAGGTTTACCACTGAGGGTGTAATATGCTCAAGCATTTATGTTGTCATTCAAAGCGTGTGTCTAACTTTGAGCAAGAGAATGGTTTCTGCAGTGTTTGAAAAATATCAAAACAGACAGAAAATGTGCACTGTTAACTAAGTTAATATCAGCTTAACTTCATTGTTAGCATAACTGGGAGTGAATCTAAGTCTTTTGACAATGACCATGACTAAGGTTACAGTTTTATTAAAGGCAGAGAATGAGGAGTATCTGCTCTTTGGAAGTAAATATCCATTTCCTTCTGTGACAGCCAACCAATGCAGAAATTGGACATACACCACAGGCTAATGAGCTGTGTGTCAGGAGGTGAACAAAGAAATCTCTAAAAGTGGGTGGGGAGAGGAAGAACCATCTACTACTCATGTTTTTCAGAAAACAGGAAAAAAAATGAAATTTCAGCCAGGAGAGAAACGTCATGAAAGATAAAGGGATTTGGGGCGTTGGTCTGTAAGCCACTAGAGAAAAAGGAAACAGATGATTAGATTACAAGGTTATAACAAACACAGGTACTGGTAAATATGTAAATTATGCTTGTGACAGTCAAAATCAAAGGCCAGAACAAGACCGCAGATTTGTATTTCTTGAAGAGCTGTCTGTAATTAATACAAACTGAAAAAATTTGGGCAAGTGCAAGGTAAAACTAGTCGGGACCAAGATCTGGCAACCTGTTTTGGTGTCGGTATGAACCATATTTGTAAAGCACCAATGATTTACAAATACATCTCTTGGTACCGAAAGTGAAGTCTCTGTGTGTCCTCCTTTTCCATTCCTTGATGCTTTTAAATTATTCATATTGCTGCTACTTACTCTCTGTAAAGGGATTTGAGCCTAGGTCATACAGAACAATGATCCAGAGTACTTATCAGAGTGTTTTACCTGTATTTTAACTGACTGAATATAACTCTCAAATGATTAAAGAGTTTGTCTGTCAAACCATATTTTTAGAGAGAGAATTCTGCTTTTACAGAGTTTCCCACTTTTGCATCCTTATCTGACTAGGTTTTCAATAACCAATTCATTTTTTATTTTCCATCCAAAGACTCACTAGTTTTTTGTACATATTCTCTCTCCCCTTTCCTCACCCTAAAAATACTAGTCTGGGTATATCCAGCTGAGTTTTTGCATAATAGTATTCTTTGCTAACAAAATAAGAAGACTAGCAGTGTGTGGTGCTTATTTATAATTTGTTCTCACTGTGTTTGGTTTGTGTGCACGGGAAAGTCTAGATTTTTTTAAGTTTGGGAGTGGTCATGGGACATGAGGAAAATTATTTCAGAAAGCAACTGTAATGGTTTCTCCTATCCAGCTATTGCAGACTGAGAAAAACTCTTCTTTTTTGCTTCTTTTGACATTTTAAATATGTGTGCTTCAAACTTGAATATAGAGGATTTTTTTAAATTTTTTTTTTTTTAAAGCTGAAAACACAGGAAAACACTGTGTTTCTGAGAAAACAACCAAGGAAGAATAATAGAATATGACCAAGACTAAGACTGGAAAAAAGAGATAGCCTTTAAAAATGAAAAAGAGTTTACTGCTATTTCACCATCAATCTCTGTGTATACAACAAATGAGAACAGAAGAAATGTATGATGAAACCTAATTGACTGTCCCTCTGCTGCTTTTTTTCCAAAATTAAAAACAAACAAACAAACCTGAATTTTGTTAAAGGAGTCAAAGAATAATTGGATGTTGCAGACACTCTGAGGCATTAATTTACAAAGAATTCTCTACAATTTTGAGCTGAGGGTAATGGATGTTGTAGTGGTTTGAAGGCAAAACAAATGAGAGGCTCCAAGTCAGAGATACAATTTAATAGAAGAAAAAAAAAAAAAAAAAGAAAGAAAGAAAGTAAACTAAAAGAGATGCAATAATACAAAAGACCACTGACAGAGTCAGAATACAGCCTGAGCGGAGTGATGGAAGCAGTCCAGATGAGGTGGTCTTCCTGAAGCAGTGATCCTGTAGAAAGGTCTGGTAGCTCGAGTCCTCTGGGAATCCAGTGGGTAAGCGCCCCTCTGGTGTTCAGAGTCTCAGCTTATATCCAGGCTGGAATGCTTGGTTCCTCCCTCTAGGCGGAACATCTCACAATGGGATGGTGAGTCATGTGATAAAGCCTGATGGGCCCATTAACAGGAGGTAGTCCAGGAGGGGGTTATCTGTGAGTCGTGTGGCAAAGGTGCTGATGGCCCATTAACAGAAGATAAGCCAGAGTGGAGGAGGCAGGGAGCACTGCCTCACCTGGTTTCAACAGTTCATGAAGATGGTGATAGAATATACTTCAACCCAGGACATTATCCACCCCTTATTCTATTACCATCTACATCATCCCAAATCAATACCTTTCTTAAACTAGACACACATATATATATAATGAAATCCTACACACAGTTTTCACTTAAAATAAGGTCTCCTTGTGGTACACAGTGGGTTTCCCCATCCTTTTGCATCACCCACCAAGTGTAACCAGGTCCTTGAGCAAAGACAACCCCACGGATGGGTTTGCCCTTGACCGAGGCAGGATTAATCCAAACAGTCTTTCCTAACATACCTCTCATGTGTACCACAGGGACCCTATCTCCATCCACTGTATGCAAGGATTCAGACTGGGCAGGACCAGCTCAATTGATGGACCCTCGGGTATTGACCATCCAGGTGGCCTTCGCTAAGTTCTGTTCTCAATTTTTGAAGGTCCCTCTGCCAAGTGCTTTAAGGGTAGTTTTAAGCAATCTATTGCAGTGTTCCACCTTCCCGGCAGCTGGTGCATGATATGGGATATGGTATATCCATTCGATTCCGTGTTCTCTGGCCCAAGTGCTTATGAGGCCGTTCTTGAAATGAGTCCCGTTGTCTGACTCAATTCTCTCAGGGGTGCCACGTCTTCACAGGACCTGCTTTTCTAGGCCCAAGATGATGTTCCAGGCAGTAGCATGAGGCACAGGGTAGGTCTCCAGCCATCCAGTGGTTGTTTCTACTATGGTGAGCACGTAGCGCTTGCCTTGGCGGGTTTGGGGAAGGGTGATGTAGTCAATTTGCCAGGCTTCCCCATACCTATACTTTGACCATCGTCCGCCATACCACAGAGGCTTCACTCGCTTGGCCTGTTTGATCGCAGCACAGGTCTCGCAGTCATGGATAGCCTGGGAGATGCTGTCCATAGTAATGTCCACCCCTCGGTCACGAGCCCATCGGTATGTTGCATCTCTCCCTTGATGACCAGAGGCATCATGAGCCCAACGAGCTAGGAATAATTCTCCTTTGTGCTGCCAGTCTAGATCAACCTGTGATACTTTCACCTTGGCAGCTCGATCCACCTGCTCGTTGTTATGATGTTCTTCATTAGCCCGACTCTTGGGTACGTGCGCATCCACGTGTCGAACCTTTAAGGCCAGCCTTTCTACTTGGGTGGCGATGTCCTGCCAAATCTCAGCAGCCCAGATGGGTTTCTCTCTGCGCTGCCAGTTGGCCTTTCTCCAGCGGTCCAGCCATCCCCACAGAGCATTAGTTACCATCCATGAGTCAGTGTAGAGATAGAGCCTTGGCCACTTCTCTTGTTCAGCAATATTCAAAGCCAGCTGGACAGCTTTAAGCTCTGCGACCTGACTCGATCCACCTTCTCCCTCAGTAGCTTGTGCAACTCGTCGTGTGGGGCTCCATACAGCAGCTTTCCATTTCCGGTTAGCACCTACAATTCGGCAGGAACCGTTGGTGAAAAGGGCATATTGTCTCTCACTCTCCAGTAGCTCGTTGTATGGTGGGGCTTCCTCGGCCCATGTCACTTGCTCCTCCTCTTCTTCAGAGGATAATCCAAAGGTCTCACCTTCAGGCCAGTTTGTTATAATTTCCAGAATCCCAGGGCGATTCAGGTTTACAATACGGGCGCGCTGCGTGATCAGGGCGATCCATTTGCTCCATGTGGTGCCAGTGGCGTGATGTGTGGTAGGAACCTTTCCCTTGAACATCCACCCCAGCACCGGTAGTCGAGGTGCCAGAAGCAGCTGTGCTTCAGTACCAATCACCTCTGAGGTGGCTTGGACTCCTTCATAGGCGGCTAAGATTTCCTTCTCTGTGGGAGTGTAGTTGGCTTCAGATCTTCTGTAGCTTCGGCTCCAGAATCCCAGTGGTCGTCTCCGAGTCTCACCCGGCACCTTCTTCCAAAGGTTCCATGACAGACCATGGCTCTCGGCTGCAGAGTAAAGCACATTCTTCACCTCTGATCCCGTCCTGACTGGGCCAAGGGCTACCGCATGAGCGATTTCCTGCTTGATCTGGGGGAAAGCTTGCTGCTGTTCTGGGCCCCAGTGGAAATCGTTCTTCTTGCGGGTAACCAGGTAGAGAGGGCTCACGATTTGGCTATACTCGGGAATGTGCATCCTCCAGAAGCCTATGGCACCTAGGAAAGCTTGTGTTTCCTTCTTGTTGGTCGGTGGAGACATTGCAGTGATCTTATTGATGACTTCGGTGGGAATCTGACGCCGTCCATCTTGCCACTTCACTCCCAGAAACTGGATCTCTTGAGCAGGTCCCTTGACTTTGCTCCTCTTGATGGCGAAGCCGGCCTTCAGGAGAATCTGAATGATCTTCTCTGTGACAGTCTGCATAGATGTGGACACTGTTGCCTCACTTTTGGCTTCTTTTTCTTCTGTGAAGGTCTGTGTAGATGAGGACACTGTTGCCTTGCCTTTGGTTCCTTTCGCCTCTGTGACACTCTGTGTAGACACTGATACTGTTGTTCTGCTTCTTTTTACCTTTTCCTCCAGAACCCGCTGTATCACACCATGTAGTGTTTTGATTCTAAGCATGGTGTGGGCCGTGCAGAGAAGACAAAGCAGGACTAACAACAACATCATGCTGTCCTTGGCATCCAGAGGGTACTCCATATTTTCAAAAACTACTGTGTCATGCCTGAAAAGCTGGAAAAAATAATTTTTCACCCCTCCCCACAGGGGCTGGGTGAGATTGTTGAGGCCCCAGATGTAGCATCCTAGACCAGAACAAAAAAACAAAACTGGGTGTATATTCTGAATGATGTTCATTGCCTCGGAGTTTATCAAGCAATGGACATAATAGACCAATAAAGCAATTTTAGTACCATACCCTGGTCTACGCAGCAGCATTAAGACCGGCAGATAGTGCCCCAGTTGTGGAAAAATATAGAGAGATAGATATAAGACACATGTAAGCATGTTGAGCATCATAGCGAACAGGTGTCTTCTTCAATACAAAATTGTAATTCTGACTTTTCTCAGTGCCTTGTGCCCCACGTTGGGCGCCAAAAAATGTAGTGGTTTGAAGGCAAAACAAATGAGAGGCTCCACGTCAGAGATACAATTTAATAGAAGGAAAAAAAAAAAGAAAGAAAGAAAGTAAACTAAAAGAGATGCAATAATACAAAAGACCACTGACAGAGTCAGAATACAGCCTGAGCGGAGTGATGGAAGCAGTCCAGATGAGGTGGTCTTCCTGAAGCAGTGATCCTGTAGAAAGGTCTGGTAGCTCGAGTCCTCTGGGAATCCAGTGGGTAAGCGCCCCTCTGGTGTTCAGAGTCTCAGCTTATATCCAGGCTGGAATGCTTGGTTCCTCCCTCTAGGCGGAACATCTCACAATGGGATGGTGAGTCATGTGATAAAGCCTGATGGGCCCATTAACAGGAGGTAGTCCAGGAGGGGGTTATCTGTGAGTCGTGTGGCAAAGGTGCTGATGGCCCATTAACAGAAGATAAGCCAGAGTGGAGGAGGCAGGGAGCACTGCCTCACCTGGTTTCAACAGTTCATGAAGATGGTGATAGAATATACTTCAACCCAGGACATTATCCACCCCTTATTCTATTACCATCTACATCATCCCAAATCAATACCTTTCTTAAACTAGACACACATATATATATAATGAAATCCTACACACAGTTTTCACTTAAAATAAGGTCTCCTTGTGGTACACAGTGGGTTTCCCCATCCTTTTGCATCACCCACCAAGTGTAACCAGGTCCTTGAGCAAAGACAACCCCACGGATGGGTTTGCCCTTGACCGAGGCAGGATTAATCCAAACAGTCTTTCCTAACATACCTCTCATGTGTACCACAGGGACCCTATCTCCATCCACTGTATGCAAGGATTCAGACTGGGCAGGACCAGCTCAATTGATGGACCCTCGGGTATTGACCATCCAGGTGGCCTTCGCTAAGTTCTGTTCTCAATTTTTGAAGGTCCCTCTGCCAAGTGCTTTAAGGGTAGTTTTAAGCAATCTATTGCAGTGTTCCACCTTCCCGGCAGCTGGTGCATGATATGGGATATGGTATATCCATTCGATTCCGTGTTCTCTGGCCCAAGTGCTTATGAGGCCGTTCTTGAAATGAGTCCCGTTGTCTGACTCAATTCTCTCAGGGGTGCCACGTCTTCACAGGACCTGCTTTTCTAGGCCCAAGATGATGTTCCAGGCAGTAGCATGAGGCACAGGGTAGGTCTCCAGCCATCCAGTGGTTGTTTCTACTATGGTGAGCACGTAGCGCTTGCCTTGGCGGGTTTGGGGAAGGGTGATGTAGTCAATTTGCCAGGCTTCCCCATACCTATACTTTGACCATCGTCCGCCATACCACAGAGGCTTCACTCGCTTGGCCTGTTTGATCGCAGCACAGGTCTCGCAGTCATGGATAGCCTGGGAGATGCTGTCCATAGTAATGTCCACCCCTCGGTCACGAGCCCATCGGTATGTTGCATCTCTCCCTTGATGACCAGAGGCATCATGAGCCCAACGAGCTAGGAATAATTCTCCTTTGTGCTGCCAGTCTAGATCAACCTGTGATACTTTCACCTTGGCAGCTCGATCCACCTGCTCGTTGTTATGATGTTCTTCATTAGCCCGACTCTTGGGTACGTGCGCATCCACGTGTCGAACCTTTAAGGCCAGCCTTTCTACTTGGGTGGCGATGTCCTGCCAGATCTCAGCAGCCCAGATGGGTTTCTCTCTGCGCTGCCAGTTGGCCTTTCTCCAGCGGTCCAGCCATCCCCACAGAGCATTAGTTACCATCCATGAGTCAGTGTAGAGATAGAGCCTTGGCCACTTCTCTTGTTCAGCAATATTCAAAGCCAGCTGGACAGCTTTAAGCTCTGCGACCTGACTCGATCCACCTTCTCCCTCAGTAGCTTGTGCAACTCGTCGTGTGGGGCTCCATACAGCAGCTTTCCATTTCCGGTTAGCACCTACAATTCGGCAGGAACCGTTGGTGAAAAGGGCATATTGTCTCTCACTCTCCAGTAGCTCGTTGTATGGTGGGGCTTCCTCGGCCCATGTCACTTGCTCCTCCTCTTCTTCAGAGGATAATCCAAAGGTCTCACCTTCAGGCCAGTTTGTTATAATTTCCAGAATCCCAGGGCGATTCAGGTTTACAATACGGGCGCGCTGCGTGATCAGGGCGATCCATTTGCTCCATGTGGTGCCAGTGGCGTGATGTGTGGTAGGAACCTTTCCCTTGAACATCCACCCCAGCACCGGTAGTCGAGGTGCCAGAAGCAGCTGTGCTTCAGTACCAATCACCTCTGAGGTGGCTTGGACTCCTTCATAGGCGGCTAAGATTTCCTTCTCTGTGGGAGTGTAGTTGGCTTCAGATCTTCTGTAGCTTCGGCTCCAGAATCCCAGTGGTCGTCTCCGAGTCTCACCCGGCACCTTCTTCCAAAGGTTCCATGACAGACCATGGCTCTCGGCTGCAGAGTAAAGCACATTCTTCACCTCTGATCCCGTCCTGACTGGGCCAAGGGCTACCGCATGAGCGATTTCCTGCTTGATCTGGGGGAAAGCTTGCTGCTGTTCTGGGCCCCAGTGGAAATCGTTCTTCTTGCGGGTAACCAGGTAGAGAGGGCTCACGATTTGGCTATACTCGGGAATGTGCATCCTCCAGAAGCCTATGGCACCTAGGAAAGCTTGTGTTTCCTTCTTGTTGGTCGGTGGAGACATTGCAGTGATCTTATTGATGACTTCGGTGGGAATCTGACGCCGTCCATCTTGCCACTTCACTCCCAGAAACTGGATCTCTTGAGCAGGTCCCTTGACTTTGCTCCTCTTGATGGCGAAGCCGGCCTTCAGGAGAATCTGAATGATCTTCTCTGTGACAGTCTGCATAGATGTGGACACTGTTGCCTCACTTTTGGCTTCTTTTTCTTCTGTGAAGGTCTGTGTAGATGAGGACACTGTTGCCTTGCCTTTGGTTCCTTTCGCCTCTGTGACACTCTGTGTAGACACTGATACTGTTGTTCTGCTTCTTTTTACCTTTTCCTCCAGAACCCGCTGTATCACACCATGTAGTGTTTTGATTCTAAGCATGGTGTGGGCCGTGCAGAGAAGACAAAGCAGGACTAACAACAACATCATGCTGTCCTTGGCATCCAGAGGGTACTCCATATTTTCAAAAACTACTGTGTCATGCCTGAAAAGCTGGAAAAAATAATTTTTCACCCCTCCCCACAGGGGCTGGGTGAGATTGTTGAGGCCCCAGATGTAGCATCCTAGACCAGAACAAAAAAACAAAACTGGGTGTATATTCTGAATGATGTTCATTGCCTCGGAGTTTATCAAGCAATGGACATAATAGACCAATAAAGCAATTTTAGTACCATACCCTGGTCTACGCAGCAGCATTAAGACCGGCAGATAGTGCCCCAGTTGTGGAAAAATATAGAGAGATAGATATAAGACACATGTAAGCATGTTGAGCATCATAGCGAACAGGTGTCTTCTTCAATACAAAATTGTAATTCTGACTTTTCTCAGTGCCTTGTGCCCCACGTTGGGCGCCAAAAAATGTAGTGGTTTGAAGGCAAAACAAATGAGAGGCTCCACGTCAGAGATACAATTTAATAGAAGGAAAAAAAAAAAGAAAGAAAGAAAGTAAACTAAAAGAGATGCAATAATACAAAAGACCACTGACAGAGTCAGAATACAGCCTGAGCGGAGTGATGGAAGCAGTCCAGATGAGGTGGTCTTCCTGAAGCAGTGATCCTGTAGAAAGGTCTGGTAGCTCGAGTCCTCTGGGAATCCAGTGGGTAAGCGCCCCTCTGGTGTTCAGAGTCTCAGCTTATATCCAGGCTGGAATGCTTGGTTCCTCCCTCTAGGCGGAACATCTCACAATGGGATGGTGAGTCATGTGATAAGGCCTGATGGGCCCATTAACAGGAGGTAGTCCAGGAGGGGGTTATCTGTGAGTCGTGTGGCAAAGGTGCTGATGGGCCCATTAACAGAAGATAAGCCAGAGTGGAGGAGGCAGGGAGCACTGCCTCACCTGGTTTCAACAGTTCATGAAGATGGTGATAGAATATACTTCAACCCAGGACAGATGTAAATACAGAAGTAAGGAGAATAAACACAGGCTCCAGATCTTGCTCATCATGTGAAACCCCAGTCATTCTTAGTTCTTTCTATGTTCTATGTACAATTCTTGTTCAATTCAATTGTTCTTCTCAATTCAGGGTACAAGCAGTACTATGACACTCAGAGAAGCTGCTGGCTCTCTTTATTTTGTTCCCTAGTTGGTATTGTAGCCAATCAATTTTATGTGTCTGAAGAATTTTCAGAAGTTATCTCAAGTACAGATGATATTTTTATATTAGAAACAGAAAAGCTTATTTTTTGCAGACAGGTGGGAAGCAAGAACAAATTGCTTCAGGTTTGTCCTAAGTGTATTAAATTGCTAGAGAGATGAAGAAAGGGACAAGAACAAAAATTACAAGAGATGTACTTACGTGTTGCAAATTTTGTGGCTGTCAGCCAGAAAAGCAGAGTGTCCATGGCTGCCACAGGAACATGAGTGAACAAAGAAGACACTTTGGTTCAAGTGAGAAATTATAGGCCTGGGAACAAAGAACCTAGGAGGGAGCTGAAAATGAAAACTTAACCCACACAAAATGGGGACAAAGGAGATTTGAGTGTTCAAAGTAGGTCCATTCAGAGTCAAATGGAGTACAATGATCAGTGAAAACTTCAAAGATGTGCTGTGTCCAGGGTTTGTTATTCTGTGCCCTAATCTCATGCTATGGAACAGATTCAGAGGTGATGTGGATGTCAGACACAAGTAAGTGGGTGGAAGGTATTCAGAACTTAGCTTTGAAGCCTAGAAAGTGCAAGAATGTTCTGTCCGTCCCATCTCTTTATTACATTCCTCAGTCCTCAGTGTATATGTAGTACTTGACCTGCTTATACCTAGAGCATGAAAATTTCCTGTTGCCTAAAAGGAATAAGAGATATATCAGCTGCCTGGTCTTGGCTTGGGTGGGTGGACTGTTTGATGGGTGAAAAACTCTCTGGATGGCTGGATGACCACACCCAGAGAGCTGTGTAGAATGGAGCTAAATCCAGTTGGCAGCTGGTCCCTGAATTCCTTGTTAGGGGCTCTTGGTAAATATGAGTCACTGTGTGCCCACATGGCCAGGAAGGCCAATGGCATCCTAACCTTTATCACCAGTAGTGTGACCAGTGTGACCAGAAAAAAGGTTGTCCCCTTGTACTGGGCACTGAGGCTGTACCTCAAGCTCTGTGTCCAGCTCTGGGCCCCTTACTACAAGAAAGACATTGACGGGCTGGAGCTTGTCTGGAGAAGGGCAACAGAGCTGGTGAAAGGTCTGGAGTGCAAGTCCTGTGAGAGGAGTGGTTGAGGCACCCCAGGTGTTTAGTCTGGAGAAAAGGAAGCTCAGGAGGGAATTTAGGAACTTACCACTCTCTACAACTGCCTGAAATGAGACTGTAGCCAGGTGGGGAGTTGGCTTCACCCAGACAATGAAAAAAATACAAGAGCACATGGCCTCAAGATGCATCGGGAGTGGTTCAGGTTGGACATCAGGAAGAATTTTGTCATGGAAAAGGTTGTTAAACCTTGGAATGGGCTGCCCAGGGAGGTAGTGGGGTCACCATCCCTGTAGGTGTTCAAGAAGTGACTGGATGTGACATTTAGTGTTATGGTTTAGTTGTCACAGTGGTGATGGGTCAAAGGTTGGGCTCAATGATTTTGGAAGTCTTTTCCAACCTAAATGTTTCTGTGGTTTTGTGGTTCTGTGATTTAGTAGTGAAATTTGCAATGTAATGTTTAATGTTTGGTTTTTGTTGTTTGGGGATTTTTTCTAAGTATATGAAAGCTTAGAAACTTTACAAAAAGAAAAAGCTAATACCAAGAACTATATTTCCCTGGCAAATACTTGAAGTCTTTTTTTTATAGATTACTAAAAGTGCTTTGAATTATTTGCCCATGGTGATATTTTTTTGGTTGGTTGGTTTTTGGAGATATTTTAGGGCATTGCTGTCTGACTTTGTATCACTAACTATAAAAACAAGTTAGTGATATGAATGAGACTAAAAAGAACAAAATTGCAAAATTGCTAGGCTTAGGCAAGTTCAGTGCACAATTACAGTGCTAAGATTTTTGTTAGCTCTGACTGATCTCTGTTTTCACAGCTTTTCCAAAGGAGAGAAATCACAATCCCATTCATCACAATTGTATGATGCCTATACCCGTAGTCAAAGTTTCATTTCAAAGAAATATTGAAAAAAATATAATAAATAAACAAACAAATAAATAAATAATCACCATATATGAAAAATTGGGCCACAAATGTTTACCACTTTGACTTCTAATCACAGGTTTCCTAGGAGATTGTTTTTACAGTTGAATAGGTGTAATTTTGGTCAATACTTGAGGCCAGATACCAAGCCACAAGCCAGTCAGCTAACTCAGAAAAATCTTGTAATATTATTTAGTGACCTTGCTTTTAATTGTTCTTCCAGCTTCAGTAGTGTTGTATGCAATAACCATTAAAAATCAAGTGTTGAAAGGTCCGATGTAATTCAGTGTCAGAAGTGTATTTTTCATGCAGACAGGTTTGTTTCACAAATAGTAAAAAGTAATTTTGTTACTGACGTAAAGCTAAAGGGTTTTTGTATTTTAAGTGTAAGCACTTAATAGCGTTCTCCTATGCTGCCAACTAGTTCTCATTTTAAAACTGAACAGCAGTCTTCCCCAGTCTGCCTACAGGTTTGGAGTCCACTTCTACTAGATTTGAACAGTTCCATCTGCTTTGCTTTGGTTCATTTATTCATGAGCACCTGAAGAGCTGTCGTTTTTAAAGCCCTTGCACTGTACAGGAAGACAATTTTGTGTGTCAAGCATGTCATCATTAGAAATATATGTCATTTGAGTGCCACATATATACATTTTGTTTTGAAAAAAATGGAAAGTCTAAAAGGCAAAGCAGACAAGAAAGTAGCAATATTCTGGATGAGTGAATGGTTGTTAAGGAAAACCCTCAGTGAAAAGGAGCTAGGAAAGAAGGGCAATTCAACAGTACAAAGGGTTTTGTTGTTGGATTTTTGTTTTGGTTTTTGGGGTTTTTTTAAAGATTTTGTACTTATTTTAAGTGAAAAACAATGAGCCAATACTCTGTATTGGGGCTGATTTTGATTTTAGGGCCATTACTGACAGGAAAAAGCACTGGGACGTAGCTCAGAAGTGCACTTTCTTTTCTTCTGCAGTCTGTACATTAATACCTCTCATTATATCTATTTTAAGAATCACTTCTTAATTGACTTTCTTCTTGTATAGGAGAGATTACACATATAGGGTCCCCTAATCTCAAATACCACACCCTCAATTTATTTTGGATTTATAGTGATTTATTTAAGAAGACTGAAGTAGGAAGCAGTCCTTTTTCTCCTTCATGTTTGTTCAAATAACTTGTGCAGAGATAGTAAACTATTTCTCAAGTGTTCTTTTGGTTATACTTATTACTATATTTTTTTAATCATTATTTGATTCTGAGTTATTTTCTCATAATAAGTAAGGAGAAATACATTTTGGATTTATGACAGTGAATTCTAAGCTTTTCTAAGTAAAGAAATATTCTCCAGTAACTTTCTTCAACAATATTGGGAATGTTTCTGCAATTCAGGCAATAAAGGTATAAGCATTAAGTAGTGAGGGTCAGATTTCTATGCTGGTGATGTGGATATCGTTAACTGCAAAGACTTTTCTGTGTTTTTGTCTTGGTTTAGATAGACAGGTATCTGCCAGGGAGGGTTGGAGTCTTCCTTGAAATGTAAGCCCCTCCCCCCTTTTCCAAATTATTATAAATTTGCAATTGTCTTGGTTTAGACCCATGACAGCAATTAAAAGGCTGTCAGGCAAAGATTTTGGGAATAAGTATAGCAGTTCTTTACTAGGGATATAAAAATACAAATGTTGTAGTACAGAAGAGTAAGCAAGCAAACAAACAAACAAGAAATCCTAGAAAAACCCTGACAGAGTCAGAAATACAACCTGACACCCTGTTGGTCAGGGTGTTGGAAGCAGTGCAAAGTAAGCCCTCCTGGAGTGGCAGATGTGGTTCTGTTGGAGTAGAGATGGTCCTGTTGAAGAAAAAGGGTCCAGTAATGGTGAGATGGGTCTGGTCTTCCTCCAGGGATCCGGTGGAAAACTGGATACCTAGTGGCACTGTGGCTCCTTTTTATCTAGGTTAAGATGGTTAGGCTTATCCTCCCTGTGTGGAGCATCTTACAATAGTATGATGTAATGTGTCATGTCATTGGTGAGCTTATAATGGTCCATTAGCAGAAGATATCCCCATGGGAGTAGTGGAACAATGAAGAGAGAGAAGTAGCACTCCACCATCTGATAAGCGACACTGACCCATTTGGGCAAAGATAAGTAATTTTGCTCCACTCAGTTTCAACAGATGGAATAGAATAACATGTTCTTTACAAAACCGAAGACAGTTTTCTATGTGTAAAATATTGTTATCACACAAATCATGGTGTGGTCTTTTCATGCATGTATAAATTAGCTTTTTATTTCACTCTGATGCTACAGCAAATTATAAGTTAAAGTTAATTTTAAAACATATAATTCTTGCATACCTCTGCCACTGAATCTCAAATAAATGTAAAAGTATGTCCTGTAAATAAAATGCAGTAAATGGACAGGATTAATTCTTGCATGTCTCTGAGGGTTGTACTCATGGAACTGGCCTTTGTGGATTGTGGAGGTAATAAAACTTGAAGAAAACTTCATTGAAGAAAACTGAGCTATTCTCTTCCAGCTATTTCATGCTCTAATACTGGTAGGGAACAGATAGAAAAGTATTGCCCAGTGGAGGACATGAAAATGTTTCATTCTCTTTTGGTTGTTCTGTGCCGAACTAGAATTTAATAAGTGTATCACTTGCTATTTGCCATTGTATAATGATGTCATGAAAAAAAAAAGAGATAAAATACTTTTTTCTCAGGAAAATGTACTCATTTTTCTGTATGTCAGATGAAAACAAAGTGCTTTTAGATTCCAGTGGAACTGAAAGGGTGACATCTCATAAAATTTCAGCTTATATATCTGTGAGGATCTTCTGGTCTGTCTCATGGCCTCAGTCTCTATCTTCACAACCACCAGCCACTGCTGTAAGCTAAAAAGAATGGGTGATAAAATTTTAGGAGGAAAAGAAACCCAATTAGGATTGAAATGAAGTGCAAAAAGAAAATGTTTAAAAATATTTCTAAAAAGATCAACCCCCTTGCCCAAGATAAAACTGTGTTCCTGTGCTGCAAAGTGGTGTGACAGCAAATAACCTTATTTTACCTCCAAACCAGCAATATTTCTCTCTTTTTACTATCCACAGACATCCTAAATTTTGTCAAGGCAGCAATACATATGATTTTCCAATTGCAACATAATTGGCGAAAATAAATTCAAACATTCAAAGGCATTTAATGTCATCTATGGTTCAGTTTTTTCTTGATTTTAATTAAAAATTTGTTTCATTTTTTTCCTTGTTATAGTACAATGCAGTAATTCCCTGGGGTGCTTTCTGAAACACAACACTAACCAACAATAGTTAGCAATTGATAGACTACAAGTTCTGGCATTTTTTTATTTTTCCTGAGATTATTCTTGACAGAGTATAGTTTCAATTTCTCAGTTACCTTCAATTTTGCAAACATTTGTTTTCTATTACTATTCTGTGCAGCAAGAGGAGGAGGGACAGAGAGGAAACCCAAACTCTAGCAGAAACTTATTTACATTAGGTTAAACATCATCAAAAGTGAATTCTATTTGAAGGAACAGAAGAATGTAATAATAGACTCTTGGAAAAAAATTAAAAGAACTAGTTTTCACCCATACTCTTGCACCATCTAAATAGTATAATCTTACAGTGCACCATGCTTACATAATTTCATCCCTGTTGAGTAATGCAATGAATGTGTTGATAAATACACTTAAAAGATACACAGCCCTTCTTTGTCTTTCTTCTGAAAGGACACTCTGTTTAATGTGGCCTTACTGTTCACTTTTATTTTGTTTTAAAAGTATGTACCAGGCATCAAAAAAATTTGTTTTTCCTCTATTTGCCACCGAGCTGAATGTCTGAAATGCCACACTTCAGAACAGTGTGATTATCAAGCATTGGCTTTGAGTTGCCAAGAATTGTGTGTGAATAGTTGTGTTGTACGTCACAGCTCTTATTAACTCTAGTGCCATTGCTAATGTTTTAATGTATGCGTATATGCGCCTTGAGGGAGTAGTTTGTGTGTTTTACTAGTGTGATATACCAAAATACTCCCTTCCTTTTGCCTCGATTATAAATTAATACGTGCCATCAGGGGACCTCTTATGATGTAAAATTGTCATCTTGTGAACAGTATGGATGAGATCCCATGAAAGTGCAGCTGAGCAGCTACCCATCCTATGAGCAAAACAAAATTCTCTCCATGCTTGCCCCTGGTGGCTTGCATTAATTTCTTATGAATAATTCACATTCCTTCATCACAGTCGTTATTCCTTCCTTCTTCTTTTGTTTCCCAGTTTAGAAAGGCACACAAGCCTCTGCTGTGGTGCAGTGCTCTCAGGCAAAACCTCATCCACTGGCCCCATGGCAGGGCTTGCTGGCACTGGGCAATGCCTGGGTGGCATGTCACACTGGCACAGGAAAGCACCCTGCGGAGTTCTTAAACTGCCAGTGCCCGAATTAGTGTTTTAATTGAGAAGCTAATGGGTTAATCAGGATCCCCGAGCTTGTGCTGCTTAATGGATCTGTTGCCTGGCAACGACACCTTCCAAAATGAGGAGGTTTAGTGTTTCTGCCGCTGTGTGAGTCAGGCTCTTATCTTGTGAGAGTTCAGGAAAGAGAGCTGCTCATATGCTGAGTCTCTGTGTCTTCCTCCGCCCAGATGGAAGTTCTGCAGGGCAATCAAAGGATTTCCAAATCTGACTCCTTAATTGTAAGGCTTCCAAAGTTCAGACGCATATTTGAACTTTTTGAAGTCTCACTTTTGCCTCGTAGCCCAGACAGGTCACTCCCCATTCTACCTCTGTTTTCCCAACATGCATTCACATCCCTCCCTAAATCCAAACTACTTACACTGATTTTTTTTTTTTTTACAGTATTTTTTTTCCTCAGCAGGCTTCTCCTTATCCCATTTCTTCCAAACAGTTGACCAAGCCCCCCTAATGTGTTTACCCTCCACCAGGAAACGTTTGTCTCTCTACCCATCAGTCTGTATTACTCTGCTTGTATCTCTGCTCAAGGTTTGTTTTACCTTACACATCCCAGGAAACATTTACTTCGCCAGAGAAACAGCATAGCACAAAGTTGAGGTCACTTGATTTAACACAGCCTACCTTTTGGCTTTGGTGGGGTTTTTGTGGACTGAAGGAGAAAGTCTGCTGTGTTTGTTTCCAGAACTTAGCTGTTTCTCCAAAGGCTTTGTAAATCTGTGGGGTTTTGAAAGTGTCTAAGCTCACACCTGAAGCCAAGGCTGGCACTCTTTGAAGACTGGTGCAAATCTCATTAGGAAATCAACAAAACTCTGTTTCACTGGTTTGAGGCAACTCAGAGTTGCATAAATATGTTCTTTGGCATGTTAATATGCTTTCTCACAAATACAGCATGTAGAGTAATTTCTGCTTATGCAAACTATGCATTTCAGTTAAAAAGCCCATCCTGTGGCACAATATGTTACTTTGCCAGTCTGATTTTAAAAGTTCGGTGTTGGGTTGATCCTATTTCTGTGGTCCTTCCTGTATTCTCTGATATTCGAGCAAGATTTAAAAAATCCAAAATTTCTAAATGCATTATTGTGTGTGTATACTCTGAGAAGTGTATTTAAAGTGTATTTAAATCCTCCTCCCATGATTCTTTTATGTGTGCAGCACCTGGGGCATTCAGCTTTTACTCTTGTGTTAAAAGATTGTTCTGAATAGGAGTTCTCTGTCCAGACAACACTTTTTTTTTCTTTCTTTCTTCATTCCATTTAATAGGAAAGAGAATGGTAGGGCACAGTGACATTTATTTCCTTGCCTCTTTATGTA
This sequence comes from Chamaea fasciata, assembly GCF_029207755.1. Classification (NCBI taxonomy): domain Eukaryota; kingdom Metazoa; phylum Chordata; class Aves; order Passeriformes; family Sylviidae; genus Chamaea; species Chamaea fasciata. The sequence goes on from NW_027094089.1 coordinate 42,782,613, forward strand.
CTGTGTCATCTGGAACTACTGCAATGTGGTTTACTTCTAACAGTAAAACTACTGTGACACACAATGCTCGTCAGTAAGCTATATGGGAGAAAGCTTTTCTAGACAAGACAGCGGACACATAGGGTAGGTGAGCCAAATGTCAGGACTTGAATTTTGCAGGTGTTGAAATAATTTCTCTATTGCTACATCTCAATGAAATATAATATCCATTACCTGGTGGGATAGCCAAATTGTGCTGTTGTACCACATTTTGTTTCTAAAGCCAGTGTAGGCTATACTGTAACACCTTGCCTCTGGTTCTGGAAAAATGAGACCCTCAAATCTATTCTCGGTTTCTTTGCATCTTGAGGCAATTTGCTGTAGAGTGATTAAATTGTCCTTTTGCATGGGAAAAGACTTCTTTGAAAAGCTCTACGTCTCTCATCCTGAGAAGATGATACTAGTCTGGTTTTGATCTTTCAGGAAGACTGTACTGAGATAGGGAAGGCACTAATCAGATTAGTTAATGTGATTTGTAGAAGGGGGAAAAAGATAAGGATCAGGGACTCCATAAGGAAGGATTTTATAGAAAAGGATATCAGAATGAAGATCACACAAAGAGATATTTATGTCTCATTTTATTTGGAACAGAGCAATATTGGAGTACAAAAACGAATTCCGTGCATAATGTTGAAAAGGCTGCCTTCCTTTTAAAGTAGAGCCTGCTCATCTTCTATGTGATCAAGACATGAGTGTTTATGTTCACTGTCAGGCTAAAACCATTACTTTGTATCAGAAAGCACTTGCATGCAGGTTTTTATTAGTTAATTAAATTGCTGATGCAATTTGTAAATGCACTTTAAAGATATTACTGGAGAATGTAATGAGTACCCAACCAGTCAATTAGGCCGAAGAAAGCTGAAGTTCGTTCTTTGAATTAAATAGGCATCCCCCTTGATGCAGCAGTATTTTCTTATAACTTCTCACCAAAATGCTCTATCTCTGTACTACCTAACTTGAACTCTATGCGCACTACATAAGGTACTTGGAGAGCTCTCCATGGAGCAAGACTTACCAGGGATTTCTTAAATCTTCTTAAAGATTCAGAAATCTGGAGCAATGGGACTCTAGTGCTTGTATGAAAAGAATGGTGATGAAAATGTATATTTTTTCTGCTGAGACGCTGGCATTGAAAGCTTGAAAATTGTCTTCAGCTATTTATGCATTAGACTAGTCTTTGTGTATGTGTGTATACCTATACAAATAAGAAAATGTGTATATCTATATGCATGCTTCTTATTTGTCACTTAACATATTCTAGCAGCATGCCAGATAATCCAAAGGCTCAGGTCCAGGCTCAGGTCCTAAAGAGTGTTACTGTTTGGAGAATGTATCAAAGCATAGCACAGGAAATCCAGAATTACAGAACAGTTGGGTTTGGAAGGGAATATCTGGTCAAATCCCCAAGTTCATGTGGTTCACCTAGAGCTGTTCTCCCTACATTTTGTCTAGACACCTTTTGAATTTCTCCAAGGATGGAGACTTTATCACCTATCTGGGCAACTTCTGCCAGTACATGGTCACCCTCACTGTGACCAGGTGCTTCTGGATGCTCATAGGAAAGCATCACTTCCCTAGACCCGCTGGCAATAAATATATTGTGTACTCCAGCACAAGACACAATTTTTTGTTTTTAAGGTGAGGGCACCTTGCTGGCACATGCTTGCTCCACCAGGAGAGGAAGTGCATGAGATTTGCTTCTCCAAAGCTGCCTTCCAACATGATTTCATATCACCCTCTCCTTAGAAATATCTCCTACTATTGGCTAGGGATGGTCCTTTGCCTAGACTGGGATATTGCACTTGCATCCTAGTCACTTCTTTCCTGTTTGCCTTCTGAACAGACAGGAGAATGTTTGTAGTTTGATTGATTTGGACCCTGTATTCCATGTCTTTTAATTAGATGTCTAACTAGACTGCTTAAAAATAAAGTTTCTCTGGAGTGCCATGTAAAAATAAAGCCCTCTAAATGTTTTTATACTTATGGGTTTTAGAAGAAAGAGTTCTATGTGTCTGCTGCTACCCCATTGTTCAGTATGGATGACAAGGTGGTGGGAAAAAGGTTTCATGTATTCCAATAGTGAGAATCCCTTTCTCCTTCTCTCTGGAAATGGAATAATGCACTATCTTGTTGGTGTAGCAAAGCCATGTATACTTGAATTCTTCCTCTCTTCTCTGAGGAAGTCCTGACAAAATTTTTTGTTATTTGGTGTTCCAACCATAGCATGAATTCTTCCATAAGGATCATATCTGATGGCAAGCACACTGCTCTGACAGCTGCAGAATGTGCCTAATGATAGAGTTTGATAAAATTATTAGGAATTATGAGCTTGGTTTTACCTATAGCACTGTAGAAAAACAGCTTGTTCATGGAGTAAAATTGTTGTGCTTCAGGGTAAAAAAAAAAAAAAAGTGATCTTTAGTATGTTGTTTGCAGTGTAATAATTTTCTGTCATCGTTAACTTAAAATAGTATGGACCTGAATTCTTACCATTCATATTTAACTTTTATATAATGTATACTAATGCTTTCTAATTCTCTTCTTATAATCCAACATTAAGGAAACAAATTCTATGAGAACTAGAGGGTATTTAGCAACCTGTCAGAAACCTGACCTGAATGTTATTTGCATTTAAATATTGTAAAATATACACAATTGAAGTGCAAGAGAATTCTTGAATTAGAGAATTTGAATTCTGTTGGTTTTTAGGCTCATTTCTGCTAACCACGAAGCAGAGTGCCAGGAACCTTATCAATGAGCACAGCCGCATGACTTCATTTGTCTCCACTTTTAACACTTGGAAACACATGTTGGAACAATGTGTCATTTAGAGCTGGGTGAAATAGCTGATGCTCACTCACCCAGGAGCCAGAAGTGGAAACAGAAACCTGCTTTGTGCCCAGTTTTGGACAGGGATTTCAACAGAGACCTCCCACTTTCAATGAACTGAGATGAACTCCCCAGCAGCCTCACGGTGTTGGAGCTTTTTGGGGTCTGTGCCACTTTTGTATAAAAAACTAAACAGTCAGGTGTCTCTAAACTGGTAATCAGGGCCCTCACCTCTAGTTGCTGGACTGGTTTATACAAGGAGGAAAGCTTTGACCCAGGCATCTTCCTGGTGGTGAAGATGGGGACCTGGGTCTCCCATAGCTTGTTTGCCATGCAGAATTTTACATAAAGAATTAGGGAGGAAAGGATGTGTGCTTGATTCCTGAGGGACCCATGTGCTTTAGCACAGTGTGATGTGGCTAGAGGTAGCCTCATCCTCTGACATGTTGCTGGCACTGCAGGGCAGGCATATAATGGGACATCCCACAAATCACGTGAGAAGGGAAGGGGCCACTACCAGTCCCTTGGGTCACTCCTCCTTTTGCTCCCTGACATGTTTCATTCAGCATCCTGCAGGACTTTTTAAGCTGGATTAAATGCTTTGTAGCTCTGCTTTCTTTCATTAACACGAGTAAAAGAAAGAAAAGAAAGAAAGAAAGAAAGAAAGAAAGAAAGAAAGAAAGAAAGAAAGAAAGAAAGAAAGAAAGAAAGAAAGAAAGAAAGAAAGAAAGAAAGAAGAAAAGGAAGAACATTTAAATCATTTAAATTAAGGTTGGATCAAATCTTCCCTCCCCCCACCTCTTTTAGTCCTTCATCTGTTAGGCTAAGAAATCAATTATTTGCACAGCCTCAGTATCAGGAGAGAGTTCTTCTATTACTATTTCCTATACTGAAGAGCTTATTATGACTACATAGAGGTTATTGTATTCAGAAGTAAAGGGATTACAAATATCTCAATGTCTTCTATAGCTGCTAGTAATTATTCTTGCTTCCAGCTATGTTAAAACCATTAAAGTTTATGTTTAGGTTACAACATTCCCTGTGTAAATGTTTGTTTTTAATTAATAGAAGGACGTGCTGGGCTTGTCCTTCCACAGTGTAAACCCTAAACCTGTCAGAAACAGCTTACAGTAATGGAAGAGCTCTGAAAAGCTCTTTCCTGTGAGAAATGTGGTTGGAATTCCTTGATTTCTACACTACTAACCAAAGATGTGAATGTTTGGGGTTTTTTGTCCTACAGGCTGTATAAGATAACTTTGTTACACTCTGCATGAAATGCAGCCCCTGATTTTGACTGCTGCCTGTATATTTTTCAAGCCAGCAAAGCAATAGCTGCTAACAAGCAAGCAGCAACATAGTTAAAATTCAGTGTAGATCATAGCTGCAAACATGCTATGGGGGTAAAAGGGCTGCAGCCACTTCAGCTTGCTGTTCCATAACAAACTACAGAGTTCCTAAGAGAACCAAATGTCTTTGCTCTTCTTCCCACTGTGGAAATGCTTTCACCCTCCCTCCCCTTCCCTTCTGTGGGGATGAGAAAACCTCACTGCAATCTACATATCTGCTGATATTATCTGTCATAAATAATCTCCAGAAAAATATTAAGAGAGAGGGGAGAACAGCAAACCTCAAACCAGTGTTTAGGCCATAAAGGCCAAAAGCATTTGTGCTTGTTTCAAGATATTGGAGACCAGAGTGGAGGTCTGGTATTTTGCTGGTGACTGTTGAAGAGGGATTTGGCTATTGGCAGAATATAAAGCAAAGCTGACAACAAAGCTTTCCTTTCATGCTATCCAAATGAACACATTTCTAATCTGAAATTCAAATACTTGACAACAGAGAGCCTGTGAGTTGGGCTTTGAATAGGAAATTGCTTCATGGTTTTAGCATAATGAATTAGGCAGTTAGAGTAAATCCATTTAGAAGGCATAGAATGCTTTCACATGCCTTGTAAAAGCTAAAAAACCTTATTAATTTCCCAAATTTCTCATGACTTGCAAACTGTCTAAGTGTTCCGTGCAAATGTGGTTGTGCATGTTATGTTTGTCTTATTGTAGCTATGTAGTTTGACTCTTCTATTTTACAACACACCGATCATTTAGATAAGATTGTACCTTAATTAAAAGCCATAAATAACAGCTAGGACATTATTTGAAAACCAGCACTCTCACCAATAATGAGAGTACATTAATTAGTCCTGACACTGTTCTGGTCAATTACTATTACACATTCTGGAGATGCAGCATTAGGCTGAGAAAACAGCTGGGTTGGAGTCACACCAAGAAAATCAATAGAGGGATTCTCTGAACTGTTAGCTGTGTACTGAGAAGTGGCAGCTTCAGTCTCGTGTTTTGGACAACACTGGACCCATTCCATGTTCATAACCCTTCAAGGGACCAAACAGAGGCAGTGTCACAGGTAGCATAAGGAGAGATGCTGTAACAGAACACAGAGTGAGAAGCTGTTGTTTCTTTTGTGCATATGCCTGACCTTGGAAATCATTTGTTCCCTCTTGGGAACTCAAAGTTCCTTCTTCTGTGGTTTGCTTAAGGAAACAATGCAAATAGAACCTCTTGGAAAGCCAAGGTTAAACGCATTCTAGTCATGTTTTCAAAAAGGAGCTGCCTTATTTTTTTTTTTTTCTTTCCTTTTTTTTTTTTCTTTCCTTTTTGTGATAGCCCTCGGAATGTCTTTAATATTTTGTAGAAAATGTTCAAGTCCTTTTTTTGAACATTTTGTTTTGCTGCAATGGTTAAACCTAAGAAGGCAACTGAGTTTATGAGGAACTGCATAGAGGCTTTCTAACAAATGCATACAAACAGAAAATAAGGCATGACATTCTTGTATTCAGAGGCATAGTAGCTATCACAGCAAACTAACATTTTTTCCCATGGAAAAAGACTGAGATTTAATACAATGGATTTTATTTTATCACATAGTTTTTAACTTTGCCATCAGAGATAACATGGTACAATGACATAGTTCTTTGAGCTGGCATTGTGATAAAAGAATTTTGATGGATGATTTTACAAAGAGGTTTTGTAATCATTAATGTGTGTCAAGCACCTAATTAATGTTTACCCTTAGGAATGTAAAGGAAATATGTCCTCACTTTCTCACAGCTGCTAAAATATGAACAGGTCTTTTTAGGTCCTTGGAGATGCATACTATATATATATATATATATATATATATATATATATATACAAGCATCTGAATGTATGTATGATGAATTAAACTGAGAAACACTGACATTTAAATGCATTAAAGCTATACTGAATTGGAATAATAATTATCACCACCAGCACAACATAAATATTTAAAACTACTGCACCTATGCAGTAGTCACAGAGGCACCAGGCTGAATTTATCAAAAAATAATTCTGAATGGCACCTCTAGCAAAATAATGGGATATGGAAAGGAAACATCTTCAAATCATTAATAAGGAGGAAAATTGAAGTCTGCATTATAGGCTTGTTTTTAGGGGCCAACACAAACAAAAGGTTTCCAAATCAGGAGTTTCCATACACAAGATGTATGTCACAGCCACCAAGCAATGCAGCTGAGATCTGCCCTGCTGCAAGACAGGCTATTGCTTTAAACACTCCACTACAACAGAGACGGGTATTCAGATATTTCCATTTAAGAATTAGCTAAGAGAAAAATATATATTTTTTAAATTTTTAACTTACACTGTGGTGTATAGTATTATACCCTATGTTGGAAACAAAAGCATCGTTGGAAACAAAAGCATAGTCTGTGAAATACCTGTGTGTGTGTGTACACACTCTTAAATTATAGCAAGATGTCCAAATAAGTTATTTCTGAGCTATCAAGAAATTTGCGTTTTACCAGGGCAAAAAGAGGTTGTTTTTTTTTTTTATTTCTACCAAGTGCTGTTCTTTGTGAAACCATGTTCATGCCAAAATCTCCCTGAAATCTATGAAATTGTTTGGTGGGCATGGAGAATTTTGCCTAGACATGAACTTTAGGGCTGAATCTGGAATCTGATACTCTGATGCAATATGAAGTTCCTTTAGACATTGAGGGTATTGTTTAAAGTTGCGGTAAAAGGTGATAAAAATTACTAAAAGTATAGATTTGAAAGAAGGACATAATCTAGTTGAATGAGATAAATGTATTCTGACCAGAAAGAACTCTTTGGATGACAACTGATGACTAAGTACCATTGCAGTGAGAAATAAAAAGATGAACCAGCCAAGATGAATTTTGGATTGCTGTCCAAAAATAGTGACTAATTTCTTCCATCTTAACTCTAGGTTCTTGTTCAGCTTTTACTTAACATGCCATATAGAATAGCTGTGTGCCTCCCATTGTTTCTTTCTTGCAAAGTGTGAAAATGTGAATAAAAGAAACAGATTACATCCTTTCCCTTCCATCTGAAAGAAATAATTCCATCTTTTGCTCTAGTTTATAAATAATTTGTAGTAAAATTGCTCTGTAAAAACACCTCCAGTGACACCAGATAAAATACACTACTGCTACTCTGCCTAAATCATGGCATCACATTTTCAGATGCCTGTGAGCCACAAGTTGTGTACAGGGTGTAACCCTATAGCTCTTCTCACTGGAAGAGTTGGGTTGTGCTGTTTAGAGGTACAGTGTAAGATCTGAAGCTTGGCAAAAGCTTTGAGACAAATATTTGTCATTCTGTTCCTACCCCTCTCTGAAGCATAAATTACACCCCTTCTTTGTAATGACATTTGATAATCTTGAGAAGGGGAGAAGCTATTTAAACTGTGACTGATATCCAGGTAAATTGAAAGTTATCATTGATGAGTTTCACAGGGTTTGCTCTGCAGTCTTATAGTAAAATATGACTCCTGCCTTTAGCATATTTTGGAGGTTGTTATGAGGGATTGTAATGGAATAGCACTTTCACACAGTGCCTACAGTGGGACAACGTTCTCTCAGATGCCTTAGGCCCCTTTCACAATGTGGTGATCTGTTTACGCAGGATAAGATAAAATACTGCCTTTGACAAATGTGAGCTCCAGAATTTGATCTCGGGCCACCCATCTAATTTCATGGATAAGACAGAATTGCAATATATTCTATCATAAATGAGAAACAGACAAAAATTTTGACTACTGAATTTGTACTGCTACATTTTCTTTCTGAAAAATATGTCCAAAACCAAAGAAATGGGCATGTTTTTTGTAAGTTGACTACAGACATTTTTAATGACTGTTGGAATATGAAGACTTTTGGCAGACATAAGTGCTAAAATTGTAATGGATAAAAGTTTAAAAAGTTTAAAAATATCATAAACTGATTTAGCAGACAAAATGTATTAAAAGCGAATTTTAATTTGGAACTGTCTCGACCAGGAAATAAAAAAATTATCTTCTTATTAAAGATTCAGAATAGAAGGCAAAATTATATTGCAGTAACAATCTTTCTTCTTTTTCTTAACTCTGTCTATATTAGAAAATATTTGATCTCATTCCCTCTGCTGATGCTTACAAATGCAGCCAGCTGTTAACCTTAGGTTTAAATTCTGTTATGTTGCATTTAGGTTTCCAAATTACCACAAGAAAGGAAGCTCCTTACAAGCAGTTTATCCTCTGAGTGAAATATAAGCAGAGTTGAAATGCACTTTGATTACACCAAGGTGCTAAAACAGGCTGAAATGAGATTCAATAAAGCAACCTTTTCAGCAAATTCAATGCAGTGATGAACCAGTGCTTTCTCAAACTGATTAATTTGTTGAAGGGAACATTTTACTGTCTGCTAATTTTCAGATATGTCTAACTGCTTGGAAATCAAATACTTTCTGTAGCAAAGAAAGATACAGGAAATGCTGTTAGATAATTAAAGCATAAAGGTTATGCACAAATGTCAAGTCAATAAGGACAGTAAACATGGTTTATCAACCACACTAAGTGCACTTTTTCAGTTGCAAAATGTAAATAGGTTTAGAATAGAGTGATCTAGTGAGATGATGGATAGGATACCCATAACAGTTTAATTAACTCTGTTTGCTACATGTTAAAGGTTTCTTCAGTCCACTGGTTTATGTAACAAACCCTCTTAGGATTTCATTAGCCATTGCTCAATATGAAGTGCAGAATGATGTCTTAAGGGGTTACATTTTGTCTTGCTCTTCTGTTGAGCCAGAAGTCTTATCACAATGCTATTACTGTTTTCCCTAAAATTATGCAAATATTTTAAAGTATCAACTGAGGATATTGGTTTGGTATTTTGCTTTTTATTATCAGGAAATAAAAGCTAATTACTTCTAACAGTGAAATGCAAATGCTTCTTTAACTGCACATAATAGGTTTATTTTGTTGTGATTTTTTTTTCTTTGTTTTGTTTTGGTTTTTTGTAGGGGAGCTATGTTCAGGGATTTGGATTCTTTATGTTGATAGGAGGAAGTAAAATTGCTTTTGTTTTGTGATTCAGAAGATATGATTAAAAGAAAACCTACACTTTGCATCACAATTAATTTCAGGCTTTTTGGCCTTTTTTGTAGTACGTAGGACATTTTTCTTTACACCTTTTGTCTGATGTTCTATTTTAAGTGAAGAAATTCTTCCGTTCTGAAAGCAAAGACTCTGAAGCTGGGGCAATATTTTCTAGCCATGCCTACTAAGGATTTTTTATCCCCATAAAAAGGAAAACATAAATCAGCTTGTATTCAATTTGGCTTCAGACAATTAAATTTATCATTAGGAAAGAAAAGGGTTATTTAACCTTTAACCCTAATAGAAGAGCTTAATTTTAAGTTTAGAGAGCAGAAAGCTTTTTTATTTAAAACAAAACGCTATCAAATTTTTCATGTTGCCCATTTAGCACTATAACACATGAAAACATCACACACAACCCCAGTTAATGATCTATTTTCTTACAGAAGCAGGCATTAATAATGCTCATTAGCATCATTTTCTAATGTTCCTGTAGGAAATGCTATCAAGTTCTCTCTTAAGGACTTATTTAAATTAAATTAACAACTACTGACCTACCTTGTACATAGGATACTCTAAGCTAGTGCAGTTTGATCCTTTAATGACATTTTATTATAAGATGAATACAACTGTATTTTTTATGCCTTGGAAATGACTTTCAAAGACATCCGTTGTCGGTACATTTTAAGATTGCTATTTTAAGATGCCTCGTAATGTCTCCTGTCTGAGTCAGATATTCATGACTATCCTCACAAACAATGATTTAGAGGAAGAAATTCAGCACTCAGGATCTGCTGCTTCCACTTCTCAATAATTTTGTGCTTTCCTTACCCTCTTCTGTGTTATCAGTCATCCATGTCCCAGGGGAAATACTACAGGCTTGAGGTTAAATTAAGGTTCTATCTCCAGTGATTGTCTTCAGCAAACTCTGTACATTCCCAAACAAACCTTATCTGCATTGAATGCAGCCTTAAATGCCAAGGGACAACAGGGAAAGCTCTCTTCCTTGTTGACATTAGTGCTAAGATTAATACAGAATAGTGTTTGTAAAGGAAAAAAGGTAACTTAGTTTAAAAATAAATTGTACATATATTAACCTGTTAATCAGAACCGTTCTCTGAGCTAGAGATTATTTTGTGAAAAACATTACCAGTCATCATATGCTACCTGAGAAAAAAAAAATAAAAATAGACTCAGAAAAAAATTGTTGCTACTACATCTATATTAGTTAGTTTTCCTAATTAAAAAATCTTGCCTTTTTGTGTGCTGCATATGGGTCACTGACATTTATGGATATACCTTAAGGAGTTCCCTGGCTCAAAAGATGGCTGTAGGCAGGCTTATCAAATAAAAGCAGCACAAAATAAACTAATTCAGTGCAAGAATCTTCCCAGATGCTCTGAGATAAGGTAAAAATCAAGCTCTTAGCAACTGTATAGTTTTTTACATGCTGAATGGCATGGACCAAGTTTCAGGTCATTACTGGGGTAAAGAACCTTTCAAGGAATGGTCTCGTATCATGTTTTAATAGAAAATGTTTTTAAAGTGCTGTGGGTAAGTGGTCAACCACAGGCTAGTTAGGAGTGCCCTTCAGGGCTACTGCTTCCCATTCTTGTAAGGCTGGCATGGTGAGGAGGAGCAGAACTTTCTGGGGAGCAGAACTCTTCCTGGGGATAAGCTACAGTAGCAGCCTCAGTCTGGCTTGCTTCTCTGGCCACACTGATTTCTGTTGTCTGGAAAAGGGACATGGGGACACCCCTCCTTATCTGTCACTCTGGGTTACTTGAACGTGAATGTCAGAGATGGAGTCCAAGTGGAATGTATTTTGACAAAAAATTTACTTGTTTAGGTAAACTTAAGAACAAGGTTTCAAGGGAAAGAATCAACCCCCAAATCTATCATTGCTGACCAACAAGGTGATTTTGAAACTGGACTTGATACAGTGTTACATTTTGAATCAGTGTAAATAAAAATTTACCTCCTTTGTGAGCTAAAAGAATCACGGAATAAAACAATGATTGAGGTTGGAAGGGACCGGGGGAAGGGACGATCTGGTCCAAATCCGAGGCTCAAGTGGATCCATCTAAACATTTTCCCCAGACCATTTTTTTTGGACCATGTCCAGATGTCCTTTGAAAATCTTCAGGCTAGGAGACTCCACCATCCACCATGAGCAATCTTACCCAGTGCTTGGTCAACCTTACAAAGAAAGAGTGAAAGTGTTTCTTGATGTTCAGAGGGAACCTCTTGTGTTTCAGTGTGTGCCTATTGCTTCATGTCCTGCCACTGGAAAAGGTTAGGCTCTGTCCTTTCACTGTTCCTGCAGGAGTTTATATGTGTATTGATGACTTCCCTCTGACCCTGCTCTTAGGCAGAACAGACTCTGCTACCTTAGCTTTTCTTCATAGGGAAGATGCTCTTGTCCAACATCTTTGCTTCTCTTTCCAGCATGTCCATGGCTGTCTGGTAGTGGGAAGCCCAGCACTGGGAACATCACTCCATCTTATGCCTTAGTGGTACTGAATAAAAGGGCAGTCTCACCTCACTCAAATCTCCAGCAATGCTCTCCCTAATGCAGCCCAGGGTACAATTCCTATTCCTCGCAGTAAAGGCACAGGGCTGGTCCGTGTTCAACTTGGTGTCCTTCAGGATGCCCATGTCTTTTCTGTTGAGCTGCTTTCCAGCTGGGTGGCTGCCAAATACACTGATGTCTGGGGTAGTTCCTCCCCAGGTGCAGGGACTTTGCATTTCTCCTTGTTGAATTCCATGGCACTCCTGTCCTCCCAGTTTTCCACCCTGTTGAGTGTTCTCTGGTTGTCAGCATGACCCCCTGGCATATCAAGCATTCCTCTCAGATTTGCTGAGGGGGCACTCTTCCTTTTCATCCATTAATGACAATGGTGAAGAGCATCAGACCCAGATTTGATGCTTCCTGTACACTTTGAATCATTTGATTGCAAGTAGACCTCACGATCAGTGGATCACCACTTTTTAGCCAGTATTCCACCAATTGGCCATCCATCCCATACTTCAACAGCTTTATCTGCAAAGATCTTACAGGAGAGAAAGACCTCACTAAAGTCTGTGTGGACAATATCCACTGCTCTCCCTTTTTTCATCAGTCCAGTTGTTTTGCGGTAGAAATCCATCAGATTTGTTAAATTTCTCCTTGGTGAAGCCATGCTGACTACTGATGATTTTCTTGTCTTTCTAGTTCCTAAAAATGGTTTCCAGGGTTAGCTGCTCCACTGACTTCACAGGAATCAAGGTGAAACTGGCTGAACTGTAGATCCCTTCTTTCCATTTTTGCAGATAGGACTTACATCAGCTTTTTTCCAGTCTCCCAATTGCTAGATTAATCAAAGGTTATTTTAAGTGGCCTCACAATGGCATCTGGCAGCTCCCTCAGCACTCATAAGTGCAACTCATGGAGTCCTGTCCCACAGACTTATACATGGCCTGTTTACTAAAGTATTCTCTGATCTGACCCTCTTTGCAGGGTGTGTATATCTTATATTGTAACTTTAGAAATTTGAATTTAACAACTAGGCTTGATGTTTTTCTAAACAGGAAGGAAATGCAATTCTCCTCAATGTACTCTTTCTGCAGTATTGCTGCACTACAGCATCGAAATTTTAAATTTTTTTACTCTTTCAAAAATAGTGTTAATAGTTACTTCTTGTGTAGCTGAAAGCTCACGGTGGAAGGTTGACTCTGACTGGATTCCAGGCACCTACAAAATCTGATCTATCCCCACAGCTGGCCAGGATAGAAATAAAAGGTCATGGGTCAAGATGAGGAGAGAGAGAAATCACTCAGCAATTACAATGATGGGCAAAGCCGACTCAACTTGGGGGAAAAAAAATTGATTTATTTTCAATCAAATCAGAGTAGGATGGGAAATCAAAACAAACCTTAAGAACACATCTCCCCATCCCTCACTTCTTTCTGCACCTAATTTCACTCTGCTTTTCTCTACATTCTCCCCCTCAGCAGTGCAGTGGGACAGGAAGAAGAAAGCTGTTGGATGGACACATGTTGTCTCTTCTGCTCCTTCCTCCTCAGGTGGACTACCCCTCATACTCTTCCCCTTTCCCACTGTGGGGTGCTTCCCACAGGAGACAGACCTCTATGATCCAGCATTTAGCCTGGATCCTTCCTGCAGGCTTCCCTCCTATGTGGTGCAGTCCTTCAGGAATATGCTGCACCAGAGATGGTCCTGCATAGGGTTGCATGTCCTGCCAACAAACCTGCTCCCACATGGGCTCCTTTTTCCATCACTCCACAGGTCCTGCCCGGAGCCTGCTCCAGTGCAGGCTTCTTGTGAGGACACAGTCATCTTCAGGCACTGACCTGCTCCCTTGCGAAACTCCAAGGGCTGCAGGGTCATGGTTGCCCCTGGATGACCTTCACATCGGATGGAGCACCTCCTGCCCCTCCTTCTGCTTTGACCTTGGCATCTGAGGGGTGCTGCTCTCACGTGTCTTCACTTGGTTCTTCTCTGGCTGCAATTGCCAATGTACAGAGCTTTTTGCCCTTCATAACTACATTATTGCAGAGATGCAACTGCCCTTTGCTGTTGAATTCAGCCTTGGCCAGCTGTGGGTCTACCTAGGAGCCACAGGGCAGTGGCTCTGCTGGACATGGGGGAAGATTCCAGAGAAGCCACCCCTGTAGCCACCCTTCTTGCAAAAACTTTGCTGTGTAAACCAAATGCACCCACCTAAACAGCAAATGGTTTTAAAGAAAATGATGAGTGTTTTTGAAGAATACCTTGGATTTCTTTTTGTCGTCTTCCAGATATGGGTTTTAGGGGTTGTTGGAAGAGGTGCGTGAGTATAATGATAAGAAAAAAAGCCACCAAAGAGTTTCAGCATTCATATTTGCTACTTTATGTCCCAATATATCCTGTCTTTCTGTATATTACAGCTGTCCTTGTGGTCCTACTATATCAGTGCAAATGATGCTACTTTGCCACTTACCACTTTTTTCTCGCTCTTTAATGTTGGACATGTAACTCATACTAGCAATCTTGTCACTAAAGAATTTAGTGTGGAGATATCTGTGGGAGATACATTTACTCCAGATCTGATTTATTTGAGATGTTTTTCTGTGGATAGGAAGCAATAGCTTCTTTTTCTCCCAGAAAAATAATAAAAATTACACTGCTGCTGTATTTGAACAGAGTCTCAGATCCCATTTAACAGGGAAAAAATATAAATTCGAATAGAAATTACATATGAATACCTTAACATATGTTATGCACTTTTGCCTTTTTGTGATTATGTTTCTGTAAATGGTAGTAGAAGCTGGGGCATGGCAGCTTTTGCCCTTGCTGTAAAAATTAGTGCTGCTGAGACTGGATGCTGTTGTACCAGAATTAGTTTGTGTAGTGTGCTTGCTTTTCCTTTAGCAGAGGTCATCAAAAACTGACTGATGAGTTCCAATAAAGCAATTGTGCTGGGGATATAGGCTCAGCCAGGGGACTAAAATGCACAGAAAACTACCAGGCTTTTCCCAAAAAATGTGAATTTTAAAAAAACCACAGTGATCTGATATTTTTTTTGTGTAAACCAAAGACTGCTCACTTTTCCAGTAAAAGGATTTGTAACACAATCTGTGACAGTGCCACCAGGCTCCCCTTGCAGTAGGAATGTTTCAAAAAGATGTGTCTTAATTGAGGTAATCCATCTCTATCAAGTTGAAGGTATGTCATGAAATTATATAAATATTCCTCAGCCTTTCCCCCTATATAGTCACAATTTTTCATTACTATGTAAATTAGAGCATACTTTTTATCCTGTTGAAAATTACTTTTTCCACTCCTGGGACCAAAACATGTAAGTTTTTAGCAATGTATTGGTTACTATTAAAATAATTAGCAAAATTTTCTCATGATTATTTCATTCTAAAATATGGAACTGCATAAACACATTAATCGACAAGAAATAAATTCCTATGAGGTTTTAGGAATAATAGTGAAAGGACTTCGAAATATCCTGTTCAGTGCCTGCCTGTGGGGCTTCTCAACAAAGAGAAACCTGACCTGAGGTTTTTAATGAAGGAATGATGCTTTTGATTTACTTAAGTTAAAGGAGAATGTGCAACAGTGACAGGCCTCCATTCCAAATTTAATTCTCAGCAAAAATTTTTTTATTTTTCTTTCAATATATGGAGGAAATTTGTTAAAAACCCAAAACTACAAAAATATCTTTACAGGACCTTCTATTCTTACCATTCTACTTGTTGCTACTGTAGTATACACTGAGTGAACATTTTCAAAGTCAGACTTGGGTAACTTCTCTCTACTTGCAAATGTTTGAAAAATTAATGCCAATTAAAGAAAATAAATCTGGGGTATTTTGATGAGTTTAGAATATTGGTATAGTTTTGTATGACTGTAATATATCATTGCATCCAAGACATTTATTGTATCCATTTTGCTATAACAATTATGACTGATACTGAACAAATGGATATTCTATGCTTAGTAAAAAAAAAAATTCACAAGGCCAGAAAATGCTTTTAATTTTTTTTTTTCAAATTAGTTAATTTGTCATTTTGTTCAGATTCTAAAGTTTGCCCTGACAGGAAGTAGAAATCTGACTGGTTTTTAGAAATGTGAGAGACCAGCAATGACCCATAAACTAGCTGTGATGGGTGTTTGGCCTAATTGTGGTAATGCAGAAAAATATTAACTTGAACAAACTTGAACAAAGCTGTGGCTGTGAGGTAATTTAAAAAGACTAAGAGTTATTTCCAAGTCATCTCACACATTTGGAAAATGAAAGGCTAACAAATCATTATAATTAGTATCTTCTTTTTATCATACTTTTTTCTTTAATATGAACAGTTTACTAATTCCATGTAAGTTGTAACTTCAAAGTAATAGCTACCTAAGGAACTTCAGTCCCTGAAGGAATTGAAAGTAGGCTCTTTCTGAGGAATTTTAGTGACATGAAATCACTTCCATATTATGTGTCAGGGCTACTCTAATTGGCTATTTCAATCTCAAGGTCACAAAATCACAAGTAAAAAAAAATTACTAAATACATTCTAGCAAGTGGCATCAGCAAGTGCTATGCATGCGATTTTTTTGTATGCTTGCCAAATATTAAGATAGAAACATATCCCAGAAGATACTGCTTGCCACATGCAGAAGGTGAAGGTTCTACACAGGTGTTCTGAAAATAGATTATGTATCTCTGTCAATGAAATTAGTCTGAGTTAACTCAGTTTGATTATTATATGGTGTAGTAAAGCATATCTGTGGCTATCTATGCCTATCTACCATTTCCCTTGAGGATTCTACTTTTTTCTTCCATTGAAACTTCATAAAAAGCCAACTGCATAACTTTTATGGTGATTGCACAAAATGTCTATGTCTATGTGTTAGAATACCATGTCCACTTTTATGCATTCAGTTCATTCTGTTGTTCTTTCTAAGGCAGTGACCACTGGGGGATGGTTCTGTGTTTTGAGAGAAGCAATCTATTTGGGTTATTTGGTTTGGATTATTTATGCTATTTTATTTTTCAGTATGGAACCCACCTTCTTGCTTTCACAAGAATTTTTCTCATAGGTAAGTTTGCTTTTGAACTACTCCTAACCTAGGTTTCCTTGCTTTTGTGACAGTGGGAAAGGAAAAGTTTTGACAAGATAAATTACATGACTGTGGTCCATAGCCATGTGAAGATGAACTACACCCAAGTCATTTGAAGATGTTAATGGAGAATAATTGCTAGTTTACTCTGAGAAAGGTTTCCCTGCTCTTTAGTGCCTGTATATGTTGCGTAATATAATATTCTATTGACCAGAAATTTTTGTTCTCTGTTTAGAAGCTGTAATAATGTTATTTATATGCAACAAAGATTACCTAGGGAGCTCTGAATAGGACTGAAAAATGCTTTATATAGCTTCTCCATATACTGTCAGAACAACTGAGAGGAGTAAATTGCTAAGTGATACTAACATTCTTTCTTGCACGTATAAAAACCCATTGCAGCTCTTCAAAAATTTTTGTCTTTCTGTCTGTTCCCTTTCCTATTCTCCCCATTTTCCACAATACCACTTTTTACTAGTGAAGTCTTTAATGTAGGCTTAGTATATGTCAGACAATATTATATCCAATAACCTAATACTGGCTAACCCAATCAAAAATTTGATAGAATTTTGATTTTTATACTTTTATTCAGGCAATTCTCATATGCCTGTTGCTACCTGCATGACATCTTTACATTTTGATGCACTCTGTAAGTGCACTTTTGCATGTACAAGTGATCATGTTCCAACTTGTAGTAGAAATTCAAGTGATTCCTGGCATGCAAGTTTCAAAAATCAAAATGACTAGTTTTGTTTGTTTATTTATGTACTATTTGGCTTGCAGATATTGTTAAGAGTTGAAGATTAAAGTTCTTTTGGGACCATTATATCAACATCTAAGTATTAAAAAGACAAAGATTTGTATTGAAAGTATAGTAAGTATAATTAACCCTAAGTTGGCAGTGCAACTTTTATTGTGAAAACATTCCTTTCTGGTAATGCTTTCCTTGACTTAATTCTAAATTTAAAAGAGTTATAATGCATATAACATATGACAATTGGCTGTTTTAATAATATATAACTTTTCAGCTTTTTTTTTTTCTTTTTTTTTTTTTTTTTTTTTTTTTGTCTCAGGTTGTTTGTCTATTATCAAAAATACAATGTAATAAATGTTTTCTCTAGCCACTTGATTTGTCCCTGAAAATATCACAAATTCTTTTTACGGTATGTTATGGAAACATAAATACATATATTAAAGCTTATAATGACTTTTATTTAAATGTGCACTTAGGGACACTTGCTGTCTCAAGTAGTTGGTAGTATCCAATAAGAATATTTTCATTACTGACTGTCTGGAAATAATTTTGTACCTGTCCAGGTGCAGACCAACTATTGTTCACACTCAGAACTGTAGACAGATATTGGAGGCAGGTTGACATTGGAGAGACCAGTAGCTGTAATTGTTGTGCCATTTAATGTCACTCATTATCCATGGAGAACAGGTTTGAAGCTATTAAATGGGAAAGAGAAAATAAATCTGTGCTAGTAAGTGTCTTGAATTTGATAGCTGCTATATTTGGGCTTATACCATGGATGGTGTACAATTATTTCTGCTCCTGTGGATTTCCAAAGGCAACCAGGAAGTTTCAGAGACTGAAGTGTGTGTTTTCAGCAGCAGATATCAGAAACTTGTTGCTCTCCTGGTCAGTCAGCAGACTGAGTTATTTTTATTTAAAAACCTCATACGCATTAAGTAGTTGAGATGATGCATTTCCAAAGCCTGTAGGAAAATGCAATATTTTAAAGAAATATATTGATCTTATTAGAAAATTGTATGGCTCCTTTTTTGTATTTATTTTGGAATGTTCATTAGCAGACATGAAAAAAAATCACTTCACCTTAAAACTCATACTTTAAGTTTCTCCTAGAGTTTTCTTGTAGTGACAGCTCATTATTCTGTCCTTAAACTCCTTAATTTTCAGAGACAGGTTTCAGATGTGCTGAATGTGATTAGAACACTCATAATGAAATTGACTTCTCTTGGATTCCCATATGCTAAAAAAAAAAAAAATTTGCAGCAACTGCCAATCTGGTATGGCAGGAGAAAAAAATTTCATTTAAGTTGCCAAATGTTTTTGTAATTTGCTTTCCTGTGTTCAGGCAGAGTTGTATTTCTAAATCTTTTAGGATCAGGTAAATCTCTGGAAC
Organism: Chamaea fasciata; assembly: GCF_029207755.1. Classification (NCBI taxonomy): domain Eukaryota; kingdom Metazoa; phylum Chordata; class Aves; order Passeriformes; family Sylviidae; genus Chamaea; species Chamaea fasciata. Next base: position 42,801,663 of record NW_027094089.1, read on the forward strand.
ACCTATTTCTGGCCTCTGAGTCCTCCCTTGTGGTCTGTCAGACCTATAAGTAGCAGAAGAGAAAGACTGGATCTAAAGGGACAACATGATGACCTCAGACAGGACAACACTCTCCAGGTGACCTGGAAAAGCTCCAGAACAGGACTCCTGTCAGCCGATCTACCAGCATCAAAGGCATTAACTCATGCATGGCTGTAGGTGTGGGACTTCTACCCCTGGGAGAACAGTGATCCTGTGATCTGAAGTAAAGCTCCACAGTGATGTGAAACTGCAGCTCCTTGTGTTCGCTGCACAGATGACCTCCACTCATTTTTTTTTCCCACTAGGAAAGCAGATACACATACTCCTGAAATTGTACTGGCAGTCACTTGTTTCTGCCAAAAGGGAAATTCTGCCCAGTGGAGCTATGGCAAATATGTATGTGCTGCTCAGCTCATATTACAATAATTACTGTGTTTAGCAATGGGACATTGATGTTGCATGTCAGCAGATGAGTAATGCTTTTGATGATGTTAATGGACACCAGGAAAGTTTTCAAGGAGTGCATTCATTTGACTTGTTTTTCTCCCCCCCGGCCCACAAATTTCTTTAATTTCAAATAGGCCTCCTACAGCATAGCAAAAAAAATCACAGTTGCAAACACTGAGACATGAAATATTGGCTGGGAAGTTGGGGCAGTTGATTCAGACAAGTACAGAGCCATTTGGGTGTTATGATTAATAAGGAAAATATTTTAAGCTGTCCGGACAAACCAGGGCATAAGCCTTTCAATGAGATGTATTTAAATTGGTGCACTTAGAGTGAACAAACTAGATTGATGTAATGTCCCCATGTAGACATGCCCTTGCTCTGCTTGCCTCCCTGCTTTGATCTGAGATCAGGGAGCGAGATGAAAGCAGATCAGAAGAGTGCTCCCTATTGTACCTCTGTAAGTGATCACATCTATCTTCATGTGACGCCATGGCAGCTGAGGCCAGCTCAGGTGGCAGAGCTGATTTCCCACAGTTATAAATGCAAAGGGACTGCAGGCAGGGAATTTCAATGAGGGGCACTTGATTTTGCAATGTCAGCCAGCAGGCCCTCAGTCAGCTGATTGAATCTCCTGCACTGCCTATCCATTTAGCCACCTTTTTGGAAAGTAATTGCCTTACAGGCAGTGCTAAAGATGTAGGTCACTTGTTCATTTCATGTCATGGGACAGAATAGCTATTTCAGTGGCAGAAAAATTAGGTGTATTTCCTTAAAATTAATGTCACTGTTCTGACACAAAAGAGAGGAAATGAGCAGAGTGTGATTGAATCTGTTACTTATTGATATGCTATATGGAAAAATGAATACATATTGTTGATAGATCTATGCATATACAAGAAAGCATTACTTATTTGTTTCTTCTAGTGACCAGGTACAGATGTTCTGATATCAAATACATGTTAAGGCTTCTATAGAAATACTGTCTTCCACCGAAAAACCTGAATATTGACTATGCATCTATAATCATCTTGCTTGGCTAAATTTACAGAAATGCCATGTGATTTGTTTTACTTCAGAATGAAATCTTTTTATTCCCTGCTGAATGTGGCGTGGAGGAAGTAGTAAAATCCTGTTCTGAGTTTCCAGGACCTGCTAGAAGCTGTAATGCATCAGCTCTTGCTGGAAAACAGCACTGCTGGAACACTAAAGCACAGCCTTCTCCAGAAAATGTTGAAATGAACCCAATGCTTACAACTTCCATTAAGAAAGTCTTTTTATTTTTGTACTGTCCATGGATACACTCACAAAGAAGCAAATTTATTTTGCACTTGATAAGTTGTTGCTTTAATTTTTTAATTGTTTGTGCAGTAACATGGATTTAGTCTTTGCAATCTTTTAGTGTAACTATCCTTGACAAGAAGAATTTTTGTCTACACTCCTGCATCCAGTGTAGTAGTGCAGACAATTTCCATGTGTAAATGGAAATACGAGAGCATATATCATTTTTAATTAGATCTTTTATGGCAAATGACTGAATAAGGGTCAAAAGCTTCAAATATTTTACAGATTATTTGTGCAAGACAATATTCAGTTATCTTGTCTTGATTCTCCATGAGACTTGTAGATGTAGATCTAGAAAAAGAGCTCATCTAATGTTTAGAAAAAGTATTAGCATTTTGAATCAGTTCCTGCAACTAATTTGCTTTCCTCTATTGCCATTGATCAAAATTTTCCATGTCAAACCAGTATGTTAAAGCAGAATTGAATAACTTGGAAATATGAATAAATCCATTCAGACTGTTCATTCTGTGGCAGTGGCTAATAATGGTTGCTTAAAAGCCTCAAAATGACCTGAGCTGGAATAATTCTCTTTTCTGCAGTGAATTAAATGCTATTTTGAATATTAAAAAAATAAAAGGAGATCTTAAACAGCCTCATTTTCTTATTCATTTTTATGTAATCTGGGATGCATCCATTAAGAAAAGGTGAGTTTCTTGAAGAACATTTGTTCAATTTCACTCTGGCCACGGATTTTTCTCACAACACTTAAATATTAGATTTTGGCCTCTGGAGATGTAGTCCAGTGGCTGAAAATGCTATCAGTACTTAGAGTTGTGAAGGCTGATTCTGAGTTTTCATGGGAATGAATAGCTTTCTACTCAGGCATTTAAGTATTTGTACTAATTTAGTGCTTTTCACTGAATGGATGTTTGGATTTCTGAAAGTAGGCAGCATTAGGGAAAAGGCAATCCCTTCTTTATTTAGTAGAAGACGAATGGAATGGAAGCAGCCAACAAAATCATCTGCCTCCCTGGACGCTATGGAAAAGAGTCTCCATTGCAGTTCAGCAATGGACTTTCACAAGTATAGAAAGACAATTGCATGAAATTGGGTTGAATTATGGGTAGGTAGTTCAGTAAGACGGAGTACTGCCCACTGGGGAGAATTTTGGACCTGTGAAAAACCAATCGTTAACAATGATAATGTATGTAAAAATAACAATTTATCTTTGATGGAGATAACTTTCCAAGGCTTTGGCCTTGCTTCTTGAGTATCAGGTTCATCTATGTGGAACAAATGGAAAAATATAAAATAAAAATTGTGTGTGTATCTGTGTTTGCACATGTGAGATGACACATTCCCTACTTTCACTTTCAAATAACACAAAGCCAATTTTATGTAATTTACCTATTTCTACTCTGAATGATGTCATTTAAAACATTTGTAATTTGTGGTATTTATGCAGGAATCTAAGGCTAATAATACAACAAGTAATTCTAAATAACATCCTAACATATAATTCAATTACAGCATACTTTAATATAATCAGTTTTTATAAAAACACATTAAAAGAGACAATTTGTCTCATTAAAATTCAACAGGCATTTAGCTCAGCTGGAACAGGACTTATTTCAGCCTCATTCACACTGAATTATCAGATAGGTTACAAACACATAAACTTAAAAAAATATGAAATACTTTTGGAGTTAAAGCACTGAAAATGTTTGAGTGGCAGCATCTGTGTATTTTTTATGGAATACTGTACCTTTACCCTTTCCAATTTGAGTAAATTGCAGTTTTGTAAACCATAAATATATGGGATCATATTTGATGGTTATTTTTGAAAATGCTAAGACAACATTAATCAGGTTTCTAAAAATTTATATATACTTTCTCATTTCTCACATTTGTACTTATGTGCTTCAGCTAATTACAGTCATCTATAAATTTTATATGTGGTTGGGTGCCAGTCCTGTAAATCTATTTATACTTGGATTCAAACTTTCACAAATTTTCACAAATTTGACAATTTAAGGATGTATTTTTTGTACATCTCTGGGATGAGAGAAGCTGTGTTAGCAGTCTGAAACCTATCTTGAGAAAATGTACATCTGTGACTCTGTGGTGAATGTGTGTCAGCTGCTGCCTGAGTGCTACCCCGTGGAGGATGCTACTTTTAACTTCTTTTTGAACTATGAGACACTGTAGAGACTGTTTGAACCCCTGCACAGTGATTGAATATATTTCCTAATGATGTTCTTCCTCTCTACCCTGCAAATTCCTGAAGTTTGGACTAATTTCTTACTAGCTGTATGTAAGCAAAGGGTTACATTTCTGATCAGCTTCCCTTACAGTTGAATCATACACCAATTAGTGAAAATCCAGCTACTTATATACCACAAAATTGTTGTCTCACCGTAGTTCCCCTTTCTCCTCTGTTGCCCAGTTTTGCTGTTTGTTTAGTTGGTTTTTGCTTGCTTGGGGCTTTGTTTGGTTTTTATTTATCTGTTTGTTTTTATTTGGTTGGTTAATTTTTTTGGTTGGGATTTTTTTTGTAGATTAAAGAAAATTATGAACAGAGTTCTCCATATGCTCTGTTACAGGCCAGATCAGAGAGAGAAGCAGAGCAGGGTTCGATTCCCAGTTTGTATTCCATCTAGTAGGGCAGGTAGTGAAATTTGTCCTGTAGCATAGCAGCTGGTAGGCAAGAGGAACCTGCATATTGCCCTACGTGTGGTTCTCATGCTACTTTGGTGAGTAGCAAATGTGATTATTTCTTTATTCTTAGTCCTTCTGTTTTTTGAAGGAAGATTTCTCACAGTGATCCTAGAAGCTCTCTAGAATATGTAGGGTGACTGTTAGACCATACTGCTTCTTTTTCTACTTTTTTCCAAATGTAGATTTAATGAACCTAACAGGGAGGCAACTACTCCAGACATATTCTATTACATCTAATAAATCAGGATCTTTGTCATTCAGCACCCTCTCTGATTCTACTTCCATGTTTCCATTACTCCTTATGGGTACAAATATTCTTGTGAAGTAATAATTTTATCATTGTTTACTTTCCATTTCAGAACTTTTCCATTTCTGTGTGCAAGATAGATGGTATTGGCAGACATGAGAGAGTTTTTGTCATTTTCTGTTCACTCTTCTCATCTTCTTTGGTTTGTTTTGCAAGGATATGCATGGAAGTCTGGACCAGAAGCCTGCCTGTTGAAACTCATGACCTGAGAATGGAACTACTTACTTTGACTCTGGCTTCCTGCCTGGCGTAAGGTGATGACCTTCCCTTGTGTTCCTCATCAGTTATGGTCAGACCTTGGGGTGAAAAGATGCATGTCCTTTAGCTCTGGGAATTATTTCCAAAGGGAACGAGACCAGTTGTAACATGCGCATCCAAGGAAGGATGTGCATGTCAGTAATCACCAATGAGCAAAACAAATAGGGTTTCACATGTCAGTCTGTGACATCTGCCTGTCTTCCTCTCTTGGGATACTGGCCATTCACTCTCTGAGAAGAAAATCCTGCTCTTAGAAGGACTGTGGCCAAGAGGCCAGGCCAGGACCTTGGAGCTAAGACTGTTCAGGGGAGAAACTATGGCACTGGCAACAAAACTTGGACAGAAGAACTAACTTGAGCTAAATTTCCTAGCAACAGAGTAATTTTATTTTCCTTCACAGAAAGAAGAAATAACAAATGCCTGTGTTTTCAAAATTATTGCTATATTTTTTACTGTACTCCTGTATACTCCTAAGATGAGAACAATTTTGTAGACTATTTTGCTCTGAAAGAAGATATCTGCACTTAATCACTGTGCTGCTTGGAGAAAAGAGATTACTATTTTCATCTTATTGCTGTGCTCCTTGAAGAGTGTTCCTAGTGTTGTGCTCATTCCTACCTCGGCTCTTGAGTCGCTTTTTTCTTTTCCAATCCACTCTACTCTTGCTTCAAAGAGTTGGCAATTTAGACTCCAGTGGCTGCAGTAGCAATTCTGTAACATCTGACTTTTAGATTTTTTTTTAAACACAAACCCAAGGTATTACCATAGAATTAAGCATATGTAATTTATCATTTTTAGTGTACTGCCTTTACTGCAGCTAAATTCAGACAGAATGTACAACCAAATGACAATTGCATAGCTTTTAAAATGTGTGAAGTGCTAGCAATTCACGTGATATCTTGCCCAATCACACACATCTTAAAAAGAAAATTTAAAACAAAAAAAAATTACCTCTGGTAATTTTTTTTTCTCATTTCAGTGACGGACAATTTGTCTTAAGCCAAAAAGAGGTAAAGCATACCTGATTTTTATGTCATTTGCCATACCCACAGGAGCTGCTTTGCTTCATTGCTAGCATTGTTTAGATCATTTGTACCAGAGAGGAAAGAACTGAGAAGCCAATAAATTGCAGCAGCTTTTAAAAAGGAGCTGAAAATCAATAATAAATTATTGTTTTGTATAGCAGTTTAGGTTCCTTATGTGTCCCCTCTGACATGTGGCTGTAGCTATAAATTAATTTAGTTTTAGGCTGTAAAAAAACCTAAATTTCTCTGGACTGGCTCTCTGGCATGCATTAATGATATAAAAATAACATACCTTGGCAGGATAACTTTTGAGGAGTGCCAAACACTGCAAGTTATTTTTATAGTTTAATGAGATATAGGCCCATACTTCCAGAGGGAGACACAGTGAGTAGAACATTCTATGATTTACTGCAGTAAAATGATCAGGATCCATGCTGTCTATAAAACATGAAAAACATTCTTCATTCCTTACCAATTAGATCATAGTTACAACTCTCGGCTCCTTTGAGCTTAAAAGAAAATTCTAACTGCTAGACATAAATGAATGCTGTGGTTAAATTAAAGCCTTCAACAGCCCAAACAGGCTTGAAAGAAATGCCTTCTGGATGTTATTAACATGCATATTTAAGTGCTATTTTTAAAATTTAACTGCAAGCCACAGCAAGCACAAATGTTTATAATAGCTATTTCAAAATGGAAGCATTAATTTAAAAAGCATTTGCATTTCTGTTAATTTCTTTCCAATAATTTTATTTGAGCTTTTACTACAGCTGATTTTCTCTTTTTTTGCAAATGATGACAGACAGCTTGAACTGAAGTCTCAAGATTTCATAATTTCCCGGCCTTAAAATGATTCTCCCATAAATTATGTCACGCACAAATAAAAGGCTCAATTCATCAAACACATCGATTTACAAAGTGAGCAATCCTATTTATTCCAGTGGCACATCAGCATAGAAAAGGCAGATGGACATGTTGCAGAGTCAGTGCTTTGGTCTTGTGCTTCAGTTCAAAGATGAATCATTGCACATCACAAAAATACCTGTGGCTTGTTCTGCAGTGTAGAGAGAACAAAGCAGAGAGAAGGAGCAGGAGGCTAGGAAAGAAGCGATAGCAAAGGTGTTTGGTTTTCTGACACAGGTTGCTGGTGTGGTTAATCTTCTCTGCTTCAGTACTTCACATTTTCAATTCTTTTCCAATTTGGTCACACTGACAAGCCACAAGCACTGTTTGTTGCTTACAAGAAATGTTGATTGCTTGACAGAAAAGAACTTGAGGACAGCTCAGAGGTGACCTTGCAAGTCTTTGAAATATCAAAGTGTGTTGTTCTGGTACGCCTGATAAAAGTGTCATTTAAATATCCAGAGAAACTGACTTTCACATGCAGCTCAGGGGTTTTGGTCATAAACAAAATACTGGACTGTGAAGGAATTTCAAAGAAATACCTCATCCTTTTGATGTCTGCAGCTAATCCTTTTCCTCAACTCTGTCCTTAGGAAAACTACTGAAGGTGAAGCTAACCTGTTCAGTGAGAACACTGAGATTTATTTATTGCTTTGATATTTCCCACAGACTACTGCTCCCTGTGAAAAAGTAGTGTGTGGTAAGACACAAATGAATCCCCATCTCTGTATTTAAAAATTAAAAAAGCATTCGTCTCTGCATATGTCTATATTTGCATGTGTTAAGTGGGAAGCAAGCTAAGCAGTCCTGTATTGCCAGAGAGGTGTTCAAAACCAGCCTGCAAAACCTGTAAGAACTAGTGTTTAAATTTTGCTACAGCCTTGAAAAAGTGTTTGTGCTGTGTACTGTCATGAGGGTCTTCTCCAACACTCTCTTTATGTAAACAATTTAAGTCCAGGTAGTTATTTAGCTAACATAATGAAGTAGGAAACTGTTGATACAGTTAAATATTACTGTTGATAATAAAAGGAGTTGAACAATTCATATTCTTTCTTTTGTCATTTTGGTCCAGCTGAGTAAGACAGATATTTTTCCAGCCTGTGGATGAAGATAATTTTACTATTTAATATAGCCTTTTAGAGATCACTACTGTAGAAAAAAGAATTACCCTCTTATTACTTTATTATCTTGTTTAGCAACAGAATGTATGTAAAACTGTGGTTAGCTAGAGTAGATTAGTATGCACAACCAACCAACCAAACCAAATTAAAAAAAACCAACAAAAACAAATCCATTGTTTTTTAAATACTTGACAACTTTTATTTGTTAGATCATATTCAGGTTTTTTAGGTTTTCTGGAGGATTGATTCAATTATATAGTCCTAGGTTTTTGTCTTTTTTTCAAAATTTCATTTATTTTATTTTAATTTTTTTTGGGCTTTGTACCATCTGTGATGTACAGATCTTCAGAAATTTTCTAAGGAATTTAAAAATGACAGGATCCATTTCATTAGCTTCTCTATATTTTTTTTTTAACAAAAGATAAACATAAGAATAATAATAAGAATGTAATTAAAGTGGAATAACTGATTTGGAATAACTTATAGAGAACACTGACTTTTATGTGAGAGTTTCAAAGCGATTTCAAGTGCAAGTTAATTGAGCCTACTTATGCTCTTTGGGGTGAATTTAATTAATATTATCGCCTTCATCAGGACCACAGCTGTGAACAGTCCTGGGCTTCTCCTGGACAGTAAAACCAAACAATAAAAGGCTGTGTGTTTTGTGATTAGACGGGAGTGGTGCCTCCTTTGAAGATATGATCCTGCTGAACTTATTAAAAAATGTAATTTAAGGAACTGCCTTGGACTAGGTGAAAAAGTCTTCAGAAGAGAGCTAAAGCTAGCTATCTGGAATTTCTGTTCACCATCATTCTCCTCAGTCATCTCTCTTTGTTACATCAGCCCTGGGTGAGTGGCAGGATCTGCTACTGCAGGAACAACAGTAAGAAGGGCAGGACCACATGCTCCCAACCTCAGGTGCTCAGTTCTAGGTCACAGCCTCATCTTCAAGGACAGAATGTTTTTGCCAACGTGTTGGCCTAAGAACAGGAATGGTTATAGCATGGGCACAAATTCCCTTCTGCAGGAAACGAACATTGCTGTAAGGCTAAAAGCATTCAGTTCCCAAGAGTTTCTATCTCTTTTCTTCCTGCGTACAAACATCAGGCATTTGGCGGGAGTAAGAGAGATGGAAACTGTCTTACAGATAGCAGAATGATAAATCTAAATTGGATTTCTACCTCTGCCAAGACTGACACAACAAAGGAGAATAGGAGGGGTTAGTTAAGGAAATAATCTAGTTATAGACTGAAGTAACAAAACATATAAAGCCTATTGTCTTTTAGTTAGCTTATTTTTTAAAATTTTCTTCAGTGTTGGATCTAGAGTGCTGTAATCTACAAAGCCCCATAACATGGCCTGAATATCATGGCAGCAACATGTGTGCAACATGAGTTTGCTTTGACTTTGCTCTGTGTAAAGCAAATCTGTCATGCCCCCACTCTTGGAGCAGAGCTGGAAAGATCAATAACTGTTAAAGATCAATAACTCTCAGGGGAGGTTTGTGACACCAGAGCTGATGACTGGAAATACAAAGTAAGTTGATTAGAAGTTTTTTAAAGATCTGACATGCAGAAATGGTAAGTGGAATGTGGAAAAACTCTGTTCACACTCCTACCTTTTGGAGAGAAGACTTGCACCATAAAAGTATCTAAAATTAAAAATAAGGCTTTGTTTACTTTGGATATGGGAATAGCTACTTTGATCTCCCTCTAACTCAAGCAAGTTCCTACTGCTCAACTTCAAAGCAGTTTTGGCAGTCCAGGGCATTTTGATAAAGTGTCCCCAAAAATCCCGTGCCTGTTGACCTGGTGGTGATGGGTTCTCAGATCATCATATTATTCAATGTAATTGTCACCAAGGAAGGTATGCAAGAGTGGCAGTGGAGCAATCTGAGGAGTAACTCATAAAAGTATGTGGTCAGTTCTATAGAATCATGAAAAGGTTAAGGTTGGAAAAAGCCTCTTAGATCATCAAGTCCAAATAACCTAGCCTCATCACCACTACACCATGTCCTCAAGTGCCATATGGGCATGTTTCTTGAATACTTTCAGGGATGGCAGCTTCACCACCTCCCTGGGCAGTCAGTTACAATTTTTGATAATGCTTTCAATTAAGAATTTTTTTCACAATATCTAATCTAAAAGTCCATGTCAAAACTTGAGCCCATTTCCTCTTGGCCTTGTCACATTTATTTATTTATAACCTGGTAGAAGAGACTCACACCCAGCTCAATACAACCTCCTTTCAGGCAGTTATAGAGAATGATAAGGTTTCCCCTGACCCTCCTTTTCTCTAGGTTAAAGACTTGTGCTCCAGCCCCTTCATCACCTTCATTGTCCCTCTCTGAAACATAAAATACACATGTATTGTACCTAGATATATTTTGTGTAATGTATCATATACAATATACATTACAGCTATATAAATGTATTGTGTGCGTATATATATATATTTATCATAGAATCATAGATTGTCCTACATTGGAAGGGACCCACAACAATCATCAGAGGCCAGCTCCTGGCTTGGTACAGGACAGTTCCAAGAATCACAACAGGACAACAGAAATTTTAAACTTGATTGCTTCATGGTTCCTGTGGCCAAGGTGGCCACCAGCCTTCACACATGAGACCCTGTCTCTTAACAAGCCACAAACTAAGGAAGGTACCTTTCCTAGTTGGCTCCCTGAGTTGCTGTACTTTATGGTTTTCATCCAGATGTTTTAGGACTGTTCTAGACGTATTTGTACCAGCTGTGTGATGCTCCCAGTTAACATCTGACAAGTTGATGTTCCTGTAAGGACAAGGGCAGTTGTTTTGAAGGTGTCCCTTAGTTTCTCAAAGAATAATTCACTGGAATCATTGTCCTGCCTTGGTGGCCTATAGTAGACTCCTACAATGACATCCACGTTATTTTTTTGTCCCTTAATCCTTACTCAGAGACTGTCAGCATGACATTGCTGACTTCAGGCTACATTCCAGCCCTTCCAGCTCTCCTGCCCTGCCTGTCCCTCCTGCCATCCAGCGTGACACTCCAGTCAAGGGATTCAACCCATCAGGTTTCACTTATTCCAGTGATGTAAAATCTCTGGGGCTGGGCCAAAGCCTCAAACTCCTCTTTGTTCCTCACAATGTGTGCGTTGGTGTAGAAACATTTCAGGTGTGGTCTGTTGTACTGACACCTCACGGAGCAGCTTGAGAGATCCCACTGGCACTTCCTCCTTCAAGTTTTGGTATGACTTCCTTGGGTATGACTTTGGTATGACTGCTCTGGAAAGCATGGGTTTGTCGCTTCCCCCTTCAAATCTAGTTTAAAGCTTTGTAACACAGGTAACTTCTGTGTTTGAACCCTTTCCCCCTTCTGAGATAGGTTCATCCCACCAGGTATTATTACACCAACTGTTGTGTAGCTTATCTCATGGTCAAAAAACCCAAAATTTTTCCAGTGACACTAACCTCAGAGCCACACATTGTCCTGATGGATCTGCCTGTTCCTTTCAACATTATTCCTTACTGCTGGAACGATCAAGGAAAACAATACCTGTGCTCCTGATCCCTCATCCAATCATCCTAAGGCCCTGATATCCAGTTTGATTGCCTTTGGACTTCTCTTTGTTATCTTATCACCTCCGACTGGAAGAACTAATAACGGATAATAATCAGAGGGCCTTACTAGGCTGGAGAGCTTTACAGTAATATCTTTTACCAGATCCCCGGGAAGGGAGAAGGTTTTCCTGTAGGTTGAATGCGGTTTTCATATAGGGCCCTCTCTTCCATTAGAAAGCAGCCACCTCTAACTACCCTTCTTTCGCTGCTAACAGAGCTTGTGAAGGAGGAGTTAGATTGTGTTGCCCTCAGTGGGCCCTTTATCCCAGAAAGACCTTCGTCCACCTTATCCACCTTGTTCTTCTGGTTCCAGGGCCTTATATCTCTCATAAAACGAGTCAGTCCTACCTGCCCTTGTCAAGTTTCTGCCTTCCTCCCAGTATGGGCAGTGACCAGCTTCTGGCCTTCATGTTCAACAGATCCTTGACTACAAACTGGAGCTTTGAGACTCCTGAGATTGTAGCATCTCTGAGAGTAACCTCTTGATCTCTTGCTCATTTTCTCAAATACTACATAGCTTATTCACTTCCTCCTTTGTTAACACTAATTCTCTCCTTGGGAAGGGAAAAACAAATCAAAGTCACTGAAAAAGTTCAAATTGGATTTGTGGGGGTAGGGAGGTGGGGGGAGGAGTGTTTTTGATGTCCTAATCTAAAATAAATGTATGGTCAGACAAGGTTAAAAAATAAAGATGATGAGACAATCCAAACACTAGCAAAGCAGTCAACTGATTGATTAGTCTCCTTTTAGAGAAATCTGTGGACACAAACCAGCAAAATCCAGTGCAGAGAGAGTTTTGAAACTGGTATAAAGAAAAGTCTTTAATGTTTCAGAACTCAGTAAACTCAAATTAAAGATTACAGTCTTTTCTACTACCTGAGACTGTAACTGAGCTGCACAATTAGATCAGAGAGCTTGAGACATGGGTGATTTTGCATGACACACAAATAGGGCTTTCTGTGTTTGAAGAAGATCCTATGGATTTGGAGCAAGCCCAGCTAGCTAGGATCAAGTGTGTGAAAGAGCACTGAACCTGCTACATTTTTCTCTCTGAGAGGGAGCTGATATTCAGTTTTCTTTGCACCCTGAAGTGGCACTCCAGGGTGTCTGATGTGATGTCCAGGAGTAAGTGAATATGTGGGTTACCTTGTTGGAATTTTACATGTTTTAAAGCACAGCGTTCTTTGTTGGCAATATAATCTGGCATAAAGTCTACATGGCTGTTATAGCTAAAAATGGCTGTCCTGTTGCTCCCTGGGCATTATGGAAACTTTGGTTCCTCCTTTTTCACTCTATTTATTTATTGATAGCTATCTTCGAGGCAGTATGGTGTGTTGACCTATATCTTGATCAGAAAATGACTGAAATAAATGATTCACCCTAAAGTTTCTGAGAGGCTATCCCTTTCACCTCACTTTAAGTTTGATTTTGCTCCTTCTTGATCATTCTGCTGCTCATCTCTCTGTCTGTCTCTGCCCACTTTCCTATCCATTTCTGCTCAGACCTTTTCCTGCCCTTTTTAATCTATTCTTCTTGTATTGCTGCATTCTCTTTCCTTTGCCTCATTCTTCCCTGCAGTCTTTCCTATGTCCTTCCTTTATCTCGCATATCCAAACATCTCATTTAATCTACTCTATTATTTTATTCATCCACATACCTTATCCTTTGAGCTTTTGCTTCCCATGCCTAGCTAGCAATAATGGTTATCTCTTTATGCGAGGGAATTGCACATGTACAGTTAAAGGGCATACTCTATTACTCCTCTTCGTACACTCTCTCCTTGCTCTATTCACTCAGTAAGTTTTTTCTAGTCTTCTCTTTCTACTCTTGTGCAGCACACCCTGAATCTCAGTGCTTTGCTAGTTTTCTCTGGGAGGTTGTGACAACTATATTTTACCCTCTTGTGATAGGATTTTCTGGCTTTACTTTGCTTTCCTAGTTTTTCTTTCTCTTCTCCTCTTTCCCACTGTTATTATTTAGCTCTCATTGCTCCATTTTCTCCTCTTTCAGATGAAGATTTCCTCACAAAAAAGGGAAAGGATTGCAAAAGTCTGCTATCATGAACAGACATGTTACCCTTTACACACATTTAAATTAACTGCACAACCCCACAGAGAGTATAATGAGGTGAAAACCAGCAGGAATCTAGATTTCTCCTTGCTCTCTAGAAGTTCTTTGTTTGCCAGAACTCTGACTTCTGGTGAACAGAATCTCTGAGTACAAGTTTGTTTGCAAGTCAGGAATTTCTTTGTGAAATGGACATCAGAAACAGTTGAACGATGTTTCACAATGGGTTTGGAGTATTGTAGTTGAAGTTTAGAGTGGCCTTGGACCACTTCTGAGTCATGAGTCTCCTCTGTCCAAAGACTGATTTTTGTTCTGTGATCATATTTCATTCCTGCACCACATGTTTACTATTGTCTGTGGAGCTAGGTGGTGAGGGTCTTGATTATGTTAAAGACAAGGAGTTCAAGGGAAAGAAGCAGCCAAGACCTTTTTCTGAAATGCATGACTTGGTTGGAATTTTATGTCTCTCTGCTACTGATCTTGATTAGGTTGGATTTTGGTTTTGAATTTTTTTGATTTTGTTTGTTGTTTGGTTTTGTTTGGGTTTTCTTCCCCACCTGTTTTTTGGGTTATTTCCTTGTTTTCCTAATTCTTAAAAATAGAGGAAAAGAAATATTTTGGGAAGGTTTAGAGGCAGTCCCAGTGGCATGGCATGCATGCATATTAACTTCTAGTAAACTACAGAAATTTCATTATAACTGAGTTCAAAACTTCTACTTGTTAGAAAATTCATCCCCTGTTGAATCACCAATAAAGTGAGCTTTTCTTCTGTAAAGAAGTGAAGCAAAATGTAAAAGATAAGGAAGCCAGAAGAAGTACAAACACAAAAGATGAATTGGAGGTCTCTAATATTGAAACATTGGTCTCAGTACTGATCTAGTCCCTATTTTAAAACACAATGTATTTGTTAGGCCTTATATATGGTACTGCATTGTAAAATAATTTTTTTTAAAGAAGTGAATCTACTATGTTAACTATATCTCCAGGAAAATAGATGAGAAAACCCCCAAATTATGTCTTATTTTTATTCACTTTCCCTCACTACTACTTGGAATGCACCCTTTCTTTATTCCCAGAGTTGAAGAAAGGTAAAGAATTAAGGATCTTGGTGCTGTATGCCTATAAGTGGATAATAAGTGGATGTGGCAGTAGGACTTGCCCTTCCTCAGTGTAGGGAAGAGGCTAGGGAGAAATCACCTCCTTCTGAACCAGTATTAAATGCTGGTCTTTACTACAGAATGATAAGCAAATTCATCCTTCTGTGCATGATAGATGTCAGTTCATTGACTTCGCTCACAATTACAAACATAATATCAAGTTCCTGCACAGCAGCTGAACTGCAGTACCAGGCTGTGTGCTTGCTTCTAGCTTTTGGCAAAGTAAGGTGAAAGTCCTTTCCTTAAGTTTAAATGGAAGAGATTTAAATTACCTCACACTTGCAATGGGCTAAGAGCCAGCACACAACTTATTACACCAGCATGCCTGGTAGGGAATTCATCATGCTATTCCAACTCAATCATGTAACTGACCTCTCCCTTAATGTCTTATACTGATAAGACAGCCAGTAATGGGATTTTATGTGAGCATTATCCAGGATGTCCTGGTAAAAGCACCAAAAACCTGAAGGTAGTTCATAGTAGAAAAGGCAGCTTCATCATTAATTATTCTCCACAGGGAGAGGAGCAAAGTAGTTCCTATAACAGAGGAATGCAGTAGACTGTATTAGCAGAGACAAATTCTGCTGTAGCTTCACTAGCAAAGTCTTGAGCCAGTCCTGTCTTCTGTCAGGAGAGCTCTTCAGCCAGCACAACCCTGATTGCAGATCTATATACCCATCCTTAAATCTCCCCAATAAAAAGGGGAGTGTAGCTCACTAGCTTCTAGCAGCAGGTTTATGAGAACTCTCAAAATTATAAGATATTTTTTGCCATTCTCTATCATTCATTCTATCTAAATTGATATGAGATACATGAAGAATAACATGAAGAATATCCTAATTTCAAAACAGAGAAGTTTTGGGGCATAAGTGAAGATTGTGAAGTTATTAGCAGTCACTGAAGTTTGATCAGGTTTTCTCCAGTTTCTCTGTCTTTCTCCTCCCTTTGGTGGGTTTCAGGATTGATGCTGCATTGAGATGCTCTCTGACATCTACCATAACCAGTATTTATAATCAGTGTTGCTCTGCTGGCATCATGTGTTGAGCAGAGCAGTGCCCAGTCAGCACAACACAGAGGCAGGGAGTGAGAGGGATGCAGGGAAGAGGTTGATAACAAATTAAAGAGTCAAGCTTGAAAAAGAAGGCAAAACAATATTCAAGTATTTGTTGCAATTCAAGAGAAATGTGGTTGTACTGTGCACTTAACCTCATGCCTTCTATCTTGGTGAGCACTTCATCATTCTTGTTTTATTGGCATTAGGATCTGCTGTAGTACTTGCGTGAATTTCATGTGCTACCCTATTCACTGGAAGTATAGTTAGAAGAAACCTGGTGATGCAGAGGGCAGCTACAAAGATCATCTCTCAGAGAAAACCTCTTGAAATTTGGTGCTGTATTATGTATTGGTGTAATTTGTGACCCCTATGCAATTTTAGACTATCCTAACAGGGAAAACAATCACAAGCTTCAAATAATAAAATTAGCTTGCAAATACTGTGCTTTTCCAAATAAAATTGTACCAGAAAAAGTGTAATTCACTGTGTAATTTACAAGTGTAACTAGAATAATCAGAGGACTACATTGAGAGAGAGAGCAAGTGAGCAGAAACACAAGAAAAAGTCATGTTAAAAGGAAGAAATAGAAAGTAGAAAATATTGATGACTATTATTAGTCTTAAATGTATGTAACAAAGCAATGTTTCAGGAACCTTTTATAAGACTTAAAGAATATGAGTGCATGAATGCTCACTCTGGGCTGTTGGAGAGTCTGTGTGGTGTGCCATTAAATATACAGACCTACCCATCTTACCAGGCTGTGTTCAGTGAGAAAACATGCTTTTTCTCTGGTCTGCAGCTCAGTTCCTCAAAAGTCTACCTCAAATCTTCTGCCAGCCACATGCTAATCCATGAAAACTAGCATAAGAAAAGTCCATTTGACAAGAAGCTTCATGTAAACCAAACTTTTCCTTAGTCCTTCTGAGATCAATAGTGGCATTTTGATATCCTCTTCCTGTTGTTAGATGTTGCATTCTTTTGTGTTGGGCATATTATCCTTGCTTAAATTCAATACTTTTATCCTAGTTGTTTGGGGTTTTTTTAACAAAAAAGGTAAAGCTTAGGGTTTTACTCATTTTTTATTTTATTTTAATAATCAGCAATTGATTTTGTAAACTAATGTCACTGCAATTACTGTAGCTCAGCAGCAAATGGGGAAAAGAGCTATTGTATTGATGCTATATGCCAAGTAGATTATGCTTTTTTAAAAAGATACATTGTCTTGTTCTTGCATGTGGAAGAATGATTCAAAATTATTTCATTATATATCAAAGGCTTTCCTCTCTCTTTAAATCTTTATCAAATACTTTTCTGAGACACTTTTAGAAGGTTCTGACTGTATGGAAGGTAATAAGATGGTTCCCTTTGAAGAAAATCTAAACCCACAAATGAAAGTTTATGTGCTTTTGAAATGCTGTAAGAAGAGTTTTTATAGTGGTACAGAGGACAGAAGATTCTGGACTGCTTAGAAGAAATTATTATTTAACAGTTTAAACAACATCATTTCCAGAAGATCACATTTTAAACATAGGTATCTGTTTTACATTTTTAAGGGTATAAAACTCTTTGACATGGCAAAGGTCTCACTCTTTAGAGTTAGAGACCATGTCTCATATTCTATGAGCATACCATAAATATATTATACATATTCATAGTATGTTCATAGAATGAAAGACCTTTTACTCAGGAAAATGAACTTAGCACACACAACACACCTGGCATACTTTCATATGCACTGGGGATAGAAGGTGTGGAACACCTAATTCCTCTGGGTATGACTGATGCATGTGCATCTTTACAAGACTCAAATCCTCCAGCTTCTGTGAAGCCATTAGCAACTGGTTAACCTGCTATGCAGAGGGCATATGCTGTCTGTGCATTCCTATTTGCTCTTTGCTTTTTGTTTGACAGCCCTCTGATGACTGTCCACCAGCAGATACAGCACCTTTCTCAGCTGCTTAGTTTTTGAAAATAAAGGTATTTCCCTGCTTTGTGCGTTCTATCTTAAGCTCCATCTTTCCTTGCTGTACATTTTACTTTTCTTACATTTTACTCCTGCCTAATTTATTCTTAAAATTGATTGTGCCATTTTGATAAAGACTTCTTTCACCTGGCATAAAACTTAAGGGGGAGTCTAATGCTAGACTTTAGTTGCTGTCTTAACAATCTCACTGAAATCTGCAAATAAGAGAGAGCCAGTCTGTTCTCAGAGACGTGGTAGGATGGCAGGCAACAGCCTTATTCTGCAGCAAGAAAAATTCCAGTGAGATATTCAGAAAACATTGCCATGGAAATATTAAAGCAGTGAAGGGCGTTTCAGGGTATGTCCAAGAGTTGTTATATTCTTGAATTAATTCAAAGCTTGACATGGTCCTGAGTTTAAGTTTGTTGGGCCTGCTTTCCTTGGGGACTTCTACAAGGTGTTCTGCAAAGATTTTTTCCAACCTGCAACATTTTAATGAAAGGTAAGTTCCCCTCACTATTGAGCTACTTTTGACTCTCCTTGAAGCAGAATTCAGTGAGCACATGCTTTTCTGCTTGTTGTAATCTGTGGCCTAAGCGCTGCTCACAACGTAGCTCACATCTACTTTTAGTCTGCTTGAAGGAATGGTAATATGCTTTACAAAAGGATGGTGGTTTTTTGTATATACTATGCAACTGAAGCTACGTAAAACCAGCCAACCAACCAACCAATCCACCTGAAACCCAAAGCACAAATAAACCAACAAACCCAACAAGAAACCCAACAAAAGAAAAAAATCCAAGCCCCCAGCTTGCTGTTCAGAAGTGCAAGATCTCTATACAGTACAAAGATAAATTTACCCCAAGCTCCTTTGAAATTAATATTTTTTCTGACTTTTAATTTTCTGTGGATTATTTTAAGATTTAAATTCGAAGAATGTATCTTCTATTATTTAATGTTTACATGATCTGCAGGTTTTTGATATGAAAACACACTTTTGGCACAAATAT
Organism: Chamaea fasciata; assembly: GCF_029207755.1. Taxonomy (NCBI): domain Eukaryota; kingdom Metazoa; phylum Chordata; class Aves; order Passeriformes; family Sylviidae; genus Chamaea; species Chamaea fasciata. The sequence goes on from NW_027094089.1 coordinate 42,820,603, forward strand.
GTTTCAAAGACAGTTTCCACAGCGATACCATGGGAAGACAATTAGTTTGTATGAGTTTTTATTTTCTTTAAGCGTTAAAGGCTTTAGCTTAAACTACACCAAAGGTAACATCCTTGAGAGAAATATCCCTATACAAAGATTTCCAGAAATTTAAATAGATACATTTAAAAATCCCATGTGAGAAAGCTTTGGCAGGTATAGAAGAACCCTGGATCAGAGAAACATTCATCAGACAAAAAGGCAGGTGGCTCAGGTGGAGATGAAGGGAAATGTAAAAACACAAATATGAGAGCGAGAGTAGTAAAAGTGGCTTCGCTTCAAAAGGGGGTTACAAGCAGGACAAATCAATTTCCTTATTTTTGAAGTAAAATGCAAAATTTTTGCTCGTGTCATTGAAAGAGAGATCTACCTTAAAAGGTCTGTCCCAGCAGAGACGTTAAACATTTGTTTAACTTCAAATCAGTGAATAAATGTATTCACTTTTATGGGCCAGGGCCAAAAACTAATCACATTGAATTCTTTGTACATGCAACAGATACTATGGCATAATTGCCAAGACAGCACACAATGAAAATGGTGAACTAGTTTTCTTTACATTGCTGATCTTTTTTCCTTCTGAAACATAGGTGCTCTACTTCTGTTTTCATTCACCTCAATTCTTTTTCTGCTCACCTATTAGTTTTTTGCTGTTTGTCTTCTGACAAGCATTTTTTAAGACTGAGAGCCACACAATCACTGTTGGTATTTTGTTAAAAGTGATGTCAATATCTGCCTGAAAGCTCTAGTCTGAAGTGTGACATAAACATACTTTGATTCCAGAATAATTTTATCTCAGTCCATTAGTAACTGATGTTTCCTTTTTGTCTTCTGACATTACAAGAATGCCACTTGGAAAATAACTTCTTAAACCCCAAATGAATAAAAATATTTTCAGGGGATGAATGGCATTTTTATAACAAATACTTCTCTTGCAAATAAAAATTATTGCAAAAAAATCAGCTTTGTGAGTAGTTGCTTTATGAAATGTCATTTTTAATAGATAATATACTTTAATAAGTTTAGGGATTCTAACCATGTGTGCTATGGGAAAAATATTTTCTCTTAATTATTCCTCTGATTCATGAGTCATGACCTTTCTCAGGGACAAAAATAAATGCCAGTTCTTCCATGAACAAAATGTGCACAGTGGGAATACAGAACACACACAGGTATTAAAGCAACCAATGTCCTGAAATTAGTAGACCAGCAACATTATCAGGAAGAAAATATACTGCATTCAATCAGACAGTTGGAGTGGTTTGGTTATACAAGTAGTGGATAAATAGCCCAGAAATTAAGTAGGAATACCATTAACAGTTTAGGTGGAAATAGCAGCAAAGTAGTCCCCTGGGACATCAGAGGAAAAGTAGAAAGCCACAAGAAAGACGTTGCATGTGTGTTTTGGAGTAATGCACTAGGGACTATCTGGTAGCTTCTTCCAGAGTGCTGGTAGTTTTTTCGGGGCATCTTCCTCATAGTGGAAAAAGTGCAGAGGCAAAATAGAGTCTCTTTCGCTCTTAACTATCTTTTATTTAGGAGAGACAGCCACAGACAATGGAAGAGCTGCCCTGTACACATAACAGGTCAAAGCAGGGGTGTCTGGATGTGTTTGGCTGCTGCAATGAAATGTGTGTTATTTTCTTCCTATGCAGAGGAATCAGGACATTGTGTATGGTAAATGCATTTCAATCTCTTCAGCAATTTTTTGTTCAGGTGACATGGATTGTTCTAGCTGCACGTTTCTAATACTGGAATAATACTGTAAGTGTACTGCCTGTACTGGGAGGGCCCCTGTCCTGCACGGGGGATGTAGATCTCTTCCTGAAGCAGTCTAAGCATGATTTCCTTCAAGCTAACACCTAAAAAGACAGCAGTGATGACATTTAGAACATTGCTTTCTTTCCTACCCCGATTTGGTTCTAGTGAGGTACTTGTGTTAAAGTCTGAACACATTCTTTCCATCTTCACGGTATTGCCGGAGAGCTGGGAAAAAAAAAGCTTTTCATGCCACATCACTCTTTCTGTGGCCAGGAGCAACTCTGCTGTAGTGCCAGCAAAGAGAGCAAGGACTGAGTAGTGTGCAAGCTTTTGCTCTTCTAGGGACCAGTCTTTGGGGAGAGGCTTGTGCCAACCTCCAGTGAATATTTCTTTCTGATGCTGTTATTCAGATTTCCTTTTCCTTCTCTATTCACTTTTCCAGACTAACACTTCTCACGCTGCGTGGTACCTCCTTTCTATCTTCAGGTTAGATGTTTCTGTTTTCCAGCCTAAACACCCTTGGGTAGAGGGTAGGAAGGTCATCAGGGAAGTGGAAAGAGAGTAAGAGCTCAGTGGGGACAACAGTTGTCCCCTAGCAGAAGGGCTACCCAGGTGTAACTGTAATTAAACCTGGCATGTGCAATCCACCTCACAGTCCAACCACCAGAAAAATCTGTTCCTGTAACCTGCACCTCTGAAAACCTCAGATCATGGATTCATGTGATCTGGGTCTTAAAGTCATCTTACAATTCTCTCAGAAATGTGTTTCTGACTTGCAGATAAGAGCCTGGGAAGATGAATTTTAATGGACCATGGACTTCTAGCATTGTTTCTGTTGAAAAAGGCCCTTAAGAACATCAAGGTGCACCATTAACCTAACATTTCCAAGTCCACTACTACACCATGTCCCTAAACACCACATCCTCACATCTTTTAAATACCTCAGCCCTGGGCAGACTGTTCCGATTCCTGACCAAACCCTTGGGAAAGAAATTTTTCCTGATATATAACCTTAATCTCCCCTGGAGAAACTTGAGGGCATTTTTCATCCCGTCACTTCTTACCTGAGAGAAGAGACAAACTCTCATGTCACTACAGCCTCCTTTTGCGTAGTTGTAGAAAGTCATAAGGTTACTCCTCTCCAGCCTCCTTTTCTCCAGGCTGAACACCTCCACCTCCCTCATCTGCTCCTCATCAGACTTGTGCTCCAGAACCCTCAACAGATCCACTGTCCTTCTCTGGACTTGCTCCAGCCTCTCAATGTCCTTTTTGTAGTGAGAGGCCCAGAACTAAACACAGCACTCAAGGTGCAGTCTCACCAGTGCCAATTACGGGGGGACAGTCACTGTCCTGGTCCTGATGGTCAGAGTTTTGCTGGCACAAGCCAAGACACTTCTGGCCTTCTTTGACACCTGGCAAACACTGACAGAAATTAAATAACTAAATTTTGTAATTTTTTAAGGCTTATAAAAACACATGATATTTCTCACACCTCAATTTATGATTCTTTGACTATTTTGCAATAGTGCTCTTTTCATGCAACCCTGTCCATGTTTATTTGTATTAATTGTCTGACACTGAGAAATCTTATATAGCTTGACCATGGCAAATAAGTTCTATGTGGCTCATTTGCTGTATTTTTCTTCCTTCATCAGTTCTTGGCTCACAGTCTTACATTGCCCATTCTCTGTTTTTACACCACTTAAGGGTCTGGTTTTGAGCCACTTTCAAAATGACTCAAGAAAAGCTAAGCTACTTTAAAGCACAAACAACTGATCACAAAAGGGCTCTGACATGATTTCTTTTTAAAACTCTGTTCATTTGACCTTTCAGAATTAATCTTATCCTGGTCTTGTACTACTTTATCTTTTAATAGGTTCTCAGTGAATTTTCTTCAAAACGTAGATATTCAGACTTTATGAATTTACAGTTTCTATGACACCCTTTCCAGTTTCAGAAAGAAGTCCCCGATTAATAATTTTTCACTTTCTGTGATTATTTGCTGTTTTTCTGGATGCAGTATGTGTTGTATCCTTGCCAGTGCTTCTGCTGCTTAATGTTATGCCAAATGACCAAATTATAAAATTTTTCACTAATGTTCCTCCCCCAAATTGAAATATTTATTCGGGCAAGATTTCTTATTTTGTACTGTGTTTTGTGTTTAGGGATTTCCTTATCTTTGAAAGTTAAAACCTGGGTTATGGGCTAAAATTGGTTATACCTTAAAAATTTTATTTTTAATTTAAATTTCTGCTTTAATGAATGCTTCTATCTGATATTTCTTACTTATAGCCCTTACCTTTTTCAAATACATTTTGCATTGTTATGAACCCCTTTCTACTTAATCTCCACTTAATTACTTTGTCATAATCTTCCACATCCAGTTTTAATTCTAATGTTAACAATAGTGAAAAAAGGCAGTAAATAGATACTGGAGTTTGGGTCAAGTTCACAGAATAGCATTTAAACATTCTTTTCTAAATGGCTATTCTTAGAATAATCTTACTTATTTAAAGTTTCAGGTCAACCCAGAAGAAAGACTTCCCTGATCCCCAAATTGCCGTCTAAACATTAAGTCTGATTTGTACATTTGTCATACAGTTTGTACTGGATATATATATCTTTGACTCTTTACCAAGGTTTCTTATCTCTTTGCCTAACAGGGAGTTTGGAGAAATTTTACAAAGTGCTGAAATGCCTGTTAGTATGTTCAAGGCTCTTAACTTAAGATTACATTTTCAATAATTTAATACGTCGTTCAACATTATTAGAGCTAGAGTAGATGTGTATCAATTTGAAATGTTTCTTTAAAAGTAAGACAAAAGCCCAACATTCTTTATATTCTTCTGCAGCACTTTTTTCTTGCCCAGGATATATAATTTGAACACTGTCATCTGCTGACCTTTAATCCTCCATTCTTTTTCTTAAGAAGTCTTTTTTTCTTCATCACTATGATCTCAGAATAAAAAGCCTCAAAAGATTATTTTAGTTTTGACTTAGAAAACATGTTAGCTTCTATTTTAGTGGGAAAAATGCATAAAAGTTACTTTTAATGTTTGTGTCAATTTGGAAAATCAAGACTTGAACTTCATTTTGATAATTTTCCTCTGTAGTGACAGTTTCAAAACAAGCCTTTTCAATGTAGTTTAAACCAGGGATACATGTTAAATATGACTGTTATGCTAGGGGCCAGAAATGCTTGAACAGCTTTAAGGACCAAACTTCCTTAGGCTTAAGGACTTAGAACGCAAAACTGTAGTGAAAGTAGTTAAAACAAACTATACAATTCAATCATGCTATTAAATATATTTTCAGATTGTTGTGCTAGACTATCAAGTCTCTGGAAGATTTCTAAAAGCAGCTCCTATTGGACCATGAAATATCAAAACGCTTGATGTCTCAAATGAGGTGAAGTTATTAAAAAATCAAGCCAGATTAAAATATTGAAATCTGTTGCAACAATTATCAAATTTTACTGCAGCACACTTGCTGGTAGATGCAGTTCATGAGCACACAGGAAATTCAAGAAGTGGACTAATTTTGGGTGTGACTAGCAGAGAACTGTATCTTTCTTCTGCTGCTGCTGCCTCTGAAAGGGGAAATTGATGTTTCTGTGTGTGGAGTCATCACGAGGAGGCTTGTGAGACAAGAATATTGTTCACTTCAAAGTGCAAAAAAAAGGACACAGCATCTGATTGTCAGCAAGTCATTATTTTCTAACAATCCCCGTGCTAAAGCTAATTGTTGCTATTATTTTTGTTTTAAGGCACATTGAGGTAGTGCCAGTCATGCTAAGTTTGGGAGATGGAACAAATGCCAGGTGAAAGAATGAGTTATGATACGAGCTAGGAAAAATCAAATAATAAATTGTCCTAGATGCTGTTCAAAGAGAAATGTGTGTTTAAAGAATAACCTGTGAAAAGCTTGAAACAAATGCCAGAGCTGTGATCATTCCATGCATTATCTCTAAACCATTATTATATGCGTGCCACACACTTTTTACCTCACATAGTGTATAATTAGAAAGCTAGGTCTCTTACTGAAAAGCATGCTTGCTGTGATTTTAGAACTATTCATTTCCAATTTAGTTTCATTTAGTGGTATCCACTTTCTTGCAACTATCTGGTCTGGAGATGAATTGTGCATTGGCCCCATTGTCAAAATGACAGCATGAAAAGGGAAGCATGTGGTTGTAATAATAATGTGATACATGTGTAGAAGGTCAGAGAAGCAACAGATTAACATTCCAGCAGATGATTTCCTTAGGGACAACTCTTGAAAGTATCAAAGGCCAAAGGTCGTGACACTGAAAATGTCTCTAATGTTGTTGGCAAAATAGTTGCTTGAATTTCTCCTTCCTAGGGGTAGGTTTTTTGGTTTTTTTTTTTTTCAATTAGGTAGTGAAACCTGCTGTGAATCCTGAAAAATTAGTTCCATAAATATTAGTCTAATTGAATAGATAGTATTGGTGTTTAAATCAACCAATTTTTCTGGTCGTATATTAAAATGAAGTGGTTTAAGTGAAGAAGCTTTCTTTGTGACCAAGAATTTTGTAATGGAAAATTTTGGAAAATGATTTGTTATTGCAGGCAATGCACAATGGGTTTTTCATTTCCATCATAGAAAGCATAAAAGATGGGAGGCCAGTGTGTATGAACAAAAAAACTCTTAACCAAACTCAAAGACAAGAGGAAGGAAGAAGTTCCCTCACTGGAAGAGAATCAGGCCAGAGATTATGAGCAAACCAGGCATAGGTAAATCCATGGGTTCATGGGATGCACTCATGGGATCATTGTGGAGACACTCTCAACAATCTTTGATAGATCCCAGCAACTGGGAGAAGTATGCAAAGACTGAAGGAAATAAAATGTCATAATGTCACCTCTATCTTCAAGAAGGTTAAGTATGACTCAGAGGATGACAGACAGGCCAGCCTTGCTGGGAAGGAGCTGGAGCATCTAATCCTGGAAACCATTTCCCGGCACAAAAACACAAGAAAATCATCAGGACATCTCAGCATGGCTTCAGCAAAGTGAAGGGCCACACAGTTGACAAGGGGCTGAAATATCCCTCACATGTAAGTCTGAAAATATTGGAACTGCATAAAAGAAGGCACGTGGTGATCCGATCAATATGTGCAGAGTTATGAAAGAAGAGTGCAAAGGAAACAGAGCTGGGTTCTTTTCAGTGGTGCTCCGTGATCCATGAGATACTCCCTCTAAACTTCTCAAAACCCTTTTTTATCTGTGAGGGTGACTGAACATTGGCGCCAGATGTCCAGGGAGGTTATGGAATCTTCATCCTTTGAGAAACTCAAGAGCCACTGGGACATGTTTCTGTGCAACCAGCTCTGTGTTGAGCAGGGAATTTGTGCCAGATGACTTTCAGAGGATGGTGTCAACTTCAACCATTCTGTGATTCTATGATTCTGTGAAATTACAGTATTTGATCAAAATTGCAAATAAAAAGTACCCTGCGGTTAAAAGTGACAGAAAAAAACCACCAACAAATCAGGTTTCTGGGCTTCAGATCAAGTGGGCCCTTCTTGGCAAGTAAATAGACTTTTGCTCCATCTGACAGCCTTGCCAAACCTAAGCAGAGGTCTGCAATTCAATATGAATGTCTTAGTAGTTGAAGAAGTGTTTGAAAATGGTTGAGGCTAGAAACTGCAAATAGACCCTTTTAATTAGCTTAAGGTATCAGGATGAAAGAGAGCCCTTTTCATGCTCATGGCTGTTTTCACCATTTGTGGTATTTTCTTCCTCCACTGATGAGACATAGGCATGCCCAACCAACATTTCATTATACTGAAACAGAATAAACTGATTCTCAATTCATTTCAGAGTGTGTGACATATGGGCTGGAGTGAGCAGCACTCACGTGCTCAAATAGCCTAAAGCAACTAGTTTAATAGATTCCATGACTACTTGATGAGCCTGAACAGAAAAGAGGGGCCAGGGGGACTCTGGCAAGAAGTAGCAGGAGGGAAATTAGGCAGGGTCAGACAATGAACCAATGGTTTTCTCCTGTTTCCTAAAATATTGGTATGTCTGCTCTGCTGAATGTACTGTTTCTTTTTAAAGCTTCTGGAAATGCTCTTACAAAAATTTAAACCACAGCCACAAATCATTTATACGAGACAAAAAACCAATAAGTAGTGTCGGCACAGAGGGATATATTTTACTTCGTCATGCCAGAAGGAATTATAGTGGGCTGTGATGAGTGGAATATAAAGTAGCATAAGTTACCTGTTGACAACAGGGTTTGAAATTATAAAATGTAAAGCCAATCTATTTCCCTCACAGTATCAAACAGCTGGGATTTTTTATACCTAGTAGTGGAATAGCATGTCATTTTTCAGAGCTCCATAATTCTGTAAGCTGTTTAAGTACATGCTGTTATTTATTTGGTTTGATTTTTTTGTTTCAAGTATTACATAGATTGTGATGCACTGAGATGCAAATATAACAGTGAACAGCATTCTGTGGAAAGCTGTTATCATAGATGGTTTTCTGGTCTTAAATTTGGTTTTGCTCAATTAGGAGATTGTATCTAATATACTGAAATAGCTAGCAATATTGCCATCCTCTTATGAATCATCACTGAGCTAAAAAATCCTGCAGAAATCATGCTATTTAAAAATCTAATTATAAAAATAAGCCTTGATGATGAACTGACTGCAGCAGAGTTCAAATAAGAGCTTTTTGAATGACAGATGGTAATAAGCAAGTCGGGCAGTTAGAAGATGGTTTATGCGCTAGACATTATAGGTGGTGTAACTATTGACCCATGTTAATGTGGTTACTGTGGCAAATAAAATGCAGGAAACAAAGCTACCTTGAATGACTTATCCCAGCGGCTGATTAGTAGAATATTTGTGAGTCAGCAGCAGGGCCTGGTCAGTTGCCAGATCTTAAACCCTTATCACCTTGTCTTTTCCCTCTCTTGTCCCTTTTTCACACACTTTGCCATTCCTATTGCTGTTCCCTCAATCTACCTTTTTAATACCACTTTGATGCTTCTGGTAAGGAATCAGATTCTGACAAGTAGAGCTAATAAGGTCAAGAGGAAACAGAGGTAGTAGGAAAAGTGTTTATCTCTTCTTGCAAGAGGTGAATGAGTCTTTTGTCTAGAAGGCACCCTAAAGGCCTTGTGGGGAATGGTGGCAATATAAAATGAGGTGCAATAAGTGGAAAAGGCAGCAGGGATAAGTTGCTTGCTAGCTTTGCCATCCATATGAGCTGACCCATCACCCATAATTGTAACACTGAGGAACAACTAATAAGCTGTAATATTGATGCCTGTGATTCAAGTGCAAGGAAATCTGTCAGAATTGCAACTAGCCTTGATAAAATCCAATCTTGGTTTGTTCAATGTTCATCTTACCAAGTATTTCAAAATTACCGTATTTTTCCACCTTTTGTAGGAGTAGCACTGGGATGTGCACCTAAGATGCAGTCGTTCTATGGTTCTCCACACTATTTCCTTCTGCCATGTTGTTATGTGCTGAATAAACCTGGCACAGCTTTTGGGTCATTGCCAGCTGTGGGAAATATGCCTGTGCTGGAGAAATGGGCTGTTAGTAAGTGAACCAGCAGGATTACAGCATTTCCTCAGCAATTATAATGCGGTGATTATGATACTTTCTGGCTACATCTCTCCTAGTAAATCTATATTATTCTTGAAACAGGCCATAGGAATATCAATTTAATCTTTCCAGGACATAAGGTGAATGCTGACTGTCTGTCAGTTTTGGTCTTTTAAATTGTCTGCCTGCATAGTCAGGGACTTTTAGGGTGGGCAATGGTGCAGTGAAGGTGGATGACAATTGCAAGGCATATGTTTTAGATAGCATAGTCAAAGAGCACTGAGCAGATTAAACACTTGTGCTGCCTCAGGGGAGCCTGGGCTGTTAATAGAAGTTGTGTGTTCATTAACAGAACAAGTTCAAGGAGGTCATAATACAGGAGGTGATGCCTGGGTCCTGTGGCATAAACCATGACATCATTTAACTTGTCCAGCTACAGGTTTATGATTTCAGTTTTCAGTCCTTTGAAACCTTTCGATCCTTCAAAACCAAAAAGAACAGAATTTATTTCCTCTGTGTTACCATAATGATAAATTACCCTCATTATTTTGTACCGCTACTGATAGCCCTTTCTGAATATGACTTACCTCTTAATTTCTAGAATTATTTTTATGTTAAGCAAAGATGAAGAAATAGAGTCAGCTGGAGTCTCACAAACCTCAGTGCGTATATGCACAATTATTTTTTGGCTATTGGTATTAAACAGGTGGTTTATATTACTCTTAACAACAAACCAGTGACAACTAGTTGTGCTTAGAATTGCTGCTACTTCTTTTGTCTTTGTGAGTCTTTCTGCATGATTCAGAGCCCAGGCTATTTCTGTGACTGAAGTGAGTACAGACTAGGGACAAAGTAATATCAAGGTCACCTGGCTGCTAGGTGAGGATTATCATAACTGAATTAGTGGTTATTTGGAATAAAAGAGGTCTTTGCAGACATGACACGTGATTTCCTATTTTCCCTTAAAAATTACCGTTATTTAATAATTTTAAAATGTATGAAAAATACTGGTTTCATCCTGAAATGAAAAAGGTTATTGTCCCACAGGATTAGAAAAACACTCTCTATAAATAATGCTCAAAGATAGATTTATTTCTATGTAATTTTCACCTGTTTGTTTACTATGTTCAGCTAGATTTGGGAAGAATAAGTCAGCCAAGTAATGCCCACACTGAACTCAGCACTTCCCTTCCCCTTGAGTAAGCTACAGCCAGCAAGAAAGGAGGAAAAATTTATCAACAGATACCAAACTTAATTAAGTACTGAGCAAATCAAATCAGGTCAAAGGAACAAGGACACATGGTCTTCTGCATCTTTTGAGGAGGAAGGAGGACAGGCAGGTGGGCAGAAAATAAAGGCAATTGAACATAACTGGAGGCTGTATCCAATTCTGTTCAGTGTTGTGGAGCTGTTAATTACCTCTACAGAGTCTCCACTGCAGCATGACACACAGCCTGCTCACACATGCAGTAATGAAGGTGTGTATCTGCCATACTGCTGCTCTAATCTTTCTGTTCTTCCTCTTCTTTCTGCACTAATCTTGCTGGTGTTGTGCATGCATTAGGATACCCTTGTGCTAAAGTTCTGGATTTTTCCCAGGTTTTTGTTGTCTTCAGAAGTTGTCTTCTGCCACTTTGCTGCCACTGAAGGCTCTTAAGGATGTATTTCACAAAGCAGGTTCATCTTTACTGACTACATCAGACGTGCTGTTAGTCTTATCTGGGCTTTGTGCATAAGAGTTATTTACCTCTGGGTCAGACAACTTGGATCCTCACTTTTCCTGAACTCATTCACCAATGCTGATGTTTCTTGTCCTTAATTTTTTATTAACTCTAGTCCTGTTGATACCCTGCTGATAGCCCAAACACCTTCTTTCCAGTATTCTTTACCACTGAGTTCAGCCAGGACTGATTTTTTTTTGCATCCTTGCAGTATTGCCAATGTCCCTGTGCCAGCTGGCAATAAGCATTTAGGATAACAACTGGTGCAGACTGAGGCTAATTGCTCTTAACATGGAAATTCCACTTTCTGGGACCTGTTACTTTACTGGGTCCTATGGAAAGAGGAGGCACAATTTTTAGTGGTGAGAACCTGCAACAAGCAGACTTGATAGATCATCTTTATAGTTGCTGGAGGATCACAGTGGAAGGTCTATTTTTAACATGTACCATGTGAGATACTATGCCAACACCAGTTGCCTTTATTGGTTGGGTGCTGGGGAAAAATGGCAGTGTTGAGTACTTTTTTGCTGAAAGCAGATCTGAATTATAAGGCTATCTTTTATTGTTGAGATTTTCAAAGTGTTTGGAGTCTGGCCAAAGAAATATATTTATTAAATCATTCCATGAATTATGTAATGTTTTAGTAATATGTTACTTTTCTCTGGCAAAACTGGAAAATATAGGACTGACATTTTTCCTGAACACTGTGTGTCTTAAAAAGGGATCTTTTCTCGGCAGTCAGTTGCATTGTGTACTACATGTTAGCAGTAATAGAGTGCCAGGTAATCAGAAGAGAGCTAGTCCAAGGAAGAGATAAGACCCAAGGACCTGTGCTTTTATTTTCCACATGACCCTGGTGACTAAAGCAAGGATTGATGGTTAAAATTTGTGGTTGCAATTTGGTTCTTGGAAATTGGCCAAAAGTGTTTGAGGTAAGAAAGCAAATGCAAGAGAAATGTTCTGTTTGGATTTACTTGGTTCAGTTCAGTTTCAGACGACAAGTTTTTTACTGTCTTCCATTTATGTCCCACATGCCTGTGATGCAAAATTGACTTCAACTTGTTCAGGATCAGGAATAAGGGGCAAAATTACTGGAAGTTTACATGCAACTTGCAAACAGAGTGAAAGGGGCACGAGATTTAGCTACCAGGTTCCAAATAGCCATGAACAGAAGAAAATTGCATTGAAATGAAGCAGCTTCCCTTGAGTCAAAATATAGAGAGCTAGTCTGAAACTAAATTCTGTGCCTCAAGCTGTGGCACCTTTTTTCTATTTCTCCCTTAAGAAATTGATAAGGATTAGCACTGCTTTCCAAATAGCAGTTTGTTAGCTGTCAGCAGCACCTGGATGTGACAAAACCAAAATCCAGCTTATACAGATTTTCAGTAGTGACCAGTCGTTGACTTGAAAAGAGAGGAATCATCAGATATTGCTTATCAAACAAAGACACAGTTTTCATGCTCAGCACCTCAAAGAAAAGTTATGTTTTCTTTCAAAAAGAGATCTTTGCTCCTTTGAAGTAATAGCAGGTAATGTGAAATGAATTTTAATCAGGACCTGTCAATACCTATCAGTGCACAGCATTTCATATCACTGATATTAAGAGTCTGAAGAGAATGGCAAACTGGAGAAAATAAAATCTGGAGGCAAAGGACAAAGTTTCCAGTATCCAGCTCAGATAGGGGCACCACATGTCTTCTGAGTATCAGAATGCTTTCCATCAAAGGAAAAACACACAAGAAAACTCCTTTTATACATAACCTTAATATAATCCCATTTCTTGAAGGAATTTTTAAAAATCTTTCATTAAAACCAAAATGGAATGAATGGGTTTACAAAAAAATTCACATTTTACCTAAACAAATAGAAATACAGTCTGTAGTATAGCTTTGAATACTCAGTGTTTGCTGATAAAACTACTTTATGCAACAATGAAAAATATCATGAAGACACTACACTTAGAAATTCAGAAATCAGTTTTATAATTAATAACTGTCAGAATAGAAACAGTTAAAATCAGGATAATTAGGAGAGATTAATCCAAGTAGTATGTGGTGATCCTGTCATTCTTGTTTTGCTCATGTTCTGGGTAGTGTTCTTCCTGTGAGTTCATCTTCTGACACACGAAGTTGCAAAGAATCTGGGGGGAGGACATGATTATTTTTAATGGCAAGTAGGTGAAATAATAATGTGTTCAAGATTGTTATCATGGTCTTTGTAATGTGGCATAAAACTGGGACATGAATTTCATCTACAGATATTAATATTCTAAATGTGCTTCTAACATAGTTTTAGTGAAAATAAACCATCAACAGTATTAAATGCTATGAAAAGTAAGGGTCACATTCAAAGCAAAACAGGTATGAAGTCCCAGAGCTTTTACAGTTTCATCTCCAGTCTTCTGGAGTTAAAGTCTTCTCATCTTTTCCTAACCTCAGACTTTGAGACATAAACTAACACAAGGCAATGCTTTTCACTGTCATTTCTCTGAAGCGCCACCTCTGGTGACCAGGTTAGCTGTAACTGAAGTCTCATGAAGCACAGAACCTTTGTTTGCAAATTTTTCCAGGAGTCACAAGGATATTCCTGCTGGGGTGCGACTAGTAAAAACAGCCATGTTGCCAGGTTTCATAGTGCTGGTCATCATAATGGGGAAAATAATAGTGCAAAAAAAGGAAGCAGAATTAGATGGATGGGTGGAGGGAAAACACTTTACATATTATCTAATGAGAAAAACCACAAGATGTTATGTGCCAAAGAGATTTTACTCTTTTAAGATGCCTGTGCCCACTCTCACTGTAACTCAGAGCAAATGTGTATTGTTGACAGGGAAATTGATACTTACAGACAGATATACCTGCAAATGTAGGGTTGTAGGGAGTGTGGAACCACACAGGACAGCACCGAGGCAGACTACAGCACAACTAGACTTGGAGTGAAATGGCAAACCTCATCCCTTTCACCCACCAGACATTTGTTTTGACATCAGTCTCAGATTATGAGTGAGATTGGTAAGCTTTCTTTTCTGGTTGTTTTTTTTTTTTTTTGCACCTTCTCACTCTCCACTGTGTCATCTCCCTTGTCACTCTCCCTATTGAAAAAAAAAGGTAAAAGTTAGACCACTGGCAATCACTCTTTTTAATATGCTGCAGGGACAGAGATATGCCTAGATCAAGATTTCCAAGCTTGCAGCTAACCACATGGAGAGATAAAATGAGCGAACACAGCCCCTGTAGTCATGCACTAAGAGACACTAATAGAAAAACACTCAGAGCTCAAAACAAAATCCACTTTCACTGAGCAACAATTTACCTCAGGTTTGTGTTCCTATCTTGGGTTAAAAAAAGAAAGAGCTAGAAAAAAAAGGCATTGTGCCAGGACCTTTACACAGCATATCAGGGTTTTCCATGTCCCATAAGGATCTGTTTGTTTTGTTTTTTATTTTTCTGAAGGAATGCAGAGAGATTTTTCAGGTTTCTTATCATGTAGTATTGCATTCAAAATGGGTGTTTGGAATGAAACAATTAGATGTTGCATCTATATGATATGCTTCAAAGACACTGCTTTTAAAAGCAAAAGGAATATTTATTTTCAAATATGAAATAAAATTTTAATTGTCATGAAAAATGCTGATCTCACACCTGCTTACAAATGCCTTCTCAAGTACCGTCAAGCATCGTATTCCCCAGAAATTTATGTTTTAGTTATTTCTGAACATAGCAAATCTAAGGTATGTGCATGGCTAGAATTCTGTATTGAGCTTGAAGCTAATCCGAAAAATAACATCTGCTACTGTAAAGAGTTTATAAGCACTGAGGCTCTCTGTTGAATGAGCCAAGGAAGAGGCATGCTGTCTGCAAATAACACTGGGGAGCTGGACAGATTTACTCCTAGCTGAGGATT
Organism: Chamaea fasciata; assembly: GCF_029207755.1. Classification (NCBI taxonomy): domain Eukaryota; kingdom Metazoa; phylum Chordata; class Aves; order Passeriformes; family Sylviidae; genus Chamaea; species Chamaea fasciata. The sequence goes on from NW_027094089.1 coordinate 42,835,612, forward strand.
GCACATCATACCAGCTATAAAAATCTTGTGAAATTTATCATACTTGTGTTCAAATAAGCTGTGCAACTTTACCTTCCTAAATTACTCCTCTCACAGTGCCAAACCAATCCTGCTTCCTGGTCCAGTAACAATCCAGGAAAATTATAACAAAACCTACCAAAAGAACTCCCTTCTTATTCATCTGTTTAGCTGTCCACATAACTACTCGTGCTATTTCTACATTGACTGCTTATTTTGCTTATTTATACCTTCAGATCTGAGGAGTGGAAACTAAGAGGCTTTGAGGCAGTGTCAGACAATGATATCAGGAGTGAATTTCAGAGATTTCTACCTCCTGAAGTACTACAAAAGCCACTCCATAATTTGTTACTGTTGCTGAACTTTCTCTCCACCCTGTAATCATAAAAGCCTGCCCTGCAAAGCACGTCCACTTACTGGTAGAGGTGCAGAGGAGAGCTTAGCTGAGAGACTGAGATGTGATCTTTCCCAGTATTGAGTCCTGAATATGACCATATATCCTGGATTTATTATGATGTTGTGATAAGGTAATATAGCACATTAAATAACATTATGACCTCTTGATGCATTTTGCCTCTGAAGATGTTCTGACACTTTTTTTTTTTTTTTTTTTGGGGATAAGGATTGTCTTAGATGAATGAAGGTATGAGAGTTAAAGAGAAATATTTTTGGTTTATTTGAGTACAATGTCAAACTGAATGATAGAGTTTGAGTCTAAAATATGAAAAAAATTACATCTTTGGATCTGTTTTAATTTTCTTCTCTAATTTATTTTTTTCTACTGTGTTGCTGTCTGTCTTCCTTTTCTGAAAGATGACAGTGGAACAAAATTTGTTTACTTCATCGATGTTTCTCAGTAGTTTTCCATTAGGAAGCCCAGTGTCTGTAGAGGCTGACTGATGCAATCAGGATCTACATAGATACAGTTTGAATCTGTGGTTTTGCATTTCATGAACATGGCTCATGGTGGAGCATTTTGCAGTGCTGTTGCCGTTGCTTCCCAGGAGCAGGATCTTTTGTGTACTGTCCTCCAAAGGTGAGACAGGTGAGATGAGGCCGTTTCCCACTTGAAACAATGGAAAAGGACAGGAAAAGTATTTTTGTTTACAAGGGAAAAAGGATTATAATTTTTTCATTCAACTAGGAAACACACAAAAAGCCTGTGTTTCTACTGATGGTGTCCATCCTGCATTGACACGCGAAAAACCTGCCAAAAAATATGAATTTTAAAAAGACTTTTGTAAAACATGAACAGTTTCATAAGCACTCCAGTCAAAATTTTATCTTCCTCTTGTTCCTAGGCCATAGTTTTTCCTTTCAACATCTCAGCACTTTTCAGCACATGAAAAAATTTTTGATGTTTTCTTCAGTATTGCAACCACCCAAATGTAAACTAAGAATGTAGCCTCTTCACACATCCCCAGTCCATAGAGTTTTCAGCGTCTGAACATCTTTTTCACATCTCTACATATTCCCTTTCTGAGCTGCCTTCTCACTCTGAGCCACAAATCTGCCCAGTGTCCCTAACTACTTATTAAGCTCTGAGAATGTGTTCTCTGACATAAAGTTCATCTGAAGGCAATGGCTTCTCTGGAGGGCTTAATGAAAATGCATAAAGGAGAAAGACACGGCACTGTGAAGCTGAAGAAAAAGATTAGCTTTCATACCGTAGGTACATGTGGTATGATTTTACTTGCTCCCTGGATGCTTTCTTCTCTGTTTTTCATTGTGTCCATGGTGGCAGTTATAAGAATAAGGCACACAGCTGTCCACATGTGTGCATGTAGAGCTCAGGTTCTTATTTTAAATAGTAAAAAACCTATATATTTGCCATTTGCACAAAAGGGGATTTTTAGTATTAAGAGTACAAGCAAATTATTTTCAGAGAATTACTTACTCTTACTCCTAAAAATGTGCTTGTTTACAGAGGTATTTTTGTTTACCACAGTTTTCCAGTTGTGTGATGATTTTCAATTTTTTTTCAATTTGGTGGATAATTCTTTTTTGTTTTGTAACAAAAATAACATAAATGAAACAAAACGAAACAAAAAGCCAGCAAAAATTAACTAGCTCAGTTTCTGGCACTGTATCTTCAGCAATACTATTGAAACAAATATAGTAACAGAGTATGCATCCTCTGTTAGCCAACTTTGCTTTCCCAGGTTCTCCCCACACCAGGGGAAAAAGCGCTTGTTTAAGTCCTCACGCATTCTTTTCTTCCTGAACTCTCTTTCTGCATTTATGAAAAAAAAAAAAAAGTAGACAATCAAATAAAAGAAAAAGCCTTTGGTAATCCAGCAAGGAGCATAGGAGCATGCCAACACTATACACACACACACACACACACACACACACACACACACGCTAAAAGAGACAGTGAGAAGAATAAAATTAGAAAAGACAATATAAGGACATGCATTCTCAAAGCATGTGAGGATAGTAAATATATAGGGATATTTCTTATTGAGCTTCAGGGGATACTCAAAGTGTAGAATCAGACTTTCCATGATGAGGAGCCAGCCAAACCTGGGTAACGAAATTGAAATTATTCTCTTTCAAGGTTAACAGTGGACTTTCCCAAGGCTTTGCATCCCTTCTGAGTTAAGACTTCAAGACAGCATTTCCAAACACAGTTGGACCTGTTTTCTGTCTGATGTTGAAGAGTGCAGGTGGGAACTCAAAAGACCCACTTTTAAGAAACTGCTTGTAAAAAAATATTTGATGCCCTAGCACCAATCCTGCCATAGGCAACATTATTCTCATCTTCTAGATAGACTGATTGTGGTTGAATAAAGTTGACTGAAGAGCAGTTGGAAAATCTACTTATACAACTGTTTCCAGGGGTGGAGTAGAATTCATCTTAAGAGCCTACTGGTTTAGAGAGCTTAATTCCCAGAGCTGGCTATATGAACAATAATGTCTAATGAATGTTTTATATGTCTTATGAAATTCAAGTACTCCCCTGGAAAAGGCAAGGAGCCCTTATTAGGGCAAGACCTGGGAAAGTGACACATCACTGCTATTTGCTTTCCACCTCGCATGCCGAAACAAATCTGCCCCCAAGCCATTTCCATTTTTTTTACATGTTCACTCCTTTATGCTCACCTGGAGTGTGAATGGCAATACAATTGTAGCAGGAACAGACAAACATCAGCACTTATGCTTTTCTGATTTTTCATGAGATGAATGTAGATTCATTTCATGTAGTAAATTATATTGACTGGGTATACTTTTCTTTGCAAAATCTTAATGGTGACTTTATTTCTTAATGACTGACGTGATTTCATGGTTTCAACAAGCTGAAGCATGTCTAAAAGAGTACAAACTGAACACTTCATTGCAAATGATGTATTTATTGTTTGTAGTTCTTTCTGTTTACGTGTTTTTAACAGCATGGAGATGGATTAAAATGCATTTTTGTTCACTATTTAAAATTTTTGAAGCAATTTTGGAATAATTAAAAAGAACACTATGTATTTCATATGTAAAATGTGTGATTGTTTTTGTCATGAGATGCTGTTTCTCTTTCATGGTTTAGTAATTGAGACTTTTCCAGGCAAGAAGGGAGAATGAGAGAATGGCCATGGCAACATTTTCAGTAAAACACTTCATATGACCACATTCACTGTGACATTGCAATGAAGGAAATTGTTTGTAGATTTTACCAAAGAAGGAGTGATAACTGGGCACTGTAACAACTAGTTTTTATTTCTCTAAATTTTCTCTATTTTCTTAATTTTCTTCTACATACATTATTTAAAGCCTGGTGCAAAGCCTTTTCACATATATCTGTTCCATAAAGGAACTTGTTTTTGTGTATATGTGTATTCCTTTGCATAAAGGAGGTGAGGGTTGGTTTCTGTTTTGTTTTGTTTTGTTTTGGTTTTTTGGGATTTTTTATTTGTTTGTTGGTTTGGTTTTTGACTTGATGTAAAAAATAAATTGTTAAGTGAAATGGCTTACATGTACCTTGAGGGTATCTCAGCTATACATCTTCCATGTAGGCAGATGAATGAAAATATCCATTAGAATGGTTATAGCTGTAATTGCTCCCTTAAAACCCCCACAACATCTCATCATCTTTTATGCAATTGTTATAAGTTACAACGACTCATGTTCTAATCATTTGCCATAAATTCAGTTTTAATTATGAGTTGTAGTGTAAATATCTGTATATATTTTGTAAATATCTGTTAACATTCACCAAAATAACTTCAAATTCGTTACAAAATGGATGTTATTGATCTGTGCTTGCATAGATAAATAGATAATACTGAGAAGCCCCTTGACAGAGGTAAATATCAAGTACAAATGTAACTGCACAGTAAAGCATCAGAATAAAAATTATGTTACACAGTAGAAACTGTGAACTCAATATATGCAGAAACATCATTACAGTCCTTATTCTGGATTCTTGAGGTTCTGCTTTGTCAGGGAGGAAAATCAACAGAACTTTTAGTACCTCCCATCTGTAATGCTTCCCTCTGAGGTGTGTCACAAAAACACAGTGCATCCTAATTGCACCATAAAAGGGGAATTATTTATAAAAGGGGAAAGCTAGACCCAATGGACTGTGAGTCATTCACATCCAAACTATAAAACAAACCAAATTAATCCAACAATTCCAAAGGGAGCTATATATTTTAACAAAAGTAGGGGAAGAAAAGAAGCCCACAACTATTTGGTATAAAATGCACAGCACCATGTTAAGCAAATGGTTTGGTGCTGAATAGCCGCTTCTAATTTATGAGGCAATAAGTGGCAATTAGACAAAAAATTCAATACTTATATTTTGCTAGAATTTGAGTATAAATTGGTATCATTATGTGTTTCATTATTTTCTACCAGCTCATTCAGAAACAGTATCAAGCTAGCTCTTCTAAAATGATATAGAAGTGGTCCCAAGTTTTTGCTGGGATCAAAAAGAAATAGATAGGCCTTTATTCAGAGCTGTGAGGTCTCTTTTTGCTTTTAGTTTTATAAAAAGATTTTTTTTTTTGCCAAATTTCTGCTGCTGAAAGATGACTCTTTACTTAGCTACCTCAGTTTATAGTGTAGTTTATTAATCTCTAGGAAGCTGTACCTGACTGACACCAGTCAGGGGAAACAATTATTAGGCCTGTTTAATTTTATTTCCTTTTTTCCTTTCAGGAGCACCCCAGGAGGAAGCAAGGATCATTTATTCCAGCTAAACTTCCTTGCTCTCACTATAACTGCACAGCTATCATTTACTGCCTATAACCCTATAACTAGGTAGGAGGGAGAGTGTAAGTCTGTCACTCATCTATAGAGGGACAGTGGTGGCAGGCAGCAGAATTTTGCCAGTTTCTGCTCAGCTGCTCTCCCGTGAGTGGCAGAAAGCTCCAGCACAGGAGAGAGGAACTGGGGCAGAAGGACTTGGGTAAAAGGCTTGAGAGGGGGGAGAGGCAGCTTTTGATCTTTCGTCTCCACAGGGTAAGCCTTGCAAAGAGTTATATTCAATTTAAGGAAATGGAATTGGACTAACTGCGCAGTCTTGGCCATAATTGCTGACTGTTGATTCTGAATTTTAAATAGTTTCTTATTTTTCTGTCATCATTTAAATAAAAATCTTCGCATGTTTATCCTAAGACAGGGTCTATTGGGCACAGAAACAAGGACCGTTTTGCCAGCACCAGCTCTACAACCAGTGGCTGACATGCATTATCAGAGACCTTCTCCTCTCTCCATTCTGGCAGCAGGGAAGAGAACCCTGGGTCCCCGTGTCCCTGACTGCCACCCCCAGAGTTCTGTAGTCACTTTGGATGCTCTCCAGGTTTCCCAGCACTGTCACTGGTGTCTACATTTAAGACCATCATGGAGTAGTGGTGAGGGGGTCAAGCAAGCTTTGGCAGTCCCCTCCAACACCCAGACCCAGGTCCCTAGTGTGCAGCAAACTTCTGCAGCCATCAGGTCAGGTTGGCAGGTGGTGCTGCTGTCCGCTGCAGCAGGGAGTCACCTGCTGCTGCCACTGCTGCCTCGTGGTGGCCTTACATAGGTCAGGGTCAGTTGGCCCAAACGTCACTTGAAATCACGGTCAGTTACTTCAGCCTTGACGGGAATGCACCCGTGTTGCATCCTCTGTCCTTGCCGGGACAGCTGCTCCAACACCTGCTGGGCAACATGCCCCGTGGCATGTCACTACCATGCCCAAGAACTTTTAGGCTTGAACTCAGAGAAGGACCCATTCTTCTGTCCAGACTGCTGACTTTGTGTGCTGTGATCTGAGCCCAACCCTTATTAAGGCTTCTCCACAGAACCAGCTAAAAGTGTGCTTGACCCTCCCTTATTGTGGAGTGCCTGCAACAAAGGCTCCCAGCACCCTTGGCCAAGGGCAGCTGGTCAAGGTTTGAGGCTCCATTCCCTGTATTTGCTAGCTCAGACTGACAGCTGTCTCATTAGGTGGGTATTCCGATTTGTTTAGGGCTTTTAAATCTCATTAAAGGTAAAAGTTTTTCAAATTATCGTACTGTTATAGATGCGATCTCTGTGTTACTGATTAGTCTCCTTCTTGAAACCCTCAGAAGAATAATTGCTGCTCACTGCTTTCTGTATGTTCTTCCATGTGTTCACCCCAGATGGCAAATTGATCTAATTTGATGTCTGAGGCAGCCATAGCTTCTTGTGGCCTGGCAGATAATAATGTTTCACAGTAGCACGATTACAGATCCCTCCTTTCTGGATTGCATTTCAGCTGCAGGGGAAGGCAGACAGATCCTGCTGCCCAGTCCAAGGCAAAGACTGATGTGTGCAGCCACTGACAGCAGGCACTTTGTCTGCAGGGAGGGGGAAAATGTGCTGCTTTTCATTGATGCTACTCTTCCTCATTGTGAGAAGAAAGGGTTCAGATATTTTAATAAACTTTTGGATTTAAAAACCTACTACTTGTGATTGAAGTCTTGGTTTTGATTATACAAGTTTTACATCAGCTTTTAAGTTACAGAGGGTTATATATGATGAATCCCAGTGGAGGGCTAATGACATTAAAGGATTTTGGTTCTTGATTTTTCTAAAGACTACTCAGATTAAAATATTTAAATAAAACTTCACAGATGTTGCTTTTCAAAAAGGAAAGCCAGTTGTCCGCTTGTAGAAACATCAATTAGAACCAATTTTGTGTATAACCCACTGTATAAAAACCTTTGCTTCTTTTCCTGCAAAGTGTATTTCTTCCCGAGACCAAATTTCCCCCAAAATGCTGTTACAGGTAATGCTCATATCTTTTATCTTTAATCACTGCTTCAAGTGGCAGCTGCATTGGACAGAACCCAAATGTCCTTTGAAACAGATTAAAGTTTAATTGTAGAGTGAAGAATAGAATTAATAAATGCCCATCTGTGTTGCTTGATCTCTTTTCTGGCTTGTAAGTTAGAAGAAGATAAAAAGAGACAATCACTCTTTAAGCATATAATTAATTTAAATATTGGAATAACTTAGCATACACAAATGCATCTCTGTTTTATGTCCTCATTTTACATCTTTGTTTATCTTATTAAAAAATGTGCACAGTCTGTTGATTTTATCTATGTCCAGTATATCACTGAAAAGGAAAGAAAATAATTTTAGTTTTACCATTACGGAAACAAATACACTGAAATTTCTATGCTGGCTTTTGATTTTTTGGACAAAGGCATTTTGCTTTTTAAGGAAAGTATCAGCGGCTGATGATATCTGGCTTGCTTGATTTACACTGGTGATGATGTCTTCATTAGTCAGAACAAATGATAAATCTCCCCTTGCTGCAGCACATTGTTGTGCTTTCTCAACAAGCCATTTTAATTTTCAGGTTGACAACCAGTCAGAAAAAATCCATTATGGATGATCAAAGCTCATATGAGACAGTTTTTGCCTCTAAAATGATGAGCTGAACTGGTCTGAAGTAAGAGGAAAGATATTTGTGCTGTAATCTGCTGGTTTTGGTGCTCCCTGGCTGTCACTCTGCATGCAGACCTGTGCTGCTGATCTTGACCTCTTTATCCACTTTGTCAAGGCAAGATAGAGATCCAGGGAGAGTCTTTCCTACACACTGTGGATGGGTGAGAGGAGGGTTCACCCGGTCTCCTCAGCATGCTTTGGGAGTTACTGTGGCCAAGCACGATTCCCATTTAGCATTTCAATTGTGCCAAGGCAAGGTACCTGATACACTTTTATTCTTGGGCAGAGACACAGCCTCTGTGACTTTGTTTGGGTTGGTCTGGTGGGTTACACTGGAATAAAACCTTTGACTCCCAGCATGCCAGGGTGCCCTGGACCTGAAACTATTAGAGATTAATCAGTATCAATACTTAGCAAGAAATGCCCCTGTGATTTAAAGTCTGCTAGTTTTGCAGCGAAACTTTTCGGAACCAGGCTGTAAACGTGGCACCCCAGAGAGTACTTCGCAAATTCACATTGTTTCTGAATTTTATGACAAGGATCACTGCAACTCTACCAAGCCAAGAATTAGAGTAGGTGCTGCAGCGAGGAGGTAGAGACTCTACAATGACTCCATGAAATAAAGGTGCTAATACATGGGTCTGACCTGGGGTTTTAACTAGCCTGGCGCTCCCCACACAATCTACATGTGCATTGCCAATCTATCTCATCTTGGAGTAATGTGAGAAATTCTGTTACTTTCAATTGAGGCTTTTAGGGACACAAAATAGAAAAACTCCCTATCAAGCTGAATCTCATATATGTGCATGTACATATATATGTGTGTGCATGCATATATTTTGTGTGTACATATGTGTATATATTGTACACATCCATATCCATTTCCCTTAGAAGAAAGGCATCCTCTTGGTGGCCTGTTGGTTTGGCCACAGAGTTCAAATTACAAGATGAGATCAAGTCCTTGCCCTGAACCAAACAGATTGTCCACAGAGTAATGATTTTACCACATTCCTGTAATTTCACAGTTTTCCTCCCAGTGTAAGAACCAGACCAGGTCATTCAGAAAGATGTGGAGGCTTTGGTGCACAGCATGCAGGCAGAGTAAACACTGTTCTCATCTCAATACTGCAATATTGCCCTTGTTAGTTCTGCCACTCTACATGGAAAGAAACAATACTGTTTTCTTTTAAACTGTACATTCATAGCTATATTTTAAACCTTACAGTACCTCACAATATCCTTATAAAAGGATAAAAAGAGATTGCTTTTTCCATAAACCAAATTTAATTTCTTTTTCTTTGTAAGAAAAGTGCTACATATCCTTTCCTAAGAAGAACAGAGTAATCCCTGGGCAAAAAGGTAATTTGAAATCTTTTACTAATAAGCTGGTTATGATTTTTCTTGTTTGCACTTTATTGTGGTCCAGACTTCCAAAAGTATTTTTCTCTGTGCAGAATTATTTGCAAAATTATTTTTGCAGCTTATACACTTCGACTGATTCTGGTAAGAAGAACTGTAGAAAATTGTGTTTATTTCATCATGGTAATTCCCCCAATCTCAAAATGAGATTGGTAATTCCCCCACTCCCACTCTCCATGTATGAAAATGCAAATAACCAAAATGAACAGAGGAATTCTCACTTTACAATACCAGTTTTATATTTTAGTAAAGTGTAATCTTTAGTGATGCCAATGGGAAAAAAAGAATGTCATTCAGATTGTTATTTCAAGATTTCATTTTTTTCACTAAGAGAATAAATGTTCTGTATTTACTTCTATCCATCTGCTTTTGGTTTAGGCATTCTGTTTTTTCTGTTTCTCACATTCTGAATGGGCTTTTAATATGAGTTTGTTAAGTGCAGGCAGAAATCAAGGATTGATTTGTAAGTAAAATGCTATCCTACAACTTAATCTGTTATTCCAACAACAACAAAAATACTTCCTCTCTTTCCTTGCCAAATCTGTAAAGCCTTATTGCAGAAAATTCTGAATACAGAAAGGTTTTAAAATTGAGTAGAGCAGTAAAACAACACCTTCTAACACTATCAAACCCCACATCAATGTTTTGTTTATGTAATGGTTATGACAATGCAGCAATTGCACTAAGCTGCTCTGGTGGTTTCAGCAAGTCCTGGAGTTTGCAATCTTCAACCAAGAGTTTTGCAATCTCTGTGACTTAAATGTTTCCACAATAAAGATCCTTGATAAGGTCTGTGCATTAACAGCACACAGTCCATCCCAGTGTTAGGTATATGCAATAGAAGGTGTTAGAGCTGGTGAAGGCTGGGCAAAACACTCGTCTTTTTCTCTGGAAAGTTTGGCAGAGCTAAAGGATAAAATGATGTTTGACAAAAATCTGCCTTTTGTGAAAAACAAAATCTTATTTTTATAATGTTTTAGGCCTTCCATTAAATGAAAGCACTTTTCTGTACCATTTACTGTCATGATGGACAGCTGGACAAGAGCTTTTACATGGCCAGGTGGCACCACAAGAGGTATACACTGTCAGTCATCTCCCATAAGAGGGCCATACCATAATTGAATGATTATTTGTACAGCAGTTCTGTGCAAGAATCACAAACCTTTTGGGGTGCTGGAACTATTAGTCAACCTGTTGAAGAAATCAATCATAAATAAAATAAATAGGTGAACAGTGGGTTGTGGGAATGCTCACCTGAGGCTGAACTGTGATCTCAAAGGAGTGGTGGCATAAATTTAAGATTACCCTTGTCCCATGGCCTTGATATAAAATAGAAAAGAAGTTCAGTGGTGGATCCAGCTCGTTTTCTCTATTTCAAAGTTTTGCTATTGGGCTGTTGTAATATGAAAACAGAAAAGCTCACCCATTTAAAACGCTGAGCCTTTCAACTATAAGTTGAAATAGAGATGGAACTTCATTTACTTATTTAAGGTCAAAGGTGATAAGAACAAAAGAAAAAAATTGTATATACAAGACAAGATGAGCTAACATGCTCGTGAAAAGAGATTAATTCCTTGAATTGCCACAAGCAAAGGAGCAGAGTCAGTCAGCATACACAATTTTGTAAAGAGGTGGTGGTGGTGGTGCTTCAAAAGCAAAAAAAACCCTGTGGATACTCATAATGTAAATCCATTATTATCTCTGTGAAAAGAATTAACATTTGGTAATATCCACCTAATATTTTACAGTAAAGCAAATCTGAGGGATTCACAGCCCTCTCTTCTTCACATTCACAGGAAGATATTTCTAGTAAATGCTTTCAGAAAGAATTAACTTTGAAAACTTACAGAGGAAGTTGAATAAGACTTTCTTCTAAGGTTCTTCAGAACTTGATCACACTGATGTGACCAATCTGCTATAAATCCATGGATTGATTGCTAAGGATTTCACTAGTTTTTTATTTAATTATTGCAACATTTTGTATATAATTGTACATTTTCTTTCTGTGGCTGGGCTCTCTGTCTGTACTGATAAAACTTTTTGCGGCAAAAACTTGACAGGGAAGAAGCTTCTGCAGTCTCAATATCTTTGTACAGAATTTTTTTCTTAGATTTTAACTGCCTGTAACAAACTCAGCCCTGCTTGCACAAGTTCAGGGACTCTGAGTTGTTACAAAATGCATTACAAGAAGGCACACATTAGTGCGTCTAATGTCTTATACATGATCTTGTGCCTACATGGTGATCAGTGAGTTTTTAAAGTCTTGTTTTATCTCTAAAAATATGAGTAATGCTACAACTGACACTCTAGGCCCCATCTTGTTTATATATGGAATATTTTATTTCAGAAAAGAAAGCATTTCAGTTGTATACTTGTGTATGAACAGTTGAAGGATTATGGTATCTGCCATTACTGTGTTACTAGAGCACATAAAAATGCTGGGGGGTGGGGGGGGTGGGATTTGAACCCCCTTGTGCCCAGTATTTTTCATCTTCAGAATACAATAATGATTTTCTCAAAGCTACATTCTAGGTGTGCTTCACTCTTACGCAGAAGGCATTAATACAAATAATGTTATCTGATATTACTAGTGAGGACACTGTCACTTTGCCCAAGTCACAAAGTTCTCATCATTCTGAGAAATTCCTTCCCTGTAGTTCACATGGATCCATTGAAAGTATGGTTTTCAAAATCTCTGTTTTGAATGGTGAATAAAGGAAGCTGAGATGTTCATCCTTTTCATTAAAGACCTCATTGTTTAGAATTGTGTAGGTACAGGAAAGCTGAAGGCCTGGACTCAGATAGTAGCACTCCATAAAAGAGGTGAAGAGCAAAGATTTTTGTCTTGTCAGCAAGGACCTGTTTTTTAAAGCCCTGGAGTGTGGTGGTGCAAAAGATTTATAATGAGTTCAACGTACTACAATTGTTTTCTGTACCTCGGTTCACTGTACCCTTGTTCAGTGCTGTTTCTATTTTTAGCCTTCCCGGTGTTGCAGTCTCTCCCGGTTCCTCCCCCTGTCTCCCCAGTTACAGTACCTGATTGGTTGGCCTTTCCCGCCCTTGCTGGCTGTCTATCTCTCCTCGGGGGGATCCTCCCTCCCTGCCAGTCACCCAGGGCCTCTCCCTCAGGTCCGGAAGCTTTGAAGGGAGCTTCCCAGTGACTGACTGGTTGAGCGATTCTCCTCTCCTTCCCTCTAAGCATTGGTTGATGTTGTTGCTTATTTTGTTAATGAATACCCTCCTCTCCTACCCCACTGGATGAATGTAAACCCACCCCGAGTCTCCACCTTCTGTATAAAACCCCCTGTCTCCTAAGGGTCAGGGTCTCTCTGAGGCACTGGTCTTAGGGTGAGGGTCCCCTCCCTTCCATAAAACCTAAGTTTCAGTTCAGCCTCTGGGAGTCCCGTCTTTCTTCCTGCACCATCGCTATGTGGCAAGGCGAGTTGGCTACCAAGATCCCACTTAGATCCTGTGGGGGTGTGTCGGGGCTAGTCGAGCGTGTCAAGACACTCCCCTCCACACTGGAGGTGCCATTCTGTATGTTAAATAACTGCTTATTTAAGGCCTGAATATTAACAACAAAAACCTGCTCAGAAAAGTCTGTTTTATAAGAGTCTTCTATAACTGAATTCTAATTTGTATTTTTTTGTTCTTTCTGAAGAACTGTGCTAAGACAGTTTAGGTAATAATAAATTGCTTTTGTATTTTTATCAATCTTCTTTCAACAGAGGTTAATAATAGATGTAACAGGTAATTTTGTCCTTTTGCAAAGAATAGGAACAACTCAGTTTCTCATCCAGTATACTGTGCACGGTCAAGCACTTTGTACTCTCATATCCTTGCTAAAACCAACCTCATTTTTTTAAGAGATATTGTTGCTTCTTACAGTAACATAAGCCTAGAGCAAATGCAATAACTGGAGTTGCTGAAATGGCTTCTAGTGGAAAAAAATTCCATCCAAAATATTGTTTTGGCCTGATTTCTTCAATGTGTTTGTGGAAAACATTCAGGTGAGTTGCAGTATTTTCTGTTTTGATTTTACTACTACAAATTATATTATGTGATGCTGAAGTCTGTATATTTCAACTTTATTGAAACATTTTCAACTTTGTGGATGAAGAAACAATCGCAAATTTTAAAAATGGTACATGATAGACTGTACCTGTGACTGAAGTGTTCTGTGTTTTGTGTGACTCAAGTTTCTGTGAACAGTACTGGACTAAAAGCTTGGGGTGGTGCTTCTGTCCTTGTTACCTGTAAATCACCTTCACATTCCCTCCTTTCACTCAACACTGCTTTGATCATAGTTGTTAAAACAACAATTCTGACTTGCTTGAATTTTCAAAGTAACTTGAGTAGCTGGTCTCATTGCTACCTATAATGCTCTTAGAGAGAGACAACATTTGCAGCACCAGGGATTTGCCCTCCTGTAATTCAAAGGTGTTACTATGGCTGTGAAAACATGCTTGAGTTATTTTTAAATCAGTTATGTTTGGCACAGTTAGAAGGTAGGTTTGTTAAACAGGGCAGGGTCTATAGGCGTCCCAGAGCACTGTGTTAAAGCAATTAACTGCCAGCAAAGTTCACTAGCTGAGGTTAGCAGTGTGTATATGAGCAAGGTAGACTTCCCTGGCCAGTTCTGTGCTGACGTAAGATACTGGTTCCTGGTCTAGTCTGTGTGAGCTGTTATGGAGGGGGTGTGCAGGAAAAAAACAATTACATTTGTCTCAACCTACTTTTGTGCTATGTAAGCAGTGTTTGCTTAGCGTATGGATTTAAATGGGTAAAATACCTCATTTCTGTTGAGATGAGTGAAATTGAGTGAGAAACAAAATCCTATAAATTAAAGATCAGTATAAGTAATTTTTTTACCCTGTTGATTCTGAAAGTTGTAAATGTAAACCACATTCTAGTACCAGACATGAACCAGGTTTTAAATCCTCAGAATTCTGTTTCCTTTTGCCCAGCTATAGAAGTGATTTCTCTAGTTAGAGATATACATGTTATGAGCAATTTATTTTACAAATATATTTGCAGGAAAGCTTTCTGTATTGCAGAAAAATGTTTTCTATATTCAGGAACATTATTTTCTTCTACATTGAAAAAATGTTTTCAGAAATGGACGTTTCACTATTTAATTTGTTCAATATTTAATTTTTTTTCAATATTTAATTTGTATTAACTTATCCTTCAACAGTTCTTTTGGAAAATTAATTTAGTATCTTTTAAAAATTGGTTTCCTCAATTTTTTTACATTTTATTTAAAATCCAAAACTGTTCTAGAGAGGATTAGGTGAATTGCTGAATTTTATTAGTCAGGTTGCTATAGTTTGACTGGGCCAGATGACTTGCAAATAAAGTTTTTCACAAGCAAAATCCTTTTATATGTATCCTTCTTGTTTTCACTCCTTTTTATTTCTTCCTGCCTAAATTATTCTCTGTAAACCAGAAAACTTGGGACAGATCAACTTGTGTCTATTGATCTCAGTTTTTCCATAAACAAGCTATATACTAGCTATATACTTTTAACTCAAATTCTACTGTGCAGATTAGAGATGTGCTGTTTTCTCCTCTCTGGGGCGCAGTGAGGGTATATTCCACATATCTTCAAAGAGTCTGCCATAGCTGGGGACATATATGTGTTGCAAACAAGGGAGGGTAAAACAGCATCACCACAATGTAGGTATGGGATTACCTTTTGAAGAGATGATGAGGTCCATTGATTCCTGACAAAATTCCTCCAGGTGGTAAAGGCACCTGCCTGGTTTCTACCGATGCTGCTGAGGTGAGCTCAGTAACACCCATAGCCAAAAATTCAGGCGAAAGTACAAACACTTTGGTTCATTTCAAACTCCTCCCTGGCAAAGCGACAGTGCATTACCTAATTACCCACTTCCTTTGTGTTCTACCAGGACTGTGTAAGCCTACAATATTTAAAAACTAAATAAAAACTCAACCAGCTTCTATGTACAGATAATAACTATAGGATAATCACTCATATATTATCTTGCAAAAATAATACGGGCTTTACTTTCCCTTCAATGTTTTGATTGTTGCCTTGTGGAAACATGTACAAACCTTAGTTATCAGCCATTCATTCTGAAGCTAATATTTTGAAACAGCAAAACAAAACTATGGTCATTGGTTAAAAAATGTTGTTTTACAGGTGACAGGTTTTATGACAGATAACCACACTTTAATACAATGTTATCTTTAGGAGAATAAACAAAGTTATAAAGTTATTCAGCATTTTGATTTCTATGTTGTTGGAAGATCAGTTATTTTGTGGGTTTTTTTGTTTTTTTCTTATGTGAGGACCAGCATTAAATTCTTACATCTTGGTGACCTTTCACTGTAACGGTTGGTTTAAAGACTTATGTACCTTTCATCAGTCAGGACATGGTACAGTTTAAAAGATGTTTCATACCACCCAGACTAAACACAACAAAAGAAAAGAAATGCAATTTCAGGGTGAACTCCATGTGTATTAGAAAAAGAAATAATACACTTCATGATCATGTAAATCACATTATATGTAAGGCAAAGAGTAAATTAAGTATTACTTTATACCTAAATAAGAGGAAACACTGAATGACCTGTCAGAACATGTTGCTTTTCAAAGTTTTTCACAGCTTCAGGCACTCAAATCTTCATTCAAAACTTCAGTGACAAGGCAGTTGCTTTTGATATGCTTTTGATATGCTTTCAATATGCTTTTGATATGCTTTTGACATACTTTTGGTACATCATCTAGTAAGTTTCATGTTCCAAGTTTGCCAGTTGCTATTAGTTCCATGGTTGAAATATTCCTGTGAACTATGAAATATTTATCTGAAAATTTAAAACGCAGCATACTGCTTGCTGACTGTATTTACAATATCAGATCCCAAGAGCAAGAAACCATTGATAGTTTCTAGAAAATTAATTGCTTGTGGAGTATGATGCAAATTATAAAGTGCTAAAATTATGCTAAAGCCAAAACCAAGTGAAAATTTTGTGTTGAGCAGTACATAAGTAGTTTTTTACCAGGCAGAGAGCAATCTCTAAAAACCTCAAGGAGACATTTCAATAGACAAAAACTTTTATCAGTTGTGGTAAGGAGCAAAGTGAGTAGATAGAGAAGACAAATTTCTTAGTCATCAGGGTACTGCTGATATCCTCAAACATGAAAAATTAATTAAAACCTCTGTTCATACCCCCAGATACAGACAAAACGACATACTTTTCCAAGACTTTTTTGTGATATACGGTTAAGACTGAACTTGTCAGTCCCCAACTTTGTTTATTAATTCTTTCTGAGATGCCTTGCTATATCATAAGTCAACTTCAGTAAAAGGAGTTACTTAAGAAATTAATTTGGCCTCTTGTTCTTCCAGACTGTTTACTGAAGCATAAAATAAGGTAGAAACTAGAGATGCAGAATGACTTCCTAAAACCCAAACATGAAACTTGTGCACACAGATTGAGGGAAGGTTTTATAAGCAGTGGGATTTCACCAGCTGTGTCAAAAACTTTATTTGGCTGCTAAAAAAATCTGAAAATAAAAAACTTTACTTCATTTTAATTTATATCTGGAACAGACTGATCAATTAGTTTGTGCACTAGAGTACAAAGACAGATGAATCAGCTAATGAAATTGATAATGTTTATAATAGTTGAAAAAAAGTACCTATAATTGGAAATCACTATGTCTTGGTTTAATTTCTAGGCATATTGTTATATTACTAAAAAGTCTTATCTAGGATATAACAGACTCTTCATCTTATGCAGGAATTACAGTTTTCAAAGACATCCTAAAAAGATAGTGAATCTGAAGCACTTGAAATAAGCATAGAAAATACAAGAAATTGGCGTAATTTAGATTCTCAAGAGCATCTTACCTTCCTTTAGATGCTGTCCTGGGAAAACAAACACATGTACTTCCATCATGTAGAAGCTTCCACTTGCCAGTTGAATTCACTAGCAAATGAGTACATGTCAAAATAAATATCTGCAAAATTTAGAACAGCAATCTAAAGAGCAAATTTTTGCTGTCAAATATGTCCAGAACTGTATGCTATTTGATCAAATTCTTACTTACAACTGACAACAGGTAGCATCAGCATGGCAAAGTTACAGTTAAAATGCATTTTTAGGAAGAGTATGGCTTTTTCTGCTACCCAACAAGTTTTAAATGGTTCTCCAATAATTTTTTTAAAATTTTTGTTTAAAACACACCCAACACAAAAGAAGTTGCCATTACAAAAATGTTTTACTTTAGCCAATTATAGAATTGGAGATATCATGGCTACTTATTCAGAGAAACATTTATTTTATATGTTTCTTTTAATGTTTTATAATGAGTGAAAGTCTTATCTGACATAATTTTAATCAAGAGTCAATGGAGTGTGAATTATAGCTGTGTCTAAGAATGGATTCTGAATGCTCTGCCTAGGCAGAGAGCACTTTGGAAAACGAACACATTATGCACACAACTTCTGCAACTCCACCAAAATGGGTGACTAGATCATGGATGTGTTTTATCATCTGTCTCTGGAGGTAAAAATATTTTGGGACCTGGGGTGGTGAATTCTCCTTCCGTTTGTAACTGCTTTAGCGATAGTTTTAAGACACCATTTTAAAAATCATTTAAAGCTAGGTACTAGCTTGAAATCAAACCAGTGGGAGATCGTAAGTCAGAATTATAATTTTATAGGGAAAAAATTAAAAGAAATAAATAAATGCAGTAGTACAAGAACACTGACAAAGACAGAATACAACCTGATACCCTATGGTGGTAGCAGTCCAAGCAGAGTGGTTCTGTTGAACCGGTGATCCTGTAGAGATAATGGGTCTGAAGATCCAGCAGTAGCTCTTGTCCTCTGGGAGTCCAGCAGGTGAGTGCTGCTCTGGTGTTCAGAGTCTCAGCCTATATCCAGGCTGGAATGCTTGGTTCCTCCCTCTGGGTGGAGCATCTCACAAGGGGATGGTGAGTCATGTGATAAGGCCTGATGGGCCCATTAACAGGAGATAGTCCAGGAGGGAGTTTTCTGTGAGTCATGTGGCAAAGGTGCTGATGGGCCTATTAACAGAAGATAATCCAGAGTGGAGGAGGCAGGGAGCACTGCCTCACCTGGTTTCAACAGTTCATGAAAATGGTGATAGAATATACTTCAACCCAGGACAAGCTAGGATGTTCTAGCAGCACGCTGGTCCAGTGTGGCTGAGCAGGATGTCTGAACTGCAGAAAGCTCTTGTGCTGCATTAGCTTAACTACCATGACAAGGTCCCTCTCCTTGTGTGACTTGGACAGACACCTCTATTTCTCTCCTGGTTCCACCAGCACAAATGTAAGGTTTGTATTAACAAAGCATCTCAGATATGATTTTCTCACAACTGCAGTCTTTATCATGAGAATTCCATGATTTTGGGCTGCGTCAGGATCGAATCCAGAGAGAGAAAATTCTTGTTTTGGTTTTGAACAAAAACTTTCCAAACCCCTCATCTTGACATGTACATTTCAGTTTAATTTGAGTCCCTAGCACTTCTCGAACAAATGTAGAACCCTTCATGCTGTGTCACTGACATAGCCATTGCTCTGACTAACAAGTTGTTTAAAAAGGTCCTTTCTCTTTCAGTTTTCTACTTCAGATTCATTTTGAAAATCATGTAGATAAACATGAATTCTAAAGAATTAATTTTTGTGCTGAAATCCATGTTGTTTTTGAGGCATTTCCAATGAAGGACTAAATGATACATGTTTTCCATATCTTTCTCTTTCCTTCTATTAAAATGCAGCCCTCAAATCTACTGAGAAGATACCTCAATAGACACACACAAACATTGACTTCATTGTTCCTGGGACAGATGAAAGTTTATCCCAGGCAGTGGTCATTGAATGGTGTATGACAAGAATACCGACCCTTTTCATTCCACGATCAAGTTACTTTTGGAAGGTCTTTCATCATGGAAGAGATGAGAAGAAACTTTCCACTCACTGTAAAGTTAAGATAGAGCTCTTCTTTTTTTACATTTCAATCCATTTCTTTCTATTCCTTAATTTGCCACTTGCTCACTGTATGATCTCCAGGAAATCTGCTTTTCCCTCTTTCTCTCTTCCAGTTTTTTGTGTGGATTCCGAGATCTTCCTTTACACACTGAGATCTATTGATAGCAAATGTTACACTGGCCAATGTCTTTATACTTCCTTATAACCAAATCTCTCCATACATACAAGTTTTCTACATAACTACAAATAAGTAAATATACCTAAACAAGTCCCTGATCAGCTAGTCATGGTATTTAAAAGCTCTCATAACTTTGTCCAGGAAAACTGATTTGGGTGGCACTATCCCAGAAATGTATTTGTCATGGTTTCATTTTGTGTGAAAGATTAGATGAAATTAAACACTTTTCCCTTTATACTGTCACTAAATTATAAATACTTTTATGGGAATAACAGAGAACGCGCACTGAGTTGTTACAGGAATGTAACTCATGTCTTGTTTAAATTCCATTCACTAAAATAATAAAAAAATCAGTCAGGACTGGGGACTTTTTTTAATGTATTTTGTATCAAAAATTTTCTGCATCAAGTTCATATTATGATACACTGGAAACCTATTTTGGACCTGCTGTCTTGTGACATGATTAAAACATCCTTCTGTAACTTGTAAATTTACATTTGTCAGCATCACAAAATCAATGCACTTTTAAACACATCTAGTGTTACACAGCCACTAGGGTCCCCTGGCTAAAATGACATCAGCAGCAGAGTTCAGGTCTGACAGATTTCCTTTCTGTACTATGATTTGGCTTCTAAAGTATGTAAGACACTGGCAAGTAAAATTTTCCTTCACTTCTGTAAGTTCCAGAAATTGTCAGAGTTTTCTCAAAAAGTTTGGTAAGGAATGTGTGTCAGTGCTTCATAGAGAAGTGTAATGTCTCCATGAGCTATTGAAATGCATTTGGTTGCAAAAATGCAACCGTATTTTTGATAGAGAACAGAAAAGATATACAACTCCTGCAATATATCGAACCAAAATGCATGCTTCAAATCAGAAAATGCAGCAGGTTAATTTCAATACTGTGTTTTTATCTTAGCAGGAATTAGCCCATAAGTCTATGTCAGACATTTATAAATGTATTGAAATTGTGTCAGTGCTAAACTGCAGATCACAGCAGCTCAGCAGCTTTGACACTGACTGGTAGCAGAGAGAAAAAGAGCAGGATGAGAGCTGAAGATATAGTGCACCTTGTAACTTCAGTGGGTAGCATAGCAACTGGAGAAATGCTGGAGAAAAATCCCCTTGTGGACTTCATAGAACTGGAAATACATTTGGTCTACAACACAGCTTTTATGCCCAGATTGCAAAATTTTTCAATTTGGTGTTGCTCCAGGTTAAGAAACACACCAGCTAAAAAATGTGAATTGGAATCATTTTCCATCAGTTCTTAATGTAATGACTGATTTCCCACTCTTGTATTCAGCAAGCTGCAGGCAACGGATTTGAAGTGAATCCAGGTGGAAGTACGCCAGACATCTCAAATTTAAGACCTCTATTTCACAACTCCCTACAGAAATTGAGCAAATAATGTAGCTGAAGTGCTTTCTACACACTGTGTAACCCAACTCTTTTGGCATTCTGATTAATTTCTTGCCCTTTACTGCTGTACACACTGTTAAAAAGTACAGTAAGAGAAGCAAGGATTTGTAATAGGATCTATCAAATGTTGGATATGAAATATTCTTGTATTATTTTTAAATTTAGATACCAACTGCAGGAAAATACAGAAGTACATATAAGTACTGTGGTAAGTAGCCAGGCTTTTCAATTTAATTGCTGTTTTTGCACCTATTGTCTGGTTAGTGCTAGCAGCAATGAAAATGTGTTGTAGTAATCCAGTGCCCAGAGTTTAGGTATGCTCACTTTCATTTAACTTGAAGTCTAGGCTTAATACATAATCTTCCTTCCAGAATCAACTTTCTGAGCACTGTGCAGTGGTAACACTCTGACTTTTTAGAAGTCTAAATAATGAGACGATTTTCATTCAATTTTTAGCCTCTTATAGTGCACTTTAATGCAGTGAAATCTTCCAATGAATAATGCAATGCCAGATTGGCATATTGAATTTTCTGGATGGCAACAGAAATTTCATTCTAGCTGGATGGAACTAAAGCATTAAATAGATAATATTGTTTTACATAGAAACATTTTTATGATCATTTCTGCACTATTTGTCTTTCTATTTAGTTTTAATAAAAATTTGCCCTCTAGTGGCTGAGAGTGTAGAAGATCTTGCTAATGAATTCTTACATTAACTTATGGAATCTAAGTTAAATGTAACAAAAAAGCCCCCAACACAAAACAACCAAGCCCTGAACCAAGGATATATTGATTCCTCAGGATGTTGGATGGGTGGAGATAAGGAATTTGTAAATACAAAAAATGCCTTGAACCAAGATTAACTGAGAGTTCAAAATGTGAAACAGAAATGGGGCATTAGCAATATGTTGGTACCTGAAAACTACAGACTTCAAAATTACCTGTATCAATTTGTTCTAGCTTAGTAGCGGTCCCTTTTGTGTTTGACAGCTGTCTGTTATGAATAGGGGTATGTTTGGTAAGGTAGGACAGGCTTGGATTCTTAGCATCTGAAACAATGGAGTATCTAGCATATCCACCTGGTTTGAGCACACAAGCAGAGGCACAGTTGTGTGATTGTGAGAACTCACTATAGTTTCTTCTTCACTTTGGGTTTAAGTTGTTTCTCCCTGTTAAGGATTACACAGAAAATTATAATTTCTCTTGTTTAACTAACCTTCATAATGTATAGATTTACAATATTGAAAAAAGTTCTTTAAATAATTATA
The DNA here is from genome assembly GCF_029207755.1 of Chamaea fasciata. Lineage (NCBI taxonomy): Eukaryota > Metazoa > Chordata > Aves > Passeriformes > Sylviidae > Chamaea > Chamaea fasciata. Next base: position 42,857,795 of record NW_027094089.1, read on the forward strand.
CATACAGAGAAAAACTACAGCACTTTTCCTGGCTGTTTTGATGGTTTCTTTCACTATGTGCACATCTGTGTTTGATTCTTTGTGACTGAGGAAAAATGTTCAGGAGAGCCAAATTCTAACACTTAAAAGACTGCAATTTAAATTAATATGTGAAATATACATTTATGCTCATAATGTGAAAAATAGAAAAAAATCTATTTGATCTGACACTTTTGTTCAATGGAAATTATGAATAATGGAAATTAACAGAGTAGTATGAAGAAATATGAACTTGTACATTGAATACATTCAATTAAATTGGGACTTCTCACATATTGCCTCACTACAAAAAACCATACGTAAATTTTTTTGTGGCAAATGGCTTGTCAAATTTCTATTATTACTATTATTGCCACAATAATGTAAGCTCCATTTAATAACCAGAAAGGTACTGCAGAGCATACACAAGAAACGCTGAATCTTTTCTCTGTAGTCCTTTGGTTTGTGCATTTGACTCTTGTGAAGATTATTTTGCTTTACCCAGCAACTTCTGAAGCTGGTGATTTTGTAATCTGGTCAGTGAGCTGTGAATAAGTAAGGGAGAGAATAATATGGTGGGCATCAAAAGAAACCTACTCACTGAGGCAGAGACATATGCTGGTGTTTTTATTTATTTGTTGCTTGTTTTCTTTTGGTTGGTTGTGAAGGTTTTGGGTTTTTTGTTTGTTTTTTAACAGACTACATAAGTTACCAGTAAAGACGCATTTTTAATGCTAGCTCCTTGGATTAAAAGTAAGTTGTTATTGAGATCTATCACTGTGTACAAATCCTTTGCTTCCTTTAACTTCCTGAAGGTAACTCCTCTTTCCCTCCTATTCATGTGTAGTAAAGGATTTTGTTGAGTTGCCCAAATGATTTACTATTGCTATTACTATCTTTGTTTTTATTCAAATATACTTTCTATTTACTTTACATAAATTCAACGTAGCAATTTATTTGTTCTTTTATTTTCATTTCTTCCCCCAGCTGTACAGTTCCTATCCATCTCAAAGGGGTGCCTGCCTATCTGTTAAATCACTTTAGGAACCAGTGCCCCTTACTCCAAAGTTACTTGTCTGGAAAGCAGCAAAAATAGTGTTGCAGGTGTAAGATGGCCCCCTGCCCACTCCAGTCCTGATAGCTCCATAAATCTTGACCCTGCCACAGCTCCACAATTACATTTCATGACACAATGCCAGGCAGTGTTATTCACCTAGTGCCCTAATTTACATTTCCCGAGACAAAAGAACATACAGATACTGTTAAAAAGCTCTCTTAGCTTTTACATTTGTCCAAGGGTTGGTTTTAGGTCATGTAGAAGAAACCTGGTAAAGGGAATGGTGGTGAATAAACTTTAAAACAAATTAAAACTAAAGAAAGGTTAAGGAAAATTCAAGACTCAAGCTGTCATTACTTTCATGCCAGCTGAAACTATAGATCAGTATATTTTCTATATCAGAAATGAGCAGCTGCTTTTTCTTTTGTGGAACAGAAAATAACCGTTATGTTCTTTTGGCTGTGTTTGATGAGACAGATTTTCCCTGCGTTTGTGCCCATGGCACAAGTTTAGTGCTAAGAACACCTTAAATAAAGACAGAACTTGAAATGCCCAGGTATAGTACTCTGCTGCCTTGTGCCACCAGGCATCATAGCAGGACTAGGATTTACATCTCCTAACTTTAGACATCTACTGTGCCTATATGTGTTTCTGCACTGCAGCTCTGGCCATCTTCACACATGATAGGAGAAAATAAGCACAATGGGGCCATGACTCACATTTGCCATAGATGGCTATTCAGGATGAGATGTGTTGTGCCCAGAAGGGTTTGTTCATCTATTGTCTTCAGTAGATAAACTCTAGGGAATTACTACAGAATGAAATTACTACACTGGAGGTGTCTAATGTCAGGTCATCTGAATGTCACCCTGTTCTGTGTGGGTCAAATGTGATAAGGCTTCCAGGGACAACATTCAACACTGTAAAAAAGATTGCAGAAGTATTAAAAACAATGTTTTTCAGAACTCCGAAGTGTTTGTGGTTATTATTTATGGTCATGCCATCCGTTATAACAAGGATTTCACAGTTTTGTGTTACCACAGCTACTACTGAACCCCTACATATGAGATGGGATTTTCCTCTGCTGAGCTCTCTGTTAAGATGCAAGGCATGAATTTGGTCTACAGCCAGTTTGTCATCTGGTCTACAGAGAGACTGGGAGCAAAAAGCAATAAGGAAATGACACAGTTAAAAATAGCAGATAATGGCTCAGATGCAGCAATGTGATGAGCATTAATCTGTCAGGAAAAGGACACTGGTAGAAATTTTTGAACAATAATAAGGGAGTTCTGTGAGTTTTACTAAAAAAAGCAAGCATAAAGAGGATGCTGAGTGTGAGCCTGAAGATCCTGGTTTGAAAATTCACCACAAGAAGGAAATAATCATAAGCTGGAGATGGGTTTCAAACTTTTGAAGGTGAATGTCAGATAATATTTAAATAGGGCAAGGAAAGGTCTGCACAACTTCAAGAAGTCACATCATAGTAGTGGAGGGAGAGGCTATGCGGCAGGGTCATGGATGCATTGCTTGTTTCACTCAGTGAGACAGGTAAATAATCTTTGTAAGCATCATGCTTTGTGCACATTGAAGCATTGATGTTCCTTTATTCAATTCCAAACAAAAGAAAGTTACAAATATGAAGACAATAGATGATCATCTGGAAAAAAAAATTGTCTTGTGAAGGTGTGGAAGGGCAGGTGCTGCACAGTAGAACTTTAGCATATTCCACATCCTTGACATTTGAAAACTAGGAGCAAGCCAAGTTAAAGATGACATCTTTAAAATATGAATATATATGCCATTATCCACAGTAAATTAGTAGGAAAGTAGCCTCAAATACCTCAGGAAGAAGGTGTTACAATTTTGAATTTGACAGTTATCCACAGGAGCTCAGAGAGATATGCTGAGAGTTTAGTTTGGATATTAGTTACGTCTGGAATAAAAGGGTAGATTCGTTACTCTGTAGCTCAGAGATAGTAGCTGGATGTCCAAAGAAGAAGGTGATGTGGGGATCAGAGAGATAGAAGAAGAGAACACTGGGGAGCCTCAAGGAGAGATTAGGATAGGGGAAGAGAATAACCCTTAAAAGACCAAAACCAAAGGAATGGAGGGAAAAAGGATGGCGAAAGGATTTGTCCACACCTGTTTAAGTCTTCTCCCTACAGGAGAAAAACTAATAAAAGATAAAATAGGGCACATTTTTAAATATAACCCACACCACAAGATTTCTTATTGTTCTCACAAGTATTTACCATAGATATAAACAAGCTTTTAGGTCATGAAAATCTATAAAAATTAAAAGCATATCTAGAAGAGTTTTTAGCAGTGAGAAGGACGTGCTAGCAAAGGGAGTGCTCACAGCTGTATTCAACATGGGGATTGGGCTTGGTGATTCTTAAGAAAGGTCTTTTCAGGCCCTATGTGCCATATGAACATGTGGGAGAATGAGTTACTGCTTAGTCCTACTGTTAGTTCAGGCAGTGAAGTGCTTAAAGGGGAAAACTTGTGTTTTGTATAGAATTGATCCCTTTGTTTATTCTGCAACTGTTGTCCACATATCTGATGAGGATTGGTTTTGAAATGCATCCCAGCTCTGGCTTGATGGAATGTGGACAAGACAAGGGCCCGTCAGGGTTAAAATCAGATAAATGTCTATTTGAGTGAATATGCTCAAATGTTTGGAATGCCATGTGAAAAAAATAAAGCCATTACATTAATTGTTAACAGAATTAGACATCACAGATGTTTCTGTAATGCACAGATTTCTACATTCTCAAAGAAGCTTTTCAGCTGTCCTTGCAATTTTAAGACTAAAATATTCTATTAAAAGAACCAGTGAAAATAAATGAAACATGTAATTATTTTTACAATGGGTAAAATGTTGATTTGTCAAACCACTGAGAAAGGAACTCTAAGATATAATTCTTGTTCCAATTTAAGAATGTGTTTAAAGAAGTAATTAGAAAACTACAAGCCAACCCCCCTCTCTCATTGCCTTTCTGAAGCTTCTTTTACAGAGATATTTTGGTATTTTTTGATTTTTAAAAAAATCTTCCTGTGCTTTGTCATAGGGATCACTTGAAGATTAAAAAGGAAGTTTAGGGGGGGTTAGTTTAACAGGTCTCTAGAAATATGAGGACATAGTAGGCCAGTCCAAATTTCCTGAAGCTTGGATGTGCCAGACTTTTACAACTGCATTCGTCTTTATCAATCTACCAATCCCCTTTTGTAATATCTTTCAGCAAAGCTGTGAATTATTTATCCCTTTGGATTTGAACATTTTTACAAATGTCAATGTAGCTGCAGTGTGCAACGAAGCCAATTTTTTAGCTGCCCCCTCCATTATGCGAGTCATAGTGCATCTTCTGTGTGGACACTATTGATACTGAAGTGAATGAGCCAAGAAATCAAGGTGTGAATTGCTGTGGAACTCTCTGCATCCCTTCCCCCTTTCCATTTTAGATTTTTTCCTAGATCCAGATTCTTGGTGAAAAAAAATTAACCGTTGCACAATCTCACAACTTGTTTCTCAGTATTTTATTACCCCTTAGTTATGAAAGATTGAGTTTATGTCTATCTTAGACATTATAGAAGGCAACCTTGACCAAAACTGAAGTCTGATAAATGACACTTCTAAACTCATATTGCACATGCTCTCATGTTCTGTCATTTTCTACTGTTTAACAAAGGAATGAGTTTTGTAAGTCAAAACTCTACTTGACAACCATTGGCTTTGAAGAAAATGACAAAAATAGGAAAAAAGTTTAGTTTTCTTTTTCCCTCAGGGGTATCATATCTTTATTTTTTTACGAGATATGGGTTTTTTTAGTTACAGGTGAGTTTTAGGTTTCCATCACTAAATGTGTCTTGTGTGGGGGGCAGGAGGGAGAGGTAGTCTAAAATGAGCCAAAAGAGAATTTGAAAACAAAGAAAAAGGAGTGTGCAATGACGACAAACTCTAGAGTGGTACTGGATATAACATTTCTGGTAAAAGTTTTCTCCTTCTTCTAAGGTCTTAGCGCAAGTGGAGACATCATTTTTCAAAATAATATGCATTTCTTGCTACTGGAATACAAAACCCCCTTACGTTCTTCTTACTAAACTAGTAATTTCTATCATTTTTGTGGATTATGGTCACTGGCCATTACATAAAAATTTGACCAGGCTACAACCTGCTTAGTTTTGAGGGCCATACAGTGTGTTCATAGAACCCCTTCTATACTCACTGCAGTACAAAAGACATTGCAAATGTAGTTTTTGAGATGGAAAAAAAACTGATTCAAGATATGCAACCACACTGCTTCCTGTAATCCCAAGTCAACACTAATACTGGGTCTGTCTGCTGACTTTTGCAGTGTGACTTGCCACAGGATGGGTGAGGACACATACACCTGCCTCAGGGCAGGGTGATACACTCAGGTGGAGGATCTGTCATTAATATATCCTTTAGTCATGAAGCAGCTTTTAATGTCCTGCTTTTTCATTCTCTCTTAATAAAATCTTTTTAACTGGCTATGCTGCAGCCAACCTCATGCTGGGGGGCAGCAAGGGGAGCAGTACCATTTTCTTTTGATAAAAAACTGTTGTTTTCATTGTACTGATAGTAATTTAGTCTTTCCATGTGTCTGTTGAAAGAGCAAGTGTTACTCTTAAATTCTACTTCAGAAAATGGCTGCTAAAATACATGCCAGAAGCAACAGGATCCATAATTCTGGTTAAAGAGGTCAATGTCTTATCCCTTAGCTTAGCATATATATCGGTTTTAGGATAGTTGTGCCAGGCCAAAGGAGTATTCTTTCTAGTTGGCTCCATTTTTGTTTCTGTCCTTTCTTGCTGCTGGGATTGTTGAAAAGTACCTTTCTGACCTTTTGAATAAATTAGGATCTTGCTTCTTTTTTTTCAGTTCTGTCTATATCTGTGAACTGTCTATGAAATCTTTCTACAAACACCCCTCTTGTTGCTGTTGCCCTTGCTAAGGTGGAGGTTGTGGTTTGGCCATTTGCAGTTCTTGGGAGTGAAGTACAATAAAAGACTTTGTAGAAGCCACAAGAATCACTGTCACTCAAAAAGAATACTTGACAAGTCCCATATTACCCACCTTGCTTTCTTAAAAAACTCTTCCTCTGACATCTTTTGGCATTTTCTTTGCGGACATATATCAAATAAGAGGCCTTTTGATGTACTTTGGTAGCAATTTCTTTTGGTGTCTCACAATATTCCTAAGAGATCTCCACATCCCCATGCTGGTATGTGTGGATCACTTGGTGGCTTGGATTGGAGACCTGATGTGAATTCAAAATAACTTTGTCTAAAGTGACCTGGCCTGCCATGTGTCCCACTGCATTTTGCATGAATGAATGGCTCTGCGTCTGAATGCAGTATTAATCACATTATGTGCTCAACATTACTGCTTGTCAACACTTAGAGGAACCCATTTCCAGGTTGGGATAGAACTTAATGTACCAGTAATTAGACTGACGTGCACAGAAACTTCTTTGTTTACACTAAGCTAGTGGGACGTTCTCCTTCTCTACTGCCAGCCCCCCTTTTCAGCCAAAAGCTGTAACAAACAGTAGTGGGATGAAAGCATGAAGGTCTCCATTGTTCTAACTACCTTGTAGCATTGGTATTTCTTTTGTACCATCAGAAATACATATTATTTGCTTTTTCTTAAAACCTCTTCTTTACTTACCATTTTCTTAGCTTACTATAAAAACAAACAAACAAAAATGCATTGATATATAAACTTTATAAACTTTTTTGGCTTTTTTTTTTTTTTCTGGCCTGGTTTTGTTCACAGATCCTTCGGAGTGAATGAGAAAGTTACCACTAATTTACTAGGAGCTAGGCTTTCAGTCATCCACCAGTTGCAGAGAACTGCCAGAAAGATTTACAAATTTGTTACTAAGTCTTTTGAGTACAGAATTGATTCAATTAAAGAAATCTATGCTTCTCTGCTTATGCTCAACAGCACTTTGCTGAGGGGTAAAAGAATTACACAGATTGATCAGCACTAGCAGAAAGAGCATAGGTAATTCCTAATGTTAATATTATGATGAAAAACTGTTCCAGACTGTTTGATCTCCATATTTTCCTATGGGTTCTTGAAGTTTTTCTGCTTTCATAGTTCCCATGTAGAAGATAGGTCCTTTATGGAATAAACCTTTTGTGTAAGTATAGTCACTTGTCTTTCACTATGCTCTTCCCAAAGTATTCAATTTTTTTTTGCCAAGAAGTCTTCATTTGAAAAAACCCCGAACTTCTTTAACCTCATGCCCTTGTAGATACTTGAGGTTCTCTTCTTAGAACAAAAGGCTTTTACGTACAGTAGAATACCAGTAAATTGTAAAGCATTTGACCTGTGATGGAGAAATGGTGTTTGAAAAGATCTTCAAACACACCAAACAAGAAAAAGAGTGACAAAAAATTCCATAAACCTTTGATGTGTAGGCTTTCTTTGGGAACTTTGGTCTCTTAACATGAAAGAGGAGATCAGGTGCTACATATATGTAACTAATACAGAATTGATTCCCCAAAATATTACTGAAGAATTTCTCTTCATAAAGAAAATAAATGCAGAGCTTAATGGATGTGTTCTTGGAAAGCCTAGTCCATGTACATAAATATTATTCCACAGTTTTAAGTATGAATCACAAATTAGGTGTGTAGACTGTGTTAAAATTAAATACTATATTTCTAATACATTTGTCATGAGATAAACAATGTTAAAATTTATTCTTCTATGGTAATTGGTAAGCAATTTTAAGGAAAAGGATGTAGCATTGCTCCAGCTGTGGTAGATGCAGGTTTTTCCCTTGTAGTTGCAGATTTTATGGTTCTAACCAAACCACAGCAAAGTTTTATAGCATCCTACTAAACTCAGAACATCTGAGGCTGCTGGAAGCCCTGGAGTGCTCGGTCTCCTGAGACAGGGGCAGGCTGTGGTGTAGTCTGTGCTTTTTCAAAATGTGCAGCTGCAGCCCAGCAGTCAGCTCATCACTGCCAGGGCAACCATGCTCATGGAACAGGGAGAGGTTTTGCTCAACTGCACCAGTGAAGTACAGGAACTGGGAAGGGATTATAAAATAAATTAGTTGCTGAAGAAGCAGCAGTAAAGTAGGATGTTTCTAGCTAACGACAGAGAAATCTAGATAAACATCACCAAAATGTGCTGAGGATTTAAATTCATTGATTTTTCCCTCTAACCAGTTCTTTGTTGTGTACTTTAAAGAGTTTTACTGGTGCAGCTCAACAGCTTGTCAGTGCTTGGTATCCCTCCTTACCCAAATGACAGGAGGTTGAAGGCTTTTTAAAGTGCTGAATGGCATCAGGCTTTGCCTAAGAAATTCTGAATATTTAGTTGTTGTTCTGCAGAGATGTGCTCAGGTGTTTCCTCCATATTTTTGGAAATACCTGTATAGCTGGAGTGAAGCTGAAAAAAAATCAATCTCCAACTAAATTATAAATGCCAAGGAATCTGGCATTATGAACCCAAACCTCTCAGATTTTGCCTGTTACTCTGACAAGGCAATTGATAGAAGCATGATCTCGCTCATCACATCGGCAGTATGATGAGAGCTGCCCTCTCACCATCCTACATTCATTGACCTTTTCATGGGTTTTAGCTCAGATTATCAACAGTGATGACATATCTCACCAGAAATCCTCAATCTCACATTTAAAAGACTCAATAGATGCAACTTTCTGGAGAGAAATGTGAACCAAAATCAGGAAAATGAAAGCCTGAAGACTAGAAATATTAAGACAAGGCAGTAAAAACAGAAAAACAGAGAGGGGAAGGTTTTGCTTTTACAAACAACCCTGCTTGTGTAACTAGAAATGCAATGAGAAGAGCCAATATGGTGAGCTACTCCTAGTACATATACTTTTGCTTATTTCTCACAACTAGACAAGAGTACCTAGTCTCAGTGCTATCAAAAAAATCAATGCCAATAAATTAATAGAAAGAAGGACATTTTGTCTCTAGTTGACTTGTGTAAGAATTTTCATTTCTTAGTTTTATTCACCTATTAATGCATGGGTATTTTACTGAGAGCTGAAAACAACCATAAACTGGTTATTAATGTGACCAAAAGGGGGCTATGACACACATGAATAAAGAGATTGTTTCAGATACAAACCTGTCGTTTGAAGATTGAATACAAACTCAGGAAGGATTTGACGGTTGTGAGGTTGTGTGCAAACCCTCAGGGTTATTTGATCATAGTGCTTTAAAGATCTCAATTCGAGATTTGTTTGCTCAGAAGAAAAGTGATACCTTACCTCTGACCAGAAGGGAACTGCTGTATTGCCAGAGCTACTCCCAAGGATAAGAACCCACAAAGGCAAGGAAATGTATTGGATCATGGAGGTTTGGACAGCCTGCTTTATGCCAATATTACATTCTGACCAGGAAACACTATATATTTGATAGGATTTGTTTAAAGACCACAAAATGATGCTCACTCAGGTGTTGATGAAAATATTTTGGAGACCATATAGAAAGTTGTTTAAGGACTGAGAAGTGTATGAGAAAATTTTAAGACATTAGGTACTAGCCAATGAACAGGAGCATGGAAGGGTCTTTAAGGCTTATTGCAACCTGTCAAAACCCTCCAGACCAGACAAAGCAAAAATGTTATTGCTACTAGTGCAGGAAATATAGATTCCTAAATCAAATATGAATTAACTTATTTTCAGAAGGAGAGTACTATCATCATTATAGTATGTAGCATCCAAAAATTTTTTTATGAGGTTTCATGTTTGATGTTTTTCCATCACTGAGGGAAGGTGTCATGCCACAGCCCTACTCCTGCTGGCATTTCTGGAGGTAATGGCTTTGCTTACTAGCATGCATAATCAAAGATGTACATGCCAAGAAGCACTGGACCTGCTGTGCATTTCTGCACTGCCTTTCTGTCTCTGCTCAGTAAATTCAATAATTTCAGGAAAGGGTACACTTCATTGTTAGTGATTTACTGGTTGCTGTGCTATATAAAGAATGTATATGAAATAGATTTATTTGGATATGTCCTGTACAAGTAAAGGAAAGAGTCTGAGATATGCTGACAGATGGTGGTTAAGATTTATCTATTGCCATTTCTCAAAATCTCCCACTCCTACTAGGAAAGATGGCAATGAGAGCAGGCCCAAGCGCAGAAGGCATTTTCATGTTATTTTCACTATCCTGAAATAGTAGTCTTATAGCAAATTTTACTAACCTCACAAGTAATTTGTTTTTGGAATGTGGAAAGTACAGCATAGTGTTCGCTGATAGTCATATTATAGTGTTCGTGAATTTAAGTGATTTAATCTGAGGTAGGAGTTTAGACATATGATTTTTTACTCCTTTTAATCTTCAAATCGTGAATTTAAGTGATTTAATCTGAGGTAGGAGTTTAGACATATGATTTTTTACTCCTTTTAATCTTCAAATAATAGTTAAAAAGTGGTGGCTAAATGCCCACAGAAAAGCCCCTGTGATTTAGACCCCAACTGACATTTAGAAAAGTAAAATACAGTTTAGTGATTAACTTGTTACAAGTATTTGCATGTGGCCATCTGAACGCTTAAGAGGCAGGTCTGTGCGAAAATAATGACTTTCAGCATGGCCAAGTGCAAGGTCCTGCACCTGGGTTGGGCAATTCCAATCATAAATACAGGCTGACTGAGGAATGGATTTAGAGGAGCCCTGGGAAGAAACACCTGGGGATGTTTGTGGATGAATAGCTCTACACGGCGGCGTTGCAGTCCAGAAAATCAAGCACATTCTGGGCTGCATTAAAGCAGCAGGATCAGCAGGTCAAGGAGGGTGATTCTATCCCTCTGCTCTGCTCTTGTAAGACTGCCCCTGGACCACTGCATCCAGATCTGGGATCTCCAGGGCAAGAAAGATGTGGACTTGATGAAATAAGTCCAGAGTAGGGCCACAAAGATATTAAGGGAGCTGGAGAATCTTTCAAATGAAGACGAGATGAGTTGGGGCTCTTCAGCCTGGAGCAGAGACGAGTCCAGAGAGGACTTGTAGCACCTTCTGATACCTTAAGGCAGCTACAAGAAATGTGGAGATTGACTTTTTATAAGGGCAAATTTGACAGGACAGGGGAAATGGCTTTAAGCTGAATTAGGGTAGGCTTAGATAGGATATTAGGAAGAAACTCTTTACTGTGAGGGTGGTGATGCACTGGAACATGTTGCACATAGAAGCTGTGGATGCCCCATCCCTGGAAGTGTTCAAGACCAGGTTGGATGGGGCTCAGAGCAATCAGGTTTAGTGGAAGGTGTTCTTGCCAATGGAAGGGGGGTTTAAACATTAAAGGATCTTTAATGTCTCTTCCAGCCCAACACATTCTATGATTCCACAATTCTATGTTTTTTTATTAAAATATAATTTTAAAGCTACTTTTCTTATTAAAAATTATTGGAGAGGAAAGATCTGAAAAAAATTAGGAAAAGGGGAATGAAATCAAGGTGGCCACAGGGCTATCAGAGCTGTTGTGGGTGGAGTGGAGCCAGGCACAGCCCAGAGGAGATGTAGACTTAGACACCAAACAATCTTTGTACACCACAGACACATCTGACAACTCCAGGTCCCTTGTCTTTGGTCCAGAGCTGGCATATGCTGGCCTTCCCATGGCAGTCTCCATGGAGAGGAGCCATCATATTCTCTCCTTCAAGTATCTGCTCATACAGTTACATCCATCCTGCTTCTTTTTCTTGTAAGTCCACAGTACATTTCTCCTTGCCATTACTATCCAGAGTATTAAAACAAAGATAAAACAGGAAACAGAAAATATAAATGCACATTGTCATAGTAACACTTTATATCTCTGTGTGTGTGTGTGTGGATATGCATTTCATAACCCAATGTGTGTTTCCTCCTTAGCTGGAAATCAAGGCAGCTGTGCTGCTAGGTATTCACAAAGCTGTCTGTGTGGAAAAAAATATTGTTTTTACACTGTGATTGGGTACACTTACAGTCCCTAAGCTTGAAGGCTGTCAGAATGTTTTTCTCTTCATCTGTTTAGTGATTATCTAAATACTGATTTGCATTTAATAAAAAGAATTCTCTTTTTGTCCCAAGAGGAAGGACAGCCAACAGATGGATCACAAGAAATGTCCTTAACCACTTAGGATATTTTGATATCTTTCTGAAGATTGCTTCATTATCAATGAAATGAAATTTCTTCTCTGCTTGTCTGGCAACTTAGATTATTTAGAGAAAACTATTACTATGACAAAGATACTATGAAATGTAAGTTTTTGAGCAACTGATTTATAATGTTCTTGAGATGCTTTATGTTAGCACTTATTAGAAAAAAAAATAATATTTTAATTTTCTTCTTGTGTACCATTTATGTAGATATTTTACTCAAAGATAAAGGCTTCAAATTTTCAGTTCAAATACTGATTTCATGATAACAATAAAATTCCCATAAAGTAGTCCAGATGGAATCACTTTAGACACTTTGTTAGATTTTCTTTTTTTTTTTCACTTTATTTTGCCATAAACCCTAAACCTTTATTACTGAAACCAGTTTGTACAGTAAAGAAGAATGGATTCCACAAACCTCCCAAGTTACACTTATATCTGATAAGACAACTGAAAAATCAGTAATCTATGAAAATTGTAATGCATACTGAAAGACTGCAGTTGATTTCTCTCATTGCCTAAATAATGACAATAATAGCCATTCAATTCCAACAAAAGATGTGTAAATTCACCACAAAATTACTTCTGGAAACTACAGATAAAATAAATTAAGATAAATAAGAAATTGTTTTTAAGCCGTTATAGAAGTAACCATTCTGCCAATTAAAGGGTGTGGCTCTGCTTTGAGGTCAATAGCTACCTAACCAGGTACACAGATGATTATTTAGGGTAATTCTTTATTCTCTACTCAACAACAGGTATAAATTTGACTTAATTCTTTGTGTTAATTGTTTTCATTTCCAAGTTAACATACTACTAAATAGTGATACCTACAATGGAGTACCATGATGCTTTCATAGAAGATGGAAGAAAACCTTAGACTGGATGAAAAAGAAATCTGAAAGAACATTTAGCTATGTCTAGGTATACTTCTCTTGAGCATGAAGTGGAAGCAAAGTAAAATCTTCCTAAAATATTCTTGAAAATATATTTAAGTATCCCAGAACAATTTACAGCCACATGGTTGCCCCATGTCCTTCATGATTTCCATAGCCACCAGGCAGTGTGCTGCTACAGGGCAACTGCTGCTTCCTCCACTCCTTTGTTTTTGATAAGAAGTTGCTAAAAAACATCATACCTGTTTTTAACATTCATCCAGCTCTAATAAACAATGATATCAATAAAGACTGTCAAAAGTTGAGTGTAACATGCTACGTAGAAAAAGGCGTCTGAATAAAAACCAGAGCTCCAAGCTTGGATCTTTTTCCAGACCTTTAGTCAGGGACTGTGTATTTCCTCACTAATGTGCTGTAACAGTTGGATCTTTATTATGGTCTGTAACCACAGACTTTTTGGAAGACACATGTGGTACTGCAGGAGAACTAAAGCATTGTCTCAGCTCCTGCTGCCAAACAAAGTTGTTCTTGGCATCAAGTCACTTGCATGTGAACAGTGATTGAAACTGCTGTCCAGAGTCAGAGGTCTAAGATGAAACATAGAGTGCTGAAAAGCTTAAGAGCTAGACAGAAGGCTCTTCACTTTTTGAAGGACTAGTTGTGTGTCAGGATTTTTGAAAATACTATTTTCTGCTCTTTATGTGAAATTCCAGTATCTTCCAGTGAATGTATTTCAGTTCACTGCTTATATGGCCCAAGAGAGGAAATTATCTAAGCAAGATGCCTCTGTAGTCTTTCAGTTTCAGACTTAATTTTAAACTAGTTTCACTCTTTTTGAAGGTTTTAATTTTGCAAGTCTATAAAAGAATATGCTTAACACATTCTTTCAGATAAATTTATTGAGGTTTTACTTCCTTCCAAAACATTTAGGGTAGATTTTACATAACAGATGTAAAATGGCTAAATGGTTAAATGTAAAATTCTATTATGGCCACTTTAATATCAACTATCCTTGCAGGACGGCTGCAGACCAAGGTTTATTATCATGATATTTATTGCCTCTATACCTGAAGAATCTCTAGGCACTATATAGGCTTCAACCCCAAAGTTGTGACCCAGGCAGTTTACTTATGTGTCTTGGACAGGTCTGTGAACAGGCTTTGGCTTTTGGTTTGTGTCTGAAATATTTGTAGCTAACTGAAGCATTCAGTAAAGTTCTTCTCAGGTAGATACCAGAAGTGTATTTTCTTACCAGCAGCTATAAAAAGATGTACGCATTATTAGAGACATATTATGGAATTTCTTCACTGAGTCCAGGGAGGTACCAAGGTCACATGTATCTTCATCAAAAAATTACATTATTTTGTTGTTTTTTGGTCTTATGTACTGGTGTGAAGAAATCTCATTATCACATTCTGTGCCTGGATGATGAACTTTGGTCACTGCTCCTTTTATGGGATTTAAAAAATTTTCTATGACTGCATAATTTCCCAAGGAAAATACATTTTATTGATGACAGCAGCACTGTACTTTAAATGGCAATACACAAAAGTGCATTTATCACAGACTGGAAAGAGGCCAGCTGACAGTGATGGTAATGATCACAGTCTAAAAGCCAGCAGCAACCAATACTCCTGAATTATCCATACAGCTTGCTGTTAGCACCAGCAAACCAACCAACTGCACCCAAAAACTATTTGAATATTTATTGTTTCTATTAAGCGCCCTCACTCATAATAGCTTTTATGAAAGTATGTTAGGTTTTTGTGATGCACTTTGATTTTTGTGATTTTTTTCTACAGGTCTAAAATATTCTTGTGTTTAAAGCCTTGCATAGGAGTATTTGCAATAAAACAAAATAAATAAAGAGTTTAATACCTTTTATTATAACGGCACAAGGGATACTCACATTCTTTACACTCTATTTCTCTCAGTCTCTGTAATTATGTAATATTGAGTCTATTGTGATTTTATGTGAAAAAAGGAACTAGAGATATTTTACTGTCCTCATTTTAGTCATTGTGATATTTTATTGGCAAAAGTCTACTCATACAAAACATTACTTTCTGAAAGTAATGCACACAATATTGCCGATCAAGTACATGAAAGAGGAATAGTGACTTTACTGGTATTAAATGAGGACTAATATATTTTGCATTCTTCATGTTTATTGCTTTGTCTCATTGTGAATGCATGGTCACTGAGTGCTCTGAATTTTAAATGAAATCTTAAAAGCCGATCAGCTTTGCTTGTGGTCTGTTACAGTACTCCACAAAACCAAATCATCTAAACCTGCAAGCAGCAAAGAGGAACCCTGAGTCCTACAGTCAGCCCTTGATGGTTTGCTCTAAATCTCACAGTTTAATGTGCCTTTTTTTTTTTTTTTTTTTTTTTTTTTGTGTGTGTGTGTGTGTGTGTGTGTGTGTGTGTGTGTGTGTTTGGATGTAGATATGCAAGTATGAAAGGAAAAGCGAGGAGAACAACTGAGAACTAGACTTAACTGGACCTCTCCATTGATGAATGAATGGAATGAAAAGAAGGATTTTTATGCACAAGTGAGAAGAGGGGTAATGTTTCTTCCTCTGGTCAAGTACAACCCACATTGTGCTTATAAGCTGCCCCATGAAAGGAATGGGGTAAACACAAACAAAATGGGTTAAATTATAAAAATTATAAACTTGTCTCTAGGAAAAAGACAGAAATGAACAAACAAACAAAATGTGTGGGCTGGGCCCATATCTAATATGGAAAAACATAATTATTCTAGTGCTTAGGATGCGCATCCTTGGCCACTCATTTAAATTTTAGCTCCATGTTTTCCTCTGCATGAAGGTTAAGATTTTGATAAAGGCCTTGGCAGGAATGAGCACTTATGCTTAGCTTTTTTCACTGCAGCTAGATTAAACCCGGATTATGTATCTCTGCTTTTCTCCTGTCACATGTGTAATGGGTGGTAGTATAACATCTCCACCTATGCTGGGTCCATGCCAGGCTGTCCTCAGGAAAGTACGTATACATGTGTGCCCTAAACTCCCAGGTGATGGGAGGGATGTGCTGTGAGGGATAGGCTTGGATTGACAGTGACAAAACCTTTCCTCTCGCATCTGCAACGTGAATTGTGTCAATGTTTTAAATATACGTACTATATACATAGTCTTATCTCTAATCAACAGAGGTTGAAAAGAAGTGTGGCACTTAGCCTACTTTTTGTTCTCCTTAATTCTTAGCAGAAGGATGAGAGTGGGAGCTGCTGCAGTCAAAAAATTCATGATGTGAATATATTTGCTGAGATATAAATGAGTATAAATGGGTTTAAAACTCATGAGAGCATCAAAAGACAGTGGGTCGCATTTTTGTCTCAAGTGAGAGTGACTGAGAAGAAACTGTGCCAGTCAGTGAAAGTGCACAGAAGGGATGAGTCTTGGTGTACAAATGTCTTCTGCCAATTTTCACTATCTGCACTTTAATGCAAATCCAATATATAGTCACCTTATGAAAACCCTGGCCAATGTTTCCTCTGTGAGCAGAAACTGAGATGTTACATGAGACAAGAAGTGACTACCACCATTTTTTACATTCGGCACATATAGTTAACTTCAAAACTTGTGGCTTTCATTATTTTGAACAAAAACTACCTCTTTAGAGAATAGACTAAAAGCTCTAACATGTTTTCTTTTAATTCTAGGGCTACTTGATATATACAAACTTTATTACTCAAGCTTAAAAAGTGAACCTTTTAAAAAACATACCCATGCACATATGCTCACACATACACACACACTCACACATTTTAATTACTTTGCATTTCTTAAATAAATATTTCATAAAATTAATTCCTGCAGGAAAATGAAGCTGTTATTTTGCTATTGTTGTGCATCCAGAGGCTTTTACTGACAGTGTATCTTTTTCAGAGTCCTGAATTCTCATTCAGCAGACAATAGGAAACAATGCACTGATAGCAATCCTGCTGTTTTAATAAAAACTTAATGTCCTTTCTTTCCCCCTGCACTTACAGAATTTTCAAGTAATTTTTTTTTCCCTGAATGCTACTGGTCATCTAGCAAACATCTAAATCATATTGTCTTAATTCTTGGAGAAAGGTGTTGAACAATTTCACTGTTATAAAGGTGAGTGCAGACTGGACAAGTAGCATGTTTGTAAGTCTTTAACAGTTAATCACAGAGAAAATGTTTGTGGGGCATCCCTGGTACATGGGTCTGTCAAATGCTTCACTGTACCTTTGGAAAAAGTTAATCAAAGGCAGCATAGCAAATTAGAATGAGATGTATTGTCAAGATTCTCTTTTTCTTTCTCTCTTTTCCTTGTTGCAGTTGTTGTTGCATGTAGCATCTATTAAGATCCTGGTTTTCACAGAATAGCTTTTTTCCTTACCTAAGGAGTGCATTAGTTATGTCAAGACCTACCATACATGTTTTTGAGGTGGCTAGAAAGGACATTATTTTGTTGACTGAAGTGGTTTGCAAAAAACTATCAAAACAGTCTCCTTATACATTCCTTCCCTAAAATATAATTTAAGTTATCTTAGTCTTTGAGATATTGATGAAAAACAGGTCATTGATTTCAGAGGCCTGAAGTGGAGCTCTCTCCAAGCAAGGAAAGGCAGAATTTTTTTTTTTTTTTTTTTTTTTTTTTTTTTTTTTTTTTTTTTTTTTTTTTTTTTTGCAGCCCACATGTTTTTCAATGTGTGAATGTGTAATACAGACCACAGATATATACCTGGTAGGTTTTTATTCAGGTATTGTCTCAAGGTCAAGCATATTTACCTTTGATTTATGCAGGTAAATCCACCATGCTGACAGCTCATAGCCTACTTGCAGCTAACAAAATTCAGAATGTGGCTTCATTCACTGTATTTTAAAATAATATGATAGCTTGTAGGCTTTATAAAGTCCAAACAGAGACTGTCCCTGATTACCAAGTGTGGAAGTCTCACACCTTTACCCAAAAAGCAGCTGAAACAATAAAATCTCATGGCAATGTTCCACCAGGGTGAAAATCTCTTTATTAAAAACACAGTCCTGGGCTGATTTGACACCCTTTTTCAGTGAAAGTTTTCCAGTACTCTTTTTGAGCAAGGCTTCAGTATTCCATCTCTACATAATAAGAAATGAGGTTATGCAAAGAAAATAGAAGCAAATAACCTTGAGGAAATTTTAATTAATTTTGAGAGCTGGGTCTGGAGATTGTTACTCCATTTGTCCAAATTGCATTTTTTTCCTCAAGTTACTGAGCTCCAGGCAGAAACAAAGTGCTGCTGCGGTCTGGGACCAGCATCTCCTGATATCTAGTTTCAGAGTCAGAGTTTGAAGAGGTCATTCCAGACCACCCCCAGGAGCTGAACTTCACCTTCTAGTGTGTTTCCTAGCACTTTATGTACAGTGGCTCCTGCTTGGAATTGCCTAATGAATGGTCTTACTACACATGGTATCTGCCATTATATGAACAACAAATTTTTTTTTCACTGATTTACAAAGATTAATATTCACAATTCATTGAAAATAATACAGAGAATCATAGTTCTGGGAATAATTCAGTTTTAAAGATGCTAAAATATAGAGTACTGTGACTAGTTGAAATTTCAAATAATATGAGATCTAAATTTTAAAAACTATCATACTCCGCTCCTGGGCAGGTATGTTGATTATTCTTGATTTTTCTTGATTGGTTCAATTTTTAATGCATGAAGTTGCTTTATTTTTTTTGCAAAACCTTTGTTATTTCAGGTTATACCTACATTGACCAGGCTGAGTGACTCTGTAACTTGTGTAACTCAGGCATTTAATATAAGAGTTTTATCAGAAGTTTGTGGTACTTAAAGATATAACTGTTTCCAGGAAACTATATCAGTTTTCCAGCCAGACACCAGAAGAGTTCCAATCAAATAAACATCTGACAGTGGCAATTAAAAGACCTTAGTAAGTCTATAAAAATAATTGCATCTTTTGTTCAATCTTTCCCTGAAAGAAAAAGGATAAATTGGACAGTCTTAGTATCATTATTGTTTTGTTTAAGACCTCTTTTCCTCCATATTCCATAATTTGAAATTTATTGGATTGAAGTGGCAATGGACCAAGATGGAAGTTGGCTTTCCTGATAACGCATTCGAACAACAGCAAAAGGGAAATGTGGCTATTTAATTGTAACCAGTTCAAAGGATCAGATTTTTTGTGAGGGTCAGAGTGGTAAGTCCTGGCTTCTCCCCTCCCTCCCCCCTCCACCTCCCCCCAAAAATATAAATTAATCAAGGAGTTGGAAAGCACAACCTTACTCAAAATAAAACTATGAAACTAAGAAAATTGTAGGTCAGTACACTCACACCTACTCCTACGAAATCATTGGATAGTTTACATCAAGTTTTCTCCTGAAATCTTCCTTCTAAGGAGGTTGAGGAGAGCAGTTGCAGATACCTACAGAAGACTTGCAAGGAGGGCTTTGCATGCTACTACTAATCAGCCAGAGGACTTTATTATTATTGTATGTAAATGCTCAGAAATGGTCTGAGCCTTGCACAGAAAGGATATTATGAGTCAAGCAAAGAAACGCTGAAAAAAGACTCTGAAAGTCCAGCAAGAGGGGACAAATTTTTTTATGTGTTCGCACACAAGAGGATTTCTTTTTTCAGCTAGAGGATAGAGAGGGCATCCTCAGAGTTTTAGCCCAAAGAAATTGTTCAGGATTTAAGAACTGTCCTTTTAAAGCTGCCTTGTTAATGATAACAGCCAGCAGATAATACACATTAGTGACTTCAGCTTAGACGGCTGGGATTTGAATGTTCCACTGCCGCATATCACATATCCTTTTCAAGAAAACTATTCATATAATGGAGATTTCTTTCATTTTCTTTTTATTTTTATTTTTTCCTTCCTTTTTTTTTTTTTTTTTTTTTTTGGATTTGGGAAGTGTTATCAAACTGGGACCTCTTAATTTAAAAGGATTCATTTTTTCTTTCTAAACCTTGTTAAGGAGTGTAAGAATAACACAATGTGAAACTGATTTCCCCTAAAAGATAGAACAGCAATGTAATGAAAATGAAGTGGTGGTGTTGCAGATTGTAATCCTTCTGAAGAATAAAAAAGCCAGAGTTGAAAGTGAAACACTGGCACATGTTGCCTAAGATGAAAATTACTGCAAAAGGTATTGGTATTTTGACCTAATGGAAGATGTAAAGAGAATGATGAGGTTACATGACCTCACATTAGATTTCAAATCAGTGCTGTCTTAAAGGAGCATTTTGTTGTCAGCAGCTGTCTACCAATTATACTATTTAATGAAATACACACCCGAAACCAGTGGTCTCTCTTCTTTCTCCCTTTCAATTAAAAAAAAAAAAAATCAGAAGAAAGGCCTGAACTTTGAGTATGTTTTGGGTGGATTTAAAGTAAGCTAATTTGAAAAGATAGTAAATAATCCTCCACCATTCAGTCACTGGTTTTACATTCCTCTGCAATTATCTTTAAGTATTTTTAAGCATGCTTAATATGTAGAGGTTTTTTCTTCCTTAACTACTTTATGCCTAGATAAAAATGACATTTCTGAAAGGAAACTTAAGTCATTATTCTTTGCCTTTGGGGATGTGTTCAAGGAGATGTATGAATTGTTCAGGAATTGTAAGTGCCAGCCAATGCAGATTTTCACTGTGCTTCCCTGCCCTGCATGCTCCCACTGCTTCAAAGTAAATAGCTGCATCCTGTCAGCCACCACTTGATCAATGTCTTTGTGGTAACACAATAAGCTCCATGAAAACACAACGAGAAAAGATGAAGGTGATTAATCCTGGTGTAAAAACTGCAATAGGAAAGAGGTGAGGGGATAAAAATAAACTCATACCTTAGGATCCCATGGTTGTGAATTTGTGCAAGGGATTGGGCTGACACTTCAAGTAAGAGGTGCATACTCTGTTTTATCCCCACACTTAAACATCAACCTTTTTATCTTATTAGCAGTTACTTCAAGTCTCTCTGTAAAAGGAAAAAGTCTTTGCAGCTCATTTTTCTAAGGCACTTAAGGATCATTACTCTAGCACTAAGGAAAATGTTTTATTCATTTTGCCACAGACCAATTTCTTTGCTAAGACTTTTGTAACAAAATGCTGCACAGCTTAGCAGAGGTGTGATTGATTAAGCAAGAAGGAACAGAATTGGGGCATCCTGATGAAATTTTCCCTCAGTGTACTCAGTTAACATCAATCAGTTTTATTTGGGTAGTAACACTTGAATAATAAGTAGGTGATTTCATCCATCGGAGAAAAAAGGGTTACAATACCTTTAGGTTAATATGACCTGAACATTTTTTTCTTGAATAATTTATAACGGTTAGTGATTGTCTGCCTCTTCACAATTGTCTTCTTTGTTCTTTGCTGGGGTGCTATCCATGCAGGCAGCATTGGTCTGAGGCAGAAAGACATGATCCTCTGAGAATGAGTGTAACCAGTAGCATAGATGCAATTTGTGCAAGCACAGTTAGGCTGTGTCCTCAGACAAAAGTACCATTTTAACAAAGCCCACACATAATCAGTAGAACAGCATCTGGTCCAGAGTTGCAGAGCCACAGGTTTGATGGCCAGAGTTGTCCTGCTACAGCCTTGGACCAGCAGCTGCTTTCCCACTGCCTGCAGGTGTGCCCTGACTGCTAAATCCGGGTCTGCACAGAGTTGGGCCCTGCCTAGCTCATCTGTGAACATGTCCTGTACCCAGTATCAGCAGACATGCTTGTTTTCCTCTGCCAAAGAGCTTTTTCAAGTACCATATCCACTTGGAGTGGAAAAGACAGAATTGCCTGTAGCTGAGAAAAATATTCCGTAGATTCCTTTGGATACCTATCAAAGAGAGAAAAAAGCTGCCTGATTCTTAAACTGAAGTGTAACTTTCTAGCCTGAAATCAACAAACACATCATTACAGAAGTTAGTGATCCCCTTTTCTTTGCCAAAAGGCTGGTCAGCTACTGGGAAAGGCTAACTGTCAAAGTGGTTGAGTCCTTGTCCCTAGAAGCTTTCAAAAGCTGTGTAGATGTGGCACTTAGAGACATAGTTTATTGGTGACTAGGGTGGTAATGAGATTCATAATTGTCATCCACATAGAACAAAGCAAAGTGTTTTGATTTAAATTTTTAGATTTATAAAGTGATAATTCTACAGAAAACTTGTATAACGATGAAATTTCAATTATTGTGTCATGTCTCATCATGTAAAGTAAACAAGTGGTTTTCTGCAGGTCATCAAAATCCAGGGCTCATTTTGATGCCTTTTTGCCCTTCTCATCTTTGAGTATTCCAGTCAACCTGCTAAAATATGTTTCTATCTTGAGTTTAGCTGGCTTTTAACACCTTGTAGCATCAGTGGACTGAAAAAAAAATTCTTGGATATTTGGTTGAGAATGTAATACAATTTGGATTGAATGTACTCTGGACCTCTTTAGGTGCACCTGGGCCAAAAGAGAATTGATTTGTTTTGGACAAATGTGTAAAATTATATAATGAGCTGATCTTTGTAGCAGAACTACATGGCTCATTCTGAGGTGCAGATTTCCCTGTGATAATATATTTCTAAAAAAAAAAATAGAGAGTAAAAGGTAACCAGATCACATCAGTCAGAGTAGCCTAACTGAGCCAGGAATGTGTCATCTTGAATTTCCTTCCTGTCAGAAACACCTTATATTATCAGCAAAGAGGAAAACCTATTACCATTACTTTTATATTTCTACATGATATAAAAGAGAGAGAAAGAAAAAAAATCCTTTATTATATATCCAGTTAAAAGTCTCCACTGGACCAAAAGGAATTTTCTTCACCTCATGAAACACAGATTTAAAGAGCTACATTCAAGCTGCTGTTACTATCATTGTCTTGCTCCAGAAAAATGTCTGACAGCTGTTAGAAGGAAAACAGCTGTGTGCTGTAAAGACCTATCCACAGGACTTGTCCTGATGACAGTGGATACCCGATATCCATTGGCTCAGTCTTTTAAACTATTTCATATATCAGTCAGGGGGGCAGGGAAAATCTGCTGCTGCGAAACCTTATCTTGTAGAACATATAGATCATGATACACTCTGCTCAGCAGAGAGGCCACACACAGCCACCCACATGCTGTGCAATTGGTGCCGCTGTGAAATGGAGGGACAAAGAAGCTTCCCTGGCTGGGTGAGAAGAGTGATAGGTATCCTTTGGGCAGCAGTGGGGATCCAAAACTCTGTTGGGATGAGCAGGATGATGTTTTACCAATCTTGCCTTTGAGTTTTAACACATTGCCAGAGACACCTGGGTGAATTCTGAATGATTTTGAAAAATGTGCGCTCTAATTCAGATAATGAAATGACCACCAGAAGAATCAGGTGCAACAGATGGAAAAACTAACTGTGCACTATCTCATCTCATCCCTATTCCTCAAGTAGCTCTGAGGCAATTGGACCTTTTTGATGCAAGGTTTCTCTTTTATTTATGTGTGATTTTCTCATTGCTTATACCACTGATACAGGTATCTGATGGACTTGTGTGCTACAAAAACCTGTGACTACTGCTTGTGATAGTGATGTACTAGAGGTGACTGAGGCAGTGCTTTGAGGTGAGCTGTGGGACTATTTCCTTCTTTTGCCCAGGATGGATTATCTGCCTGCCCACCAGCCACAAGGGGCAGTGCTCTTACAGTCTCTTCTGGAGCACTTACAAGAAAGAAAAACATGTAAGTAACTGAATTAAGGATCTATTCCTTGTTTTTTTTAAATCAACTTGTGTATTTCTTTCACACTATTTCTTCCTCTGCTTTGTAATAGAACATCAAATTTGAGGGTATGGTAGATACATAAGGGCATAGTAAGCTGACCTGGAGATGGCAAGAGTTATTATATAGGCTCCTGGTGGAAAGCCATAGGGTAATAGGTTTATTTGAATCCCAAAGAAGGGAGAATATTTAATATGGATGGGTGCCCTGTTGGGTTTCTCATTTGTATGTGCACACACGCACATAAAGATGTATAGGCACTTATGCATGTGCAAGCTATTTCTGCAGAGTCAAATGGAATTTGGATCAAGACACAAATCATCTAAAACATCAAGCTCCCTTCTTAGTCGAAAATTGACCTTTTCACAAGTTAAATGCACCTTTTCAAGTGACAGCTCATGGAATGAGAGGTAGCAGACTTGAGAAACTTGCTGACAAATGCCATCCTTGTTTTATTTCAAGGATCTAGGGCAAAGGGCGTGTTGGAAATTATTAGGCCAGAAAAAAATTGACATGTCAGACAGGCAGGCATTTAAGCTCCACAAAAGGGTTTGGGGGAAAAGATATTAATTCCTTAGAGTTATATTCTGAAACTTTGACATGTAATAATTTTTTACTCTATTGTTTTTGAATTTCAGCATAGTATGCACAGATTCTTAATGCAGTAAATTCCTCTTAATTGGAGCAGATTGGAGAATAGCTATCACCCTGATTAAGAAAAGACACCCCTAACAAGTCTGAAAAAATTGCTCTCTAAATTTTTACCTGGTAGAATTGGTTAATTTTCTCCCATGCCTGAAAGTCCACAATATTCATTGCCATAAAAGCAAACACAATCTTCAAAGTCAGGTGAAATACCCTGTTCTGTATATTAAAGATTTTTAAGTCAGAAATTTCTATAAAAAGACACTCAAATTCAGAATGTATTGTTTGCACAACTTAATTTATTTGATCGAGCCTGAATTGAATTTTTAAAATAAAAATGTGTAACCACATCTTGCATTTTTAGGCTAATTACAAAGGCAGTTAGAACTCTTTCACATGCCAGCACTTATGATTTTTAAGAAAAGGAATTTCTAGCTTCAAAGCAGCTCTATTTTTGAGGCATTTATATGCAACAATAATGTAATAAGTCACATAACAATTCAGTTACTACATAACGCTGAGGGGTTTTTGCAGTCATTTGGTTGGTTGCAAAACGGAGGATTTGTTCACTGACTTGCTAGGCAGTATCTACTTCTACACACGTTACAACATTGAAATTATTTCCCAGGAACACACTTTGACTCACTAGAAATAATATTGGGCTATGGTGCAATTAAAGTAAAATAAAAACATACTGTGAATATAGCTAAACAAAACATAAGTACAAGGTATAGATATATCAAAAACACAGCTTCCATTTAAGAAACAATGGCATCTCTAACGTTAACTTACACACTGATGTAAGAGGTGAAGAAAGCTAAATGGACTTAAAACTGTCTATTTCAACATGCACCTTGTGTTCACTTTGCATGCATGGATAGTTTGGCCAAACCATCGAGTTTGTAGTGCTTAATGCTACATCTCTAGAAAACATGTGGCTCTTTAAACCACAGCCAGATCTTCATATCAAACCTGTATGACCCTAAAATTAAAATATAGGTAACAGTTGTCTGAAGACTAATGGCATGACTCATTGTCTTACATTTGTTCATGAAAACACAATGTCTACTTCACTATATATAGTGAAAAAATGTTTGTTTGCCCTAATAATAACTTAGACTAATCCCTAGCGTTATTTACATTATATATGTAATTATGTATGGAGAATAAAATTACTCAACCAAGCACACATTAGTGCAATATATAGATACTCTGTACCATAGGAAAACTCTGTACATATTCAACTTTTTACTCTTTGTGCTGATAACAAATATTTGGCACAGAATGATTGTCCACTACGAGGAATATTGCTTTCATTTTTTCCATCACTAAATGAGAATTGTAGATTTTAACACACCATTATTAACTTATATTAAAAAAGGCCCAACTGAAGATACTGTTGTGCATTTTCTTCCAGGAAAATGATCACATTCAGTCCATCTTGACAGTTTGAGATAAGTGCAGATTAAACCTAACCTTATCTTACTGTAAACAACATTGTCTGAAGGCTTTTTGAAAATATAATCTTCATTTTCTGCTCTTGAAATTGAAGGTTACCTTCAATTGAAGGTTGGAAAATCCTTACTGATGCTGAACTCAGCAGAAGACTGGCAGCTACCTTTTGTGGCAGAGACCCGGCACACAACAGTGTGCTTGTGTATGTGGCCTCAGCCTTTTGTTTTTGTTCCTCTGTCGATGAGTTGTAGATGATTCCAGACTGAGAAGGAAGGCCCAAAACAACTACTCAGTGCTTGCACATGGTGGATATATGCATGCCCATCAAAGATGCTGTGCAGGTGTTACAGCCACATAGGCACAGGATACTTAAGGTTGGAAGAAGTCTTCAAGATCACCTAGTTCAACCATCAGCTCAGTACCACCATAATCACTCCTAAACTATTTCTCAAAGTGCCACATCTAGATGCCTCATGAACACTTCCAGAGACAGTGACTTTTCCACCGCCCTGAGCAACTTATTTCAGTGCCTGACTACTCTTTCAGTGAAAAAAAAAAGTCCAAACTGATGCAATTTTAAGGCAAATTCTTCTTGTCCTGTCACTTGAGACCTGGCAGAAGAGAATAGTTGCCACCTTCTAAAACGTCTCTGAGGCAGTTGTAGAGAGTGATGAGGTCCCTCCTCGTCTTCCTTCTCTCCAGACCAAATATCACCTCCCTCAGATGCTCTTCATGACACTTTGTTTTCCAGACTCTTCACCACTTGGTTGTCCTTATTTGGGTGAGCTCCAGCACCTAAATGCCCCTTTTGAAGAGAGGGGCCCAACACTGAACATGGGACTTGAGGTGCAGCTACACTAGAGATCAGGACTTTATAACTATGTAGATTCTGTGCTGCAGTCTGGGGCATGGTATTGTCCCTACAAAGTGACTGGGTATAATCTGCAGCCAGGTTAGAACTTGCATGAGGTTTTGAGCTTTGGCCCTGTTTTTTTCTCTGGACTGTTCTGGTTTGTGGTTTCAAACTACGTTTTGGCTGATGGCAAATCACACAATGATAAAATGTCCTGAATATAGGAAGGGATTGTTTTGAATGTTATGATTTTGGAGTGGGTGAACATGGAAGATTTTGGCTTTAGTTCAGGTGTTGTTATGTTAAATTATATTATTACACTAAATGAGAGGGGGAAATTGAGATATTGTTATTAAAAATTGAAATATTGATATGCTATTAAATACCATAAATAAGGTACCATTTATAGCACCATTTGCTGTATAAAACTAGAAATTTTTTTTATTTAAAACCATCTATTTCTTAGCAGTTCATAATGATTTTCTGAACTTGCAACATTCACCCAGACGATCAGTCAGAGAACTTTTGATTTTGATGTCAGTGGTAAATCACAGCCTCCTAGTTCTCCTCCAAGGGCCTCTTGGTACATTTTATTTAGTTTCTGAACTAAGTGAATGAAAATATTTTTAAAATTGAAAAACTCTGGTCCTGGTATTGGCTCTCTCTGGTTCTTTGGACTCTTGGCTCTTTGGACAAGCCTTCTCGAAGCTCTGCATAGATAGTCCCATTAATTAAGTCCTGAACTGTGAGAGTTAATATTCATTCCAAAGTTTTAATTTTTAATACTTTCTCAATTCAGCAAGTTTTAATATCTATGTGAACATCCAATCAGCTCTTGGATCCTGCTGAAGTCTTTGCTCCAGATATATGTTGTTCACTGAGTCCCAAGGACTCAGGCTGTGCACGGGGAAAGAGCTTCAGTGATTAGAGGCCCATGCTAGGAGCTGCAAAAAAAGTCTGGCTTTGATCTCTTTCTTTGCCAAAGGCTGTGTGAATTGGGTCAATTCGTTAAAAGTTATTTACAGTAAGATATTTAGCACAAAAGTTAGGGATTAAAACAAAATTAAGGATTTTGTTAGGTATGTTTAACATGGTAGGTGACTGAATGGGTCTAAATTTTTGGACATGACTCTATTTTTATACTCCTAAATATCTCCTTTATAAAGTTCTCTCGTTACCTTTCTGTGGCTCCAGCTGTGTATAACCCATTAAACAGATTACACCTCACAGTTCCTGTAGCTCATCCTCTTGTGCAGGGCAGCCACCCTAGGCCAGTGGGAGGAAGGCATCTCCTGGCAGGTTCTATGTGTGGAAAAATTGGCCCAAATAAGTCCCCAGAGTGTACTGCACCATAGAGCCAGCTGTGGGAAGCCACAATGCTGCTGCTGCTGCTGGGGGAGGATGACTCATGAGGAAAGGCCAAACCTGCCCTGCCTGCATTGCCACTCTATATATCCTGGGGAGCTGTTCTCCACGTTTTCTTCCCATCCTTGCTGGAGCTTGTCCTATCCTAGCTCCCATGGTTCCTGGGTTACACCTGCCTTGTCACTCCTTGGCACTGGTTGCAGCAACTTGGCAAGAACTGCATGGAAAAGTGTTTCACTGTGTGGGTGTGCTGAATGTGGTATGTGAAAGCAGTAGGAGGCTTCTTCGGAGACAAATCATTCAGATTTCCTCCTCCCCCAATAGGTATTTAGGTGACACTGAAGAAATACTGTATTTTAAACTTCTTCCTAATGAAATCATTGGAAGCTACCGAGCTACAGTATGCAAATATATAAGTAAAATGCCTGGCAATATTTGGCATAGTTTTTTTATTTCTCTTTTAAAATTCAACAGTTAACACACCACTTCTTTTAATAGCTTGCAAACTGACACTCAATATTCAATTCTTTGGTTCCCTGACACTTTTTGCAGCTCTATCCTTCCAAAACAGAGAAATAGAAATATTGATGGAAAGCCTGAAATATCCTTAATAGCACCCTAAGAGCAATAAAAACATGAATCTTATCCTGAGGACTAATAATGTACTTGGACTTCATGGTAAGGACATAGTGCACTTTATCTGAAACAATTAGTCAAGATTCTGGATATCTATAGGAGGATTTTAAATAGATGACCTCTTGCAAGCCAGTGTTACTTGGAACAAAGCACTTGTGAATTTCCTTGAAACTGCTATTAGGTGTTGGGGGAACAACAGACACCAGCACTTCAAGCCTTGTTTAGCCTGAAGAGTCATGGAGGACTTATTGTACTTTGTGTCTAATAGGCTTTTCTCTGAAAATCTTTAGCCAAATATCCCTCTCCTTCTGCTGTATGTTATGTTCAGCAATTGCATCAGCTAATAAACTTCATGTTCCCTTGAAATCCAGTCTGCCAACATCCAAGTCTGTGATAATGTGAACAATAACATTTTCCTCAGGACCATCAGTTCTGCATTTAAAACAACTCTGAAACTCTAATACAGAGCTCTGGAAAGTAGTTGCTCTGCAGCCTTAAAAAAACCCTTCTCTGTATTGACCAAATCAGCATGACCTATGGATAGCTCTTTTTTTTTTTTTTTTTTTTTTTTTTTTTTTTTTTTTTTTTTTTTTTTTTTTTTTTTTTTGTTTTGTTTTGTTTTGTTTTTTGTTCATTAAATTCAGGAACTGGCAACTCACAGATGATATCTACTGTTCTTTGATCACTCTCAATCAGTCTGAATAGTCTGGTTTGCTTCTTTTGACCAGACAAGCCTGAAATGCACAGTAAAGAATACAGTATTTCAAAATATAGGAGGCAAGGGTGCACGTATCAAAACTGAGGGATTGACAGCCTAAGTCTCATTTGCAGAACTAAAAATGCTGAGGAGAGTCATGGAGACAGAGAGCTCTCTTTCACCATTTGCTCCACTTTTTAGCCTGTGGTGTAGGTCTGTCTTGTGGTTTTGTCTCCCCTGAGTTTATTCAGGTGGTGGGATATAAAACTGATGAGTGCTTGAGAAGGTCAAAGGTTTGTATTCATTTTGTTTTAAATAATTGATGATGTTTCCTCTTTCTGTTTACATTAATTGCTCTCAGGTGTTGGAGAATTGCTCAGTGAGTTGCCTTTTAATTTGTTTAGAAAAGCAGCATGCTGCTTTTCAGTGTACTGTAAGTAATGTGTTCGAGGCAGTACTTTCTAACTAGAAGTTAATAAGGGTGTACTGACTGCATGTTTGGGTGCTGTTGCGTCTCTGCATGTGTGCATGTGTGAGCTTGTGGAAAGAGAGGAGGACAAGGAGGAGAAGTGCAGGCAGTGAAGAGACTCAGATTCCTCTTTGCCAGTATTTAAAAGTATAATTTATAATTTTAAAAGTTTCCTTGTTCCAGGTTGTGTATTGAGGGTCTGATTCAGGAAAGCACAGAGTACTCAACTATTTTTGCTTTCATTATAGCCGGTGTCATTCAAATATTCAAATCTGCAAGGACCTGGATCAACAATAACATTGTTTTGATTTTTCAATTCTGTTGTGTGATTTATCTGATTTGTTACAGGAAAAAACTCAAAAGCAACAAAATCCAGACCTCACATTATTGAAAATTCAAGCAAAACTGGTTTAGAGGTATCCTGTCCATAGAATAATAGTAGTATTATCATTAATTTCTTCTTCCTTAATGTGCCCTTTCCTATTTGAATGCAAAGTTTCTACAGTTTATGATTGCCAGTGGGGTTCAAAATGTACTGAAGGTACACTGTCTGAGAGGAATTATATTACATTATTGTCTGAGAGGAATTATATTACATTATTTTATTAAAACAACTCTCTCTGTCTTCTGTTCCTATCTTGATGATGGTCTTTCACTGCATTTCAACTTTCTGGTGGTGCAAAGAACCTTGTATTTTGTCTGAGTCTGGAGTGACATCAACCAAATGGTTTATCTGGCCGTGAAGATGAAACAAAGGTATGGGATGGCTTTGAACTCAAGCCCTGTCTCACAAGGCAGTCTGGGTGGGTGATTTTCACTTTTACTGGAACTGATCAAAGACGAGGAGAGCTCTATCTTTTGGGTGGTTCCTACTGAATATACTTGTTGAAATTTACAATTTTGGGTAATTTCCTACTGGACAGCTTAGTGGCTCCTGACATTTGCAAATATTTTATGATTTTTGGAAGATCACATTGTATTCTCTCTTACCGTTCGCCTTTTTTCTCCTGGCAAATAATCTACCAGCTGTCTCTGTTTCCTTGTTATGTAGTTGTAGCATGATTACACTGGCCTTATTTCTCGGTGCTCCTGAAGGCCTAAGTATATTTCATGGTTTTAAGTGGTATGCCTTGTGTTTTTTTTTCTCTACCTACATGTTTTCCAGGAGTCTTTGGATCTTCCATTTCCCAAGTCCATGGTCTCCCTGCCTTTGGCTTAGGAAAGGATGCTGGTTTGGCCCAAGAAAAAAATTATCTGAAGAGCCAGACACCAGCTACATGTTAGTGGTAATAAATCTGTCTCAGTGGTCCTCAGTGTTCCAGTTTATAGCCCAAGAGCAGCTGCTGCATATCTGATTATGGACATTGCCCTCAGGTGGGTACCAGATTGGAGTATGAACCTCAGACTCTGGCTGAATGTCAGGACTCAGGAGGGGCACAGGCTGGAATATAATAGCTTTCCTGGGCTAAAGAAAAAGTGAAAAAGAAGGAAACTACAGGCTGACTGTAGTGTTTGCTGTTGCATCAAGCATGATGAAGGCTGTGGTAATCATCATCTCTCTGCATTGCCATGATAAAGGCCGTACTAGCCATATCTCCCTGTGTTCCCATACTCAGCCCCAGTGCCAGAAATCTTGCCACATGGGATTGGAACCACCAAGCGCTCCTGCTCTGTCCTTGTAATCTCTCATTGCAAAGGTAGATGCTAGCAGCTCAAGTTTGGCCTTGCAATTGGATTACCACTGGTTGGAGTCCAAAGGGAACCATGCCTTCAGTGCGGATGCATCTGTACTAAAACCGATATGTATGCCTAACCTTAAAATAAATTACAAACACTAAAGGCAATAGAAACACACAGGTCTGGGCTCTAAGTTGAGTGAACTCCCACAGATGCATGTTTCTTGCATCTCTAACCCTGGAGGATTTCTGAACCAAACTCTGTGTACTAGTATGATATGAACTCAATATTGTTGTGTAACACATTTGGTAAATTTGAGGAGAAAAAAGGTATATATAAGTAATGTGTGAATTTTTTCCAAAAGAGGACCTATTTTTTAAAGTAGACAGCTAGTTAAGTCTCACCTGTCTCCCTTGAAGATAAAATCTAGCTTTATTTCAGGGAAATGAGATAATTGACTAATTCCTCTGATATCACAGAGTCACATATATGTGGTCCAGCTGCTAAAATATGCCATGCAGTCACGAGCTTTCTACCATGTGTCATTTTGACCTTGAACCCTTCTGGCCAAGGCCTTTTGGCTTTGTATCTCCCAGTCAGAACACTCTTTCAGTGCTTGCAAATGCTAGCTTTAAGTGCTAGACTTTTCTCCTGTCACCTCTCCCAGTACACAGGGAGACCCTGAGGATGAAGTTGGCACTGATGCCACATGCCCACTCCTGTGATGAAGGTTTTGGCTGGCCCAGTAGCTCTCATGGAATGTGCACACCTCCTCTCCTTGAAAGGGCAGTTTTGTTCCGTACAAGTCTGGGAGAGAACACTAGCCTGATTTCTGCTAAACATTTTTTGATTTGTATCATCCACTGGATCCAAATATCCTCTCTAATACAGAGCACAAGTCAATAAGCCTAGCTGTTTGCTATTATTTAAATTATACTGGGATCTCAACTGACCTAAAGAGCAAAAAAATAATAACAGGGCATATTTTAGGCATAATAAAACATTGCAGTAGGGAGTCTTTTCTG
The DNA here is from genome assembly GCF_029207755.1 of Chamaea fasciata. Taxonomy (NCBI): domain Eukaryota; kingdom Metazoa; phylum Chordata; class Aves; order Passeriformes; family Sylviidae; genus Chamaea; species Chamaea fasciata. Next base: position 42,890,476 of record NW_027094089.1, read on the forward strand.
AGCCATTACAAGCATTTGCTGGAAGTGCATTTGCTGATTTAACAAACCGGTTAGGACACATGTTTAACATGCTGTTGTAATGATATTCAGATGCTTTTCTTAGTATTTGTTGATCTGCAAAAATATGTCCTTGCCCAATTGCACTAGAGAGCGTATTAAATAAATAAATAAATAAATGCAATGTGATGCGTTTTCACAAAAGCATAGCAGTGACTGCCCCTGACAGATGGAAAAAAAGTCAGTATGATGTCTGAGACAGCCCAGGCTCTGCACTGCAGAATAAATTACATGATTCGTTGAATGCCTGGACTTCACACAGACATACACAAAATTGGAATGATAAAAGCTTGCATTGGCTTCAGATGATATTTATTGCCTGATGGATTTACTAGGAGCCCCAGTACAGTCATACTGTATTGAATTATTGGCCTCTATTTAGCTGTGTGTCCGCCGAAGCTTGAGTGTCCATTTTAGTGTAAGTGAGCTGGAGCCCTGCCAAGGCTGTTTGAAGCTTTGTGTACAGAGGGAGATGCGAGGTAATGGCTACTATCTTGAGTAACAGGGGACTTATGGATGCTGAGGATAGACAACAAAGCATAAGGTGCATTCTTATCAATAGTAATGTCAACATAAATATTAATACAGGCTGCCTGGCAAAAAATTTTTGAATGATTCTTGTATTCTTTCTATTTTAACACAAAAGGCTGGAGATTACTATGATTTCTTTCTCTCTCTTTCTCTCTCCAAAGGTAGTTTGAGAAAGACCATTAGCTTTACAGCTATCCATTGCCTCAGCAGCAGGATTTCTACAAGGCAAAGGAGGAAAATGAAATGCTGGCTTTAAGAAGTATGCTCTACCAATAAAATATCTGATTAGACTAGTACACTGTACAGAGCTATTGTTATGGATTCATTATTATACTGTAACAAGGCATTTCAGTTAGGAAGCAGCCGGTCACTTACAGAGAGCCCCACAAGATGGTCACAGCATTGATGTAGCTACAGCACAGGGCAGGCAGGCTGAGTGCTTAGCTGCTTAACACATTGGCTGGTGTTTCAAGAAGACTGGGGCTCCGTTTTTGGCCTGGCCCTTGCACACGATGAGTTTAGCTTGTGTAATGGTTCAGCACACTGAGGGAGGGAGACTGCCTCTGAGAAATGGCTGTCAATTGCAATGCTGCTGGGTAGAGGGTTTATCCAGTTAAGTACACTTCAGAAAAAAAAAAAAAAAGGAAAGTAACCCTCAAACTGCATGCCTTGTGCTGATCAGTTGGATTGGCAACAAAAATGAGCAGGATTTTGCTCCAGGTGAATTAGTTGCAGAGGCAGTGTGAAGGAAAGAAACGATGAGAAATGATGTGCCTGTGGGAGTAAGGATGCACACAGACCAGAGAAAGATGAGATGTTATTTTGAGACATGAATAAAATGCATCACAAATCTTCCATCATCTTCCAGATAACACGTTCATGTCAGGGACTCTGACTTACAGTTTCTGGCAAGTTGTAATGGAGATATTTACAAGGTTATTGCTCTCAGCTGTCCCTTTGTGCTGCTGCCAAAGGTTACTGCCCTGAAGTGGGCATGGCAGATGTGAATATGTACTGATTCCTCAGCTGCCCTAGTTCAAAGCTCACATACTAGAACAAGCTACAGCAGCAGAAAATGCCTCAGCTCAATCCAGGAGAGACAGTCAGGGCACGCAATTTTGTCCATTTTCTTCAGAAGCATGTGTGGTATTAAGCAACTATTTACTCTGAATTTTCAGTGGTACTGGTAGAATTGCAGACTTTTGGAATTTATCAATAAAAACTCTATCACTGAAAACAAATGGGAGGGAATGGATCCAGCTACTGCCTGATAAAGTGAAACAGGGAGATTTGGGTTGAAAGACCTCTTGATAAGGCATTCCAACAGTTTTTGGGGTTTTTTGCTATCTTTTAATTTATTCCTTTTTCTGAAATCACTTCTTGCTAAATATGAAATGGAGCCACTACCTCTCTCTGATGGCAGAGGGAGTGATCTCTCCAGACTCCATTGTGTTCGGGTTGTGCATGCAGTACCAAATCAAAGGTCACTTAAAAATCAGGCAAGGAGAAAAATAGTGAACATTTGGAAGAGTTTTTGGACACCTTTATCCTTCATAAGATAAAGAGATGCATTGCAAATTTCTACTGTAGCTGCCTCTCTAACACTGCTCCTTTACTGTCAAAGGACTTTCTTCCAGGAGTGGTACCTCAATTTCTCACATTTTCTCTACATTGGACTGAAAAGCTTTCATTTAAATGATGTTATTTGACTTGTTAAGAGTTAGTTACCATTATGGCAGATGAGATCTGAAAAAGCCCTCTGGCTTTGGGTGCTGTGAAGCACAGATTCATCCAGGCTAGTGCACCACAGCTTGATGTTCACTATGTGGTTTTCAACTGGCTGATAGGAAATACCATCACCTTCATGCCTTCTGTCATACCAAGACCCATTAACAAAATCCAAGGACATCAAGACAGAATGATAACTACTGAATTTCATTAAGAAAAAAGAAATCACATTCTTAGCTGATAGCACGACTCATAAGAATGCCTGTTTAATTAATTTCTAATAGGGATGGAAATAAGTACTCTCTGGTAACTCAATAAAATAATAAAGAATTCTCCAAATTATATATTATGTTGCTGCAAAATCACTTCTGTTTTATTTATGCTACTGTTGTCTTACATTTTTTTTCAGCAAACTTAGAGAGTCACAGGAAAGTAGAAGTTTAATGAGCATCCTGGGTAAGCTTTTCTTTCTTGCACAGTGCCAAATTCATCTCTTCTTTGTAATAGACAAGGGAAATTGAGACTCTTATGTCTCAGTCCAAAGTTCTATGACTTCTCTAGTGCTTCAAGGTCGAATGTCAATCTCTTGCCTTCTGGAGTGCCTGCCTGTAGATGTTTCCAGATTTAATGCATGCAATCTATTCTAATAATCTTTTTAAAAAATTCAAAATATACTTCACCCATAAGGGAAAAAAAATCAAAAGAAAGTTCCAAGTCAACGTTAAGCAGCATATTAATGAAGCAGGACTAATTGCTTTGAAAAGAATAGTTTTCTGGGTTCCAAGATAAGTTACATGTGCTCTGGTTAATAAAATGAAAACATTGCACATTTGAAAGTCCTTTGTCTCATCCAGATATTTCCAGTTTGTCTGTCATTCAGTGTTGTGAAATATTGTCTAAAATCCCTTGGAAGGCAGTGAGTGTGTTTTCAAAAAACACTGTGTTTTCACAGTTTAATAATCCTTTATTTGTTATCAAATAAACTCTCTGATAAGACCGTTCCCCATTTCTAAGCACATTTATTTCTTCTCACAAATAAGCATTAATAAACACTTGGCAATTAATTGTAACAGTTCAGCCTGAAACACTCAATTTATCTTGGATAGAAGGTTCTTCACGTCTGTGGAATATAGTTTAGTCATTTTTGGGAAGGAAAAGAAAAAATTGTCTTTCTTTGCCTGTATTAAATAAATTCAGCTGAACTTCCTTTTGGAAAGTTAGCACCCCACATATCATAGGGAAGAAATAATACATGGATTTTTAAATGACAGCAGTATGTTTTGCCACCTCTGTGAACAGTGACCAAGGACCGAAAGATGTTAAAAAATAGTTTATTTCTCAGTCAGCAGTGTTTTGTGGTTTACCTGGAAACTCATTCATCATTGGGCAGATCTAATTGCATGACCAAATGGGAATTTCCAAGCAATCACTATGCACACGTAAACATTCTAAATAAGTGCAAGAATTTCTTTCACCCATTCACAAATTATTTGTTGAATCTGGGCACTGTGGTGAAGAGAGCTACTAAATTTGAATGTGGCTCAAGATCAAGGATTCCATTTTGGTAGTATTTGCACACATATTTTGACAAATATGTCTTCAGGAAAAATTTTTTCCAAGGTCATACTGGCAGGCCAGTTCCAGTTGTTTTGTCTTCCTCTGTGCTGTAATCTGTCTTCTAAAGTCATCTGTTAACTTCCATGTTTCCTGCTACTTATTTCATGGATACAGTACATTAAGAGTGTCCTTGTTCTTTTCTACTTCATTTCCTATGAGTCTTTACAGTTTTTGTGGCTTTGGTTTTGTACTAAAAGTTTTATTTTTGCTCTGGGGTGTTGGAAAGTGTTTTTATGGCTGGTGGAAAATATGTGGGATGTGAGACAGGAACTCTGTGGACCCTTTTGATGACTGGCTATTTGCAGGACTGTCTACTTTTACAAGGGGCCAGAGATAGCAACTCAGGCAGTCACCAGCAGTCCCACACCCCAGAGTTCACTCCCAGGAGTTCTTCCCAGTATGGTTCCCCTGACTCCCAGCAGCTTCCTGACAGCAGCCCACTTTTCTGCCCATAACTTGTGAATCCTGCCTGGTCACACACCCACCTCCCCTCCCAGTGCTCAGCAAAAAGCAAGGTTTATCAGGAGCATGAGTTTCCAGCATGCAAGTTTCCAGTAGATTTCCCAAGAGGTACTACTGTCTAAAGATCTTTCCCCAAATGATATGCTTGGTGATATAAAGAAGGAAACATTGCAGGTTAACAAATCCCTAATGTATGCTTAAGGAAAAACAAGCTATTAAACTGAGCTGGTTTCTCATGTGGACTAGAGATAGCATAATCATGAAGGCTTTCTCTGATTTGGGAATTAAATAATGTATTCCTGAAAAACAACTCCCCTGTTGTACCTGATTATGGTCTTCGCTGTCTATAAACAGAATTTTTATAATGCTGCTCAGGTTTTGGAACATGTGAATTGTGTAAGCAAAATACAGAGCTTACAGCTGAATATCCAGATACAAAAAAGAGGCACAAGTAGTATAGGTATTGCTACACAGTCCTAATTGAATGTACCCTATATTGCATATTCAGCATATGGTAACTGTATAAATGTTGTGCATTCTGAATAAAGAAGTTAAGCAGAAGAAGAAGAAGAAGAAATTACTAATTTTGAACTGGCAAAAATTAACAGTGGAACTTGAATTTCTTATTAATAATAAGAAATATTATAAAAATGAGAAATTGTTGTAATAATCACAGAGATGGTAAATATATGGTGAAAGTACGCACAGTAGATGGCACAAGTGCTGAAGTGATTCACTAGTGAAGGAAACTGCAAAGAGCTTCGCCATATAAATTCAATACCATATAAAAAATGGACAGTCTGCAAGAAATAAAATGAAAGACAACCATGTACGGTGGAAGGAGTTCTAAATTACTGGTGGCTTTTGTGTCGGTCCGTGCTTCTGAAAATACAATGTGGGCTTCACTATGAATCAACTCAGTGAAGTTGTCCATTCAAAGTATACACTTGTAGTCATAAAAGAAGAGCTCTGTCTAGACTAAACTTGCTGCTGCGCCTGCTGGCCCACAGAGGCTGTCCAAGATCGATGAACTAAGCAACCATAGAACTGGCTAACGAAGCTGAAGAATTATATCCTCTCCAGAAGGTCCTAAAATAATGCTGTAGTGTGTACAGAGTACCCTTCCTGTGGCCAGATGTCATAAACAGTGTCAAACTGTCTTGCAATCAAGTCTCAGTGCTGTTATGTAGGCTGTTGCTGATCATTTTAACCTGTATAAACTAGTGCAGGGAATAGATTTTTCTGTGTTAATTGTAATTTACTTATTTTTTTTTTTACCAACTACCTTGCCTGGCTGTCACAAGAAAGTGGTTCTGTAAGAGGCCAGGGGCTCAAAAAGGATTAGCATCTGGTCAATTGTTGTAGCTGTGTCCTAAAATATTCATGAATGGTAGTGAAAGTTCATCCTCCACTCCAATAGTCAAAGGAAAGATGATTGAAAGAAACAGCTTGATCAGAAAGGAAGCCACAAGGATTTTGCTTTTTAAGCTCATTGGTTGGAGGGGCAGGTTCTGTGGAGAGTGTTGCTGCTAGGGACACTGTGCAAGGGCAAGGCTTCCTACAACCAGCTTTGCTTGGAAGGATGCTTAGGCCAGTTTAAGGAAAGCCTTTTGTGTATCCTGTTCAGGTCTCATTTTGCAAGTGCAGACTGTAACAAATATCCCAAAATGGAGCTGGGAAAAAAAGCTGACAAAACTGACATTGCCTCTACAAAAGCAAGTGCTGGGCAGCTGTAGTTGCATCAGCCACAGGAAGCACAGCTTCTGCCAAAGCATATCACAGCCAATTTTTACTAGACCTCCTAAGGCACCTCTGCGACCAGGGGACCAAGATTCTGCCAAATGCCAGCATTCTGTGGTACTTTGCTCTCCAACATGCTGATCTTGTTTCCAGAAAAAGTTACAGCAATGAAACTGACATGGCGAAAGTGTGGGTTTTTTTACTTCAGCTCTTCAAGTCAGCCAAGTCCACTTCAACTCTCCCAAGAAAGTTTGGATGCAGAATGTATGGAACTTGTGCTATATGTGTTGCTTTAGATTTTCTCTTGTAAATATTTTAATCATGTATGAACAAAGTAGTTGTATAAATAGCATAGAATGAATTCTTTGTGAGTTTTGGAATGGTTTTTTTCAGTAAGGCATATTGTATATACAGTAACTTCTTTCCCAGTGTAATTGCAGTTATATTTTTTTCATATGAAATATATCACTCCAGAGAAAATTATAAATACATTAGTTCAAAACAAACCCGACTGCTTAATACATATAAAAAAGAAATATGAACAAAAGAAATATATCATTGTATCACCAGTCTTTCCAACTGAATCCTTTCCAAAGTAAATCAACAATCTTACTGAAATTGTTTCTAGCTATCATGACCTCACTGGGAAACGAAAGGATTTTCTTCAATAGTGTGTTATAACTCAGTCATTATACCACAGTGAGGTAATTTGCTAAAACAGCTGCCTCTAGTGAGTAAACCTTTCCATCTGGCAGAAGCCAAATAGACACAAACAAACCCATGTCAGTTTTTCTTACCAAAACATAAAATCAAAATAAGCTCCTTCTGCTCTAATGGGACCAGTCTTTGAACTGCAGGAACTAAGATTTGTTTCTTTTTTGATGCACTTCTCTTACCCTCATATTCACAGACTTGGCCCTGGCTGCGGCAGTGTTGTTATCATGCCACCTTTTAGATGGATTACAGCATAACTGGGAATGTGTTTGCAATATAAACCTTCCACCAAGGAACCAGACAAAATTAACAGTTGTTGGAACTTGTTAGCTTTAGCAAGACAGCACTTGTGGATAGTTTGTTTTCATAGTAGGGTTTTTTTCTGTAAAAATTATTTTTCTTTTAATATTCTAAGGAAACTTCCACCTCTTCTTAGTAAAACAAATTGTTAGATGTATAAAATCTTAGCTATACAAGCTACACTTTTTCACAAATAACTGACAAAATAAAAGGCTAACTAGCTTTCATGCTCCCAGGAGACCTGTATAGAGTTGTAATCTCTAAAATTAACTCAGAATGTAATCTGAGTTTGTGTCAATTTTTTTGACCTAAACTATATAAAAATTAGTGTTTTTCCATCACCTTTTATACTCAGAGAGAATAATCAAATGCTTTTTGTAGGTTTTTTGAGTGATACATAATTTTTTCTGCAAGCCTTAACAGTATGTGCATAATAAATGAGCATATGTCTTTCATGTGATCTTTTTAATTTGTAATGAGAAAGTTCTTGCAATATATTGTCAAGACAGGATTCATATTCAAAAGAGCATTTCAGTTTCTTAGTTTTTCTTCTTAATGGAAAATGTTGTAAGCAAAATTTAAAATCATGCATATTATTATTAGTGGTGGGGTGAATTCCTCTGTGTAAATATTTTTTCAGCCAACAGCCTGATTTTTTTTTGTGAAGTCAGTGGAATATCTCCCACTGGCCTCAATAGAAATTACATAATGAACCAAATATGGAAAACTTGGATGTATGTATAGGTCTGGGTCCAAGAATTACACTTGGGTCCCATTTATGTAATGAGTGGTGCAAAAATGTTCATTCTAAAAAGTCTTAAACTATCAGGAAGTTCAGATTGGGATTCAGATATATCTCTGTAAGCTTCTAATTCTCTGAGATGGAAATCTACCTCTATGGAAGTAGCTTTTTACAGTACACAAATATTAATATGCTTAAGATATTTCCCTCAGTAGAAGCCTAGTGAATATAACAACGTCTGTCAACACTGTAGTAATGAAAACACCATAACAATAAGAAAAAACAAACAAACAAAACCAAACCAAAAACAACAAACAAACAAACAAACCCAAAATGAAAAGGTACTTAGTAAAAGATTTTCCCAGAGATAGCATATTGTGCACCTCCGTCAGTAGACTCCCAACAGATTCTGCAGGATTTGGCCAGTCTGTGAACTCTGCCTCGCAGAGCACTTGGAACCTCAGAAATTTAGTAAGTGACCATTAATAAAGCCACAGTTCTGTCTAGAATTGTACACATCCTCTTAGATAAAATCATATCAGCACCTTGGGAGAAAGGATATTAAGAACTTGTAATATCAACATATGTAATGTTCACCTTGGCTGCTGGATTTAATGTAAATTTAATGTACAATATGTCAAAGTTTGTGATACTCCACCTTGTCCAAAAGTATTTGTTGCCTCTTGAGTCTCTTTTACCCATATGCCATGTATTACTGATAATGGGAATATATGATTGAAAGCAAATTTCTCTGTCAGTGGTCTTAGCCTTGTGCCAGCTCTAGCTAATGAAAAAGTTTCATTTGACTTCAAAAGGAAAACCACTCTCAAACACAGGGAACAGAAATAAGATCTAGTAGTTATACGAAAGAAAGGTAAGAAATAAGCTTCTGCTTATCAGTCTACTGCTGTGAGGATTCTAAAACATGTTTCACAAAAATAAACCCTTCTTTCTAAACACAAATACACCTAGAAAAGCCTATAAAGCAAATGCTGTGTTTACTGACATTTAATGAGCCAAGATCTAAGATGCACCTGTTCATTGAGTTCCTTTCATTTAATCTACTTAGATTCCAGCTCCAGATATTAAATATTCATTTAGCTGGATATTATTGTTATGCCAAGTGTATTGCTCTTTAGTAAACCACATTAAGAAGAGCTAAATTCAATTCACATGATTTACAAAGAGGATTTTTATTTTTTTTTTTAAACAGACATGTCGGAGTGAGATAGATCAGTATTTGGAAAAAAAATATCTAGAACATAACCATCTTCTGAGTATTAAACTGCTTATTTTAACTAATAAAATTATTCATTAGAAATCAGTGATGAAATCAGTGTTATACAAAGAGCGAATACAGGCGCTAGACTATATTCCCTACTAATATTTAATGTTCTGATTTGTCTTAACTGCAATACATAACAATAGGCAAACTGCATCTTTAGCCTTTTCAAATACATCTGTGATCAAGCTTAAAGAAACCCATTTACAGCAAGTTTCTTAAGTATTTCAAAAGCAGCAATAATGTAGCTACTGCATGTGTGTCTGTTTGTCATGCTATGCATATGGGTTTGATTTAATATTTCTTACAGTACATAGCCTGAAGGAACTAAATTTTTGTGCAAAGAAGGCTATCATTTACCCCAGATGCTGTTAAATTTCCTGCTCTGGGAGAAAGGTGCTCATTTCATTCACTTCCAGGTAAGTGTTATCATGACTTTCTTTTCCCTGGTGGTTGGAAAGATTGCTTGGATGAAACTAAATTTTGACAAAAACAATATAGTTGCAATCTAGCTCCTGCCTAACATGATAGACCTTAGTAGCTTTACCAAAAGCAGGTAGGTGGTTGTTCTTTATTCATCAGAGCAAAAAGAGAAGTTATATGTTGTTGTGGACATCAGCATTCCCTCCTTCCTAGCCATAAATAAGGCCTTCTTCCTTTTTTTTTTTTTTTTTTTTTCTGTTTGTTTGGGTATTTGGTTGTTTTGTCTTTTTATTGTGGGTGGGAGGTTTTTTTGATTGTGAATTTGGGTTTGGGGGTCTTTTATTCTGGTTGGTTGGTTTAGTTTTCTTGTGGTTTTTTGTTTGTTTGTCTTTGTGTTTTTTTTTTTCTTTTTCTTTTTTTTTTTTTTTTTTTTTTATTCTTTTTGAGGGGCAAGTTAACAATAACAGAAAGAAAAATTATGTGACTGGATCTGTACTTACATCTTGGCTGGATCTTCCAGACCCTTCAATAGAGGGCCATCATATCCTGTGAGCAGCCACAGCCAGGAGTTGAGCCCTGAAGTCTTCACTTCTACATGCTCAGTTCCCCTTAAAGGTGGCTGGAAAAAGACAGCCTGCTCTTTTTTTCAGGTCCAAGTACTTCAGCCCTGTTTTCCAGGATAATCTTGAGCCTGTGGATGGAATCTCTCCCCTTTGTTTCATTTTGTCATTGAGAGCAAGCAACAAGCTTCTAGAAGCACGGAAAGTTTTATGGATTCAGAAATAAATGCCAATTACTAATTTCCTGAGACATGTAGATTCTGATATTATATGTAATTATACTGCTCTTTTTCAAGATATTATTTACACCCATGATAGCGATTTCTGTAAAGCACAGTATAGCTAATTGAAGAACAGGCAAGATAAACCTGTGGTGAAAAATTAAAAATTCTCTGTGCAATGGTCTGAAGTGGCAACAATACTTTATTTTGAGCTTCCTTACACTTTATTTGTATCACTGTGTTGCCTTTATTTAACTTTTCATGACATTACAAATGGACTCGGCATTCCTGGTTTTAATTCAGATTTTATATACTCCAAAATTCAAGGAAGTTCAACTCTGGAAATTTTATTTTGGCCTCTTATGAAGAACTGAATTCAAATCTCGCTTTAGGTTCTGTCACACCTGGTAGTTAGGTATTCCATTTGGTCTGGATAATTTTCTCTTATGATGCAGCGACAGGACTTTCCACCACTTTGCATACTTATAATTATTAAATATTAACAAGATTCTATTATTCTGATCTGTAAGTGATTTTATAATGGAGGGGACACTTCATATCTACGTTTTTTGTTTACAGGATACTTGTAAATATTTGGCAGCCTATGTGAAGGCATAGTTATCCTCAAACTAAAAATGTTTTTCCACGGGGTGTCCATTTGGCTTTTAAAAGCCAGGCTTGCAGCATTCATGCAGGAGAAAATTCTCTGGAAGTGAGGCTGTCTTGTCTTCCTTAGTGTAGTTGAACATGGCTGAGCGGGAATGTGAACACCACAAAATCATCAGTCGGCAGGTGAAATGTGCTCTCCAGAAGTCCTCATCTCAGAATTTGTCAGAGCAGAGAATGAGACCTACCAGAAACCTACTTTTCCCTCTCCCAATATTTCTAAGAGCACAGTGACTGCCTGCGCACCCTTCATCTGTGAGTAGAGTGGAAGCCAGTGCACAGATGATTCACAAATATTGGAGAAATGCGTACCTTTTTTTCCCTTTGTGCCCAAAGATCAACCAGACAATTTAGAGGTCAACAGTAAATACGCCGTAATTTAAAAACTATTAACAGCACTTTCAGCTGTGACTTCAAGACTCAGGAAAAAATGTCAGAGAGAGAAATATTATTGCTTCCTAAAACATTTTAAAAGTTAGAAAAAAATATAAGCCATGCTATAAGTATTATACAATAACACTTGTACTATTGTATAATAACACACAACTTGTCACACAATAATCTGGATCACACCACTTGCCACACCTTGATCATTCCACCATATAGGTTGGAAGAGACCTCTAAGACTATGAAGTCCAGGCATTAACTCAGCACTGCCAGTCTAGCACTAAATCATATCTTTAAGGGCAATGCCTACATGTATTCTAAATTCTTCCAGGGGTGGTGCTGGATTGTGTCCAAAAAAGGGCAGTGAAGTTGGTGAAGGATCTAAAGTGCAAGTCTTATAAGGAGCAGCTGAGGGAACTGGAGGTGTTTAGCCAGGAGAAAAGGAGGCTCAGGGGAGACCATATCACTTTCTACATCTGCCTGAAAGGAGATGATGTAGAAAGGTGGAGGTCATTCTCTTGCAGCTAACAAGCCACAGGACAAGAGGAAAAGCCTTCAAGTTGTGCTGGGGGAGAGTTAGATTGGCTATTAGGACAAATTTCTCCTCTGAAGGTGTTATCACACACTGGAACAAACTGCCCAGCAAAGTGGCTGAGTTACCATCCCTTTCGAAGTCTTTTCCAACAGAAATTAATCCATGATTCTATCATTCCCAGGTCCATCTCTTTTCACAAAGAACAGGTCTAGTGGAGTGCATTCCCTAGCTGGCTCACTCATCAGCTGCATTGGGAAGTTACTTTCCACACAGGCCAGGAATATCCTGGACTGCTTCCTCTCTGCTGTATTGTATTTCCAGCCTACACCTGGTAAATTGAAGTTGCCCCTAAGAACAAGGGCTAGCTATTGTGAGACTTTCACGCTGCTTATAGGATACTTCAGCCTCTTTATCCTGGTTTAACAGACTTTCACCATGATATCTGTTTCTAATGGTCAGCTTTCTCTTAATCAAATGCTAAAATATGAATTTTCTGAAGAGTAGATACTTAATCATAAGAGCATCAATATATAGCTTTAAAAATAATTTTTAATAGAAAGTGTTTGGTTTCATGTCTTGGGATAATCAAATTCTATGGGGTAGTGAGATGTTCTGCTTCTACCTCATAACTGGCCATTATTTTTACTATTTTATGGTAAAACAGCTCCTCCTAGGTCACACTGCTTAATGAATGTGCCGCTTCGCATAAAACATACCAGCCCACGAGAAACCAGGCACTGGACAGATTTTAGCCTTCTACTACTGTTGTGGTGGGTGGAGGCAGAAAGGTGCCGCAACCTCCTGGAAGCGTCTCCAGGTGGAGAGCCACCAGGAGTCACAGGCACACTGACACAATCACTCCCCACTCACAACAGATAGCTGGGATACATCCCTTGGCAGTAAGAAAGGGAAGGGTCTTCGTTATAGGAGTTCCACAGAAAGGTTTTATTTCATCTTCACATGAAGGGGTCCAGGGATGAAGGCAGGACCACTGGGGTTTATATATGGGGTGGAGTTGGGAACAGGAGCCAATGGATGAAGGAGAAAGTGGTGCAGAAGCGGGGCAATGTACAAGCAGAACCAATGGGGGTAACAGGGGTGGAACATGGGCAGAGGATTTCACCAAATCAGGGCCAATGGGGCCTCAGGGAAGGGAGAATATTTGAGGGGAAGGACATATAAGGGAGAAAGGGATGGGGAGGCCAATGGGTCAACTGGGAGAGCAGAATTGGGAAACATTTGAATAACAACCAAAGAACTCTGGGAGGAGGCAGGGTCTTCTCCTCCTCCTAACATAAAGGGACTTGTGCCAATTAAGGGACATGCCTCCAAGGGAGCCTCAGGTGCTCTGGTTTGGGAGGTGCACTGGCCTTTACATACTACTGACATTTTTTAACATGCAGAAAAATATTTGTTTTAAGTAAAAATTTTGGGAAAAGTTGATCTTTTGCTCTGCCTTATTTTCCTGTGACTGGAATGCTTCGACTCATGGGTTACTGAGATGTAGCATTCTGTACTTTTGTTTACCTTTATCTAATGCATACCAGGATAGGTTAAGGGACTGAAAACTTCAGTCCTTTGCCTGGTTGTAGAAGGTAGCACTCAAATATCAAAGGTTGTACAGTTTTTTCCTTCAAGGGCTAACTCTGGGAAGAACAAGAATAACATAATTCAGTTTCTGTTTCCCACACTCAGAGAGGCTGCCAGCAAGAGTGGTGGGTAAGAAGATTGTCTCAATGTGTCTGCTGGGACTTGCACAGAAGCCCAACAAGTTTCACTCTTTTGACCTGCACTTAAGTTTGAGCTGATGACTGGGAGGCTGGGATGCTACTACTGTGTTACTAATCACCTGGCCCAGTGAGTGCATTAACATCTCTGTATGTTTAGTGACAGATTTTCAGTTGATTGCTTCTCACTACCCTAAGGATTCATTTCACACAAGATAACAGCCTAGCATTTTAGGGCACCTGCGGGTCTAGAAACATTGGTCTTCCCTTGCCTAATGTCTTTTGCACTGTTCTTGAGCAGGGCAAATATGGTGAAAATACAAAAATAACCCTATGATAAGTAAATCTCCACAATGCCCTGCAGTGGTGTGGCAGTGATGAATTTAGAGCTTTCACACTTCTGAAAAAAGAAATGTAAAGTCTTGCTGTTAGACTGGTTGAAGCCTTCTTCAAGCAATAGACAATGTATAAGTGTTATGCCACAAAACGTTGGTAATATCAGTGATAGTGTGACCTTTTGGAACAGAAGCATCCTACATCAAGCACATTTTAAAAATAACATGCCCACCTAAAAACTTGTCTCCTGCAGAAAATGGATAGTACGATAGCTTATCAGTTAGAGAAGAGTGCACAGGAGAAAAAAAGAGAAATAGAAATAATAAAATCTGCTCCTGTGTAGAACTTTAGAAACATGGCACTAACAAAGACTTTCCGTCCCACACAGAACTAGTGCTAGCAGAGGCAGCTTGCAGGGCTGTGGGTGTAGTCAGCTGTGCAGAGCTGATTATAGAAGATGAAAGAGACTGGCAATTTATTTCATCTTACACTGAAGCACTGCTGACAACTGAAAGTGAGGACAGAAGGATTCATTTGTTCAACTTCTGTTTTAGAAAGCAGGCTTCAAATGACACCACAGAGAAAGTCGAGGGGAATGCTGTGGTATAACAAAGTGTCTATTTTTTAATTTGCTGACTCCAAGATTTATGTTTTCAGCTGTTGGGGGTTTTTGGCTGGGGGAGAGCAGATATTTGAGAAAACTGAAACACTGTGTTGCTGGTGAAAAAAGTGGGTGGTATTGGCCCAGCTTAATGCATGTAATAAAACATTACATACACATGATAGTTTGCAAATGGGAAAGCACGATATAGACATGCACACATCTTTATGTAAAACAAAAGTAAGAACAATTGACACCTTTCTTTTCATTATATTGTACTGTGGTCTCGGGAGTTTTATAATCCCTTCCAATGCTGAGATGTTTAAATGGGGATATCTAATTGCAGTATTAACATTTATTCAGCAGTCATAATAGAGAATAATTCCTGGCAAACTGGGTGGCATATATTTTGCACTTACTGCATTTTTCATGCCTAGAGTTTCAGGGATAGATGGAAGGAACCTTTGACAAATGTTCTAGCTAAGAAACAGATAGGGTACAAAGACATAGATTGGAGATGCAAGTCAGATGCTGCACGCCCCTCCTTTCCATGCCTGTGGCAGGCAGAACAAGAGAGAGTAGCCTTAAACCACTGGTGGAAAAAGTCACATTTCAAAGGATAAGGACAGCAAAGCACGGGAAAAGAGAGCCAGGGAGCTCCCCCCGCCACGCACAGTGCAAGTCTTAAAAACAATGCAGACCCACATCTGTCAAGGCTGACAATAGCATAATTGATATCTTGAGGCTCCCATAGTTCCCTGTGTATGTTGGTTGTTTTCAAGGACTTAATCTGTATTTTTAAATTGTGGTTAACCAACTGTGGTATTTCCCTTCATTGCTAAAACACAGTCTACAAGTAAAAATAGCCTTAATATGTAAGAGTCAGAAGAAAGGTCCGCTGAAATTGTTGTTAAAATGAAATCTGGTTAAAATTTATTCATGCATTCTCAATACATCCTAAACAACTATGTGTATTTGCAGTGATGATAATAACTTTTGGAACACCTTATTGAATAGCAAAAGATATGGTCAATGAGTCACAAAGTGTCCAGAAATGTTAGAGCTTTCAAGGTTGACACTTCTCAGTGTCATGACCTATATAAATACAAAATATATTGCTAGTATTTGCAATGGCAGGTTGCCAGGTAAGCAGCCATTACTCATTCAGTATTCTAACATACAAAAAGCAGTAAAATGTAGTCATCCAAATATTCTGGTTTTGCCTTGTGAACCTTCTGTTCAGTATGTGTTGGCGTAGAAGGAAAAACACAGATGGATGTCTGAGTAGGCAACTGGTCACTCACAAATGAAAACCAGTTCTGCTTGCAAAGCATGGAACATCAGAGAAAACAGCAGCTTTGCATAAGTAGGTGATTAACTATATATAAAACCACCTATGTGAATTGTAGTGCTTCCCCATTTGCTGTTGACATCCTGGGTATCTGATCCTGTTGCAGCTCTTCTCTGAGATCAATGCCTGAGAAAAACTAAAAGGTAAGGCACAGTTCCTTTTGTCTTTTCTCCACCTTCTTAACAGAGAGGGCTGGACTCAGCCATGACAAAACATGAAGGAGATGAGAACTACACCCTGTTAACCACTCAGTGGTTTTGGGAGCACATATGCTACTGCCCCTCCCAGGCAACACTAGGACTTCATGGTAGCATTCAGTAAAACCATGCCTAATACATCATGATTCTCCCTCAGATCATTCATACACACCAGAATATAACTTTTTACTTCAGTTATTTTAATATTAAAATTCTTCATACAACTGAGCAGTCTTTGCTAGTCCTGACATGTGGATCAGAAACACTGGGTCAGAAGGTTACCTGGTGCAATTCTGTTCAGCTGGTCTGTATGTGAGGGAGACACAATCTTTTTGTAGTGACTGAGCATCTGGTACATCCACTTAAATCTGTGGTTTGGCCTGTTGATCTGTCCCTACTGTGCTCGTAAGTAAGCAATAACTACCTTCATATCTTCATATAAATTGATTGAGGAATTTATGTCATATATTCTGCTGCCTACTTCTAGGTTAAGAATTTTCTTTCTAAATCAACATTTGAGAAAATGGCTTGAAGAAGAGAAGCTTCAGCATGTAAATAATAAAAATACAAATTATGAATCTGGATGGCAAAAAGTACTAACTGCAGACAGCATCTACTTAATTGACATATTTTCTTTGTAGATGCTCTGTTTGATTCACATTTTGACCACAAAAGGTGACTGTTTTGCTACTAGTTGCCTTATTAACACAATATTATAAAGTATATATTACTTTGGAAAAATTACTAGATGGTGAAGTGTCATCCAGTTTTAATGAATGCCATTTCATGAAGAAATATGTTCATAATACTTTATTTCAGAGTGTGTATAAAAATTCTATCAAGCAACAGTATTGGTAGTAGCTGCTTTTGAAGAACTACAGAGAATGCTAACAAAATTATTTTTCCAACATAATTTTGGATCATTTTTTAGAAATTCAACAGCAAACCATAATTCATATACTTACTAATTGCCTTAATCGAATAGATATAAAGAACAAATTTTTCATGTGAAAACCATAATGTTCAGCTCAAAGTATAATGTAGATAGCATCAATATAAGTCACATCAGACAAGTATTCGTGTTCGAAAATAATAGTATTATCACTGATGTGGTGTGGTGCTCTCTGTGACTGGGGGTGGTGTCCTTCACCAGCAAAACATAAAACTAAATTTTCAGAAAGCTATTTATCTTTTATAGGTGATCTTTTCAGGACTATGTGGGAAATTTCTGTTTTGAGGGTAAGCAAATAAATCCAGGAACCCCACAAGCCCCTTACTTACAGTGAGACTGGGAAAAGTTTGTGAGTGTTTAATCTCTACCTGCAGCAAATAATAACTTACGCTATAAGAAGGTATGACAGGGAAGAAGTAAAGAATGGTTGTCCTTGTACTCCATCCCATTGTCCAATTCTTGCTAGCATATTTGGAAGTTGTTGACCTATACACTCTAGAAGAGACCAGTAGACTTCAAAAGTCAGTATTCATATCAGTCCATGTCATATGGAATGAAGGATCATGCTTGCTTTTATCTGTGAACTATGTATTGTAGATTCAACTATGGAAAAAACCCTAGAGTGACAGCTGATTTCATCACTATCAAGTCAGTGTTATCAAAGAAAGAAGAGAACAATTAAGACCGTGAGTTGCAGAAAATGGTTATTTGAAAGGTGACCTCCCAGAATCCACTTGTTTGGAAGGGAGCAGACACCTGTTCTGCCTTTCTAAAGGTTTGAATATGTAGGTAAGGGAAAGGAATTCAAAATAATACATAACACAGAGGTGCCAAATAGTAAAATAGCAAGTCCATTACCACTGAATCTTTTCAAAATCTCAGCATCCTGAGTCTGCTTCTGAAAGATGAAAGACTGGTAAGTTTGAATGAATTCTCTGTTGGAGATTCATTTAGAAAGCAAACTCATTGTAATGTGGTTAGAAAATACATTGGGCTCTGAAAGATATAGGAAGCATTAAAGGGAGAAATTAGTTTCTTTTCTTACTTTTTTTCTTTGCAGTGTTGACCTTGAAAGAAAAAGGTACATTGAACAAATTGTAGACAGCTATTCAGATCTAAGGAATACTTCTCACTATAAAAGACTAAATGTGTTGTTGCTGTCACCAGCCTTAATTCCAGATCAAACAAGTGTGTCCGATTTTTAACCTAAAATGATGCCTATTTCTTCAACATCTATAAACCTTAATATGATATGCTGGCATAATGAATATACACTAGAAACACAGAAGCATGAGAGGAGGTAATTTGTTAGTACCTTTTGCCTACCTATTTAAGAAATTAATTTCATATCTTCTGAATTAATGCTCTGTTAAAAGATGTTCAGGGTACTAACTGTCATATTACATCCTGAGGCCTTAAAAAGCTTGAATTGTGAATGTACTGATGCTCAGACCTTCAGTAAACACTGCCAAAGTAAAATAAAATGCAATAATTTAAAATTTTGCAGTTCAGTTTGTTTTCATAAAATAACTAGGAAGCAATCATTTGAATGAATTCTAGAAAAACATCTGGTCTGACTTAAGCGGGTGGTGGTTTGGATATTTCAGAAAATGTCTGAACTGTAGAACAAGTTTTGACCTTTCCAAATGTGTTTGAACCCAGTTACAGGAATAAGCATTGTTTTGCTGAAAAACAAAGCAGATGGGGCTATTATTTTTGTACTGTTAACTTTGTTGCTCTCTTTTTGAACTCAAGTAAACGCCATCAAGCAATACAGGGAGTCTCTCTGTGCCCAAAAGGCATGGGGTTAGTAAAAAATAAAATAGTTTTACTTACAGATTGGAGACTGTGATAGTTGTAATGCAAAAAAATGAAGTATTGGTCAGCTAATATGGAAATCTGTGTGGCACAGAAAGGTTTGGGATAACTTATGTAGGGAATTAACCACAAAAATTTTAAAATACAAAGGGAAAAAGTAATTGTAGAATTAATTAGGCTGTTGTCCTCTCACATGTTTAAGTAGTCTTCCAAGAAGATTATCTCTGGCAGTAATTCCAGTTCAAAAGCCAGGCATCTTCCAGGGTTTAGCTCTTGATCACTCCCACAGAGAAGCACATACGAGTCAATGAGGAATGGCCTAGTGGATAGAACATAAGATAAGAACTCAGTTTTGGGGAAAATTTTGTCCCAATTCCCAGTCCTATTAGACTGCAGCTTTAAAAAAAAAATTAATAATTTTATGCCTCAGTTTTCTGTCCATTTTAGTACCTACATACATGCCAGAAGCATCAAAGGGTGAGTTCTGTTAGCTGCTGGAAAGTGCTGAAGTGCCTGTATAACAATGCACATAGTATAAAAGAAAAATGGGAAGATTTAGAGATCAGTAAGCAGAGGATGAGCAAATAGTGGTTTTTCTGTGTTAGGACTGAAGGGCAGGCTAACCAACATACGAGTTTTTGCTACCGGCCACATGATCAGGAGGAGGAAGTAGAAAAGGCCTGTTACAGGAAGCTGTAACAACAGGCTCAGTCACTGATCCTGGTTCTCATGGGGGCTTTAACTGCCCTGACATCAGCTGAAGGAACAACACAACCAAGAACAGCCCAGGAGGTTCCTGGGAAGCACTGTCTATAACTTCCTAGCACATATAATGGAGGGGCCATTGAGGAAAGATGTGCTGCTGAACTTTATACTAACAAGAAGGAAATATTTTGTAATAGATGTGAAGGCTGAGGGCAGGCATGGCTGTAGTGAGCACAAGATTGTGGAGTTCAGTATATTTTTATGGAGGCAACAGGGCAGCAAATGAGATTGCAGCTGTGGACTATGGGAGGAGCTAACTTTAGTCTTGTCAGGGATCTTCTTGAAAAATACCATGGGAAAAGGCCCTAGAGGGAAGAATGTTGCAAGAGAGCTGGTTTATATTCAATGGTCACTTCCTCCAGGCTCAAGAATGCTGCATCTCCATGAACAAGTAACTGAGCAAAAGGGACAGGAGACCTGCAGGGATGAACAAGGAACTCCTGTTAAAACTCAGACATAAGCAGGAAATACACAGGGTGGAAGCAGGGGTGAGTATCGGGATGTTGTTGGAGTATGCAGAAATGCAGTGAGGGAGACAAAGGCCTATCTGGAACCAAATGTGGCCAAGGATGGCAAGGATTACACGCAGGCCTACTTCCAACACATCAATAACGAAAGGAATACTAGAGAAAACTGGCCTACTACTAATTGTAACATGGATCCATGAAACGGACTGCAGCGAGGGCAGACATACTGAATGATTACTCTGCATCAATATGGCCAGCTCTCAGGAATCCCTGTCCCATGGGACAGGGAGGTAGATGGTCTGGAGGAGGGAAGACTTTGCTTGAGGTGGATTGGGTTAGAGACTGTTTAGTCAAACTTGACATCTACAGGTCCATGGGCTTTTCATGGGATATAACCATGAGTCCTGAGGGCAGACACCATAGGAATGCCACTGACAATCATCTCTGAAAGGTGACAGTCAGGAGAGGTGCCTGAGGACTTGAAGAAAGCAAATGTCACCTCAGTTATAGACTCAGCATAAGGAGAAACCAGGAAACCAGGAAACTACCAGCCAGTCAGCTTCCCCTCAGTCCTTGAAATGGCAGTAAAATGGCGCTCTGGAGGGCCTCTCTAAGCACGTGAAAGACGAAAAGGTGAGCAAGACGTCAGCATGCATTTGCCAAAGGGGAATAGTGCTTGACCATCCTGATTGTATTCTGTTGTCTTCTATGACTGGACAGCTGCCTGAAGAGTTGAATGGAATTTGGAGAATGGATATTGTCTAAGTGGATTTCACCAAGGCTTTTGACACTGTCTCCCAGGGTGTCCTCATAAGCAAGCTCAGGAAGCACGGACTGTCTGTGCTGATGGACAGTGAGATATGGTGGGTCTCAGAGGGTTGTCATCAGTTGTGTAGGGCCTAGATGAAGGCCTGTCATTAGTGCCATGTCCCAAGGGTTGATACCGGACCCTTTCTTGATTTACTTATCCATCAGTGACTTGGATGAAGATGCAGATGCCTCCTCAGCAAAGTCACAGACAACACAAAGCTGGGAGGAGTGGCCAATACCCCAGAGGGCTGTGCAGCCCTTCAGAAGGACCTCGACAGACTGGAGAGATGGGCAGAGAGGAACATTTTGACATTCAGCAGAGGCAAATGCAGGGTCCTACCCCTGGGGAAAAATAATCCCATGCAGCAGCACCGGGTGGAGACCAAACCTGCTGGGAAGCAGCTCTGTGGAGAAGGACCTGGGAGTCCTGGGGGACAGCAGGCTGTCCATAAGCCAGCAGTGAGTCCTTGCAGCCAAGGAGGCCAATGGTATCCTGGGGTGCATTCGGAAGAGCACTGCCAGCAGGTTGGAGAATGTGATCCTCCTTCTCCTCTATTTGGCCCTGGTGAGGCGTCACCTGGAGTGCTGTGTCCAGTTCTGGGCTTAGCACAGGAGACACATGAAGATCCTGGAGTGGGTCCAGTAGAGGGCTACAAAGGGAGACTGGAGCTCTTCATTTATGAGGAAAGGCTGAAGGAGATGGGCCTGTTTAACCTGGAGTACAGACAACTGAGAGAAGACCTTGTCATGGTGTCTGAAGGCAGAGTGGCAGCAGATGGTACCAAGATCTCTGCGGTGATGCTGAGCAGCATGAAAGACAATGGGCACTGGAACACAGGAAGTTCCACCTGAACACGAGGAAGAACTACTTTATTGGATGACTAAGCAGCGGAAGAAATTGCCTAGAGGGTTGTGAAGTTTCCTTCTCGGGGGTTATTCAAAAGCTGTCTGGACACATTTATGAGTAATGTACTCTAGGAAATTTATTTGAACAAGGTTGGACTAGGTGACCTTGTGGTAGCTTCCTATCCTATCCATTCTGTGATTCTGTGATTGCGATGATATAATTTCCTTGACCAGAATAATGAGAATAATTCTGAATAGGAAGATGGAGAAAAGGAACCCATGGAAAAAAATCCTTCTTCTTATTATTGACGCATGTAATACAGCTCTGAAATATTATTGTAGCATCAAAGCAATTCCGAAACATTTAGTAGAACTTGAAAATGAGTGCCAAAACCACCGTTATATTCTATACATTGGCCTCTATCTCACCCCGGATTGCTCTTGTATATGCCAAAATAAAACCAGAAAAAAAAATATTAGACTGAGAAGCTGTATAAGCCTTTATGTATTCCCTTTCTTTTACTGGCATCTTAAGAGTCTTTTTCTGTGTGGGCTGATGTAGGTGCTTGCTTATGTCTAACCCTTTTATAGTGCTTTGTCCTCATACAAATAATCGTGAAAGCACATCAAATAGTAACAGCAGGGGAATTGCTATACTGCCAAACGTCCCCATCAAACAACTTGAGTGTAGTCATCATTATAATCATTTTGAGATGTTGAATGTAGTTAAACCAGCGAGCTCAGCTCCTCTGAAATCTCTGAAGCTTTTCTCCTAATAGTTAAGTAGCTTTCAACTATAAGTAAGGATCAGTAAAATGTTCCAGAAAAAAAATCATCTATGTTGTTGAATGCACTTCTACATAGTGTACATATATGTTTAATTCCACACCATTAAACAAGTATTTTTTACAGGCTTAAATGTTTTCAGGTTTCCTTTTTTTACCTTAAGGTTTTCGCTATTATTAAAGGTAAAAATGTGAAATGTACCAATAAGGAGATGTCTGCTTTAGTCCTTCTCTTTGATTTTGACTGCTCTTACAAATACAGTTCTATGGAGGAATGTTAAATTTATTAGGACATTAAGAATTCCAGGTGATGTTTGGAGCTCAATGAATTAGCATAGAAAATTACTGACCTGTTTTATGCCGTGTTGCAACCATTTGTGCAATGGAATTTTATTTTTCTACCTCACAAACCTTTAGTGAGATCGAAAATGTAATTGTGACTCCCCTTAAAGAAAGAAAATTATCAAAATGTGCCTAGTGTTACGTGAGTGCTGCTGTTAAATTAGTATATTGACTTTAACAACTGTTTTCTAAAGCTATTTTCAGAGATAGCTGCACTTGTCAATCTCTTCCTGAAGACCTGTTTCATTTTCTTAATGTCTGCTATGAGAAAATGTTATTTGTGACTCTCTGCTTTCAGTAAACTTCCTTTTCTTTTTTTTTCCCCTTCCTTTGTCTTCACTTTTTTACATCTGTTAGCCAAATTTATATTTTTAAGCTCTGTCTCCAAACAACCTCGATTCTTTCTCTGAAACTCTACTCACACTCCAGGAAATCTTTTGCATTTCACTCCATTCCAGTTATACAATCTTTCTTTGAGCTCCTGACAACAGTGTTGCAGGTTTACTTCTGACTGATTTAATCAAATTCTCCACAATTCATATTCCACACAGATGGGAAGGATGTGTTGGGAAGGGAAATGTCATACAACATACCAGCTATACTTTAAAAATATCTGAGATAGCATTTTTTTAGGTGCTCTGAAAATGCAGACAGTTCAGATACAGTAAGTCTCAAAGAATGATATCTGTTCTCTGTGCTAAATGGTTTCATTCTCACACATCATTCAGCCTGGTATGGGTACATCATACTTCAGCAGATATGGGTACATTCCCCTCTTGTGTTTTTCATATGTATTTCTGACATGCCCTCCAAGTTCTTTCTCTTTAGGGCTTAAAACACTAATGGGAAGAAATAGATTGCGAAGAGATGAGCCTGTAATGTCTACAATTCACCTAATGCATGTGGCATATCTTTTTTCACCTTTTAGAAGGAGTTTCAGTGATCCATATATTTCACAGAATATACTGAGTGCTTACTGTGACATATTATTATTAGGCTTTTAGCAGTCATTGTAGGAATAGACAAATGGAGAGAAGCATAAATTAATGGAACAAGTGTACAGTATCTCATCTTAATTCTTATTTTATCAACAGAACTGACAGTTCATAGAAGGTGTTGCAGTCACAAATACAATTCTAATAGTCTTGTGGAACTGAGCTCCTTCAGAAAATTGTAGACAGTAATTTACTGTAGTCACAAAAGTACGTAACTTGGACTTTCCCTGGGTGATGGTTCTGAATTCACAATGAAAGGAAAGATGTTGGGATGTAAATAATTTTGTTCTGCATACGCATTGTTTTACTACTGTGCTTATAGCATGTTCCCATATACAGCATGTTCTAATGTAGCAGCATTATAACAGAATGAAAAAAACCAAGAATGAGTCCTTTGATTTTGCAGCTCTGCAAATCCTCACCCAGAGTGACTTAGAAACCTGACTTGCAGCTGTGTTTTCAAAACTATATTCTTATGTTGCCGTGAGAGGTACTCATTATTTTGATTTCCCTTCTTTTCACTTAACACAGAGAAAATTTGCATCTGTCACCTTCATGCATCTAACATTATGTACCCAACCTAATATCCGAATTGCCCTTATAGTATCGTATTCAGGAAAAATAGATTTTGTAGGTGCATTCAGATAGAGATTCAGAGCTGCACAGTGTTGATTAGAACTTTGGAGATGACCAGTCCTCTGCAGTTATATTGCAGGTAGCCCAGAGTGAGTGAAATTCCTGGGTTTGGCATCTCAGATAGATATTTAAGGTTTGCTCATGTGAATCAGCTCTGTGCCTGCTCCTGCCTTCCCTGAAAACATTAGGAATTCTTTCATTCATTTGAATAGAAGTAAAAAGAGCTTGAGGTCTTCCTCCTCTTCCCATAGACAGAGTTTAAGACATACCTTAAATTTCATGGCTTATTTTTTTCTGCAATTCAAATTAGTCTTTTTTAAAACTTCAGCACATTCAGGTATTGGTACTGAAATGACAGTTTCTTTTTTGAAAACTCATTAGTAATGTTTTGAAACATTCTGTTTACAATAGCTTTCGTCTGATCCATTAGAAAAAATGAATGACTTATCCAATTTCAGAATATTTGTAAAGTGAGCTTTACAGATCCCATTAAATGTTAAAAGCTGTTTTCAAGAAAATTGTGCCTGTCTTCAAGTGCTCAGCTCACAGTGTGCTTTCCCCACATCTTTAGATTTGTGACATACACCAGTGAAATAATAAAAAAAAGGATTATTCTAATTTGAAATAGGTCAGTCTAAAGGTGAAATACTAAGACTGCTTATTTTAATTTTCTGGTGTTCCCAACAAAGTTCAGGAAGGTTGAGAATATAATATGGGAAAAAATTCACTGAAGTACAGAAAAGATTAAGTGAGTGAACTGTACACTCATGACCCCTGTATATAATAGAAATGTTTTCTGGGCAAAATTAAGATGGTTGTTAGATGTACATTTACAGATTGACTGCAGATATATACAGCAGTGTAATTTTTGTTCACTCTGACTTTTCTACTGCTTTATTAAAAGACTAGACTTTTTCCCTAGAGATTTACTCTTCTGGCTAATGTGCTGTAATTGCAATGGAGTGCTTAGTACAGCAGCAACGAGCACTATTCTGTAATAAATTTAGGTCACTGTAGAGTTC
The DNA here is from genome assembly GCF_029207755.1 of Chamaea fasciata. Lineage (NCBI taxonomy): Eukaryota > Metazoa > Chordata > Aves > Passeriformes > Sylviidae > Chamaea > Chamaea fasciata. Next base: position 42,916,091 of record NW_027094089.1, read on the forward strand.
ATCATGTAGTCCATGGCAACAGAAGATAAAGCGATGGTTAGTTCATCTCTAGCTTTTAGCTGCAGTGTCACAGATTTTCCTGTCTAATTATACTGTTAGAACTAAATGTAGGCAAATTGTCCAAGTCCCAAGATCTTCTCCTTCCTTCTGTATATGTAATATTTCTGTAAGAAAACATAATGTGGCAGCATTATGACAGAAATGTGAACCAAAAGAATTCTTAGGAAAAAACGATCACATTTTACCTTGGAGCATTCCTTTCCTATTTTTGTATAATCCCTCAGATCAATATTTTTGAAATCCTTTAAGTTTTACAAATCCTTAAAATTATTTTTTATTTCTCTGGAAAAAGAAGACAAGTTAGTACCAGGCTTTCAGAACTCTTGGTTGTAATTGCTAAGTTTGCAATTTAGAATGTATTTGGGTAGCAATAACTTTGCTACACATTTTTTCTCTCTCCTAATTGATCTTGCACTTAAGAATATTTTATTCATTAAGCTTGTTGGCAAAGAGGCCATTCAGATTAAATTCTACCTTCAGGCCATTTACAAGTTTTTTCACTTCAAAGTTTTTTAAGTTTTATTGTTTCCCATCTGATATACATAAACACAACCAACACTAAATGACTATTTCCTGCATTAGGAGTAAAAGGAGGAATGAAATACTTTATCAGAGCTTATATAAAAGTGTGCATAACAAATTTTTCTTCATTTAGTTATGTATTTTAATCTCTCTTTGCAGGGATGATGTTTGCTGATTACCTCTCATGAAAGGACTGAGGTGAAAGTTCAAAGCATTGGAGCATAAATGTAAAGAAGTTGGATCTGAAAAAAGCCTGGAGGTGTGGTTAGGATTTAACTTTTACCTATAGTACACTTAAAACTGTGGACAATGAATCACAGTGGATTACAGAATTTGGACAGAATTTTTGTTAGCTTTGAAAACCTTAGCCTTAGAATCTCAAATATTTTTGAAGAATTTAATAGTAGTTGTATGCTGTGCCATATAACCCTGTTGCAATTGTGAATGTCAGGAACAATGGCATTCATCTTATAAGAATATGGAAATCAGAACGATATGTGTAAATTGTCTACAAAAATAAGCACATTGGATTGCATCTCCCTTAACTCTCTGCTCTGGACAAAAACTGAAGTATTTTATCTGTATGATTAGGGTGCGTGTTTTGAAGGGAACATAGGGAAACTGAAAATTTCTCACCTGTAATTTCTAATATCTTGAGCATTCATGATTGATATAATCTGTAATTTTGTTGCAATACTTTTCCCATGTAAGTTCCCAAGATGAAGCTTTTAATAATCCATAAATTTAACTATCTTAACTGTGATAGATATTGTAGGATTAATTGTTTTCTTTTTATGATACTTTATGAACCTATATAGAGTTAGTTTGTGTGTTACTGGATAATGTTTTAAGCCTAAGGAATGCAGTGTTCCAGGAAGACATTCCTTGGCCGAATAGAAGAGAATCACCCATCACCAAAAGAAAGGAAGGCACCACCCATGGGTGATGGGGTTGAGCATCACCATCATTGACCATCGGCCAAGCGCTCAGCACCCCATATCCGTCATCCCAATCTCATCAAGGACATACATCTCAATACCTGGTTCCAGTAAACCCAGACGTAAGTTTATGTCTCCCTGGAAAAACTATTCACCAAATTAACATCCAAAAAGGAAACCATAAGAATAGGAATCAAGGATCATATTACACAAAGAACCAGTGTAGTAATTGGTTGCACAAGCCCAAAAACTGTATAAAAATGGGGCCCTGCACACTCCGAGTTTGTGAACCAGAGGGGGATTCTGTGCCATAGGGGCAGGATCTTCGGTTCACCCAGCCTCAATTCCCGGGATTTGAACTGAGCTTTGATTGTGGTTTTGTCGAGGTTTTTCTATTTCTCAAATTGTTGATCTTTTTTTGTTTTTATTAATAAATTTGTTATTAATATTTTTAATTAACAAATTCGGCTTATCATTTATAACATTTACCAACACTTTTGTGAGAGATTGAAATGTTAATGGTTAATGACTCAAAGCAATCGTCCATAAGTGGAGGGCCGGTTGCTTTGCTGAGGTTTAACCCTCCCCCTGCCCCCCAAGAAGGAGGAGGAGGTGAGTTTCTGAGTGTGTGGTGGCAATCCCCATAAGACAAAGGCAGTAAACACCCACAACCAGAAGATACAAGAAAGTTTTTATCATGCCAATTGATACCCCTAACACACCCTGCCTCATGGAAGGTCACATTCACTTGGGAAATTCACACATAGCTCTGAGGATTTTCATCCCTTCTGATGGAGCAGTAGTGGCTCCACTATGCTGATGTGAGAGGCAGCTCTCATGCCTTAGGAAGAGCCATAAACCACAAAAGACCCTGAAGTGCCCCCAGACTCATTTCTGGGGCCTTCCACCAAAGACTGAAAGCTCTCCCTCAGGGAATGTTCCTGGCCATGGCCACTTAAACCTGAGCCTATGCTATCCCACTGCTCTTTCTGTTTTGGGGGCCTCCTTCACCCCCAGTGGATCAAGACTTTGATCATCACCTAGAAAAGTGCATGGTCACTCTGACCATCATTTCACAACTATCAAATCCCCTTCTGGGATCCATGTGTGGTGATATCTTTCTACTCTTATTCTTTCTTTCTTTTTCCTCATACATTTTCCAAAGGGAAATTTTTATACTTTTATGTTCTTACATTACTATAGCAACTAATAACCAAAATGGCTACATACTTGCTTTCCATTGCAACCAATTTTTCAAAAATAAATCCTACATATATGTACTTATAAACTCCAGTGTTTTAGGTTTATTTATTACCCCAAAGGATCTAGTAACAAGAACCTGGGTTAACTATAAAAAATTTTGTTCAGCCTGCCCTTACCTTCAAGGACAGGCTCAACAAACTCAAAGATGAAGTCCTAACCATTACTTATATGGTGTTATATCATCAATGGCCCACTTGACTAATGTTTCTCTAATTATTCTCCAGTTTTCACATTGTTTTGTTTACAGCAGAGCATTTTTGAAACATGTGGACACTAATAATCTTTACACATAAACTATCTTTTGTGAAGTTGGAAAAGCTGCAACAATTTATGTCAACTATTGTCTTGATCCACATTTTACACAGTTCTTGCTTATGGAAAATGCTATGATTTTTAAGACACTAGAAAAGCCTTTTAGACAGTCTATGGAGGGTGTTAGTTTTGGAATACGAGAGGAGAGATACATTTTTGACAGACAAATAATGAAAGAAATTACAATTCTGTTTATATCTTATTGATATAATTTATATGGTGCAGAAAAGAGAGACAAAGGGAAATTTCAAAGACTTTTCGAACATCTAAATTTTCAGAGACTTTCACTGAATATAGTCTAACCTGACACCACAGCCAAATGATTCAAGTAACTCCTGTTTAAAACAATACTGAACTGATTATGGCTCCTGGTTTGATTTCAGTTCTATGGTGTCATTAAATTTGAGTGAAGCTAGTGAAAGGTTCTAAGATCTTACTTGGGTTCTCTCTAATCACAAGCTTTCCATGGCAAGGCACTTCTGTTTTCCACTTTTAAGAGTAGAGTTTGAGTGCTTTAAGATGCCTTTCCATCCTTACTCTATATGCTTCCCTTATCTTCCTACAACATTTGTCACAAGATCTTTCTTTCAGGACTGATTTCCCTTGCAGTCCAGCTATGATTACAGTTCTGTTCTTAAATTCCCTTTCTCCAGATATCTCTGCTGTCAATTAACTCCTGTTTTCACTCACTCAGTTGTGGTTTTTTGGGGGGTTTTTTTGGGTTTTTTTGGGGGGGTTTTTTTTGGTTGTTTTTTTTTTGGTTTTTTTTTGGTCCCCCCCCCCCCCCCCCCGAAAAGGATATTGTTACAGACCTCAAGATTTTTCTTTAGATAACTCTGTCCCAGAAGTCATGACTGTTTCATTCTTTGTTTAATTCTGAGATTAAAACAAAACAGAATTTTCTCATTTCAACTGTAATTGTATTCCTAAATGTCCACAATTTCCTTGAGTGCCTTGCATCTGCTGGAATTTGTTTCCCATATCAGGCAAGCAGGCCTAATGTCAGATGACAAGACCCTGCTGGTCATCTGCAGGTTTCTAACTTAACATCAGGCTGAATTTTTGAGGTATCTACAAAACAATCATCAATAAGTCTGTAACTGAAGATTTTAAAATAGCCATCGTTTCAGGACAGTAGTTAAGTATCAATTTTTAGGGATAAAAGGTTATTGGCGAAATTTTAGTTTCTGATGCAAGGCAGCTGACAACTCATAAATTTGAGACAGAGTCATATATAATTAAGTCCTCATAAGGTCTTACTACTACAATATAGAATATAATAATAAATTTTGGAATTAAATATCCAAGTGCCTTATACACTTGGATGGAAGTTATGATTTTATGAACAAAGGAAGGGAAACTTCCTTTAAGACAGATGGCCTTGCAGAAAATCATCTTGGTGCTTTAGAAATTTTACATAGTTAAACCTGTTTTACTGGTTTAAATTTAAAAGGTATTCAAGCCTTTTATGTCAGTGAACAAAAGGTGGTTTACCACAACCTTCTGGGTCATAGTGGAAAATTTCTGCAGTCTCTTAGTCTTCTATATCTGAGATATTTCTGGAAGCCGGAGAGGAAATTAATGCCTGGAGACGGCTTGTTATCCTTCTATTTAGAAGCCTGGAAAACGGACAGAATCCAGCATTCCAAACTACCTATCTGAAGCATGACAAGGTTACACAAAATTATTCACCAAACTGTAGAAAGTGCAGAAAAATTGGTGACCAAGTGCTTCTAATGAACTGGCAGAGATTTCAAGATTTTAATAAGTGCTGAGATTAACAGAAATAATTGAGTTTAAGGGCAATCGATTTTTCACTAAGCCCACATTCTCTACATCTTTTCCCCAACATAGTGTGACCGTTGATAAAGTAAAAACACTCATGTAGTGGTTTGAAAGCAAAACAACTGAGAGGCTCCAAGTCAGAGATACAATTTAATAGGAAGAAAGGAAAGAAAGTAAACTAAAATAGATGCTGTAATACAAAAGACCACTGACAGGGTCAGAATACAACCTGAGCAGAGTGATGGAAGCTGTCCAGATGAGGTGGTCTTCCTGAAGCAGTGATCCTGTAGAAAGGTCTGGTAGCTCGGGTCCTCTGGGAATCCAGTGGGTAAGCACCCCTCTGGTGTTCAGAGTCTCAGCCTATATCCAGGCTGGAATGCTTGGTTCCTCCCTCTGGGTGGAGCATCTCACAATGGGATGGTGAGTCATATGATAATGCCTGATGGGCCCATTAACAGAAGATAATCCAGAGTGGGTGAGGCAGGGAGCACTGCCGCACCTGGTTTCAACAGTTCATGAAGATGGTGATAGAATATACTTCAACCCAGGATAACTCGTGAGTAACTGCTGACCAGAAGTGCCTGTGTCACCATGCACTGACTTATTGTAACAATTTTCAGGGAACACAAAATCTGAACAGACAGTAAATTTTATTTAAATACTCTCATGTAAAACATTGCTTTTTGTAAGGATAAATTGCACTAATGCCTGAAATACAAAAGAACGTTCTGACTGTAGCTGTTGCATTGTCTCACCTGGGCATATCACACCCTAAATAATAAGTACTGGCAGATGCCCTGTAGCAAATCATCAGTCTGATCATCACTCAGAAGTAGTTCAGTTAGGCCAAAGTTCGTGGCTTAACCTGCCTTTAGAAAAATGTTGGACTTGGGCAATAGTAACCATAAGCTGATAAGAAAAAAATCCTCTTCTAGTGTTTCTCATAGGGTTTTTATCAACATATGCTTTTGTTTCTCTCAGTATTCCATCATGCTTTCTCTTTGGACCATTTTGTCTTCCTGAGCAATCAACATGTGCTTAGGAATAAAATCTCAGGCTTAATAGCAAATTTAGAAAAAAGAAAACGAATGAATCTGAAGTTATATCTCTTAGGCAAAAATCACAGAGATTTTTAGCAACAAAAGTGGATGTTTATGTCATATCCCTTGTAGGAACAGAAAATGTTTTTTTCATTGGCTATGCACTGTAAATTCATAGACTTGATCACTGAGATCAGTCAGTAAGAGCTTTGACTATCTAAAAATCCTGGATTCAACTTGCATTGCCAAATAATTGCCCCTAATTTTTGTGACAAAGATAGGCAAATCATGATTGACACATCCCTCCAAACCCACACCCCCTCTCCTACCCTGCATAATTACTAGCCAGGCTAAACATTCCCTGCAGGCAGGGAAGAGAATCTTCTATCAATATTTTGATGACCCATTAATGCAGGTCCTATCTGATTGACTTCCTGCATGTTCACTTGGAATGTAACACTCTGTGACCTTGAAATATAAGCATTAAAGACAGGATACCTTATCTTGCTGCATGTCCCTGTCACAAAGTAAAGCTTCTATTATGGGTGTTTTGAAATGCACTGGTGGTGAAAAGAGAACCTCTACTGTTATACCTACCTTTACACAAAACCTGTGTTATTTAGTTATGATGCTACATGAATCATCCGCACTTTCTGTAATAAGCCCAGGGCTGTGTGTCTTTCATTTCAGCTGACATTTTGCTGCCATTTGCCAGGCTAAGTAACTACCGTGCAATCACTCCAAGCTGATGTGTGGTCATTCTTTTGCACAAAACAGACATTTAACTCAACTAAAAGACCTTTTTGAAGAACAAAATTTGACAAAGTAAATTTTTTGCTCATATATGAGAAGTCAAGTCTGTAGCAAATACACTTTTTTATGGTAACTAAAAAGATTTCTGCAGAGAATTTGACTTTTTCTACTTCTGTACACAAAGTAAAAGAAAATAGTTTTGAGCAAAAAGATTTCTCAGAGTACTGAAAGGCTTTTATTTGGAATTATATATCCTTAGCCTTGCCTGATAAGATACTTGAAATCTGCTCCTTTTTAAAGACAAAGATCTGTCAGTTTCATACTTTTCATTGTGTTGAAAAGGATCTAATAAAAGGACATTATTTCTACCTTGTATTTGGGTTTTTCCCAAATATTTATCAAAAGCAATGCCAACAATTGATTAAACCTACTGTATTTCATGACTTTTTAGCTTGCTTGACAATGCCCTAAAATGATAGAATCACTGGGTATGTTTTGCATAGAGAAATTGCCTATTTTTTTCTCCCTAACTGTAAGAGGCAGAAAACTGAGCACAATTCAAGGAAAAGGAATTTTTCTTGCAGTTGTTTAGCCACTGAGAAAATTTGATGACAGATTTGCTTGGATGCTTTCACTCCTATTTGAGTTTGTTGTGGGTTTTGTAAAGAACATGTTATTTTATTTCATCTGGGTGGAGCAAAATTGCTTACCTTTGCCCAAATGGGTCAGTGTCGCCTATCAGATGGTGGAGTGCTACTTATCTCTCTTCATTGTTTCACTACTCCCCTGGGAATATCTTCTGCTAATGGGCCATTAAGAGCTCATCAATGACATGACACATTACATCGTACTATTATAAGATGCTCCACACAGGGAGGAGGAGCCAAACCATCTTAACCTGGATAAAAAAGAGCCACAGTCCCACTAGGTATCCAGTTTTCCACCGGATCCCTGGAGGAAGATTGGACCCATCTCACCATTACTGGACCCTTTTTCTTCAACGGGACCATCTCTACTCCAACAGAACCACAACTGCCACTCCAGGAGGGTTTACTTTGGACTGCTTCCAACATCCTGACCAATAGGATGTCAGGTTGTATTTCTGATTCTGCCAGGGTTTTTCTAGGATTTCTTGTTTGTTTGTTTGCTTGCATATTCTTCTGTACTACAACATCTGTATTTTTATATTCCTAGTAAAGAACAGCAGTTCTATATACCTATTCCCAAAATCTTTGCCTGACGGACTTTTAATTTCAGATTTATAATAATTTGGGAAAGGAGGGAGGAGCTTACATTTCAAGGGAGACTCCAACCCTCCCTGGCAGATACCTGTCTATCTAAACCAAGACAGAGTTTAAAAAAAGAAATAAAAAAAAAATAATAAAATTCATACAAAGATGCACTGGAATTGTCCACAACTGACAAGTAAATTCTAGTTAGAGATTTAGAGACTGGTGGTTAATAATTTATGATTCTTCTTATGTGTCACATCATGTGACTTTCATTTTCTTGTCCATGGAGCATATCAAATGCAGAGTGTTACCTGTGGGTCTCAACAATTTTTCCACATTTTTTTTCTCTTCCAATTATTCATTGGATACTGTATGTGTTATGCAGAATTGAGGGGAGGAAATACAAATAATTCTAGCCTAAAGAAATGCCATCATGAATTCATCATCACTTTGTGACATTTGCTGTCCTCTTATTAAACTGCCTGGCATTTCATGAAACCATGCCCGGACTAATTGCACTTTCATTAACTGTTGTTTTCCCCTATTAAATTATTTGATAGTATTTTCTTAGCAGGAATGTCAACATGTTTAACTAATTTTAATAACTAAAACTTTTAAAACCATCCTGATGGGTGCCTTACTTCTTCCCAGCCTAGTCTGATACACAGTTTTTAATGTCAGGATTATGAGCATCCTATCCAATTGAAACTGATGTTTCTCCTCCAGTTTGAGGTCTTCAGTAAATGTAAATCTGCAAAGGTGGAACCAGTAATGCCTTGTCCTAACATCACAGTTATTTTCAGCATCCCTGCAGGATGCTTTCTATCTTTAAGTTCCAGTGTTACAATTCACTGAAGGTTACATTGCCTTGTGGAAAGCCAGCATTAGTAGGTTTTACAGCAGCAATATGCAGGGTAGTATTTGGGATAAGGTCCCTTTAGCAAGGGAAAAGCAGGCAACAGCAGTCCCATAATGTACCTGCAACACTCATGAAACTGCAGGTTGAGCTGCTTCCTTGCCTGCCCTCTTTCAGACGATGTGACTCGGAGGAGCAGGAGGCTGGGTTAAAGCAGCACCAAGCACACCAGTCCCTCGTGCTGAGTGGAAGCTGAAAGAGGGTTGTGCTCTATCAACTTCCTGGCCATGATGCTGCATGCTTACTTTGCAGCACCTCCATTTGCAGCTCCATGTAATCCTTCAGGATAACCAGAATGATTGTTTGTTTGGGTTTTTTTTTCTTAAAATTACTTTCTGAGAGACATTTCTATAAAATGATTCAAAATGTGCCCTTCCCTTAGGACCACTTGTGCAGCATATCTTTTGACCTTAGAATTTACTCAAAAATCTCAAATATTAATTAACTGGGAACAGATTACTGTAGTAAAACCCAATCTGTTGTAGAAATACTAGTCATTTGTTACTTATATATAAAAGAAACATGAGTCAAACAAACATGTTTGCTATCCTGCCAAAAATAATTGTCTCATTAATCTTAGCTATTTTAATTTAGTTGTACTATGAAGATCAAATGCAAGAAAATCATTTTGGGTTCTCACCAAGTTTAACAAGGCTTTCTCTATATTTACTAGAGTTTCTTTCTCCATAAAACCAAAATTTGGATAACACCTTGAACAATTAATTAGAGTGAGTAACCAGGGATATAGTGTGAGATGCAAAGACTATGCAGAGACCACTCAGCTACAGAATAAAACCACACTACCCACACACTCCATGTACATCCCTAACACTACCTTTCTGTAAAAATAAACCTTGTTTATGAGAATAATACTATCAGATCACTTCATAAATACAGATTTATGATAGATAAAGATATCTGTATGGATATACATAGGAAAATGTAAATTATTTTTGTAATGAATAAACTTTTGAGTGCTTTATTGGCATTTGGTCACTTATCTCTCTCTCTAATGCACACAGTCCCATTGCCCTTATACACGTGCCCACGTACACACCCTTCTTGGGTTTGTTGACACAAGACACAATGAATGATTTTCCTGTGTTCTGTACTTTTTTTCTATGATGTAGTTTCCAGAACTGTGGTTTGGGGATTTCTCTAATCTGTAAAAATGTAGGAAATCTAAACTAAGTAAGAAATCTTGGTATTTTCTCTCCATTGCCTTACAGACACTTATTAATTTGAGTTGTGGGTAACCACTGAGTGAGAGCGAACCTGACAAGATGCAGAGTACCAACATGCTATTAAATCTCTCTAAAATATTATCAATACATAGACATTGTTCTGAGTTCACAAAATACCTCAGCATAGAGCATAGCAAAGTAAAAATCTTGTTAGAAATTTCAACATAATCACTGGGAGTGGGTGATGTAACAGCTACTCAGAAGAAAAGAAACACACATCACTGATTTAATAATATAGCTATAGATTTAATAATTTAATTTCCTCTTTGTTAAAAAAGTAATTTCAGGTAGTTGGTTAAAATTGTAGTTGCCTACAGACGCCACAGTTTAGACCAACTCCATGGTGAAATATGATCAGTTGTATGGTTTACCTATCTTCCTGTGGTCTTTCTAATCATCAATATCCTGAATATTTTAGCAACATTTTTTTCATAAGTAAGTTGTCAGTTTTCAGAATGTATTTGTCTAAGACAGATACTTTCTTGCCTTTTGAGACTTAATTAAGGCATGTAAGTTAGCACTGTTGCAAGTAGACTAGTAATTTCAAGACTATTTTCACTTGTTAACATCAAGACGTGATTTTATTTGACATTTCAGAAATCTATCTACATCACATGCAGTTTCAGTAATTGTCATCCATCTGGAACTGTATTTCAGTGCATTCAGCTTTGACAAGTCCTCAGACTTCTATTTTTGGCCTTCACAAGTGCTTTATACCATACGTCTACAGGTGTCATGGTTTCAGCTAGGGTAGACTTAATTTCTTCTCTGTAGCTGTTACAGTGATGTGTTTTGGATATGGAATGAGAATGATGTTGATAACACACTGATGTTTCAGGTTTATGATAAGCCCTATTTAGTCAAGGACTCTTTTGAAAGTAATTTTATGCTCTGCCAGTGAGGAAGCACACAAAGAAAACAAACTGGTCAAAGGGATATTCTTCACCAGAGAACACCATGTCTAGTACATGAACTGGGGCGAGTCACCCAGAAGTGTGGCTGACAGGGGTTCAGGGGGAGCAAATCTGGTGTTTGTCACTGGACAGTGAGCAATTGTATTTTGCATCACTTTTTTCCAAAACATTATTATCATTATTATTATTATTATTATTATTATTAGTAGTAGTAGTAGTAATAATAGTAATAATTGTTATTGTTATTATATTAATATATTATATTTAATTTTCAATTATTAAACTGTTCTTGTCTCAACATACGAGTTTTACTTTGATTCTTCTCCCCAGTCCAGCAGGGCGGAGGGGAAGAGATGGGGGGTTGAACATGGGGCTGTGTGATGTTTCATCACCTACTGGGCTTAAACCACAACAAGATTACAGTGAGTCCTGCTGTTTCTACTCACTTTTGATAACACAGGCCTATTGAGACAACCAGGACATGCAAGAAGAGAATGAAAGAGGAAATGCAGAATGAAGGGTGCACTTAGATCCTGAAATGATACTTGTTAAAATGTAACTTTGCCTGCATTTCCCTACTTTGAGTTGCCACTGTAAAGGCAACTTTTACTGAGATGTAAAAACTCAGCTACCAACCCAATTATACACCAGAAAGCTCACCGTAAGCATGTTGGTCTTACTGAAGCTACTCTTTAAAGGGGACTGACTCTTGAAAACCACTAGGTTTTGTGAATTATATGTCACCAAAAAAGACATATACCTGCATATGCTGCACAATATACTGTTGTGTAGACATTCCTTAAATACTCTGAACTGCTGCCTTCTTGTAGCCAGTACACTGAAAAAAATTGTCCAGAGTTGTTTGCGCAGAATGTTCTCTTCTACCTTTCTAAAAAAAATATTTCACCTTGGCAGTTTTCTGATTATTGTTTATTATGCAATTTAATCCCAATTATTTTTTCACTAGTTTTCTCTGACAGGATTTTGAATCATTGTTACTTAATTGTTTTGGCATATTCAGTTCCCCATATGGTGCAAGCTATCGCCTTTGTCACTTCATATCCATTTCATACTTTTCCAGATCATGACAATCAAACCTATCCAATTAAACATGCACGTTAAGAGCTCTTAGGAAGACCCTCCTAGACAAGGACGTGACCCAAGCTCATAGACAGAAGATGAACTTTGTAGGGAATTTTGTCCAGTTAGTGGATGCTGCCCCCTTTATCTTTTTCTTCTTAAACCAAATAAATCTCTCATCTTCCGTAAAAATTGTAAATCTATCTATTAATGTTAAGGGTCTTTCCTTTATTGACAGATACAGGGGCCAGGGAGACATCCAAAGCTGCTTTAAAACTATGTTTACTTCCCCTTAGCATGACAATTTCTGAAACATAAATTCTCTTTCATGTTGAGAATCTGGAGTGGTGCCAACTGTCTGCTCTTCTTTCCATTTCAGATATAAGATGTTATTTCAATTTATTTGTATATAGGGTGAAATTCAGGACCCCTCTGTGCCCAATTACTTTGAAATTAGATAGGTATCTTGTCACAATATTTGTGTGCAACATTATGATTTTTTTTTTAAACAGACTATTACTACTGGAAAGAGGTTACACATTGCTTATGGATATGCTTTGGAAGTCCAGAGAATCCAAAGAATACCTCTTTTAGCATCACATACAGAGGATCTGTGGCAGGACAGAAGTGAAGAGACATTGCAATTTCTTCCTGTTGTGGCTTTCCTTCTAAATTTCTTACTGCCAGATAAGACACTGCAACCTAACCTATCATTTTGTCTGAAAACAAGTCTTAAATGCAGTTTGGGGACTGAGTTCACAGTAGTGTAAGCTTTACCTTGTTACTGTCCAGATTAACTTTCTACTCCTGTGAGTGGCAAGGAAGCATGTGCTCTGAATAAGTATGACAACACAAAATTAATCCCATTTCCATAGCCTTACTCAGTTTTTACAATTTAATATTCTGAAATGAAAGCTATACTGTTGATGGAACGCATGCTTTCTTTGAGTAAAATGCTGGTGCAAAGTGTCCTGTAGGGAGTGATAACAAGACTTGTAGCCTTTACATCATCTGTTTCTTAGCTTGGCTTTCCTATGCAGTCAGTATAATTCTTCTTTATGTGGAATTTAGAGAGGCTGGGTAAATGTTGTAGTCAACAATCCGTCCTAAGTTAGTAGATCAATTTGGAATAGAATAAAGCTAAAAACTAATTACAGAATAAAGATTTACAGAAAGGAACATTTCATGTTGCACACCTCATTTTTTCCACATCTAGCAAAACTATCTTCAGCTTTCAAAGATGTGCTTTCATTTAGAATTCTTTCTTCATATCTCAGCATTCTATTTAGGCATTTTTTCATAATTGCTAGTCTTGCAGCAGCTTTTAATCATTTGGGGATTACTGAAATACAGATTTTTGAAAATTATGTCTCACATAGATAACTGCAAAGATATAGTTATGTAGATGAGTACTATTCAGGTACAGGGACTTAGATTTATTGGAAATTTTCTGACAGATCTTTAAGTTTTTTCTCTTGAACTTCTTCACATGTATATACAGCTTATGTGTCCTTCCATTAAATGTACACTGGCTGAGACCAGTATAAAATCAAGCTGGGAAAAATGTAGTACATTTCAAGTAGGCTTCATGCCATACATAATTTCAGTCAAAGGTTTTGTGTGTAAAGGAAAATTAACATACTGTCTTTGTGTTAGATCTGTTAAGGGACAATAGTAAAATATATTTCTGCCAGCATCGTTTCACAGCTTGTATTTGCTGAAAAATACTGTTTTGTTAGCACATGTTCCCTCAGTCTGTGAGACTATCATATTGATCATGTGTCCACGGCCAGTTTTACTTTAATTCTTTATTTGTCATTTACTCTGATCTAAAAGTCACTTGCCTGTCTTTTTTTTTTTTTTTTTTTTTTTTTTTTTTTTTTTTTTTTGTTGAAAAACAAACAAATATATATTTTTTCTTCATTCTTCAAAAAAGGAGTGAAAAAAACTTCTTGCAGAGTTATGCACAAATTGTTATCTTGCTTTATGGTTGTTTGTATTTTGGAATCCAGTTATCCCAAGGGACAGATTCCTGTTATGGGATTTAAAAAAAGCAGGAAAATTTAATTAAAACTAAGTTGAACCAGTTTGGTTTAGTCAGATATTTTTCAAAGTTTTATCCAATTATATGATAAATGTTTTCACAAATTCTACCTAAATCACCTTTCTGCTTCAAGTAGGAGTGGTATTTCTTTTTCCCCTCATAACACAGAAGTGTTTTTTACAAGGCAAAGCACCTACAACAATACATTTATTTATTGTTATGAATAGCAAAATCTTTATGTAGTTTCAGAGGTATGGGTGGTTATATGGGGAGTTCCTCGTGCCATTAAAGGAATTCCCAACTGCCCTGCCCTGGAAAAGCGAGGTTTAAAGATACCCCAGGTGTAAAAAAAGGCTTGTCCCCCATGGGTCCTTGCAAATATTATGCAATTCCCCCCTGGGGTTACGCAAGTCCATTACTCCTCCCATGGTATCCCCTTTCCCTGTTTCCCCATTGGATATGGGGCCTGGTGTCAATTTCCTTTCTTCTCGATGGTCACTTGCCCCCTGTCCTGCTCGTGATACCACCCACGAACCAGAGACCCCACATAACGGAGGAAAACCACATGGTTCCCCTCTTTTTGGCTCTGGATTCACCTTCAGCACATGGAATAAATGCTTGCTGCAATTAATCTGGGGTTGGGAGCCTTCTGCCTCTGCTGAGCTAGCCTGGTAACGTGTGGTTGTGTGAGCTTGATTTCTGCCTGAATACTTCTCAAGCAGTTTCTCTGCGGAGAGGTGGTCTGGGATTTAGAAAGGCTGTAGCTGCACTAGAAAAAAGACACACTGTTACAGTTATAGGCTATGTGTTTATATTCAGTGACATGCAGACATCATGCACACAACCTTACTGTTTATTTCTGTTCACATTTATTACTGCATACTGCAGTGGTGCTGCTAAATTCCAAATATTTTTCATCTTGAGTAACACAGGCTCTGGATACAGCAAGAGAGGCATTAATACCCTAGGAGGACACTTCCCTGAGGATTTTTATTACTTAAAGTTTCTGTGGAAACCAGTAAATGTTAAAATGATAGAATTCCCTTTCCTACCCTTTGACCTTGCCTCTATTCAAAGTACTTTTGACAGAAATAAATGCAGCAAATTGCATAAGACACTGACTTCTCTTTGCTATCTTCCAAAAACTTTCCCTCTGCCAACTGCAATCTGGGGTCTGCTCCACCCACCCCTCCCACTCCCTGTGCTGATATGTCCGTTTTTATAAAACTTTTATTCACTTTTTGTATCCTACTAAATCAAAAGACACATTTAGAATCATATACATCCATTGATGCCAATGCTCATTGTCTTGTGTTGTCGATGATGCAACTACTGCCTCTTCCCCTTCCAGCCACACAGCCAAGTGCTGTTCAACTGTCAGCCAGCAGAATTAATAAGATTTCTTGGTCACCCTGCTCTCTGTTTCCACCAGTTACACACTCTCTCTTCAAGAAGCAAGAAGAAAAAAATCCCAGAATTTAATTAATTTTTACTGATTTTTTCTACCCATTGTTAAATGATTCCTATTAATGCTGATGGCTATTTTTAATGCTTTGCTCTCCTCTCTGCTCACTAGTGTGTCATTGCACACTAGTCCACCCAATCCTTTTAAGTGTTACCTTTTCACTAGAAGCATTTCCCATAGCCTAAAAAATGTCTGTCTCTCAGCAATTTCCACATTTTATCTGTGCAGTTCTGCTTTTCTTGTGGCTTTTAATCAATGTGTCTTTAAGTAAAGGTCAATATTTACATCTTACATTGCATAAATACAGATTTAAAAGCTGATATAGACATTCTGTTAGTGTGTGTGCATGAGCAGGTGCAAAATTAAAGAGAGATCAGTGTCCTGCGCCCACTCTATATTGGATATATGATGCAAGTGAGACCTGTGTTCAGCTTGCCAGCGCCAGACCAGCTTTGACTACTGGTCTTTGGCCATGGGCACTGGTATGGTCAGACTAAATGTAAATTGTACCAGCCACGGCCATTTTGGGGGTGAGAGTGAAGAACAAATGCAAAGCCAAAAGCTTTTTAAATTATGTACCTTCCTACAAATCTATGCCAGGCTACATACAGACAACAGAAAAATCAGCAAATTCTATTAAGGAAGATGCATAACTGATAAAATTCTCTCACAAAAAGATTTCCCACTCTAATTGCCAGCAAATGACATATTTTCCATGAAGTGGAATGGGGTGTTTCAGACACGGTAAGGATTGTCCTAAATCTGCTCTCATGAAAGACTGTCTAATTCAGAAAATGGTGGAAGTCTTATCTTTGGACTAGTTAGATGTTTGATTTTTTTTTTGTGCCCAAGGAAGATAGTAATACTTTTTTTGTTATATTTGAAAATAAATTCTAAAATAATTTGAAGACAAGCTGTATGCTTCCCATCTTTTATTTTTATTGGTTTTTTAAATTTTTTATTATTATTGCTATTAACTGTTGATTAGTGGAACATTTTGATATGCCATGATTTTTCCTACTTTTCCCTCATTTCAGTTAACTTCCCTTCTATAATAATATGTTGTTAAAAATCTCTTTCTTTACTTTTTAAATAATATGAAGTGCTCTGTGTTGTGCATTTCTAGGAATAAAGCTCATTCATTCTTCACACTGCATTGTTTTCAATGAATCAGTTATTTACAGTGCAGCCGAAGAGACTAGTGGTTTCCTTGACTATTCGCAATGCTGTTCTCATGTCTTAATAAAGATGAACAGTATTTAACTGCCAGGCATCAGAGATCTCCTTATTTTAATTAGCAAGCCTGCTTTTCCTATCATTTTCCTTGGAACAAAATACATCCTGGAGGACTCCTTGCACTGCTCCCCTAGCTGTTGATTTGGAGTGAATTAAATGAAACATGTTACGAAAGGTGAATAGCTGGGGAAAAAAACAAGGTCTAACATTAAACTATAAATGTTTCAGCATTTTGTTCAGTCAAACCTCGGGGCAATGTCTTTTCAGTGTCATGCTTTAGTAAAAGTCTTTTTAGCCCATGCCTGTCTTTCCAAACAAGACAGACAAAAGCTTCTATTTAAAAAACAAACAGCTATGTGGTTGGTGTACACTTGCCATGAACAGTAACGAGTAGATTTGTGGCGAGTTCCTCTCTTTAATTAGCACATTGCTATAACCTGACTGCTATTGTTACTGTTTGCATGAGTACAGTCTTATTAGAATGCATCAGAGGACAACTCCTGAAGAAATTCAGGAATCGAGTTATGAAAAAAAATAACACGGAGTATTCTTTGGGCTGGTTTAAAACACTTCAATGTTTCACTTATTTTATTTGGTTTGGGCTTTTTAAAGAAAGAACTAGCTATTAAAGCTCTGAGTAAATCCGATCATAGGTATTATATAAAAGTGCTTTTAAAATAGATTTTCATAAACATACTTAGGAAAGGTTTGTTTTACATAGCTGGAATGCGTATATGCAGTTTTAAAAACAGAAGCATTTTTAGGGTGTTCTCTTATTACTATGCCTTAAATATTTCAGGTTTTCATAGTTGAATAGGATGGAAAAGATTTAAAAGAACAAACTTTTTTTTTTAAATTTATCTGATGTAATATTTTAAATGGTTTTCAAAATTCTTACAGCTGTTCCAGACATAGTAGTAACATTAAAGTAGGGAAACATTACAGTAATAGTTGAATGAAAGGGAGAATGGAGACTGACCAGAAAAATTTGTCAGAAGCTTCAGGTAATGAAACAACAAAGAAAGGAAAGGGCTGGCAAAAGAGAATATGTTTTGATTGCAGCTGCACTTTTTAATGGAGACTTCTGGAGATCCATGAAAATATGTTTTTCAGGATAACACATACCACCTCTATTATACAGACAAATCATTAAAAGATTAGAAAAATAAAATAGAATGACTAAATCAACCATAAATTTCTTATGTTTCCACAAATTTAATGCAAAAATTCCATTTGCGGACCTTTAAATAAATTTATTTAGTCTTCACACTTGGAAGTTATTAAAGATTTTTCTCCTGATGTTTTTCCACATGGGCATAGTGGTCATCTGCTACCTTAAAGATTGTTTGGCCCAGGAATCTGCCAATGTATGTGTCTCCATATGAGGTTCACTAAAACTAGGAAAAAGGACACACAGATTGTTGATTCTGGATTTGCATTTCTGCAAAGTTGGCAGTAGGTCCTCACCAGAAAAATGCAAAAACCTATCTCCATTACCGCATAAGGAATGTTATCTCCTGAGTTATGATTGATATCAAGGTATGGAAGAGAGAAACCAGGTGTTAAAAACAAATTCTTAAGAAAATATCATGATTTCTCAAATACCTAGAGTGTGATGGATACTGTCCAGAATGAACAGAAATGAACTTGTCTTATGATCCACACTTTCTAAATCATGGATCGTTAAATGGCAATGTAAATACCTTTGGCAATAAATAAATATTGAAGGAGATTAAAGAAATTCACAGCACTCTACACAGGACTTCCTATTTCTTGAACTGAATTTTTGGTCTTCAGCTGTTCCACAGCAGAAGAAACAGGAAGTATTTGCTGTATTATGCACAGTGAGGAATTTGTTGTTGTTGTTGTTGTTGTTGGTTTGGTTTGGTTTGGTTTTTTTGTTTGATTGTTTTGTTTTTGTTTTTTTTTAATGAGAGACATTGGAAATTCACAGTTTAAAAGCATCAGATGAGTAGGATGAGCTGTTAGCAAATTTCATCCTAAGAGGAAATAAAATTTTTTGGATGTCTAAAAAGGCCGTAATGTTTTCTTTGAACATACATATGTAAAGTCATTCGTACAGTGTAGGAATTAAGAGTGAATATACCTTCTCAGTTCAATACAGTACAATTGAAAAAATATGATGGCTTTTATTTAAAGATATATACATTTACACATATGTTTACATTTAAATATTTGCACATACCTGTGCATAGTAAACATGAATTTTTTTAAAAGCAGCTGGTAATTCTGCATGCTGTTTTTGGATGGGACTGGATTTTCAGATGGTACAAATCTGACTGCTAGCAGTGCAACATTCAGGTTGTCAAATCACATGTTGGTTTTGGATACTGTGGTCAAACATAAAGAAAGAAAGATGGTATTGTTTTAGCTAAGGATTAATTTTTACTCATTGGTAGTGAAGTCATGATTGAATTTGCAAACTTTGAAGAAGTAAATGGTTCTAATTCCTTTAATATTTTAGGATATTATTTATCTATGATATTTAAGTTGCAGAACAATTACCCACTTGTGGCATGAAAACCACTTCATGGGTTTGGGTATGCAACTGCCTGGAAAGTCGAGAGTGAAAATATGATGCCTGAGAAAGGACTCAGAATGAGGAAATTATTAGATTATATAATCATGAATTAACAGCTGTAAAATAAATTTGAAATTACTTCTAAACGTGTGATCTTTTTTGAAAAAAACCTGAATGGATGTACATATCTATACAGACTATATGTAAAATAAATGTAATAATTAAGTCTCTTTTCTATATACTAAATTTACCAGATGTGAATCAAATACTGTCCATAACAAGATAAGATGCAGTATTCTAATCCTTCATGAGTAAAAAGTTTTTATAGATAAACTTGCATCACATAAAACTGTCTTAGGTCAAGGACAAAAGTTATCCAAATGTGATCTTGGAGACGGATAAGGGGCTACAAAAAGTTCCACATTTGGCGAAGAGGGAAAAAGTGGTTTGCTAACTTGCTTCCAAAACATTGAAACTTTCTCATGATTTTTGAAGGTTTCAAATAGGTGCCAGAGATGAGAAATGAACAGAGATCAGGCTGTGCAGTCAAGCTGAAAGTAAATATTTCACATAGATATTGAAATAAGTCATACATCATGCATGCATATAATTTGTGTGTAAAAATAAACCATACGGCACTAATACCACTGTACATGTCTGACTTCTCCACCACAAAATACATCTGAGTATGTAGACACAGACAGCATAATGTCTCTAAAATTATTCTAGAACTTGGTTTTGGTTTTCATAGCACTTTGCCTACAGCTGTAATTGATAGTGCACAACAGTGATGTGTCACCTTTCCAGCACGATCTTTTGTGGAATACATCTGCTGTACAGTGGGAAAACAAAAGACGAGTCTTGACTAAATCTTGTAGTAGAAAGGACTCAAACTGGGAAACTGTTCAACACAATTTGCATATTATGCAGATGAAAAGCTAATGACAAAAGAGTGTATTGGCAAACTCTGCCTTGTTATCTGGCAGTGATGTGTATAGCAGCATGAATACCTAGACATAAGCTCTACCAATGTTAATTTGCAATTAAGAAAATAAAGTCAGAGAAATGCAGTGAGAACTGCATATGTAAATATGATTCAGTTGTGATGAACCACGTAATCCCATACAATCCAAATAATCCAATTCACTTTGGGACACAGGCATCATGATTGTGTGTTATTAATTTTGAGTGGTGAAAGAGGGAAAGTAGCCAAGTGCTTATTGAATCCTCATTTCTAGTTTAAGCGGTTGCTTCTTCTTCCTTGCTTGCCAGTTCTGAGTGTATTTCAAGGAACATTACTGAGAACAAAATCGAACACCATCAATATTAATGATCTGAACTAAAAAGATAGCTTTTAGTGTGCAAATTAATTACCCTAATCACAGGGTTTTTTGTATCCATTTTAATGAAATAACTATTTATTTCACTGAGTCCTGAGCTTTTCTTTTGCAAATAAGGCACATTTACATGATAAATACATGAAATTTAAATGGATGACTAAATTAAATTGAGGGGAGGAAAAAAGACCTTTTTAAAAACAATTTTCATAGGAAAAACAGCTAGATTAATGGGTTGGTTAGCTGACTGGCATCTGTGATTAAATCTTTTTAATGTATGTCAGATAGAATTTAATGGACCTCACGAAATGTCTACATAGTAATATCCAGGGTTTAGTGAAGATGCATTTTATCTCCTATTATTGAAGTGTAGACAGCTGAAGGCATATTGCTTGTGGCTGCCCAGTACAGTGTAGAGACATTCTGTTTGAGAATAGTAGTGATATCAATTTGCATCTCTACTTTCCTGTGTTGTGTGTCCTTTCCCCTGAAAATATTTTTTTTCTCCTTACAGGAATCTAAAACAAGAAACTGTACTCTAAAGTGGTAGTTTCTTATTGTTTGCATAGTCTTCTGCTTTATTCGTCACATGTACATTAGTTTCATGTTATTGTTTTCTAATAACAACAAGAAAGGGAAAAATGTTTAGTTCAGGGGCACTTTAAACATATCTTTTAGATTCTATGTGTTTTGAAAACTTTATTTATTGTGGCAGAGCCTTGAAGGGCTCCATATTCAACAGGAGCAAGATTTAAAATACATTCCAGCTCACTTTTTGATAACAGTCCTTCAGAACAGAGCATCTTTCTCTGCTTGCGTTTTTTTTTTCCCAGTCGAGCCACCAGAGACATCTCCAGCTTCCTTTGATTTGAAATGATCAATGGCAACTTCGGCAGGCAGTTAGGGCGCCCCAGGCACAATGCAAACAAATCTCTCTCCCAGCTCACTAGGATTTACATTTCAATTGCTGCCACATTTTTAAAGATAATTATAACCTTTTTATATTAATAATTTTCTGTGGTGTCTCTGATATTTTAACAACATAAATATTAATTTAGCATATCAAGGAGAACAGCTTTCTTCATTGCAGTCACTCAAACAAAAAATATCTCCGTAAAACACAGGACATCAAATATGGCATCTCAATCTCTGAGCATTAGCTACATTTCAGAGGGGGGCATCTGTTGGATTTGATTTTACATGGCTCTGCACTGTTTTAAAGATTGGTAGTGAATAACCTTTCCTTCCGACTAAAGACTAAACCTGCTACAACAGCAGAATGTGTTCACTGTCTAAGCTGACATCTGTGACTTATGTGTCTCCAAACAGCGTCTTTACCATGGTGAAAAATATCAGCTAGATAAAGCTGCCTTGATAAAATTGATTTTCTTGGAAAGAGAAAAGGGGAAATTGCTGCTGCTGGTGTTGAGAATTTCTAGATTTTCATACTGCAGCCTTTTTTTAATTCCTGTTACCACTCCAGTCTTTTGTATCCTTCCCCTTTTGCATCAGGAAAAGCCATCACACAGTGTCCAAACAGATGTTGCTTTACCTACCCAGATCATATGTTGGATCACAATAAATTTTTTTGCAGCCTGCCCTATAAAATTTTAGCATGTAGCATATTTGACTTATCTAAGTCTTCCCCATCTCTCTTCTTTTACTTCTAATGCAATTACAACATCCCTAACTAGCCTTCAGTGCTGAGCAACAATCACAATTTTTAGATTCAAACACTTGGGGAAATAATGCTTTTTCCATAGCAACTGACAAATAAGGGGAATTAGTGTGTGTCACAGAGAAATTTGATATCAATACCCATCAAATGTTACAAGGAGATCATTCTGCTGCACTTCATGGTAATGTGCAGTTACAATCTTTTTATGGGCAAGACCTTAATTTCCTACACACCAAAGCCATGAGTTTGAGCATTGCTTGGAGCTGACTAGAGGAATAAAACTGCTCATGAAATATGCATGACTAACACATATGCTGCCAGAGGAACCCAGTATATTATGTCTGACCCTTCTGTAATTGTAAGAAAATGATATTCATTTACAAGGATGTTTATCACAGTTAAAGGTACACATAATGAGACAAAGGTCATGTGCCTAAAAACACAGGTTTAGCCCACTATTTCTGTCCTTGTTTGAAAGGATTATGACTTTTTCATAGTTGTTTCTCCTGCACATGTGGTATATAATTATGTTGCTTGAAAAATCTCAATCATTATTATACCTATTCCCAAAATCTTTGCCTGACAGCCTTTTAATTGCAAATTTATGATAATTTGGAAAAGGGGGGGAGGGGCTTACATTTTAAGGAGACTCCAACCCTCCCTGGCAGATACCTGTCTATCTAAACCAAGACATTATTTTTACTCCAAAGACAGTCTTAAACTAAATGCAATTCTAGTATTGTGTGCATATGTCTGGGTAATATCTGGGCAGTATATTAAAACTCACATCAAATCTAAGTCTCCTTTTTCAGCTGCTTTTGTTCAGGGCAGCTACAGATTTTTTACTCATTATTTTTTGCCTTTATGGATTGTATTATTTTCTTATTTTTTAAACAATACAAGTCTCTTACAAGGGTGAGAGATATATTCAGCTTATAAAATAGATGCAACGTAGTTTGTACATTTCTACTTTAATCAGCCCTCCTCCAAACAAAACAAGTTTTGAGCAATATGTTTTATTTGCTTCTTCCTAAACTGTAACATATTTGTAATGCGGATTTGGCTTTATCTTTGCATGAATACATTCTCAGAGTTCAGGGAGAGATGTTACACAGAACATTGCATTCAGTGAAAGCTAGATTCAGTGCAATAAATGAACCTTTTGATTAGTGCCGCAGAGCTTCACCAGAAGCTTTCTCTCTTAGTTAAGGATCTCCACAAAGATCCCTGAAATGTTCTTGCTGCACTCATGAGAACAAATCTACTGAAAGCCCTGAGAACCCATAGGTCAAAGAAGAGAAGACCTATTTACCACAATTCAAATTGCTCATAGAAAAAAATGACAAATTTCAAGACATGTAACTGCTGCAGAAATTACTCTAAGTCTGGATGTTCTTAGGCTCAAGGAAGTGGACCAAGTACATCTTGGTCTAATGTCATTGATTTAAAATCATACTATCAACAGAACTGAAAGCAGCTGATAAATCTTTCAAAAAAAAAAAAAAAAGACAGTGAGTACTTGGTCTTCCTTCAGGCTGAGACACTACTGACCAGCAGAGTACCATTGCTATCTCATAACAGGCTTGAAGTCAGACTCTCTAGGGTAGAAGAAAGAAGATATTCAGAAGATATATATATATATACTGTCTCCTGTAAAGGAGCTTGAAAAAGCCAGGTTATCAGGTATCAGAAAGCTAAAAAAATCAGGTCTTTATGTTTCCTGTGTATTGAGTTTCTGAGGAAGCAAAGGGTTGGGGCTTTCTGTTTGGCCTCTCCTGTTCAGGATGGACATGAGTCCTGTACAGACATGGGCTCCATCTCATTCTCCTTAACAGTTTGTAGAGGATAATAACCACGTAGAGTGCCTGCCCATATTCTTTGAAGTTCATGAAAAACTTAGGACTTTTTTGCTTAAGTTACCATATAACATCTGAGAAACCCTGAAGCCAAAATAATTTTCTTTCCTTTTCTTGTACCGGCAGTAAAAGAGTGGACTAGTGACTGCATCCCAAAGCAGGTCCATCTTTTCTGCAGGTAAGAGAAATATCACTCACTCTGCTGACGTTGCTTCAGGGAAAACATTTTAAAAAACCACCAAACCTCTAAACCAGTTCCATTACCCACTGTAAATAATTTCAAGATGTTTATTTCTAAAATTGCTGATTCATCTTATCTGGTATGAAAAATTCCCTGAATGAGAATATTTGTACCAATATACCAACCAGAGAACAAGAACAAAATCTGATCTGCTTTTTGAAGGGTTTTTTTGTCTGGGCTGAGGTCACAGACTGAGTTTCTGAATTCAGTCCAGTCCATAAAATAGGATGATGAGGTTTGCAAATAGTAGTTAACTTGAAGAGAATCTACAAGTGTACAAAGCAAAAGCCCCCCGTCTTTTCAACTTCTTACCTATTTTCTTGCAGCATAGGTAGTATGCACCCTATTCCTGACACTAGCTGCAGTCCATTTTCCTGTTGTCAGAGGCTGATATTTTCTAAACACTTTCTCTAAAAACCTATCTCAGATAAAATGAACAGGAAAAATCAAAGAAAATTGGGAAAATATGCTGGACGGAGTAACAGATGTGTGTAACTATACTACTTATGCCTCTAATTTAGCAATCAAGTGAGAAACCTTTTTCAATCTTCTATAGCAAAAATATAAGGTGTCACCAACTTTGATTGTAACCAGCCCAAGACAACTGGATATAATACCAAATACAATACTTATAGCAACAGCAGCACAAGGGGCTCTAGTAGGCATTGATAATTCAACTGTGTTGCCTAAATACAGGCATACACCTGCAAATTTCCTCTTAGCTTGATCTATACAAGGAAAAGGGACAGAAGAGTTTGATGGAGGTTTTAGAAAGCTGAAGGTTATTAAAAACAGATGATAAATCTTTCCACTAAAATCTGAAAGGAGGAGGGAATTCAAGAGCCCACTAAATGTGCTTAGGTGACTGACTATTTCTTTGAAAGCAGAGATATAAATTGCAAACTATGCTTTAGTGTTCTCGATATGCTCTGACAGTTTATACTGTACACATCACTTCTAAGCCTAGCCTTTACGTATTTTAATCATGTTAATCAGTAGACAGCATGGAACTCATGCTATTAATCCTATTCCTTCCCTTGAAATGGAAGCAAAGTTTCCAGTTCAGTCAGAAAATGAGATTGTATTCGTCTCCTTTTCCTTTATTTTCTTTTTATTTTTAATCTCTTGTAAGGGTATATCTTTTATCTATCTTGAAACCTAAATAGAAACTGTAAGAAGTCTGTGTGTCACAAACACAGTTATACTATGCACCCTTCATGAAAAGGGCATCCACATCCATATGCTGCTCCCTGCCAATGGCAGTAACTCCTTTTCAGCAGGCAAGCACTCCATCAGCTTTTCTTTTGCTTTGTGAACTCTTAGGAAACCAAGAACAGAGATTAATATGAAAAATAAGAGGAAGCTGTGCCTAGCATGGTTTTGCAATACATGAATTATGTTGGATTTTCTAAAAAGAATTTTTCTAAACAGTGCCTGGACACAAATATAGTGTTTCTATGCATATTTTCTGGGTTCCTAAAGAAAGATGTACAGATACAGTGCTTGAGTACTATTACATTCGGGGTTCTCTGGAGACATTTTTTCACTATTCCAACTATATAGATTTCTAGGGGGATATTTCTGGGATTATCACCAAGACTGTCATTCCAGTTTTTTCCCCAGATCAATTAAGAAACAACTTTTTTTTTTTCTTTTTCTTTTTCTTTTTCTTTTTCTTTTTCTTTTTCTTTTTCTTTTTCTTTTTCTTTTTCTTTTTCTTTTTCTTTTTCTTTTTCTTTTTCTTTTTCTTTTTCTTTTTCTTTTTTTCTTCTTTTTCTTCCCTTCCCTTCCCTTCCCTTCCCTTCCCTTCCCTTCCCTTCCCTTCCCTTCCCTTCCCTTCCCTTCCCTTCCCTTCCCTTCCCTTCCCTTCCCTTCCCTTCCCTTCCCTTCCCTTCCCTTCCCTTCCCTTCCCTTCCCTTCCCTTCCCTTCCCTTCCCTTCCCTTCCCTTCCCTTCCCTTCCCTTCCCTTCCCTTCCCTTCCCTTCCCTTCCCTTCCCTTCCCTTCCCTTCCCTTCCCTTCCCTTCCCTTCCCTTCCCCCGTTCCCCCTTTCCCCCTTTCCCCCTTTCCCCCTTTCCCCCTTTCCCCCTTTCCCCCTTTCCCTTTTCTTTTTTCCCCATATGGTAACTCTAGAACTTTCCTTGCATTTTTGCTGGGGTAGTGGTGAACTAACTTCTGTGAGATAAAGCATAGTGCACCACAGTTACAAAACTTAATTTTTCATGTAGCTGCTAAGAGTGTTAAAGTTGCAGAGATATTACCTGTCTTAAGGTATGAATTGAGTGATTTGAATGACCTTGCTGTTAGATAATCTCACTGTTCGAAGCAGTTACCTGAAGAAACCAAATACCCCCAATCCTTTTCAACTCTACTTTTCAAAGTATAAGTTTAACTTAATTTTTTACACTTGCTCCATTAGCTGTAAATCTTTCTAAACCAAAGCACAATTTCTTCAATGACTTGTTTGGAAGAATTAGAAGGAAATGGAATACTTATCTAGCATTATCAAGGACATTCCATATTTAACTGACAAAACTCTTAAATCTCTATTAGGACCAATATGACATTTTAATTTGCCTAATCTTTAGTATTAAATAACCCTAAAAAAAAAAAATTCAGTGTGGCTTGCAGAGAAATTTTTCCAAATATTCTCCTTAATGTTTTTGCAAATCATAATGGTATCTTTTGTACTACCTTTTCATTTTATTTCAGAATCACTGTTTGAAAACACTTCTCCTGATTTCTGACATTTACTAGGGGAAGCATGGTGAAACAGTGTTTTAGTGCATGAAATGGATTGATTATGGCATTAGCATTGAATGTGCTTCCACTGCTAATGATTATGCCTTAAGTTTTAACTTTCAAGTTTTGCAGATTCTGTGCTTCCTAGGGTTATAGTTCTGAGCCTCATATTAAGTGTTAGTAAGCTCTGCTCACAGAGTAGGTAGACAAAACAAATGCCTTCTCTGATGAAGACCAAGGAAAACAAATAGAAGTTTCAGGCACAAAAGTATAAACAACGGTAGGCTGGAGAAGGCAAACAAAAAGGATGGGACTTCATAATCTGAAGCTATAATTGGACAATTAAACCCCAATATGCAAATGGATCAAAACTTATAAAAGTGTGAGACCTTGTGACCTTCCATTTTGTGACCATTCTTGGTCCACCTTGGGTGTAGCCCTG
Organism: Chamaea fasciata; assembly: GCF_029207755.1. Taxonomy (NCBI): domain Eukaryota; kingdom Metazoa; phylum Chordata; class Aves; order Passeriformes; family Sylviidae; genus Chamaea; species Chamaea fasciata. The sequence continues at coordinate 42,943,731 of NW_027094089.1, forward strand.
GTCAGGCTCTTGTCCTACCCTAGGTGTACCCTAAATGCCTTTCAATAAATATCTACTTGATTCTCTGGCTCTGTCCAGTGTCTGTTTCAGATCAGCCTTCCCAAGGCATTAACATACTTGGAACCCAACTGGATATGGTCCTCTTGAACTAGGTGCAAAGTGTTCTTTGCATTCTCAGAATCACAAGTTTTACTGTGGATCTGCTTCTAAGATGCTTCACCCTTTGTCAAGAAAGAAATCCTGAAGCAGTGTTAGCTAGAAGAGTACAAACCTAGTGTTGAAACCTAGCATAAATCTGACTCCCCTGGAGCAGATAGCAAAACGTCTAGAAACACAGGTAAAATGAGCATTTAGTCATTAATTGCATTCTTGGTTACTAATGTAATAATTCTGACAGTGGGGGGAAAATGGTGTTGTTTATTAATTACTTTGTTCACAATTGATTTTGTATGCATAATTACAGATTGCACCTTCATGTTATTCCTAGATTTGGCAATTATTATTTTTTTCAAAGATGACCCTAGATGATTCCCTAATTATTCTTTTGCCACTTGTGTAGGGGTTTTTTGAAAGTTATTGACCATCTATATGCCCATTCCAGTTCACAACTGAATTTCAATAAAAAATTTTGTGTCACTCTTAAGGTTGATGTTTTCTTTATAAGATATTTTCCTCACTATTCATAATTTTCCAAGCTGTCCTGAGACTAATTTTAGTTTTAACAGTAATCCTTAGTTCATACAAACATATTGTTTTGCCTATAAGAACTGCTTATTTATCCACAATGTGCATCAGTAGAGATGAAGCAAAAAAAGGACAGCCTGAAACAGCAGCAATAGATAACAAGTTGGGATAACACATTATTTTATTACCTAGAGCTGTGTGTGAAGTCATAACAAAGAAATCACAACAGTGTAGTGAAATTCTGTTTTGTATAACGGCTGAGAGAGATCTACTGAATAGCAAACTTTGAATAAGAATTAATCCTCTGAGTATTTAATCCCAGGAGATGATAGAAAACAGAAAGCTAAAAACCCTGCAAAGTAGAAGGATTTTATAATTTTGCATCTGTATGGATTCTGCTAGCATATCTACAGCCAAGGGTTTTTTAATCTCTCTGGTGAATACTTTGAGAACCTACCAAATAGGCATTATGCTGTGGTAGGAAGGGAAAAGGCATTCATGTATGGGTATGAGAAAGCAGAGAGATGAAAGAAATTGCAAAATCAAGATACAATGAACAATGTTAGCATCAGGATGAGTGCGTATTGCTCGGAGATCAGACAGTAATCAACAGCAGTACTGTAAGCTGCAACCTAGAATTCCAGACTCTTACTTAGGAATACAAAAGTATCAACTTGAATTTTTTTATCACCTAGTAAATATAATATCTCTTCCCTTGTTGTATCTTCTCTACACCCACACTAAGACAAGTGCAAACACACACTCATTATCTACATGTATAACCCTATTGTACTTGAAACCAATTCCTCCCAGAATAACTTCCTTGCTGCATCACAGTTACTAGTTAATATTAATTTATACATCTCAAAGAGACTCACAGAATCTGTTCTTCTGCTCAGTAGGAAGTCTTCAGCAAAGACTCACAAGTAGGGTCTAACAAAATTTTAAGAGCTTATAAAGATTTCTTTCCCCTTGACAAGGTAACCATTTTGTGGGAGATACAGTCAAGATGTTCAGACTGCCTGACTCTGTCTCAGTCCTGGTATCTAGCACTTGAGGCATCTGGGATTTCCAGAGGCACAGCAGCAGCTCCTGCAGCAGGCAAACTTGTAAAACAAAGGGAGTTTTTCTGAGCAAGTTTATCTGCATTAACAACACTAGATTCCAGATAGTTGCAGTGCATCAACAACTCAAACTAAAAGAATAACAGTAGCTGAGCAGAACAAACTTCCAACTGTGAAGCAATTATAGTGCTGTTGAATGGCTGATTACTTGTGTGTGGTCCCCTCGGTTCCCTGATGTGGTGTGCTTATAGTTTTGCAATTGGATAAAATAGATTGGAATGAGTGCTGTCATACAGAACTGCCAGCTGTTCCACTGTTAATAAAGACACTATTTAGCTATTAATACATCCCAGTCTTCTCTGCTGTACTTATTCAAACAAAATAGTTCTGTTTGTAGAGAGGGTGTGACTGCACCTGTTCTGGATTCAGGAATTCACGGCCCATGAGAGATCCCTTCATACTCTTCAGTAACAATGCCAGCTTCCACTACACAAAGACTAGAGAGAATAGGCTTGCTTTTCTGACAGATTTGGCAGAAAGTGTTCTAAAAACATACAGGTCTTGGAGTTAACTTCCTACTGCTTATGCTTATTGTTGGCCTTTAGTATAAGGATCCTTTGTCAGCATTTAAGTTTTATTCTTTCATTCTTCATAGGCACAAAGAAAAACTTCTAAAATAGGTATAACTTGAGGGATAAGACTTAAATCATACTTTGTATTTGATTTTACTGCAGAGTTGTCTTGATTCCTTGTATTTTGAGGGAATGGAAGAAGTGGGCCAAGTCTTATTCTGGCATAAGACAGTGCTCTCACCTAACTTTCATTTAAAGAGACTAATTTTCAGAATACGTGGAAGCTGCCCGAGAAAGTATATATCCTTTTGTTGGTAAAACAAAACTGATGCTACACCTGGCTTAAAAAATCCATACAGACAGGGCCCTAAAAATTTAATTTCACTAATTAGAATTGCTAGTGCTAGTGTAATATGTCTAGATGTTGTAGGAAGAGGAAGATAGCAGGTGGCTCATGATAACTTTAAGATCTTCATTTGGCTTCAACAGTGACTTGCAATATGAGCTTGAGTAAATTATTTCTTTTTTCTTTAGTGAAAGATGTTACTGTTATCATAAAGTTCAGCTGTGGGAAATGTTCACCATCACTGCCAGCGGTGGTTACCTGGATTATAGACAGCAAATAGGTTTTATTAGCTGTTTTTGGCATTGATTTAAGGCAATGATGAGTCCTCTGAAAATCCCCTGCCTTTTTTAGACAGTGAGCTTGGAATAGAGTGAGAAGCTATCTCCCTGATATAATCCCATTTCTAAAGGTAATTTGTAGCATATTAAAGCAAATAGCTCTATTAATTTTAATTAATTTTTAATTAATGCATAATGTAATAACTGCAGACTAAATATCAGTCCAGACCTTGGATCTATGACCAGCTGTGATAAAAGTTGTGAAAGAATTGTTTCTTGGCCTTATGTAAGTTGTTCAAACTGGGTGGAGGGGGAGAAGTCACCGCTAAAAGTTAGTGCTATTAAATTAGAGGACCATGGGTTTTGAAATAATGTTCATTGATTAAATAAAATACCAGTAAAGAGAAAAAGAAGCACTGCTCATTGCACTTTTTCTTTAGTTCTAAACCCAAGTTTCCACTACAAACTTAGCTTTATTAACCCTCTGAGTAACCCAAATATGACTGTCTTCCAAGAAATCCACTTTGACATGATGAGAAAATTAAACTGTCTTAAAATTCACTTTTAACTGAAGTTAAAAATTGTTTCTTTTTAAGTGTAAAGATTAGAGAAAGGATTTAAAAAAATATTTGTACTTTCCTACAGTGGATTTTTTTAAGCGTTACACTCTTATGAAACAGACTTTAAACTTAAAACATGTATTGTCTCAAATAGTGTTTAAAAAATAAGTAAAAAATATTTATAGTAAACAGTAAGAATTTAGGTATAGTGCTTACTTGCTGCTTGCCCCAAGAGCCATATCTGTGCTTGGTGCTCGTGGAGAGGGCTGCAGCTGCAGCCCTCAACTATGCCCCATCCTTTCTGAATAAATGTCTTGGTTTAACGTAGTTTTTAGTTAAGAAAAAGATCTGTGAGCTGTGGAAGTGATTCTCTGTAAGGACCTTGGCAGCGTCCTTTGGACCTGACAAAACCAATCAGTTGGCTAGTTTGAATAATGACAACCTGTTAAACCACTTAAAAGAGCTGAGCATGCCCCTGTGGAAAACACATTTAAGAATGAGCAAATCCTGGGGAAATCTCTCTTGTGTCTGGCCTTTAAACAGGTAACTGAACAGTGGCCAGGCCTGGCCTGCTCCACCACATGGCCTGCAGGGTCTGGCCAGGTCAGGCTTGCCCCAGTGTGGGGCTGCGCCGGGCACAGCTAGGCTGAATTTCTGCCATCGCTGGGTTTGGCCAGCAGCCTCAGGCAGGAGGAGGGGAAGACATGGACCCATGGTGTGCTGCTGCTGAGTCCTAGCTTGGCTGCTGAGATCCTAGCCTGGTTGCTGAGATCCTAGCCACCGCCCCACCAGCTCAGCACAGCCGCCGAAAAATCCTCCACCATAAACAGCTCCAGCCACTGCCCATCAGAGTTCACTGACTAACAGTGAGAGGAAAATTTCTGATGCAAGGCCTGGGTAAGATTAACTCTTGCAGCACTGTAAAACTCCCCAGAAGTGATGAAACTTAGAGACATCAATCCTGTTCCTAGTCAGAGGAAAGGAAAAGGTGAAGGCACGTGAAGAGAACAACATGGAGACCCCAAAGTTCGTGAAGAAGTAGGAGTCAAAGTCCTGAGAGAGGAGAAAGAGGAGATGCTTCAATCTTAAGAGCTGAAATTCTTTTGTAAGGCCATGGTGATGGACTATAATACACTAGAATATCCCTGTAATTCATGAAAAACATGGAGGGATGGAGTGTTCAAACTGTAGACGTGAGCAAAGTCACCCATGCAAAAGCAAGCACACGTTGAAGTAGCTGTGATCCAGTGAGAAACTTGAAGAGAGAGAGACGAGTGATGGAGACCCTTTTGCCCTCAGGAAAGAAGAAGAAGACTTCTGTTCCCTGAGACGAAGATGATCTTCAAGATAGATGAAGAGAACCTTTGCTTCTGAACATCTCATCCTTAAAAGTGTACCCCATTAGCCAAACATTCAGTCCTTGAAAACAGTTGTGGGGAAAGCTGTAAGTTGAGAGGAGGAACTTTCACATGGCAAACAGATTTCCATTTCGAGGGCAGCTGATTCATTGTGACACAGAAGCCACCACAGAGCTGTTTCTTGTGGAGAAGTCTCCATGGAATGGTAAAAGACACTCCTCTCCCTAAAAGAACTGAAGAAAGACTGTTTTAGAGGTGGTAAAGTGACTGAAAGTCCCAGGTTTTGTCTCTTTGTCAGTGGGAAAGAGGATGTGGAGGGAGGAGAAATGTTCTGAATGTTTATTCTTATTTCGTATTATTTTTCTTTTAATTCTGTTTATAAAGTTTTCTTTATACACATTAAAGTTTGAGCCTGCTTTGTTCTCCTCCTAATCCTCATTGCACAACAGAAAATGAGTAAACAATTCTAGTGGGTGCACTGGCTTTTGGCCAGCACTAAACCCACTACATTTATTAGTGTGTTGGCTGGGAAACTCCGATTGGCAAACCAAAACCACTGCACTTAATTGCTGCTTCTGCCCAGTTTAACAGAAACCACCACAATAAACTTGAGAAAAAATGTCTCGTCTCTGGAGCACTGCTCCCTATATCTATCTAAAGGCATCAAGAAACTGTAAAGGCAAGCTTATTCATTCCTGAGAATGAGCTTCCCTCTGTCTTCTCTGTTTAGGTAGGAAGTTCTTCTGGTCACGCAATGTTCTTTATTTTGGGCCTGTAGCATAAAGAGGGTAAGGAATAGTTATTTACATTGATGTTCCTTAAATGTTAGCACAAATAAACAGATAATCATATAGATGATGAGGCATCTTTCATGCCAAACCCTGATTAATATTTTTTAAGAATAAAAATTGTGAAGATCATTCAAATATTAACTGCCTTAGTAAATGTTTTGCTGCTCTGGTTCTGTTTACTTTAAACTCCATGGGAAAATACAAAGCAAATGCAACAACCTGTGGGCTGAACAAAAGGAAAACAGAAGATGGTAAACTAAATGAGCTAAATACAAATAAAACAAATACAAACATGAGCTCTTTTCCTGCTGAAGAAAGCAAGCACTTGAATTTATCATCCACTGCAATTTGATTAAACATGCCACTGTTTACAAATATAATGTATCAGTTCACTTGTTGAGGCTTACATTATTGATGTGCTTTTTTGTTAAACTAGGTCAGAGAAATATTTAAACAAAGGCATTTTGTAATGTGAATAAACAGACAACAAAATTAAAGGAATCTGTGCTGATGACTTATGAAGGTTACATTAAACACATTTATTCTTAGTTACAGATGGCACTTATGTGTGTCTCACAGTGTAACTCTGGGCTCCATTCTGTTCTTGTTAATTAGCTTTAGTCTGATGTAAATGCTTTGACTTTCTGGAATTACTCCTAACCCATAGCAATGTAAGAAGGAAGAATTCAGCCCATGAATCTTTTTCGTATATCTATAACTTGTCAAAAGACAACAGCTGAAGTATATTGTCATCTCCAAAGACCTGAAGCAAATATTTGTAAATGTTAATATCCTGAGAGAAGATAAGATTTTACTTTTCCTGGAGACATTTGTTTGTAACATTGGCACATAGTATTAAACCCCACAGTGAATGATAAAATGACATTTACAAGTTCTGACTTTCTGCAAGTTTTCTTACAGAATTGGCACTGAGATGATGGATAAACCACCTGCCATAAAACATCTAGGATTAATCTTTAAAAGGGATCTAAACCCATTACAGCTGATGTTATTGCAAATCCTTTGATTACCTTGAAAGTGAGCAGGAAGGGGCCACAACTGAGCGTTTCCCTTTTAATGTTAACCTGACTACAAAATCGTCAGAGGACCCCAGAGTGGATTTCACCATATGTACCTAGCTAAATTGCACAGCATCAAACTTCAGTGTTTCTCTCATAACTCTGTATACTTGGGGCCCAATGAGTCACTCCAGAATAGCAAAACTGGACAAAGCACAATTGAATTTCAGCAACAAAACCAAGTCTGTGATATAACCACAGGTAAAATAAAATTTCATTTGTGATTAACTGAATTTTTCATTCAGTGCACAATGATCTAGTGTGGGATGTGAGAAAAGGAGAATCTGAAGATGACCCCTCATTTTTTAGTGATGTGAAATTTAACATTTTGATTGCAGAATCCTCATTAACAACAAGAATTTCAATCCATTGACATGGAGGGTGAGCAAGAGAGAATGTATAAATTGTTGTAATCTCAGCCTGTAATCCTATGTAATCACGTATTCTGCTTCTGACCTTAATACAGAAATGCATCCATGCTGTTTAATTTTTCTTGTTGCATCTCTTCCTTCATATCTGGAGATGACTGAAGTACTCATCATGAACAACTTGTCAGATCTACTGAGATTTTTTTCAGAAATGTTCAGTGATTTAAATGCCAGGAAACAATCTGTAAAAGTGACCCAAGAATTTTCAAATCCAATTTAGGACCTCATGACTCTGGTCTCTAGGTGCTCACATCATACTTAAAAACAGGACTATGTTTTTACACTGCCTTGTTTCTTACTTCATGATATTCAAGCTTAGTTTTTATTAATTTTTCCACTTTTCATAATTCATTGACAATATATGCCTTTAATACCTATAATATTGAATGAGGAATTAAGAATTGTTCATGTATGATATGATTTTCTACATCTATTTTTAGTCACCTCCCTTTTATGATAAAGTTTTTTGAATCCTTTAAAATGGGAGTAAGTTGAAGGAGAAATCATCTGGGTTTGCATTTCCCAAGTAGAGGATTTTGAGGATTTGATAGAAGGAAAGAAACATTAAAAAAATACAGGTGAAATAACATGATAAGAAAACCTTTTCCTGTAAATGTTCATTTCTGTTGTCCGTTTTCCTGGAATTCAGAAATCCTAAAATTTAGAATAACTGAGGTCCTTACAGGCCAAGGGAGGGAGGAAGATATAAGTCTGATTTATTTTTTGTCTAGAAAGTCTAAAAGACTTTGCTTTCAATTTTCCCTTGTCATATTTCTAAAGAGCAGTTGGCCACTAAATATAGGATGGCCAGATAGGCAGTTTCAGCATCCGTACACTTGTTTGTCTGATACAGATGAAGTTTGTCTGATAAAGAGTGTCTAAATGTTCTTTCTCGAGTACTTAGGTGTACTCAATCAAAAAATTTCAACCTAAGGTCTCATGAGTAATCATTATCATCATCATATTTTGTAAAGAAAAAATTGGTAGAAGAGTGAGTAAAACGTAACCCAAAAATTTAGATCCAAATTTGATTTCACAAGTCTCTGTGTTGTAGTTTGACCTTAATCTATTTTTTTTCCTTCAGTGAAAGTGAGTACTATCTTGGGTTTTGTAATTAAAAAAAAAAAAAAAAAAAAAAAAAAAAAAAAAAAAAAAAGTTTATTCAATTCCATCTGTTGAAACCCAGCTGGGGAGATGGTATCTTGGTTTTTTTCCATAATCTGTTGTAACTCCAGAAGGGAGGAGGTAACTGCCCTCCCTAATAATGAGTCAGCTGTTAAAACCAGGTGGGGCATTGTTTCTTACCTCTCTTCAGTCTTCCACTACCCCTATGGGGATATCTTCTGTTAGTAGGACATTAAAGCTCACCAATAACACGACACGTTACATCATCCTATTGTGAGATGCTCTACCCAGGGAGGAGGAGCCAAACCATTTCCACCTAGATAAAAAGGAGCCACAAGTGTCACCAGACATCCAGTGTTCCCATGCAACCCCCAAAGGAAGACCAGACCCAACTTTGGACCCTTTTCTCCACAGCACCATCTATGCTTCCAACAGGATCGCATCTTTTTGACTGTTTCCAACACCCTGACCAACAGGGTGTCAGGTTGCATTTCTGACTCTGTCAGGGTTTTCTAGGATTTCTTGTTTGCTTGCTTGCTTATTCTTCTGTACTACAACATTTGTATTTTTTACATCCCTAGTAAAGAACTCCTATACCCATTCCTAAAATCTTTGTCTGACAGCCTTCTAATTGCAAATTTATAATAATTTTGAAAGAGGGAGGGGGGACTTACATTCCAAGGGAGACTCCAATCTTCCCTGGCAGATACCTGTCTATTTAAACCTAGACAAGCACTCACTTGATCAGTGAGCACTTTCCTCAGTTTCTTACTATTAACCAAATTCCTGTGGGGTAAGATAGGCTCTCAAACTTTTGATTCCACCACCACTCACCCAGACCTTTAAGTCATGTATTGAAAATTAAAACAATCAGACAACACAAAACATATACTACAAATACTTGCTCTGAGATTTTGATCTTTTCTCAAAAATAAAACAGTTTGTTTTTCTGTTCACTTTATACATTTTTGTTTCTTTTCTACCTCTCCACTGATAATGTCTCCTTTGCTTGCTGTTGTCTCCTGTCCTTTATAGTATATTTTGCTGACACTATTATCAGTTCAGTTCTTCACAAATTCATTCAGCACTCATTTACTGTTATTAGCCTTCTTAGGACAGAATACAGCTGCAAACTCCAATCAGCTCCTCTCTCCTTCCTAATTCTATCAGAGTTGTTTATTATATGCCTACTCCCTTCCTATCTCCTTCCTTCCACATTTCATCACATCTTTCCTCCTACTACTTTGCTTCCTCCCATTTCTCTTTCTTCCAGCATAATGGATTCTTTAATATTCATCTCTGCTTTGTGTTTTTTGTGACTACCCATCTTACTGAAATATTGACTGAGAAGATATTGAAAGAATGACAAAAAGCATGAAAAATCTTGATGGAAGTTTTGGAAGTAGCACACTAAAAAAAACCCCACAACATATATACACATATATACATCAGGCATCACAACACGGATTGAGTCTGTACATTTTCTATGTATGTCTGTGCAGAAAAAATGAAATTTTTTTGACTGCTGTTGTTGTGGTATTAATGTCTCATAGGAATGCAGAAGAGAGCAGTACACGCACTTATGTGTACTCACACACGCTTTGTTAGTTATATCTCTCCAGAATAGAGTATGCTCAAAGAAATGTAATGCTGAAGAATCAAAACTCTCTGGTAGTAACTATATTTGTTCAACGTTTGCATGATTCTGCCAAACCAACATATTTCTTTATCTTGTGCTATGCTGTTTCCAAATTGCTTCCATTCATATGATGGAAAAGGTTTTAACTTTGCTTGACAAGACAAATTTTTAGAGAAGTCGTTAATATAAAAGACCTCTGCAGGGCTAAAAATTATTCAGATTATACACAAAATCTCCTGTGTACGTGTACTATGTTTTTTTCTTCTCTACTGTGTCCTTTCCTCCCATTTTTTCCCTCCCTCTTCTTTTTCCTGAGAGAGTGTAGGGGTGGGGGAGGAGTGGAGGGATGGAGGAAGATGTTCCTTCAACTAAATGCAGTACAATGCAACAAACTAACACATTGCCAAAAGTAATGCGTGCCTCTGTCAGTTTGCAATGCAGTTCCACTCATGAGGTTATAAAGCACTGAAAATGGAAACGTAGCCTAAGAAAAAGTTTTATGTTCTGGGCTCAAAAGTAATCTCAGAGACAGTGGATATTATTACTTCTCCCTTTTGAAAAAGACAAGGAAAAGTAGAAGGTATGAAGCCACTGGGTAACCTATCGAGCAGAAATAGATAGTTTATAAAGCTGAACACAACCCTTGAAGGCAGAAAGAACAATGTTTCCGCCGTTATCTTACTGATTGCTTTGTGCTGCAATACAGGCCAGCAGCACTTGTAAGAGATGTGTTCAGAGCTGTTTAAAAAAAAAGAAAAGGAAAAAGAATAGAGGAAAGAAAAAACTTTTTTTCCTCTTCTTTTCAGTTTGCAAAGAGGTGTAAAATAGAACACATTTATGGGGGGAAATGGGTTTTTCTTTCCCTTATCCTGGTCCTAAGCATTACAGGTTTATTTGGTAATAGTTCTTGAAATCTACTTTGTAGAGAATGGACCATGAATCCTTATTAAGTTTTCAGCTTAAAAGAAATTTTAATTTCCAAGACAGTCAGAAAACTGTTGGCTAAACATTAACTTTCTAAGCTTGCTGAACTGGACTGTTTTTCTAGATTGTGAATTATTTGTAGGGCATATTTTTCTTTCACTTACTAGTTGTCTAATAGCTGCAGTGAGAATGGCAGGTAACAATAAAAGCAACCTTGTCACAGACTTACTGACAAGAGTTGCCCATATCATTTGTCTTATTGGACTTAAACTGAATGTAATATAAAAAGTAATATGTAATAAAAAAACCCAACATGCAATATCTCTTTAAGATTTAGCAAAGAAACCAGCATGCACATTTACCTCATGCAAGAGTATGTGAGATACAGATGAATCTATCTGTACTGAGACAGGTACTATCTCAGATGTGCAATCAATTTTAGCACGTTGTCTTTTCCAACGCCTCCCTCTGTGAGTCTGATTTCTCTCATGTCAATACTCTATACACACTGAACCCACTGTCTGTAATATGGCAATTTTAAAGGCATTTCCTCCAACTACACTAATGAAAGAGTTGCAACAAAATTTAGTATTGGCATAAATCTGTAATAGTCAACAGAAATGTGACTGATCTTATAGCTGAATGTGACCACAAGCAGGAACAAGCCAATTTGACAAAATGTGGCACAGCCTAGGGGCTCATGACTGCTTAAACATCAGTGCCTGTTAAATGTCTGCCAAGAGTCTGGTTACAGAACGTAAGATACGCCTTACTGACTTCATTACAGACTGGTTTCATTTTACCACACACTACAAGGGTCTCTAGCTCTCTGTTGCCCCTGAATGTGGGAGGTCCAACTTATGGGAGTTCAGAGCTCAGGTACTGAATGAGGCTGAATGATCCTGGATTTATCTGTGTTTTCAGTAGGCCTGGGGGTTGGAGCTATGTGACACCTGCTGAAGCTCAGGATCTTCCATGATAGCTGTGATAACAGGTGACCACAATAAAAGGAATGAAGGCTAAGTAATGAGGCATGAGAAGGGTTGTGTCCATGATTTTAAATAAACAGGAACTATGGTGTGTGATACTGATACCCAGTTATAACCAACTTATTCAAGGATTGGTAGCATTCATCACGTTGATAGTGTTGAAAATTTGTACTGTCTTAGATAGGATTCACACAGCTTGGGGCCTTGTACCTTCACCTATTGTTTTCCCTGAGTTAGGATAAATTTTCAGCAACACTTGATTAAAACTGCCAATTTGTTGGATATAAAGAAAATCTCTTGATGCTACCAGGACTAATTACATTGTCCTTGCCAAAGGGATAGTTGAATAATTGCATGTGATTATTGCACAGCTACAGTGCTTTTCATGTCAGTGGCAAGGCAATGAAGATTGATTCCCTTTAATTAATCATTCAAAAATAGCCCCTTGTATCATTCCTCGAATAGGAGCAAAGATGTTCCTACATCTTTCTTCCAAAAGGCTCCTGGATGCTATTGGTTCCCTGATGAAATAACATTGCAGTGCATCTGTGTGTGTCCTAGATAGGAGGGCCTTCTTTGTAATAATTTGGTGATCCTACTCTCCTTGATTTTCTTCTTATTCTTGAACATGCATTAAAATTCCAATAGCCACAAGCATAAAAACACAGTGGAAAAAGTTAACATTTACTACTTGAACTCCAGGCATTTCGTTGTAAAGAGTCACCAGCTCTTAGAAGCTAATCTTTTTTTTTATTTATCTGCTGTTTCCCTACCTTTTCAAATCAAATGGTCTGTAAGATCATGCAGTATTGAATGAAAATATTATTTCAAAAATATCTTGTCTGAATAAAATATGTAGAAGTCTGTGGGTTACATCCTTCTGTAACTGCTGATCTTCTACAATAAGTACATTTGTGACAAAAATTAACAAACTCTATGTTTTTCTTTTATATATCTACATTTCATTAAGTCTATAGCATTCTTCTATAAGAAAACTGATTCTGCATTTAATTTTCTTTCTAAATAGACACTAAAATCTCAGATAATCTAATGGGGTGGCATCTTTTAAATGGATTGATCAATTATGATATATGATACCACAACATCCTTCTTTTCAAAAAATAGCTTTATAGGACTTCTTTTACTATTGTAAAGTTATTTCAGAGAGAGTATCACTAAAATTAAAATTCACAAAGTGCCGAGGTAACAACCATTTAGATTTAGAAATATAATTCATTACTATTTATAACTAAAATTTTACATTATCTGAATATATATCAATTTTAAATAAACAATGAACCTGGTTTTATTGTATTATAAAACATATGTATAGATATACATATATTTAATAAGAATGGGAAGAAATAGACTGATAAAGAGAGCTACACACAATCATAAATATCCATGAATTTTAATTGTTCTGACACATTTTGTAACTCAGAATATTTATGAACAACTCAAACAGAGAACCACAGCTGGGCTGGTATATAACTACAGGACATGCACAGAAGTTATGCACCTAAAATATCAAACACAAATAATTTTTTTACAGTTTTATTTTATTACCTACGTGCATTGGATTAGCAAGTTAGCGAGTATGTCCAATGACAATGCCGCCTGCTTGTTGGAGGATATGGGTATAGGAAGTAAAGGGGTTCATGGGGTTGCAAAGTTTCCATAATTTTATTTAGAGGGATCTGCTGGGTTAAGGATCTAAGTCCTGGTGAAATAACTCAGATTCTAAAAGAAATTTTATGGTAAAATTGCTTACAAGATTTAAAATTTTCCCATTGCCAAATACAGTCTCTATAGCAATATAGTCATGGACAAGTCTCAAAACTGCAATTGAAAAAAAAAAAATAAACCCTTTTTCTCTGTCCTAGAGGAGGTTCCTCACAGACCTGGTGACTTTAGCAGGCCAAGAACAAGTATCTGAACTTCTGTGCACATTCCTCTCCCAATCACTGTCAGGTAGATTACAGTTTGGCCAAGGAAGATTTTCAATGTAATGAAATGTAAGCGCAGAGGAATACAGAGGCTTTGAAACACCCATTCTTTGACTTGTGCTGAGAATCCCACAAGTCCACACTTGTGCACAGAGCCATGAAGACACCATTCAGAACAGATTCTTCTCTAACACCTCCACTCTGTGACAAAGGTTAGATGTACCTCCTCTTTAAAACAAACAAAACAAAACAAAACAAAAAAACAAAACAAAACAAATTATGCCTTTGGGAACTGTAATGAGAAAAATAAAACCATAATAGAAAGTGGTAGATTTTTTAATTAGAAACAAGTGCTTGGACATTTTCCATGTCATGCCAGAAAGAAAAACAAAGTTTTATCATTGTATTTTCCAGTTTCCAAACTGTCTCTCTGAAGAACATATTTAGTTGAAGGAGACACAAAAGAGTGGTAACAGTGAATGCAGATGTTATGAATTCCACTGAGATTTAAGAAACCGAAGCATTGATTTCATTCTTGTAAAAGCTGGTTTCTCTATATGCTGATTATTGCACATTCATTCCTTAATCTTTATATGTTTAAAGTATGAAAAAACCCATTACCTAACCCATTACCTGAAATTTCTCCTGTAAATTGTTGAACATTTGCAACAGACAAAGAGCACAGTTGGAATCCTGCTACCACTACCAAAAAAAAAAAAAAAAAAAAAAAATTGCAGCCACAGCAGGAAATAAACGTTATATGTAAGGACCTGAGATCTCACCAGAATGCAAAGCATATTTTGTACTTGGAGATGTTATACTGCCTGTAAAGTCAAAATTTAGAATAGGATCTTGGGTTGACTAAAAGGTCTGCAATAATTAATATCAAATTCTCTCTTTTAATGAAGAAGAACTACACACTTTCAACTGGATTCCCTGACAAGTATGCCTGTAAACACCTGAATTGGTAATTAAGTTGAAATAAAAAGGTTTTTTTGGTTTTTTTCAGCTTGTTGCACAAAGGACTGTCATGGTACAAGATCCCAGTTTTTGTTCTTTCCGGACAACTGGAGGCTTGAGGTAAAATCAAAGCACAAGCAGTTCCATTTAATTAGGTATACATTTTTCATGGAAAAGAATGAACCTCCCTAAAACCGCTGTGTTTCTTTCAGAAGCATATTACCAAGACTAACAAGGCAATAGCTTCAATATAGTGAACTCAGATTACATATAAGAGCTGATACAAATTTCTCTGCAAATGTTTATTTCTGTACAAAGCACCAAACTGTAATTTTCTTGTTCCTGATTACCAAGATTAGTATTAATTTTTTAATACTAAAAGTCCGGGTTTTTTGCCAAATATTTGCATATATGTAAGTCAAAACATTGTAGTAAAACTTGTATCTGTTGTTGAAAAGGAACAACAGCAGATGAAGCAATGAAAGAAGAATTCCCCATGCTTTGCATGTTGTTTATATTGTGAGGATACATCCCCATTATGCTAATGCAATCTCTGTTACCATGGGATGGGTCCCTGTTATAACTGTTCTCATCACTAGCATGAGCAAGACAGAAGTGGCATTTTCCATAGTGTACAGCTGGGAACATGTTGGTTTGCTTTACACCCAGTAAAGCTGCTTCAGTTCAGAGCTTTGTGCACCTATAACCCAAGTCCTGAGTTATGGGCAATTCATCCATGTTGCCTCTGCCACTCCTTCCTCTGCAGAGGGAAGACTAGTCACTCTCCCCTGGCTCCAGCATGGTGTCCCTCCCATGGGAGACAGTCCTTCTCAAACTTCTGCAGCAGGGGTCCTTCCCATCAGCTACAGGCCTCACAAACTGCTCCAGCATGGGTTCCTTCCGTGGGATGCAGTGCTTCAGGAGCAGGCTGTTACAATGCAGAACCCCCACAGGTTCACATGCCCTGGTGGGAGGCCTGTCCAGCATGGACTCTGCTCTCCCTAGACCCACAGGTCCTGCCAGAAGCCTGTTCCACTGTCTGGGATCACAGCCTCCTTTGGGCATTGACCAGCTCCAGCACCAACTCCGTTAGGGGCTGCAGGTGGATCTCTGCTCTAATATGGACCTCCATCAGCACAGCTGTCTCACCATGTTTGTCACATGGACTGCAGGAGAATCTCTGGTCTCACACCTGTAGAAGCTGCTCCCCTCCCTTCTTCACTGACCTTGGTATATGCAAAATTCTTTCTCTTACACAATCTCATTACTCTCTTCTCTATTCACAGTTCTCTTCTGTGCATTAACTTTATCTCCTTCCTAAACCTGCTATCCAATTGGTGCTGCCACTGTCACTGAGGGGCTCAGCCTAGCCCCGCAGTGTCTTGGACCCAGCTGGCACTGGCTCTGTTGGACATGTGGGGAACTTCCAGTAGCTTTGAAGAAAAGCCAGACCTGTAAAGATCCTGCTGCCAAAATCTTGCCATGCAAATCACAAAATCACAGAATCACAGAGTCAATTACATTAGAAAAGACCTCTCAGAACATCAAGTACAGCCTGTGAGCAGTCATCACCATGACAATTAGACCATGGCACTGAGTGCCACATCCAGTCCTTTCTTAAACACCTCCAGGGACAGTCACCACATTACTGCTGATACAGTCCAGGATGCTGTTGGCCTTCTGGGCCATCTGGGAACAGCTGGCTCATGTTCAGCTGCTGTTGATCAGGACCACAGGTCCTTTTTCCACTGGGCTGATTTCCAGCCACCCTGACCTGAGTTTGTAGTTCTGCATTGGGTTGTTATGACCAAAGTGTAGGACCTGGAATTTAGCCTTGTTGAACCTCACATGACAGGTCTCAGCCCATTGACCCAGACTGTCCAGGTCCCACTGCAAACCCCTCCTGTCCTCCAGCAGATCAACACTCCCACTCAGCTTGGTGTCATCTGCAAATTTTCTGATGGTAGACTTGATCCTCTCATCTAGGTCATCAATATATTAAATAGTACTGTGCCTGATAAAGAGGACTGTGTCCTTGTGGGATACCACTAGTGGCCAAACACCAACTGGATGACCCAATACATTGGAAATTGTACTTTGGAAAGGGGAAAAACAAGTAGAAGTCATTTGATATGAATGTCTCTGTTCACCAGCTGGCTAGAAAAGGTCCTTTGCTCTCTCTTCCTGTTATCATAGATCTTGGAGGTTTTGGCCTGTCATTGGCCTAATTTCCACAGAACAGGCAGACAGTGTCTCTAAACATGTTATTCTGCTGCACATGGACAGCAAAATCTCCTGGCCAGAGGAAATGGCTGCAGTGGGAATGGGATGATGCACCCCACTTATCCCTTAGTGATGCTTTAATGAACTAGGTACTCTTTCACCATAGGAATGTTGTGCTATAGTGAGTGCTGCTGAGGCTCCAAGTATGCTGAGCTTTTCCAGTGGTTAGACATCACCCTATTTTACCTTCAGATGATAATACAGACCAGCAGACACTGAAAATTTACTTTTGAATATTGGGGTGATTTTCTATATAATCACTTATTTGCATTAGACATCCAAGAAAATTCTGGGGAAAATAGAAAAGTAATAGTGAATTAACATATAATACACAAATTTTCATATTCACTTCTTAGAATAAAGAATTTTTTTTGCTAGGATGTATTGTAAGTGTCAAATCAGGTGCCCTAGAGTGGAAGAAAAAGAGATTTAAAAAGCTGGTTTTGATCAATCTTCTATCTGCTTATTATAAGAGAATGACAGAAAATAAAATTCTTCCACATTCTCTATTAAAAGGAACTTCGCAGCTGTTGCTGAAAGGTATTTTGGAGCCAATTAGATCAACATTTTTGTTTAAAAAGAGCATGTTATATACTCTGGCAAGAGTATATGCCAGATGATGACAAAAATATCTATTTTTGACCTTATATTTACAACTTTGTGCCAAGTTCTGAAAATGACATACCTAACAGTTTTATGTACTGGACTTGGAATGACTCCCACGAAAGGTCGGTTTCTGACCTTGCCACAGCAGTGTGTCTCTGCTGACTTCAGTAAAATTATTCCTGGTTTACACCAACAAGTGAGGTCCGAATCAAGGCACCATTTTAAGAGAAAAATGTGCTACAAGAAATTCTGTAAAATCTAGCTGTCTCAGTGACAGGTTTGAAGATACTCCAAGGTATTACAGGTAGGGTATCTGAAGCCAGTTTCTGTGACTGGTTTGGAGATTATAAAATCAAATGTTCATTATCATACTCCAGATGAGGTGTCTAATAAAATGCAGGTGTAGATCTGCAAAAACTATTTCTATTAATAGCTTGTTGCTGCAATTAAGCTAGCTGCATCAAGCTTTGGCTTAGGAGATGTGGACCAGAGGTGCAATATATGGCATTTAAAAGATTGTGATTGAAGAATGTTCAAGCTCTCATCCATGAGAGCAGACACACCTAGGAGAGGAAAAACAATCTATGAATAGCTCAGACAGGGGTGCAAGAATCCTGAATTACCTCTGCACTGTGTCTGCTGCTAGGTCTCTTGGCATGGGATGTTAGCTCAGGTGTACCACCGCAATGCTGATGGCACCCTGCTACTGCCAATCCATGGACACCTGGAAAACTAGCGGTGATGTTAATATTTGTCTCATTCTTACAGAAGCATTTATTCCCTTTCTGAAGAGGAGCAGACTAATACAGAAAAAAATTGCATAATTAGCCTGAGATTTTCCAGTGGCACAGATCAGAACAGGATGTATTTTCTCCCACTATTGCCTCCCAGTATTCCAATTGGGTCTATTAAAATATCTATGATAGGAATTCATGTCACTAATCTGGCAATATCAAGAAGAACTTAGTCACAGCATCACAGGTCTGTGTGTCGCTGTACCTAACAAGTGATTTTTCACCACATGAATCTTCACATTTCTATGCTGAACAAAAATCATTTGCAGATGAGCGTTTTATTCTGTGTTGAGAAAAAAAAAATCAGAGACTTGGTAAAATGGAAATGCTCAGAGCAGATAATTTTTTTTTTATAAAAAGGTGAACAGCAAATCACTGCAAAAACAGCTGTTGTAGTGTTTTGTAACATGACTACAAAAAAAAAAAGCTGAAAATGAGAAAATCTTATTCAAGAGAAATAAATGCTTCATGTGTGTTCAACAGAGCATTGTTTTCCAGAGTTTAAAAGGAAAACATCTGACAGTAATTCTTCCTTGTATAGTCTGTCATCTAACTATTAAAATCTTAGAATATAATTGAAGATTGAAAAATAGTACTTTATGCTACATGGTTAGAATTACACCATCTCTGGCAAAGGGTGTAATCACAAAATTCCCTACTTAATTGTCATATGCATTTATCCAACAATTTAAAATTAGAATCCAGCGCTACATATTGATCTCCTATTAATATCTATGCTCTAATAAAGTGACAGTCTTTCAAAAAACTATCAACAGAGACCTTTATAATATATGACATGGTTTAAACTTACTTTATTTAATGCCAAGAGAGAATTTGCATTTCATATCTCATCCTTTTATGAAGCTATTGTAAATGACTTAGCTTAGCTTTTAGATTTCAGACTAATTCTGTGTCAGTTTGATCTCAGTCTTACATTGATGAAGAATATTTTAAAATATTTCAGTTTCAATCTTATGTTATTCTTTGGTTTTGTTCAAAAAACCTGACACCATGTGGAATAACATGTCAAATATGTGGGATGTTTAAATTCATGATCTGTGAATTTAGTAAAGATGTGAAATAAAGTATATGATACACAATAAAGTCACAGCAAAATGTTAGTGAAACCTAATGACAAAATGTAAATGAGACCG
This sequence comes from Chamaea fasciata, assembly GCF_029207755.1. NCBI lineage: Eukaryota > Metazoa > Chordata > Aves > Passeriformes > Sylviidae > Chamaea > Chamaea fasciata. The sequence continues at coordinate 42,963,311 of NW_027094089.1, forward strand.
AATTGTTTACCATATACCTGCTGTTGCCGTCCTTTTCATGATATGATATGATATGATATGATATGATATGATACCATATGATATATATTTTCATGGCAGAACCTTTTCAGGATATGCTAGATCTTCAAAAAAAGTTTAAGAAACTTTCAAATACCTTTATTGCTCATAAACCAAATGTGAAAGAGGTTTTCAGATGAAGAAATGAGTTTTTTCTACTGCAATTCTGAAAAGAACAGTCCCAGAAAACAGAGAAAAAATTAATTATGAAAAAAGACCCCTAATCAACATATATGAAATGCATTTTTATTTGTTGACTAGAAAAGAATTATATAGAAAAGATTTGTTTTGCAGTGCAATGGTTACAAAGTAGTTACAAATGGTGTTTTGCTTTGTTTTCAAGGAGAAAAGCAGGTTCTTATCAAGTTCATTAGCTGGATAAACCTTCATTAAAGTACTGTCCACTTCAGTGGAATACTTGCCTCAAATTCCTATCAGTGCCTTCTGATCAACTAAATTCCAGAACAGTAAACCATCTAGGGCATCAACAGTTTCTGTAGCATAGTGACAGATTCAAAATTAGGTCAGCCCATGTTAAAGGTTGGAGTTTTAAAAATACTTTACGCTAAATGTTGAGATAAAGAAGAACAAATTTGTTTTCTTCCTCAGTGATTAGCATTCCATATATGTTAGGTGTTTTCTCCTAAGAGTGTTATATTCTTCAGTATAACATGCTCCAACATCTAACTGAAGATGTTTAATTTTCCACTAGCTAAAGGAATATTTGAACATGCTGAACCCTTGATTCTGTTCTTAAATTTGCAAAAGCCACATTTAGACAAAGCAAATGTTTAAGGAATAGGCAATACTTCATCAGTAAATTGACAACTTCAAATTCTGCTCTCAATTACAATCAGAGTTAACCTCAGTGGCTGTGCATTTGACAGGAGACACAGTCCCAGTTCTGTTTCTGGAGTTCATTTTGCCATAGCACAACTCACTTCCCAATGAAGTTGTTTCTTGCTTTTATCTGTATGAGAAAAATCTATGTTGAATTCATTGCCTTTTTCAATGCATTCAATTCAGGCACATTATTTCAATGTGAAGAGTTATATGGCGTATTATTTTATTTAACATAATGTAAGAGACGGTCCGAAGATCCCTCATCTGCCTCACGACCATCGTCAAGGACAGAGACTGAAACCCCTAAAAGGGACTTTAAAATCTCAGTACAGGAGTTCTGGCCTGGCTGAGGTGGGATGTTGGCCAAGTGCTGCCTGCAGGTGTGTTCGATGGAAAAACCCAGCACCCATATCGGAACATCAGAACATGAGCAGAAACAATGGGCAAGTCACGGTGAAGTGACTGTGCCTGCTGACACTGTACTGGTTGACGCTGTACCTGCTGACGACCGACTTGTTCTGAGTTCTCTAAATGAACACACTGCAATGATTTCCCCCACCTGTTTGGCCAACTGCCTGTCGCTTCGGAGAGGACTATAAAAACCCTGGAGACCCCCGCTCACTTTTGTGATCACCCCACTGGAGAAACTCGCGTCTGTAGGTATCTTCAAAAGCCTCGAGGACTCGACCCTCCATGTTGGTAGCTATAATCCCCTTCCCCTCTTTTCTGTTTTTCTAACTATTCTCTTTTTCTCTCCCTACTATCGCATTTGTTGGCACTAAATAAAGGTGCATTTGTGATTGAGTAAACTGAGTTTGTCCCCCGCTGTGTCTTTTGCGCTCTGAGATCCCTAAAACGAACCATCACGAACCCCGCTTGTGTGAGCGGATCGTGACACATAATTATATAAAAAAATCACAGGAGAACTAAGACTGCAAGATTCTACAGTTTTCTTTCTGTGATCAAGTGTTTCTTGGTGAGCCAACCCCAACAGGTTTTTTCATTCCTCACTGTATCAATTCCAAAATATAAAAAAACCCCACAAAAACAATAACAAAACAAACAAACAACAAAACAACCCCCCCCATATAAGCCAACCCCCCCCCAAAAAAAACCCCAAAAACCCCAAAAAACACCCCACAACAACCAACAGTTGTGGTTACCAGTGCAATCTGCTCTCTTTTTCAGTGAAAAACTAACTGTGACCTTTAAGACACCAAATACTTCATGTCTTCCCATCTCTTTTTTATGTATGCTGTCCCACATTCTGGAATCCCTGCCCTACATTTCTGAAAGAAGAAGAAAAAGAATATGCCTGTCCTGCACAGGATAGGCTGTTTCCTCAGGGACCTGTGAGATGTCATCGAACACCAGATGAGGGTCTGCAACAGACTCCTAGAGAAAATAGGATCCAGGCCTCTGTCCTCTTGGTCACAGGTCTCTCATCTCAGGGATCTTTCTTTATGTCATTCTTTTTCACGTGTAGAATTTATTTTACCTTCTCAGGCTCCTTTTTTTTCCTGTAATTGTCTGAATAAAACTTGAAGAGCTCACAGTTCAACAGTCCTCATGCACAGAAGCCAGTTGCACTCCTGCTGCTGCCTTATAAGTACCCTCCTCATCTTAGGCATTATTCAAAATCTTTTGAAATTGTATTGTATTTTAAGGGCAAATAATTGTTATTATTTTTACTGCTCTTTTTTTTTTTTTTCCCCATATGCCTTCTCATATGGGTATGAGAAGGATGCTGTGTATCATCTAGGCTTTTTCTTAGTGGCTAATTACGTTGTTGGTATAACACTACTGCCTGCAGTGGGTAAGTTAAATCCTCTGTCAGTTGCACTAACAATACCTTAAGAACCTGTGCTTCTGCTTTCATGCTATACCTACACCATATAATGTTCAATACCCTTTGTCCCTGCAAAGATTAATTTTCTCATTTCAGTAGCGTGGCACTTTTACTATTGTGCAGCAATTTGATAAGAGATATACTGAACTAACTACAGAGGGTTGAATATAGCAAAAATACTGGTTTAAGTATTTCACACGAACAGTTTTTTAATTGTACTAATTATCAAGACATTTTGTTCATATTAACATCTATTTTCATATAATGCCAAGTAATTCATGTGTTAAAAAGTGTGCTCACTTTGACTGTGTACTAATTATTGTTTCTGTCTTCTTCTTTTCCTGTTCTCAGAAGTTTCAGGCATCAAATCAGAATACAGAAACCATACTTAAAACTCAGGTAATTAACCATAGATTGCAAACAAATTAAAGTTGAACAATGCCTAAATTATTGCTTTAAAATAGCCCATCTAAACTATTCATCTGATCATTATAGGTAAGACCAACAAAAAAACCCACAAACAAACAAAAAATCAGGCCTGTGTCACAACAAATTTGGGTAAGATAATGGGCTACATTTTGCAGTGCATTTATTTGTGAAGAATGTCAGGTATAAATGAAAGCCTCATCAAAAGGGATTAGTTTCTTCAAAGGTTTGACTTCTGAAAAATATACAGAATAGAGACTATCTGGAGACCAGGACTGCAGAAAGAGGGTTTTGGGGTTTTGGGTAATGAGCTGGCAATGAGCCAGCCCTGGCAGCCAGGAGGGTCCCTGTGTCTTGAGGTGCATCAGGCACAGCATCACAGCCAGGCGAGGGAGAAGATTATCCTGCTCTGCTCTGAGCTGAGGCAGCTTCACCTCGAGTGCGGGGGGGCAGTTTTGGGTGCCACAAAGTAAGGACATCAAACTACTGTAGTGTGTCCAGAGGAATGCAATCAAGATATTAGAAGGCCTCAAGGGCAAGACTTAGAAGTAGGAGCTGAGATCACTTGACATGCTCAGCGTGGGGAACAGAAGGACTCCCTTACAGGCTACATCTTGCTTAAGGGGGAGCAGCATAGGTGGAGATACTGATCTCCTTTTTCTGCAGATCAGAAATGAGACAGGACTTAGAATAAAACTCTTTCAAGTGAAGTCCTGATTAGACAGCAGGAAATGGTTCTTCAATGAGGGGTTGGTTGGCCACTGGAACAGATTCCTATGGACGTGGTAATGGCAACAAGCCTGTCAAAGTTCAAGGAGTGGCTGGATGATGTCCTTAGTCATATGGTTTAATTTTAGGTAGTCCTGAGAGTAGCAAGGTGTTGGAGTAGATGATCCTTGTGGTCCCCTTCCAACTTGAGATACTCTATGATGACATGTTTCTGTGATTCTAACACTTAGGGTGATATGTCAGATTCTTCCATAAGCTCTGCAGCCCTTAGTAATTTAATAGCATGTACATATAACCATATATGTGTATATGTACATGTTCCCACTTTTGTTTGTATTTAATTATAGACATGTGAGTGATCCCTTGATTTGAATAGGACTAACTACAAATTTAAGCATCTGCTTAAGTGCTGCACTTGGGACTCAACACATAGAATTGAGGATAAAATGCACAGAGTTTAATTTAGCCCCTACTGAAGCCAGGAAGGTTCTTGCAACTGCTTATGGTGAGAGCTGGATCAGATCCAAGCCTGGATGAAGTGCTCAGCATGAGAAAGCCACTGAAATGTGCAAGGCATTTGTAACTAAAAACATATCTGAAGGAAAGTGACATTTTCTGATGTATAAGCATGAGATTGTGTGAAATCTGTGACATTGAAAGTGTATTATCTATAGTCGTGTATTATCAAAGGGAAAAATTAGCAAGCATTGTGGGAGTGAGGCCTCTGAGGCTTTATGGAAGAGAGAAAAATCTGTGAAAATGAGGCAGTACATTACATTCAGGAGGGAACAGTAACTAAAAAGTCACTTTTCCTTAAATCACACTGCATTAAACAAAAGTCTGAGGTGTTTTATTTAGCTTTCTTTTTCTTCCAGTTGAGCAATTTTTGAGCCATTCCTGGATATTTAACAATACAACATTCAAGTATTAAATGCAAAGTCATATTTTTCAAGTGTATAACCCTCTGGTAAATGTTAGCAGTCTCCAGAAGACAAAATTATTTTGCAGCCTGCTCCTCAAGAACATATCCATGAACAGATTGGATATTTCAGTGGGTTTGTTTGCTGCATCCTGGCTGCCGGAGATGACCACATTCTTAGAATTCTTCCTGCAATGAGTCAATCTTAAAAAGAAGGAAAAAAAAAAAAAAAAAAAAAAGGTCTGTAAAAGGAATACATAAGCAAAAGCTTTTCTTTCCCTCTTTTTGGAAAACATCTTTCCTTACTTTTATCTGCATACTTCAACTTTCCTTGTCTCATCTGATCATTTTTTCTTCAAAGTTTTTTCATCTGACACTTACAGTCCCTTAGGGTAAGTGCAATGCGTTAGAGGAGCTATTTTCCTTTAGCTGAATTATCAAGAAGAAGAAAACATAGAGTAAATCCTGATTTAGGATGAGTTCTAAACAACAGCAAAGTTGCCTGGAGCTGATGTGCATCATTTGAGCTCAGATAGTCCATGCACATGGATGGATATCATACAACAAATTAGCAGTAAAATATGAACTACAGGTCATTGAACATTGTTATTTTTCTATGAGGTAGTTGATTTTTAATACTAGAAATAACTTTGCCCCAATTAAGAATGTTCAACACAATCAAGGTGGTTCCTCTTACCAGTTTTACATATTATTTTTACACCAGGAAGTTACTTCTAATCCAGTCAAAAATTATTATACGCAAATTATTTAGCACCAAAGTGGCCTCAGAAAGGGCCTAAGTGAAAGCAAATTTAGCATGGCAAATTTAAGAAAATTTTCAAGAAAAGTTCCTGTCATTCATTGTAAACTGGGGGTCAGAGGAACGACAATTTTTTCATGCAGTAATCGAAGATATAAATATTACTCTTTCCATTTTCCCTGAATAATGGTATTTACAGTATCAGTTATTATCACTCCAAATTTCCAGTAAGATTTTATCTTATCAGATTGCTATGCATGCATAATGATTGAACTACTATGTCAGCTGTGGACCCCAGCCTCATCCTAAAGGTTCATTATAGAATATGTTGTCCACAGATTAAATATCAAAACAGGATTAATAAATTGATAGTAATTTCTCCTGTACCTCCATTTTCTTATTTGTGGATATATCTAAATTGTTTGTCTTATTAAAATAAAAAAAAATTAACTAACATTCAACATGTTTTTTTAGAGCTGATTTCTACTGTGGTAGATCTAGGTACACAAGAAAAAATGATTTAGAACTAGAAATTTTTAAAAATAATGGGTTGGGTGGTTTTGTTTGTTTGATTGTTTGGTTTGGTGTTTATTTGTTTGTTTGTTTTTCTTGAGATATACATCTTGGAGAAGTCTTGCTTAAGCTGAGCCATGTAGCAACATATCAGTGAATTTTAGAGTTGGACATGTGCTTGTGAATAGCCACATTCACAGGTGGTAGGGCCTAAAGCAGAGGCACAGACTAAGGAAAAATTTTATTCGAAGCAGTGGAAATGCATAGACAAACTCTAGTACTGTGACTTGTAGCTGCTGTTCAGGTTGCTAATGACTTTTATAGGTGGAAGTGCCATACCACAAAAAACACCTTTCTCTTACTAAGAAGTCAAAGTAACTGTGTTTTTGCTGAATGTATAATAACAGTATATATTCCTCGGTGGCTTGTACATGCTGTATGCCTTCTTCAATAAGACGAACTTTCAAATCAGAGTTTATGTAAAATATTTTTATTAGAAAAGTCTCTTATTTGTATTTGTACTTACCAAACTTTACTAATGAACAATTCAAAAAACATTTTGCTGCCCCGTCTAGCCCATACTATGGTGATACTGTTTGGTGAAGGTTCACCTGGTTTCTGGAGTATAGCAGGGTGTTATTATCTTCCCTGTTTCTATCTCAGCTCTCTTCATGTGGGGTTCCCCAAATGGAGAGTATGCAGCCAGTCCAGCAGAAAAACTTTAACTTGAGATGGGCCAGCAATGATGCCCAAGCATGTGGCATCTGCACAGCTTACCCTCCGGCTAAGAAGTTGTGTCCTAAAAGCTGTTTTGTGAGGAAGTAAATCCGGGCTCTCGTCTCGCTGCTGACATCGAGTGAAACAGGAAACGTTACATAAGGAAAACCTATGGATGACATTCTTCTCCAGCTCTTGCTTGAGATGAGGGGGAGCTCAGGTTCTTTGGGGAAATATGATTAAGCAGACGTAATCCACGTGAATGAAATGCAAATCTCAGAAAGAGTTTATTCAGGATTGTGGTGCCAGTTTTGTGCTGATTTTGTGCCAGCTGGACTTTTCAAGTTTCTCTACAAATGCACAAGTACTAGTGTAAAATCCCCACAATGAAATGTAGTGTCTCACAAAGCTTTTGGGAGGTTTGCCAAGCAACCTCTACGGGGTTATTCTTGAACATGTATGGCTTGATGTCTTACTAAAAAGGGGACACTTATTTCAAATTAACTTTCCTGATATTAAACAGATTTCAGTATGCTGAAATCCAGAACATTTTCAATGATGCAAACTTATTTTCTGATGCCAGTGTTTTACAACTATTCAGACATTTATTCAAAGGCACAAAAAGCAATGCTATTCATGCAGGTTGAGACAGCAGAAAAAGAAGTGAGACATACCACATGTTCAAAGAACGTAGTCCTAGTCCACTTGGTTTGCAGTCAGGGTTAGTTTTAACCTCTGCAGCATTCAAATTCAAAACATATAGGAAATTTTGTCCTACAAAGTTGTCCTTTTCTGAAAGAGTCTAATTCAGCATTTTAGTTTTGAATCATTACAATCTGCTGCTATTACTTGGAGTTTTTCAGAGTATTTTACAGAGTTTTTCTGGCAAAATCATATCTGACAAATAAAATTAATGTTATGCTTTGCATCTAAAAGATCACAATTACTGTTTTCACTGTGGCCACCCTTTTCTCTCATGAGCTGCATGTCACCTAGCAAACATTTGTATTTATAATTAATAAAAAAATGAGTGAGTTATTTTCAAAGATGTATTCCTGTTGTAATCTAGCTTTCATGAACTGCACCTGCTCCAGCTTTAGAATTATTGATCAATCGTGTGTGTAAAGAAACAATACTTTCCACAAATGTGCATAAAAAAGTAGAGCAATCAGTCAGTTTCCTCTTAGAAGCATGATCTGTGCTTCTGGATTTGCTCATGAATACCTCAGGTGTTATTGTACAAGCAAACTCACAAATAAATTGGCTTTTACTGTTTAGCCTAGGCAATAGTTCCTTTTCAGGGTGCTTCATTTTCATTTAGTCTCTGGTTCAATTCTGTGCTGACAGTTTACATTAATGCAGCAATGTGTTAATTGAACATAAACCACAATACAAATGCAACATCTCTGTTCTGAAATTAATAACCATCATTTGTAAACCACATCATGTATTTTATTGTAGGAATAATTTACTGATGGGGCATTTTATGTTTAGCAGTGATTAAGAAACTGTGCAATTTACAGCAGAAACAACCTGAGCCTTATAAAATGGGTAATAAAATGTGTGTAGATGTATATAAATTTGTTGATATGAAACACAAATTAAAAATTTAAACGCTTCTGTAATATAAGGCAAAGTAGAAGGGGCTTTTCTTATTATACCTCATACTATTATGCAATCCAATAAAAGATCCAAATTTACAGGAGAATTTGCTTTATATAAAAATAAACCCTTTCAGTAGATGGAAGCATCTGTTTCAGCAATTAATAACATGTGTAATGTATATGGTGCTTTGAACTAAACATTTCCATTATAACTGAAAGCCCATTTGCAGCGACAGAAGCGGTGCCTGGGTGTGATCAGTCATGGTGTCAACCTAGCATATGATAGCTGCTGCAGAGTAGGAGCTTGGACATATGCTTCACCAGAGCTCTCTAATGTCACTCTAAAGTAGCAGGGTAGAAACATTCAGTGCACCTTGATACCATTAGTGTGGAAAGTAGCATAAGTTCCTATGATTTGCTTGGCAAGTGCACTAAGTGCTGGTACATGTTTATAAAAGTTAAATTGCCACACTGAAACTTATTCTTGGTTTATGATTTATTAACACCTCTCTTGTGTTCTCTCCTGATAACAGCAAAATGGCATCCTTTCCACATTCTTCCCATTTTTATTTCCTTTAGAGGTTTGAGCAAAAGCCACTTATAAACAGAGGTTTAGGGAGAAGTCTCTAAGTTTTTAAAATTAATGAAGGAAAGCCCACACCTGCATTACTGACCTTAAATACTGTTAGCTAATGTAGCACAAAGGCATTCAGCAGATTTTTCACACCGAAGTTTTCTGGTCAGCATTCCAAAACATAGCAAGAGTTTAAAATGACCCCAAGTTTGTGAATGTGAATGGAGCCATTATAGGGTAATCCTCTTTCCCAAGCTTTAAGTTACATTTACTAGCTTAGACTGAACTAGGGATTTATTTATTTTTTTTTTTTCTAAATGAGAAACTTTAACTCCTTATAAAGTTAATTCTTCTGCAGGTTTGGTTTGTTGTTTGTTTTTTTTCAGTAATGCACAATGAAACTATTCCTAGTTTGCCTATGTAAGAAAAGTTGGCAATGGCTTGACAGATGCAAATATTATAGTGCTCTCTTTGATGAAAATTAAGAGATCATTTTAGTGCTCAGGCTTTCAGTATCACATTTACACCCCTTACATATGAATTTGGTGTGTGACTTTGCTAATGCCCTACAGTGCATTATGAAAAAACATGTTGACTATGGGGAACTAACACACTTAAGGCAGGAACTATGAAATTTAATTGAAAAGCTCTCTACAAAATAATAATTTGGCCTTTCTTCTGGAACCTGTAAAGAGTGAAAAATACCTGGGTTGATGATGCATGTTCTTTAAAAGCCCCATCTGCTTGGACCCCGTAAATGTGGGGGTTCCCTGTTCAGCCTGACTCACATGGCATATCTGCCTCCCTAATTTTGTATTTTGCAGAAGTGCTGAATCCAAGCCCTGCAGCTGATAAGCTCCCAGGACCCCACAGAATCACACTGGAAACCTGTCAGCACAATTTCACAGAAACCATTATTTTTCTAAGAAATGTGTAATATGATCAGTTCAGTAGCTAACACGAGAATACAATCCCACAGAATGCCTGTAGCACTCCACAGTGCACGCTGTGCTGTTTGGGCAAAAATTAAAAAAAAAAAAAAAAAAAAAGTTTCTTTCTTAGAGTTAATACTTTTTTTACAGTATTAGGACTTCTTCTTGTGGAGAAAGAGGGTATCCCTTTTTGGGGAGGTGAAAGACCATTTTAAACACCTACATGAAAAAGTCACAACAAACTTCTGAACACTGGAGATGAGGGGGCACGTGTGAGCAGTAAGACCAGAGGAGATTCTCCTCTTTATCTAAATCATGTTTAAGTGAAATTAATGTTCTCCATACTGTACAGTGATAAAACCATTAAGTTTTTGTAGTTCAGGCTATTCATATTTTATGGAAGAAAATGCAATGACTATGGGAATAAATCTATATTTTAATGCTTGGTAAGTTTGCTTACTTTTCCTCCTTGTAGCTGAAAATCAACATCTACAATTAGTTGGATTACTAAAGCAACTACATTTGTCCTGAAGCCACGACTGAGTTTGGTAACCCAGTGAAAAAGGGTGCTTCTATCACAAATATGTAGGAGGCCCTCAGCCTGTCAAGCAATTAAGTGGACCTGAATAATCCTATGTAATTAAGCTTCTTACCACATAATTATCTTTATTTTAAATGTGTCTTTTGATGAAACATCTGTTACCTGCTCTAGACTTGAAAAGATATACCCATGCACACGATGAAAACGGTTTTCATGAGGCTGTCACACATGGTCCTGCTGCTCAGTTCCTTGCCGACAAAGGTTATAATTTGCTCCATCTTTGCATGTAAAAGGCAGGTGTTGTTGCATCCATGGCCTGCTTTGCCTGACCTCCACGTTCACTGCAGCTGCCTTTCACATTGTTACCCAGAGAAATAATTGTGTTTGAAAACCCGGCTGGGGATCATCATGCAATGAGGTGGGGAAGGGGCACTCACAGTGTAAGTACTGTCAGAGCTCTTGGAGGTGGCCCTGACAACCTGCTAGGCAATAAGAGATTTAAAAAAACCAAAAGCAACAACAAAAAATTTGCCCTAATAATAGCATTTTTTTTTTTCTTCTGACATCAAGTATTGCTGGGCTGCTGCTACAAAGAAGGCAGTTGAATTTCTGTTAAATATGTTATCATTTCACAGATATTTTAAATTTGTAGATTGCATACCTTCTAATACAATACAATACAATACAATACAATACAATTCTCTTAAATAGAATTACCTTCTCTTACTGGTTTTTAAAGCAGTGAGAATTTCTACTAAATGTAGGAATTATTTTCCCTTTAGTCTTATATAGTACATCTGCTACTAACTGTGGATTTTTACAGTTAGTTTCTATTTCTTTTCAACAAAATCACAGTGAATTGTGCTTGGCAACTCTAAAGACCATGGTGAGAACTTCCATTTACTCTTTTTGACTCTGGGATGCTCAAGAATGCATCCTTAGGCTTCTCAGAACTATGAATGGCCTCAAGTAAGATTTCTGCAGGCCACTAGCTACAAAGATGTCTGTGTCTCACTAATTATCCTCTCTTAGTCTGTGATATTTGCATCTTTATCTATGGGAGGAGATCATGTACAAACACTAGAGAGGCCTATTTGCAGTCTCATGGGGCCCCATGTCAGGAGGGAAATTAGCCATTTCCTGGTTGAACAGACATTTTAGGTATGGCAGCACAACATGGTTCACAGTGAGATTCAAGGTCTTTAAATTTGGCCCTTTCTAGTAAAAATTAATAAAGGCAAAGCTGTTAACTTCTGTAGGAAGTGAAGTAGATTCTTATTTCTTAGTGCTACTCCAGTACAAGCTTTTATATTGGATTGAGGTGTGGAAACTGGCAGAGCAGCTGAGCACTGTGCATGTATTTGTATTTGATGGCAGAATCATAAATACATATGATTGCTCCTGGATTCCCACTTACCTGCTCTGCTACCACACAAGGCTTCTTTTAATTATTCAGCTAATTGTAAAATAAACCACACTACTGAAACCTCAGTTTGATGGATAATAATAATAATAACCTCAGTTATTGTCTTTTTGATAATACATGACAAATAGCTGAGAGAGTTTAAACTTGCATGACTTTTGCTGGCCAGCACATCTGAATGAGCTGTTGAAAATAGCCTGGGGAGGTATATAAACAGGCTGACATTCTGCTGTATTTAGAGTTCCCAGGCACAGCCTTGACTAAATTTTAAAAACGTTTGGGAAGGAAAGAGTTGTAAGCAGCATCCTGTCAGCAGCCCTAATTACTGTCATGTATCTGTTTTTCAAAACTGCTGCAGAAATCCCAAGGAAAACCATTGGGTCTGAGCCGCCAGAATTCCTGGACCTCAGCTTTACATGACAATGCTTACTAACACCACTGTGTACAACTTTATGCCTAGCATTTTAGGCAGTGATATTATCCAAAAGAAACTGAAGTCTGGAGACACTGTTGAAGCCTGGAGGCACTGGTATGATCAGCCATGTGTAAGAGAAGCACAGGTCTCAGGTCCCTGACACAGTGAGGAGCTCTCTGATCCACACCACACCCAGTGAGTGGTGATCATCATACCTTGGCCCTTTCACCTAAGAATGCGCCATAAATCACAGGGAACAAGACATGCTGTCTTCTTGCCTTTTTGTTCTGCCACTCCCATCATATTCAGGCATCCGAACAGCAGTAATTTCCTCAGCATACCATTTTACCTGAAAAAGCAACATGTCATGCTGATGTGATTGAAACCATTACAATGCTAATGGCAACATATCATATTGTACTCTCATTCCCCACTTTGACCATGGCATCTACGGTCACCATGTGTATCCCTGTGTTGCATTTATCCCTTTAAAATTGTCTTTCCAATCAATTTTGCCTCTGATTTCTTCATGTGGTACAAGCACAAGGTCCTTCTTTGAAACTGGGAATAGTTATGGGACAAAATATTTGAGAATGTCCCTGAAGAATCTTAAGAAACTAAACAAAATGGAGAAATAGGTCAACAGGAATGTCATTAAATTGAACAAAGGCAGATAGGAACATCTGCCAAGGAAAGGAATAGCCTCTTGCAGAGAGAGATGCTACAAACTTCCTGGTTGAACAGTGTCCTGGGGTTGCTGGCTGCAGCAAGCTGAGCATGATCCAGCTTGTGTTGGTCAAACACACCCAGGGCTGTTTCAATAGGAACATGGCCAGTCAAACACTGGGTGGGATTCCCCTTCTGCTCAGAATTTTTTAGGCCACATCCATATACTGCATTCACTTTTGGATTCCCTAATGTGAGAAATAAATCAGATTGAACCTAGAGGGCCAGTGAGGTGGTTGGGCTTAGGGCGCTTTCCCCATGAGGAGAGTCTGGAGGATCGGGCCTGGTTCAGCTTAGAGAGGGGACGGGTCCAGGGCACTTAAAGCAGAGCCCACTGCCACTGGCTGTTGGAAATGGAGCCAGGCTTTTCTAAGCAGGGCACTGAGAGACGATGGGACTGGCCATAAGGCAACCTCTACCCAGAAATACAGATGAACAGTGACAGAGGCTTCCTCTTTCCCTGAAGTGCTTGGTTTGACTTTTTGGCTGATATATAGGAATATAGTAGACCAAAAACTTCCTGAGCTCCCTCCTGACCTGAGCTTTTTTCTGCTTCTGTCTTCTACTTTCCCTTGGATGCAAGACAGGTTAATCTGCTGTTGGTTTGTAAACGTACTGAAAAAATATCTTCACTGTTAAGCCATGTGGTGTTCATTTGGAGGAGGGGATGTTAATAATGAGCTTGCGTGGTCCCGTGTCATAATGTGCTTATATTCTGAAGATTTCTTTTTTATTTATACAACTTCCCAAGCATTTTTCTGTTCAGACTATTTTCCAAACTATTGCAGTTACATGGTTCTTTTATTTCTGGTAACGGGTTAGGGAGACTTTAAGCCTGTTTTCATAGCTTTTTCTTTAGAAGGGTGTCCTTTTTAGCAGTAGATTTTATCTAAGCTGAGGACCAGACCTGGTTTTACAGGTTTATTTTTCTTCCACCATTGTAAGAATATCCCTAAAGTTAGACAAATTATAAAGCTGTTGAAAATTTGAGTTTGGGACATAGGCTATTTTTAGACATGAGCCGCCACAACAGAACTTTATCACCCAAAAATTAGCAATGTGGCCCTTCCAGTGTCGCACTGCTAGTTTGGCCCTCACCTGTACTCTTTGACAGAGGATGGTCCCAGGCTAGATGAAGGAGAAAAAAGCCTGAGTAGAAAACAAATAATTTGCAGAGGGAGGGAGGAAGAAATAAAAAGTTGAACTTGAACACGGGTTTGGTAGGTAAGAACTGATAACATCAGGATATTTGAAACAGCATCTTGAAGAAGTAATACTAAATAAATTGTCACAAGGGAGAAAGAAGAGAGGAACTAAGGATTAAGATCTCCCCCAAATCCCAAAAATGCAAAGTTTCCTATTTTTGTGGAGGAATATTTAGCATTAGACATATTGAGTAACTTTGTGTTTTTCTGGCTTTTGCCTACATATGCAGGGTGATTTCCTGAGTTGAAGTTCCATTGAGGTCAAAAGGGATACAAAAAATGTAGGTCTCTCTATTTTAAATTGCAAGTGGGGGCAAATACACTTTCTATACGTAGGAAAGATATTGAAATTATAGTAACATAGCCCTGAATACATTGAATCCTTGCAGGGTTTTCAATATAATTACCACTTGACAACATCTATTTCAGATGGTTTTATTGCTAAAGACAGTTAGCAATTTAGATAAAGTGTATTTTATGAATACTATCTATCCACAGTCTTCTCTGTGAAATACTCAACTGCATAGAGAATTTTCCTTTTAAAGACTTTGTATGCTGACATGAGAATTACTTTACTTTACAATAAATTGTGCAAATTGCATGCCTGTTTTTTGTGTGCTGTATGCAAATTGTCTTGATTGGACTCATTTGAATGTCTTATATGCTGGATGGGTGTGTAATGGGTAATAAGCTTTTTTAATGTTCTTTTATGTTGTTTATTTGGGTTTTTTTTCCAAAATGTGTTCCAATGTAAGCTCCCTTCCATATACTTAAAAAAGTCCTCCCAGGGCATTTCATTATCAAAGGGCAAAGATGGAATTTTTGAAAGAAAAACACCTGCATAGAAACTGGTTTATCATTCCTTCTGTCTTAGTTCAGTTCCTGAACCCCCTTCTGATTAGTTCTAGTTCTGTTTCTCTTTCCCAGCTTCCTATACTTGCAGATTGTACATCATCCAATACATGGATGACATCTTCTTCTACAGAAAGTCCAGTGTGAGGGAGGAGTGTTGTCACTGAACAAATAGGGCAAAAACCCCTCTGTTTACACTGATTAGGATCTGAAGGCACTCATTAGAGGTTCACCACTGTGGTATTAATCTACATGAGTGTCTTGGTTTGGGAGGACAGGTATCTGCCAGGTAATAAATAAAAAAACAACTGCAGTTTCCTTTGGGAGGGAGAGTGTAAACCTCCCCCTCCACTTCCTTTTTTTTTGTTTTTCAATTATAAATTACAATCAGAGGCTCTTAGGCAAAGATTTGGGAAATAGGAATAGCAGTTCTTTACTAGTATGTATTACAAAGCAAACAAATACAAAAAAAACCCACTAAACAACTACAGCATTAATAACAAACGAAAACAGTAGTAAGAACCTTGAGGGCTTTGTTTCACAAAACCCAGGGCAGTTTGGTTTCGGTGTCCCTGCAGGATCCTCAGAGCACCAAGCTGAAACAGTGGAGAAGTCCTGGGCTGGTAGCTGGGATGGCAGGGTGTCCCGGCAGGCAGGGGCAGGATGTCCCGGCAGCGCAGGGGGTGCAGGGTCACACTGTAGCAAAAGGAGCAGTGCCGAAGAAGCCGAAGGCAAGGCAGGACCGACCCAGCTCCTGTGGGTGGCAGAGAAAAATTCAGGATTCAGTCGAACCGGTGATAGTAGATTTCCCAGGACTGGATCCTTTTGGCCACAGTGCAACTCTTCTAGCCAGCAACGGCCGTTCTTTTTTCTCCTCGAACGCTGGAAAAAGAAGAGCAAGAAGAGCCCGCAGCTGCCTCAAGCTCTGTCTTTTACTTGCATTATCTCCCCCTTTCAACTTTGTCCACCTCTTTGTTTTGGTTAAGTACTCTCAAGCATCCAACACTTGGTCTCCTTGGTAACTTATGGGGAAAAAATTCTTTAGAGAAAGAAGGAACAAACCTAACCCCCAACAATGAGAAAGGGATTAGGCCTCTGAGAGTAAAAAGGAACTATTTAAAAAAAAAAATTAAGTGATTAGGAAAAAGGAGAAGAGGGAGTAAAACTAGTTTGAATCTATTCTGATTGCTTTCATTGAGACTTTTTCAGTGTTCACACAACCATTGCAAGATCTGATTTTTGCTTGTATGGAGTGCCATTCCACCCTTTATTTAGCAGGTCTGTGGGCAAATGTTTCTTTGGAGCAAAAGGAAAATACTGTTTGCTATGGGATAGTCTGGGTGGAGAGAATGTGTTACAACAGATTATACCTTAATCCGTTGATTAAGGTATAACATGAGTAATGTAAATCTGAGTTTCAGGTCAGAATGCAGATCACAGCTGGAAAAGCCAATTAAGATCTTGCCTCTCATCGGGGAATTCCTTTAGCACTGTAAACCTGACAGTCAGTAACTTAACTGTGTGTATATGCATTTGCGAAGTGTGATGCTCTCTGCAAAACAGCTGAAGTTGCCACTCAGTGCTGGAGTTGAGCCAGTATTCTGTCTCTGCTTGTGGTCAGCCCTCAGCTGGAATGGAATCTACTATTTCTAAAGTTGCAGAGCAAAATTACCCAATGACACTTAATTTTTTTATGAAAAACAAGTAAACAGATTTTTTTGGCTGCATTCTTCTCGGGTTTTTTAATTGAAATAATTATTTCAGTACTTTCTCTCACCAATTAACCCAAATATCTGGAAAGCTCTTTGTCTACCAGTTATTTTTTATACAAGGTTTCTGGCACTGGACAATCAAGTGGAATATACACACAGACACTGGAAATGTAAGAGAGATTTGGTGAAAACAGATAATCCACAAAGAAGGAAGGAGTACTGCAGAGGAATTGATGATGCACTGAGTACGAGGAGCCGTTTGAAAGGATCGTCTTGACATGGCAAATAGAGAATTAGTAGCAGGAAAGATATGGTGATACAAACTGAAAAGAATTGAGAAAGCATTCTCATTTCCTATAATACTTTTACTGTCAACATTATCAAAGGGTCTTAATTTCTGTAGTGCAATGAAAGTTTGATTACTGTCCACTAACACTGACATTTTATGAAGAAAGGATATTTTGTAAATATAGATTTGACTTTGAGATTTTGTAATGAAAAGGGATCTTAAAGCCACTTGTGCCCAAACCCCTCCACAAAAGCTTCTGAAAAGGTGTGTGCAGGGTCTACCTCCCTGCCTTTCAGCCATTTTTTGATCTAGAGATGTGGGGATAAAAGAGGAAGCAAGAGAAAAGGGAGGAGGTTTCTGCAACACATTAGGATATTAATATTTCAGACTTTGTCACTTAAACAAGAGGTTTTGTGTTAAAAAATATGTGCATGAGATCTAAATACAGAAAAGAACTAAGTGAAAAACCCTTTCTAAGTGATTTAGAGTGAAACTTTTGCTTAGTGTGAACTTTAAATTCCTTAGCAGTCGGATGTCCTTTGCTTATATTTCATGTCTTTTGCTTAATACATTCCTTTGGATAGTCTCTTAATTTTGGATAAACTTTTCTCATCTAAAAATCATATTGTAGTTTCTGTGACTATTCTGATTTTCTTCTTCTTTCTGTATGTTAGTATTTTAGAGCCTCATACTTATTCTGTAAGCTTTAAAAATCCTCTGTTGCATGTATTTACAAACCATTTGCATATTTGATATAGCATCTTAAAGAATGAAAGTTCAGGACCATAAAAAAACTTGTAGGAACTAGAGAAAAAGAGCAAGGAAGCATGAAAATCTTGATCTTGCAACAGACTCCTGTTCTTTGAATGAAATAAAAACAACAACAGAAAAGGCACATTGTAAAAGAAGTTGCAAACTGAACTTTTTCTTAAGTTTGCTTTCTGCTGGATTGATAATAGCTTTGTTCGTTTTGATTCTTTGAATTTCGGAGTCGTTGTGTGTACCACAGGATATGCTAGATCTTGTTGTTGGTTTTGGTGTTTTGTGGGTATTTATCACACTTGAAAAAAGAGTAATTGAGATTTTGGAATAAAGAAGAAAGTTGAGATTTCTTTGGTATTTGGATCACTTGTAATCTAGGAAATGGATGTTGGATTACAGATGACTTAGCATTATTAGGTGGTAAAAGCATGTGGAACCGTTTATATGCTTCAAGGCCCCTGTTCTTACCTCAGTTCAGCAAAGAGAAAAAACTAAAGATAATATCAACTTTAAAAAATTACTGAAAACATTATCCTATTTACATAGTACATTGTGTTAAAAAGAGTGCATTCCCAGCAGCCAGAAATTACAATGCCATAAGTAAATACACAAACAAACCAGACAAATTTAAAAATTAAAAGGTCTTTCTTCTGGACAATATTAGTCATTGTTCTGCACTCTGAAAAATATTGCTCATATTAGAAAAATCTGAAGTATAAATCAGCCATCTAGTTTACAGCCAACAACTTCTGCTCTAGTTGTGTTTTTTCTAGTTTGCATTGTCTTTGGGTTTCCTCCGTTTCTAGATAGACAATTGTACCTAAAACGTCATTTATAACTGAATTATTAATTCAATATCCCCAAGCCCTAGATAATATTTTTGTTCACTGTTCTGCTCCTGATTCCTAAATGAGAATGATCGTTCTCTGAGATCCCCATGTTACAGAGTAGTCTACGAAAACTTACCCTTGCCCTTTCAATAAATTATTTTGAAACTATCTCTTGTCCTTTGATAACTCAGGGCTGTTTTTTTCTTTTAGTTGGAGATATCAAGAGACAAATGCAAAACCTCTTTCTAAAAGGTCTTTGGGGATTTCCTTTGATTCAATTTCCTTTAACAACATGTAAGAGAATTGCCTGAGAGCACCATCCTTCACTAATACCTCTTAGGATTAGTTTAGTCACGTCTTCTGTCAGAGCTACCTCATCTAGCAATGTAAACTGTATTGCAAATACTGGTTAGTAGTAACTGGTGGACAAATACGCACATCCAAAATTTAAAGCATTATTAGTCACAATTCTAATTGTGTGGGGTGCTGTGAAAGAGTTAGTAAGCAGGCTTTCTCTCCCTGGGCAGTATTGAGGCCTTGGTATACTCTGAAACAAAAGCAAATCCTCTTGAAAACAAAGCATTAATTTAGACTGACTGTCCTTTTTCAATTCTGGATGCAATCCACCCTGTAAGAACTGCAGTTACTGAGGAGGGAAAAACACGAAGCAGGATCTTCCAGAAAAATTCTCCCAAGTGAAGTATCAGCATACCTATCTTTACATTAAAAAAATGTTTCCAAAAATAAGATTGGTTAATATTGTTTCTTTTCCTAAAGGAAATTAAAAACAAAACAAAACAAACAAAAAAGCCCCCCAAAAAACCCCCAAAAGTCAAACCTATATTTTAAAAAACACTTTAGATGCTGTCCTCACCAATCTATTTGCTGCATGTACCATACGGGGTTCTGACTGCTCACACTGTGTTCTAACACAAATGTCTTGGTTGTCCTCTTCTCACAGAGCCCCCATTTGTTTCCTTATTGAAAGGCTCCTCTCCTCTCCTCTCCTCTCCTCTCCTCTCCTCTCCTCTCCTCTCCTCTCCTCTCCTCTCCTCTCCTCTCCTCTCCTCTCCTCTCCTCTCCTCTCCTCTCCTCTCCTCTCCTCTCCTCTCCTCTCCTCTCCTCTCCTCTCCTCTCCTCTCCTCTCCTCTCCTCTCCTCTCCTCTCCTCTCCTCTCCTCTCCTCTCCTCTCCTCTCCTCTCCTCTCCTCTCCTCTCCTCTCCTCTCCTCTCCTCTCCTCTCCTCTCCTCTCCTCTCCTCTCCTCTCCTCTCCTCTCCTCTCCTCTCCTCTCCTCTCCCTTCCTCCCCCCCCCCCCCACGTCTCATCTGCTTCTCTTTGCTGCCACATGTTGTGGGAGCTGGGGAAGAGGAAGTCATTAAGAATCAGCTAATAAGAGCAGATGAGAGGACAAGATATTTCCTGTTGGGTGCAACTCTCTCTCAGATCAGCTTGAGCCACCTGCTAACTTAAAACAGTCGTGTTGCCTCATTTCTTTGAATCCTTTGGCATCTCCTTACTTGAAAGACTTTCCCTTCATTCTTCAGTGTTTGTGATGCAATAGGAGGTGAGGAGGGTCATATTTGCACAATTAAGCCTTTTCTTTGTGAAAGTGACAATTTATTTCACTGCCAGCTATCCCTTTGGCAGTGTGGAAGGAAGAGTTCTGTCTGCATTGCCTGCTCCCTTCCCAAAATCCAAATGTCTCTGCTTCTCACAGGGGAAGATATTTGGGGTTTAGAGCATCTTTTACAGTGAGGAAAACACACATTCATTATACATTAATGGCTTGCAACAATTGATTACAAATTCCTGTAGATTTTCTGCCATTGTAAATCTCACCGAAGTGGTTGGTCTTTTTCTTCATATTTATCTGACTTTATGTCACTCTTCCATTGCTTTAGTTATTTTTCTTTGCCTCCTGACTTTTGTTGCATTGTGTACTTTCTCCCAGGGAGCGTTTTGAGCTTTGTAAACCACCACATAAGTATTAAACATCAAATAGCAGTTATGAGTTTTAGATTCCATTTCTGTTGATAGAGTCATGCTGATATGAGACTGTCAAACCAACACTTGGAAACAAAATGTTTAAACTATATAAGACCAGGCTTTGGTATAGAAAACGGTTCCTAGCAACCTTGTTTGTAATGAACAGTAGAACAGGTAATAAGCATCTGGTTAAGTTGATAAATGGATCCTTTGATGAGATTGCTCTCCTGCAGATTAGTGAAGTGGTTTTTATGGCATTTCTTTAAAGCACTGGTAGTACACAGATTTTTGTCACCGGAGTAGTTCTATCCCAGCAAATTTTGTCTGAGAGTTTGGTTTGTTGACAAGAAACAGTCTTTTCAAGTGCAGGCATAAACAGAGAATAAGCTTGGTGTTCTTGTGCAGAACAGGCTTCATGCTATCCCTGAGGGTTATACCCTGCCAACTCATTGTGCAGCACTGACTGTGGACTTGTGACAAACAGATTACAAAGCTGGTGTGTTCAGCTATTGTGTTTTGTCCAAGTCCTTTCTCAGTCTAAAGGAGTCATTGCAGCAGGGTGCCCTAATTGCTCATTTGCTGCTGTAACCTTTTCAACTGGACAGCATCTCATGTCTGATTTCGAGTTGATGTCTTTTTCCTTTGACTGCAGAGTGCTGGCAGGGTGAGAAAGCCAGTGGTGTGTAGTGCCATAAAGTGCCTGCAATGTGCCTGCTATACCCTCCAGAGTCTTGCTCTAAGAAGAGCCCAGCATGACTCTGGCTCCTGGGCACTGCATTTGTATACTTTGTGTTCTTGCCAAGATTAAAGCCAGTGTACATGAGTACATGGGTAGAGTAAGTTTGTTGAAACACATTTTAAAACTACCTCTGAAAGGCCATTTCTCAGATTAATTTGGGAAAGTGTTACCCACTCACATATGAAAGGAACTAAATATGATCAGAAGGAGTGGGAGGAAAGGTAGAAGAAAGAAAAAATGAAATATCTCATTAGTGATCATAATAATGATAATTCCTGTTTCTTACATGTAAACCACTGTGATTATAAAGTCCTCTTTTTTTTTTTTCTTTTTGTAATGAACCTTAAGATATCATTAAGCAATACATCAGGTTAACTTTTTTCTTTTGTATTTAAATCTTTACAGAGCTGCACCAGTATAGGTATGGTTTTCTTTTGCCATGTCAAAGGATAAGAATTGGGTCCTAAGAGCTTCTAAGAGCTACTTTTCTTGCTAGCCAGAAAGAGGAGCTAATAGTCAAAGAAGCTTTCCATAATGGCAATGATTTCTTCTGGTTTAATTACTTTTTCATCACAATTTCTCTGACAGAATTTATAATGTAAACAGCATATTTGTCAGCAGGACTTAGTGCCATCACAGCTGAATTACTATGAGGGTTCTTCACAGAAACAGCCTGATTTCCTGATTCAATGCAGATTCCGAGAACTATGTTTTAAAATGGCAAATTGAAGGAATACCTGGTATGCAAAGAGGTAAAGATTTTTGGTCGGTTGGTTGGTAGTTTTTTGTCTTGTTTGTATTGAAATAGCTGCAAAAACAAATTTTTTGATTTCATCCACTGCTGGTGCACCCAAAGAAAGCTCATAGTTTCTGCTGCGTAAATCAAGAGGGCTTCGGTCAGTGGCTATTAAGGGCCCCTTACATCCCTCAGTGTTGTCTATTAAAGCTTATGGTTTTCTGCTTAAATAGAGCTAAGCCAAAACTTTCAGCTTTGAAGCATAAATTAGCCAGGCAAAATCTGAGTACATGGTACATGACTGGATATAAATGAAATTGTTTTTTACCTGCCCTCAACCCATGCTCAACTCTTTCTAGTTCCATGGTATGCCTGTAATTCAATATGAGTATGATAGCTTTCAGACACACTCCAGCAGTCGAGCATCTGCACCACTACACCAGAGGCTGTTTGGTCAAGTGTGAGGTCTTAACTGGATATAGGACCTGCATCTTTCCGCACTATTGTTATAAATGATCAAGAGCCAATCCAAAATTCAAAGCTTTATTTAGCAATTTCAGAAATCAATTTCGAAATGCCACAATAAATCAGGACAACATCAATCGAATGTTGGGTGGGCAGTGGGACGGCATCAAAGATGCCTTCCAATCTTGCCCACAAATTCTGGGTCTCAGTGCAGGGTTTTAAACAGTTTTTCTGCCTGGAGGCAATGTCCATTGAAAAGTCCGAATGTTCAAGTGCTCTTTTCTCCCCGAGTAACGTTTTGAAAGGATTTCCTGTGGAATTGAAAAGACATCCCAAAAGATTTACTGG
The DNA here is from genome assembly GCF_029207755.1 of Chamaea fasciata. NCBI lineage: Eukaryota > Metazoa > Chordata > Aves > Passeriformes > Sylviidae > Chamaea > Chamaea fasciata. The sequence continues at coordinate 42,986,264 of NW_027094089.1, forward strand.
ATCTTCTTTTGGGGCACTTGATGAAATCCTCCGCTAGATTTTCCATCAGGATCGGTATCAGATTCTTGAGCAGCTTCGAAAATGTGGCCCGCCCCTGATTAATGGGCCGTCTCCACGTTATCTCCACTGTTTCTGTTGCAAATTTCATGGTTTCACAGCTTGGACAATGGACTTTGGAACTTTGGAGATGCCCTCGGATTGCCACTGAGAATCCAGGCTTTAGTTACAACGTATGATTTTACCACGTACAATTTTAATACGCGAATTTATACGCTGCATCTATTACACTATTATCTTTGTCATGTTGGAATAGCTTTCAAACAAAATTTAAAATCTGCAAGTTTACTATGAAACATTTAATAATAAAATCTATTTTTTATTAAAATGAGGCAACTTTGATATTAGGTTAGTTGGTTTTAATTGCTTAGCAAACTGAAGGCTAAAAATGGACCACTTTAAGAAAGGTTTTGAAATGCACTAGAAATTGATGATGGATGTGGAGCAGCTTTTTCCCTTCCTGCGGTTTATGATCAGTATCCTTATGCATGATCTTAACGTTTTGTGGATTTTTTTAATTTTAAAAGCAAGAAGTTAAGTGAACTCAGTGAAATTTACAGAAAAATGTCCTAGCTTGTAATGTGTTTGTTTGAGGTTTAGCCAGCTTAAGGTGTATTATTTTCTCTATGTTTTGGACATTTTTCATATATTTTTATCCAAACACTAAATGTAGGACAATATTTGTGCTTGAGAAAATAAAATACAGAATGAATGAAATCAAACATCATGGAAAAATTATTTTAAGCCTGCCATAATATTTATGTTTTACACTTATTCCACTTTCCATCTTAATCTACTGAGAAGTAGCATGACAGAGAAAAGGCTTTCTATTGTTTACTTTTGACACGTACAGGAAGAACAAAGAGTGCAATCAAAGATTATTTCATGAGATCCATCCGTCACAATGTTTCATAGCATACCACTGCGACTGCAAAATTAGGCATGACAATTTAAAATAAAATATATGTTAAATGGTTTTGTTTTCTTCCCTCCCCCCTTCATGTGAATAAATGCAGTGATGAAATACATGATCTATGACCAGACAGCCTAAAGACTGTCACTTGTACTTGCACTGAGATTCAAACTAAAAGCCTGAAAGTGTTCATCATATGAGATTTTGTCAAACTCTCTGCTCAGTTACAATGATGACATGTAAACTTATAGGAAGTTAGGTTCATCTTTTTGCACTTGAACAGTATCAACAGGTTGGTCCACCAGAGATGAGGGTTCACTACTAGTTTTGATATAAGTAACTCTTTTTGCCTAAAAAATGCCTTGCAAGGCCCTGAAAAATAGACAGCAGTCCATAAATTATCCATATAACACATTCCAATTTTCATAGTTGTATTATAACATATAATATTTTTTAACTTAAACCAATATTAATGACATGCTGTCTGTGAATTGCCAAGGAAGGAAAAAGAACTCAGAAGTTCTGAGTTAAAAATAGAAAGACTAAAAATATTCCCAAAGGATGAGGTAACTTCTTACTAGATATTACATTTGAAAGATGTCAGTTTGTCAGCAAGAATTGCTTCTCTTTGATTTTCTTTTCCCCTCCATTTACAGAGATGTATTAACTACTGGGATTAGACAAATTAGCATAATGAAGATAAGAACCTTAACCACTTGGGTTTGAGAGCCAGCCCCAATTCTGGTCCACAATTAATTTTTCCGTACATAACAGCACATAGATCCCTAGGAGCAAGGCAGGTGATCTTGCAACTGAACAGTCATGTGCAGAATGACGGCAGAGCAACTCACTCCCATTGACCCCATTACTCCCATTACTATTGAAAATATCTATAAAACTTAATAAAATGCCTTCTATGCATTAAGAAATCATTCCAATAGAAATGCAGTTATTTGGGTTTTATGTTTTTCTTCCATACATTGCTTCCTCTAAGATCTGAGCACATCTGGCAGAGACCTGTGGAGAAGTCAAGTGGAGCAGTTTAAAAAATTACTGGCATTGCTTCTAAGCGTATATTGTCACTGTCCTGCTGCACACCACTACTCCTGCAGCAGACCCAGAAGTCCAGAAAACATGGTGACACCTCAGCAGACCCATGCACGTTCTGCAGTGCCTGCTTAAGCTCATAGTCACTGGAGCTTTTCAGTGTGCAACCTGTTTTTTTCACTGAAGATTTGAGATATACCCATGTAACAGCTGTGATGGTAACATCTCTGGCACAAGTAGAAAACTACTGTGATATTCTAGGGCTGCTTTAACCAGGCCCATAATCTGCAACAGGTCTCTCAGCCATATTCCAACCTATTTTGGAACCTTCTTAATTTGTTTTCTTCCAAATTAGGCTGTTACTTATTAGATGACTGGCATACAGCTAACTTGTGGGCAAGAACAGCTTCAACTTGGTCTGAAGAATGAATTTCTGCAATGTGATGCTTACTGATTGTTTTTCTTTTGCCTCTTCCTAGCACATTCCAAATTCCAAACTAAGTGACGTGCCCACTGTTAACTCCATTTAGAAGACATTCCCAAAGTGTTTCCATGACATATATATTATCTTATTTTTTAATGTTTCATATAATTGTGTCCACTCTGACATAAGCCATGAACTGCATCCATGTTGTCCTTTCTGTCCACTTGATAAATTCCACTTAAATTTATACTTCAGAAGTCATTTTAGCTAAAACAACAATGTATTCAGAGAATTTATGAGTATGTAAACGTGCAGGCAGAGGTTTATGCTGTCAAAACTGAATTAATTATTTTTAATCTCATTATAAAGGAGAAGATAGCACAATACTTCTGTGTAGTATTGTAACTAGATCACAAAAATGTGGAAAGCAAGGATGTTCATACAGTTTGCATGTGATCACTTATGTGAAGAGCAGCAGAATGGAGAGCCAAGACTTTCCATGAGAAATATATTTACCTACTCGAGGAGAAGGAAAAGTGCAAGAGACACAAATTAACATATTTGAATCTCTGAAGTAGCAAGTGCAACTGGTCTCACACAGAACGAGACAACTCCAGCTGCCTGTAATATGCTGTGAACATTCTGTTGTTGCCAATCTATTCTTTCACAGATTGTGACATCCTCAAAATACTTACAAGAGTTATAGATTAATTTAAGAACAAAAAATCAGTATTGCACAATTTTTATTTGGCTTCTGGACCTTAACCCTGCAGGGTACAATGGGTCTGCATACCTCATCATTTGGCTGAAGCCCTGAGACCATTTAAAAAAAAAAAAATAAAAAAGAATAAAACAAGTGGGGAGGTTTGTCACATCGTCAGTTATTTCCCAGACCCACATTTTGAGGTACCACATTGGCTATCATTACATCTCTTAATGAAGTCCTGTACCTTGGCAGTGCTGGCTCTGCCAGTGTTACATCTGAGAACTCCGCCTACTGCTGCTCAGGGACCTGCTCATTTGAAGAAAGGACACCCATGAGGAGAAAGACAGTGTGAAGCAAAGAGAGGCTTATGACACCCAGGGGGAAGAATGTGAAAGGACAAACAGGGAGACCAAAGTGCAGCAAAAGAGAGCAATTAAAATGGAGGGAAGGAGATCAAGGAAGCACAGGGATGTCAGGAAATAGAAAGGCATCTCGGTGTGGGAGGTATGAAAACCCATCCGCACATTAAAGGGAAGTGAGAGTGAGGTGGCACTATGACTATCAGAGCTCAGGACATGAAGGAAGGCAGTGTGTTAAAGGGATAAGCAAGACATGGATAGCTGGGACTGACAGGGAACATAGGCCATACAAGGACAGTCTGGGAAGTGGATTGTGTGGGCCAAAAGATGACTGAAGAAATGTAGCTTCATGAACATGACTCAGGCTTGGGAACATGTGGGCTGTGACTCTCGGAGGAGAGAGTTAAGACAGAACGACTGTGCAAAAGGTGTGAAGAAGAGTATAGTAGTTTAAAGAAGGCAGGAGAAAGGAGATTAAAGGTAATATAAGAAGCAAAATTCTGTATCTTTGCAGAGAGGCCTGAATGGCATAGACCTGATAGCGAACATGTTCTGATGGATAGCACAGGCAGAAATCCAAGTTTTTCACCAAGAAGTTAATGTGCAGTCAAAGATCCAAATCATAATTTGGCATGTGCAATTAGTATGGCAGAAGAAATGGGATTACCTAGTGTCTTGGGTTGCAATGCAAAATGTAACCAGAAGCATGTATTCTATTTGCCATCTGTTCAAACTAGCTGGGGACATGTTTTCTTTCTCTCTTCTATGACACAACCCTCATATCTCCATGGTGGAGGGGGGTGTACCTCCTGTAAATGGCCAGCTGTTAAAAGCAGGTGGGGCAATGTTCCTCATCTCTTCCAGGACCCATCCTCCATCCGGGGGATATCTTCTGTTAATGGGCCATTAAGGCTGACCACATGACTGAAAATATCACATCATCTCATTGTGAGATGTTCCACCCAGTGGGAGGAGCCAAGCATTCCTACCTGGATAAAAGCTGAGATTCAGAACACCAGGACAGACTTTTTTCCACTGGGTTCCCAAAGGAAGACTGAACCCAACTATGAGATTACTGGACCTTCAGAGGAGAACTACACCCTTCTACAGGATCATCTCTGCTCCAACACGAACCACATCTGTCAGTTCAGGAGGACTTGATTGAACTGCTCCAAACATCCTGACCAACAGGGTGTCAGGCTGTATTCTCACTCTGCCAGCGTTTTCTTTTTTGTTTGTTTGCTTTTTTGTACTCCTACATTTTTATTTTTAATATTCCTGGTAAAGAACTGTTACTCCTATTCCCACACCTTTGCCTGAAAGCCCCTTAATTTCAAAATTATAATAGTTCAGAGGGAGGGGTTTACATTCTCCATTCCAAGGGAAGCTCCAGCTCTCCATGGCAGACACCTGTCTTTCCAAACTGGGACACTTAGTCATACAGCATTTACACTTAAAGGGTATGGCAATACACAAGAGCTTCAAAAATTGGAAAGCAGGAAAAAATAAAAATACACATATTTTTAAGATTTCTAAAAATGAATTTTTAGAGTAAGTCATGATTTTCATGGGAATTTTATTTGTGAGTTTTGAACACTGGAAATTTGCACTGTGATGTATTTTTTTTAAGATTTCACTACAGTTTTTTCGGGGAGAAGAGTTAAAACCACCACTTAAAAAAAGCAGACTTCAATTTTCACACCTTTCATTACTTTTCAAGGTTGACACAATTCTTCCAACAGCAAATCTTAATGAAGAGGTTTTGGGAAGCATGAAGTGGAGACTGCTTTATCAAAAAACAGAGCAGACAGTGATGGCTTCTGTCTTTCAGAAAGCCAGAAAAGCCAGTTTTTTTCATTTCCATTACTGTACAACATATTCTGCACTTTTTTGGCTTTCATAGTAAGAAGCAATGCCAAGTTATGTCCCATCACATGAATTCAGGGATCTTGATTAATCTGGCACTTCATCACTCAGTGTGTTGCCTGATCAAATCAGCACTTCAGAAAGTCATTAAAAAAATTAAAAAACCTCAAAACCCAAACCCAACAAACATGCAAAAAAACCCCAAAACACCAACCAAAAACAATAAAAAACCAAAACCACCCAAAGGTAATAGCAAATAATTCATTATCACCACAAAAGGGCTTTAGAAATCAGTCTGTACTACAATTGTGTGACACTGACCTGGCAGCATCAACAAGTCTTGGTGGTAGTATGACTGTGAGTGTCCATTCCATTCTATCTTTGTGTGACTCACATTTAAGCCTAACCTCACTGACCATGGTCTCTATTTAACACATTTCCAGCAAGATCAGAACATGCAGCTTGGTACAACTGAAAACAAACTTTTCCATATTTTGGAGTCTTAAGAGCTGCTTCAGCATAACCGATTGCAACAATTAAGGGAATATTATTGCATTACAGCTAAATTTTGATTTGATGACATGTGGCCTAGAGCAGACAATAAACTCCCTTCTCCAGAATAAAAACATTAATCATTCTCTAATAAAACCATGAAATGTTGACATGTACAACACTAATTGAGATAATGACCTCAAATTTGGGCATTGCTTTTGTATTAATCCCACTAGCTTTGGTAAAACTATCTAATAGAACCACAGAACTCTGACATGAATGGGCTAATTGTAATAATCACTCCAATCATGGGTATTTTCTTAAGTTAATCCCACTAGCCTTCATTAACCTTCTGTCAGAATTTAAATATTTACTTAGGAAGATGGTGCTGTCTAACTAACTTTCAATAAAATCTTGATTTTGTATCAGATTAGGTTTTGAAATTGAGAACAAAGCCCAAGAGCTTCTTAAAATGTTTCTGATGTTAATTAATTTTTGGGAGGTTTTTGTGCAAGTCAAATTCATCCTCCTAACATGGAAGTTCCAGTCTTTTATTACCTTTATTGCAGCAAGAATTTTTTGGTATTAGTTCTTTTATTTTTTTTTTTACATTCCTCCTCTCCTGTTTACTCAGAATTTTATCTGCAGTGCTTAGTTTGAGCCTGGGCAACCTACAAATCATTTCCTTGATACTCAATGAAATCTCAGCCTCAGCCTTTTTTTTATTTTTCTGTGGAAAAGAATGACAACCTCTGATTGCCTGTGTTTTGTTTTTTGAAAATAGCAACTCCTTTCTAGAAACTATGACTATTACTGTGCTTCCATGAAGACTGAAGATAAATCTCAATAGCAAATTCTCTCAGTTGTAATTGTTACATTGATCCTGTTAAAAATATAAACTTCAGTACATTACAACAGTAATGAATTTTCCCATTAAGTGATATTAAATATTTTTGTCACACCTGTTGTGGCAAAATACAAAAGGAAAATATTCCCTTTCTTCTGCAAAAAACCCTAAGGGATCTTTAATATATGTGAAAGGACTGTGACCACTGTTCTATGGGGAAAATAGCGTTTTTTCTTCATAAAACATGATAGGAGGAAAGAGTGTAACAATAACCCTCTGAAAGTTTGTTGAAACCTTTGTAGGTCTTGCCATTGCATAAAAACAATAAGCAATTTTCCTGGTGACAAAAAAAAAAATATGTGAAGAGGGTGTTTCAGATATGTACTACCCCTCATGCCATTTAGAGCTTATCCCAAGTGGCGTCCCATTTTTCAAGTTAATCAAACAAATTTTTCATTGACCGCACTGGTGGTGCCCATGTGGATACCTCAGAAAACCTGATTTCTCATTACTAGTGCCTTTTAGTCACAGTATCTGGAAACAGCATTTAGCTTCTTGCAACTTCTTTAGTGCAAACATATCCAAATTTGTCCCCTAGGCCTCTCCTATAAGCACAGAAGAGAAACAGGTCCTTCTTGATACTCGCATTGGGAACTTTAATTTTTGCTAGTGTTGGATTAAGGAGGCCTTGGAAATTGATCTTTCCCTTAACTGATTTCCTAGAGGGATGGGTAACTACTTCATCTATAGATCCCTACAAAATGTAAAATGAGGTGGCTCCCCCCACATCTCACTTAAAACTTCTGTTCAGGTCTTGAGCTCCGGCTTTTTAAGCTTATTGGTGCAGTTCAGTCATACAAGCTTTCTACAACATCCTGTGTGGATATGAAAGGTAACAAAGCCTTGAGTCCTCTGTAATGTCAACATCAAAGGCTGTCAGAAAGCAAAAATTTTGTGAACCAATTTTTCTACCCGTCCAACTTTTTTTATGTCACCCAAACACAGGATCAAACACAGTCCATGTGTATACAGAGGGTTGTTGTGATTCAGACTGCCTGCTTCTCGCTTTCTCTCTATTGACAGCTGTATTCTTCTCTCTCCTTTCAAAATGAAGAGTATAAAAGGTTATCTGCATCCAGAAGTATTGTGTCACAGCTAGGCCTAAATGTTCTTTGACAGTGAACCTCAATTTATTGTTCATCCTACTAAACCTGTAAGGGCAAGCAGAGAAGCACAGACTCTGCCCTCTGCAAACTCCTGATGTGTCATTTGGAGGCATAGTGTGCTGGTACTGCACACTGGCACCTCCGACAACATGAGAGAAGAAATTATGTGGTCTGTGATGGCAAATGCATCTGATGTAAATGGAGTCAAGAAGCCTTCAGAATTAATTGATAGGGAGTTGGGAGAATTAATGGGGTATAATCAATCATTTTCTCACTCTTGGCAAAAGGAACATTTAATGTGAATCTCAATAAAGCACAATTTTGTGCCACAAAAGCATGAAGTTGTTGCTAACATTAACTGTATGGATGGGGTTAATGAAAATAATACTGCTCATTCTGCTTGAAAAATTAAGACAAGTTCTGCCGCCACTGTGGGGTAACTACAGAAATTTTCACTGAAAGATGTTTGGCTCTGAAGCAGAATCTTTATTAATGCCCCTGATACATTATAAAACTCTGCTACCTTCTGAGAACTATACTCCAGGAGCTGTGTAATAGCTTAAGCAAAGATGTGCAAATGCCTACATAGCATACATATTTTCAAACTTTCGCACAATCACTAAGGGAAATGAGTAAGCAATCAGAGGTGTGTGCCACCGACAGCTTGTACTCCATCTATAATCTCATTGTATTTTGTGAAGACAAGAAGCAGAAAATCATACTTTTTTGAGTTATGAGTTATATTTTGGTTATATTTGAGTTATATTCTGTTTTCACTTCACCATTCTGAGACCAGGACCCCTAAGCACAGACACAGTGCTCTAGATCAGCCCACAATTTCATGTCATAGTTTAATATTCAGAAAAAAAACCTTTAGATTTTATAATGGCATGAGGTAAAAGGGGGAATATAGAACTTAATCTTTACGAGCCACCAATTTTCAGTTCATTTGTAGGCAAAGGCCCTTTCATCACTGTTAACTGACGTGCCAATCAGTCTTACAAGTCTAATTGCAGTAATGATTAAACGATTAGTTAGGAGCCTTCTTAAACTTCACCAGTAGGATTAACAGGGCCATGATTCTGTTGACTAAAAGTGACACTCAAATATGCATGCAAGAGGTCCCCTTAAGATCAACAGAAGTTCTACTTCTTTTTCAGTAATAATTTGACCTTCTTTTTTAGTATTACTTCAATATTGTATTAATTAGGGAAGTTTGTTTCCAAGAATCTGTATCCTTGTGGAGTTTTGTTACAGTGATATACTTCCTGTGACATAGTGTTGAGAAAAACTCATCATTTATGGGCTTTTTTTGTCTTTAGAGTTTAAAGTAAGGAAGTGTCTTTGCAGCCAAAATCCATTTTCCAAAAGGCCCCTCTCAATATAGGTTTTGAAGTGGTTTTTTTAAGTGGAAATGAGTATTGCAAGAGTAAATTTCTCTAAATTGATTTTAATCTATAACATGTGGTGGATAGTTTTGACCTTACTCCAAGATTACAAGTTCTGATAACAGAAATACAACTCAGCAGAAGATAGGAACACAGTTCCTGAGGCTGGACTTCTTCAGGAAGAGAGAATCATATCATCTCTACCCTATCTTCATGTATCATCCCAGAACTGTCATATTTCAGCAGAGCACATTAAATTAACTCACAAAAATGATGCTGTAATCCAGTAAATGGGAATGGTTCCAAGAAGATTTAGATTATCTTCTGGAAAGCAACATAACAGGGTGGAAAAGAGCATTCTGTGACAGACTCATGAAGTTATTAAAAGCTGTGGTATGAACAAACATAAAAAAATTGCATCTTTACCCTTGTCTTTCTCTTCAGTCTTTAATCTCTCTTAATTAACTCAGTCATTGTAACAATTCAGCTTGATGAGGTATGGAATTAGATCAAGCTGTGTCCCTTTTCCAATTTTTTTTCCAATTTTTTTTTTCAGTTATTAGGACTTTAAAATATTTTCATTAATTATCTGTAAAATGGGAACAAATAGAAAAGATACACTGCATAAAAACTAATCTGAACTACTTTTAGAAATGTAGTTTTCCCCCTAGGATTTTTTTTTTTTCCTTAAGATTAACAAATGTTAAATACCTTAAAGAGAAATTTATTTTGGTTGGAAACAGAGTGATTTTACTATGGATGGATTAAATTTTTTATGATATTCTGGTACTTTATTTAAAAAGTCTATGAAATAAATAATGTGAAAGAAGAAAAGAAGAGCACAAGACGAGGATCATACTGTCCATTTAACAGACAAAATAATTTTATTACATGTACAGTACAGGGAATAAAAAAACCCAAACAGATACAAAATTCCATATATTCTGCTCAAATAAGCATCATCTATGTACAAATAGAAGCAGTCCCAGTTACACTGAGCACTTCTTTTCACTATGATTCAGACAGTCTTTTGACCTGATCATAGAATCACAGATTCTATGAGTTGGAAATGACCTAAAAAATCATCAAGTTCCAACCCTCCTGCCATGGGCAGGCACAAGACCAGGCTGCTCAGGGCTCCTCCTGGTCTGGCCTTGAACTCTTGCAGGGCTATGAAATCCACAGCTTCTCTGGACAACCTCTTCATCAAACTCACAGTAAAGGATTTCTTCTTAATACCTAATCTAAATCCACCCTACACCACTTTAAAGACCTTTGTTTTGTCACTATATCTCCTTGTAAAAACACGCGCTTCAGCTCTCCTGTAGGCCCCCTTTTGAAACTTGAAAGTGCTAAAATGTATCCCCAGACACCATTTTTCTTCTCCAGGCTGCACAACCCCATCTCTCTCAGCCCATTTTCATAGGAGAGATGCTCCAGACCTGTGATCATTTTCGTGGCTCCCCTCTGGATTCATTCCAGCAGGTAACACTGGGGACCCCAGAGCTGAATGGAGGGTTCCAGGTGGGATCTCACCAGAGCAGAGCAGAGGGGCATAATCCCCTCCCTCCTCTGCTGGCCACTGCTTTGGATGCAGCCCAAGGACACATTTGGCTTTCTGGGCTGTGAGTGCTTATGGCTAGGTGTTGGGGGTTAGGTTTGTTCTTTCTTTCTCTAAAGAATTTTTTCCCCTTAAGTTACCAAGGAGACCAAGTGTTGGATACCTGAGAGCACTTAACCGAAACAAAGAGGTGGACAAAGTTGAAAGGGGGAGATAATGCAAGTAAAAGACAAAGCTTGAGGCAGCTGTGGGCTCTTCTTTTTTCTGGCGTTCGGGGAGGGAGAGAATGGCTGTTGCTGGCTGGAAGAGTTTCACTGTGGCCAAAGGGATCCAGTCCTGAGAAATCTACTATCACCAGTTCGGCCTGAATCCTGAGTTTTCTCTGCCACCCACGGGAGCTGAGCCAGGCTCTGCTTCGCCTTCGGCTTCTTCAGCGCTGCTCCTCTTGCTACAGTGTGACCCTGCACCCCCTGCGCTGCCGGGACATCCTGCCCCTGCCTGCAGGGACACCCTGCCATCCCAGCTACCAGCCCGGGACTTTTCCACTGTTTCAGCTTGGTGCTCTGAGGATCCTGCAGGGACACCGAAACTAAACTGCCCTGGGTTTTGTGAAACAAAGCCCTCAAGGTTCTTGGTACTGTTTTTGTTTGTTATTAATGCTGTAGTTGTTTGGTGGGTTTTTTTGTGTTTGTTTGCTTTGTCTAGTAAAAAACTGCTATTCCTATTTCCCAAATCTTTGCCTAAGAGCCTCTGATTGTAATTTATAATATAAAAAGGAAAAAAAGGGGGCAGGGAGGGGGGGTTACACTCTCCATTCCAAAGGAAGCTGCAGTTGTTTTTTTTTTATTACCTGGCAGATACCTGTCTTTCCAAACCAAGACAGATTTTGGCGCCCAGGTGTGGGGCTTGAGGGCACTGAGAAAAGAAAAGGGAAGAGAAATAGTGGTTCTTGACTAACCTAGTACTTTCTTTTGTGTGCGTTGGATATAAAAACCTCCTTAGGCTGCATCATGTGGTCTAACTTAGCCTAGTTTGGATGGCATGTGGTTGTGGCTGTATTCCTTCCATTTGCAGGCCCTTATCTAAACATGGGCCCTATAACTAAGGCTACTGTGACCGTCATCCAGTTTATTTTATAGCTTAATAAGGTGAAGAACTCATGGATTTTAATTTCCTCTGGAAAGCAGGCACATGGATTCAGGGCTATCATACACTAACTGTGTGTTTTTGGAGTTACTTTAACAATGGTACCTACTGTGAGGAAATGACACCTGGGGAGTTTTTTTCCCAACCCTTTACCCATCTCTTTGGGTCTGCCCCACCAGTTTTTGAAGGGTTTAAATCCTCTCTGAATGCTAATGATATCATACAATGGCTGGTGCTGCTTAGAGGCGTATTCTATTTAGCATTCAGAGATAAGGGAAGATTGACCTGGATAACCACCCTGATACCTACCCCACAGAATAGGGATGATACCCCAGAGCCTGACTCTGCCCCACAGCCTGCCTCAGAAAGGACCCACCCGGATTGGGTTGAGGTTCTGGTAAAAGAGATGCATGAGATGGGCCAGATGCTGAGGGAGTACATTTCCCCAGCTCATGAAAAACCCTCCCCCTGCCCCGAGAAGGCAGAGACTGATGGTGCAGCAGTGGAACCCACAGACGTTACAACTGTCCAGGTTCCAGCTGAACCACAAGGGCAGCCACAGCCAGCAGCAGTTGCCCCTGTGGAAGCAAGGAAGTCTAAAGTGAAATCGGCAGATTCTGGTATTAAGGATAAGAAAGGAGCGCCCTCACAATCCACAAAAGAGCCACAGGTTGAGATCATCACTGAGTCCCTGTCGTATGAAAGTCTACGTAATCTGCAAAAAGATATTGTACGACGAGGACGTGAGGCTTATACAGCCTGGCTGGTTCGAGTCTGGGACCTTATGGGTACAGGCGTACAACTGGATAGTGCTGAAGAAAGGAATCTGGGACCCTTGACCCAGGACTCAGGCATAAATCAGGTACTTGTAAGAGAGCAAAGGCCCCTTTCCCTTTAGGAACGACTTCTAATGAGTGTGAGAGAGAGATTTGTCCACAGAGACAGAATGCAAGAGCACAACAATAGAATGCGATGGAAGACCCTTGAGGAAAGAATCCAACAGTGGAGAGAAGTGGCAGTATTGGAAGTACTTTTTGGGAGGACCGGGCAGCATGATAATGACCCCGACAAGGTTAGATGCACAGGGCACATGTTGTGGAATCTGGCAACTCATGGACCATCTCAATACGCCCCATTCATTGCAACAATTAATGCCGAGGATAACCGAGAGACAGTGGGTTCTGTTGCCAACAAGCTCAGAAATTATGAAAGTATGATCAGTGGCCCAATGCAGGCTCATGTCTCTGCGGTGGTGAAGGAACTCAAAGAGGAGATGAGGGAAATGAGAGAGGAGATGAGAAGGAACAGTTCCCATGTAGCACCAGTGCGAGTCACAGGCCCCAGAATCAGAGCCCAACATCCCCCAGTGAGAGAGAGAGGGTACACCCCTCAAGCTGACCTGTGGTTTTATCTGCGGGACCATGGGGAGGACATGGGAGTGTGGCATGGGAAACCTACTTCTGTCCTGGCAGCACGGGAACGTGAGCTCAAGAAGAGAAACACTAACAGAGGGCGTTCCACTAGAATAACAGAGGGCGTTCCACTAGAATGAAGGTAGCCTCAGCCTCCCATGAGCAAGCTGCCAGGTATTACGGAGGTGGGAATGCTGTGTCGGATTCCCTCGAAGGAACCTCTACCATGTATGTCCAAGAAGGGAATAATAACCAGTGCTAGAGGGGCCCTGCCTCTAGCCAGGAAGAGGCACGGGAAAATCGGGTTTTTTGGACTGTGTGGATTCGATGGCCTGGCACATCAGAGCCACAAAAATATGAAGCTTTGGTAGATACTGGGTCACAGTGTACTCTAATGCCATCGGGACATGTGGGGGCAGAACCGATTTCCATTGCCGGGGTGACGGGGGGATCACAGGAATTGACTCTGGTTGAAGCCGAGGTGAGCCTGACTGGGAAGGAGTGGCAGAAACTTCCAATTGTGACTGGCCCAGAGGCTCCGTGTATTCTGAGCATAGGCTTCCTCAGGAATGGATATTATAAAGACCCTAAGGGACTCAGATGGGCTTTTGGAATAGCAGCCGTGGAGACAGAGAACATTAAGCAGTTGAACACCTTGCTGGGACTATCAGAGAACCCATCTGCAGTAAGACTCCTGAAGGTAGAAGAACAACAAGTACCTGTTGCCACCTCAACAGTGCACTGTCGGCAGTATTGGACAAATCGAGATGCGGTGATCCCCATCCACAAGATGATCCGTGAGCTGGAGAGCCAAAGAGTGGTCAGCAAAACCCACTCACCCTTCAACAGCCCCATCTGGCCCGTGCGCAAGTCTGATGGAGAATGGAGACTGACTGTGGACTATCGTGCATTAAATGAAGTGACTCCACCGCTGAGCGCTGCTGTGCCGGACATGCTGGAACTTCAGTACGAGCTGGAGTCCAAGGCAGCGAGGTGGTATGCCACTATTGACATTGCCAATGCATTTTTCTCCATTCCTCTGGCTGCAGAATGCAGGCCCCAGTTTGCTTTCACCTGGAGGAACATGCAATACACCTAGAACCGACTGCCTCAGGGGTGGAAACACAGCCCCACCATCTGCCATGGGCTGATCCAGGCTGCACTGGAGAAGGGTGAGGCTCCGGAACATCTACAGTACATTGACGACATCATTGTGTGGGGGAAGACTGCAGCTGAACTGTTCGAGAAAGGAGAGAGGATCATCCAGATTCTGCTGAAAGCTGGGTTTGCCATCAAGAAGAGCAAAGTCAAGGGACCTGCCAGAGAGATCCAGTTCCTGGGAGTATAGTGGCAAGATGGAAGGCAGCAGATCCCCACTGAGGTCATTGATAAGATCACAGCAATGTCTCCACCGACCAACAAAAAGGAAACACAAGCTTTCCTAGGTGCCATAGGTTTTTGGAGGATGCACATTCCTGAGTACAGTCAGATCGTGAGCCCTCTCTACCTGGTTACCCGCAAGAAAAACAATTTCCATTGGGGCCCTGAACAGCAACACGCCTTTGGCCAGATCAAGCAGGAGATTGATCATGCAGTAGGCCTTGGCCCAGTCAGGACGGGACCAGATGTGAAGAATGTGCTTTACTCCGCAGCCAGGAACAACGGTTTGTCCTGGAGCCTTTGGCAGAAGGTGCCTGGGGAGACCCGAGGCCGACCACTGGGATTCTGGAGTCGAAGTTACAGAGGATCTGAAGCCAGCTACACTCCCACAGACAAGGAGATCTTGGCCGCCTATGAAGGAGTTCAAGCCACCTCAGAAGTGATTGGCACAGAAGCACAACTCCTCTTGTCACCCCAACTACCAGTGCTGGGGTGGATGTTTAAAGGAAAGGCTCCCTTCACCCACCATGCCACCGATGCCACATGGAGCAAATGGACTGCCCTCATCACACAGCGTGCCTGTATTGGAAACCCAAATCGCCCTGGGATTTTGGAAATAATTACAAACTGGCCGGAACGAGAAAACTTCGGTCACACGGACGAAGAGGAGCAGGAACAAGTGACACGGGCTGAAGAAGCTCCTCCGTACAACCAACTGCCTGTGGAAGAAACACACTACGCTCTTTTCACTGACGGTTCCTGTTGTATCGTGGGAATGAACCATAAGTGGAAAGCAGCCGTATGGAGCCCCACACGACAGGTTGCAGAAGCCACTGAAGGAGAAGGGGGATCAAGTCAACTTGCTGAACTCAAAGCTGTTCAATTAACCCTTGACATTGCTAAAAGAGAGAAGTGGCCAAAGCTCTACCTCTACACTGATTTGTGGATGGTAGCCAATGCTCTGTGGGGCTGGCTGGAAAGGTGGAAAAAGGCCAACTGGCAGCGTAGGGGAAAACTAATCTGGGCTGCTGATGAATGGAAGGACATTGCCACACGTGTAGAGAAGCTGCCTGTGAAAGTCCACCATGTAGATGACCATGTTCCCAAGAGTCAGGCTAATGAGGAACACCGAAACAACAAGCAGGTAGATCAGGCTGCCAAGATAGAAGTGTCAAAGATAGATTTAGATTGGCAACACAAGGGAGAGTTGTTCCTAGCTCGATGGGCCCATGATGCCTCGGGTCATCAGGGCAGAGATGCCACCTGTAAGTGGACCCGAGACCGAGGGGTGGATTTAACCATGGACAGTATTTCTCAGATTATCCATGACTGTGAGACATGTGCTGCAATCAAGAAAGCCAAGCGGGTGAAGCCCTTATGGTATGGTGGGCAGTGGTCCAAATATAAATATGGGGAAGCCTGGCAGATTGACTACATCACCCTTCCCCAAACCCGCCAGGGCAAGCGCTATGTGCTAACCATAGTGGAAGCCACCACTGGATGGTTGGAGACCTACCCTGTGCCTCATGCTACTGCCCAGAACACCATCCTGGGCCTGGAAAAACAAGTCCTGTGGAGATATGGCACCCCTGAGAGAATCAAGTCGGACAATGGGACCCATTTCAAGAATAGTCTTATAAACACCTGGGCTAGAGAACATGGCATTGAGTGGGTGTACCATATTCCTTATCATGCACCAGCGGCCGGGAAAGTTGAACGGTGCAATAGCCTGCTTAAAACTACCTTGAAGGCACTGGGTGGGGGAACCTTCAAGAAGTAGGAAATTAATTTAGCAAAGGCCACCTGTTGGTGAACACTCGAGGTTCCACTAACCGAGCAGGTCCTGCCCAATCTGAGCCCTTGCAAACGACAGAGGGAGATAAGGTTCCAGTGGTACACATGAGAGGTATGCTGGGAAAAACTGTTTGGATTAATCCTGCCTCCAGCAAAGACAATCCCATCCGTGAGATTGTCTTCGCTCAGGGACCAGGTTGCACCTGGTGGGTGATGCAAAAGGATGGAGAGACCCAATGCATACCTCAAGGGGACCTTGTTTTGGGGTGAACTACCCGTGACAATGTGGCTGTATCCATATTTGCATGTATATATATATATATATATATTTTTAACAGTTAAAACTCAATGTAATATGTTGGTATGGGAAAAAAATTCGGGGTAGATGATGTTGGGGATTAGGTTTGTTCCTTCTTTCTCTAAAGAATTTTTTCCCCTTAAGTTACAAAGGAGACCAAGTGTTGGATACCTGAGAGTACTTAACCGAAACAAAGAGGTGGACAAAGGTAGAAGGGAGAGATAACTCAGGTAGAGGACAGGGCTTGAGGCAGCTGCGGGCTTTTCTTTTTCCGGCGTTCGTGGAGGGAGAGAATGGCTGTTGCTGACTGGAAGAGTTTCACTGTGGCCAAAGGGATCCAGTCCTGAGAAATCTACTATCACCGGTTCAGCCTGAATCCTGAGTTTTCTCTGCCACCCACGGGAGCTGAACCAGGCTCTGCCTCGCCTTCGGCTTCTTCAGCGCTGCTCCTCTTGCTACAGTGTGACCCTGCACCCCCTGCGCTGCTGGGACATCCTGCCCCTGCCTTCCGAGACACCCTGCCATCCCAGCTACCAGCCCGGGACTTTTCCACTGTTTCAGCTTGGTGCTCTGAGGATCCTGCAGGGACACCGAAACCAAACTGCCCTGGGTTTTGTGAAACAAAGCCCTCAAGGTTCTTGGTACTGTTTTTGTTTGTTATTAATGCTGTAGTTTTTTGGTGGGGTTTTTATGTGTTTGTTTGCTTTGTAATACATACTAGTAAAGAACTGTTATTCCTATTTCCCAAATCTTTGCCTAAGAGCCTCTGATTGTAATTTATAATATAAAAAGGAAAAAAAGGGGGCGGGGGGGGGGGGGGGGGGTTACACTCTCCATTCCAAAGGAAGCTGCAGTTGTTTTTTTATTACCTAGCAGATACCTGTCTTTCCAAACCAAGACACTAGGTCATGTTGGGTTTCTTGACCCTCAACAATCTCAATCCCTTCTCCACAAGAGAATGATGCTCTCAAATGCTGATTATGATGTGGTATGTGCAACACTGGACAGTCATCAGTAGTTAAAATTATACCAGTTAATTATTTACTGTTTTCTACTGAGCATATGTGTCCTGTGCTTAGGAAAAATGAATCCAAAATAGAAATTGTGATCATCTTTTTTTTTTATTAGTTTTATAAGAGCTAGAGATGCCTATGAAGACTGTGAAAAGGCCAACATCCAATGGAGAGAAACAATCTGCTCATTCAGTATCTGCAGAAAGTGGCCTTTGAAGGCTTTCTTCACCATCCCACAAAGATTCTGTGTTTAGGACACAAAGCAACTCAGAAGCTTCCATAAATGCAATGGTCAGAAGCACTCTCTGAGTGCAATTTCCATATGTAAATTTCCAGAAAGTTAAAAAAAGAACTCATCAAAGTGATAAAAAAATAAATTATTGGGATAGTAATCACTACTGCAAGAAGTCTAATCATTATGCATAAGAAAACATACAACAAAACACTGTTCCAAAAGCTGTTAATTTAATTTAACCAGTGTACTTGGGTGGTCATGAGCAGTGCTGCTTATTTTAGTCCCAGAAAAGTCATATTCGTTGATTCTATCTAGATCATTAAACTTCATCTAAGGAAAAGGGAAAGTCAAATCCTCACATGGGAGCAGGCAAACAACTGTAAACTGCTCTCATGTAGCTGTCTCCACCAGAATACTGCCTTCAATAGGGGATGTGTGAAGAAAGTACAAGAAGAGCATGTACTGTGTTCCTAGATTACTTTCCCATTCTCCAACATTTTGCAGCCTAGGGACTTCCTGAATAATAGAAACATAAAAAATTGTAAATAATTATATCAGTAAGTCATGAATTATTCACCAGATGATATATATAAACAGGCTTTCTCACATTCATACACAAACCCATAAAGGCTGATCTATGTTGCAATGTTTAAATGCATTCATTGCCAGTAAAAGAAGGCTCTATTCTCCTTTTTGAGAGAAAGAAAATAGGAAAAGAGTCACAGGAGGGGGTTTTGTCTATGTTAGATACGTTACACTTTGCAAGGTCTGAACTTGGAAGGCTATTTCTGTAAGAGGAGAACTTCATGAGGGAGTTACATATGTCTTTGTAATCTATTCTATTTACAGACTGTATATAGTCTTGCCTCCATTAACATATGAGAAGTCCAATAACAGGATGTGGCTGACATCCTGCCCAAAAGTATCTCCTGGACTTTTGCTTTCATGGATGTGTCTCTGTCACAGCTCAAGGTTTCCTTATCTTATTTCTTGTCCCCAAGACCAGCAAAAAAATGCAGCTCCACAATATGGGACTGCCCTCAGTTATGTGCTTCATCAGTATCTGGGGAATCCTTTGGACTATATGGTTCTGGTTTTGTTCAAAATAGCAGTCAAGTGTTTTTACTACCTGACTACAGAAAATAAATTTTATATAGCTGTCTTAAGTAAGATTGCTGTTATTTATCATCTTCAATATGTTACTTGACACCTAACAGCACCATTTCTTGATCCCATGGAGTGACTGAAAATACCTTCTTTATGGGAGAAATAGAAAAATCTGCCATGATCAGAATGAGAAATCTCTAATCTGTGCCCTTGATTTAAACATCTTTGAACCCACAACAAAACAAGAAATAAGTGTAGAGGCAAAGGAGTTTTCTATCTTTTTGCTGTTGTTGTTTTATAACAAGATAAATGCTGCATGAAAATATTTAAGCAGCAATGAGAAGAGACTATCAGCAGAAGTATAGGGATTACTGCTTCATAAATTTGTTCTCTAGGCGATTTAATCACAACTTGAGGGGAATAGTTCCTGACTGAGCTGTGCATCTGGAGGTAATCTTGTTAAGGGTCTAGTTTCCTGTTGATCTAACACGGTAACATGAGCAAGACAATTGTGACCACTTCTGTCTAGCAGACTGCACTGGTTCAGAAGGTATAGGCTCAGGCATAGCATTTGGTTAGCTCGGTCCAATGGCAGAAGAGAGAAGAAATGCCTGGAAGAGATAGAGTGGTGGTGCAACTGCTCAAGTGGAATGTCTTGCATGTCTGTGCTTTGCTGTCTGTGAAGGTAATGAAATAAATAATCAATGAACGATCAAATGAAAACCATACCTACAGTTTAGATGAGAATTATCGATCTGTGTAATGTATCTTCTTGTTAATTACCTAACTGAAACAATTTCACCTGTGTGGGTCTATTCAGCTCAGCAACACATATATTTGAACATGAGTAGAGCTAATACATGACTACTCCTATAAAGTTGTGCCTCTCCCTTAAATATCTTGCCAAAGCAGAACCCAATTCCAATAGAATTAATATCTTCATTTAAATATGCCTGTATTATGGACTTAGTTATATTTCCTGAATGCTTCACTTTAGTTGATTTACAAAATCAGAAGATGTAACTACAAGAAAACTTGCCTTTCCACATCTGACTTAATAGAAGAAACAGGTATTTACATTTAAAAAAAAAAAAAAGGAAACAAAAAGACAAAAACCAGTGTGAATAAGCAGCTATTTGTGTTGAAGAACTGCCTTATTTGGCCCAGTCTTACTCACAATACCTGCTCCCAGGCTTCCCAAGCCTCAGTATATGGCTGCAAACTTTGAGGTGAGAGGTGCCAGCAGCAATGGAGAAGTGCATTAGAGACTGCTACAGAAATTTGAATATGGACAGTTTCAGAGCCCAGATGGCATAGGTTTAAGGATTCTGTAAGTGCTGTGCAACAGCATTGTTAGCTTCTACTTTTTGAAATGTCATAGAAAGTAGGAGAGGCCCTCAAACACTGGAAGAAACCAAATGTTTGGCACTTCTTCAATAAAGGCAAGAAAGAGGATTTGAAAGTCTGAAATGGTCACCCTCATGTCAATCTCCAGGCAAATAGTGAACATGAATGAGAAGATAGTGACTGGAATACAAAGTGAGAGAAAAAAACTCTTTGGGCAATTGGATTCCCAACACAGGTGCCAACAGTTTGAAGCCAACCTATCACTCATGAGTGACACGTTTTGGGGGTTAGAACTGTCATGGAAAGTGTTCAACAACTTTACCAACAGTCCAGTCAGTGGATGAAAGGGATCCTCAGGAAATTTGAAGGACACCGTGGTAGAGACAGCATGAGTGTCTGGAGGGCAAGCCTGCCACTTAGGGTGACCAAGGTGGGCAGGAAAAATAGGCTAACAGGAACCTTACAGAGTACCACAGGGACAAATGAGAAGTCGAAGCAAACTATTCCATGCATTACTACAGGCAGGTTGGCAACATTGTTTAAAAGGCCCTGGGAGTCCTGCAAGACAACCAGAACAAGCCGAATAGAGGTGAATCTCAGGTGTAAGTACGTGTGCCTAGAATATTTTCATTGACTTTAGTTATTTTGTTATTTTAGGTTACTTCTGCAAAGTGACTACAGATTTACATTAGTATGAGGTCAAAATATAACAGCACTTCCTTTATGATGGAAACATGATTGTTTACTGCATTTTAAGCTTCATTCTACATACCTGTAGTGATTTTGTCAGTTCTCTCTTTGACTGTCACATACACATGCACACACACAGAAACCACTGTGAATATAATTTTAACACCCAAGAAATTACTCTAAGTGTTTAAATAGTTTAGTCATGGTGTATTACAACTCCTATAACAACTCCTAATTCCATAGTTCTACAGAAGGTTATTTGGAAATTATGGTCTTTTTGCTTCATAGAAAATAAGTATCCAACATTCTCGAATACTCAAGAATCTAAAAATGTACAAAACACCAAAGATCTCTGCTTCAGTTAAACTCAGATGGAAAGTGAGTACCTTGGAAAATCCTGCACTAAAAGGACAAAGATGAAACAAAGAGGAATTATGAGCATGATTATCAGCATGAACAGAACTGATAAAATAGTTATCGTAAGTACAAATGCAATTAACCTTAACTTCACCCTGTGCTGCTGTTGTTGTCTTGGCTATTTTAAATCATCATTCAGAGGACAAGTTTAAAAAAAGACTGAATAAGAAAAAAAAAAAAGGATGTCTCTATAATATTTTATTAGGTGTATAAAAAGGGAGTAAAAGAGTGAAATTACACCTTCATGATGCTGCAAAAGCTTATACTGTAAAAAAAAAAAAAAAGAAACATGCATCTCTGACAGACTGTGAATCTTGTCAATTTCCTTTAACTAAGGTTGAAAAAAAATTCCAACTTATTGTCATTGACAGCAACCCAGATTTCTCTAGGTACCAAATTCGGTAAATTCAGCATCAGCCTTAGTAATTTCCCATCTTTTAGGTAAGGGCTATGTACTTCTTACAGCCTGCTGTGTTCACTTCTGCTTTGTTTTCACTCAGTAGCTGAATCTTTATTTAGTCTTTCTTGAAAAGCTAATGAAACTGTTTATGTTACTTTCTACAGAAATAAAGGTCTTTACACTGTTGTTTTGCATTTACGTGGTTTCATTCAGAAGGGGGAAGTGAGTGCTAACTGCCTTGTGCTTGTCCTGTCCCCAGGCTATTACGATTTTACATTTCCCATCCATGTGTGATTAATCACATTAAAATTTTCCAAGAAGAAACTTTGATCCCATGTCTAATAGACAAATTATATCTTTACAAAAATATTGAGCCTGCATAATGGAAAGTACTTCCTTGTTTTTAGTAGCAACCTATTTTCAGTCACATTATAACCAAGATTTACACTCAGCTCAGAAAGCAGACTTTTGGTTTTTTTTTTTTTTTTTTTTTTTTTTTTTTTTTTTTTTTTTTTTTCCCAGGGGCTTAACACAATTAGCAGGACAAAAAACTTCGGTTTTTCTCAACTAAAGCAGTCTCAAAGGAAGATAAAAGTAAAAAGATAGCCAAATTCTCTATAGCTGACAATATTTTCTGAGATCATCACAGCTGGGGCTACTTCTAACAGTGGTCTGTCAGTGGTTGGCATTACAATACACTGCCTTCCCAGTCTTAATGCTAAATGTGATTTGTAATAGAGAAAGAGACTGGCTCCTATGAGCAAGGCAGTGCTCGGTTAAAAATCCCACTGAGAGACTTTATCTTTCTTGCACATTTAATCTTATTGGAAGCTACCATCCGCATGTCATGGTTTCCTAAAATATAGGTATGGATTTATATAAAGTATCACTGCAATATATATAAAGTATCACTGCAACTGCAAAAAAAGTGTGCCACAAACTGGTTTAATGTTCTTGTTTGTTTTGATCTAAGACACTGTGGAAAATTAAATACAAAACAATGAGGGCAAGAGGGGAATTCTGTGAATCTCATTTTGCTGATATCTTTTATGGTTGGGGTTTTTTTTTTGGTTGGTTGGTGGTGGGTTTTTTACTTTTTTTTTGGGGGGGGGGGGTTGGGGGGGGTGTTTAGTTGGGGTTTTTTTTTTGGTGGAAGAATTTTCTTTGTTTGTTTGTTTTGTCTTTGTGCTGTATCTAAATATAAACCCACCTTTTTTAGGCTCTAATATGTATCTTACTTGGTATTGCGATATCCTGCTCCCTGTCACACTGGAGAAGCCTGCAGCTGTCTAAAGCTTAATTATGCATGAATGCAAAGCCGGGATGCTTGGCCAATAGTGCCTCAGCAGAGTATGGTTTCTCGCTTGTTTTTGTTTGAATTGGGTAGATTTATATTTCCCAAACATTCTGCCCCTTGCGCATGTTCTTCCTTGCTTCTGTTCCCTTTTTTTGAACCAGATTCTGAACAAGCCTTTTTGAATGATAACTGTCGATTAGATCTAAGATAGGCCACTAATGGATTTGACAAATCCTTTCACCTTAAGACAGCTAAAAAAGGTACAGAAATGAGTCTCCTCCCCTATCAGTTCTACTCCAGATGGTTGGAGGTGGGGTGTTCTTTATTTTTTTTAATGAATAGCTAAATAGAAGCTGGCATCTGGGTTGAAAAAAAGGAGGCTTGGAGCCAGACTTCTAAAAGGGAGGGTAGTATCAAGCAATAAAGTGCTACACCTGCTAAAGGGAAGGTAATAGAGGCACTGAAAGCACATTTGTAGTCACAATTACCGTGAATAGAAAGGCTTTAGACAATTGTTTTCAAGAAGATGTAGGTGGTAAATCTACAAAGTCAACAAATAACATTGTCAGGGGTGATAAAATATATGGCCCTATCATTTCATATGAATTGCACAAATTAGTGACAGCAATAGCACCTATTTTCTGAGAACCCTGAATATTTATTCAAACTTGTTCTCAGCAGCTAAATATCTCAGTTGCTGCTCTGTCTTTTATTAGATTTATGGTTGCAACTCCTGAACAGTATAAACACACTGTAAGTTAACATCTGCATGCACATCCTTCAGAAATACATAACCATAAACATGGAGACATTCAAAGGGGCACTAGGGACACATGCTGACTGTCTTAATTCTTGGAGAGTAATCCAAATTGGAATGTGGAGAAGTGATGTTATAAGCAATGAAAAGCTAGGAGAAGGTGCTGCTCCCATGAAATATTGCTACCAGCACTACCTGAAGGGTAGAGAGTAAGGAGGGAATTTATTTCCCCACGGCTGCCTTCAGATTTAAATGTTGATGCATAGCGGATTATTACTCTTTAGCTTTTTTTAAAGGCACAGAAGCTAGCTGACTCCTCTCCTCCGTGATCCCAGTAGAGCCATCAAGGTCTTTACTAGTAAGCAGAGATACCTTATACACCATTTCATTTTGTAATGCAGTTCTGAAGACAGTGTAGGATGCTCAAAAGAATTGAAGTGATGAATATCTCTGTCTTCCTTCTTCCCCCTTTCTCAGAGAGAATTTTGCTTGGCAGAGAACTGTCACGTTGCTCACTAAACTCCTGCCTGCCTCCCTGCTTCCCCTCATCCACACCAGACACAAGCTGTGCCTAGAACAGCAAGGGCTGTGGCATGTCCCAGCTGCTCTCCCTGTTTTGCCCAGTTGCTCCTCTCTGGTCTTTGTGAGCCTGAGCCTAGGTACTGCTTAAGAGCACCAGCCCTCATTAAAGATTCAGAACATGGGTAATTTGAATTGGCACTAAACAAATGACCACTGTGTCAAATGGCTCGGCATTTTGACACTGGATTCTCTGTGGATTTAGCTCTTTATTTTGGTTTAATGTGATTTTAACACTGACCCGAATATGAACAGGGCTAGGTTTTTCTTTTATGCATCTTTCTTAGATTCTAGCACATCACATCAGACTTCTGGCAAGGGTGTCTTAAACCCACAGGTGTTTTAAATATGTATTTTTATGTAGTATAAAGGAAACAACTTTTTTTGTTCATAATGTATTATTTCCTGCTAGTCTTGACATATACCATTCAATATATGTCTTACAAGGGACTGCAGGGTAAAAAAAAAAAATACCCACAATAGATAAGGGCTGTTTTCCTCAGTGGATGACGGGAAAATGATTGGGTGTGTGGAGGGCAATTCCTTGCCCTCTTGAAATCCGAAGCCCAGAAAAATGGAGCTTTTGTGTGTCTGTTTTAAAAGGACTGAAATCCATTTACACATCAATGTCAGTTCCTGCTAAAGAAAGCCAACATTGTTGATGCTATGCTTGTCAAATACAAATAATTTGTTTTCAAGAGGAGACAAGTACAAAGCTTCTTGTCCACTAAACAGAACACATTAAATATGACCCTTTCTCTGGGCACATGTACACTAGCACAAGAAAACACAGGAGATATATAATTAATATTAGCTATCACACAGTAAGGTTAATTGTTGCTTCTCTGAATACTTAATCTGCAAGCAGTTGATAAATCCCACAATGAATAAAAGCAGCTCGTATTTAGGTCACACAAAGTCATTGCTGTTTTTAAATTTAAACTGTGCACTAGATTAAAACACAAGAGTATTGCAGGAGGACGATTCAGAAGCAGTGGCAATAGGCTGTCATTTGGCATAAAAAGTTTCCCCAGCACACCCTAGGGACATGTTAATCAAAGCTTTTTAATGGATTCAGTCTGATCTGTGACAGGCTTTGTTCCAGAGATGGCGTTTGCAGGATAGAGCTGCAAGTTATCAATAAGACACAGTAATTGCTGGGAGTGATTGAGCCTCGTTCCTTAGGCTTCATAACATTCACTCCTTTTTATTATCAGTCAAGGCCAGAGATGTCTTGCAATAAGCAGTCAAGTGATGGCTTGTTTCTTTCTTTTATCCTAAACCATATAATGAAAGAAAATGAAACAACAAGAAAATTTGCATTAATTAAAAAATGTATAAAACTCACTTCTGTTTTTCCCCTGCTATGTTTTATATTATTTTTGCCAGGATTTTGTGGTAATTCCTCAACCTCTATCATGTACTGATAAATCCTTTTTAAGCAGTCAAAGGCTTTCACTGCCTGGTTAAAGACTTCAGTTCATCCATTGACAGTTCTTTATTAAGTTATTCATTATCTCTTGGAAATCAAAGCATTGACACAATCAGTAATAACTAAGGATAACACTTATCCCCTACATGGATAGTTAGCCCTGCATCCATTTAGGAAAGACAACTCCCAACACTGAAATGAAAATTCTTCAGTGCTATTCAAGAAGGTAATAGAAACCTAACATTTTTATATAGTGAAGGGTCATAATCCTCCCTTTATAGTACCACAGTCATTCCCATAGCAACACATTATATCTAAACCCTCTAGGGATTATGACCTCTCAGTATGAGCAAACAGAAGGAAAAGTTGTTTAGAAGAGAAGGAATCTCTTTGAATAGTAAAAGGCAACACCAACATCCGGTGTGTGTGCACATAAGACAGACACATAGCAGCTAAATTGAATTTTGTTTTAAGTATGAATGGACAATCAAATGATTGTTAAAATCAGATTTGTTGGTTTCAATGAGGGTTTGTTTCATGCAGTAACAGAACAAACTGTAATAGATTTTGCTCACTGCATTTACTTTTTCATGAATTATGTTTGTTGGAAATCAGGTTATTTATTCTAGGAACCTTATTCTTGACAAAGCTCGATAGTAACAGGTGAAAGCTACCACCTGAAGAGAAACAGAGGTGGGGTGTAAGGATTGGTTGTCTTTTTTTTTTTTTTTAACTGTCCAGTAAATAATCAGTTATTGTCATAACTTCAGATGATCAGAATATATGATCAGTTTTGAGGCTGTCTGGTGAAAGAATTGGTTTGGTTGAAATTTTCTTGAAGTATATTTCATAAATAACAAGAAAAAAACAGATTAAGTATTGCACTACTTTGAAATATGTAATGTGCTTGATTGTCTTGTTCTTCTAATGTTTGCATATCTCCTTTTTTATGAAATCATCAAACTCTGAATAGATTTTTCACATTTTTTATTAAAAAAACTGATTTTTTTTCTATTCAACTTTAAACTGTTGGGGAGTGTCACAGAGTTTCTTACAAAAAACAAATGTAGTAGCTTCCCTGCCCATTAATTATGTTTTTACTTCACAAGTAAATTATTTGCTATATATTTGTGAAATATTCTGAAATTTTCAGTTTGAAAACACTAGAAGTACCAATATTCTTCTCTGTGTTAGTTGTGTCTGCAAAATTTAAAAATTTCTTTGAAATATGTAGAGACTGAAAAATTCATACATGCTAATTATATTGAAATTTTTAAAATGTTCATTTTCTGTAATCTTTATAACTGTTCAGTTTTCATGTAGTATTGTTATAGATATTTCCAATTATTTCAGAAGCAAAGCAAGACACTCTCTCTCCTAAACACAGGAGCAATCGCTATTACATTCTGCCATATCCCAACATGTATATGTTCATGGTTCTTAGTTTTAAAGATGTGAACAGTTCATGAGCTATTCTGCTTTCATCACATAAAAACCGAAGCACTTCCACTGAGAACAAGCATTCTCCTGATGATATGTATTAAGTTGTCATTTTTTGCTCTCTCTTTAAGCTGCAGTCCATTTAGTAGGCATCTGGGCAAGAGAGGTCATGATGCATTAGCTATACTATACTAGGACACTTGGATTATAACTTATGACCAGTCCCTGTGCCTTCTGCTTTGCTTTATGAGGTTATTACATAAGGCAAACAGTGATATCTTGTTTTAACCTATACTTTCAAAAGGAGAATTTATTTCTTAAAGTGTTTATTTGGGGTTTTGTTCTGTAAGTATCTAAAGTATTCAGAAATTATTTTTGAAAAAATATTGAGTTTTCTAAAACACACATCTAGACTTGGTAGAAAATGTCTATGCGATATTTGCCTGTTTTTTTAAAAAAACATGGATAATTAAATGTAAGGAAGTATTTTCTAGACATTAGAATGTGTTTATAGAGAGGAATAAGTACTACTGCATACAAGCTTGTTGACAAAACCAAGAAAGGCTATTTTTTTCATAATCCACTACAAAGCAAATTCACTGTTAATTTGCTTTCCACAATATCCTGTTAATAAAAGATGGAGAATTTGATGAAGTCTTTGTCCTAACCAACATGGAAATATAGTAATATAGAAAGATGATGATCACTGCAGTAAAGATCAAAAAGCTGTTTTAGATAGTTTATTCATGTTTTTAAAATTCTATGCTATAATGGTCTCATACCATTGCTTCAAATTTGGAATATCAGTGTGACATTGTTATTGGAATGACTGTTGAATTCAATGCAAAACACAAGTGGACCCTCCTTGCTTGCTCTAAAAAAGGAGGAGTTGTAAAAAAGCATTTTTTATTTATATACATTGTTTTCATTATTATCATTATTCATTAATTTATATTGATGTGGAAATGTCCCATAGAGAAAGACTTTCATGAACTGAAACTTTCTAGGGTTTCTTATGCATGTTGTCAGAACCTGCATTCTAGAATAAAACCACACAACTTTTCCTTTTTTACATATTTGGGCATGCAAAACATCCTAAGGGCCAGGCCTTTATTTGATCAAGAGAGTAAAGCTGTTCCTCTGAGACCATAGCCCCTCAGGAGGCCTGGAAACATTTTGAACTTTTAAAAGTCTCTTCTAATCTTCACACTTCTAATAACCAGATTCAGGCATATTGTGATGATAACACTTCCTTTACATCAGTAAGTCCAAGGTGACTAATTTACCATCAAATACTCAGTCATGGAAGAAAACACTTTCACGAGATGAGGGTCAGGAGGACCTACTGACTGACTGTGGTGCAATTCCAGAACAACCCAGATCATTTCAGTGGTGTTCACTTTAGACTTAACAGATGTGACAGAGTCAAATTTAGCCCAAGATTTTTATTAAAAACTAATTAAATTAACTGCTTACACAGCACATTCAGACATTCAAGGGGAGATTATATGGGGCTGGGAGGGAGAAGTTAATATAAGATGCCAAACTACAAGGTGATTTTGCTGCAATGACACAGTACATATGTTAAGCTCTCCCTCTCATCTTCTGAACTCCTCCCTCCCATCTCCCAGTCAAGCCCAAAACATTCATATTTGGAATCTTTGATCCTTGTCCTGCCTTCAAACCCTTTAGTGCCAAGGCTTGTATTACTGCAGGCTTTTTTTTGTGAAATACTGCAGAGGAGAAGTCAGACACGCCTGTGAATTTTCCTGCAGGACAGAAGTTTATAGCTTTAATATTATCAACCAAAACCTTCCTGACTATTGTCAGCCAGAAAATAGAACTTCAAAATTTAATTTTACCTATTTATGGGCAGGGCAAACAATTTTTATAGCCTCTTTCTTTTCTCTCACCTATTTTTCATGGAGATGGCAACCAGGCCTTTTTCAAAAGGTCTGTGATCACACAATTTTTTCTGCAGAACTGAAATTTTACAGCAAAGAAAGGTATCTGGAAAATAATAGGACCATATAAAACAAGAAAATGAGACTAATAGACTTCTGACTAAAAACAAGTTAGTGCAGATATTCTAGAAAATGTACATTGTATGTTCAGGCCTTGCTGGGACTGAGCCTTTCATATCCCAATAATTTTAGTGAGAGCTGAGTCTACTCAGTCCTGCAAAAGATGAACTGAACACCTTTTTATGCATGGTGAGATGTTTATGCTGGCTGTTGTAAGAATTACAGAGGGAAACCACTCTATGTGGTTTAGAAAGAGGTATGAAGTGTGATGCCTCAGGAATTGAGGAGAAACCATTGGAGAGAGGCAGTGTGACCGGATGTCAGTGTAGAATTTTGAATGAAAAAGAACAATGGAGTCTGCCTAAAATACAGTGGTTTATTGCCCCATTAGTGCTATAAAAACTTGAGTTTCTATTGGTTCCACATAACATTTGAGCAATTTATGTATGTATTTACAAATGTATTGTAAACACTCCTGGTTCCCATGGGAAGACAGAGAAGCTTGTACTTTCTTATTTTAGCTGTTAAGTAGCTGAAGAGTGGAAAGCCACTGTCAGCTTTCAAGATACTTCAGCATCTACTTCGACAAAAAATTACAGTATAAAGAATATAGTGCACAATTTTGCTACTCCCATAAATTTGGTAGTAAATCCTCAAATCCCCAGTGATCAGTGTAGAAGTTTAAAACACAGTTGGGTTTTCAGTTTTGTGGGATTGGTTTTAGGTTTTTTGGTGGTGGTGGTGGGTTTTTGTGATATTTTGAATGACAGCAACTGGCTTGCCTAGGATCATACAAGGTAGCTGTTCTAGTACTAGGACAATAGAACATCCTCCTCTGACTACAGGAACTCAGAAGGGAGAGAAATTTATTATAAGTCCATATGAATTTACCAAGGAGGCTTTATCCTCTCCCATTTTTCTCCACAAGATGCTGTGAGTTATTTGTATAGTTTACAGCTCCTGTGTCACAACTGAGCATAGGTGAAGCATTGGTGTTCACAGACTAATGCTATAAAGTACACAGATGCTGAAATAAAGCAGAGAATGGAGCTGAGAAACAAAGGAGATTTAGTACAGGAATAGTACATGCTATCAAAAGCAAAAATGTTACTAAACCTGAAAGTTTGACTGCATACATATATTTGAAATATATTTTCTAATAAAATTGTAGTTGAAACAAATTTATTTTCTTTCTAATTTTTCATCTGAGTTAACACTGAAATAAGATCATGGCTGCTAGGGGAGGCATTGCTATCCCTGCCATGCTACAAAAATAAGAGCTTACAGTACATATATTTATAAGTGCACCAAATTCTACCAGTTTTTAGGCCAAAAGCAATAATTCTTTTATGTCAAAAGTGATTTTATGAGATCGAATAGTGTGGTATGGATGCTTGTCTTTTAGAAGGCTGCTAATTACAAACATTGAAGCATATTAAGTCATTGAGACATCCTATTCTAGAGTTTAATTCGATGCAGTGTTGGATGTGAAAATGCAATCATGCAAGTAGAAGGCTTGACTGCAGGAGATCCCTTCAATTTAAGAATATTGTTCTAAAGGCCAAAAGCAGAAGAGAAAGAAGGGAAAGTCTAACCCAAAGGTGTGAGATAGGCTAAAAACTTAATTTTAAAATAATAAAATGTTATTATTGCAATTTTATTCATACAAGTTTTTAATCTGGATGGTTTTTTAATCCCCATATTTTCCATCAGTTTAAAGGAAGGGTCATAGAACCCTTAAGGTTGGAAACCATCCCTAAGACCACCTAGTCTAACCACTAACCTACCACTGCCATGTTTATCACTAAATCATGTCCCAAGTACCACATCCACATGTCTTTTTTAACATTTCCATTCATGTTTTTTCCATTATGTCACCAGGCAGGCTGTTCTAATTCCCCGCCACCATTTTAGTGGAGAATTTTTTCCTAATATCCGACTTAAACCTCCCTAGTACAACTTGCACCTGCGGCCTCTTGTCTGGTTGCCTGGAAGAGACCAGCCCCCATCTTGCCACACCCTCCTTTCAGGGAGTTGCAGAGAGTGATAAGGCCACCCTGAGCCTCCTTTTCTCCAGACTAAACACCCCCAGCTTCTCCAGCCCCTCTTCATGGGGCATGACCCCTTCCCCAGTGCCACTACTCTCTGGGCTTGCTCCAGCCCCTCAATGTCTTTCTTGTAGCGAAGGGCCCAAAACTGCACACAGCACTCGAGGTGTGGCCTCACCAATGTCCAGCACAGGGGGACGGTCACTGCCCTGGTCCTGCTGGCCACACTATTGCTGATGCAGGCCCGGATGCCCTTGGCCTTCTTGGGCACCTGGGCCGAGCTGCTACCAGCGCCTCCAGATCTTTTTCTGCCAGGCAGCTTTCCAGCCACTCTGCCCCATCCAATAGCAATGCCTGGCATTACTGTGACCAAAGGGAAGGATGTGAAAACTTACATTATTTGCCTTCCTCATGCAGCTGGCCTCAGCCTGCTGATATAGTGTGTCCAGATCTCTCTGCAGAGCCTTCCTGCCCTCCAGCAGATCAACACTCCCACCCACCTTGGAGTCACTTGCAAACTCCATTATCCACTACATACCATCCAGGCAGATTTGCACTCAGTGTACAGTATGCACTCTCAAGCAAAGAGCAGCTAATTTCTTCAGGAGAGTGTGTGGAAAATGGTGTCAGAGGCTTCACAAAAGCCCAGGTATGCACATCCACTGCCTTTTCCTCATCAGCTAATTTGGTCATAAAAGGAGATCAGGCTGGTCAAGCAGTCTGTCTTAAACCCATGCCAGCTGGACTGACACCCTATTTGATTTGCACATGCCACATGACAGCACTCAAAATTATCTGCTCCATGAACTTCTCCAAAACCAAGAGGAGACTGACGGGCCTGCAATGCCCCAGATCTTCCTTCCAAATCTTCTTGTAGATGGAAACCATACTGGGTGGCCTGCAATCAGATGTGACATTCCCAGTTGCCCATACTTGCAAATGATTGAAAGCGTTTCTCTTGCCAGCCCCCTCAATACCCATGGGTAGACCCCTTCCAGCCTCTTTGACTTGTGTGTCCACCTGGATTTCCGCCTGAATTATGGGGCCTTCATTCTGCTTCCTGCTCTAGAGCCTGGGCACCCAAAGGACAACTCATGTTGCTGTCAAGGATTGAAGCAAAGAAAGCATTATTACCTCAGCCACAGTGGTATTTCCCTCTGTATCCAGTAAAGGGTGGCTGCTCTCCTTAGCCCTTGTTTAAGTTGCTGATGATTTTTTTTTTTTTTATATTTTACAGCAGTAGCCTGTACAAATGTAACAATAAAGCTGGTCACTCCTGGGATTTTTGTCATGTGCTGTAGAAAGGTACACATTTGACCTACTGGGATGTCATTAAGCAAAGCAAGTAATATGTCTGCTATTATATTTATTTAAAATGTGAATGAAGCTTAGAAGTATGCTTTTAAATTGATTTAGGAGAACAAAACTGTAAGTATTAAGAAATGCAGACAGTTTGTTTCCCTCAATGGCTCCTGTGTTTCACTGATCATTCCAGAAGCAAAAAAAAAGACCCTGCAAGGAAAGAATTAAAACCTTGGATGAAAGAAAAATAAGTATGTGCCAGAAGATGTAAAATTCTTCCTATTTATTTTAAGTGCTAACACACTTTAATGGGTAATGTTGCATTACAACAAATTTTCTAGTCAAATGACATTCACATCAATGCCAAGCAAATCTTATGATTCAGACTTCTGTTGTGGTGAAAGTTCTTTGGTCTAAATAAATATTGGATTTTATTATTTCACAAAAAAATCACTACCCTGAGGTGCTAAAAGAGAAGACATTCATTATGAACAACATTTCCTGTCTCCTTTCATTCTGTTCAGATTCTTAGGGTGAGGAAGTTGAACTCCTCTCGTGAGAACACCGTCAAAATTTTAAGGTTCAATTTTGTTTCTTCTTTAGGTTTGTAATTTTCCTTATTGTCTTTTATACTCACCCCCTTACATTTATTTATAAATGTTTGAATTCTTTTCCCCTCTTATTTCTAGACAGCATTCCATTGAAATTTCTGATGGTATTTGTTCTAATGAGGCACTCTGTGTAGCAAAAGTGGTGAGGACATTTCTTGG
The DNA here is from genome assembly GCF_029207755.1 of Chamaea fasciata. NCBI lineage: Eukaryota > Metazoa > Chordata > Aves > Passeriformes > Sylviidae > Chamaea > Chamaea fasciata. The sequence continues at coordinate 43,019,978 of NW_027094089.1, forward strand.
CCTTGGTATTTTATAAATTTAAAAAGACCATGTTAGAAGCGCTAGAGACTGAATTCATCTGCCTTTGCACAGAACAAGATTTGTCATATATCTTCTTCACATTCAGATATATCTTAGAGTGTGGTCTGGCGCTGCTCCTCAAATGGCAGTGACCATGACCTGGTTCCACTTGCAGAGAAGATTGTTCCTCCGTGTCACATCATCCTGTCCCATTGTCGGCACCTTCAAACAGCACTTCAGGGGAATCTCGGGTACCTTGGATGGTCTGAAACCACCAAGCAGTTAATAGAGGAGAGTCTGTGCCTCACTGCTTCTCTCCCAGCCGCGAGCTTAACCTCTGACTGCTGCCACCCTCCCAAGTCCTCATCCTACCCTAGGCTGGCCTGGCAGAAAATAAGCCACATAAAAAAGTGAATATCTTCTGTACTTTGTACTGCATTACTTCTAAAATATCTGTCTACTTCAGACTAATTAAAAAATGAGAATCCACATGGAGAAAAGAATTGAAAAGCAACTTGAAAGAAAAAATCTAAAATATTTTCTCTTCTCATAATGAAAGTACTGCTAAGTGTCTGCTTCTTAATGATTTCCATCTAAGCATCCAGGATTTGAAAATATAAAACTGTCATACAACCCCCTAGATATAAGTTTAAATACAACTCCAAACAGACCTCTGTTTCTCTATTCCATTGAAGTTTATCTCTTTATCACTCCTTCATGCAGCTGCATCTTGTTAATGATAAAACAGAAAGACTTTGAAATGATTTTGAAATTGTTAATTTAAATGTTAGCACCTTAAGAATGAGTTCTTGTAGTCAGGATAAGCACTAAATTTGCTTGTTTTTTTTTTTAGCTAGAGACTTACTAGCTAATGACAGAAAGATCTCTTTCATGTGTAAAAATATAATACAACCTGTGGAGTTGATGTGAGGCTTAGAAGGGCGCTCCCAGAACTTCCTCCGGTTCTGGGAAAACAATTAAACCAAATATATAGCTAGTTCAAAGCCAAGCAAAGGACTCTATTGGTAGGGTTCTTTGTCCTGTTTGTTTTTAGGTCTCCTTGCTGGGATAAGTCTGTGCTCAGAATCATTATTCTGAATTATCAGGGCAGTCATTGTGATGGTTAGTATCCAAATGAATATAACTACATGACATGAACTATATTATGTGTTTTCCTCCAAGGCACTGGCATCCGTGTAAGAATGCCAAGTCTTTGCAAAAGGCTTTCAAAAATCAGTACATTTGCAATCTCTGTTAAGGGACAAGAAATCAGATGACAATAAAATTACCATGGAGCACACCTATGCACACACAACACATAAGTCCAGCTTGACTTATGGATACCCTTAAAGTCAAAATAAATTTAAGTGTGATTTGCCTGAAGAAAACAGGAACTTCTCACAGATGGCATGCATTATTTTCCAGGCTGCACTGTGTCTATAGCCACCAGCTCTAACCAAGGAGAATAAAAAAGGAAACATCCTTTTTATCGGACCATCTCATAATGGTCATGGTCAAGTTTTGTAAATAAGAACATAAATTTGAATAAATTTCAAAACTTTTGACAGTGTGTCTCATACAGCATTCATGATACATAAAGAAAAAACCTGAAAAGATATTTTACTGCATGGAAATATACCTGTTCAAATAAATTTTTATTTTGGTGACAGGTATAGAAGCAGTTGTTATAACGCCTGGAATTTAGTGAAGATCTGAGGTACTCTTACTCAGTTCTTTGCAGCTCAGGGACAAGCATTTGCACATAGGTGAGTAGAAGCAACATTTTGTGTAAGACAACTGCCATTTCTCTGAGTGTCCAGGCAATGAGTGGACTAAAAATGAACAGAAGGTAGGTTGCATTTGCACTGTCAGTACATATGTGTAAATAGTGTCTTTTTTTTTTTCTTTTCCCAAAGGGGAAAAAAAAAAGTTTACACTTTTTACACTTGTAATTGTGTAACCGTGCAGAAACTGTTTGTTATGACCTTACATGCACAAAACCCCAGTGAACAGAGTGAGGTATCTGAATGTAGTATACTGTAAGTGCTTTATTGTTAGCATCAGTAACTATATCACAGATAATCAGAAATCCCAGTACTGTAACTGGACTAAGGCTTTAGCCTCAGGCTGATTTAATTCTGTGATTGTTTAATACACAGACTTGCCTGCAACCTTATGTGAGAAAGGTTTGAAGAAAACTCACCTGTTTTCTCAAATGCCTGGTTTTAGAATTAACCTCCTTAGGCTCCATGTCTGACTGGCTGAGAGTCAGGCTCAATTTGGGAACTGTATGGAACAAGAGGCACCGTTGAGCTTCTCTCAGCTATGCTGAGAAGGAGCTCATTTATCTCTGAAGACAAACAACTAGTCTCAACTACATCAAACAAAGATTCAAAGAACTTGTGTTCTTTGAAACATCCTGTTTCTCATTTGCAAAAGTTAAGTTATCATCATGATTACTTATTTTATTGTTTTTTGAAAACACTTAAGGCATACCAGAAGGAAAAAGTGGTGGAAATGGGTATTACTACCATCCACCATGATCTGAGGCTTAAATTAATATCTCTAACTTGCAGCAGAAGCATAATTGCTAACTGCTTAATAATTTATTTCATATAATACTGTCCTATTTCCTTCTAATCTGTCCTCTTTTCTTGGTTGTATGTTTTCTTCATTTCTTAGGCTAAAGTTAAAATGGCTGATACACCTGGCTCAGAAATGATCTTCTTCTTACTTCTTCCCCTGAAAATTTCCCTAAAACTGTGTCTTCTTCTTTTTCTTCTTCTTGCAGAGATATTAATTTCCAAAGCCCAAGGAGAATGGTCAACTGTGACAACTCAGGGCACCATTATCTAGAGTTTGAAAGACACATGTTTAATGTGACTAGACTGAGCAAGCAATGAGCAAAGGTATGAAAATTTTCCTTAATGAGAAATAGATTATGTGGGTCTGCACCCTGAAAAAAGGGGTAAATGGGGCCACGAGGCCAGAAAATTTGTAGAGATTCATTAAAGCTGTGTGACATAAAGAAATTGAATAGGAAATAAGTAGTTTCTGTTCCTTGTAATAGAGAATTTGACCTTATAATAAAATAGAAATAAAAGAAAAACACCGGATTCAAAACAAACTCAAGGAAATGCTTTTCACATTATATATAATTATGCTCTAAAACTGTTCTCCTCAGGTGACAGTCTGCTCTGTCTCAAAAAGCACTTGATCAAATTAATATTAAAAAAACTCCTTTTTCTTAGATCATCATGTGGATTCAGTTGGGTTTTTGAAGGCTGTTATAATCTCTGGGCAGAAGGTAAGTCTCAAATATTTCTGTAAAGTTGCAGCTGGACAAGGGAAGTACTGAAGCTGAAAAGTAAGAAGCTTTTTCCTTTTGCTGTCACAGTTTTGTATGGCAAGAGAGTTTTAGTGAAACTGCATTGAGTTGATTTGATTGTCAATGTTCTTTTATCTGCTGAAGAAGCAGAAAGAGAAAATTCAGGATTTCTGGCCTCTTTCTTTAACTAGGTTTTGTTACCCCATGTAAAAATTAGAAGATTGCTAGCCTGAGCTCAGCTCCTATGACTTTCTAATCAACAGGCAAATTCACAGACAGAAACAAACCTAATGAGAAAATTAAAATTAATATTTGTAAAATATTAGCTGACTTAAAACCAATGCAGCCTGTAAGGTCAAGCCTGTCCAGTTACATGTGCCTAGTGATGCATGGGTACACCCTGCACAGACTAAGGGAACATTTCCTATACAGCATTCTTGCCATTCACTGGAAGATAAGAAAGGAATTAGACTTTATCTTCAACAGATCTCTTGGTATCTGACACTTTTAGGGACAGTAATTTCTCGAGTTTTTCTGCTTACATCTGTTTGATCAAAAGTGATGTCAGTGATCTGTGGATTTACGGATGAGCAAGGTAGGAAACATCCTGAGATTTAACTCATGCAGTACCTGTGAGAACTCCCCCAACATCTTTCCTTTCCTTTCCTTTCCTTTCCTTTCCTTTCCTTTCCTTTCCTTTCCTTTCCTTTCCTTTCCTTTCCTTTCCTTTCCTTTCCTTTCCTTTCCTTTCCTTTCCTTTCCTTTCCTTTCCTTTCCTTTCCTTTCCTTTCCTTTCCTTTCCTTTCCTTTCCTTTCCTTTCCTTTCCTTTCCTTTCCTTTCCTTTCCTTTCCTTCCTTCTTTCCTTTCCTTTCCTTTCCTTTCCTTTCCTTTCCTTTCCTTTCCTTTCCTTTCCTTTCCTTTCCTTTCCTTTCCTTTCCTTTCCCTTTCCTTTCCTTTCCTTTCCGTTTTTTAGGGTAATTTTTTCTTTAGGTAAAATGACTGGTTTTGCACCAGATTAAAGGGTTTTCAAGCACTGCAAGCCCTTGTTTTGTGAAAGGGAGAGCAATAACACCATTAAAAATGTCCAGGCACTACCAGAACACACCAACAGATTTGTGACCTCCTCACAAAAAACCCTTTTCCAGTTCCTCAAGTACATTTCAGAGTCATCTTATGAGAGGTCCTATGGAAGATGGCCAAACTGTTGTTAAATTAAAATAGGAAGAAACAGGAAGAAATTTTTGAGCACAGCTGTGTACAGCTGCTCTTTATCTTGACTACAAAGTAAGTGAAAAAACTTTTCTGAGACTCTGTGTGTTGTTACTACTTTCCTAGGAATTTATCCTCTGTAATTTGGAATTGAGTCTTCTTCATTAAAGGATATCAAATGGCTTCTCTTCCTAATTACTTCTTGCCAGTCCAAACACTGTACAGGAAAGCATATGAAATTAGTGGATGATTATCAAGGAATTCAATCGTGAACCCAACCAAGATATCTTTTATTTTAAAAAAATTGAGGTTCACGCCCATTCATTGTGCTTATATATATTTCCTTTTCTGTGATAATTTTTACTTTCTCAGTTTTGTAATTCCCTCCTGCTTACCATTGAAATAATTTTTTGTGAGTTCCAGAGGTGCCAAAAACTCTTAATCCCATTCTTCTAATTCTACTGTGAAAGAGTAGAGAGACTGTTTTACGCAGTTGGAATAGACCTCTAACCTCCACAGGACTCTTTGGTTATACTTAGTAACATATGCTCCAGTCACTAGAGGTGTTCTGGGAAAATTGTTTATTTCTGGTGGAGAAAAAGGGGATAAAATAGGTCCAACTATGTTTCCCTGTGCAATATTTTTTTTTCTCTAGCAACAAGAAAATGAAAAGCATTATGCTTCAGTCTTTGGACATTGGCCTTTGATTCTTTTGTTTCTCTGCTATTTCAATGAAATAAAAAAGGAAGTGAGAGACAAAGAGGACAAAAACTGAATAGCAAACTCTTTGGGGTATGTTTTCACCAACTCTAAATATTATGTTAAAAAACTATTAAACTTTTTAACCTAAAGGTCAAGAGTTCTCAATTTAAACACCTGTTTTTCATTATATTAAGAAAATATGGACAAAAATATACAGAGCACTCCCAACAATTGCATACATCTAGCAGAAATTATTTCTATTTTGAATTAAACAAATAACTGAACAAGAGAAAACAAATCTAAATTCTGTCAAAGCACACAGGTGTAAGGAAACCTCCATTTCATCTAATTAATGTAGAAAAAATAGGTCCTCCTAGGGTGCTCATCTTGACCTACAGTGGACATCTAAAATAACTGCTTTTAGGGTGCAATGTATCTGATCTGTTACTTTCAGCTGACAGTAGGGGAGCACAGATTTACTTAGACAAATGTGTGATGTACGGTTATACCCAGAGTCATGCAAAAATATTACAGAAGTAAAGTATCAGTACTGGTAGACACCATGGAAGTTAGCAAATTCCCTGTGCATAATAAACCACACTGAGCTGATGGAAAGACTCCATGGGGCTTTAAAGGCATAAAGTGATAAAATCATTATTTTCTGAATATGAGAGAAAAAATTAGGTTGTTAGCATTTTTTTTCTTTCTCTCATTTCTGTGCAAGATTCTCTAGAGTTCAAGGTGTTTTGATATCTCTCTAACCTAGCCAGAAACACAAGACAAAAGCATAGGAGCCAAGATATTTGGTGATAGGGGGGGTTCACTTTGATGTTGTCATCCTTATGAGTTTAGTGAACACCACGCAACAGGGCTACCTAGTAGGCTGATCCAGGAGCTTTGTGAGTTTTGCTGACTTCTGGCTGTCTAAATTTTAAAGTCTCTAGTGCAAGGACTACTTTTTTAAATCTGCATTTCTACATACTCTAGCATGTCACAGCCGTGGTTTTTGTCTGTGCTTGGCTACACTGCCAAGAGTATATATTATCAAGACTATATATATAGCCAAGAATAATAATAATAGCAATAAAAATGTAATGATAATAGTAATAATGATTAGTCTTGTGACAAATCTTATGCAGTCTCATTCATACTATGCAAACAATTTTATATAAAAAATTTATGTTAAGAGAAAGAGATTGGTTTGATATTCAGTAAAGCAAGAAGTTTTGAATGACATAGATATAGGGCTGTCATAAACATGCAAAACATTGTGATCATTGTCATAATTAGATAACTTTATTTGAAACAAGCTGGCCTTAAAATAATGAATTGTCAGTACCGACAGTCTTGTGATACCAGCTATAAATATCAAATGTAACTTAAATTCAGCCTTGAAATGTCCCTGTCAAGTAATTTTTATGAGGTAATATGCTCAAAAATGCCCTTGATTCTCATCATGTTTCTACACAACCTGTGAAATAGGAGTTTTTCAGATGTGAGATACTGTCTCTATTAGTTACCAATTTGAACATAAAATAGGATGAAACTTATCTTACATTTTCAGTGTTCTTAAGCTGTCTTGTGATTGTTGTGGAAAATGCAGGCAGATTCTTTTGTTGTTGACATCAGAAGTGAGGGTCACTCTGGGCCCGCTGAATACATTCTGAGCTCAAGCAAAAATTGATTTCCTTTTTTTAAAAAGCAGCTGGCATTACAATGAGAAGCTTGCTTTCGATTTTTCTTTTCCACTGAAGCATTCAGTGAATGCAGCAGGCATAATAGGCTGAAGTAAACAGTGTCAGATTCTGTTATATCAAGAGTTCTTTTAAACTAAGCAGACAAGATATCATCAGTGCCTGAAACCCTGTAAATGGCAGCAGAGACTGAAAATGAGTTTGTTTCCTGACAAGTGTTTTGACGACATTTTGAAGAATAGGAGATGCTTTGCTAATTACTGTGGCTGCCACATGTTTAGTCATGATACTGTTTCATTAATGAGCAAATATAAACAGCCTTTGTAAGGAAGTAATAGAATTAGGGATTCAGTGAAATATGTGCCATCAACTCAGACCATCATAAACAAGAAAAATATAGACATACCCCCTTTCATTTTGCCTGTTTTCACCTTTATTCATTGAAGGAGCCAGTACATATATCAAATGCTTTGGTAAAGCAAGAGCTGTCTGTGGTAGGGCAAGCTAGGAACAAGTACAGAAAGGACAGAGGTGATTTTTTTTTTTGTCAATAAATTCACAACTTTGGGTAAATATCATTTGACAGGAGTGCAAATTAAAAACAAAAGCAGTATTTATAGCAAGAGGTTCAATCTGGCTTTCTGCACACGGTCTAGCTTCAGTCTTGGTGAGGCATTACACTACAGAAGACTTGCAAAACACAGGCTATTGGAATTAGACATGTTACAGCAAGAGAGTCTTAATAATGCATGACAACTGGAAAACAGTGCTTCAGATGACCACTACCCTTTCTGTAGTGGGCTTAAACAAGGGAAAGTTTTGGCTAGATTCACAGTTGGCTCCAAGTAGTGGAGCAACTTTTCATTCATTCAGAAAAACTCGGAAAAATAAAATCAAAATACATACACACAGTTTTATATATATAATTTAATTAATTATTGATTTTAAAATAAAAACCTTTCAGCTATCAGGTTGCCAAGAACTAGATCTTGGTGGATGCTTCCTGTTCCCACTCTAGGACAGAGTCTTCTTGTGTTACTGGTCTTTGGAAATCAAAAGAGAATATGTTTTTTGTTTCAGGTATGTGGTCTTTTATGACACATAATACAGGGACATGTTGGGACCTTCCTTTTTGCAACTGGCAGGGGGGAAAGGAGCTGTGTCTGTTTTGTGAAATTCCTGGAATTTTTTTTACCTATAGTCCCTAGCAGTGCTTATGTACAGGGCATATCCAAATCCTATGTTCTCATTTGAGAGAGAATATTCTTGAAACTTCTCTGGTCCTGCAATTGTCAGTTCCATCCCCCTGCCTTGCTCTTCTTCACTTTCTTCCAAAGCACACATGCTGCTTGTCACGCTAGAACAGTTCATATTTTAAAAAAATCCATTTCGAAAAAATGGATTTTGAAAAATCAACACTAATTTAAAATGTTATTGATTTTCTTTTTGGAAAACTGTGCATTTATTTTTACGTACTTTGACTTTTTTGAAGCATTTGTAATAGCATGAACAATAAGACAGTGTGACTGCATGATACTCAGAAATACTTCATGAGAAGACATTAGCTGAATATTATGTAAATGGTTTAGAATGGGGAAAGCATGTTAAAATATTAAGATGAAAATATCAAAGTGATAAAGTGGCTGTTAAAGACAGCAGACTTTAAGAGAGTTTAAACACTGCAAGGCAGATCAAACTGAGCACTAGATATAAAATTAGGTATAAGATGTGATGAAAATATACCAAAGTTGCATACATCAAAAGCCTCATCTCAGTATTTAAATTAGTTTGGTGTTTTTTATGATTTTTTTTTTAGTCCTTGTGTTCCACATCTTTGTTAACTTATTGTTTGTTACTGTGTAGAGTCAGCAAAAACCATAACTGGGATAGTTTTTTTGGTTTGAATAAATATATATATGTGTATGTGTATATATATATATATATATATATATATATATATACACACACTGTAAGGAAGATGACAAGAATATCAATGAAAAATAAATATCTTACATGTAGCTATAAACTACATGTGTAAGTTCAAAATTTTCTTACTTTGTTTTTAATCACTGAAGTTACAGATGGGGCAAGAGATTATAGTCATTTGACACTGGAAGTGATCTCTTTCCTTGCCATGAGGTGTGGTCACCCCTTACCACTCAATGTGTAGACAAGTTTAGAATTGCTTCTTGATTTCTAAGTAACTAGAAAAATAATTACTAAATGAGTTACTAAGATTTTTGTTATAGATTCTAGAGCTGGAACTGGTTTTAGGACCATTATATCGCTGGAGCCTCTGGGAAGTGTTTGAACAGACAGCTTAAAATATTTTGACATTAATGCTGGGTTACAGGACATTGCTCTACTGCCAGAGCATGCAAGAAGGCAGGCTGACATTTTCAAACATTACTGAAAGGATTTCAGCGAATCTTCGGTTGTTTTTACCGTAAGCCTCAGGAAAACAGATATAATTTTTTTGTCTAGAAAATTATAAGGCTTTCCTTGTATAAAAATGGACCCTTTATAAATTAAGAAAGTTTTGTTTGTTCATTTGTAGAGATCCACCGTAAGGAAATAATGGCATTTATACTAAAAACCTTCATCTCATTATGTGCTTGATGATAAAATACTAACACTAAAATAGTGGGTAATGTTGAACATTTGATCTTGACCAAAAAGGAATCGTACAAACAAAAGTAAGAGGTATTATTCCATAACAGCCTTCTGTTTTGTTGTGTGGCTTTTTCTTTTTCTTTTTTTTTTTTCCTTCTTCTTCCTTTTTTTTTCAATGACATCTACATTTGTTACATTCCTGTCAGCAACAGTTCAAGCTGCTCCTTTTGACCCAGTACAGTAATCTGTGTGGAGAGTACGGCAGGTAATTGTCAGACTTTTGGATCTGATGCAACAAAAGACAGGATGTCTTATAGAACTGTTCAGTGTGACCTGTTTATATGGGACAGGATATGAATATCCTCAGATGATGCTTTTAACATTAAATGTTGGATCAGTGACACTGCTCTAAGTTTTGCCCTTCCAGAAGTCTGTAAGGCTGCTGTCTTTTGTTCATATGTACGTATTAACCTTTATTTTTCTTTGTTGTTTTTCTTGGCCCCTAGGTCCAAAATTTATTGATCTGGGGTTGTAATTTTCTCTGAGTTTCCATAAATGAGAAGATATGTTATAGTGTCTTAGTAATGCCACCTCTCTTTGTTAGCAACATGTCTGAGCCTTATTCTCATGATAGGGCTTGCCACAAGGAACAGGGTTAACTGTGGCTGCAGAACCATGTTGTGGTGTGGTTTTGCAAAGGAAATCTTTCTGTGCCCATATGTACTGCCTTTAGAATGTCTAAATCTCTGTGGCAGAGATCCAAGATTGAAGACATAACCCTACAAATGTGGTTTTGGAGTAGCAACACTGTCTCTGAGCCATGGTTATGATGGCTATGAAAAATTAGTAGTGAGTTGTTTTTTCTTTTCCTAAAGACAGTATTCACATAGGATTAGGGTTTGTGCTTCCGGTGGCAAATTGCACTTATGAATAATTTGGTGTTATAGTCTATATTCTGTGCACACACCTGAACAGAAATTAAATTTTTAATAATTATATTTTCTTTCAATTTTCTGAGGGACAAAAGGACTTGTTCAGGGTAATTTAGAAGGTCATCTGAGTCCTTCTAGGATGACCCTTTTGGCTAACTGGATGCTACTGATAGCTTCTGAGAACAATTTTGTCATGAATATTGCAGTCAAAAGACACACTCTGTATATGGAGTCTGGACATCCTAGGTGTATCTTTTAGGTCATGTGAATGGGGCAACAAGAGGCTTTCCTCCTTTCCCTGCAATTCTACTGTTGCACCAAAAATCTGATTTTTATCATACCTTGGGGAAGACATACCAAGCAGCCATTTCTGAGTGCCTGTACTTCTGAGGAGAATGTAATTACTGAGAAAATTAACTTCACGGCCAAAGATTGTGGTGTCATGATAATTTAGTAGGAAGGATGTTTTCTGCACCATCACTAATCTTGTTTTCCCCTTTGCTTTTGGTTATCACATAATATCATTCATTAAAACTGATAACAAGAATTGCTTCTCTTTAAATTTCCTTCCCAGTCTCACTTTAGCTGAGTTTAAGTTTTCTTGGAACAATATATTACAGTCATGCTCAATTGACTTTCTTTATGAAAGTGATAAATCTTTTTTCCAGGTTTATTCTTAGCAGCTCTAGAAACTGCAAAAAATATACATTGCTGGTTTCTTGCTAAAATAATTGTGCATGTAACTCTAGCTTTCCAGCACAACCTTTCTGAGGTTGATGAGAAGCAGGTTACTGAATTTCTTTCATAAGAGAAAGTAGTCTTTGCCTTTAGAGTCAAGAGGAGGTTAGCAGAGAGCAAAGGTGCAGACTTCACTGCTATCAAATCCTCTTCTAATTTTTTACTGATTTTCCCACTGTAGTTTGCAGCAAGAAAACATGTTGACTTCCAAGACAATTGTTTTCCTTCTGTTTAAGTTCAGTATTATAGTTACTGGTCATAACAGTGCAAATATTTTTGTCATTCTTCAGAAAAAAACCCTTCTGTATGGATTAATCCACAGTGAACAGAGGAAATTTTGTGAGTTTGGATCCATAGTGATTTTTTGTAATGCCTTCCCATTGGGATAGCATGAGGGAAATTGTTTGTCAAAACCCTCTCTCATTTTGGAACATGAAAGATTGAAGCGTGCAGTGGAGGAAAGCTTTCACTCTATTTACAGTCTGTTCCTTAAATTAAACTACTGAAAATGCAGTAACATTATGCTTACTAAGGAGATGATTCATTTAAGTGGAATCACTGGTTATAGCTTTATGTGAGCAAATGGAACCAAAAAAATCCAGAAATAAAGATGAGTTGCATTTTCCTCATCATGAGCTTATTGAATGTGTGCTGGCCTATGAAAAAAAAAAAAAGAATTCCCTGACTTCCCAAAGCAGTGTGTTTTAAAACAGTCATATAAGAAGAAGGGTTATGAAACTATCCCACTCTCTGTTCACACAACCAAGCTTTTACCTGGTTTGCTGGAAGAACAGTTAAACAAAAGCAAAGGCTGTCAGCTGCAAGAAATGGCATAAATACCATTTTGCAAAAATGAAAGACATGCTCAATGCATACCACATAAGCACTTAGACACCCAAACAGAATTACATGAATATGCAGGAATTAAATGAAAATAGCGTTTAACATAAGAAGTCATTTTTGGCAAAGCATTGAAGAGTCACATGATCTTGTATCTAGACTTTAGGATAGCAACAGAGCCTTAGGACAGAAATCAGGCTGAAAAATATGGCTCTTACATGGAGAAGAAAAAGTGTTAAAATTGTCCTTGACTAGTGGCGACAAATGTAGTACACAGGTATCATATGCAGAAGCTTCCATTTCAACAGTCTCTACTCATGTGTGTTATGAAAATGAAGACTGGAAGTCAGGCTGAAATGCCATTTGTTTGTCCCTGAATAGAAATTGTTTGGCTGGGTAGGAAAATTTACAATAGGGCAGAGAATTTAGGACTTTGTACCACCTCAACATGCAGAAGTCTTTCACAGTGCACAGTCTGTGCAGGTTGAGGAAGTGAAGATATGTGTAACTGGAAGTTAGGTGCATGTAGGAAACAGCAAACATAAATCTGTGTTTGCATAACTCACACAGTTGGCGCTGCAGATTGGAGCGTGCACACTGATTAACAGATTCTGTTGTATTCACAAGTGGAACTGAGAAAAAGCCAGCATTGTCCGACATTTCTTTCCCCAACTAATATGACACAGAACTGTTTTATAGAAATTTTCCATCAAAAATTAATTATACTTGTATGTATTTCCAAACTTAGCAGAAAAAACCTTCTGTAAAATCTGCTTCTTTTGAATTGGAGTAACTAGAGCAAAAATTGAATAGTGTTGTCCCAGAGGAGATTGTAACTTCCTTGGTCCACTTTGAAATTTGGGAAAAACATGGTTGAAACAAGATGCATCAAAAAATGTACGAAAGGCCAGTTCCATACTAACCAATTTCTAAAACCTTTCTTATTCCCACATCCATATCCCAATGCAGTTTTAAAAATGCTAAGTATTTGCAACAAGCTTATGCACTCTTAAACACTTTTTTAAATGTTCCACTTTCACAAAGTATCCAAGAGACAGTCCTGGAGTGTGAAGCTGTTTGTTTATCTTTATATATCTGCATTTATACATAGGAGATGTAGAGCCTGGGCAAAAATTCAGACTTTATATATTTTGTCTCTAAGCTTTGTTGTGGGGTTGTCTGCTGAAGTTAAGTGATAAAACTTCTGCTAAATCCTTTAAATTCTGAAGCCAGCAAGGGCAATATTCGTAGTTCTGGGAAGCAGTAAGTGATGTTACCTGTAAATCCAACAAGATTTTTAACATCATAGACCTGAAATATCTTTCACAAATACTTTTGGATATTGGGATTTATGTGAACATCTCACAATAGTTTTGAGCAGTTGAACTGGACAAGGTAAATCTCTTCAAATGAGTGTATTACTACTGAAAAGTAAAAATCAGCTCTCTCAAAACATTTAAGATTTCATTGAATTCTTCAAAATTAATAAAAAGAAAAATGCAAATAATAAGAATCAAACTTTCTGTGGTATCTGTGTCTTGAGACGAGGTTCAAGATGTCAGTTGGAGCCAATTTTTGAAGAGGCTCTAAAGAGATGTGGTTATAACACTAGTGCTTCAGGTTGATGATAACAGGAATTCAATCCTTCCAAGAAGTTGCTATAATAACAGTATTTTAAGGGAAAAAAAGTTATTTCTTTCCAAGCTTTGCTGACAAGATTTCACGGAAAAAGACAAAAGAGCATTTACCCTTTCTTTTTTTGTTGTTTTCTTCAATTCCAGTTGAGGATACAACTATCAACTTCACCATGCTTGTGAAAATGCTTCTCACATTTTATTTCACTGTGTTCTACATAGTTTTTATCATTCAAACTTTAATTACAAATAAAATATCAGGATTCTCCCATACCATACTTTTTAATGGAAAATCTTTCATTAAAAAAGTGAGAGGGATAACAACATGAACTTCTCAGCTGCTGAGAGTCAGATAATGGTTCCTGATTAATGGATGTGCTAGGGTGCTATCAATAGTGTGTTTATATAGTCACTACAAACTTTACAGATCTTGTGTGGAGTTGGGTGGAAATCAAAGATCTGTAGACCAGAGTAGCTGTTTTGTTACAGTTTCTGGGAATTGAATAAATAATTTTTAATCCACTTAGTGTTTTCCATCAAACAGTTAGTGGCCTGAAGATTTGGAGATGGGTCTAAACTGGAGTGTTACCAATATTATTCAAGATCTGCTAATGTTTTATTAACCTACTTTACTGTACATATTCTAGAGTCAGAAGATTTAACCTAAGAAAAAGGACCCAGTGCTCTCACATCAATAGAAATCAGAAAGCTTTGCTGTTGTCAGAGGAGCTATTTGCTAAGCAAAATAAGGACAAAAAATTTGGCTTATGTTAGGCTGAAGGGTAATAAGTTTCCAGGAAAAAGGCATAGCAGTATTTTCCTTCCCATCTGAGCGGTTAATATACCAAGTTGCAGACCCTGTTGATGATTCATTCTTTCTTGTTCCTGGACCTCCTCCGTGGTATATCTGCTTGAATAACCTCCACCACTTGAAACCAAAAGCCATCCATTTCTCACAGCACCTGCCTTAGGGCTTTTAATTTCCTTTACTTTTCAATCATAGCAAATGACTGACTCTCTCATTGCTTTTCTTGATGATGTGTCAACTTTATAGAATAAATTAATTTTCTTGTCCTTAATATATTCACTTGACACACAAACTTCTAAAAAGTATTGAAAACATAGGCTTTTGGTTGCTTGTTCCTTTTCAAACCTCAGTTTTGCTACAATTACAGCCTTTCCCAATACCAAAAAGCTAAAAGCGTCTCAGGGGATTTGTTTTATATGCTTGTTCAGATGATATCAATATCATGATACTGAATTACCAGGATATTATGAAATTTGAGTTTAACAAATGTTGTTAAAACATATTTTAAATATTGGTGCTTCCATTAAAATTTGTGCCAGGTGTTCATCATATAAAACATTGTAGGTGAATGGTTAAGTAGAAGGTGTGAGAAGAGTCTCTTTTTGTTATTTTTGCCTTAGTCTGATTACTCACGTAAGATGTAAGAGAAAATGGGGGAAGGCAGAGTTAGGCCTGGCATCCGCAGACGTGATACCACCTGACCTGACAGTGAAATGATGACTGTAGACTATATTGCTGAAAGTAATAGAACCAAAGAAATCATTAGATATACTACAGTGAACATTGGATACTCAGTTTATCTCTAGATGCCTGGTCAAGTTCTCCCTAGAGTGGGAAGAACCAGAACTTTAGGTCCAGACCATCAGGTCCAGACAATCAAGAAAAAGAACTTGTGGAAGTCTGTCATTCAAATGAAGCCAACTGAAATTCTAGCTATGATTTTTTAGAAAGTGTAAATACTAAAATGCCTTTATTTATGAAGCTGGACACTTGTAATTACATACAAAATACCATACTGAAACATAAGGAAACTATTTTCATATCTAGAGTATATTTTTTCAATCTTCTTTTTTTTTTTTTTTTTTTTTTTTTTTTTTTTTTTTTTTTTTTATGTCTCAGTCCAGAAGTAGCCTAAACAAAAAGTCTGGAATTGACCATCTCTAACTTTTGAAGTACCACATCAGCAATAAATATATATTGTTACTAGTACATAAGCCACATCAAGAATTGTCCAAATAAAAACTCTACTTTGACCAGCTTTAGTTTATAGTATTTCCTTCAACAGAATCTGCTAGTGTAGGCAGGGCAATAAACTGTAGAATAGGAAAAGAAATCCAATAATCATTAATATTTTTCTAGAATGAAAGAATAAGATAATCCCTTTCTTATTCATAATGCACAACGGAAGAATGCTGGTGCAAATGGAACATCCTCTTAATCTAGTGAAATTATGGTTTTGCAATGAATGGAAATAGCATAAAATTGTCATTCAGTTTTCCTAGTAGATCCAAGCTGAAATATAAGTGGTCCATATTCGGCCTTCTCAGAGTTTCAGTTTTTCTCAAGTATTTAGAAACGATTGTCCTTAATCTCAGGAGGTGTGAACTGTGTCTCAGCCTAGGTTGCAACCTCTATTAGTCTGTCATTCATACAAAGGATAGAAATGTATTGCTGTGACAAATTTCCCTCAATATAATTGACAATCTCTGATAATAAGTATTCTAGACTGAGCAAAATTGTGGGTAGAATTTAATTTGCAGTAAAAAGCTATGTCCTGCTCACTATGAACAAAATTAAGAATTTTTCAATTTCATAATCACCTCAAACAAAAATAACACTACACAGTTAAAAAAAAATTGGGAATTATAGTTGAGTTGCACTGCTATGATTCCTCTACGTTGTAATAATATTTTATCACTTGCTTGTTTCTTTTCAGCGGTTCACCATATTATGGTACCAATTTGAATAATAACATGGAAACCTACCACCATGAATGGCCTCAAGTTTTAGCAAAATAGGGAGATCCATAAGGGGATAATGCAACAAAATGCACATGGAAAAATCACAAATAATTCCCCTGCTGTTCTTTTATCCCTAATTTTGTCTTGGAAGCACGGTTCCCTGGATCTACTCCAGATGTGTGGTTTTCCTATGTGGGAAGGAGTTCTATGGCCTATTCCAAGGGCAGTGACTTAAGTTTTTCCTATCTGACCAGAAGGCCTTGAAGCACTATTAGAACTGTAATGGTTCACTCACAGAATTCAGATACATATGGTCTCTCACTCCAGTTTCCATAAGAATATCACTCTGAGAGCTGGTTGTTAATAAACATGTACACCAAAAGAATTGAGTGAAATCCAGCTTTGACGAGTATAGGAGCACTTTGCAATTCCAGAAATTCAAAAGTGATCCTATCTTCTCAGAATAAAGAAATAAAAATTCTGCTGAACTGTTAGTTAAATGTTCTCAAGTGATAAAAGAGAGCCAGTTGGGGGGTGTCATTTGGTCTTCAGACTGGCCTTTAATTTAAAATTATCAGCAGCATGTGTTCTAGAATAAAAATATGCCTTTGAGTATTTTGTTTAAGATAAAAGCTTGGATTTTTTTGTTTAGTTTATTTTAGATCTTATAACATGAAAATGATCAGTAAACACATGTACTTCTTTCAACTTTCAGAAAACTAAATTGCTTCAAATTTACACAGAAATTTTGCTGGTTGGTCCCCAAGAACTAATTTTGTTTCTCTGGAATAAGGTTATTTAATACATACTTCATAAAATAGGTAGAAAGAGGATGTGGATGAGAGAAAGTGAAAGCTATACGCAGAGAAAATAAAATATAAAAGAATTTTTTCAGAGAGTTGGGCTCTGCACATTTAGTAGATTACTTTCTGAATAACAGTTTATGTTTTTCTGTATAGGTTGCTAGTCACAAAATTAAAACACTTTATTTATTACTGACCTAGGACCACAAGCAAAGACACTGCAAAGAACAGATATAATTTTTAGTAGAAATTTAGAACATTTAAATTCAGCTGGTGAATAGTATAATGCATTGGATATTTCCAGGAACAGGCCCTAGTACCTTCATATGATAGGCTAGATAGCTGCAAGTGTAACTTAGGGAGCTGTGTTAGGTTGCAATATGTAACCAAAAATGTTTATTCTATTCCATCTGTTGAAACTGTCTGGGGAGATGTTTTCTTTATCTCTTGTATAACCCATTCCCCATAACTCCAGGGGAGAGGGGGCAGGTGCCTTCTGTTAATGGACCAGCTGTTAAAACCAGGTGGGGCAATATTCCTTATCTCTTCCAGGACCCATCCTCCCTCCAGAGGGATACCTTCTGTTAATGGGCCATTAAGACTCACCAATGACATGACACATTACATCATCCCATTGTGAGATGCTCCACCCGGTGGGGGAAACCAAGCATTCCTACCTAGATAAAAACTGAGGCCCAGGAACATGAGGTATCTGGTTTTCCACTGGATTTCCCAGAGGAAGACTGTTCCCTTCTCGCCATCACTGGATTCTTTCTACAGGACCATCTCTGCTCCAACAGAACCACATCTGCCACTCCAGGAGGACCTATTTGGACTGCTCTCAACATCCTGACCAACAGGGTGTCAGGTCGTATTTTGACTCTCTCAGTGTTTCTAGGATTTTTTGTTTAGTTGGTTGGTTTTTGTACTACTACATTTATATTTTTAATATTCCTAGTAAAGACCTGTTACTCCTATTCCCAAGTCTTTGCCTGAAAGCCCCTAATTGCAAAATTATAGTAATTTGGAGGGTGGGGCTTTACATGCTCCATTCCAAGGGAAACTCCAACTTTCCCTGGCAGATACCTGTCTTCCCAAACCAAGACAGGAGGTAACTAATATTTAGAGAAAGCATGCTCAGAGGAAGTGGTTTGCACAGAGAAAAAGCAGTCATCTCATTCAGAGCACAAACCTGGGCTCTGAACATTTGATGGTAGTTGGTCTCAGGCAATGGAGCAGGTGTAGCTTGGTCAAGGTCTGAGCTGTAAATATACGCTCCCAGGTCCTCACTTACAGTTTCCCTGCCTCAAAATTCTTGAAAACTCTCTGCAGTCAAAATCCAACAAGTGTCTACAAAGCACAGTTATGATTATTAAGAATAAAGTTGTGTGAGAAACTGTCACAAACACAACTAAAATGGTGACATTAGTGCTTTGGGTTTTTGACTTGATTCATTTTGGTGTATTCAGGGAGAAAATTCTAATAACTTGTTCTAATCAGGAAATCTATCCTGCACATAATTCGAGGAATTTAACTGTCAGATAAATGGAAAATTAGCTAGAACTTAAGGAGTTCACATAACCATGTCATACGTAATAGTCAAACTAAGTGATGTGGAAGACTTTTTAATTTTTTCCTTGTTTTTTAAAGAACTATTTTCCCACAGGAACTTAGTTATTTGACAGTCAAGGTACTGAGCATTAGTAAGTAAAGGAAATGGCTGAAATTGTAACCTCAAAAGAACAGCAGTAAATTCACTTCCTTTTGTTATCCCCTTACTATTCTCTTCCACTTCCAAGATTTCTACATGTTTAATGTGAAATTTATTACAGTCTATTGGTGTGTATTTCCTAGAGAGCAAAACTGTCTGACTGATATTTTGGGTGTGCACTGGCTTCTCCTCTCTCTTTCTTGTGCTGACAGGCTTGCTTCCTTCATCCTTCTGCTCTGAATGTGCACAAGACTTGGGCTGCCTGGCTGGTTACCTCACTGGGCTGAGGAAAACAAGATGCCATTCCTCAGGCAGATGAGACCACATTCATAGCTAAGTACCCTACACAAGCAGCATAACATAAATAGACTTTGAAAATGGGAAGAAGGCCTGTTTTTCTAAAGCAGGTAGATCTAACCCACTGTCATAATTCACTAAGGTCAGGTTTTCCTTGGACACTTTTTATCACAGAATGTATTCATGTATGGAGTAACATCCCCCTTCATATTTCAGTGAGCTCTAGGAATTGTTTGTTACAGAACTGTCCTCCATGGGCATCTGGATATCTCACAAACTATTCTTGGATAAATATGCCTATAAGCCAAGTTTCAGACGGAGCTATTTTCTCTGAACTAGAAGCCCAGGTATATGTTTGATTTATCCAGGATGCTTTTTCTGTTGTATCATGTGTAGAGACTGTGGATTCATGTAGGTGTATCCAGAAATTTGTCCTTGAATGACTGAATTTCTCTTGTGAAAAAAGTAGTAGGTATTTTTCTTTCCTTACTATTCATTTGTTGGAAAAATACTTTTGCTTAAAAATCACAATTCAGTTGAATTAAATAGGGAGAAGAAGTGATTTTAGATATCAACTAAGTTTTCCCTTCTTAAATATTCACTGGTTTTGCTGGCTTTCAATTATTTATAAAACATTGATTGTGTTTTTCTTTGCATTTAAGTAAGATCCTTTATACTTTTTTAAATGTAAAATTAATAAAAACTATATATATATATGCTGCACTATCATCCTGATGCTAAATGTATTGTTATGGTAAAACTGCAAAAATCTCATTAGGTGCTTTCCTGGTGTCAAATGCCTGGTGGTCTTCACCTGAGACCTTTGCTATACTGGTGGTGTCATTCAGAGATTCCAGCCTCAATGGAAACGTGACTAAAATGTTGTTCTCCTTTCTTTGCCTAGAAAAATTACCCTAGTATTTCCTTTAAAAGATTTTTCTAAAGAACTTAGAGAAAGATACTCAGGTTCAATTCCCAGTACATGCTGTGCACCTTATCCTCACCTGCCACAATATTTGGTTCTGTCACTGTATTTCCCACCTTTTTGTAATTGCAGCTCATGATTGTCCATTTATAAAGCAACCTGGGGTTTGACAGTTTCTTAATGAGATGTTACAAGCCCTCATTACAGCTACTTTCAAACATCTGAATGTGGTGTCTTTGCAGGTTTTTTAGATCTTTTTCGGTCACGGTTTTCACTCCAGTGAGAAGGTTAAGCAAGCGGGGATTCTTTCATTTCATTTGTAGCCCCTTATTTTCAGTTCTCCAGAGAAGATGATTAACAGTGCAGCCCTAGAGAGCCTTCAGTATTAAATGTTGAACTCCACATGAAGCAGTCAGTTCCTCTTCCATGTTCCAGTTGTAAGTTTTGACAATTTAGAAATACATTTGCATTCTCAGGTACTGTGAAGAAGAACTTCTCTCTAAATCTAATTTTTGGAGAACTGTCTGATGCTTTTTTTATGTTGTTTGGTAGACATATGAAACAACTGTTACTCATCCTCTGAGTCATACTTTGCCAGCTGGATCAGAGGATCCTATTTGCTAGGCAGATTAATCTATATGTTGCTGCCCCATGACCTACTTTGAAGCTTCAGACCTCATTCTGCTGGAGATACACCACGTAGGGATGGAGAGAAATCAGCTCCGTTGCACACTCTGAGGCTTTTGTCAAGTTACTGTCTTTGAAATGTTGCAGGACTCTTTAATATTCTAAAAAAACAGTAGAAGTTTCAAATGGTCACCAAAAAGGTGTGGTATTGCTTGAAGTTTTGACCTTAATATTACAGGGATATCAATCTTCATTTGTAAATTAGATGTCTTCCCATGGATTAGTTTTCAGGCAATAGAAAACTGGTCTGCTGTTCCTAGTGCATATATGAAATACATAAGTAAATACGTGTTGTAAGCAACTTAATTTTGGGGGTGTCCAAACATCACTACTTTGGCATATCTATTTTTAAAAGTCAAATATGCAGAATTGCAACAATGTTCAAAATACATTACTGTTTTATTCTAGAAAAATATGTGCAAACATTAATTGATACATATATGTAAGAGGGGAAAGCAAGCAAACACACACATAGATACATTCAGTCACATACATATGTTTACAGAAAGAAGTGAATATTGGTCTTTTTTTTCTGTGATGAAGTAACCATATATACAAATGTAAACAACTGTTATTCATATTGTCTATTGAATCTCCCACTACATGTAGTTTTTGTGACACTTTCTTTAGCTTGAAAGTGTTGCTGTGGTACCTCTGCAATGATAGTCCTGAATATTCTAATGAACAATTGTCTATCAATATTGTCCCCGCCTTTTAAAGATTGTGGAAGCCGCTCAGTGATTGAGACAAGAACCACTAAAAAAAATAGGTTTGATCTTAACTTAGCTAAAAGTAAAGCCAGTTTTTGAGTCTCCCCCGAGGTACCAGCTAATTGTTTAAATCAATTTTTTACCTTAATATCATTAAAGTTTCTCATTTTCTAACCAGCTCAAGAAGTTGTTGATGTTTGAATGTTTCAGAGCTGATTGCTGTCTCTCACATCAAGGAGACTTTACCAAGTGGTGTAAAAACCTTTAATATGGTGAGGAAACAAACTGTATATTTTCCAAACTAGGCACCCAAAAAGATTGCACATACATCAGGATTCAGCCTTAACGTATCTGAGATACTGGGCTCCATCTATAGAACAGGGGAACCAGAGAGGTTTTACGGCTACAGCTGATGCAAAACTCTGAGGTTCCACAGTGACAGAAGACTTTAGGTAGTGTGCAATAAGTATGACTGTAACTTGAATAAAGGGAAACACAACATTAGCAAAAGCACCAAATTAACAGAGAAAGTGGGGTTTTTTTCCTATGTACAACTCTCATTTGTGGTAATAAGTAGGTAGTGACCTGTGGAAAAAAAAGTCTAATTTCACATTGTGCCCAACGTATCTTTCCAAACAGATTAGAAAAAAATGATGATGAATTGAAAGACCAATACCGTTTTCTTGTCCAAAGATTGCATTTTTTTTGCTCCACTGTGAAACTGTACTATTCCAATTATAATTTAAATTGTTTTAATTATATTTTCTTAAACAATCATTTGCCAGCCAAAGTCCAGATGACCTCAGAAATTAATGAAAATAATTATTTTTAGCTATACTTCTTACTAAGTTACAGATATCTCTGTAGATTCTTACACAGGAAGCGAACAAGAAACAGAATAAATATTGCCTTTTGCTTATATATGGGCTATGAAACTCAGAAAAGCACCTAATCCTGTGTAAATCCTGTGTGTCCTTTCTGGCTTGAGCAAAACTTAGTTTTGCTATATCCTGCCTGATTAGAAACATAATACAGATGTGGACTAGTCCCTTTTCCTTCTGCCTTGATACTTGTTCTCACAGCTGTGAAGGATCAGAACAGTTGTTAAGGTGACCTCTATTAAACTTTTGGATGATTTGCTTAAAGCATCTAAATTGATATCCTTCATAAATTTTCATGTAGATGTAAGATCATGACCTGGGGTTCTCCTATCATTCTGAGTGTTTGGTCCCATCTAAACCTTCTTTGTTATGAAGCCACCAAACTAATCCATTGCATGCTGCTCCTTAATTAGCAGAGATATCAGTTTCAGATCTAAAATTTGGGACTGATGTGTTTGTCAAAAAGTTTTGAAATGTGGGCCCAGTCTGCTGTGTCACTTCCATGTTGTGCTATGCAGTGGTTTTTTTAACAATCACGTGCAATGGAACAAGCCATCATTTTCTAATAGCAAATGCAAATTACCCAGAGTCGTACCGAGGCACTGTTTCCTCTGTATTGGAAGCATGGTGGCAGATTGAATATAGAGCAGGAATGTTCCAGCACACAGTGGATTTCAAAGACATTGTGTGTAATAGCCGTTTTCTCTCAATTCTGCTGTTGTGTCCCAGATTCTGGAGCTGTCAGTGGTTTCCTGTGGCACTGTCACTTGTTAAGAATACCTCTCATCTATCTTTAGAAGTGTAGGTCTAAAGACTGCACATCAGTCAAACTAGAGTGCAGGAGAGATTTCAGGCTATCAGAGAATAAGAAACCCTCACACTGTAATTGTTCTGTTACAAATAAAAGATGTTTTTCTCTTCTTTTGTAGCTTTTTTTTTCTACATGGTTTTTACTTACCAATTTTTACTTACATTGTCTTTTTAAATCTCTTTAATATATTTGAGATTATTTCCTTTTTTATTTTTTTTTTTTAATATCCAAAAACTGCATAATGATACCATTTTGTCTGCATATCCTAAGCACATATTTTGGAAAATATCCTCTGGGATGGTTCAAAATAATCCTATATTTTATGTTACTCTGTTGTCTGGTATCTGTAATACAGATATTTTTCTTCTGCAGCTGGTATAAAGTAAATGGAGAGGATTCTAATTTTACTTTGCTGGTGTATAAATATGTCATTTCATACAACTAGCTGTTTTTCTTTGTTGTAACTTCTTTCCCTCTGTTTTAGCCTGCGGTTTCCCTTTTTATTTGATCAGTATAGTTTAGAGCATCATTTCTTCCCAGGAGAAAAACAGGATTTCAAATTGCTACTCATGATTCCTCAGGCAAACTGAAAGGGCGCTGACTGAATTAATGTTTCCTTTGCTGTTTTCAGGGCTTATTGGTTTTATTTCCTTTGCTCATGGATCTATTGTTTTTTCTACCTCTAATAAAATTCTTTATCCAAAGATTGGCAATTATTTTTTTCTCAGTAGTTTATAGTTCATCAGAATATATTTTGTTAACTGGAAAATTAATCAATCTGAATATTACATGACACAAGAGATGAATTAAAATTCCACAAAGCCTAGTGTAACAAATTTCTATCTATATCATCAGAGGGAAAGCCAACTTAGTATTCATGTTACCTACCCAGTGTCCCCAGGAACAAATCTTAAAGAGCTGGAACTGTTGCTATGAATCTTTTAATATACTCAAATCCATAAAAGAATATATTTTTTTCTGTTTAAAGTGGTTTCCTACAACAAAACTATAATTAATAACATTTTTTAAGATAATCTTCTTCTAAATCTAATTAAATTTCCACTGAGAAAACTCTCAGCATTTCCAGTCTAATATTAGAAACAAAATTTTAGGCATCATTATTGTTTGAAGGAGTGTGTGCTGTAAATTTGATGTTAGAACTTTGAAGCTATTGACAAATCCGGCATTGACCTTGACATCAACAAACCAACCTAGACTTTGAAACACTTTCTCCTCTGTAGTTATATACAAGAGCATAGGTATGGGTTCTTGGTTCCCCACATAAGCAATATCATAAGCAGTAACTGAGACAGGTACTTGTTAACTGAACTTAAGAGTGAAGATCTATTCTCCTTGTCTAATATTCAGATTGCAAGATCACTTGGCAGAGAATTTTCTGTAGTACAGAGTTTTGTCTTAAGTACTTTTATATATAAGAAACAAACTTTTATATATCAGAAATGAGATATTGGTGCTCTTACATTTCGCATCCCAAATCCAACAATGTATCATACTACATTCCTTGAATTTAAGGAAATGTGTCTTAGAAGGGTCTTACAGCTGCAAGAAGAGGCAGCGTACAGACCATCTGACTCCAAATCTTCTTAGGACATCCTACTAGATGTATTTACAGTGGGGGTGTTGAGACACTGGAAGAAGTTGCCCAGAGAAGCAGTTGCTCCTTCACTGGAAGTGTTCACAGTCAGGTCAAATAATGATTTCAACAATTTGATCTAGTGAAAGGTGTCCCTGCCCAAGGCAGAGGGCTTGGATAAGGTGGTTTTTAAAGATCCTTTCCAAAGCAGCCATCCCATGATTCTGTTTTCCTGTATTCCACTGCCTCCCAGCAGACACAAAAGAATGATTCCACACAATTCTGGACTGACAAGTCTGACCATCTGTCTTTTACCAATGACTTTGACACTTCTACTGATGTCACGCTTCCACTGATTTATTGATGTTCTTTATGTAATTTCTGATTAGGTAACTCCCTCTCAAAATTTTTTTCATTTTTCATGTTGGTCTGGAAAGACTTTTTTCAGGAAATTCTAACCTAAATAGATATATGGAAAAAAATAAAAAGAGAAGAAAAAGGACTCCAATCACCTGTGAGGTGAGAAATAAAACTTTTTCACAAAGTCATGTTGCCACAAAATGTACTTGTGTTTTTTTCACATCAGTGAGACTATTGTTTGGGGGTAGTTCATAAAGAAATATAAAGAAAACTCTTTTCTGGTAACAATCTGCTTAGTATTTTCCTTAAAGATGCTCTTTGCCATCTTCAATAGCCCTCATTTGTAATTATTTCAGAGTACCAAATGAAAGAATATGTAAATAATGCATTAATTTCTAGTATTCAGCACCCTGTGCATCTAAAAAATGCTTTTAAGTTGAAAGTCTATGGCTCTTCCACCCTTTCATCATTGATTGAAGAGATGGGAACTTCCAGTGGATACTCTGATCTCAGCTGGGCTGAATCTATACCTTTAAATTTATTTTATATTCATTCTGTCAGGAGGACTTTAAATAGACTCAGTGCACTGACGTGTTTTACTTTCCCTTGATTAGATTAATATATTTGCAGTAAGTAGAGATAACAGGATCAGCTCTTTGGGTCTTTGATTATCTGTGGGAAGAATATGGAACTGCAGAGGCTGGAAAATCAGGATTAAGCAGCCCCTATGAAGTTCTGAATCTGCCATTTGGTATAACCTTTGACAGAAAAGTCAAAGCTTGAAAACTTGTTTTGTTCTGACATTGCAGGTCAGGTTCAGACTTCCAACTAATTTTCCTTCTTCATATTAACACAATGAATTATGTTTGCAATAGTAATATTGTCTGTTTTCTTTAAATAACTGTGTATCAAGGCTCTGGCTAGGGATTTGGTCTGTCCCTGCTGTGAAGGGCATGCTTATGTTTGTCTTCTTCACCCCATAAACTCCATCAGCCTGCTGGTTATTGGTTCCAGGAACACAGACCCTCACTAAAACTGAGCACCATTATGAAACAGAGGTCAACAATATAATAAATATCTACCAGATGAATCCATTTTAACCATCTGCAGTTTGCTAGGAGCCATGGTTATCACCCAGCTTAACGCTGGATGAAATGTTGTGCACCTTTACGAACAGATGCACATAACTCTGATGCTATTGCCAAGGATGAAGAATGAGTAAGTATGATGTGATGACTAGGCACTGTTAATGATGTCTATGACAGCTTCCACATCAGAGTCCTGGTGGGGAAGACATTACACCTCTCCTGCTGTGTGCTGAATAACATCCCATACAAAAATGCTTCTACATTTGCAGCATTTATCTGCACTAATCTTTATTATTGATGACAGTATGGAAGTTTGCTGGATTGTTATCACTGGATATATTAAAAAACTTGGGAATGGTCTTGAAAAGGGAGGAGCAGCTGTTCTATGCTTCTTCCTGTATCCTGATTAGGAACAGAAGAGGAGCTCAGCAAGGCCATTTTTTCTGACGTATTGGCTTGGTCATTTGAGTTAATATTTTACTGTCCTTATTAATTCTTGCTTAATTACTTAGAAAAATAGGAAAGAGTAGCAGAAGAGTGAAGATTGCCAGGCAAAGAATAAAAAGGAATACAAACCAAACAGGAAATTCAGATAATCTTTGAAGCATTTCTTGGTTATTGTAACCTAACAACCTGCCATCCTTTCCTTGTTTGGAAGACCCAGGAACCTTCTCAATTCTCATGCCTCCTATACCTCCCTCTCAGCCTCCACGCAGCATTTCTGTTTCAAGATTCTTTGGGAAAAATATAAAATCTGTGGTGGCTTATGATAGCAAAACTTATTTTTGGGTAATCACAAATTAGATGTGAGCATCCAGCTCTATACTCCTCAGAATTTCAATATATCTGCCTTATCATAGCACCTAGGAAACATGATTAGGGCTATGCCCACCAGTGCAGCCAGTGAGTTCAGAAATTACTTTAAGACTATTTGTAGTAATAGAACATCTGCAGGAGTGAAAATCTGCCTAAGTAATTAATTGTCAAATTTACTTTTTAAATTTACTTTGAAAATGACTGCCAGGCCTTTGGCAGCAATGAATTATGTAGTTTAGTTGTTTTGTATAAAGAAGAGGACTGTTGCCTCCTTCATTCTCCTTGGCTCCACAATATGACAATGACAGCAGCCATGAGTCCTGGGCCTCCTTATTCTAATTCTATTGGATATCAATTGACAACATTACAAAATGCTGACAATTCTTTTCACTGACATTACAGTATGTAAAACTTTATCTTGGGATAAACTGCAAAGTTAAGGAAAATGCTGATGCAGCTGAAGAACTGCAGGATAGTGCTGTTGTGGCAATAAGCAACCTGTGGTTTTGTAGTATACTTTGCTAAACAGAAGCACCTCATAGTAACAAAAAAGGCTTCTGCTTTATGAACAGATTTCAAATTGTATTTAAAAACATAGCATTAATTTTTCTTTACTAGATTGCTGTAAGAAAATGTTGTTCAGTTGTATCACACTTCCGGAAAAAGTCTTCAATGACCTTAAGAGTCTTCACAAAATGCTAATACTCTAGCATTTTTCTCAAGGCATGGCCTTGCACACATTACTCAAACATTTACTTCTTTCATCTGCAGCAGAGGGAAAACAGTGTTTGTTTACCTGCCTAATGAGTATCTTGTGAGAATTAAGATATTGATGTTCAGTAAGACATTCAACTAATGTATCCAAATGAAGCTAATTAGATGTTTAAGCATTGTTGTTAAGTGGCTGATCCAAGGGAAGATAGAAGTCGTACTTGAAAGCAAGCCAGAACCGTAAAATTTGAAGTGAGAAACCCTATTCTGTTTCAGTTCATGATGGTCTATGATCTTAACATCTGTATTTGAATGGGACAGGTCAATTTCAAAGCAATTCTGTGATGCTATAAGTTTCCCAGCTCTTGAATTCAAGTTAAGTACCTTGGAAGTCAGAGATCTTTGCTGGTTTACTGGAAAATTAGTTCACCAGACCTTTGACCATATCAACAACTTTCCAAATAGGGGACCATTCTTCTATCTGCAAAAAGGAGTAGATTGATTAGACTGCCACTTCTGACTGAAAAGTCAAAACACTCTGAATAACTAGCCAGGGACAAAAACACTAGCTGATCTTTTCCAATCATGTTCCCCATAAAAGTATTTGAAGAGTCTCAAAGGAAATGTAAGCATTACCCTGGCAGAAGACAGCAACTGGAAATGGGAAAACTGTCCTTGCAAAACTTACTTGAACTTAGTAAGCCAGATTTTGGAGGCTGCAAATTTTCAGGACCTGTTTTCAGGTCATCACACTTAATGTGGTATGCTGATGCAGGAACTATTCTGGTCTAAAACTAAGTGTCCTTAAAAGCTGAAGTAATGTATTATCTAGAGCAGATTTTGATGTGACTAACCTTTCAAATGCATAGGGTTTTGTTGGTAAATAAGATACCTAAGAATTACTAAACAGTGTTTGATGAAAGGTGCATCAAATATGTAGTCAATGTCTGAAAAATACCTGTAGCAGACACTTTAGAAAAAGGAATAGTTCATATAGGAAATGACTGGCCTCCCTCATCTTCCAGCTTCTTCCCCACAACAATTTTCTGACTCTCTGTGTTAGATATTGCATATGGACAGCTACATTTACTAGACCCCAGCAAATCTGCATTCTACTTCCTCTTTAAACTTTCTTCTTTAAACTCATTTATACATTCAGTCTTGTGTGGGACTATTTCTATTGTCCTCAATTGGCTGCATGGCCGGGCCCAGAGAGTGGTGGTGAAAGGTGCTGCACCAACCTGGCAGCCAGTCATTAGTGGTATCCTTCAGGGGTCTGTGCTGGGGCCAGTTCTGTTCAATATCTTCACTGATGACATGGATGAGGCTATTGAGGCTTTCATTAGTATATTTGCAGACAACAGTAAGCTGAAAGTGTGTGTTGATTTGTTGGAAGGTAGGAGGGCTCTGCAGAGACCTGGAATGGTTGGATGAATGGACAGAGTCCAATGAGATGAAGTTTATTAAGTCCAAATGCTGAGTCCTGCATTTTGGCAATAGTAACCCCCTGCAATGTTATAGGCTGGGGATGGTGTGGCTGGACAGTGCCCAGGTGGAAAGGGACCTGGGGGTTCTGGTAACAGCCAGCTGAATATGAGCCAGCAGTGTGCCCAGGCAGCCAAGAAGGCCAATGGAATCCTGGCCTGTATCAGGAATGGTGTGGCCAGCAGGAGCAGGGAGGTCATTCTTCCCCTGTACTGGGCACTGGCGAGGCCACACCTTGAGTGCTGTGTCCTGTTCTGGGCCCCTCAGTTTAGGAAGGACGTTGAGACACTTGAGTGTGTCCAGAGGAGGCAACGAGGCTGGTGAGGGGCTTGGAACACAAACCCTGTGAGGAACGGCTGAGGGAGCTGGGGTTGTTTAGCCTGGAGAAAAGGAGAGTCAGGGGTGACCTTATCACTCTCTACAACCTCCTGAAAGGTGGCTGTGGTCAGGTGGGGGTTGGTCTCTTTCTCCAGGCAGCAACTGACAGATTGAGAGGACACAGTCTCAAGCTACACCAAGGGAAATATAGGTTGGATATTAGGAACAAGTTTTTAATGGAAAGAGTGATAAAGTACTGGAATGGTTTACCTGGGAAGATGGTGGAGTCACCATCCCTGGATGTGTTTAAAAAAAGACTGGGTGTGGCATTAAGTGCCATGATCTAGTTGAGGTGTTAGGGCTGGGTTGCACTCAATGATCTTGAAGGTCTCTTCCAACCTAGTGATTCTGTGATTCTGTGATTTTTATGTATCCTGTGAAAGAGTACTTCCTTTTATTTGTTCTAAACTTGCAGTCCCCTCTTACTTTTGAGAATCCATGAATAATCTCACTGCTCTTCATGATTTTATAGGTCTCTATTTCACTTGCACATGAAAATTCCTCACACAAATGATCATGCATGTGGCCCTTCTTGGTTGTGCTTCTGTATCTTATACAAGAAAAGCAACCAGAACTCAAGTGCAGTGTTCAAGAAATTGGATTTAGACAATGATCATAGTGATTTCTATCTACTTGCCAGCTCCTTTTCAATTAAGTGCAAATATTCTCTCATTTCAGACTGACACCAACCATTAAACTGATGTCTGCAGGGAGCTATTCAAGTGACTCCAAGTCATATGCATGTTTTCAAAACCAAACATAACCAATGCATATAGTATACTATGATTTAGAGGTGCTGGGAAGGTAGTATTTACATCTCTGTTATTTCCAAGGGACCTTAAAATAAAGCATACTCATAGAGCTGTGTTGATTGCAAATTGCAAAGAATTAAAATAATGTCAAATGTCATTCCAGTGTATATTTTATTGCCATGGTAACACAAAGGTGACTGAGCAGGTTAAGCTACAAATTTCCTAGTCAACTATTTAAAAATCCCAATGAAATAAAGTCACTTAATCAGGCTCATCATTGCTTGTGCTACATAATCAAGGCAACCCTATTAAAGCCAAAGTCAAAATGCTAGGTGTTTTTGTGTTGTCTCTGTTCTCTGTGTGCTATGACTCCAGCATACAAACCCTGGTTTCTTTGCTCTAGTGTATCCAACATGGTGAATTAATTAACATTACTTATTGTCACAGACTGTTTTGCCACCATGTTAAACAGTAGTTTGCTTTCTTTTGCAAATATTCCACATGGTGAGTTTTCTTGCATCATTTAATAATTAGAGCTTAATCTTTTCAAATAAATCTTTTCATATGCTAGAAGCATTCCAATTGCACACGTCTCAATTAACAATAAAAATAGATGTCCTGAAAAGTACACTCCTCGGTTTTCTTCTTCTAACTTAAAATTATATGCATAAAATACAATTTTAAGCCGTGGTTGTTGTCAAGTAAAAATGCATTACAACCAAAAACACACAGAACAAGGGCAGAAAATAATTTTTAAAAACTCTTAGCTAATGCTCTTCCAGGATAGTGGAAAAATTATTTCTTTGGAAAAATAAGTAAAAATATTTGCTACAATTTATTCTCTTAGTAAGGCAGTAGAAGCTTACATTGCTTGATTACATTGACATCAATAATACAAGTACATCACACCCAGAACGATATAGTAGCTTGTAGGGTTGTTCTATCCACTTAATAATATAAATTTTATAATTATTTATATGAAGCTTAATACTGATTTACTGTTCACTCTACCGACACAGTTGGCCTCAGCAAGCTTTGTGATACCATGAAAAAGAATGTTATGTTCATTTTTTATCCATACCTAGAACTTTACCAGAAACTTTAAAAATTAAATCTGCTCCTCCCTGCAAAAATACATGGAGAATTTTCAAAGCCTGGGAAAGCCATAATGCAATGTCCAAGATGTTGTGGTTTTTTTTGTTTTGTTTTTGTGGGGTTTTTTTGTTGTTTTTGTGGTTTTGGGTTTTTTTTGTTTTGGTTTTTTTTTTTTTTTTTTTTTTTAAAAAAAAAGAGAGAGAGAGAGAGAGACAGAGGAAATGTCCACTTGAACTTAACTTCAAATATATTAATGGGAACACTTTTTCCATGACAATCTCATCAGCTCAACACATATGTTACTCATTATTAGTATGAGCAGCCTACACCAGTGTTATGATAGGTTATAAGCACAATAATTTCTAGATAACAAAGTGGTTAATCAAGTGGTACTATTTACCCTATCTTTACAAGACATGTCACATAAACACAAGGGATTACTGTGTATGGTAAGGGCCCTCTTTCCCAGCCTCTTCTAGTGCACATCTCCTGCAGCAGACACCTTTCCAAGGATTCAGACCCCAATGCAGAAAATCACCTATGCACCTATTTAAATTTAAGTATGTGAATAAACCCATTCTTTTCAGTGGGAGTACTCACTGCCTAAACTCAAGTGTATGTTTGGGTTAAGGCTGGTGAGGGCCTGTGGTGTAGTGCAGAGAAACTTGCCACCTATCATTTCAACAACATCATGTCCCGCGGCACCTGTTTTTTCTTTGGAAATTGTCTATCTTGTTAAAAAACAGACTCAAACTAGATTAGCTTATAAAATCTTGAATAGCTTGCAGTATGAAGTAGCTCAGCTGTACATGCATAGGCAAGAGAAGTTTTGTGCCAGGAAACAGACTCCCTCATTTTTCAAAATGAGCTCTATTTTTTCCAAATGACTTTTTATTCATATCAAGATAAATTATGAGAAAGAAATCACGGTTTATTCACCTCATGAAATATTTACAGTCATGTAGCTATTTTCAGCATATCAATTTGGGCCTCAATTCAGTCCTTGATTTCAAAGGAAATGAGATCAAACCTATAGAACATAAAATTAAGGTTTCAGCAATATAGTTCTTTAAAAAATGTTAGCCAAAAATGCATATTTTTCTTTATTTGTACAAAAACAGTAATTACTTTTCATAGTCATGTATATTTAGGTTTAACTCCACTATATTTAGGTTTAAACCACCAGAGAAGACCATAGCTTGAAGTTCCCAGAGGGTCTGGGCCAGGCTGATGTGTCTGGCCTCACCAGTGGTTACTCACTACTCATTCCAAAGCAGCTCATTGTGTCCTGTGTGGCAGACAGTGTCAAAAGATCTGTTTGGTTTCAATCAATGACTCGTTGAGGTGCAAGGGGACGGCAAGACAGGAAAAAAGCCTACCTACTACCAGGGTAATACAAAATAACACTCGAATATTTGTAGAAAAGTTACCTTTGTTGTAGCTTTATTATTGCATTACACAGAGAATCAGCTTATATGCACATGCACATGTCTGGTTAACAACTCCATTTAAACTCCATTTAAACACTGATGAAATTTTCTACTGCATTTGCTCTGGGGTATGCTTTAAGCTGTTCATAAATCCATTATTTTACAATCAACTCTAATATAATGTAGCAAAAATATGTACAATTCACTGGGGACTAGTTACATCCTGAGTGTCATGTACCAAAGCTTTGTCATTTCTAAGTTATGCTAAGGAGAAAAAATCAGGTTGAAAAAACTTTTTTCTTTCTTTATTAAAACATGTAATGTTTTAAACATGTTTTAATGTCTCAACAAAGGCAAAAATCAGAAACAGCTGAAAGTATTTTACCCAAACTGTAGAAGGGGAAGGGAAATTTACATTTGAATGGAGACCAGGGATGTATAATCACGAGGCAGACAGGTGAGAATTTGGAACATGAGTATCTGCAAGCAGGTACTTTCAACAACAAAAGTTTTCAATCTTTACCTACCTTGATCTCTCTTTCCTAATCTCTCTTTCACCTCATTGCCTTTCTGGTCTCTCTCTCTTCCTTTATTTCCCTTTTCAATAGCTACCAATTTGTCTTTGCCTCTTTTCAAAGTCGGTATCCTTCCTTCATCCCTCCTCCCGTTGGCTAGTATTCGTTTGTTCTGGAAGTATCTGTTGATACCTGGGAAGCAATAAACTCTTTAATGATTTCATGGCTTGCAAGATGCAATCATAGGTGTGCAATGTTATTAAAACAGAAGTTTTGATTTCACTGAACTAGAAGCCCTAGTGTTGCCTAATGCTATGGGCCTAATGCCAACAAACCAAGTCTCCTAATATGTACCTTGCCTCAACCCTTTCAGCTGTTTGTGAGGACAGCTAAGGAAGGGGAGAAGAGAATACAGAAGAGAGGTGAGCAGCAAATCCAATGGCACTTAGAATGTCCTAAAAAAATTGTGATTCATGGGAATAAGGATGTTATTGCCATGAATGACGCATTTTCAGAAATGCTTACCTGTAATTAATCTGTCCATTATATGCTATTAATTTAGCATGCAACTTTATTTGCTACTCCATTTCTCTTGTAACTCTCTCAAGTGAACTAACCAAGTGAATCCTTGGCAATAAACTGAGACATTAATGATCCTATGTACTGACTTTGGCTGGGATACAGTTAATTTTATTCACAGTGGCTGATATGGAGCTGTGTTTTGGATTTGTGCTGGACATAGGGTTGATAATACAGAGATGTTTTGTCATTGCTGAGCTGGGCTTATACAGAGTCAAGGCCTTTGGTGCTGTTCGTGCTGCCATGCTGCTGAGGAAGTTGAGAGGGGACACAGCTGGGCCAGGTGACCCCAACTGACCAAAGGGATATTCCAGACCATCATGTTCAGTACATAAAGTGAAGGGAAGAAAAAGGAAAGTGAGGGTGTTTGGAGTGATGGTATTTGTCATCCCAAGTCACTGTCATGTCTGATGAGGCCCTGCTCTCCTGGGGGTAGCTGAAAACCTGCCTGCCCATGGGAAGCTCTGAATTAATTACTTGTCTTGCTCTGCTAGTGTGTGCATCTTTTGCTTTCCCTATTAGCCTGTCTTTGTCTCAAGCCATGAGTTTTGCAGCTTTTACTCTTCCAATTGTCTCTGAAGTCCTGCTGGTGGGCTATGAGCAAATGGATGTCTGGAGCTTGGATCCTGTCTGGGGTGAAACCAAGACATCTCAGTAGCCACAGGCCATCCTCATCCTTTTTCTCTTTAGTCAGACATGAGGTATTTCTGAACAGATCTTCATGGTGTACTGGTCACCTGTGTGAATAAAAATGTTGCTTGAGCTTCATGACTGCCCTGTAGAGGCAGGAGGGTTTTTTTCCTGTAGATAGCACAGGAGCAATAAATTACCCATTTTGGTGGGCTCAATTAGGTTTTCTCCCAAGGTAATTAGTAAGCTCTGTGACAAAGCCATAAGAATATTTCAATGCTGTGAAGCTGATCAGAACCAAATGTCCTTAGGAGCTTTAAATGTGCGTCTGTCATTTTGCTGTATATTAAGTTTAGCTCTTTGTACTTCTTTATACACAATGTTAATTTAAACCCAAAACCTTCAGTAGGCTGAACCCACAAAACTGCTGAAAGACACAAGTGTGAAGTGTGTACTTTTACAAAAGAGCTACTCCAAATACGTGTAGCTCTCCTCAGCAACAGCCTCTCTGCTAAACTCTGTACATGACACTTCATTTCACAACAAATTTGTTCCTCTCTGGCTAAGGCCTTACTCCTGGCCTTTCTGTGAACAGAGGTATGACATATGATCAAGTGAAAAAACTTATGTATCTGCAACTGAATCTGAGCAGGAAGTTATCGATCCACTAACATACAAACAGGCTGAGAGATAATGTGTGACACTCCATTCACCTAAATCAGGTCTTATTAGAACTTGCTTTGATTCTTACTATGGTGCTTCAAAAGCTGTTATCTCACAGGTTAATGAGAATCAGAAATAAACAGTGTTACTAATGAGGCAATGCTGAAATTAATCATCAACAACTCCAAAAGCTATTTTTTTTTTTAAGATTAGGTTCTGTATAATAAGATACAGAGAAGAAGCAGCAAAAGTGAAATGTTATCAAGTGGTAGGCTATTTCCAAGTCCAAAGCAGGTTGTCAGTTGCCTTTTTGAGGGAGAAAATTCAGCTACCTGTTTCTTAGATAAATTATTTTGATTCTTTCAAAGGGTTTCTTTACAATAAAAGTTTGGAAAAAGCAGAAGTAGAAAGTTTTCTATAAGAAATCAGCTAAGGCTGAATAAAGAAACAACTTTGCCTTAGTGGATGGGGGAACTATAAGCTAAAAATTTGGCTTGGTTCTGCAAGCCTTGGGAAATGAAGATGACAAAACTGAAGCGTCTAAACCAATAAAATATTACGTTTACAAGTCATACAACCCAAATTTAAGAACTGTCTCTCTTTATCAGCCTCTTCAGTCTTTCTAAGCATTACAGTCCCTACTTTTGGGGAAAAAAGCTTCAGACCAATGAAGCCGGCTTCTGTTGTCCTTGACAATCTAATTTCCTATAAAGTAATTAGCTAGGGTGGAACATCCTAAAAAGGTTGTTCCTTTGACTGCTGTAGGTTCAGATCTTTAAAGTGGTTGCTTCTACTGACATAATTATAGTACTGGAAAGAGGACACATGAGAAAAAATAAAACATATGCTGATTTGATATTATTCTCTCTCTCCTGATTTACTCAGTATGTAATTTTTATCCCATTTTCTTCCCCTGACTGAACATAGTGTTGTTCCCAATCAGGTAGGCTAGGCAATACTGGCAGAAAAAAATAGCTCTTCTGAACTTAGAACTAATCATCTTCTGTGTGTTCTGATTAATTTTCTGGTGAACTGGAGTTGCAAGACAGCCTTCTCCATTAGTTCCATGACACATAGGTCTACTATGTCCTCTTTTATGCCATTTCCTCCTGAGCTTAACAGTTTTTACAAAAAACTGTTAAGTGAGAATTTTCCATGTCATAGACATTTTTATTGCTGTTTTCTAAGCGTTTTCCTGTTTCTCTTGTTAGCTAGTATGATATTGTCTGGGTTAGGCTGGCCAGAACAGTTCACTGTACCCAAAATATTCTGTGCACTGAAATTGCATAAGACTGCATCAGATTTTCCTTAATTTAATGTCATGCATGGTGGCATGCACATTTTTCCCAAATTACCAATTCATGGGTTGTGAAATGATGGACAGTTTCTTTCTATTACAGTACAATGACATTATCGTTCATTCAGTTAGACTTTCCTACTGATCCTGAGAAAATCTTTAAATTTTACAATAGCACTAATCTCACCTAAGATAGCTAATTTTAACTCACTTGAAAAAGAATCCACCGACCAGCAGGTGAATGGTTACCTCAGCAGAAGTGTTATATGCAGCTGTCATTAATAAACCTACCCACTATGACCTTGTCTGAGCAGATTCCCTTTTTTCCAACCCTACAATGTTCTGTGCCAGAAAATTTTCCCCTCTAACCATGCATTGCATGAAAAGTTCATGTTAAACATGTTGCTACGTAAGTCATCATGCATCCCAGTCCCTGCATTGCAAAAGAGTGAATAAACATTCCCTGTTAATTTCCTTGATCAATTGATGGCTCCACAGGTCTTTTCCTTTTCCTTTTCCTTTTCCTTTTCCTTTTCCTTTGTCTTTTCCTTTTCCTTTGCCTTTGCCTTTTCCTTTTCCTTTTCCTTTTCCTTTGCCTTTGCCTTTGCCTTTCCCTTTCCCTTTGCCTTTCCCTTTCCCTTTGCCTTTCCCTTTGCCTTTCCCTTTCCCTTGTAAATGCAAGCACTATTCCAGGTTTGAGGAAAGGAATGTAAATCTATTCTGGTGAAAATTTGTGTCCAGAAAAAGTACAGGTAAGAGCATGTTTTTGTGTGAGAGCCATGAACATATTCAGAACGCCTATACAGGTCCTGGCTGTCCAGTTACTCACTCTTACAGTCAACTAGGTTTTAAAGGCTGCACTGAGAGGTCTGGAAATCTGCTGTTAGCCTTACAGTTTCTTTACATGGTTGATACGGGGACAAGAAAGTGGCTGGAACAGGAATTCATGTAAGAACAAAATCAGCTTTCTTCCAAGAGAGTGCACTTTTAAAGAACTAGAACAGCTTACCCTTCTTAATACCTAATACTCTAAAGGTATTTCTTGATTCCCAAAAAAAGAAACATTGGAATGCAGGTTTTTCTTTCTCTCTTTCTTTTTCCATTTTTTTTTGTTTTCGCTCTCTCTCTGTCTTTTTCCTTTTTTTTTTTTTTGACTGTCTGATATTTTTGTCACACTTTAGCCAGCTCTAATTAGCATATTTTTGCAAACTGGTGAAGCAGGCAACATTTTCAACTTCCCTTTGAACATTTTGTGAGGCAAAACACAGAAGTAACACTTACATGTAGAGGGTTCTGCTGTTGGCCTTGTTCCAAGCATCTTTTGAAACTAACTGCAAGAAATCTAACAGAATTAGGCAATGTATGGACCCTACACACCCATATGGAACTAGAAAATCTAATGACAACACAGAAAACTGTCAGCTGGTTCTTGAAGTGTCACACAAGAAAGCAAATCTTTACCAGAAAGCTGGTTTATTGAACCTAACTGACATGAACAACAACAAACCAAAATTAGTAAAAGCATGTGCCTAGGGCAATCTACTGCTGTTTATTTTATGTTTCCTAAAGCTGCTTATTCCTTAGGTTTCTTTGTTTGATATTGCAATATAGCAGTCTTAATAAAGTGCTATTTTTCTGAGGAGATGATTAATGACAATCAAACATTTAATTTATAGATCAAATAAAACATATACTTATTCCTTGATAAATTTAATATTTTTAAAAATTCATTGCAGTGGCATAGGTTTCCTCTCATAGGCTCTTATTTCCTCTAGTGTCAGGAAAGAAAAGGACAATGGATTTTTCAGAGTACTCGCTTTGTTGATGAGGCTGGGAAGGCATGAAGATTTCCTTACCTGGCACCCACTGCCAGCCCTGAACAGGGCAGAGCTTCCTCTTGCTTTGAATGTATGATTTCCCACTTCATTCCCAAGTATAATGGATCAGAGGATAAATCCATCCCCTGGTCTGCTCAGTTCAAGCTGGATATCATTTACCAGTAATCTGCCTCTGTAAAACTTTCAGATGAGCTAACACATTTTTCATAATGTTCTTTGGTCTTTATTTTCCTCTGAAGAATTCATATCCTTATTTATCCAATAAATGGAATCTGGAGGAAGGTTTAAGCATAGAGCCACAGACATCACATTCAGCATCCAGGTGACACTGGCACAAGTAGTCCTGGAGGCAACTCTGAAGCTTCCCAGCACTCAGATTTTAGGTAGTCATCCAGGCTGTTCCAGGTTGTCTTTCCTACTTTTTTGCATGCTCAGACCTATCCTTTATTTATCTCAGGCCTGGACCAAGTGAGACAAGACCTAAAAAGCTCTAACCAACTCTACAGAAGAGGCAGATGGAGGTGGTTAATCTCCTGGTTCACACCTGCCCAGGCACCAGTGCACTCAGTTGGGAATGAGGCACGCAGTGTCCAATGCTTTTTGTACAGCCCAGAAGCCAAGTAAGATGTAAGGGCCAAAATCTTAGAACAATAGAATCACTAAGGTTTGAAAAAAAGCCTCTAAGATCATCAAGTTCAACTGTCCATTATCACCCCCTAACATGTTCATCACTAAACCATGTTGTCAAGTGCTATATCCATATGTTTTTTTAAACTCTTCCAGGCATGGTGACTTTATCACTTCCCTGAGCATTCTGTTTCAATGCTTTATAACGTTTTTCATGAAGAAATTTTCCCTCATATCTAATCTAAACCTCCACTGGTGTACCTTGAGGACATTTCCTCTTGACTTGTCACTTGTTATCTGGGAGAAGAGACTGACTGGCTACAACCTCCTTTCAAGGAGTTGTAGGGAGTGATAGTCTCCCATTAGCTTCCTTTTCTCCAGGCTGAACAACCCCAG
The DNA here is from genome assembly GCF_029207755.1 of Chamaea fasciata. Classification (NCBI taxonomy): domain Eukaryota; kingdom Metazoa; phylum Chordata; class Aves; order Passeriformes; family Sylviidae; genus Chamaea; species Chamaea fasciata. The sequence continues at coordinate 43,059,517 of NW_027094089.1, forward strand.
GCCCCTTTAAATTTGGTCTTTGGGCTATGAGGTGGACTCCTTTTACTTCTGTGGCTTTACTTTTGTTGCACAGGGATACAAACTCTAACTGGTAATTTGGCCCACTATATATGACATGTATTCACAATATAAACTAATGATTGAATTACCACACTGTACTGCAAGTTGTTTTTCAGGCAATAAGAATGCATTATCAGCTCCAAAGGAGCAATTACACTGCACACTGTGAAAGTATATTAAGAATAATACACAGAACTCCTCTCAGCCTAAATTAGTCTATTGACATGATGGCAGCTCTGAAAATGGAAGAGCGCAGGAGATTCAGGCACTCTGGGCATTAAATTCACATCAGGAAGACTAAATGAACATAAAAACATCAGTAAAGACATTGCAGGCAGAACTCCCTCTGATCTAAAACACTGATGATTTCAGTAAATCTAGATTAGTTTAAACCAACTGTTCTTTATTGCTTAAGAGAGGTAGAGACTGGTATAAAGCGGAGGAGAAAGGGGGTGCTTGCTTTATTTATTTAGCCAAAGGGAGCTTGCCAGCCTAGTTTCTACTTTGCAGCAGCGCAACACATGTGCCTTGTAAAGCAACCCTTCAGAAGAGGCTCTGAGCACACAGGGCCCTTGTGGCAGGGCTGGCCCTGCCTCCTGCACATGTCCTCTGCAGGCAGTGTGGGTGTCAGTGTAAATGAGATGAGTATTTGCCACCAAATCTTGTCTTGCCTGGACAGACTGGCCTGGCACTGTTTCACTGAGTGGATGAAGTCAACACTCCTGCCATTACTACTTTGCCTTCCCTCTTAGTCACTACTTTGATATTATGAAAAGCTGGAAGGAAGATTACAGGGGAAGATTTAACACTGCAGAACATGGAGAGGATATTCGTTAATGCTCTGATTCCACTAATATAGTTTCATTCACAAATCATTTTTTCTCTTGCAACCTGCAAGTAGATTACTAGTTTTGTAGGGCTAGTTTTAGAACCTGCCATACTTATTACATTTCTTAAAGTACAGACATAGAAGACATTAACTATGACATCTGAAATCATGTTCTTTCACTGCTGCAGTGCAGCTTTCATTGGAAGCAATGAATTTGCTTTATTTAAACCTATGCCACATCAATAGGTAGAGAAATACAGATTTGTTTGTTATGATTTTTTGTACAAACAAGAAAGACTTGTTAGTGATTTACCTCTGATGTTTATAGATTTCTCTTAAGCACAGACAGTATATAGTAAACCATTTTAGGTAACAAACAATAATTGCATTTTAGGACTTGCAGGTGTCAGTACTGTATTATGTTCAAAATCATGACAAATTTCTCTCATCTACCTTTTTTCTGGAGAAAGAAAAATATAAGTCATTTGTTGACTCCCAGTATACCTTTTCTTCTCCTTTTCTCTTTTGCGCCACATTTTTAGTTTAATGACACATTAAAAAATAATGTTTACATTAATTAATCAAGAATTAATACAATTTGTACCCCTCAAAGTCCTGGCAGAACTTTTATCTGGGCCAAATTTACAAACCACCAGAGCTAAAGGCTAATTAGAAGTTAGTTTTATATTTTTTGTAAAATATTTGTGTATTGCATTTGTGTTACTGTATAAAAAATACATTTAAACAGGCTATGGTAAGCACAAAAAAATTAAAAAGAAACAGCATTATTCTGCAATAAAATGGGTTGGCCTAGTTTAATTTATTATTCTCACATCACTAAAAGAACATCTTACATTCATACTTTATATGCAAGTCACAACAGTTCTGTTCATAACCACGCTGTGTCTCTTTTATATACTCAAGCTATTTGCAAAATTTTCATGATCTGCACAACAAAAACCAGACATTAATAATGCTTTAATGGCTTAGATTTCCAAACCCCAAAATAATTTAAACTGGTTTTATTATAAAACTAATGGAGATATAAACTGGAAATAAAGTATTTAATCTAGAGATTCTAAGGATCCAAATCATCTGCACATAAAATAGATCTCATCCATGACTTCTAGATCTTGAACATCATTAATTTTTCTGTTCAGGTTACTGACACATAAATAATTCTCTGTGCATAATCTGTGTTAAATATGCACAGTCTGCATTAAGCATAATACAAAGAAGAGTTTCCACCTAAATGCAAACACTGAAAACAGCTATTCAAAACATTAATTGATTTGTTTTGAATTCATATCTGACAGTAACAAGTATTGAGCAGCTTTTGCTTTGTTACTGTAGGTATTGTTAATGCACTTTCCACATCCATTTAAATGCAAATTCTCGTGCAAGTAATCATGTGAAGGAGGAAAGAAAGAGTATGTTCAGCTGAAGGCAAAGCTGGAAGGATAATAGGCAAGCATGAACAGAGTGTCAGTGGAGGGCTTTACAATAAAAAACCCTTTTGGAATGCCAATGAAAACACAACTGAACTGAAAATATCTGAATAGAATATTACACCACAGTAGAAGGTACATGTTATTTCTATAAAGTGCAATTTTAAAAATTAAATTTATATATATATATATATATATATATATATATATATATATATATATGCGCATGTATATTTCTATGTTGGATATATATACATTCAAACATACAGTACTCTATTCATGCATTCATGTCAGCATCATAAACAGATAAACACCATCAACAAATTATTGGCTAAAGGCAAATATTTGTTATTTGAATCTGGAAGTGGAGAAAAAGAATCATAAACAGACTACTGTATAACCAAATAATGCTTTAGACTGTAATTTGTGCAGAAAACAGGAAATGAACTGGCACTTAATAAGCATAATTAAACTGGAGAACAGAAATTTTAGACCTATATACTCTAGGGAAGTATGATCTTGGAAGAAATAGTAGTTTAGACATTTTTCAAGGCCACTTAAGTAGCTAAAGACCACAAACCCCTCTACTGTGCTAGAACACAGAAATAAGCTTCTTGTCCAGTAGTACCTTCTGAATTTTTCCAGCTTACCCTGCTCTGGGTTGTATAGCCTGCCTGGCATGCAATATGTTATCATGGCTAGGGACAGCACTACAGCTTTAATGCACTGTGAGCTTCCTGATGTACTACTGACTCATTTTACAGAAGGATCACGATGATAAAGCCTTGAAATATTTTTCAGCCCGTATGCTGAACGACAGTCATTAGTCTGGAGACAAGCACACCTCAGTACAGAGCAGGCACCTTCTTTCTTGGAGATGAGTTCCTGGAAGTCTCTCCCTGAGTTTGTGAATCCAAGAAAGTTAATTGAGTTTTCAGAGCATTTATCTAGATTTTGCTGCAAGGTCCTTGTGCTGAAAACTGTGAACACCATCAGGTTAAATTTCTTAGGTCTCTGAAAGTGTTTATATTTGAGTCACTGAGCAGAATGACACAACTGTGCTTGGAAAGCCATGTACAACCCCAAGTCAGCAGCTGTGGAGATAGAAGTGGCAGACTGTAGTGAAGTCCCTAGCAGGCAGTGGGAGGGATGAAAGGAATCAGGAAAGTAGGTAGTAATTTGTTAGGAGTTAGAATGAGAGGAAATCAGAGAGTTATTGCCTTGAATTGTGGAGCATGGAAAGGAAAATGAAAAATGTATTTTCTGAGAAAAGGAAGCCAGAATACGTTTAATGTGTCGGGTCTCTTTGAGTGAAGTGCATTGAGTTGTTGTTTTACAGGCAAGAGAAAAAGGAACTGTAGACAGCAGACCATGTGTGTACATACATCTCTTTCTGTCCATCAGTTCAAGTACAAGTCTGATTCAGACATTCTGTCTATCAATTAGCTCTGACATCATTCTTACATCTGTTAAAATTACTAGATTTATAGGTATTTTACAGGTTGCAAAACATTTTGCTCTTTCTTTTCTTTTCTTCTGAGGCAGCTCCAGATGAGGTTTAGACTCATTTAGGAAAAAATTATTCACTGAAAGAGTGGTCAGGGATTGACCAGGGGAGTGGTGGAATCCCATGTGGATCCGGCACTTCGGGATGTGGCTTAGCAGTGAACATGGCAGTGCTGGGTTAACAGTTTGGCTCAGTGAAATTCAGGGTCTTTTTCAACCCTAACAATTATATAATTTGTTTTCCCGATTCCTGACCAAGAACGGTGGTGGTAGTTGTAGAGGGAATCTTTTGTCTCAGGCTGGAAGCCTGAAAGGAGAGGGAGGAAAGAGACAAAACATTGGTAACCAGCTTGATTTTCATGTAAGACAGGGATGAGGGAAAATGGAGCTTCCAACCTAAAGCAAGCCTTGGAAAAGAGGTGTCAGATACGACCCCCTATAGTGACGGATGTTTTCCATTGCTAGCCACAGCAAAATCCCTTAGTGACTAGAGTTGGTTGGTGGTCTCCTGCAAAGGGTGTGCAAGAGGAACATTGTGGCCTTCCAGTGACAAATATTTGTGAATCAAATAAATAGCAGTAATATTGGTTTTTTCCACCTTCCTTCCTATTGCCATGGCTTTTTGCTGTTCTCCCTCTAGATCAGATAAGCACTAATCAAAACTATTAGAGTTAAGCAAATAATTTACAATGAATAATTTAGCAGATGAATTTGCCTCCTTTCCTGACTACTGAATATTGCTGAGCAGATCATCATCTCCATTAACATATTCAATATTCTAATTTATTCTGAAAAAGTACCCCATGAAAGCTTCTGTATACTTGGCACTCAGTATTTCCTCTGTGTTGCCTGGCTGTGACTGATCAAAAAAAATCATGTAATGTTGACATAGTTGCTTGACTGGGTAAACACTTAAGTACAATCTATCAAAAGGATATATAATCATTTATATTTAATTTGCTTACTGCTTAGAAAATAATCTTCTGTTAAAAATCTGCAAAAGAAAAAGCTTGTCTGTCTTATCAACTTTCGATAAACTGAAGAGATTTTTGGCTTTGAATGTTGTTTGTGTGTGTGTGTCTCACCAACCCCATACAGGAAATGTAGAACATTCTGCAGTCTGAAGACTCTTCTTTTCATGATATTTTCAACTGCAATGATTCCTCATTGTGTGATGCACAAGCTGTATTTGTATTGTGGTTTTGACCAATCTTTACTGGGTCTCCTAACGGAGTAAGATCTCATAGCACACACTGATGACATTATTTAAATTGATTTGTACATATTTTCTCTACAGACGTCTCTCACTGCAGAGTATAATAACTGTGGAGTGAACTGATATAAACTCTTGATAGACTGTGTAAGAGGTATTCCAGAACACAAAGAAAAATAAATTGATTAATAAATAAAAAAAACCCTGAAATTACATTAAACACCTCTGGTGCAATCAGTTGAAAAGGTCTGTAACTGGTCACAAAATCACAAAGGGTATCATTGAAAGTCATTGCAATCATATGGTTTGAAACTACCCCTAAAATATGTCCTAAAACCTACCTGAATGTGATCAGGTACATTAAATATCAATTTTTTAAAAAAGAAAAAGGCAGAACTATGTTTTCAGAATCTGGCATTTTCTATAGGTTTTTTACAAAGCTTAAAGCACTTAATGGATAAATGGAAAGTGAGGATCCAAACCCTTTCTTAGGGCACATAAATATTCTTAAACCATTTCCTACTGTGTAGATCAAAACAGAGAATCCACTGACTTACCCACAACTGTATAAGGATGGAGCTGTTGACTTACCACTGTTGATCACTGAGCAGTGTTGCAGATGAAGCAAAGTCTTCAACCTCTTTCTGAGATACAGAATTCAGCTTCCTAAAGTTGATCAACTTCCTAAAACAGGTCTGCCAACCCTGCCCGCCAAACCAAACTATTCTGAACTGATTTAAAACATACTTAAAATTACAGATAACACAGTATATTGTTTTTCCCAGTCAATATTTTTTCTGTGAAACAATACTCACTCCATGCTAGATTATGCCTAAAATGCTGATTTTGACATAATTGTGACCTAACACACAGGAAGATCTTGATATTTTCCAGATATTCCGCATGAAATATGCTGTCTCCTGTGATAAAGTTGTGCCCTGTATCCACTGGCAATCCTGAAATAAGTTCCTTTTTTTTCCAAAATAGGATCCTGGAAACACTTATGCTGCCCAGGGCCAAAAATTTCAGCCAGACAGGAAGGGTTTCTGCACTCTAGGTTTCTCACCAAAATCTGCCAAAATAGAGAGTTGAGAGCCTTTGGCTGGAGTTTCCAGGGTTATATTCAGATGGGAAATCTATAGGTTATTTTTAAATATTATGTTTCCTCTTCTGTGGGAATGCCTCAAATGAATCATTTGTGTTTCAGGGTGGGGCAATTACATCCCCTCTCCTACTCACCTCCCAAATTCAGAATTTTGTAAGTGGGAAGGTCAACTTTTGACCCTGTCATTTACAGACAGCTGACACCTGTGCTTCAATGCCTATGAATGAGCCAGTTCCTTCGAACACAAACCACTCAAACTATTGTGTGGGTTTAATCCAAGTTGTTAACTCTGATTTCTCTAACAGCCCATCACAGTGATCTCAAGACCAACCATGCTGTGCTTTCGAAGACTTCAGACTTGTGTAAGTTTGTAGAAACTTCTTAAATGTTACAGGTCAAAGGGTATATATATCACAAAGAAAGCTCATCAGAGTTATTCTCTTTCAAATAAACAAGGGTGTTTATTTGGGGAACTGGATATTCTCATACTTTGTGAAGCAATATTTTGAAGTGTTTGGGATGTCACATTCCCTTCCAACACACAGAAGTCAGCCTCATGGGCTGCACCCATCTCACACAGACTGTACAATGGTACAATTTATTCCCTTTACAGTTTACAAAAGCAAGGTCATCAATCTCCTTATCTCCTACTCCCACACAATTTTCATTACCAAAATGGCTGGGAAATGCAACACTAATTTAGACTATCTCTCTGTTACTCTGTGTCCTAGTTCATGACAAAATGCTCTGTTCCAACAATGAAACTTAATAATGAGACATTTGGCAAAGATTTTTAATGGCCTAATCAAGAATGTTGTTAAGGAACTCCAAAAAGGCACATCCCAGCATGCAGTGGACCCTGTGAACCTTTTGTTGGTTTCTGTATGGGTAGCCTGCTCCCCTTGCCTAAAATAAAATAAAATAAAATAAAATAAAATAAAATAAAATAAAATTTAAAAAATTTATGAGACCCTTTTGTTATAGATGTGGATCATTCTTAATGTCTCAGTAGAATTTGCATTCCAATTCAATTGAGTTTGTAATAAACATGGTGACAGTGTAGGTCTCTTACACGGTACCAACCATGAGAGTAGTCTACTCCAAGTCCTAACACATTGTCAGCTACACACTTAGGACATGAAATATGATTTTGCAGCTAACTTCATCCCTGCTTATTGAAAGTAAATTTGCTGTAAAAGTTTATACCTATAGATATGTTGCTGCTGTGGAAGTAAAGGAGAATGCTATCTAACCTTCAAGAAGAAAGCATGAGAGAAAATACATTCTCATCAGTTTTCAACTGAGCAAAAAAGACAATGTAAATAATAGTACTGGGTTTGTCATGGCAGCATAAGTATCCACAGGTCTTAATTAGGTTTTATTTAAATCAAATTTCTTCTGTTGAAGTATAGCAGAAGAACAATATCATAAATTATACTTGTTTTCAGGGGCAAACACATTCAATCCATTCATCAGAACTCAGCCAGTGGTGCCAAAAATATTTCACAGTCCTAACTAGGGAGATCAATACATTGCTATTCACACTGTGTTACAGTTTCACTTTAATATTCCATCTTTTTTGCTGTGTTTTGTTTTGGTTGGGGTTTTTTTGTTGTTTTTTTCTTCTTTTTTTTTTTTTTTTGCTTGGGTTTTTTTAATGTTTATCCAGGGATAGTGTTAATACACATCAAAAGGGGTTTATTCCATGCTGTATTGAACAGATGGCAGCTAGAGGACTGTGTGAGTAAAAAAGAATATAGCTGTGGAGAATGTGCTTGCTGATATTAGCTGAACTAACAGTTCTTAGGCTCCATTATGTGTCCATGTGCTTGAGAATGCTGGTTTATTCTACAGTTCAGCAAACCATTCAGGTGCAAGCTAGATGAAACAAATTTCTCTCTATCAAAGGGATTCTGATATTAAAAATGAGCTGTTCTAGTTTAAACATAACTTTACTGTCATTTTGAGTTCACCTGCACTTAAATTGAAGGTCAACACAGGAAAGTCACACATGCAGACAAATATATGCAAACAAAGATTTCAAAAAGTCTTTTTTTGCTGTTTTCAGTAAAGCTTTTTGGTTTCCTTTTGGTTTATTCTGATTTTTGTTACCACTAACTCTTCTTCCACACTCCAGGCACCTCTCTGCTAAGCAGAGGACCAGAAAAACCAGGACTGTATAAGATGCTCTCCCTTATACTACAGTACTTGCTGCAACAACTTTATAATCAAAAAACAAAGAAAGTGTTATACTCATCTTTATATACAAATGCACAATAACCTCAATACCTGACATACAAAAAGGACAGAAAAGCACATCATTAGACAGGACTATATCAGACTACACAATCTTACCTTGTATCTTGTCCTAATACTATTACAATATAAATTTTTGATCAGGAAGTTAAAAAGGGCTTAGAGAGTATAGAAATCATCCAATTTAAATCAGCCATCATAAAAAATATGCACTTTTGATATAACTCATGAAGAGTGAAAATTTATTAAAACATGTCCATTGTCTGCAGGGATATAAGATAATAGTTCAGGTATCAGGGAATTAGACATTAAGCATCCATTGTCATGTCATTGCCTTGCTTTATTTTATGTTAACACATGGCATCATTTCATTCTGCTATTTACATGGAAAAACTTCATAAGTATGTGGCTCTGAACAAGCTTCAAGCCATGATGAAGAGCTTACTTTGTGTTTTACTGATGCAAATAGGATTTCAGAGTCACAGAACCATGGAACGATTTGGGTTGGAAAGGACTATTTATGGTTCAAATCCCCCTGCCATAGGCAGGGACATCTTTCACTAGATCAGCTTGCTCAAAACCCTGTCCAATCTGGCCCTCCACTCTTGCAGTGCGGGGGCATCCACATCTTCTTCGGACAACCTGTCCCAGTGCCTCACTATCCCCACAGTAAAGAATTTCTTCTTAATATCTAATCTAAATCTACCTCCTTCAGCTTAAAGCCATTCCCCCTTCTTCTGTTGCTACATGCCCTTGTAAAAAGTCCCTCTCCAGCCTTCTTGTAGACCCCCATTTAGGTCCTGGAAGGTGCCATGAGTTCTGCCAGGAGCCTTGTCTTCTCCAGGCTGAACATCCCAACTCTCTCATCCTATTTTTGTAAGACAGGTGGTCCAGCTCCCTTATCACCCTCATGGCCTCCTCTGGATTCATTTCAGGAGGTCTGTGTCCTACCTGTACTGGCACCCCAGAGCTGGACACAGCCCTGCAGGTGGGGTCTCACTAGGGCAGAGCAGAGGGGCAGCATTCCCCCCTTCCCCTGCTGCCCATGCTGTTTTGGATGCAGCCCAGGACACGTTTGGCTTTCTGGGCTGTGACACATTGCTTTCTGCAATTGCTGGCCTTTCTGCTCATTGCTGAGACTTATTGAACTTCTCATTGACCAACACCCCCAAGTCCATCACATTTTTAATTTCATTTCCATTAACTGTCTTCCTACCAATACCTGTTACACTGCAAGCTTACAAAATTCATGCAAAGTAGAAGTTAAAAATCAGAATAACAACAGTAACAACTTTAGCTTTTGAGTGCACTGCAGGGGGAAATGGGCCACTGAATAACTAAATGAGCATGATTCCAACAGAAGCCATTTATTGTTTACACTACATGTCAGATATAGACTCTAGGTCTACTGTCCACGTGGGCACGCATCTCTGGGTTGGCTAAGCTGCTTCTTCATGAGGCCGGCACACATCCTTCAGGACATCCAATCGGTCAAGTGTCCATCCTCATGTTGTGCTGTCCCTGTATAGGGTTTACATTTTTTGCAGACATTTTCTCAGGCTCTCTTCTTATTTTTGATCCTGTTGTTTTCTCAGTAAGCTTGATGAATTCCTGAGAGCTCTAACAAAACAGGTGCTTTGATAATACTACTCACAACCAGCTTGGCTGGTGCATCAGAATGGCCTGTTACACAGATACATTGCTACAGTGCACCATTCAGCCAGAACTGTCAGAATTTACATGAGTATGGATCCCTTTAGATAGGGTTAATCTTAGGTTGGAACATTCAAAGGCTGGATTGGAACATCTGCAACTTCTGTGTGCATGTATTAAATTTTTGGCAACTTTTTCCATAGAAAATTTGCTTTAATCCAAATGCTCAATCATATCATTACACCAAATCACTTGGCTCAGACTCTTTCACCTAGAATTTGCCTCAGCTTGCATGCCATACCTACTGTGCACACACGACATACTAGAGACAAAAAGAAAAATCTTTCACTTGTGCCGTTGTATAATATGCCATAATTGAATGCAAACAATTGAAAGTCTGTTCCACACTAGCTTCCTTACTATTTCCGTAGCACCTGAACAAACTGTATGGATGCTATCATGCAGCCACTCACATTTCAGGGTAAACAATCTTACAATATCCAGAGGTGAATCTTTCACATGATGATCTACCTCTATTGTCAATATTGCACTAGTCCTCACATATCCCTATTTCTGTAATGTTTCTTAAATTCAGTCTTTCTGCAAGCTGCCTAACACGTGAGAAATTATTTTAACCAGTCATCTCTGCAGGTTCTTTCAGTTGCCTAGTGGCATGTCTGACAGACCTGGTGGCTTCATTCTTATGGAAATACTTTCCTCTTCTTTCTTTGGTGACCCTTAGAGAAAATGTTAGTAATTTCTGAAAAATCTTCACGCTTATTATCTATATTTTTCATTGAATAGTTTGTACTTTTCTAAACCATTTGTGTTCTTGACATATGCATAAAAGACTTCTAACATAGGATAATCAACAACTCTTGATTTCTAACTTCTATTTCTACAGAGTCATTTTATTTTTCCACAGATCAGCCTATATAAGGAGGGACTTGGAAGGGACATTTTTGTTAATTTTCTTCCATTTTTTGTTGCTGTTGGTGGTGGTTTTTTTGTCTTTATTTTTCATCCCACTCTCATGTTACTCTTAACTGGCTTGTACAATCTGTTTACAAGGTAGGTCCACAGCCATTTTAAGTCAGCGAGATTTTTTTTAAATGAAGGGCTGTAAAATTTATAGCATACTCAAGTAGGATGTAATATGATTTCACATACAAACTTACACAGGTATTTGAATTCAGAAAAGTAAAATTTCTCTTGCAGGTGTAGCTGGGATTAGAAAATGTAACTTTAAAACCTTGATACTGATATCCTTGCTTTTTGACAACCTGTGTATTTAGCTGGTATAGGTGAGCAAACATCAACATCTATCTTTTTTGAAGCTATGATGTGTTTCATGACACAATGAATGACCAATATCATTATTGTACTGTTTGATCACTTTTTTCGTTAGAGACTTTAAACAGGTTGTATTCAAACAATGATACAAACTATCATTGTATGAGAAACTCTGCAAACAAAACAAAAGATAAGCCCCACCAATCCCTAAGAATTACTTTAGGAAACTGTCTTCAAGGTCAAATATGTATCTTCCCTAAATTAAATTGAAAGGTTTCTTTGTATTTTCAGTTCACACAAGTCAGGGATCACTCCTTTTCAGCCCAGTCCTTCTGGATTTGCATGCCTGCACAACTAATGCAAACACATTCTATGGAAAAAGAGAGATGTGGATGGGTTTTTGTTTGTTTTCAATAGCTGCTCTGGAACAACATATTCCCATATAAGAACTGAAAGGATCTCAGAAGAATGTGAAAGTGTAAAACACGGTGTTCAGAAGGAGAGGCAAAAATAAACTGAAAAGTCCTGTGATAATGACTTAGTTACTTGTATATTTAGCCAGAAATGTACAACGCTTTCTGGTTCTATTAAAATATTCATATTTGTAGATATTTCTACAGACCTTAACTTGTTTGTAGAACCAGAATTCCTGCCTTCATTGTCAAAACCTTTTCATACATTGTCTGAGAAATTAATATTTCAGAATCTTTCAAATATAAGAATACAATAGTGCCATCAAGCTCTCTTGAGTTCTGTGTTCTGTTACTGATCATGGTCTGTTACATCTGCTATGGGAATCAAAGCTACCATAGCTCTTCCTCTTTGTATTTGTTGTCAGCTTGCTGATGGATGGACATGGACCACTCTACATAACCCTCCATTCTCTATGGGCATTCTGGTAAATCCCTCTTCCAAGGGGGAATGTATCTAATTGTTCCATTTTCATATGGCATACATGAATATTTTTGTCATTTAAGATTACTGGTACTGGTAAGTTCCACTGTTTCTCACACCTTTTTTCAGCTTTAAGCCTGATAGTTTTGTTTCTGTGGTTGTTAATTCTTACATTGTGCTAAACGTGAATCTTCACTTCATACCTATAAGCTCTGTGTCATTCAGCATTTCAGAGGCTTCTGTTGTATTTTGCATTCAGTCATTCCTCTTTCGTGATAACAAATTTTGGTTCTCAGTCCACTCAAGATGTATTCATACAGAAGTTCTCATTTCTGATTATCTCCTTTATACTTTTTATTGTATCCAGTCATGTAGCTCAATATTTTCACATTCCAGGCAGCTTGAAATGTTTATTTTTACAGCTCTACAAACTCACGTAGTTTCTTGTATTTAGCTTACCTGAAAAACAGATTATTCTGAAACATACAGCAGTGGGAAAAAATGTTGGAGAAAAAAAATTTTTTTTTGAGTCTATCTTGGAGAAATGTCTTGGAAACTAGCAATGGCTTAGCACGTCTAATATTTTCACCCAGCCTAATGTCTATAAAAATAATGAGTTGTAAATTTCTAAAAAACGACAAATTTGATCAAGAGTCTTCCCAATAGTAGGGAAAGGCCAGTCAGACTAGTCTCAGTGGACACTCAAATATATGAATTGCAACATTTTTCTCTGCCAAATTGATCTCATTATCTTCAGTTTGTTCACCCACACAGATACACAGCTGATATTCTCAAGGCTCTCCACAGCTGACACTACTGCCTGTAAAACAGCAATGTGTGTGTTTGATAGTGATTAGTCAGTATCACTTTTTATAAAGCAGACCAATATTTTTATATCTGAAAAATAATCTTATTTTAGATCTATTTATCAATAAATACCTTATGAAACTTGGCATAAAGTACTATGGTTAAAAGATGGATCATTTGTAATGATGGTATTGCATATAATTTGTATTTCTTAAATTACAAAGGTATACTTCAGAATAGGAAAGCTTAATTTTCCTCTCTAATCATATGGTTGCCACATGTACGGCATTGTGTGGTCTCATCACCTCTTCACAAACATTAACATAGGCATGCTTACTCTGTCTCTGTCATTTAAAATCATAATTTTCCATATTTTGTAAACAAAAATATTTAGGCATCTAATTATTGAATTTCAAGCCATTAAGGGTGTCAACATGCAAAAATTAAGATGATCAGTGAGCCCATGCTAAGTGATTTCCCCAGGATCAAGCTACGAGCAGAAAAGCAAGTGCCAGATTTTGCCACGCAGAGGAAGACACAGGTCATCTTCCTTTCTGGACATTGTCTTCTACTTGAGACAAAATATATCTTATGCTTTGAACCCCTTCTTGAAAAACTTCAGTCTTCAACTTATTTCTGACTCTAAATGCATCTGCCCTGATTTTCCAAAAATTGAAATTGAGTTTATCTTTGGAAGAGTCTTGCTTGTTTTGCTGCTTCATGCATCAGACAGCCAGCTGGGGGGGAAGAAAACTTTGCCTGTCAAAGGAAACAAAGATCTATCAAAGATTTAAACATGGGCTAAAGTGTAGCCAAAAACAAGCAAAGAAATGAGTGAAGCTAACTCTAAGTATGGGGGTTTTTGCCACTGACTTAATGGGATTTCAGCAGGCAATTTAAGATGTACTTATTTGGAGTCAGTGAGATGCAAATCAGTGGGATCCACATATATAAATATCTCTATATATAACATGCAGGAGAATGGTAGGCTTGTCCTCCCAAGCCCCCATTACCCATGTTGGGGCCCTCTTCTCCTGAAGGTGGCAGAACACCTGCCCTGTCATTGGGAGGCAGTGAATTAATTCATTGTTTTGCTTTGTTGGTGTGCATGGCTTTGTTTTCCCTGTTAAACTTTCTTTATCTCAACCTGTGATTTTTCTGGGTTTTATCATCCCAATTTTCTCCCCGATCCCACTGGTGATGCAGTGAGCAGGCAGCTGCCTGGGGTTGGCTGCTGGCTGGGGTGAAACCACAACACACAGGTTCAATCCTAAACAAATTTTGAAGCAAGGAGACATGTCTAAGAATTTTATGCAAATGTAATTTGTAAGGATTGCGTTTTATTGATTATTAATTAAAAGGAACCATGCGAATTTCTAATAATTTTACACAAGAGTACAAAATGTGTTCTTTCTGGAGCCTCCAGCACCATATTCAGAGAGGCATCTTTGGCTATATCTACCACTTTCAACCATAAACATTATTTAATTAAATGAATTGTATAATTGTATAGTCTAATGCATCTCCTGAAGTAGACTGCACTTATGAGATTAGATTGCTTTAGGAAGCAAGAAAGGCAAAAATCATTTTGAAGCACATAAAATTCCAGCTATTGATGGACATCTCCTCTGCATTTTTTGCTAACAAAACACTCATTATCCTACACTATGTGTTCTGCAAGAGTATGAATGTACTAAACTGCATAATCCTGCAACTGTGGAATAACAATAAGGCATCAACATAATTTCTTAATCTATTTTTCTGCAAAACAAAAATGTGTTGTTTGCCACTGTAAGACAAAAATGTTTTATTGTAAAGACGTAGTGTGGAAAAGTCCAAAATACTAGCAGCACAGTGACTATAGACTAAGAATAGGTTTATCCACTGAAATTCTTAGAGAAAGAAAACCATTGTGCATTGCATTTATTTCACTGTAATATTTGACAAGGAAAAAAGTATATCTTCAACTGACTGTTGTTTTACTGTTGGTTAAAAAAAAAATATGAACTTAACCCTGGTAATCTCTTCCAACAGTCCTTTTTTTTGTCTAAAGCAGGAGTTGTGTGCTGTTTGATGGGATGTAAAGGAGGTGCATCCACCCCCTGGTGCATAGCTGGCATTTGGGAACAAAAAAGAGATTTCATTTTGCTGTCTAGTCAGGGGCGGGGAGTGGGGAGGGGGTAGGGTGGAGCTCCTTTGTACTAGGTCAGTGCATTTCTTCTCTGAGAGTCACAGGAGTTAGGGTGTCTCTTGTTTGTGATGGTCATATTCTGCCCTTCGGGTTATCTAAAAATGTGGAGCTTGTACAGAATTTCTTAAGCCTACAGTAGATGTTTCTCCCCTTCCAGCACCTTTATTATACCTTTTGGAGACTGAATCCTTTCTGAAAAATCTTTATTATGTGATATTTTTGCTTTAAAGAGAAAGTTTGTTTGTTGGACAAAAGGGATTTCTCTTTTCTATTTGTTTATGATAGGGCAATTAGACTTCACAGGAAGGTTCTCTAATAATTACACAAAGCAAAGGGAAAACCTTAATTAAATTTTAACGATGAGTACAACTGTGCTGATTAGGATAACGTGGTCATTATATCCTACCACAAGACTTTTTGTTTATAATGTATGCCGCTAGTACTTATGAAGTTTATCTCATAGGTTTTTTATCTGAATTTGGTAATCTCTGCTGTTATTAGTGACAAACTCCACTAATACTCTCTATACCTCATCACTAATATAACCCGTGTTCCTCAAAAAGGCACAATTATATGAACGACAAAGAACATTTCTGTAAAACACGTAATAATTTTCTCATGCAAGTTTTAGGAGCTCATTGACCTGAAGTATATTGTACTTCCCATATAAATTAAGTGTCCAAAATGGATGCTGTCTAAAAGGGTTTTTTTGCTTCCTTTTTTTAAACTGACCAGATACCTTATAAGCTGTGTGGGCTGCAGGACTTGATCTCTTCTTCTGTGACAACCAGAATTGTCACAAAATTGTGATAATTTTGAACCTAGCAAAAATAATTTGAGCAGAGGGCCCTGCGTGGAAAGACATTTAGACCCTTAAAGACATGACTCAGCCTGCAGAGATGTGGTGCAACAACATATCTGGAATATTGTGATTCCCAGTAATTAGGCAGGCACCTGAGCCATCTGAGTTATCCATGAGGTGGGTAAATTGAGAGATGCTGAAAGTCCAGAGGCAGTACATAGGAAAAGCTAAATAAAGGCCTGTTTGCAGAAGACTGTAGTGCTGGTGTGTGCCTTTGGTATCTTCATGTTTCAGATGTACAGAGCCAGATTTTCTGGAACAGCAACAGCAGCCTCACAAATGAGAAACGTGATGAGTCACACTAGTGAGATACTGGGCTACCTTCCCCTGATAAAGTAATGTTCTTACATAGAAAAAAAAATATGTATAAAGTCAGCAAGAGCAAAGCAGAAATTCATTCAAAAACTGCCCCTGACAGTGCACACTGGGGAGAAAAGCAGTCTGTAGCCTAGTAGCCATGTGTCTGTGGCAGCAAAACCTCTCAGATATATAAGCAAATTAAATCCAGGACTTTGATATCTGGTATGAGGGTAACATCAGAGGGTGAAGTCTGACATTAGCTTTAAACATGCAGTTATGAAGTAACAAAATGTGGAAAATGAATGCACCATCCTATTTTGTTTCAAGGCTTTATCCTGGGTGCTATGAGCCCAAGGACTTTAGAGCTTATATCAGGCTGAGGCTTCCATATTTCTTACTCGAGCACCAAAAGCACATGCAGTTAGAACTTGAACATTCAGATATAAGAGATCAATGCACATTTCTTATGTTCACATCTCTGTGCAAAGAAATGAATCCAGGAGTACATGGTAACTTTACAGCTGGCTGTGGGTAAGAAAGTATAGAAGCATCAGTGCTGTATCAAGGGACAGGATATCTGAGGGGCAGAGTCTTAACTTACTGTCTGCACCTATCTCTTTTGCATCAATATTGAGAAAGAACACTATCTCCTTCCCCGTTTCACTTTTGGAGTTTCTATCGGCACCAGCAGGTAGCTTGGGCAATATTTCCTGTGTACCCCAGTGTAAATGATCAGTGGCAAATTTTTACCATTTTAATATTCAAGATGGGTAATGACACAAGTTATAGCACCATTCAGCATCCACCTTCCTTGTTCTGCCATGTCATTAAAATATCAGTCCTCAGCTGGCTCCACCTTCTCTGCAATTACTTTGCAATGGATCTCCTGCAGAGTGCTGCTTGCTGAGGTACATTCAAATTGTGGCCCACCTGGGGAGAAGGCTGTACGAATGCAAGTGTAAATTACAAAATGCATGAGAGATTTATTTGGCTGATGAACTTTTTTGTGCTTTAAGGTGACTGAAGGCAAATAGCTTTGCAGTGTCAATGATTTGCTGCAGCTCTCGGTTCCTCATGTAGGATGTGATCCTTCAAAGGAAAGAAGTATGAGCTAGCAGGGGTGGAAACAAATAGTTTTGGATGAACAAAGGGCTCAGTCTTTGTAATCTAGTATTTCAGATTTCAGTGACAAAAGTATGGAGGACAACTTGGGGTCTTTATTAAAGGACGTCTAAAGAAATAATGAAGTGTGAAGATGTGATCAATAGATTAGTTCCATTTTGCATTTGTTAAAATTCTCACCTAATTACTTGCTTGGATTTGCCCATGGCCTTATTTGCATACTGGTATGTCACCTTTGAATTCTGCTCTGTTAATTTTAATTGTAAACAATAGACTGGCTTTTAAATATTTCCTCCAGTTTTCCTTCTTTTCTGTCACAACTGAACCTATGTCTCCTTGATGTATTTTAAAAGGAAATGTTTTTTCCCTATTGTGTCTGGAGACTTCCAAGTCAAGTCAGAAGTTCCTAATGGCCTAGCCCTAACGCTGGCCCTAGAAGCATCACCACTACTTACAGTAAGCAGGAAAGGTGACTCACCAAGAATGGAACCTGTTTAACACACCTCTGAGCACATGCACACTCTATGTCCAAAATATTTCAAAACACTGTGACAGATAAAAATTCTCTAAAGAGTACACAGCAAATGCTATAGAATTTGTGGATTAGGATTTTTTAACATTGCCCACAGACCTTACAGAATAATACTGCACCAGTAAGGTCCTTCAGCTTAATATAAGCAAAGAACAGATCTTTCTATCCATTGGGTTACATTTACATTTATTCCCTTGTGTGTCACACAGAGCCATTAATCATTCTAGCAGCCTCTCTACCTCATAGGAGATGTAGGACAATGATAATGTTTTATGTGTGTAATTAATTCTGTAGCAGATGTGTAGTTTCCAAGACTACTGCCATTACAGTATTGACAGGATTCAGAACAAATATTCGGGCAGCAGCTTAGTAATGATTTTAATATAATATCTTGTTACCCACAAACACAGAATATTCAGACCTTAAGTTTTACATAAGTGTTAAGTCTTTCAGAGAACTAGTGGATTTTTTTTTATTCCTGATGCTGCTGTTAAACAAACAGCACACAATTAACGTATCAGCTGGGTGTGCATAATTCCTCAATTCTCCATCACACAGTGAAAGTCACCATTTGTGAAGTGAGAGAGGTAATTTATAATGAAAATAAAGGTTATCCAGGGAAAACAAATGATGCCAAACAAGCTGCATATACTTTTAAAGATTTGCTCTCAAAGTTATTCTACCTTTCATTCCTGCTAAAAAGATTTCCTTAGCTGGATTCTTGGCAAAGTGACAAATGCAATTACACATCATAGTAAAATTGAGGGAAGTAAAAAATCCTCTAATTTTTTTTTTTTTCACAAGGCAACACCTTTGCATTGCATATAGATCTTCAGTTGAGAAAGGACACGGCTACTACTCCTACATTTTTTTATGCTTTTTCCTCATCGACTTTTCATTTTTTGTTGCTGTATTATTCCTCATTCTCCACCAGGAGATAAGGGCACATGTGAGCCCCTCAATTTTGAAGGCTACACTTTCCATGGACATGACTTTTCCCACTATTTTTAAAGAAAAAAGTATATGCTTTCTAAAATGCACAGAAGTGTGAACTGGTGGCAGTTCCTCCTAATTTCAAATCACATAATATATATGTACTAATATGTCTCCTTATAGAGTGGAGGAATATATTTTGTAATTAGTTTGGACCAATTTGTTTCTACACTTTGATGAGATTAATGAATGTATTAACCAACAGCCCTCACTTTGGCAGACCTCTGTCAGACCTACGCCTCAGAAATAAATGTGGACCAATACAAAAAAAGGTTTTATCTTCATTTGCTTCACAGTGTGGTTATTAAAAATAATACATAAGTACAAATTCTATTCTCTCTACTTCACAGTTGTGGACACTGCAGAGTTGGGGGTGATATAGATTTTCATACTTTGCATTCCAGTTGTCTATGCCAGATGAATACGAGAGGTGAAGGGAATCAACAACACCTTGTGTTCAGAATAGGACTTGGGGAAGAGGACTACTCACTGGAGAAAACTCCAAGGAGCTCCTGTGGACTGTGAACACTGCCTACTAGCCACCTTTACTTGTGCCACTTTACCATTGTGCAGCTTTTTCAAACATGGAACTGAAAACACATAGACATTCTACAGGACTTGGCAGACCTTCTGGCCATATGCCACGTGGCAAAAGCTGGTGGGAGGGAATTCCAGCCCCACTGTGAGCTATCTCCACACCTGCTTTCTACAGTGCAGCCATCACTTCAGAGTGCCTGCTTCTCCGCTCCTTCACTGCCCTGAGAAGCACTGCACACAGTACCCTGTTGCCATTGGGATGTTTTCACCTCCTGATCTGTCTCTCCATCACTAACTCACATGCAGAGAGAGGGAAAGGGTGTGTGCCTTTGTGCACAGGGGTAAGACTCAACTGCACACACAGCAAAAACCCCATCAAAAAAATCCATGTGACCTGGGTGGCTGAATACTTTAGGTCTGCTTAGGAAACACAACTTTGGTAGGGTTTCTATTAATTTTAACTGTACCATCTCACTGCTCTGTGTGAGGATATTTTGACCTATTTGCTTGTAATAGTCTCTAAGCTATTTTGCAGGACTAGAAACTAGATTGTCAATGTTATTCACAGACTCTACTCATGATGAAGGTGGTCTCAGCAGAAGGAGGTGTCTTGCTGGCCTCTCCAAAAGCAGGTTATTCATCCAGGAGACACTGCGAATATATAGCAAGTTTCATCACCTGTGTTAGATATTCTTATATATTACCTGATACTTCCCTTCCTTGATCCACAGATTGAAGGAGGATTTTTCCCTTTTACATCTTCTTCTGCAGAAGTAGTAACTACAATATGATTTCCAATATGCTGAACTACTACTACTACTACTAAAGTTCGCATCACCTAAATTTATCTTTCACATAGAATTTAAATTAACAAAACCACTTTGGAGTGTATTACTTTTTGACGGTCTTTTGTTTATATAAAACAAGAGGCACCCCATATTTCAGGGTTTTTTACACATAGTCTGTAACTATAAGTCCTCTGTGTATATTGAACTGCTGTTAACAGGATAATTAACTGTATGGTTTTTTAGTATTAAAATGGTGAAAGAAAAGATAATAAACATGTAGTCAAAAATGTTTAGAATGCCTGAATTCTGTGATTAATATCTGTCAATCTGTGAGTAGCTGCTTGCCAATTTGTTCCAATTAAAATGTGAAAAAAGGTTATTCATTATAAATAGCACAATTATTACATACACTGTTCTTTCTTTCCCTCTTTTTTTTTTTTTTTTTTTTTTTTTTTTTTTTTTTTTTTTTTTTGTGGTGAGAATGAAGCCATTTTTTTCATTAAAGAAGCAATATGCAGCAAGGTTGGAGTTGCCACATTTTATCCTATGCACGTTATTTTGTTTAAAACAAACAAACAAATGAATATATGCAAACCAAAATACTAGCTCCATGTTCTGTCTGGACTCATATGAAGAAATAAAAAGTAATGCAACTGGTCAAATCAAGCACCTGTCCAATAACTAGGAGTTAGCATGAGATGCTTCAGAGTGGAATACAACATACTTTAGCACAGTGGACCTACACCATGGTGTAGGTTCTTGTTTCTGGCAACTCATGGACTAGAGACTCTCATTGGAAGTTGAATCAAGATCCTCACTTTTAATAGTCACTGAGTAACCTAATTTTGTGATTTTGTTCAAATCTCTCCTGGTATATTCCCTTATGCTCAAGGCCTTTGCAGTTCTCTGCAGAAATTAATAGGACAATGTTAGTTGTAAGTAGTATAGAGAAAGAAAAGCCATTTTTGTTTCTTTTGAAGTTATTGCCTAGGATTTCCATTAGATGCTTCCTATTCCTGGTATTACCAGAAAAGTTGGAAAGCATTTCCTTTTCACATTTTCAGTACTGTTTATTATCTTACTGCTCATCACATTTCTCCAGACTTGTCTCTTATCCCACAGAACCTTCCAAGTCAATTAAATTTCTGTGTTTAAAAATAGCTCCATGTGACTGAAAATCCCTGGCATCTCTTCCCTTGAAACCTCCTCAGACAAGGTGTTTAGGAATATATGTTTAGGAATCAAGGTTAGTGTTTTTAACTGTATTCAAGAATTTATACAGTAGTATAATGCAATTCTTTGTTTTGGTCTCAGTCCTTCATATGCTGCCATTCCTTCTGCCCAGTTGGTGCTTCATCGTGTTCATATCTGATTTGTTTTGGAAGTGTTGAGTTAATGCTGGCAGCAAGGTTGGAGCAGTAGGAAAAGACTGCATGAGTGAAGTGTACACCTTCCCAACACTTGAGAGATGCCTTAAGGGTGCCTGAGTTCCATCACCTCCTGGGAGTGCTCCCCAGTCAGCAGCCAGCAAAGTCTTACAGAACAAATCCACACAGGGGCTGTAAGTCTACAATATGTGATGAATAGAGGCAGGTGAAAGAAGCCAGGAATGAAAATAAGGCACAGAAACCAGGCACCAACCTAGATCCAGGCTGTTTCAAGATGTTTCAACTTAGTAATTTGCTCCTCTTTCCCTCCTGGATTTGCAAAAAGCAGGTTTCATTATTTAGCCTAAGCTGTTGTCTTGGGTTTTAAAATGTTACTCTATTCCATCTATTGAAACCTGGTAGAGCAGTGTTGCTTATCTCTGCCCAAATGGGTCAGTGTTGCTTATCAGATGGTGCAGTGTTGCTTATCTCTGTTCATTGTTCCACTACCCCCATGGGGATATCTTCTGTTACTGGACCATTAAAGCTCACGAATGACATGACACATTACATCGTACCATTGTAAGATACTCTACCCAGGGAGGAAGAGCCAAACCATCTTCACCTAGATAAAAGGAGCCACAAGTGTCACCAGGTATCCAGTTTTCCACTAGATTCCTGGAGGAAGGCTGGACCCATCTTTCCATTACTGGACCCTTTTTTCTATGGGACCATCTCTACTCCAACAGAACCACATCTGCCACTTCAGGAGAGCTTACTCTGGACTGCTTCCAACACCCTGACCAACAGGGTGTCAGGTTGTGTTTCTGACTCTGTCAGGGTTCTCTAGGATTTCTTGTTTGTTTGTTTGTTTGCTTGCTTATTCTTCTGTACTACAACATTTGTATTTTTAAATCCCTAGTAAAGAACTGCTATACCTATTCCCAAAATCTTTGCCTGACAGCATTTGAATTGCAAATTTATCATAATCTGGAAAAGGGGGGGGAGGGGCTTACATTCGAAGGGAGACTCCAATCTTCCCTGGCAGATACCTGTCTAGATAAACCAAGACAGCTGTTCTGCATTATCATGTCATGCAGAATGAACCCAACCAGTAGTCTTTAGGATTTTCTCTTGAGTGAAAAAAAATGAAAATAATCTAACAACCATAATCTGTTATGGTTGTTATCTTCCTTTTCCACATTCAAACTTGTAGTAGTTCCACAAGCTCCCTAGACATGTTCTTGGTTCTGATGCACTTAAAAGGAAAGAAAAGACTTTTCTTTTTGCTTCTGATAACTTGCTCTTCAAAACCTTTTCTAGCTTTCCTTTTTTTGGCTTCAGATTTGTCTTTTCAGGACTAATAATATTTTCTATTTTTTTAATATATATATTGCTTCTATAGTCTTTTTATTAAGGATATCTTTTTAACTGCTTCTCTTATAACTACAGCTTTTAATTGTGAAAAAAATTATTTGAAATATAATATAAAAAGTTATCTCGTGAGGCACTGGAACAGGTTACCCAGGGAAGCTGTTGATGTCCCATCCCTAAAAGTGTGCAAGACCAAGTTGGATGAGGCTCTGAGCAACCTGGGCTGCCCATGGCTGGAGTTTGGAACTTGACAAACCTTACCAACCCAAAACATTCTACGATACTTTGAAGAAAGAAGGATGGGGGGGGGGGGGTGTTGTAATTATATTGTTCCTTCAAGCATGGAAATGGGGACACGGCAAACTTTTTTTTCTCTAGCTTAAAACTCTATTAGTTCTACTGGTTGACGTGGTTTTAGAAGTTTTTAGTCTTGATGTTGCTTGACCTGAAAGCGTACTGTTAACTAACTACCATACACAGTCTAAAAATCAAGAGAACCCTAGAGTCAGGTGGAAAAAAAATTGAATTTAGTGAGGTCTCTCTGACAAATAGCCAAGACATTGATAGATAGATAGATAGATGATAGATGATAGATGATAGATAGATAGATAGATAGATAGATAGATAGATAGATAGATAACTACAAAGATAGACAACTACAGGAGATTTTCACTAATTTTTATTCTTCATTTTAGCACAGAAGGAAATGTTACAGATAAAGTACAATTTCTTTCAAAACAAAAGCATGCAAAAAAGAATTAGCCGTAATAATATTAATAATAATAATGTGTAATATAATATTCATTAGCCAGTTCAGACTAAGAAATATGTGACATAAGTAGATCTGTAGATCTTTTCTCCAGCAGATAACGGGACACCTTTTTTTTATGCAGTTTGCCAGCATACACTGACTACTGGGTTATAACTGATTGTGTGACATGGTTTATTTGGAATCCAACCTCACATTTTTGCCATGTACACTTGCCAGTTCTATCAATCATATTTCCAACATGAAAGACACATTGTCTAACTCCTGCCCAGCTGCACAGGTTTTCATGTTACCAATTTGAATTATTTACAGTGTATGAGCTTACCCTAAGAACCATGCAATGCAGTATATTGTTTCCCTCTTGGCAGTGTTTATAGCTGTAAGAGAGGAGCTACTGCAATTTTTGAAAATTGACATAGTATCTCTTTATGATGTCTTGTTAGCACATGCTGAACCCATCTACACTATCACCTGCTTTTAAACTAGATACCATGCGCTGCAGAGAACTGTTTGCTGTTGTAGCATGTGAAGATGTAATTCAGCCTCATGCGTCCTCTCTTCCAGGAGAGTTGGGCCAGAGAGAAACACTCAAGAAATTCCATGCTGTTAAGGAGATTTCATATTTGCTTTGTGAAAATCCCTGTCATGCAATAAACCATGCATCGAATAAACTGTGAGTAAAAATAGCTTTGTTATGCTTTCAAGCTTCTGGCATATCTCACCAAAACATGTGGAGCTAAGGCAGAATGGGTCTCCAATTTTAGGGAGATCTACTGCTGACCAAGTAGCAGTGGCAGAAGTAGTGTTGTCTCACAGACCAAATTTTTATCACTGCATTATCCACTGTTTCTCGGAGCAGATATATCTTGATTTGTGCCAAAATGTACTGCATTCAAGCCAGTGACATCCATATGAAACAGTTTAATCCACAGTTAATCTACTATACTGTGTGGTCACTGCTTTCTTGTGTTTTCAAGGGTGACATTGTGTATGAGAATAAAATATTAGTTAATGCTGCTTTAACAGCAACTCTAATTAAACCCCTATCACAATGACAATCCACAACAAAACATCTTACAGAGGGAATGGGGGAAAAGTACAGGGCTTTTTTTTTAATGGTGAAAGCTGCTATGGGATTAATATCAGTGATACTCATTGTGTTAATATAGGGAGTAGCCATTGCATCAATATTAATGTAAATGGATTTATAGAAACTGACTGTCTCTGGTTAAACTTGGACAAGGCCTAGAGGAAATACCTTTGAGTGGTGTATTTTTCTTCATCACTCATTTAGCATTTCAGCAAATACCTGACATCTTTGTGTTCAGAAAATAATTTTGCACAGCAAACAAAAAAAGCAGTGTGCAATACAGTTGCTTAAAATGAGTCATTTGGGGGTTGATCTAAAGTCCTTTGAAGTCAATGAGAGGTTCCCATTGACTTCAATACCTTCAGTTGATAACAGAGAAGAAGGTAAAGCCAACAGGTAGATAAAAGGAGATGAAAGGGAGGGAAAATTGGCACACTCACCCAGTTTCATACCACTAGCAGTAAACCCATAGGGATATTTAACTACCTAAGATGATTAAGTTTTTCTTTATTATGTCTATTAAGTGATAGGGAGAATACACACACAATATCACAGATTTTCTCAGTGCAGGATACAAAATCATGCTCAAAAACAATGTTCAAAAAGCACTGCACTTAGCGTGGCTGTCATTGACTTACAAGACAGTACAGGCTGCAGTGAAACACATATGAGACACTCAGCATCTTTCTCCAAATGGGTCTTTCCTCATAACCTCTCTTCAGCCAAGCATGGCAATGCCAAAGAGCAATAGCATACCACAAGTCAAATGCCTTTTCAAATATTATTCTCTTTTCATGGCTAGCTCTTTTCCTCTTGAAAGAGCCTTCTTCCAAATATTATCTTTAAGTACATTTTGCTTGTTTTCTGTTAATTCAGGGGTTTTGGTAGAAACTTTTTGTCTTTCATTTGCACCCTTCTGCAGCATCCATTCTTCAGCACTGTGTTTTAAGTATGTATTTTTCAGAACAAGCTGAAGTTTAAGCAAACATAAACTTATTGTTCCAGTTGTAGATGTCATTTTTAAATATCAATATGCATTTATGGAGATACATGCTGGTGAAAGGCATCTCATTAATATCAAGACAATCTTCATCAATGTAGTTTTGAGACACTTTTTTCCGAGCTAGGTGTTTATAACAGCATGCACACTTCCTGTAGCTCTTGCCTGCATTTTCCTGCTATATATACATAGTCCTGCTGGGAAGAAATATGAGCACCTCCACCTGAAGGCCAAGTCAAATACTAGGTCTTTGAGTGTCTTTGAATTTATAATTAACAATCCCACACAGCACAGTCAAATACATGCATATAGCTTTGAACATCTGATTCATTTAAATCCCTTAACTTCCATATTTGCATCAACCTTGAACTTCATATTCAGCTCCTAAAAACACTCTTATTTTACTTTCTTAAGCAATATACCTTGAATG
This sequence comes from Chamaea fasciata, assembly GCF_029207755.1. Classification (NCBI taxonomy): domain Eukaryota; kingdom Metazoa; phylum Chordata; class Aves; order Passeriformes; family Sylviidae; genus Chamaea; species Chamaea fasciata. The sequence goes on from NW_027094089.1 coordinate 43,085,936, forward strand.
CCCTTCTACTGAGCTCATAAATATTTAAACTGTTATGTCTTTTGTTAGATTGTTCTAATAGCTCTTTCAGAATTCTCAGATTTGAGTATAAGTAACAGAATACAACCAGCTAGTTATAGTATGCTATAATGTGAGTAATGTGAGGTCAGGTTTATTTTGAAAGCTCACAATCTTCACAATCTAGACTTTACTTCCATGATTTATTACATCACAGCTGCAAAAAATTGGCATTAAGTAGGACTAGGACTATTTTACAGAGTGCACTGTGAACACATGTACCTGAAATAAATGAAACGACAAACATTTTCCCCGAGCAGTGCTAAATACCAGTGAAGATTTAGAGAGCAGAAGCATTGACCTATTTAGGACTGTCTGCTGGGGGACCGGGCAGGCTTCCCATCCCTATGTCCTCAGATGGAAAGAAAGTATTCGACAGTGCCATATTGAAGTATTTAATATTTTTGAAAGGTTTATAATTTTTATCTAAACTTTATTAAGAAACTCTAAGCAAAGGGAAGGGGTTTCATTCAATCAAGACTTTATTTTTGTGGATCAAATTCCAGACAATCTGGCCTATGGTAACTAAAATTGTCTGTCAGGGTTAAGTAATGCCTAGTGGTAAATTTGGCACAAGTGTGGGAGCATCACTTCCGTTTGTACATAGCCACAGAGCCTCCTTGTTTTTAAGGAAGGTTTAATTGATTATTCAAGGGAGCCCACACAAGTAAGGAGGAACATGTATTAATGTAATTAAATATTTATGCAAATGAAACATGCTGGAAAATTTTACTCTGGTCTAAAGGTGCAAAAACAAGTGGGTCGAATTTTTTCCTTCACTCTGAGTCATATTTTAAAGGAGTTTCAACTTGTGTGATGAAACTGGTTAAATGGGTAAGACTTCCTTTCCAATTTCTTGCAGTTTGTACCTACATTCAGTTATCAAAGCTAAAATTTACAAAGCACATTTTCTGAATCCTAAACATTCTGACAGAAATTCATACTGGTAACTATTAAAAACCATATTGACTCATTAAAATGAATAAACTATTTTTCATTCATATATTTCATTATTCACAAATAAATATGTGCTTACACACACTTATTCTCTGAAAATATACATTCTCAGTAGCATGTACAGATTATATATCAAGGATGTAGTGAAATGAAGGAAGAAATAAAATCATGTTTGATCATCTTTTCTCTCTATGACACTGTCTACAAAGGCTTCAACAGATTAAAACGTTATTGTCCCAAAAGACCTCTTAAATCAACATCATGAACAGGGGAATGTGCATCTCAATAGAAGGGGTCTTTTGAGAGGCATGTTCAGTGAAATTTTTGGAGAATTTCAGCTTTTGTCAACATGCTGGTTTTGACTAGGGTAGAATTAACTTCCCTCACAGAGGCCTGTATGGGACTGTATTTTGTACTTGTGCTGAACACAGGCTTGATAATTATAGAGATTTTTTTAACTGCTGAGCTGGGCTTACACAGAGCCAAGGTTTTTGCTGATGTTTGTACTTCCATGCTGGTCGGGTAGTTGGGAGTTCTTGAGAGGCTGGGAGGAGACACAGCTGGGACTGGTGATCCCAATTGACCAAAGGGATATTCCAGACCATGTGACATCATGCTCTGTACATAAAGCTGGAGGGAAGAAATGGCATTTTTCTTCCCAAATAAGGGCTACACATGATGGGGCCCTGCTCCCTTGGAGATGGCTGAACACCTGCCTGCCCATGCGGACCAGTGCATTCATTCCTTATTTTAATTTGTTTGTGTACATGTTTTTTTTTTCCCCTATTAAACTGTCTTTATCTCAATCCATGCTTTTTCCAGCTTCTCCAGTCCTACTGGTGGGGGAATGAGTGAGCAGATGCCTGGGGCTTGGATGCTGGCTGGGGTTAGACCATGACATATTATTAGATAATAATGGCTTCTTTAGGTGGGGTTTTTTGCATACATGACTTTGGTTTTCTGAGATCAATCAAGTACATAATGTAAGCTTACCATGCTGGAGTTGTGCAGTCTGTTGTTTGCTGCTTCTTTTTATGCTGTGCATGACTTTATTTATGGCACAGAAATAATTATAGAGTTGTCACTGTATCCCAGTACCTTTCAGAAACTGTAAGAGGTAGACAGAGTAAATCTGGACTTTTCAAAACAGCAATAGCAGCTGAACAAAAATTATTATAAGGTTCACTCACATGACAGCTATTAGATAAGAAATGGTCTGAGTGCCAGAACTCCCCCTGTGATTGTTTAGCAACTGCTAAGGAATTAGAGTGATGTTTCTTAAGAGCTTTTCCAGGATATTACATTTGAAACCAAGATATTGTAATGTCAAAATGTGAGGAAAAGACTGCCCTTCAGATGGTCAGGTTCTGTGCCCCAAGTCACCACAGATTTGACATCTCAGGATAGCCAAGTATTTCCCACAGCAGAGGCCAAGTGGCAGCATGAGCTGGGAGCCCAGAGGCCATCTAGCTGCTTGAGGAGGGCTCAGCCTTGTCTTTGGATATCTCTGCTCATGGCCTAGAACCTTCTGCTTGTTTTTCTACTGGCCCACATGATGGGGAGTGGGCCCAGCCTGAAGGTGCCGTACTTCTTGAATGGGTCTTGTGTGCTTGTATGGCAGGGAAAGGATGTAGGAGGTCAGATGCATTCCTTTTGGATCAGGATGCTCAGGGCCAAGACCAGTCAGTTTTAACTCAGTTCCCTCCAGCTCTCACAGCATGCTGAATGCTGCAGCCCACTGGCCACCTTGGTGGGTCCACATCTGTCATACACCAGGGAACCAAAACAAGACACTGCATTCCAGATGTGGGCTCATAAATGAAACCCCACATGTGGAACACTTGCCCAGCAGCTCCAATCCCACTTTCTCTTTCCACACTGATGGAACTGCTTACAAATGAGGGGATGAGTTCCACTGCCTGCATACAGGTGCTGTTAAAAGATGTCCATTCCCAGACCTTCATACTGAATGGGTCTGAGACACCCATTAGCTTTTTGCATAGGTGAAGTCAGAGTTTGGGAATCCTGTGGCTTTCTGGAGTGGCAGCTGGAAAACGATGTCCTTGACATCCTTGTGAGGACAGCTGAGTCTCTCCATCAGTGCTCAGTCATGCAAAGACACTCTAGGACATACTCAAATCCTGAATATCAGGAGATACCGTAACAACTTTCTTTGTCTCTTTCAAGGCAAAGGTGATGGCCACAAAAAAAGTCATCCTGTGGCACATAGCTGGCCACCCCCTTGATTAGGCATGTGCCTTTATCTCTGCTTTTCATCAGGCACTCCACTCTAAATATCACTCACCTGCACAAACTTCAGTGCTAGTCCATTCTTTATTTGTCCTCCCTGTCATGAACACCAAAATGTCATGATTTGGAGTCCTGGTTTACAGCTATACCAAATAGCTGTATTTAGCATAGGGTATGTGGGGAAGTGGATATGTTGAGTGTTTCTTAGTGTATTTCTGAGGCATAAAACTGCCAGGAGGAAACTGAGAAGGGAAATTTGCAGGTAGAGTAATGAAGGAGGAAAAGAGATGCTGTAATTCTGCCAATTACATTGAATTTAAAAGCAGAGTAGATATCTGGGATAATAAAGTTCCTAAAACTTGTATGGAAATTGGCAGCTGGGTAGAGGAGGACAGAAATACTCCCAGTGCTGTGCAAACTGGAAGAGTGGCCATGCTCAGCCACAACAAATGCTGCCTGACAGCAGCTGCTTGCCCAGCAGTGCATGAGCTGCTCTGGAGCAGACTTACTCCCCTTGCAACGGGGTCAGAAGGGTAGGGAAGCAGAACTGACTACGTGGATGGCACTGTGCAGGATAAAGCATGTGGCTCTGTAGAAAAAATGGGTTTTATTCATTCTGCTATTCAGCAAGAACTATTTTTTATAAACAGCAGTAGCAAATCACCAGTGAGCTCAAGGAACTAACAATAATGTGTTACTTGATTATTGTGTTTGTCTAAATGCCTTCACCTCTAGCCCTTCCATCTCCTGCCAGTTTAGACTGATGTTTTTAGGGGCAGGGCTTGTATTCACAATTACTTAGAACATTTTCCTCAATAACTGTTCTTAATAATTGTGGAAGTCCCACAGCATGACTCAAAATATATATACTGTTCAGTACTATTGACTGATTTGGAGTCCAAAATAGCCCAGATGAGCAGGTGAGCTGATCTGGAGCTGTCAAAACTGGCTCAGCACCACAGATGAGTCAAAAAACAAACTCAATAAACAATGCCAAGAGAAACCAATAAGGTATTAACACATGGGCTGACAGCAAGTGTTGGACCTCACAATTAGGTACCTACACATAAAATCTATGTAATGCTTGAAACTACAACAGATTAAACCAATTTAAAGATCAGTCAAGTGGTTTAGTTTTGGTTTGTGTTTTTTTGTGGCAGAGAGGACAGAGTTCACATCAAGCTCTGGAAAAAAACTGGACACCATAGCTCTTTGGTTATGCAGACCTGTACCGAATGCCAAAGCTCATTTTCCAAGTAATCTCTAGACTGTTTTCATCTGGTCCTTCCAAAATTTAAGCATAACCTCCTCCTGAGCCCAGTGAGACTTAGGGGAAAGGACATATCTCTTTGTTGCCTGACCTGGCTTCGGAAAAATCTTCCAATGACACACACAATGGAGATATCACACCATGCCTGTTTAGCTTTCTGACAACACTGAAACAGACAGTCCTGTTTTCCTGATCAATGGTACTCGCCTCCAAGCAAGCTGCATCATGCTGTGAGCTGGTCTCTGCCATAAAAATGCACACAGGGTGTACATAGATGCATATACATATATTCATTTATATTCCCAGCACAGCAGATGAAATAATTCTGCACTATGTATATTTTTGTGCTGTTAAGGTGCACTGTTGCTTTGCAAGCAAAACAGTAGATCTTTCATTGCCAGTGACATTGCACAAAGTGCTTATAATTCAGTGTTAGCTTATCAGCCATCCAATCTCCCACTCCAGGGAATGTGTCAACCATCAAAAGGAGTGGAGGAGGTGAGCTGAATCTTAATGGCTTCTATTTCATCAGACTCACTTTCTTAAGGGCATTTAATCAATGAGGACTAGTAGTAGGCAGATTTTTAAATAAATGTGTCACTTTAGGTTAATCTGCAGTACAGTTGAATGTATTTGTTTATGCGATTCCCCTGAATATGTTGCTCTGCTGCTCAGCTGAATTGATAATCTGTAAATCAAAACATGTTACAAGTAGTTTTAAACTAGCCCTTGAGCAATGACTTCATTTGACCTACTGGTATCTAAACCATTCAGAAGTTTCAGATCCAAGGGGGTTTAATGTCAGTTTTGTGTTCAGCACAGTTTCAAGTAAGCTTTTGGTTCAGTGAATCCAAATTGGCTTTTGGTCATTGCATGCTTATACGTATATTTTTGCATAGGGTTTTTCTTTTCTAATGTGTCAGGATTTTCTATTTTTCTTTCTTTTTTTTTCTTTTCCTTTTGTGAAGCAATCTTTGGGGAAAAAGAAAATCACAACCATTTGCAATGTTTAAGCATTCCCTCATTATAACTTATCAGTCTCATATAGCAGTTAATGCAACAGTACGATAGAATAAAATAGATAACTTTTTTGAAGCATATTTACTTTTAAAGCAGTGAAAACAAAACCAAATGAAATTGATCAGATGGGTATGTAAATAAATTCATTTGTGCTCATGCAGGTGATAAGCAGCTACCCATGAGTTCTGATTTACAATGTTAACTCCCTGCTAATTAAAGCACTGAAACCGTTTATCCTTCTTGCTCACATATGAGACAAAGATTAGCAAAAATTCACGGAGGAAAAAAGGATCATGCATTAGCATACATTAATCATGTTTAGTCTATTGTAAAATAGATCTAAATTATAATTATACCAATACATATCAGTGTTCAGAGAGAGCTAAACTGGCAAACTAGAGGGAAAAAAAGCTAGCCCATCTGTACTTCAGACTTTCACTGACGCAAAACATTGGCAAGGCTGCTTTGATTTACACTGATATGAACAAGATTATAATTAAGCTTAACAGCTAGACTGTATGCTATTTGTGCTACTCAGGTGTGAGAACATATAAGGCCTCAATGTGTAGCCAAAATCCCTTTGGAGACCAATGCAAACTTCACCTATACAATGACCACAGGGCTGTACTGTAATAGTGTAGAATTATTCTCTGCTTTAACAGAAAACTTTTATCTACTGCCATTTATGGAGGCCTTTTGCAGAAAACTCTGTAGATCGAAGTGTGTGACATTGCAAAGGACATCTATGATTACGAGAGGCTGCTTGTGTTATGTAATATAAATCATTTGAGCATGGATATCCAACCAGAATATGACTTTCCAGTTCTTGTGAGGAGTAACTAGATCTGCGAGAACACATCATGTGCAGAGTGGTGAAATAAAATAAAATGCATCAATGGATCCCACAGAAAACAGGACATAGGGCTGAGGAGGTGTTACAGGTGCTCTCAGCAATGTTCTTATGATTTCAAGCGTGATTTTCACATGACCTTAACCTGCACAAATTCTTTATTTCAAAACCATGCAACACTAGCTTATACATATATCTTTATTTTTCTACTGTTTTGAATCCAAATTTCCCTTTTCTCCATTCAAATTAAATTAAACTAATTCCTGTGCATTCTACTCATAATGCACATTTAGCTTCCTGAGACTGCAATCTATTTTACTATCCTACCATGCAGGAAGGTTTGAAGACCTCAGGTGAAAAAACACCACATTGCTAGTGAAGGATCTTTAATATGGATCTAAATGCCATGTAAATCAAACCATTCTGTAAACTGTGCTTCAACCTCTTTAAACACATCTCCATGTTAGCTTTAACATCATTATGTCCCATTGTGATGAAAATGGACTTTCTGTATCCTGTGATAATGAAAATAGCCACTTTATGCAGTTTCTGTCTGCAATTATCCAGGCTTTTCTCAGACTCTAGAGGAATCTGAGCTAATTGCTTTGGGACTTTTGCTACATTTCCATAAATTCTTTGTTAATTTTTCATGAGAAACTGTTATTGCAGTTGGCCTTAAAGTTCCCATTGTATTCAATAATGTAAAGATGTCATTATGAAAACATAACTGATTCACTAGTGCCTCCATCAAAGCTGCACTCTTTTATCCACATGTATTCTCAGGTGAAACTGAATTACTCATCCAAACCCTTCCTTGGCACTGCTTTTTTTTTTTTTTTTTTCCCTTTTGGGCTTTTTTTTTTTTTGGTTGGTTTTTTTGTTTGTTTGTTTGTTTGTTTGTTTTTTGAGACACACTTCTCTTCATTTGAGTTTACTCAAATCAAATTTAAAAGTGGTTCTATGTGGTGCATGACCTTATTGTTATTATGGGACATGAACTGAGTTTGCTTTATCACAGGACAAGCTTCTCAATGCAAAAAGCAACAAATTTGCATTCGTTTTGGTGGCATCATGCCAGTTGACACTCCCTACAGCACCAGCCTCAATGAGGTCCATGCTATAACAAAAACAGCAGTGCAGGCCACTGAGATGTCACTTTAAAAGTCCCTGAATCATGTGAAACTCGCCTGGCCCCCTCAGAACCCTGAAAAACACAAACAGCAATGAAAGCACCTATGCATTTTAAGAGCTTACTGGGTGTTACTAATTTTCACCTTTTAACTCTTTCTGTTGCTAACAAAAAATACCGCCATCTTGGTAATCAGATACAACACACTGCCAGCTCTGAAGCAGCTAAGGCAATCTGCAGTGCAAGACACATTTTCACAATGAACTTTCTCTTCAATGCTGCCACAAAAGAATACGTAAACTACTGAGAAACAAAAGAAAAGTACCAGGGCAAAAAAAAAATCGCACTGAAAAATTAGGATAGGCCAGTATTTTTCTAGTTAAAGAACCCTGCTTAGAGATACAGTTTATTGAAAGCACAGGTTTTGCTGATATCAATAGAAGCTATTATAGATTAGAACTGAATAATTTAATGACCTATCTTTTTCCAAGGTCTTCTAAGGTCTGATTGCTGAAAAAGGCAAGGGATTTTGTAAGAAAACCTCAGAAATCTCTAAGGTTTGACTCAGAAACATGCTCACAAATCCCATTGCTTATCCTAAGCTTTTGTAAACCTCTTCCGTGTGGTAATGAAGCAGAAGATCATTGCATGATTGGATCTCTTATTCTCTTTTAGGTAGGTGGTCTAAAAGAAAAGAAAACCAATATGGCTTGTGATATTTATCTTAATATTAAATGGAAAAAAATCTTAAATAAGTAAAATGTTGGGGAACTTCTTGCTTTCTTACCAAAAAGATAAAGCTGGCTTCAATCCTGTCCACAGATTAAGTTTTTTCACATTTCTTACTGATTTTCCAGTACTGGGGACTACCAATTCAAGACCTGTGCCCTTCCCATACTTCCCAGGAGCTGTGGCACTTTATTCTCCAAGGAAGTGACTGTTATGAATAGGAATACTGACAGCATGTGGCACCACTCAGGATGCCTGAGTTGATGGCATGTTGCACTGGAGGGAGATTTACTCTGTTGCAGCTCTCATTGTGCATGGTCTCAAGCAAGCACATTCCCAGCCTCTCTCCGATGCCAGTTTTACTACCGCTGCTTTTCCAGGATTTGCTGCCACTGATGCTAATAATGAGACAAGTGAAAGAAGCTGCTAGGGTGAGATTTTGGCTTATAAAGGTTCTCAACTATTGGATTTTTCATTACTGTAGTAATATCAAAAATAATGAATGGTATTGGGACTCTAAGCCTTCCATGTTGTCTTGGTTTGGGAAGACAGGTGTCTGCCAGGTAAATTTACAATCAGAGACTTTTTGGGAAAGATTTGGGAAATAGGAATAGCAGTTCTTTACTAGTATGTAATACAAAGCAAACAAACATAAAAAAAAACTTTCACCAAACAACTACAGCATTAATAACAAATGAAAACAGTACCAAGAACCTTGAGGGCTTTGTTTCACAAAACCCAGGGCAGTTTGGTTTCGGTGTCTCTGCAGGATCTTCAGAGCACCAAGCTGAAACAGTGGAAAAGTTCCAGGCTGGTAGCTGGGATGGCAGGGTGTCTTGGAAGGCAGTGGCAGGATGTCCTGGCAGTGCAGGGAGTGCAGGGTCACGCTGTAGCAAGAGGAGCAGCACCGAAGAAGCCGAAGGCGAGGCAGGGCCTGGCTCAGCTCCCGCGGGTGGCAGAGAAAACTCAGGATTCAGGCCGAACCAGTGATAGTAGATTTCTCAGGACTGGATCCCTTTGGCCACAGTGAAACTCTTCCAGTCAGCAACAGCCATTCTCTCCCTCCCCAAACGCCAGAAAAAGAAAAGCCCACAGCTGCCTCAAGCTTTGTCTTTTACCAGCGTTATCTCTCCCTTCTACCTTTGTCCACCTCTTTGTTTCGGTTAAGTACTCTCACATATCCAACACTTGGTCTCCTTGGTAACTTATGGGGAAAAAATTCTTTAGAGAAAGAAGGAACAAACCTAACCCCCAACACATGTATACAATTTCAAAAGTCCTTGAGCACTTTACTACTTCACCATCTCAACTTTATCCAGAGCACTGGATATATAATTTTTTTTTCCCCAAGAGGTACATCCACCCTCTCCACACTGGTTTTCTTGCATACGAAATTGGGTTTGCTTTGAAAGAGAGAAATGGTTGAAAGGCCTGTCATCATCCAAAAGTCTTCACCTGTAGGAAAATTAATGGTCTTAACAGTTGCCTTTCTTTTCACCATCTTCCCTGCAGCATCTGCTCCATGCAGCAAATTAGACTCCATCCAGAGTGGATCAGGGAGCAAAAATGGATCCATTGGAAGGGACAGTCACCCAATTCATAAGGGATGTGCAATCATGTCTTTCCCTGTAGTTGCTGAGTGGACCAGAGGATAGAGGATATTATTTGGTGTGGCTAAACAAGGTGTTACGTGAGAAGGGCAGAATAAAGATTATAGAAAAGAGGTAGGGTATGAAGTTCTGGAAACTAGGAGATACGTCTTAGAAAGGACATCAACACCTGCTTGAATGAATATGTGTGCACATCTGTCTACTCACAGGACTGAGGCAGGAGACAAAAGAAGGCAAAGAGAAGTGGAAAAGTGCAAATGCAGGAAGACTTCCAAGATTTTTGCTTAAGAGTACAGCAATGACCAATGTTTGTTGTACATATGGCTGCAGCAATGCAGGAATATATACTTAGAACTTCTGAGGAATGTTTGGCTGTGCTTCCCTAAGCAAGTCATCCTGCTTTGTTTGCACACAATAATTGCAGCAGGCTTTACAAAGCGTAGTTTCTTTACTGGCAACAAAAATTTCATTTGGGTAAATTCAGACTAGCAGACCAGGTTTATTGTATCCTGAATATATTCACAAGTTCATAACAGGTTATGTAATTCCTTCTTTAGTAGCTGGGTTGTGTTGGGGAGTTTTTTGCATGTCAGTTTCTTTCTAGCTTTATTTTGTTGCTCTTGTAATAGATGTACTGAATAAAGTTCGTGTGTTAAAATTTGTGTGTGTAAAATTATACAGTGGAATGTAAAACCACAGATTCCTGGAAGCAGTCTGAGGGCATCTCCAAACATTCCAAAGTCTTTTTTTAGCTTGAAGGTGTTACCTCGACATCTGCAGAAGAGATAACAGGGAAACAGCCCATTAATCACGGGCTGACCACATCTTCACAGTCACTTAAAGGATCTGTTATCGATATGGGTGGAGATTAACGGAAGTCTTCCAACAGAAGATTCAGAGACTCTTCCTTCGGACTTCCATTCAATTCCTCAGGAAGCTGTTTCAAACATCCCTCACGGGGTGTAGAACATTTCAATGATTGTATTATTTGCATGATGTCATGTTCTTTGGGTGAATCTGTGTTCTTTTTGATAGTCTTCCTTTCACCTCAGGGCAAAAAAATGGTATAAAACACCTACCCTGAGAGCCTGAATTTGTGGGCAGTACTCCGGAGAAGCACCCTTTGCTGCTCCCGGATTGTCCACCCAGCATTTGATCGATGTTGTCCTGACTTATTGCAGCGTTTTTCGAAATTGATTTTTGAAATTGTTAAATAAATCTTTGGATTTTTGAATTGGCTCTGATCATTTATAATACTCTGATATTGCCTGAACCAAGACAGCAAATGAAGTGATTACATGAGCTAGTGAATGTGACTTTGATCTTTTCCCTTTTCTTTAGTTCAGTATCTGCTAAATAAGTGAGAGAAAGACAGCTGCCTGAAATTTTTGTGGGGAAAAAAAAAAAGAAAAACCACCAACAAGAGCAAACACATACATTAAATAGCCTTGATTTTTCAGAAGTCCTTGGCACCTAGTTTCAATATACCAGGGAATAAAGACTACTTAGGGAAAATATACACAAGGACAACATAAAATTTTCCCTGAATTGTTAGCTAGCTGTAAGACTGATCAGCAAAAGCAACAACAACTACAAAAAGACTTTTCATTCTTACAACAATCATTCTTTTTCTATTAGTTGAATGCATGGAAAAAATCCCTTGAAATATATATATTTAAATATCGTACCTACTTTCAGGTAGGTGTGGAACTATCACATTCCAGCTAGCTACAATGTGAAGACAACTGTTCATTGAAAACTATTGGGAAGATAAAGTTCACATGCTTTAAAAAAAAGTCCCAAAACAAAACAAAAAAACACCCTGAAAACTTCTGACTGTTAAAGTCCATTATGCATTATGTTCTTTCTTACTTCAGTGAAGGACCTCATAGAAATGCTGTTACAATAACAATGAAAAACACATTGCTTTACATGAAGCTTCATTTGCGAAATCCCTGTGGCTAGTGCATTTCTTTCCCAAACTGAAAGAAATGAAGTGTCATGTGTATCAGCTTGTTCTTCATTGCTCACATTCCTCTTTATGTTGATGAGAATTTTTCAGTACAAGCACTCAAGAACGGTACTTTACTTAAAGACACCGTGTTATGTTGGGCAGACAGCATTGTCATTATTATGCGGTAGACTGTGGATGCAGTCCTGTTAATTTTATTAAAAAGAGGCTGTCAGGATCTATAATTCACACATCATTAACTGCTTCATTAAGACTACAGCAGCTCTGTGAGCCCTAAACTTGTAGCAGTTGCATGACAATACAGGTAAATGTTCACTGGTTGAGACCCGAAAGGAACTCTAGTGACTTGTTCAGTAGATAATTAAAAGCCAGTAGTGTTTTTTAGGACCCAATTTTCCAAACTACAAGCATAAATGCATAAAACACGTTCCCTTAGAATTGATTTAAGTTAAAAGCATTACTTTGCAATGAGGTGTGCAATCTCACATCGTCAATCAAAAAAAGGGCAATAACATACCAAAATGTACAGTCATTTGAGTATTTTCATATGGTTTGGGTTTTCTTTACTAGAATATGAAGCAGCCTGTGTGCTGAAGCATTGTGAAGCAGAACTGTTACAGACACAAGCAATGTGAATTATATTTATTTAAGAATTTAGAATTAATGGAGCATTAATTATGCAGAGAAAAATTTCATTTTCCTATTATTTTTACTGAGTCCTGCCTTGGTTTGAGACAAGTTAGGACATTTCCACTCTTGCTTTTCCCCTCTTCTCTTTTAATAGACGTCTCCTTTCCTCTCTCCCTCATTATTTTGTTGAAGCTACCAGCTCAGAGATAAAAACACAGCATGGATTTTGAACTGCACTTTGGAGCCTGATAGACTTGAGTAGATTTGGAAACAAGCAAAAAGATTTGCACTTCACCTGTTATGTGGCAGCCTTCTCGGTGGGAATGCATGAGCAGTTCTCACATCACCACCGAGAGACCACTGAGAGCACCACCATCACTCTTCCCCTGTCCTCTCCATGACCTTTTTGCCTTCTTCCATCCATGGTCACCACTATTTGTAGTTTCCTGGGGTGAAGAAGTTGGAACTGGTCCGGCAACTCATGCTGTTGACTTTGGTTCAGCCACCTCTGATGCCTTGCCCCTCATAAGAGGTCTTTGACAACCAGACACTGCTCATACTCTGCAAACACACGTTTGCTGGTGGGAAAGGTTTCCTTCTGTTGCTAGCCACCACAGATTTCCAGCCTTCCACACCTTGGGAACTGCAAGCACACCATGCAGGGGGTCCCTGCGAAGATCCTGACCACCAACCCCAGTGACTGCAACCTCCTCCCACAACTCTTTCACCTGGAGTGATGCTTTAATTTTATATTTCATGTTTTCCAGATTCTGTGCTGCCTAGGGGTGTGGTTCTGAGCCTCATATTGAGTGTTAGTAAGCTCTCTTCCAGAGTAGGCAGACAAAACAAATCCTTTTCCAGATGGAGACCAGGACAACTTTCTGGCCCAAAAGTGTAAACAACAGTGGACTAAGGGAGAAAAAAGAAGGATGAGACCTGACAACCTGAAGCTGTAATTGGACAATTAAACCCCAATATGCAAATGAAACAAAACTTATAAAAGTGTAAGACCTTGTGACTGGTTGTCCACTTTTTGTGTCCATTTTTAGTCCACCTTGGGTGTAGTCCTAGCCAGGCTCTTGTCCTGCCCAAGGTATACCCTAAAGGCCTTTCAATAAATAACTGCTTTATTCTCCACCTCTGTCCAGTCTCTGTTTCAGGCCAGCCTTCCCAAGGCATCAGGAGTATCCCGACCCCTCAGGACACCCCAAGAGCTCAGGACCACAGGGTGTTGGGGCAGCCATGGTTGGAGCTGGAGGGCAGATGCTGCAGCTGCCCCTCACCATCACTGATCACCAGGCTCCAAGCCTGGGTGTCCCAACAAGCCTGTAGCAGCATTCCTGGGGCCCGGCATCCTACACTGATGCACCTAGCAAGGGCAGCCCGCATCCCTAAACCAGTGCTCTGGCTACCTACATGTGCTCCCTGACAATAAGAAAAACGAAATCTGTGTTCTTTTTAAGAAAACCAGCAGAAGTTTTTCCAAAGGCTTGGCAGCCCTGTGTGTGTCTCAGTGTGATTCTAGTTTAGGGTTATGGTCAAGAGAGATCAGGGCCAAAGCTACTTTGAGTGGATCTGCCAGACAAAACTAAAGGCTGCCTGGTAGTCACACTTTTCCCATTTTTCATCACGGATCTTTTGGAGGCTGCTAAATAAAATAAATGCCATGATACTGTATTCACTGTTATCAGTCTAGGAGGAATATGCAAGTCATAATTGACTGAGGTTACTTCAGTAGTTAATTTGAAATTTTCTAACTTGATTCCTAGAAACTTTACTAACAATATAAATACCACAGTTGTTGCCATAAATTAAATTTTGCCAGCAAACATATTGGACGTTCCTTAGAGCCAGTATGTGAACATTTATATTGACATTTTTGTAGGGAAATATTCAAATTCTTACTTTCAGATTGTTTGTTTGTTTGTTTGGTGTTTTGTTTGTTTCTCCTCTGCTTTTACTTAGAAAGATGTGCAGACAGATTTCTACTTGGTCACAGAGTATTCTTTCAAGGTTAAATCCCAGGTCTCATGGGGAATGTACTATTCTTTCTGTAAGGTGTTAATGTTTCTAATAATATTCTAATCAAGAAAAAAAAATTACCAAGAGCACAATGCTGCCAGCTATTTTTGCTGAAGGACAGTGGCTGTATAAGGGTCACCACTCATAACACACTTAGAATTTACAAGGGCCAGAAAACCTAGACTAGGCTATTTTTCCTATGTTTTCGTACACTAGTGATTACTGAGAAAAAACATGAGCTATAATTTCTAAGCCTTTGTCTTTAGTGCTGCTCAAAAGTATCAAACACAAAAGAACAAAGCTCCATGTCTTTTTCCTGTCATTATCACCAGTGAATACTTGTGCTCTCAACAGCAAAAGCATTGGTTACACTGGGAGATGGCAGATTTTGGGCAGAAGGGTAGTCACTGTCTAAACAATTAGAGCACAATACTTTTTCACTGTGACCTTGTACTGACCTTTACCATGAAGTATAAACTTCTTTGTTAGAAGTAAAACACGAATTCCTCCTGCCTTTCCAGGACAGATGGCCTAAGACATGGTAGTAAACGCAATACACCCACGACCATTCTCTAGCCAACCTATAGAGAACAGTACACTTTCTTTCCTCTAAATTATGCTATCATTCAAAACAAGGCAATCAAACCCAAACCTATAACTTGGGTATAGGTCCATCTCTGGCCCAGCAGATGGTGTGGGCCAAATCTCAGATGAAGGAGCCCTGGCATTGTCTCAGTATGGATAGGTAAGCCTAGAGCCCAGCAGGGCTCCCAAATTTCCTAATTTAGCAGTACATAAATAGCAGGAGGTTTATTGTGATGCTTCTGAAACTTTCTGGGGAGTAAATCTACTTCTTCTGTGTTATTTTGTTTGAAAAACCTGCAGGAAATACAAGGAAGATCAGTAGTCACCACAGCTGCATCTGAGTAATTCAAATCATATTTCACATTTTTTCCAGCTCAACTAGCATATTCCTTTCACAGCCTTATGTTTTCCCTGCAACTTGTATTCAGTTATCAAGTTGAAAAAAAGAGATAAGAAAAATCCAATCAGTTCAGATATTCCTAGCTGACCTGATTGTGTGGAGAGCTGTTTGTGTCCAGATCAAGATGACATAAGGATTGTATCTATGGTAAATCAATGAGCGATGAATGCTACAGAAAGTAAGCAAAGCTTAATAAATTGGTCCCGCAAGATACCATTGGGCAATTCAACAGTAAAATATTTTTCCTAAGAGATCATCCAACTTCAGAAGAGCTCAAAAACCCAGCAATCTGCAATTCTGGGCTGCAAACAAAACACTATGGAACTCAGCATGCATAAATCTTTGTGACAAATGATTGTAATTTTAAGAAAAACCCAAACAAACAAACTGGAAAAGAACAGAAATGTTTTTCCAATAGATGGAGAGCA
This sequence comes from Chamaea fasciata, assembly GCF_029207755.1. NCBI lineage: Eukaryota > Metazoa > Chordata > Aves > Passeriformes > Sylviidae > Chamaea > Chamaea fasciata. Next base: position 43,101,845 of record NW_027094089.1, read on the forward strand.
AGAGAAAGGGAAACTGCCCTATCCATCCCAAGCAATTACAGAAACCTGCAAAGATAACAAAAAGGTTCAATGGAATCAGAAAGTTTATGTCCCACATTGTCATGAATGCTTCTTCTGGTAAGAGAGAATTATCATCATTGTCGTCATCGTCATCATCATCATCATCATTTAGAGTAGTGAAGCAACCATGGTGTTTGCATGTGCTTAAGTCCTGCAAAACTAAAAAGCCTTCAGGAATATGAGGATATCATCATGACATTTTTAATATAGAGATATACATACACTAAAAAATACTTGTATATACATATATATTTCTATCTATATTTAAAGTAGACATACATGCCGGCTGGATCTCAGCATGAAATAGCCTTCAGAGCTTACACCTTACACCTTAACAATGCTTCAAGGATCAGCTATATATGATGGCTTATACGACCAGTATTTTGGCTTGACAGAATTTTTGTAAGACCCCCTCTAAGAAAGTCCTTAACACTCTGCCTTTCTAAAGAGTGATGTAAAACTCCCTTGCTGGAACCTCATGCTTTAACTTCTCAGTCTTTCTACAACACCCATGATGTAAAGGCGCTTTTCTATTTTGGAGGCTTTTTCCTTTAAGACTTTCACCTCTGATCAGATTTTCTCAAAACTGAAATCCTCCATATCTAGCAATTCTCATTCTCCTTCAGACTCACTCTATTCAGACCACAGCTTGAAGTGTAAATGGCCAAAAGACAGACAGGGCATGGAGCTGACTTCTCCCCACTGCTCAGTGGAGAGGGATTGTTAGTTAATGTGTTCCATGCTGTTTCATATCCCAGCATGATGTGTTGATGTGTTCACAAGATCATGACATTGTTGACATTGTTCACTTTAATCCATGATAAACCCCTACAGAGCCACTACCTAACCACTACCCATACATGTTTATTTTCCTCACCTATGCACCATGTTTCACAAATCTCTTGCACTGTACTCTTCCAGTTTGTGAAGATTATTCAGCAGTCCAGTCCTATCCCATTCCACTTTGGGAGGAAATATGTATTTTTTAAGCATACATATTCTATTTCAATATGTAAGCTGTTGATTAATACATTGAAGAGTGGTCTCAGAGCAGCTGAATGGAAGTCTTCTCAGACCACACACTAGATTGCCCAAGAAGTGTTGATAGTTATTTTCCAAACATAGTCTACCAGTCACATTTGTTCCTGCTTCACAACAGCTTAACAGCACCACAATTCTCACACTTGTTTTTGGGAGTCTTGTGTAATACACACCCAAACTATGTATTGACAGAGTTTATCTCTTAACTACAGTCAAGATAGGTAACATCTGGTGTTATTCTCCCAATGCCCTACCAGAGAAGATGTGGTTATTTTATAATTATTTGTTCTTTTTCTGTTGACAGCTACACTACTCCTTGTGATGCCTAAGAATTTTCACCTGAGTATACATTTTTCACATATTTGTACCATTGTAGACTTTTAATATATAGTTGTATGGTTTCTGGCACTTTCGCTGCCCTTTCTCACAATAAGCTAACCCTTGCTAACACATTCTTGAAATTCTGTTTAGTCTTAGTCTTAAGAAGAGAATTACTGACAAGGACATCTTGTTTTCTGACAGAACTTAAGAGACATAATAAGAAATGGGGTTAAGAAGCCCCATGGCCAACTCCAAGGGTGGTTTATTGGGGCAACTGAGCTTCTATTGGATGTACCTGCTATATATGCTAATTATTAACCTTACAAAAATTGCAGAAATACTTTTTCATGTGTGTGCAGAGCCACATTTGTGCCCTTGAAAGCTTTCAATTGAGAGGTGGGTTTTTTTTAATATTATCACTCTTAATATCATTTGTAAAGTTTTTATTCCATTCCAAGTAATTACAAAAAGTGTGTTTTACTATTTGTTGTAGCATTATTCTGTGGCATTAAATATGACCTCACCTCCTAGCCTCAGCTAACAAACTGCACTAACCTGAAATCCCATTTTCTTCACCACGCAAAGGTGGTGGAATTAATTTGGCACCATGACATACAAAAAAGCACACACACACACACACACACACACACACACAAAAAAAACCCAAAAAAAAACCCCAAAAAAACCCCCAAACAAAAAACCCCCAAAACCACAACTAGTACAGTTTCCTGTTTTACTTTGGCAAAGAATCCCCCTTTTCACACTTGCACAGGAACCAAATAAAAATTCAGAGATTTTTTAAGCTCCTCATGGCAAGTCGGAGGTTTCAAGCCAAAATTTCTGTCATAAGCAGTTTACTCATCTCTACTCTCACAGCATGTTTGGCACATAATTTCAGAACCATCATAACTTTCAAGCACAAGGTTTGGAAAGAAAACGAAAATCAGGAACTGGTGATAAAAGAAAGAGATAAAAGCCTATCAGAAACTAAATAGGAGTCTCCTGGCATAAACACTTTCTCCCTTAAGGTCCTTAGCCTTCTCACATTTCTTCTGATGTCAGGCTGGAAATTCTCACAGGTCCTCAGCAAGAAGTTAAAACACCTGATAAGTTTCAAGGTGGAACTAAACTGTGGCTTCAATTTCATTACCACTTTAAATATTGTCATGATACTTCAGCAGATGCTGAAGCAAGTTAAACTATTATCAAAGCAGGTATCAAAATCTTTCATCAAAGCCCCAGAACAACTCTACACATCATAAAATTCAATTGCTTACAGGCTCTTTTTAGCTGTATGGAAACTTGAATACCAAAGTTGTTTTGTTTTCATATTTATCACGCATTTCACTTTCATCATATCTTATGTGTTGTAGTGGTTTGAAAGCAAAACAAATGAGAGGCTCCAAGTCAGAGATACAATTTAACACGAAGAAAGGAAAGAAAGTAAAATAAAGTAGATGCAATAATACAAAAGACTAATGACAGAGTCAGAATACAACCTGAGCAGAGTGATGGAAGGAGTCCAGATGAGGTGGCCTTCCTGAAACAGTGATCCTGTAGAAAGGTCTGGTAGCTCTGTTCCGCTGGGAATCCAGTGGGCAAGGGCCCCCCGTACTGTCCCAAACCCCAGATTATATCCAGGTGAGAATGCTTGGTTCCTCCCCCTGGGCGGAGCATCTCACAATGGGATGATGGGTCATGCAGGGGGTCCTTGATGGCCCATTAAACAGAGAGAGCTCCTGGAGGGAGTTATCTGTGAGTCATGGGCAAGGCATCTGATGGGCCATTAACAGAAGATAATGGCCCAGAGGGAGGGGGTCATGGAAAACACTGCCCCACCTGGATTCAACAGTTCATGAAGATGGTGATAGAATACTTTTTGCACATCCTATACTACAACCCAGGACATGTGTTTATCAGGTGCTTCATATTTATATTAGGTACATACCTTTAATCTTGGTAAAACACTGCTTGAATCTAGATATAGGATAGCTGAAAAAAAGACAGAAGATTTGCATGAACTGCACTATAAATAAAAGGTGCTTTTAAAAATGTCTGTTCAACATCACTGTGCTAATAGGAGCCTGAATAAGTCATCAACATATCTCCAGTTATTTCTCAAGAAAAGAGCTTTCTCATTCTAACAGTATATTCACCATTAATAGCTCCAAAAAAACTGCTGTAATCACACAGACATACAAAGATGGAATTCCTCAGAGGGCTTCTGAAGGTTGGAATCAATGTCAATTGCAGTAATGCTGTTTATATATCCCCACTGTCAGGTATCATGCACTACTGGGTTTTATTGGGATCTGGCCCAGAGTTATGACATATTTCTGGGGACCTACAGTGTATACCAAATTTGTGTGCAAGGCCAGGATATATGTGATACACAGAACACACACACCAATCAAGGCATTTCTCACATGGCACAGTGAAAACACAAACCCTAACACACACACCAGCCTGATCAGGGCAGTGAACTCCTCGGACAGGCAAATCGCCTTTATCTATCAAGTATTTGTTATTGTTTTACAGCTTAACATTAACAGAACCAAGCAAAACTTCATTTACAGATAAGCATGTTTTACAGAAATTAAATGGCAGTGGCTTTGGAAGTGCTTTTTCCATCATGGAAGTAATGTAAAGCCAACTAATGCAAGATGATAATATTAATGGGAGTTGGTAGTGTCTGAGTAGAGAGTTGTATGGATTTGTCAAGTGAAGCATGTATCTTAAATGTATTAGAAAATGATCATCTCACACTGATTAAGGATGCAACATTTCTCTCCACCGAAATGCGCTTTATGTCTCGGAGGCTGCAATGTGTCTTGCAAATGGCTTCAGTATTTCACAGACAAATTATGTATTTCTCACTTCCATGTGTTCTGTCACTAAGTGAACGGAGATGCTAGAAAACTCAGCTCAAAAAGATGTTCACTGAATTTCTGTCCAAAACAGTCGTTTCATTACAATCCAATCTTTTTTCAACTGCTGTAATCCTTTATGAGATGTTTCTCTTCTATTCCCCTAGCAGGCTATGACACAGACAGACATGAGAAAATTTCCACCCTGTGAACACTTGCTCAAGAGAGACACGTAATCCCTGGTAGTAGTGCTTATTCCTCAGTCAGGTGTCAAACACAGTAAAAGCACAAACACACAAGCCAGTTTTGTTTAGAGGAGTGAAAAAACCAGCCAAGTGGCAAATTTGGACATCTGTGCTAGACTGTGGCCGTCCTGTTTTTTCAGTCTAATCTGTCAATATAACCATTTCCCCATTCTCTTAAACAAACACAAACTTCCTTGTTTAAACACTGCAACAGTTCTACCAGAGCACAGGTTTTAATCATTCCCTGCTAAGTACACTAGCAAGAGACTCAGAAATGAAGCAAAACATCTTAAACGTAAGCTGCTGATTTTGCTGTGTGCAAAAGAGCAGGGCATCTGACCCTCAGATTTCAGATGAACTGTAAATAGTGGGCTTCTAAGAAAAAAAATGTGACTCAAAAGGAAATGAGCTTTTTTTTGGCCCCTCTATTAAAAGAAGACAAATAAATTCAATTCTACTCTGAAAAAATAATTTGAATAATTAATCTGGGGGGAGGATTACTTTCCTATAGGGTAGCCTTTCCTATATTTTCCCTCTATTACTGAGATTATATTAATGTAACACTACTAAAACCTATTCCATTCCATGAGCATTATAATGACAAAATGTGATAAATGCAGCACATTATTCTATAGATGGCTGCTGATTATAATATCTCAGAAGATATGACTCTTACAGAAAGACTGTTAGATATATGGAAGAAAATAAATACAATTAAAATCCATAATCTATTTTTTCCCAAATATTGACTCATCTTTTTATTCTCTTCAGTCTTTTCCCTTCCTTTTCTCTTTTATTAGCTATGATTCATTTCATTCACGTCTGTATTATTTATCTTAGAATTTTATTGTTCTGCATGTTGTTTTCTTGCCTCTCTTTAATAACTATTTGTTCTTTTTCTCTCTGAAAGGAACGTTTGTTTTCCATTCATTCTTTAATGCTTTTATGCCTATCACCCTTTACCGACTCAGGCACTTCCTCCCCTTTTCCAGTGATCTTTCTTATTTTCTTTTGTCAGATACTTTTCATTGCATTCTACTCCTTTTTTCTTGGGCTTGTTTTTTCCTACCACATTAATTTTTCTTTATCCTTTATCCCCAAAGTCTCTTTTTTCTTGCCATTGAATTCCTTCCTTTAACTCTTTCTCATCAGGAGATTTCCATACATCCTAATCTTACATCTTTTCCTACCCAACATATGGCGTCTCCCACCCTCTCATTCCTGATGGGGTCCTTCTTCCTGTAGTGCTTCAGAGGATATGTTTACACTGACAGAAATGCTATTATCCCATCTTGTTCTTTCACCTCTTGCTTTATTTACACTACAGTACAGGCTGAGTCTTACCACATGCTTGGCAGTCAGTCTACCCAGGGTCTGGATCTTGTGATTTCCTCACCAATGATCTTGAATATTTTCTACTCGTGATTCACCTCTGTGTAATGTGGGTGCATGTGCTTTGTTGGGAGCCTCCTTCCTCCTTAGGAACAGGGTCTTGGACAAGTCAAGGAAAAAGCCTTCCATCATGAAGTTTCCTTGGTAGTTCATATAATCTTCCAAGAGCTCCTCTTTTACAGCACTCTTGTCAAATGTGTTTCTCCTTAGAAACCATTGTTAAAGAAAAGAACAAGGAAGGAATTTTTAAAATACTTTATTCTTGGACAATAAAGGAACCACATCACAAACAAGGATACCTGTGTTTGTCTCTCACACAGAGTTTATCCCTCCCACAGTGACTCTGCAGGCTCAATATCCAATTCAGGCAGCTGTACTCCTTTCTTCTTCTTTGTTACTCTCCTGTTTTCCAAGATCATCTCATCAGTGAAGTAGGGACAAAGAGCAGGTAAGTCTGGAGAAGATATTTATCTCCTGCTAGACTTTTGCTCACCTGTCAGGTTACTCACCACTTTGTTACCCTGGTCAAAATGTTCATACCCAATTCTCAGATAAAAGACTGAGACAACTGGCTTCCATTAGGTAGTCTAACTGCTCTTGGCAAAGACAGCAAACAAAACATCTTCTTCTACTTCTTACATTCAGGCTAAAAATAATTAGGCATCTGGTTTTATAGCACAAGCTGGATAAAACAATCCAGAAGGAAAGTGTCATGGACAGTGAATCTGAAACACAGCCTGAAATGAGATACAGACAAAACATCCTGTTTTCTTGCACAGTGATGTATATACATTACTTCTTGAGTGATGTACAGGCACTGGAGATAGCATGTCACATGTCTGAAAAATATTTCTCCTACCCAAAAGATGATCTCCTCAGACTAATACTGCAGTTTGAACATAATAGTAACTCTTCAGTGTTCCAGTGAAACAGCTGCTCTTTTTGGTCATCGCTGAATAGTGCCAACTTCCAAACTACCTTTCAGAAAATAGTAGCAGCTGAGAATCATAGGCAGCTCAGATACGGAAAGAAATGGAAGGTGGGAATCAAAGTCCCAGCAGGTGTAAATTCTCAAAACCCCCCTGGATACAAAAGACTGAAAATTCACCTAGAAAGTATTTCCATACAGAGTATTAGTCATAGTCACGAGGCAAAATTGAAAAACCAGCCCTGAACTGACTAACTGAGAATGAAGAAAAGAACAAAACAAAAGACGAAAAACCTGACTAGGGCCTGTCACCCAGGTTCTGATTGTCTCCAGAGGTGAGTTCCTCTCACACCAATCTCATCAAAACCAAACAGCAGTTTGCTATAGTGGTTCTGAAAGAGCCAAATGCAGAACAGCTGGTTGTCCATACTCCCCATCTGAAAGAATAGATTTAAAGCTTTGCAAAGATTTCCGGCAGTACTTACACAGAAACCCTTCTGTTGCTGAAGAGTGTGAGCATACTTAGAAAATCATTAAACTTAGAATTTATTTTAAGACAGATTTTAGGCATTTCTAAAATTGCACTGTAATCCTCTGTGCTTGCAAAGACATTTCCATCTTTGGACCCTCTTTAGATGCTACTATCTCAATACTGTGAAAAATTTCATGTTCTACAATTTTAAGTCCTGTTTTAGATGATTTCTTCTGTCTGCTGTGTTGAGGTCATCCATCAAAACCACACATCATTGCTCTGCGGAGTCTCCCACTAAGTGCTGGGAAGTCCTGCTGAAGGCTTTTATGTTTATGCAATATCATTATGCCTTCCATTAGTTCTGATAAGACTAATAAATCCATTGAAGGATCACAAACTAGAGACACGAGATTCAGATATCCTTCCATATATTCCCTGCAATCCTGCCCTACAAGGGGGTCAACCAAACAATTTTGTAATCCATCAAACACTTGAACATTCTGCAGTTATTTGTCACCTGGGGAAATGTACGGCTTGGGGGAAAGGGCATAGTTCCAACATGAATGCAAATATTAGTGAAGGCTGAGGTTATGAAGTTAAAGGATTTTCTCACAAAGAGAATTTGTCCTGAAGATTTAAATATCAGAAGTATATGTGGGAAAATACCATCTCAGTGAAAAAAAATGAGCTTTTCATAGAACTAGATACAAACAGCATGAAGTAAGGAATCCAGAGGAAGACAGTATAGTCCTGCAAGATTCCAAAATTGAAATACAAACATCAGAAGCATCAGTACAGAACAAGTGATTAAAAAGGAGAAATCTGAGAATAAAGAAGTGTCCTGTCAGACATAGTATGAGTCTGACTATGCATAGTTCAAACTGTTGCGATAGCAAAAGTAAAATTTGTCCTGATCTGGCCCAGGACTACCTTGCTCTGCTGCTGAAGCCTGCCCCTAGCTCATGCTCACCTCTGTTGCCCACCAGGAACAAAAAGGCCCCTCCAGACAAATCTTAACCTTGGCTTTTTCTTTGGATTACTGCACCCCAGGAGCAGGAATTCATATTTCCCTTTGTTGAACCATGCACATCTCTTTACAACCCAATCTCATCTCTCCATAGAGTGGTTATTCCTTTCTGAGTATGTGCAACCCTTCCTGACATGTCATGCACCAACATGGAGAAGCAAGTGCACTCAGTGCTATCATCTGGGCCAATAATTAGGATGTTGAGCACTGCTCCCAGCATTCCCTCTGAGGAGCTCTGTTTATAAGGGGCAGACAATATGAGACATTGAATACCACAAACCAGTCAGACATTTTCCATACTCCTCGTGGCCATTAACATAATGGGTTGCTGGTCAGGACACAATGGCACAATTGCATCAAGCATCCTGCTAAAATCAAGGTAAGAGAAATCCTCACCACCAAGCAAATTGTGCCACCACACATGGTGACAAGAGAGGTCAGGCACCATCTATCATTGGTAAATCTGTATCAGTTTTCCCAGTCACGTTTTTGCCCTCCATGCACCTGGACAAAATAGCCTGCAAGAGGACCTACCCCATAATTTTCTCAGGGAGAGCAGCAAAGCCTGTAACATCCTCGATCTGCACCTGCTTTGATCTAATCGTGATGTCCTGTAAGTGTTTTTAGTTTAACACCACATGTAGTGGAAGGACACAAAGGAAGGGCTATACACAAAGTCTGTGTATAGCACTTGGAAGGTCATGCAAAGTCGCATAGCAAAAGTAGATGCTCCTGTAACACCTGGGAAATTCTTTAGATGTTCATTTGGGTCTTACAGCATTCTATAGGTGAGCTTGAGGAACAACTGGAGAGCTGTAGAAGGAAAAGAAAAAAAAAATCTTGTCTGAACTGTCTTCAGCCCGTGTGTCAGGACAAATACCAGTGATTGTGCCTTTCCCCTTTTCCCAGCAACTCCATTGTGTTTCCCACTGCAAAGCCCTGCATGCCTATAAAGTCAGCACCTTCACTAGCCTGCCCTCCATGAGAACATACTCATATATCTTGGGGGATTCAGCTGCCTAGGAGGTTTTATGTATATAGGCCAGGGGGTATTGACTTACCTCTTAAGATATCTCTGTTCAGGAGCTGAATCTTTTGTCTGAGCACTTTAAAGATACAGGGGGAGGGCATTTGTTTGATAAATTCAACAGGACAGATACTTGAGTGCATTTTCTATAAGACAAGACAAAAGAGGTCTTACAAACTAACAAAGCCATAATTTGAATATAAGCTAAAAGAAGAAAGAGATTTGGTAGAGTAATTTAATAGTAAAGGAATTAAATTGTGACTAATATGTTTCTACTGTGGTATATTCCTGCCTTTTCTTTTAGGCAAGGTTATTTCACCTTTTACACTGTACACTTTGCTCATAAAGTCACAGCAAGGCTACATTCTTTTCCAGAGAAATGTAAATATTAGCTATTCAATAGTGAGACGGATTCAAGGCCTATGTTGGCGCAATTGATACAGTTTATGAATACCTAGTTTATTAGTGTCATATATAATTAATTAAATCCAGGTGACTCCTTTAAAAAGCAATTTGCTAAGCTGTCCAACAAAACAGAAAAAAATAAACAACAACCAACAACAACAACAAACTTTGCTAAGAGGCATAATTTTAAAAATATATTAGTTACTAGATTAAAATATGAGAAATACTTTTCTTCTGAACCTGCAGCTCAATTGCAGCATTGTCTTCACAAAAATTCACAACTATGTAAGGTGGAAAGACAAACAAAAACCCCGTTATTTTAAATAATAAAGATTTTTAAAATGTAACATACTACAGGAGATATTTCCTATCTAATAGAAGTGGTAAACGAATGCATTATTTAGTTCAGAATGATTTAAATATTGCTTAATAATTAATGTGCCACTGTGCTAACGTGGCATTATAGACACAAGGTAATTCAAAGGCAATTAGTAGTATTAGATGAAATTTTTGCTTTGGGGACTTTTATGATTTAGAAACCATTTTTTACCATCAGTTGAAACTTGTTATCTTGCAGTTAAGCTTAAGCGGAGCCGCATGAACATGATGAGCCCTTGCAGCTCAGAAAAGCAATGCCAGAACACCTCCCTGAATTCAAGCTGTCCGATGGGTGTGCAAACATTTTTAACCCTGCCACCCCCTCAGCATTGTAGCTAAGATATAAGGGAAGAATGCAGCTTCCTAGCATTGTCTTGCACTTCAGTACTACGGAGAGGCAAAGGTTAAGAATGAGGAAAATTAGGCAGCCCTGTGTGGCCCAGAGAAAGGCTATTCTGTGGGGACCAACTCCCTTGACATAGATGGGAGAAAGCTCCGTGAATGAGATCATTTTGACTTCCTTTGCTTACATGCTAATACGGGCTTTCTTCCTTTTACCGAAGCAGGTCAGCCGTGCGGAAGTCCAGCGCAGCGCTGAGGCCGCTCCCGAAGGCCCGGCGCCCACACGGCCACCCGCCGCTGGGGCTGCGGCCCGGGCCCGGCCCAGCCTGCGGGCGCCGGGAGGCGGCCCGGGAACGCAGCGCTCTGCTCACGGCACCGTGCCTGCAGCCAGGCAGCCTGCACGGGGTCTAGGGGGAGACGGCTGGATTTCAGGCCACCTTTCAGGAGTTTATCAAAGTCACATTTGTCTACGCCAGTCCTCTTCCACAGCACTCACTTTGGACAAGGAGGCAGCACCCGAACATTTAGGAGTGCTGAGGATCATGTACTAGTCACAGTGACCATTTACCAGACAGACACTCTTTCTTCTGCTGTTCCTTTGGTGACTTTTTTTAATCCTTGCATTACTTTCCCGTCAAACTCTTTTATTGTTTGCTCACTGAATTATGTTCACTCCAGAGAAGTGAATCCAGTTCCTTCTGTTCCCACAGTAATCATCAATTCAAGCTGAAGTGAAAGGGTCAAATTTAAAGGCAAGAAAAAGGTGGTGTAAATTTCTCATTAGCAAATCAATGCAAGTCTGTGAAATTTGGTGTCATTGGACCGCAGTCAGCCCTACTTTAAGAGAAAAAAATTCCATTAATTTCTATGGGAAGAGAAAAATTTTTAACACTCCATTTTATCCACTGGGCCAAGTTGCCTCTATACCTTTGACAGTGTTGTGAATTTGAATTTATCGGGGAGGTCAGCATCTCTGGCACAGTGAATATAAATCTGTATGATTTACCTGCTGAGAGTGGAGTGAAGCTGGAGTAGCAAAAAGAAAGAGTCTGTATAAGAAAATAAACTTTAACATAACATTTTCATCATCCCTTTGAACCTCGCTGGTGGTGGCAGTACCTTCTCAAAATGTGCACTGCATTACCCTATCCAAACACTCAAGGAAATGATGAGCAGCTGCCTGGGAGATAGGACATAAAGTACCCAAAAGGAGGCTGCTGTGCATACAAAGAAAATGCCATTCCTGCTGTCCCGAAGCCTGCCCTTGACTGGCACTGCCCCCCCTAGACTGAGCGATGCTTCTGGGGGGAGAAAAGCAGGAGGACTTCTCTTGAGTACTGGCTAACCATGCGCTGAAAAGCACTATGTTATCTTACACATATTAAAGTCCTCTAGAAGAATTAGAAACACTGATGATTGAGGAGAACCCAACACAGCCCCCAAAACCTAAAAAATGTCCTCCAACCAAATAAAGACTCACCTCACAGCTGTCCACAAGTATGTGCTGTCTGTTCCCGTCCCACTGTGCCTGGCATGCCAGGGAGGGTGCAGGCAGAGTGCCACCCTTGCTGCAGTGATGAGAGTGGTGGCATCCACTGCTCCTGTAGCATGAAGGGAAACCTGCCACAGACCTCAGCCAGGGCTGGGATATACTCTGGGCTAATGGTCAACACCAGCTCACAACTTCTACATCCACATTCTTTCTCTGTTTAATTCAAGAATGACTGGCTTATTTCAAAAACAGCCTTTAAAACTTCTGCATGTAGGGGGAACTTAGTGAATTATTTCACATATGCCTTTGAAAATATAACATGTATTTAAATGTCTGAAAATCAGTTGTAGTTTTACATATTTATGTGCTTGTATAAGTACTTAAATGTCTATACATATGACTTTTTATAAGTAGATTTACATATAATATGTATACTTACATACAATACTCAAAATAAGAAAAACAGGGAAAGAAAAACACTCGACTATGAAATTTGGTCTAATTACAAGGTTTTTAATTAGCCTTTTGTCATTCAAAGTTCACATCAGAGTCCATTTTCTCCTTTTTTTCAAAAGATCTCACCAATACACTGTCATATCACAAACCTTATATTATAAACTTGTAAGAGACTTAAGTTCTTGGGTTCGATGGATGCATCATTCAGACTGGGTCACATTCAGCAGTAATATTGTCAAGGTCAGCCTTGGCTGCTCTTTTTTTAATATTTGTTTTTCACATTGTCCAGATTTGCCTGATATTGTTTTGTATTTTTAGCACTGTTATCTCTGAAAACCAAGATGAAGAACCATTATACCAGATTCATCTTATCTTCTCTGAAATAAATATGAAGAAAGAAAAATGTGAAGTTTAAACAGTTTGGAAGCAGTGCCATATTCAACACTGGAAATATTTAGTGGATCAGATTTTCTAGTTGGTCCCTTTAGGCAGAACTGTTTCTTCTGCACACACACACACACACACACACACACACACACACACACACACACATACGTGCATCTAATACTAATATTCTCTTAAAAGAGATTTTTGTGCCCAGGAGCCTCACGAAACTTCTATCAAGGCTAAAATGAATTTGAGAAGAAGCCAGAATGATAGCACCTAAAGGTGTCAAGGTCACCAAACTGTGTGCCAAATACATGAGCACTTGCCCACTTTTACGGCCATAGTATCAATATGTATTTAGGCAAACCTTCTTGTCTGGAGCAAGCACCAAGTTGCTGTTGTGCATCTGATTGCCAAACAAACCTGGAACTGGACTTGGTTTGTAATCTGCAGCATTGTTCCACTTTTGACATTCACTGAATGCACTTTTCTAGAAATGGTAAAGATTTGCAATAAATTTTAGAACTGCAGATGTGAGGACACACAACTGCAATAAAATTATTTTCTGTGAATATTTAAAATTTCAGACCCAGATTCCAATCTAAGCAGACAGTCAAGGTTGGATTTGCTGTGGTCAATGTCTTGTGAGTTGCCAATTGTATTTTCCATAAAAATAGCAGGAATTTTATGAAAGCAGCTGTTCTGGAGAGGGTTTTTTTTGCTGTCTTCCAGACTGATTTCAGCTGATTTGCCTTTTCCCCATTACTCTAGGAAAAGTACTTCTGTGTGCTCTGTAGAGCAACTGAGAGATGAATCTGTATCACCAGCAGGGTGAAAAGATTCACCTTGCCACTTTACTCCCTGGTAGGGTAATAGATGTGAAATAGTGGAATGGCAGACAACAAAGTGGGATAGTACCTAACACAGAAACATCTAGCGTAGTAGTGAAGCTCTCTCTGCCTTCCTGCTGCACAGCACCATCTCTTCTGCTGGGAGCCACAGGAACACCAAGACCAACACACACAGCTGCTGGATATTGTAAAAGCCCAAGTATGCAAACTAGCAGTTAAAACCTCATCTGGTCTTTGCAGATCTGCCCTGATGGAAATCACTTTAGTCTAAACTGGAGCATCCTGCATTGCTTTAATGTCCACTAGCTTTTGATGACCCCCTCTGGGGTGATTATTCTATTAGGATTTAACTTTGTAGTGCACATGTTCTCTGCCCTGGTATGTACTGTACATATTACTTCATTCAGCCAATATTTCAGGAATTAATTAGTTTCTGACTTCTAGTGAAATTCTTTAGATCTAACTGCCTGTTTTTGAGGAACCTAATTAAAAAACTTTTTAACAATTTATTCCAAGTCCATGTGGGCAACATTTGCATCCTGGTCCTGTCCCGGGATTCGGATGCAAATGTTACCCCTGTAGAGCTGGAAAAAACTCTATGTTTAGAGTTCATTCCAGCTCTATGTGGAACAAGAACTGAAACATGCTGTTGTTGCTGCTTCAAACCAATGCATCAGGTCATAGTGGCTAGAAAGATCTGAGTGTGTTCAGGCCTGAGAAAGAAAGGAGGAGGGGAGATTTGACTGCTGGCTACAGTTGCCTGGTGGAAGGATGAGCAGAAAGTGGAGCCAGACCCTTCCCAAAGCTGGACAGGGGTCAGTGAAAAGACAAAAGATGCGAGATGGAACATGGGAAATTTCAACTAAGTGATTTTCACCATGAAGGTGGTGAAATATTGGAACAGAAGCCTAGAGAGGGATTTCCATCCTTTAAGATAAATGTCTTCAGCCCTGACCAACCTCTTCTAATCAAAACTTTTTTGAGCTAGATGCTGGACTACACATCTTCACAGGTGTCTTCCAGGAGAAATTATTCTGTGATTTTGAGAGCAAAATAAGGAGGTATATTTAATAAAATATGGCTGAGGGTACACGAACCTCATTTTCCTAAGTTATTTCCTAAAACAGATCCTAAGGATTCTTGTGTGTGTCATCTGCTGTATTCCAAGTGTGCCTAAAATTCCAAGATAATTCACAGCATAAGATTAAAATGTCAAAGTGCGTCTAGCTCTAACTGGCTGCTTCTCTTTAATGCTGGAAACATTTTATGCTGGAAACATTTTAAGCTTGGTTCCTGTATACCATTTCTGGCAAGGGAAGTCCTGCCTCACAAACATGTTGACAGTCAGGGGACTTGTGTTTATGATAAAGGGTGATTCAAGCAGACATCTCCTTTTTGGCTTTCCACAAAACCTTTGACAGGGACCTTCACCATGCCTTTTAAAGAAGTATAAAAACACACATAGGAAAGATTACCCAGCTAAAATTAGGAAGTTAAAGGCAGGAATAAACGGGCTGTTCTACAGCAGAAAGATAGATATGAATCCATGCATCTACAGAGAATATATTATAAATAAAAAAGTTTCAAACAAGAATGGCAAGGATGTTTAATAAGTTCCATTCAGGAAAAACAGAAAAAAAATAGGCTGGGAGTCCTCATTGGAACAGAGATGATTTACAGTGGAATATGTTGGACATTATAAAATCATGATAGGTATAGAGGGATGACTAGGAAAGAAATTACTTTGCTATTACTTCTAGTACAAGAATCCTTGGTCATCAAAAAAAGGTAAGAAAGACTGTATCTAGGACACAGAAAGGGTCTTTGTGTGATTTTCAATTGTCATAGGTTTTGTAAAGAGCATATTATTCTATTCCATCTGGGTGGGGCAGAATTGCTTATCTTTGCTCAAATGGGTCAGTGTCACTTATCAGATAATAGAGTGCTACTTATCTCTCTTCATTGTTTCACTACTTCCATGGGAATGTCTTCTGCTAATGGACCATTAAGAGCTCATCAATGACATTACACATTACAGTGCACTATTGTAAACTGCTCCACACAGGGAAGAAGAGCCAAACCATCTTAACCTAGATAAAAAGGAGCCACAGTCCCACTAGGCATCCAGTTTTTCCACCAGATCCCTGGAGGAAAACCGGACCCATCTCACCATTACTGGACTCTTTTTCTTCAACGAGACCATCTCTACTCCAACAGAACCACATCTGCCACTCCAAGAGGGCTTACGTTGGACTGCTTCCAACACCCTGACCAACAGAGTGTCAAGTTGTATTTCTGACTCTGTCAAGGTTTTCTAAGATTTCTTGTTTGTTTATTTGTCTGCTTATTCTTCTGTACTACAACATCTGTATTTTTATATCCCTAGTAAAGAACTGCTATACCTATTCCCAAAATCTTTGCCTGACAGCCTTTTAATTGCAAATTTATGATAATTTGGAAAAGGAGGGGGAGGGGCTTACATTTTAAGAGAGACTCCAACCCTCCCTGGCAGATACCTGTCTGTCTAAACCAAGACTAATTTTGGCGCCCAACGTGAGGCTAGAGGGCATTGAGAGGAAAAAGGAATAGCAGTTCTTTGGTGACCTAAGTTCTTGTGTATAGAAGCCTTGTGGGACAACTTCATGTGGTCCAGTTTTCCCTAGTTTGGGTGGCACGTGGTTGTGGCTGTATTTCTGCCATTTGCAAGCCCTTATCTAAATATGGGCCCCATAACTAAAACTACTGTGACTGTCATCCAGTTTATTTTATAGCTTAATAAGGTGAAGAACTCATGAATTTTTAATTTCCTCTGGAAAGCAGGCACATGGATTCAGGGCTATCGTACACTAACTGTGTGTTTTTGGAGTTACTTTAACAATTGTCCCTACTGTGAAGAAATAACACCGGGAGAGTTTTTTTCCCAACCCTTTACCCACCTCTTTGGGTCTGCCCCACCAGTTTTTGAAGGGTTTAAATCCTCCCTGAATGCTAATGATATCATACAATGGCTGGTGCTGCTAATAGGCGTATTCTATTTAGCAGTCAGAGATAAGGGAAGATTGACCTGGATAACCACCCTGATACCTACCCCACAGAACAGGGATGATACCCCAGAGCCTGACTCTGCCCCACAGCCTGCCTCAGAAAGGACACACCCGGATTGGGTTGAGGTTCTGGTAAAAGAGATGGGCCAGATGCTGAGGAAGTACATTTCCCCAGCTCATGAAAAACCCTCCCCCTGCCCGAGAAGGCTGAGACTGATGGTGCAGCAGTGGAACCCACAGATGTTACAACTGTCCAGGTTCCAGCTGAACCACAAGAGCAGCCACAGTCAGCAGCAGTCACCCCTGTGGAAACAAAGAAGTCTAAAGTGAAATCGTTAGATCCTAGTATTAAAGATAAGAAAGGAGCGCCCTCACAATCCACAAAAGAGCCACAGGTTGAGATCATCACTGAGTTCCTGACGTATGAAAGTCTACGTAATCTGCAAAAAGCTATTGTACGACGAGGACGTGAGGCTTATACAGCCTGGATACTTCGAGTCTGGGACCTTATGAGTACAGGCGTACAACTGGATAGTGCTGAAGCAAGGAATTTGGGACCCTTGATCCAGGACTCAGGTATAAATCAGGTATTTGTAAAAGAGCAAAGGCCCCTTTCCCTTTAGGAACGACTTCTAATGAGTGTGAGAGAGAGATTTGTCCACAAAGACAGAATGCGAGAGCACAACAATAGAATGCGATGGAAGACCCTTGAGGAAAGAATCCAACAGTGGAGAGAAGTGGCAGTATTGGAAGTACTTTTTGGGAGGACCGGGCAGCATGATAATGACCCCGACAAGGTTAGATGCACAGGGTGCATGTTGTGGAATCTGGCAACTCATGGACCATCTCAATACGCCACATTCATCACAACAATTAATGCCGAGGATAACCGAGAGACAGTGGGTTCTGTTGCCAACAAGCTCAGAAATTATGAAAGTATGATCAGTGGCCCAATGCAGGCTCATGTCTCTGCGGTGGTGAAAGAACTCAAAGAGGAGATGAGGGAAATGAGAGAGGAGATGAGAAGGAACAGTTCCCATGTAGCACCAGTGCGAGTCACAGGCCCCAGAATCAGAGCCCAACATCCCCCAGCGAGAGAGAGAGGGTACACCCCTCGAGCTGACCTGTGGTTTTATCTGCGGGACCATGGGGAGGACATGGGAGTGTGGCATAGGAAACCCACTTCTGTCCTGACAGCACAGGTACATGAGCTCAAGAAGAGAAACACTAACAGAGAGAGTTCCACTAGAATGAAGGTAGCCTCAGCCTCCCATGAGCAAGCTGCCAGGTATTACAGAGGTGGGAATGCTGTGTCGGATTCCCTCGAAAGAACCTCTACCATGTATGTCCAAGAAGGGAATAATAACCAGTGCTAGAGGGACTCTGCCTCTAGCCAGGAAGAGGCACGGGAAAATCGAGTTTTTTAGACTGTGTAGATTCGATGGCCTGGCACATCAGAGCCACAAAAATATGAAGCTTTAGTAGATACTGGGGCGCAGTGTACTCTAATGCCATCGGGACATGTGGGGGCAGAACCGATTTCCATTGCCGGGGTGACGGGGGGATCACAGGAATTGACTCTGGTTGAAGCCGAGGTGAGCCTGACTGGGAAGGAGTAGCAGAAACTTCCGATTGTGACCGGCCCAGAGGCTCCGTGTATTCTGGGCATATACTTCCTCAAGAATGGCTATTATAAAGACCCTAAAAGACTCAGATGGGCTTTTGGAATAGCTGCCGTGGAGACAGAGAACATTAAGCAGTTGAACACCTTGCTGGGACTGTCAGAGAACCCATCTGCAGTAAGACTCCTGAAGGTAGAAGAACAACAAGTACCTGTTGCCACCTTGACAGTGCACCGTCGGCAGTATCGGACAAATCGAAATGCTGTGATCCCCATCCACAAGATGATCCATGAGCTAGAGAGCCAAAGAGTGGTCAGCAAAACCCACTCACCCTTCAACAGCCCCATCTGGCCTGTGCGCAAGTCTGATGGAGAATGGAGACTGACTGTGGACTATCGTGC
Source organism: Chamaea fasciata (assembly GCF_029207755.1). Lineage (NCBI taxonomy): Eukaryota > Metazoa > Chordata > Aves > Passeriformes > Sylviidae > Chamaea > Chamaea fasciata. The sequence continues at coordinate 43,120,603 of NW_027094089.1, forward strand.
ATTGAATGAAGTGACTCCAATGCTGAGCGCTGCTGTGCTGGACAGTACGAGCTAGAGTCCAAAGCAGCAAAGTAATATGCCACTATTGACATTGCCAATGCATTTTTCTCCATTTCTCTGGCTGCAGAATGCAGGCCTCAGTTTGCTTTCACCTGGAGGGGCGTGCAGTACACCTGGAACCGACTGCCCCAGAGGTGGAAACACAGCCCCACCATCTGCCATGGGCTGATCCAGGCTGCACTGGAGAAGGGTGAGGCTCCAGAACATCTACAGTACATCGATGACATCATTGTGTGAGGGAAGACTGCAGCTGAAGTGTTTGATAAAAGAAAAAAAATCATCTAGATTCTGCTGAAAGCCGGTTTTGCCATCAAGAAAAGCAAAGTCAAGGGACCTGCTCAAGAGATCCAGTTTCTGGGAGTATGGTGGCAGGATGGACGGTGGCAGATTCCCACTAAGGTCATCAACAAAATTACAACGTCTCCACCGACCAAGAAAAAAGAAACACAAGCTTTCCTAGGTGCCATAGGTTTTTGGAGGATGCACATTCCAGAATCCAGCCATATTGTGAGCCCTCTCTACCTGGTTACCCACAAGAAGAGCGATTTCCACTGAGACCCTGAACAACAACAAACTTTTGTTCAGATCAAGCAAGAGATTTCTCATGCAGTAGCCCTTGGCCCAGTCAGGACGGGACCAGAAGTGAAGAATGCGCTTTACTCTGCAGCCGGGAACAACAGTTTGTCCTGGAGCCTTTGGCAGAAGGTGCCTGACAAGACCCAAGGCCAACCACTAAGATTCTAGAGCAGAAGTTACAGAGAGTCCGAAGCCAACTACACTCCCACAAAAAAAGAAATCTTGGCTGCTGATGAAAAAGTTCAAGCTGCCTCAGAAGTAATTGGCACAGAAGCACAACTCCTCCTGGCACCCCGACTACCAGTGCTGAGGTGAATGTTTAAAGGAAAAGTTCCCTCTACCCACCATGCCACTGACGCCACATTGAGCAAATAGATTGCCCTTATCACACAGCGCGCCCGCATTGGAAACCCAAATCGCCCTGAGATTTTAGAAGTAATTACCAACTGGCCAGAAAGTGAAAGCTTTAGTCTCACAGTAAAAGAGCAAGAACAAGTGACAAGAGCTGAAGAAGCTCCTCCATACAACCGACAGCAAAAGAAACACGCTACGCTCTTTTCACTGACAATTCCTGTCGCATCATAGAGATGAACCACAAGTAAAAAGCAACCATATAGAACCCCACACGACAAGTCGCACAAGTCACTGAAAGAGAAAGGAGATCAAGTCAACTTGCTGAACTCAAAGCTGTTCAATTGGCCTTAGACATCACTGAAAAAGAAAAGTGGCCAAAGCTCTACCTCTACACTGATTCGTGGATGGTAGCCAATGCTCTGTGAGGCTGGCTGGAAAGGTGAAAAAAGGCCAACTGGCAGCGTAAGAGAAAACCAGTCTGGGCTGCTGATGAATGAAAGAACATTGCCACTTGAGTAAAGAAGCTGCCTGTGAAAGTCCACCATGTAGATGCCCATGTCCCCAAAAGTCAGGCTAATGAAAAGCACCAAAACAATGAGCAAGTAGATCAGACTGCAAAGATAGAGGTGTCAAAGATAGATTTAGATTAGCAGCACAAAAGAGAGTTGTTCCTAGCTCGATAGGCCCATGATGCCTCAGGTCATCAGGGCAGAGATGCCACCTTTAAGTAGGCACAAGACCAAAAGGTAGATTTAACCATGGATAGTGTTTCTCAAGTCATCCATGACTGTGAGACGTGTGCTGCAATCAAGAAAGCCAAGCAGGTGAAACCCTTATAGTATGGTGAGCAGCAGTCCAAATACAAATATAAGGAAGCCTGGCAGATTGACTGTATCACCCTTCCCCAAACCCGCCAGGGCAAGCGCTATGTGCTAACCATGGTGGAAGCCACCACTGGATGGTTGGAGACCTACCCTGTGCCTCACGCTACTGCCCGGAACACCATCCTGAGCCTAGAAAAACAAGTCCTGTGGAGACATGACACCCCTGAGAGAATCGAGTCAGACAATGAGACCCATTTCAAAAACAGCCTTATCGACACCTGGGCTAGAGGGCATGGCATTGAATGAATATGTCACATTCCTTATCATGCACCAGCGGCTGCCAAAAAGGTTAAACGGTACAATAGACTACTAAAGACTGCCCTGAAAGCACTTGGTGGAAGAACCTTCAAAAATTGAAAAATGAACTTAACAAAGGCCACATGGATAGTCAACACTCGAAGATCTGTCAGTCGAGCTAGTCCTGCCCAGTCTGAACCCTTCCACACAGTGGATGGAGATAAAGTCCCTGTAGTACACATGAAAAGTATTTTAGAAAAGACTGTTTGGATTAACCCTACCTCAGGCAAAAGTGAACCCATTCGTGGGATTGTTTTTGCTTAAAGACCTGGTTACACTTGGTGAGTAATGCAAAATAATGAAGAAACCAGTTGTGTACCACAAAGAAACCTAATCCTAAGTGGGAATTGAGTGTAAAGGTTCATTGTGTTAAGTATGATGCAGATGGTAATAAAATAATGTCATAGGTTTTGTAAAGAGCATATTATTCTGTTCCATCTGGGTGGAGCAGAATTGCTTATCTTTGCTCAAATAGGTCATTGTCACTTATCAGATAATAGAGTGCTACTTATCTCTCTTCATTGTTTCACTACTTCCATGGGAATGTCTTCTGCTAATGGACCATTAAGAGCTCATCAATGACATTACACATTACAGTGCACTATTGTAAACTGCTCCACACAGGGAAGAAGAGCCAAACCATCTTAACCTAGATAAAAAGGAGCCACAGTCCCACTAGGTATCCAGTTTTTCCACCGGATCCCTGGAGAAAAACCGGACCCATCTCACCATTACTGGACTCTTTTTCTTCAACGAGACCATCTCTACTCCAACAGAACCACATCTGCCACTCCAGGAGGGCTTACTTTGGACTGCTTCCAACACCCTGACCAACAGGGTGTCAAGTTGTATTTCTGACTCTGTCAAGGTTTTCTAAGATTTCTTGTTTATTTGTCTGCTTATTCTTCTGTACTACAACATCTGTATTTTTATATCCCTAGTAAAGAACTGCTATACCTATTCCCAAAATCTTTGCCTGACAGCCTTTTAATTGCAAATTTATGATAATTTTGAAAAGGGGGGGGGAGGGGCTTACATTTTAAGAGAGACTCCAACCCTCCCTGGCAGATACCTGTCTATCTAAACCAAGACATCAATGCATGTGGGAAAATCCTTGGCAAAGGAGGAACATCGTGGATACAAAAAGCTCATACTGAATTCAAGAGGAGGTGGGAAAAGCCCTTTGGTGGTTCAAAAAAGAAAAATTATGTCTTAGTTATTGCATAGAGAAACTACACTAGAAACCCCCCGACTGAAAATTGTCAGAAGATAGAGGAGCATTAGCATTTAAACATTCCCTACTCTTGCTCTTTTCCAGGCATTTAATCATGGCCACTTCTGATGGCTGGGCTAGCTGGAAAGTGGTTGAGTTTATGTTCTCCGACCTTCCTTTGGCCAGGCAAGAGATCCATCCGAGATGCCCATGCCATGCCTGAGTGCAGCTGAGTCACCCATGGCTTCCCTGTATCCTGATGAGTTCCCCACATAGTGCACTGGACTCCTGGGATGCACATGTGTCCTCCTGAACAACGTAAGCACGTCCAGGGACTGCTGCAGGAGCTTGGCCATGAGGATAAACCTCAGCAGACGTGACATGAGGCGACTGGAAATGTGAAACCAGTGGTGGGTTGCCTCAACTATGTGGACTGAACCTTATGACAGGAGAAGCTGGATTTTCAAAAGGATTCAAGCTCTTTGCAGGAATCTCAAAGTGTGCTTTTCAAGATAGTTACCAGATGCCTAGCTCCCCTTGACTGCAGAGTGATAGCACTTTTGAAAATACGTGAGACACCTGTCTACATCTTTAGGTGCTTAAATCTCTCCAGTGTGCTGACCCTGTGCCCTCCAGAACTTAAAAATAACTATGCCTAATTTGGCTCCTACTTGACCCTCTGTGATTTGAGTCCTGCTCCATCTGCATAGGCTGACAGGGCAAATGAAAATATATTAATCTGAAGTGAAAAGCACTTATTACAGATGGAGCAGGATCCCTTGAGATACCTACCTGATCCCAAAGTTATAGATGGACAGGCATGGCAATTTTAATATTAATACTATGTTTTAAATAATGGAGAAGGTGTGACATTATCAATTTACATCTTAACAAAATAGAAATCACACTGTTTTACAGCAGGTTAAAGGACTGCAGTTTATAACTTTTCACAATTCTCTATTACAAGAGTACTTGTAGTGGTAAATACTACAAGACAGGAAATTGCCATATGTGGGGCTTTTTTTTCCTCAACAAAAAAAAAATGAGAAAGAAAAGAAGAATTAAAATATTGGGGACAGGCTTCTCCATGCAAGTGCATTTGTGCAGTACTAAGCTGAGTATGTTGGAAGCTCTGGTCAGCAGAATAAAATAATTTAAACTTCAAACAAAAGAGTTCAGAAAGGCAAAAGACTGAACAGGAAGCATGTCAGAGAACAGTATTACACTCACTGGGTCTGCATGTGTGCCAAAGCTGTACGTGATCACCAGATGATCTCACACAAATGCATACTTATCTAAGCATCTCATTGTTTGTTTGTTGTTTTTTTTTTTCCTCTCAGAGAGCACTACTGTTATCAGACACTGGTATTCCCATGTTTGGCATACTCAGGACTCATTTCCATGCCTTTGCTATTTTTTTTTCTTTCTTGTTTTCCATTTCAGCAGAAGGCACTGTAAGCACATTTTTTTAGCTGGTGAATAGGCAGAGAGATCTTCTTGTTTGACTCAAGGATGCATTCCTTCACATTTTCAAAGCTGATGATTAGCTGTACTAGGTTTTGCCAAGGCAGTGGGGGTTGCATAGCCAAATCCTTGTGCAAGTCTTTGAAATTATTCTCTCTTGATAACTAATTACAGCAGCTGACCTTCCCAGTTTCACATCCATCCACAGTTTCCCAGCAACAGTGCAATGCACCACCTACTACACCAGTTATCCACTGACTATTATTTGCAAAACTGCACAAAAAATGTTTATTTAGTACACTGCTTTAAATTCAAAGGCAGGTAAATAGGCAGTGTTGTGATTCTGGATCTGATCGTTTCTCATCTGACCTCAGTGGTGACCCGGACCTTTGAGATATTGCTACCACCAGCTACCCTCGTTACCTTTTTAAAACATGAAAGTCATGCCTGTGTGAGCAGCAGGCAGACAGGTGGCTGTGCCCCTCCTGCCCCACAGGACGTGCAGGTGTCAGCTCTGTACTGTGCTGCAGGACACAGAGCTATTTGTGTCCCCAGCACAGCAGACACATTCAGCCACGAGGCAAGCAGAGCATGTGTGATGGGAAAACTCCCCTGCTCTCCTCCAGCCTCGGCAGAGGCAGTCTGCAGTGCACCTGAAAGGCTTCTCTGGAGCATAGTAATTATTAGTGGAATGTTTACTGGGTCACTTCAAATGAAACAGAATGTCTTCAGAAACACTACACAGGGCACTTGATTAGCAGTGGAGATGAACCTGTACCAGGAACTTGGATTCAGAGAATTCATGTTCAGCCTTTGTGGCTGTAACTGCTCAAGTCGGGATGCCCTCTTCCCCCAGCTATTTATTTAGCTGAAGCACATAATGTTCTTGCTAGTTCAGCTAGGCCTGGATATTTCTTTTTTCTCTGTTCCAAGAGAAGCATTGTTCTACCAAGGAACAGTTTGAGTCTAAAAGTAAATAGGTTAGAAAAATAGCCTGTGCCAATGGGCAACAGGAGCACTCTGGGTGTTTAAGTAAGAAAATTGGAGTTTGATTTTTGGTGCCCAAGTTTGAAAGTATTTGCCTGTGCTCATCACTGAGTCCTCTCACACCCTAATTCAATTCACATTACCATTTCTGTACAGCAGAATGATGAATCTTAAAACTGGATGCTTCTTGTAAACAAACTGAAAATAAGAAAAGAAATCACAGCTGTACATTCAATGGTAGTTATCTGAGTCATAACAGTGGTGCAGGTATATTCTTTGCATGTATATTCTTTGAATGGTGTTTTCTAACACTGAATGTGCAAATGCATGAAAGCGAAAAATGATCCCCAGCAGCTGCGCCAACCTCATTTGAGCATTAGATTATTCACTTTCCCAACTAATCAATAATTGTTATAATTAAAATTGATAGTTGCAAATAACATGACAGAGTGCTGCTGCCAGAATACTGATTGTGTATTTGGCTTGAAAAGATAGGCAAGAGCGTGGAACACTTATTTTCCAATTTGCTTTTAGCTGTGTGCAAATTGCTTTAGCTGTATCCAGCTGATTTAGACCTTGCCTGGAGGTACACTAGATTAATTGGGAGCCACACATTCATTGCTTACAGAATGGACTCTGTAATTGGTGAAATTTGTTAGTGCCAGTTATAAAATAACTATATAGTTCTGTTTTTTAGTCATCCTTTCATTACTCCTTCAGGAAGGGGAAAGAACAATTAGAATCTTTCAGACGACCAAAAATGCTTTTAAGTCTTTATGTAAAACCACCAATGTGACTACAGTCAATATTTCATGCATGCCAACATTAGTGTGAATATAGTATTGATTTTTTTTTCAAAACTAAAAGCTCTTAAGCATACATAAGTGGGATTCTTTTGTCCTTGTTGTGACTGAACTTTAGATAATGAAACCATTATTACTCAGAGTTTTCAAAAAGAACTTTGTTCTTTTTTTGTATCTTAACTAGCTTATTATTAACCTAGAAAAATTCATTGTTGTTTGCTAGCACCCAAAAGCATTTAAAAGATAGTACATCTTTTCTTAAATTCAGGCTCCTTTTTTGCCTATATGTATATAATAATGACACAAAAAGCAAAATAGCTAAATACATAAAAATAATGGACTACTTCCAAGTTATATATTCTCATGATTATTGATGGATTTAAGACTCAAAGCCACAACCTAGGCTTTTTTCAGTTTCCCTTGTTCATAACTTTACCCTAAGACTAAATAAATTCTGAACCAGTTACTTTAGTTTACAACAGCTGTTACAGTGGCGATGTCCTGCACCTTATTCGTGGTGCACAGCGTGGTGCAAGAGTGGAGCAGAGTTATTCCTCAGAAAGGGTCCTTGGCCTGGCCCTGGACACCTCCCATATTTGTGAGGGGGAAAGATGCTGTCAAACACATTACCACCTTTCAGCTTTTTAACTGCTCAGGAGACACACACAGCAAGGGCATGAAGAGGAGACTCTTGCAAACCTCTCGTTCACAGTTCCTGTGACCACACCAAGCCTACAACCTTTCCCTAGTACAAAACATTTCAGCCCATTGACCAGCTGCAAATGAATTAGATACTCCAAAGACAGTATCTACTTTGACAAGTATTGCTGAAAAGGCAAAGCAGAGATGGCCTATCAGTGGCCTCACGTAGGAAAAATTAAGATCACACTTTATTGAACATCTGAGGGCTTAAAGAGAAAAGAGATGCACTGAAAACTGGTCTTTACTAGCCTCACAGCTCACAGAACTATTTGTTGTTGTCTACTTTCCTTAGTGATTAGCTAGCAGTTTGCTTTTGATCGTGTCAGAAGATAATTCAGAAGGTAATTCAGCTGTTGATTCGAGTAGAGCATCCAGCCTTGATGCTATCACTAGGGACTAATGGATAGCTAATTTACGCAGCAAGCTGGTGGCAAAGCTTAATCTAAAAGGGGTGCGGGGTTGTGAAAGGGAGATGGGGTCTGGTCTGCATCCCTAACTGCTCTTAGCCACCCTGATAAAGCCTCCTGAAAACTGCCTGTGTTTGCCTTGCAGATTCAAAATTGACGTTTTCAATTCTCATCCTACTCATCATTATATTGTAGTCAAATGAGTCTTAGCGTGAATCAGAGGGGTAGCAGTATTATTGATAAATGCTGTCTTCATTAAATCAATTACTTATTATGAAATTTGTTTTCCCTATCAGCTACCAGATCCTGTCAAGGATCTGAATGATTTGGGAATTAATTTTGTCCTTTAAAAAAATGGGGAGAAAGGCCCAAACTGTCAAAGTTGAATTCCTGCAAACTTATTTTCCTCTTTCATTTGAACAAGGTTCAAAACAAACAAACAATAAAATCATAGGACTGTAAAACTTTACTAAATATATAGGGCACTTAATATGAAAGTGTAGTACTGATTTTGAGCTTAGGAACATACCAAATACTGCATCCTGAAAATTCAGCTGAGCTCATCTAAGCTGCACACTGAAGTGCTAATATTTAAAAACAGCAGCCAAAACAAAAGCAAGTACAAAATGATCATATCCCATGATGGAAATAGCCTTCTTACAGCAAAAAATGCTCAAAATGGCTTCTTAAACACACATCAGCCTCCTAATGAGGAGATATGGGCCCTTTTACACTGGTGACTAGTAATCTAATACTGCCATTTAACGGGTCCCAAAAGAATGTAAGAATTGATAATGATAACAAACAATGAAAGAGAACCATACCAAAGGTTTCAACTTACTGCCATGAGAGGAAGTGTAACTGGAGACACACACTTCTGGTTTGCCACATACAGTCCCTTGACTGATAATTTCCTACTCTGCAATAAAGCTCACTTTCTCTGTAATTCACTCCTGCCTTCAGATGGCAGACAGAGAAGGTGTATCCTCACTGCATGGCAGCCCAAAGCAGGAGAAATCATGTCCTTTGGGGCAGGAGAGTTGCGTGTCAGTAAAGCGGCAGGTGTCATGCTCTCTAAAGACAAGTTTTTGTCAGGCTATGCTTGAATTTAAAGAGTGATGCTTCATCCCATCTTGTCCTCTGTTAAGTTGCTCAGATGTTTTGGGGTAACTCACCTCTTTGGACTGTAAACACCCTGTCCCTTGATGCTGCAGGCCTGTGCCACTGAGGAAAGCAGAGCAAGCTAAGAGGGCAGTTTATAAGCCGGTGGCATGTAGCAAGCACTCAAAAGCTTCAGAAGAGTCAAATCTGCCCCGAGGGCATCTGCTCCCTGTTAACTCCACAGTGAGGGTCTGCCTGTTCAGTGCCAGAGCTTTCTTTACTAGGACTCACTGCAGTTTGTAGTCTCAGTGTCTGGGCACTCTCCTGCTGCTGCTCAGTGACTTACACGACACCACTGCTCCCTGCGCTGCTTGGATAACCTTGCTGGACCCACAACTCTCCAAAGCCCTGTACTTCACTACAGAGCACAGCAATGAAGCCTTTAGAGCAGGCTCAGAAGTTTTCTGCAAAGTCGTTTTTATGTCAATGCCTCCTGTTCTCCCTACATGTAAGGGCCAGATTTAATTGTTCCCTCTTCCCCTTTCTGGGTGCACATTGAATGATTTGCCAGGAAAATACACTGATGTACATATCCTGTCTCCTTTAACACAACTGGATTTTAGTGTATGTTCACTAACACTTTGAGAAGTAGGACAGGTTTTAAAAGCTTGTGACCTAGTGTGAAGTACAGATATAAGACCCCAAAGCTGTGTAGTCATTGCTATTGGAGAGCTATTTTATTGCCAGGGGGCTACAAAAGAAACCTCAAAAAAATTGCTATCAAATCATGCATATAGCATTTATATGTGACCCTGTAACAAAGGGAAGAGTGAGTACATAAGCATCTGACAGAGTACATGTGCATGTACTCAAGGAAAAAGGAAGGAGCTACAACAAATAGCAATTACTTGCTCTGTCTCAAGTGACGAAATCCTTATCTGAGTTGCAGAAGAGCCTACCTAAGCCTAATGAGAGGTGTTCTAGCATAAAGAACTGGACTATGCCTTGCTATTTTTAGTGTTTTCTTTCTCCAGTAGTTTCTTCTACACCTTCTTTGAGGAAACAAATCCAAACATGGGGACAGACTCCTGATAGATCAAAGGGAAAGTGGTCAGCTGGTTTCAGGAAAGCCCTAAGTCATTTAGAGTCCGAGGATTTGGTGATTTCTCTGTTCAAGGAAATCAGCTTCTTTTCAATCAGAAGATCATGAATTAGGACTGCAGATACTTGTGGCAAAGCCTGGTATTAAATTGTTATGTTCGAATGCACGGCATGGAACATGTTGTCATTGACATTTTAACGACCTTTTCTGTCTGGAGCTCTACTTGAAAATCAGTGGCTTGATGAGGCTCATCACTGCAAATGCTTAAGCTGACTTAGTGACAGAAGGGGGAAAGGTATGAACAAAAGGAAATTATAAAAAGCAAACCTTGCTCTGGCTTTTATAAGCAAAGGAAGAGCAGAAATTTCAGCTGTTTTTGCAGTCCATGTAGCCCTTGATGTGGTTCCTCCCACTCTTCTGGGGAACAGAGAGCCCCAAAGGAAGAAGGCAGTCAGCTTGCTGAAGCAGGCAGCAGAGCTGACCACTGCTGACAAGGGAGCTCATTAATAAGAAACATGTTCTGTATACAGAAGGTGCCTAGTTTGAGTACATGTATTAAGAGACAGCTCCTTTTACAGCTAATTGTCCTTTCAGTAACTCTCACTGGAAGGAGAGAGGAAAAAAAAGCTCCTGTAGCCTCAAGTTATTTCTAGTGTAGTGTCACTTGGACTCTCAAATACAATTTCTACTTGAGGAAAAAAGGATTAAAAAATAAGGAAAAGAAGGACTGGTTTTTCATGGTGGCTGTTAACTATGCCAGGGGCTCTTCAGTATGGGACTTTTTATTCCAAACCTCTTCTCCACTGTTTGATTTGAAATATATAAAGACAAAATTCTTCTTTAACCTAATATTTGACTATTTTAGAAAATATTAGCAGGGGTCTTACTGCAGCCCTTTCCATGCATAACATTCTGTAAGAAACAGCCTAAGCACAAATCCCTTAAGAGCAGAAAGTACACATTCTTAGTCATTCTAAAGGCTCCTGGAGGCTGGCAGGTCCCACCCCACTGACCCCTGCAAAGGGGCAAGACAACTAGGGTACACTCTAGCCCAAGGCATCCCTATTCCTGAGTCAGAGATGAACAACCAGGACTGAAATGGGAGTCCTGGGCCACTGAGAAGGGGTGAGGAGAGGAAGCTCCTTGAGAGGCTGTGCAGGGAGAACAAGGCTTGGTAATACCCTCAGGGCCTTGAAAACAATTAAAACAACCAATGTCATTTACTTGACAAGATGCTTTAAAATTAGTCTCCTGTATTAAGGGCTTAAACAGACTTTCAGAGAGCCTTTGCCTACTGATCTACTTTCTATCAGACATTGCTGCACTGTTTCATGAGGAAATCCTGTAGCATTATGCCCAAAGCAGTAAGCAAGCACTATCCTACCATCAACGAACTCAAATAATAGATATCATACAATAATTAACATACATCATTGTACCATTCAAAATGACCACAGAATGCTACTGAAATATCTGTAAGGCTACTGGAACTGAACTGCAGGCATCAGCTGTGTCTGCAGGAGTTTATTTGTTTATAACAAATTCTGTTTTCATAGCCCTAGACCATTTTTCTGTTGTGTTAATGTGGAGATTAGGTTTTCTTCATTACAAATATTTCTAGGCTGCAAGTAATAATTACCTTTGCTGAACCTTTAAGTTTGCTAATTTATCAGTCCAGATGAGAAATTTCATAGTTGCAACTGAATTTGAAAGCCCTATTTAGCATATGTTGCACAGAAATTACTAACAGCCAGTGTAAGAATTTTAATGGTGTCTGCACAATTTTAGCTGAAGTCTCCTCTCATTAATAAAAGCCTCTTGCATTTCTTGGTAACAGTAAGATTCAAGCCTATCCAAAAGAAAAGGAAAAAGAAAGAATGAAAAAAAAAGAGAAAAAGAAAAAAAAAGAAAAAAAAGCCAACCTTGGAAAAAAGGCTGAAGCTATGAGAACTTAGGAAATACTGACCTAGAAAAAAGAAAACTTCCCGAGGGAGAATTGTAGTTCACAGTGATGCTATAGGGTGTTTAGTGCAGAGAGCTATATAAAGTGCTAAAAGTGAAATCAGAGCTCTTTCTAAAGTAGAACAAATCTGGCACATTAAGTAATGACTGTATGTCTCCAGTTCCCTCTGATGCAGGGAGATAAAGGCTCAGACTTCCTATGTGGGCTTCATATCATCTGCAATTTCTACTCCTTGGATTTCAAAATACCTTTGAAAAGTGTAATTTTTTCAGTTACCTTAAGCTCCTTGTTAACAGTGGTCTGTCCTAGCTACTCATGGCATCTTGTGCTATCATCTATGATGAGCTGTCACTATTATTAAGAGGTAGCTATAAGTATGAACTATGCTATATGAATTTGAAGTGAAATGTTCTCTGTCCCAAACGCTGTAGGCTAAAGAGAGATACATTAACATGGTCTAAGATAAAGAAAAAGGTGCAGGTCAACAGACAAATTATGATAAAAGGAAAGAGAGAGAACTTACCAAGGGTCAAGCTCACAATGTATGCAGAAAGCTTTCAGATATGCAAACAGAGTTCTGGTGGAATCAGATGGATGTAAGAGGGCTTGTTAAACTGGCAAGTGGCACAGAGAGGTGAGAGAAGAAAAGAGGAGAGTGTGTGGCAAACAAACACTAGAGTGAGATTCTGAGACAGAAACATGAGGACAGTAGTTTTGTCAGTTGTGACAGTGACAAGACTGATGCCAGGAATGAAATATGAATTAAGACTGCTTGCCTGACTCTTACTGGTTCTCTGAGAAGAGCCAGAGTGGAGAGTTGTAGAAGGGCATTATAGTGTCCTTTGTTTACACCAATTTTTATTATCAACAGTCCCTTGTGCATGTTTCAGCATGGATTCAAGGATTCTCTAAATTCTTGTCCTTTTGGGATCCTTGTTCTGACAGCAGAGTGACAAGTGTGACTCAAGACCAAATGGTTAAGCCCAACCAGTGCACCTATCAGAAGCAAGGCGGGGATACATGGCACAGAACTAGCTCTGTGACTTCTCAGGTGTTCCCCAAGGCCACCAAGGAATTCTAAAATTACAAAACTGAAGCTATGTTTCCCTTATCCCCCATTTTCACCAGCTCTAGGCTAGCCCTGGTATCCAGCCAGCTCAGCTGGTTAGACCCCTGTCCTGTTTCAGTCCCTAGAGCTCCATCATAGCTCAAAAAGCATCCCATCCCTCCTTCGCTGTTCACATCCTTTTTTATTTTTTTTTTCCCCACTGCAAATATCACAGGCAGTAGCTCCCTGGCTAGGTGTGTTTGAGGATGTGTGATGGGCTTGCACTGACACACCTTTCATTTCTCTTGCTGCATTTACATGGACAGACTTAGAAACTCAATGAATGTACAGCATAAGCCCTGCTTCACCTTTGCAAGACATCCAGCAACATCCAGATGAAAGACAGAAGCAAGGTCACTTTTAGCTGCTGCAGAAAGCGCAGGGTGGTAGAGGTCAGATAGAGGTAGCAAAAAGTATAATCCCATCCTGTGGAAAAGAGAGTGCAAGAGTATCTGTATCATGATGCTTCTGCTGCCCCTTTTCAGTGACCAGCCTCTGCAGCTCTTAGTACCCAGGTGTATAAATTGTCTTCCTTGTATTACTGCTTCAGTTTGCTCTTCCTGTGGATGCTCACACAGTGGTGAGATGACCCTGGCAGCTGCACATCAGTGCTCGGACATGTGGTTGGATACCCTTTGGCTTTGGGGAGTGCTGAACCAGAGAGTAACACTCACTGTGGCACAGCCTTTAGGGAGGTCAGTATGCCAAGTATTAAATCAAAAAGAAGGCTATGAAGATAGATGGAAGATAAGGGGAGGAAAACAATAAATGGCAATAGATGTTAGCCACTCTTACAGACTTCAAGGACACAATAAAACTATAACATTAATTGTTATTTTAACGGTTGCTTACCCTGTACCAATCAGAGTAATTCCAATTACTTATGACACTCAAACCACACTAAATCAAAATCACCAACAGTGTGAATTTATAAGATCTGTTTTGCTGTGGTAGCATTAATGGTTTAGGTGGAAAAAACCAAAAGTCAATGGTACATTTCAACACAAAAGCCATCTGAGCCTTTACTATAGAAGTAATAAGGCATTTATTATTTCAAGAGCCCTGCATTCACAATATCCCCTTTTTCAAAGAAAACACCCCTTCCTTCCCATTTTTTATGAGGCTAACTTGTAGTATGTCACCACTGTGAGACTTCTGAATGTGTTCAGAAGAAGACAATAATAGTAAGTCACAGATGAATGATGTGTAGTAAAAATCAATAAACCTTATAACTATTCACTAAGGGAACTGATTTTATGCCTATAAAAATAAAACAATTATAGCAATATTAATGGCAGATTCATCATAGTAATATAAAAGTCCAAGTGTGCTTGTCTGTTGGGAATCTTTAATTCATCCTTCTGTATTCAGTATTCACAAAGTAGAAGAAATGGAACCAACTTCAAGAACAACCTTTAACTTGCAGTAATTCACCCTGTCAAAGAAAAAAAACCCAACAAACACAGAATGAAAAAAACCAGTAAAACTTTAAAAACCAGTTTTGACAATCAGTGTAACTGGGATATGCAGAAAAGGAAAAAAGTTAAAGCCTCAAAAACCTGACCAGTAAATCTGATTTTTTTTCATGTCACGATCAGCGATTTCATGTTACTGTGTTAACTGCACTGTGACAAACCAGGTGGTACAGTCACATAAAATATTTATCTTGTGGTAATGCAGGTTAGACACAGCAAAGGAATTTTTTTTTTAATTGACAGGTCCTTTGTTTTTAGGCATCTATTTATTTTTTGGGGGAAGGGCAATACAGATATAATAGGAAAATTTTGCCTATAATTTATAGCATACAGAGCTGCTCTAAAACAGGTATTAGAGACTTCAGTTCCACTAATACCATTCAAAGTGTTACCATGGGCCTTTTTTGAGCCTATCAGGGTCAACAGAAAGTGGTCCATCTGCCATCTGACTTGGACCCTGCATTGCCTGCTGGAAGAGGACAATGGCACAGGCCAGCAGGAGCACGACTAGGAGCTGTGCCATTGCTGAACCCTCTGATATCTACAGCTATGACACATCTTTCAAAGTGGCTCAAGAACACCCAGAAATAAAAAAAAAAAAAAAATTAAAAATCGAAGTTTTTTCATTATTCTGATTGCCAAATTATTTAAGGCAAGTAAAAAAATGAAAACATTTGATATAGGTTTTACATAAAAAAAAACTAGGTTACAGCATAAAACAAGTTAACAGGTAATGGCATTAAAGTCTCTCCTCTAAATCTGGGTAATTGTAAACATTAAAAAAAAGACTGCAGGACTATTCAAGTAATAGAACAATCACAGATGTCTTCTCATATGCAGGCTATTAGGTTATCTGCCGTTCAAGATTATCAAAAAAGACATTTCATTATTCACAGATGCTCATTATCTCCATTTAAAATCTATACATTATATACAACACAGTTTTGTGGTACTAAAATCCCCATGCCTTCCAAAGGTATATTTTTCACAATACACAATTACAATGAAACAGTGAATACAGTAACATTTTACACTGATGCATCTTAATAGGAACCACCAAATAGACATCTACATTGTACCAAAGTGTCATCACAGTTAGCCTCTCTGAGAGCTTGTGGGAAATACCAGAAGGGTATGCAAGGTTCAGGCACACTGATACATAACATTATTTATTTACAATTGGAAAGGAAAAAAGAGAGAAGAAAAAGGAAAAGGAAGAAGAAGAGAAAAGAAACAAACGGCCTTTTGCGATTAACGCCTTCTAAACATGACAAATACATATCTCCATTTAGTGTGTGGTTCGCAACTTAGCAGCAGACCCTGTGTGCGAGCCTTGGTACTGATACAAAAAAAGTAAAGAATATATATATATTTTTATATATATATGTATATATATATACGCATATATATATATATATATAAACAGAAGTCTAATTACAGCAACATTTGTTACTCTGTGATAAAATCTGCAATTTACAAAAACGAAATGACTGGTTTTTGCCTGCCATTAAGGCATTTCAAATTAACACCATGGAACTGATGTCTGTAATAAAGCGCTTCCTCACGTGATCCAGTCACATGACAATGTTCATCCCCAAATTCATCATTCTCTGAAAAGAGAAAGAAGAAGGTTTTAGTAAGCAGCATCCTTTCCTCACACGTTTTGGGTTTTTTTCCCCTGCACCTTGAATACATCATGAAATGAAATCTGTACAAATATTCTCAAACCCAAGAAGAAAAGACAGCAAGCCCTGTCCTCTCATCCCTCCCCTGCCAGGAACAGTACCCTAAGAAATAACCTGTGCCAGGATTTTTCTTCTGGGTTCTGAAACCCTATCACCCATCAGTTCTTCCAGGGCTACAAACCTTTCTTACTCAAATAATTCTAGCTAATGGTTGCTTGTTTCAGCATCAGCTTTCAGACAAGTACCTGTAACATGGAACTTCATGGTTCTATTAGATACCTTAAACTCTGAGTCTCAACATGGCAACAATGAACGAAACCCTGACGTTAAAAGATGCTTTGGAATTTTCACTTGATATGGGATCATCATAATGCAGAAGTTTTCCTCTTGACAATCTAGTAAATAACTGAGAGGCTTTCAGGCACATAAAAGTATAACATGGGCGTGCAGCTTATATGCAAAGCCATCTCAAACAGGCTCCCAAACAAACCTCTCTAAAAGCAAGATCAGCAAGCCAGGCAGACTTGCAGAATAGATAAAATCCTAAGTTTTTCTGGTCATGCATGGAGCCAACTGAACATTAATTTTGAACTAATTCTATTAAAAATTTGGATCTTAAATTTTATTTCATAACCTCTTGTTTTACCTTAATACCAATCTTTAAAACACACTCTGTGGAAAATCTCAGAAGACAGACTACTTGTTCTTTTCTTAATTACCTATGTTAGAATTAAAGAACACAACTAAGGACAAAATGTCATTCCAAGAACAAAATTGCAGTTAGCTCAAAGTATCAAAATTTTCCTCAACCTTAAAAACTGTGTCATACAAGGAAATGCACACCATCAGGCTAAAAAAAATTGTGATTTTCTTTCTCCTCTCTCTGTTACAATATATAATTTATTGGCTATTTACCTTCTTTGTGCAGGAAACATACCAGATGCAGATGCCTGTGCAGCCACCTGCTGAGTGGCAACAAGGGCAGCAGAGGTCAATCCTGAGGGAAAGAAGAAACAAAGGAATGTTGATGTACTTCTGGTTTTAATGGATTTTTGTGGTCAGAGAAATAGTAGGAAGGATCTCTAAGGCAAACAATGAGAAAATGCGGGGGGGTGAACACTACATAAATGACAAATATTGCAGGCAACACTATTAAGACAGTCTGCCCAGTATGATCAATGTACCTTTTTGCAATAAACTGAATTGTCTTTGACAGATATTCTACAAGAAATTACAGCATTTCTACTTGCTGCATTCTTTTCCAAATACTGCACTGCATGATGCTAAGTGATTTGTATCAGAGTTCATGAATAAGAAGCTCAGTAGAAATAATAGGTACCAGGAAACAAGAATCAAAACACAGAAACTACATGCCATCTGCTCACAATACAATATTTTCATAATAACTTACCATTTTTACAGTTTTGCTACTGAACAAACATAATGCATCCCAAAAGGCATTTGGTGTCACTGAATCACACTGAGAAATGTCAAGACTTTTACACAGGAAAAATAAGTGCTGAGGCACCAAGTCAATGTAAAGAAGAAATTTCATTTAGCCACCAACTGTGATAGCACATACTTTGCTGCATGGGAGGGAACCTCCTTTTAATTCAGCTAGAGTCCACGGTTAGAGAAAAAACATTCAAAGACTGGTATAAAACCTAGGGAGAATAAATTGTATCTCACTGTGCTGCTTTTTCCTGGACTGCAACTTTGCGCACGGCATTTGCCAAAATACAAAGAGTCCTCTTTCAAACAGTCAAATTATAATAAGCACAAAACCTTGTGACAGCAATGCCTTGTACATAAAGTATGTTCAATATAAAAAGCTTTTGTCTTTGCTACACTTCCTCCATTGCTTACACAACCCTAATTATACAAAAAGGAGGTTGTTTGGTTTGGATATTTTACTGCCTTTCAGCCAGTTAATGTCAGTTTGCAGGAGGAATCAAAACATTTATGTGGGTGACAGCCTAACTGGTACATCTTTAATAATGCTCTGACACCCAGTTTTGGAAGCAAAACTCGGTATTTTTCAGGCATGAAGCTACTAATTTATTGCTAGTACATGCTGTGAATTTTCAAGCCTTCTTCATAAACGTAAAGCACTTCTGTTCTAACAACCGGGATCTCTATTCCAAATGCTTCATGTAGCCACAATTTCCAGTGTCAAGGCAACAACTCCATGAGGCAAGCTAATTCCATCCATTGACAATTCTCTGCTCACCTTGAAATGGGTCATACTGTCCGGGTATAAGGGGGTAGCCCATTCCAACGTGTGTATGGTGGTGTGTATGGAGATGCCGCTGGCTGAAAGGAGAATGGCGGTCTCGTTCCCTTTCTGCTTCCCGTTCATGCTCAGCTGGTGATTTTTCCACAGGCTAGTAACAGAAAGTGAAAGAAAATTGACGTGAGAATTTTAAAAGGGATGAAATCACAACAAAACTATGTGCTACTACCTGTCAAAAACCTTTTGAACACAAATGATGAAGATACCTTTTCTGAAGAAGCATCTCTACTGGAATATTTGCACTTAATTCTAATCTAAAGCTAACCTTTCTGGTTAATAGAAGATTTCCCAAGGCACAAAGACTTTGAGGCAACATACTGCATCTTGAAGACACCACAGTGACTTCTAGTTTTGGGGCCCCTGAACCTCAGCTTGTTTGCCAATGCCTGAACAGCCTAGGTGAGCTGCTGAAAATGAATATTAATCCTCAACCTTCTAAAGCTGTCTGGGGGTTAAGTTTGACTGAATAGCAGAAAAAGCTTTTAGAAAACAGAATGAGAGTCAATGACTTGCTCACAGTTAAAACCAGCAACAACTTATCTAAAAGTGAAGTAACAGTATTCGTTCTAATTTTGTAAATCTTGTTTGTAAATCTTCAGAAATGGAGGCTGGTAATCAACTACTTGGAAGATGTGGATTCTTGGCAAATACAAGAAGGGGATATTATCAAATCCCATAGCCCAACTTCTCAATTCATTATGTTTCCAAACAGGAGGTTCCTGTTTAACTGCAAAAAATCTGTGCACCAGGAGGTATCTCTGAATCTGTATTTCTATGAGAGTCCATTCAAGACAGGAAACCTCAGCACAGAACTGTGTAAAAAGTGTTACTTCCAGTTTATGCCACAGAAGCATTCTGACTATAAACTGCTTTTATTGTACGCAGTACTATAAAGAAGACATGCATTCATAGCTTGATGCTATGTTGTGTGCTTCCCACAATTATGTTCCTCCTCTACCCCTTCCTGTATGTGACATTCTTCAGTAAGAACAGACGAAGCCTTACAACAGGTGACTTGCTGCGATACTGGTTGGCATGCTGCTGGAGCAAATCCAGTGCTTTGGACTCAGTGGTTGATTTTGCATTGATGCTCGGGCTGGTATTGACCTTCTCTGCCTCTTCTCTCCCTGACATCTTCCCATAAACTGGATAATGAAATCCTGGAGAGAGATAGGCCCCTGTGGGTAAACAATAAATAGCACATCAAGTTACTGTTTTTACATTTTGATTATATCAAGGTAGGAGGAGACAATGTCAGAATGGAGAATTACATCAAAAGTAGATCACGTGACTACCAAATGGCACCACTGCTCTTCAATTTCATCGCCTAATTTACCCTGATGAATGGAGGTTATAAAGAGGGTTTAGTTGATAGCCATTCCAGACATTTATGGATCCTCTTTAAGTAAAAAGAATAGTTAACTATAATGGTTCTGACAGTAAGCGCTTAAAATATTTTTATAGGCAATAAACTATCTGTCAGTCTAACAGCAACAGCAGACTGTCAAGTGTTGAGAAACTGGAGAGCTCATAAAAGGAACATCGTGTATTAAATCAGTTTCATCTGCAGAACTTTCCCCAGTGTAAGAACAAGCAACACAACATCACCCACGAAGCTTCTAATTTAGCCTAGCTACTAACAGAAATGTTAAAATGCAGGTTTTATTGAACCTGAGGATGCAAATCTTAATTAGAGCGCAAGGCAGACTTTGGAATACATACCAGGATAGCTGTGCATTAGGACAGGAGAGACTGCACGATAGGCTGGATGGTTGGGATCGTACATCTGCGGATACGGATAAGCATGCAAGTACTGGATGTATGACTGATGCTGACTCATTGGTGAGGAAACTGCTACTCTAGCACCCCGAGAATCTTTCCAATTTACAGGAGTCTTTTGATCATCGTTTTTTATCTTGCTGTCATCCACTGATTGAGAATCAGAACGCTTGACCTCTTTAGGCTCCTCTTTAATGCTTGCTAATGAGACAGGAAGGTTAGGCAGGGAACTTTCCTTGTTAGGTGTTTTTCTAGGGCTGTCTTCTTTTAACTTTTTCTCACGGTCAAGTTCTTCTGATTTTTGCTGATCAAGGTATTTGGGCTGATAGACATAATGATGCCATGTTCGTGAATCTGGATCCTAATACAGACGAGAAAAAAATTGTTCTGAACTTAGACGTAGAACTAAGTTCGTTACTGATATTTCCCACATTTCAGTTAATGTATTTTTAATAGCTGTTTTAATACCATATCCCCATTACATAGAGGAGAGGTTTGCTTGCCACAGAGTGCCTCAAGCTCAAAGTCAAACCAATATTCCCATGAAGGAGCAAGAGTCTATTATCAAAATTTAATTCAATTGCTTCATCTTATATCCTTCCACATGCCTTTAACTCGTTTAATCATGAAATACATATGCAATGTAATGAAGTTCTGAGACCATGTTATTCATAAAACATTTTAATTAAAGCCCACAGAGATATTTTTCCCACTAGAGAGCAAAAAGTATCTATGAACCACAAAATTAGAGCTGGCTAATGATATGCCAGAGCACTTAGAATACCTGGAACAATGCACATGAAATGCTGATCTAGCTAGCAAGATTCTAATACTGCCTCCAGAATTACAATCATCCAGGACTCCATGGAAGTCAAATATTAAAGCAGACTTTTTCAGCTGACAATCTCATTTCAAGTTTGTAAAGTTACAGATGGACAAGTACTTACTGGATCAGGACCGCCTGGTTTAAAGAACATGTACTGGGCACTGTAAATACTTTTTTACGTAATATATATTATACAGACCATGTTTATAAATGTTACAGAACTAGGGAGGGGAGTTATTTACAACACCACACTAAATCGGTATGGATAAGTAACAGAAGACTTCTTTTTCTCATACAGGATATGCAAGAGATAATTGTCAGCATTTTCTCCAACTGACAGACATTTATGGCACACGCCACAGAAATATAAGCACACAACACTTGGACAGTCTGGTTCAAATACTCACTTGAATCAGCAGACATCTTCTCCTACTTAGGGTTGTACCATCCCACTTCCTTTAGAGCTCTCTACTCCCACTCCCCTGATCCCACTGTACCTTGAAAGACAGCCTGTAAGGGTGAAGTCTGGGATGTACCATACACCAGAACATGAAAGCATCAAGCATTGAGGCTCCAGTTCAGAGCACAGAGACAGTCACATTGCCTCAAATGAAGGCACCGTGACATCCACGAGGGTCAGCATGAAGCCACTGGATAAAATTCTGGTTCCACTGAAGTCAATGGCGAAACTATCACTGACTTCAATGGAGAGAGGATTTCATCCATTGTGTAGGTCTGTAGGGGCTTGAGGTTGGTTGAGGAGAGAAGGGGAACTTAACTGCTTCAGAAAGGTCACCTTGGGTTAAGATAAAGAGCTGCGCTTTAAGCCAACTCTTCAAAGAACCAGCTCACCCATCTTTAGTAAATGCCACCTGTCATTTAACAAAAAAAAGAAACACTTCAAACCATGTTTCAAATCTACTTTAAGTCCTCTCACAATGAAAGCTGCTTATTGTGCTTGAAATTTCTCATTTCTGAACTAAGCAAACTGCTTAGAATTTACATCTAAAAGAGAAATCTAATTCTATTTTATTCATGCATATAATTTAAAATAGTCTGTTCAGGTCTTAAGCCTGTGTTCCATCACCACCTTATCAGACTTTTTAATTTTTTTTTTTTTTTTTTTTTTTTTTTTTTTTTTTTTTTTTTTTTTTTTTTTTTTGTTCTTTTCAAACAGCTCAACTGGAAGGTTTATTGGTCTATTCACAGACTACAATACCATCCGGCATGAAAAAAGGATGGTGGAGCTTGTTTGGCTGCAGAGGTAGAGGAATGTAGCAGAATCAGAAAGAAAATCTCACATGACTTAAAAGATAAACCAAGACACTCTTGTTCCATTTCCTGTGATCTCACCTGTTTAAATCTTGTGGTTGGATCTACTCCTGTTTGCTTCATTGAGTCCATAACAGATTTCATCTCCACAGCCTCCTTTATAAGCTGGTGGTTTTCCATTTGTTTGGCTTTGAAAGTGTCAGACTGAAGCTGCTGGTGGTGATTGGAAAGGATCTGTGATTTGCTTGTCTCCTCACCTTTGCTAGGAACTAATGATCCTATTTTAGTGTTATTTTTGCTGGACTCCAGAATTGAAGGGGCCTTTGAAATAGTGGCAGATGGAATATTCTTCTGCTTGTTGTCATCCTTTCCAATCTCCTTCAAGGGGGGATCATTCTTCCTTTCACAGTCCCTCCCACTTTGTGCCATTTTCTGTTCTGCTAGTCTCTGGTCCTCATAGTATTTTTCATACTGTTGCCTGTAAACAGGATTGGAGGCCATTAAGGACTTTTGGTCCATATAGAGCCCATAGGCATACTGTCCATAATAAAGTGACTGAGCAAGTGCAGGGTGTCTTTGAGTTATTACTGACTGATGTTGTGGCTGCAAATTAGAGGAAGTGCTTTCGCTTTTCTTGGCATCTGACGATTCTGCCTTCTCTTTCTTTTCAGCCTCTTCGTCAGCCTCTTTTTTAATCTTCAGCCCCTGTGGGGTACTGCTGTTCCCAGCTGCTGGGGCACTGACCTGTCCAGAGTGCAAGTAATTTGGGGAATAATAAGGATCGTAGCCATGGTAATAGGGAGAATGAGACTCTTTTGCTTGAGCTGATTGTGCTGTGGTTGAAGAATGTCCTTTTACAACACCATCTTTATTAGAAATAATATCTGATGGAGAGCTGGCCTTTGACCTCATGCCCTCTGATCTGCTGTCAGAGCCACCATCATCAGCTGCATCAGAAATATCTGAGTAAGCAGGGCTGTTGGTTTTAGCAGCCGTGCTGTCTGCGCCATTCTGTGTCAACACATGCAGTGGGGGCATGGCAGATTGTCCATTCACCAAAGTGCTGCATTCCATCCTGGAGGCACTCCCTATGGAAGGGCTGGGTGCATTGTCTGTGAATGTGTAAACTTTATCAGCTTCAGCCTTAATACTTGCCATCCTGCTCTCTTGAGACTCTGACAGTCCATTGGCTAGCACTTCATTCTTGTTGAGATGGTCTTTTAAAAAATGTCCAGGTAAGTCTTTTACAGACCCTTTTGAATCCTCCAGCTTCCCCAGCTTAGAATCCATCTTGGGGCTGCCTGTCTCTTTGCTTTCTTTGTCCTTCAGCTTTCGCTTCTCCTTTTTCTTTTTGTCTTTGAGTGATGTGAGAGCTGGGTTTACAGTGCTTGGCTCTCCCATAATTGTAGGCTTTGGTTGAATGGGTTTCAGTGGAGGGCTCTTTGGTGTAGCCTGAACAATAGTAGTTGTTAGAGAGGGCAGTCCCGGTATTGTCCCTGTAGTCGTGGTTGTAAAGGCTGTAGTAGGTATGGCTATTAACTGGGGAGGAGTTGGTGCTGGCGCTGGGGCAATGGGCCTGGCTGTTTTCAGCTTGGAAAGGTTTTTATCCACTTTGCAATTGTTCGATTTCTTGCCTTTATCACCCAAACTCTTCTTGTCAATTAACCCTTCAGCCTCCAATTTCGGCATTTCGGTTTGCAGACTGCCATCTGCCACTGAGCAATTATCCAGTGTGGCTGCCATGTTAGAAATTACCGGAAGGCTGTTCAATTCACTGTTCAGACCCTTCTTTTTGCCAGAATTCTTGCCAGTTTTGGAACTGATAACTGAACCAGGGCCATTGCTGGTCAGTTCCCTCTTTCCCTTGGGGGTCCCCGGGGTAGCAACAGAGGAAGGAGATGTCGGTGCTTTTAGTGGATCAAAGCCTGGCAAATTTGTGCTTTGCTCACTGCATTCAAGTGCCACATTACTCAGTGCTTCCTCGCAATCTGAAATTTTGTCTTCACTGTCAGGCTCAAACTCCAGTTTGTTTTCTGGGTCTAAGTGTGCATGAGCCTGATGGTAACGTAATCCATTAATGTGCTTGTACTTCTTGTTGCAGTTGGGGTGAGGACAGTCAATCAGCACTGGGGAAGAGCAGCCTTGGTCCAAAAAAGTAGTCTCGGGTTTCCCCTGTGGGGTGGTGGGAGTGCTTCTAGAGTTAGTACGAATGCGTTTTCCAGACTTATTGTCCTCTGAACTGGAGTTCAAATCCAGCTCCATAGGAGGCTTAGTTTTCCTCTTGTTTGTGGATGAGGGGCTGGCTTTGACGTCATCCATGGCGCAGTTTGGGGGCGTTCTGCGCCCACTTGAGTTAAGGCTGCCCCTCCTCCCCTTCCCATTTGCACCGCCTCGGTTTTTATTCTGAAGTCCTCTGGACTCTGCAAAACTCGCATCATTCCCAGGTACAGCCGCAGCTGCAGCAGACCTTGCCCGCTTTCCCCTGCCCCGTCCTCCACGCATTTCCAGGTCACTTGTTGGCGATTCACAAAACCTGTACAAACAATAGATTCATCAGTAAGAGCCATGAACTAAAAAACCAAAAACCTACGTCCCGTAAGAGAACCTTCACAAATGTTAAGGGAAATATGTCCTTCTAACAAATGAGAATGTTACGGTGTCAAAGAGAAAGTCATTAAAAAAGGACAAAAATGGTAAGGACATATCCACCTAGTTAGAACAATGGAGCAAAAAACTTTGCTAACTTACAGAAATACATTTTAAAATTAACTGCTCTCTCATTGAATCCCATGTATTTCCCCTCCCCTCTCAAAAATATAAAACTAAAATAAAGACGAGATTCCGCACCATGTTTCACTCTGGAAGAGAGAACAACTCGTTTCCCTGGTGCATGTTTTCAATTATAAGCAGTTGTGCTTTATTAATCTCTGTACAATCTCTTGCCTGAGATTAGGGGTTAAAATACAGCTGAGAAAAAACAGACTCAGAATGTTTGCCTACCTAGGAGGGGCCCAGTCATGCTTTGTGCAGTCCAACAGTGTTCCAACGTAAGTCTTGTTCCTCCACGTAACGTTTACCACCAGGACACCTGTCAGTGAGAGAAAAATAAAATATTATCACAGTTAGAACAATAACTGGGAGAGGTTTTTTGTTTCTCTCTCTCTCTCTCTCTTTTTTTTTTTTTTTCCCTGTCCTTCTCCCACAAAGTGAGATGTTTACTCTCATTTGCTTTCAAACACTTTGGTGTATATTCTTCCTATTTTCTGGTTTCAGTGACCTCAGGTTAAAACCCACAGGAAAGAGCAAATGACAAAGAACAAGAATGTGTGGATGCATGTGTGTGTGTGTGTGTGTGTAAGACAGCTTGCCTGTGTGACTCTGTGTGTGTAATCAAGATACAGCTCACAGAAGGAAATGGGTTTTGCCATGTCCTGCTGTAAAACAGCAACACTCACCTTTTAATTTTGCTATTATTGCACATAATTGTTTTCACTTGGCAGCCAGCCAGCATAAACTAAGCACCAGTTACAGTGTTTAAATCAGAAGGTGACTGAGAAAAATAATCTGCTTTGCTTTGAACATTATGATAATGATGCTTCTATTTACTTGAAATTACTCATATCCAAACACACAAACATACACATGTATGCACTGCAAGTTTTTTTCAGCAGATATAGCTGGAAAAATGCATTATTTGCCTTGCTTTTGTTTCTGTGGAAAGTGAGGGACTAGACATGAAATTTCAACCATACAGCAGCGAAGGTAGGATAACTGCAGTATGTATTTATATAGGAAGAGGGATCCTTCAAGAAACCTACTGTAATTTAATTGCTTTTCCACTTATGACTTTTATTAAATGCAAATTTGCCTGCCTAAAGCAGAATTCTAATTTTGTTTTATTTGGATTATCCCTGTAAAATTTGTGAATGATAAGGTTATTGTAAGTAACAAGAAAATAAATGTGGGGGATGTTATTCAAATGTTTTCAGGTTGCCCTCAAATGCTTCCTCACATAATTTATCATCATGTTTATGGACTAACCAGCATAATGACCCCTTTAATTCATTAACTGCCACAGATAAACAGAAGATAGTATTATTGAATCAGACATCTCTTCTCATTAGAACACACATTAAAATAAGAAATACATTTTATCTAACAAAGAAAGGCACAATACAAAATGTTCCAAATTTATGAAAAGCGTGAAGACACCAACTCGCATCTGACAGACTTGTTTTTCCTCTACACTTCCCTTATTCTATCTGCAGTGTCTCTGTAATAGATATGATTTGTGCCAGAATGTTTCCAGCTCACCCTTTTGCTTTGTCTGACCGCAGCAATTTCTAATTTTGCACTAAAATCATCCCTCTCTGCTGCACTGAGGTGAAGTTAACATGCAAGCAGCAGTTTATTTCCTCAGGGGTCTTTTAACAGCAGGGAAGTATTTTAAATATTAGCAGAGGTGCCAGGAAAGAAGATATTTCCTTGAAAATTCTCCGTAACAGATTTGAAATTTATCCCCCTTATGGTTTTTCACTGTGATTAGGCAACTGGAATTTTGTACACTGGGGTGAACTGGTCTGAAGCATGGAAGACAAACTGCACTTCCAGCCAGTGTCAGAGTCAGGTTTTCAGCTTGATGATCTCAGATGTGCTTCCCAACCTAACTGATTCTGTGATCAGGGTTAAAATACCATGCTGTGTTTTTACAGCCTATGCAAACTAGGCAGCCTGCAAAGACACCAAGGCTGCTTTATGTTGCCCTTTGCTTAGGCATGGAGGCAGCCAGGGGGTGTTGGGGTGTAGTGAGGAGAAGGAGGAGGAGGAGGAGGAGAACAACACAGCACATCTGTAGATGGAAATGGGGTTTCTTACAATGAGCAACTCCAAACTATGTTCCCACTTGCCATTCACACCCTAGAGAAAAGAGATTGTAAAGGTGTTTCTCTGGCAGCCTTGACGCATTTCTTCCACTATAAAAGCTTGCAATCTGTGACTCTGTAAGGTTCCAAGTGAAAATCATGATTATTTTCCACTGGTAAATTGTATTAGAGCATGCAGCCCCTTTATCTGCAAGCAGCACAGTTGATCCCTCCAGCCAACTGACTAGCATTTGTCCAACTTCCTAAAAGTACTAAGCAAAGAGAACTCTCTGACATCCCACAGAATATTACTGAAGAATTATCTTTGTCATTTATTCTTCCCCAGCTAGTTAATTCACCTTTATCCTTTTTAAAAAACATAATTGTTTTTGTTGTGGGGATTTTTTCAGTTTGAGTCTTTTATTTGTTTGTTTGTTTTGGGTTTTTTGGGAGGGTGCTAATGAAGGTTTATTCTGACCTACGTTGCCATCTTCCTTAATATCTGTAATCTTGCCTATCTCCACGTGCACTTTATTCATTTAGTTATATACCAGACCTATGGATAGTTTGTTACCTATTGACAGAAAAGAGGGCAAGGTAGAAAGCATAGAACAGTGAAAGTAACAAAATCTCCTGAAATCAATACATATTTCAGTAATTCTAAGAAGACATTTAAATGACCTTCCAGTGTAAGAAAGTCAGTATTTCAAAAGCAAACACAACTAAGTTCCTCCCTTAAAGTCGTTAAGAGCTTAGCAAAAGCCTCTTGCAAGTAGGAGGGAATATTAAGCACCACGCTGTGTTACAGTAGCTGTAACAAGGAAGTAGCTGTGGCAAGGAATACGTTTCCTTTCCCTAATGGACAGCACATTGCTCAGCCACACATAAGATTCCACACAACTGGGAGGGAAGGTGACTAATTTACTCAATTCTAAGTTTATCACAGCAATGGGTGAGGAGAATATAAGTAATGTGGGAGGTAGGACTGATCTAAGGAAATGTGTAACTGGTGGAAGCTTTTTAGGCCAAAGCATGAGAAAACGAAAATGGAGATAACTGTACTGCTAATCCACACTATGTACTTGGTGTAATGCTGAAGAGAAAGGATTATTCTTCCAAACCAGGGTGTACTGTTTGTCTTGGCACAGTGTTCAAGCTCAGACCAAGAACCTCTGCTGAGCCTGCTCTGTCCCAGTGGCAATGCTAGAGTAGTGTCCAGCTCACCTCTCAGTACCACCTCAGAGTACACTGGCCATGCACTCAGGGACGCACTAGCTCTTCTCTGGGTTGTTCCAGCTCCTCTTTGTGAATGTGTACCCCCTCCACCTTGGTAAGGAACACATCACACACAGGATCAAACCTCTTGGGGGCTGTGTCAAACTATAAGAAGTCCCTGTAATGAGACTCCCTATTACATTAAACAACACATCATGTAGCAGTAATTTATTTAACCTCGCCTGAACAAGAGAGAAAATGCAAACACAGTTCTGAAGTACCCACAGGTTTCATACTATCTGAACACAGAGATGCATTTTCATCTTAATAAAAGTCCAAGAGGCTAAACTTCTTAAAACACTCATTACTGAAGAATGGGAAAAAATTCAGGTGCTTGTAATGAAATGTACCTGGGGGTATTTGGACTCTCTGAGATTCTAATTCAGTAGGAAACTTAGACAAATATCTCATTCTGTTCTTTTGAGGTTGGATCAAACAACAGAGAATATATACTACACACAGATTCTTCTTCAAGCAACTAAGGGTGCCATCTTAAAGAGTTTGACCAATTACCAGAGCACTGTTCACAAGAATTGGATGTAATAGAGAAAAAACTTATCTCCTCAAAATATGGATATAAATTTAATTTGGTTGATCATTCCTTTTTCAAACTTTGCAACTATTCAAAGTTACAGTGTATCTGAAATTAGCAATAATTTCTGCAGTCTCCAGTGCCACATATCCTACATTAAAGCAAACAAGAATATGAAAACTAAAAGTTCTGAAGTTACTAACCATGCTAGTCTTTATCATTAAAGAGTAGACACAGTAAGTAGAGAATGTTTTATGTGTAGGAATTACAAAATGGTGTTATAACGGTCATGTTACCCAAAAGGTTTACAGTTCACCTACTGTATTTTTTTCTTCTAAAATCCATTATTAGCAAAGTCAGGATCATACCTGAAAGCATTAATGTATGACAGTGGTACACCCAGGATGTCATCTCATGCCCACCACTGTCAATAGAAGCTGCTTCTTTAACACTAAACATTGTCAGCCTTTTAAGAATCAGAGAAGATTCTGTATTTTGCAGTTTTCCTTCACAGTATGTGTACTATTATGTATGCTTTTCCTTTACCCATCATAATCACAACCACAATGTTAATGGCAAAACATTTTCAGGCAGGAAAAACTAGCGCAGGCTTATAGGAGCACAAAACCATTTCACATAAGCACTTCTGATGCATACAAAACAACTGTGACAATTTGTACTTGAATTTTATTACAGAATGAAAGGTTACGTCACAGAAGTGGTATGTAAGAAAATAATTTCAGAAACCTATAGAAAAAACTTCACTTTTTATGCGTTCTGTTGATATAAAATAATTCTGTTCTGTCTGATGTATCTCTTCTTCCCCTGTCCCTTCTTCCTCCTTTTCAGTGACTGCATAACAAAGACCAGGACCAAAATTTGCTATTTACTATTAACTATATCTCAGAGAATGAAATATGTCATCACAAATTGGAAATGAAGTAACTAAATTTATTGCTAAGAAATTCAGATGTGCTATTAACTATACCTCAGAGAATGAAATATGTCATCACAAATTGGAAATGAAGTAACTAAACTTATTGCTAAGAAATTCAGATATGCTATTTTGACATAAAAACATCACAATCGAAGGCATTTTCAGTACCAAGTAAGGGTATTGTTCATATGGACTACTCTGGCACTGCACATTTAGCAGACACATCTACAATCTTGCAGATGTTCCTTCATTTAGAGACAAAAAAACCCCTGAAGTACCTCATCTAAACCAGATACTAATATCTTTGTTATCTTGACTCTGTTTTCCACAATGAACATAAGCCAAGAATTTTTATGTTTGTATTCAGAACTTTGAAAATGATATCATGTGGTGAGGAATCAAACTATCACATCACTACCTTAAATGCAGGACCCAGCTTTTAAAAATACTGGCTTTAGAAAACAAATATGTTCAAATTCCAATACAAGTAGAAACTACTCAATTAATCATATTGGAAAGCCTAACTTAATTTTTACAGCATAGGCTTCTTTTGTGTTCAGATCACAGCAAAAGCTACAAAATCCTGGTTTAGTGCAAACTGATTATTTTACCAGGGAACTCAGCAGGCTAGTTATCTGAATGGGTAAGCCTTCAATTTTTTAAAAGGAGCTGCTCCCTTTGCTCTTAGTAGAGAGTCTGGCAGAAAGTATGTGTAAAATTCTGGAGAAACCAGATCTGCCCAAAGTCTTTCTGAACACTTTTGTAACTGATTTGTTGAAGAATATTTAAATAATCTTTCAAAACTAGGAACAATTTGTCTACTTTTCAGTCATCGAAAGTCATGTACATATGTTTAGAAAGTCATGTGTATTTTAAAAGGCACATAAGTGGATTCCTCTGTGGTCAAAATTCCAAAATTAACAGTTCTGCCTACTACATTTACTATCCTGAGGATAATTTTAATACAACTTATGCTGATGCCAGAGGAAGATCTTCAAAGTGTACTACAGTGCAGAATTTTTAAAGTAAGATTACTTCTTTAAAAGGTTAATATGATAAATTCTTGTAGCAAAAATCTCTGTGGAATAGTATTTCTTCAAGGCTGAGATGCAATCCTTGGTATAGAGAAGCATGATAGCATTACTTGATGTACCACTACATCATAATCAATTCCTTGTATCTTTATGATTAGTGAATCCACAAATTTGTTTGCAAGTCAAATTTGATTAGCCTTTTGTCTCTGCCATGCCAAGTACAAATAATATAGACATGACTGGGATAGCCAAACCCTGACATATCTGTCATCAGTGAGTACCCCACCATCATTGATTAAACATGTCTTATTCCACATCTGACACTGCAATTTTTTTGGTCCCACATGTATTTATTTGACATCACTTTCTAACAATACCTAAAATATATGAAATGCAAAAAGCTGCAAGATGAAAATCTATGTTCTTAGGATTATCTCAAGTTTTTGTTGCCACTGGTTTAATAAAAGCAGTACAACTCATTTGCCTCGCAACCACCATATCCACCACATCACCATCAATCCCACATCCACATATACACCTGCAATTCATCCAGGCATAAAAAACGCAGAACAATTTCTATATTAGACTTGCAATGCAAATGGCTTATTTCTCCCTGATTGCTTCCATCCAGAACGTAATTGTCCTGGGTTGAAGTATATTCTATCACCATCTTCATGAACTGTTGAAACCAGGTGAGGCAGTGCTCCCTGCCTCCTCCACTCTGGCTTATCTTCCGTTAATGGGCCCATCAGCACCTTTGCCACACGACTCACAGATAACCCCCTCCTGGACTACCTCCTGTTAATGGGCCCATCTGGCCTTATCACATGACTCACCATCCCATTGTGAGATGCCCCGCCCAGAGGGAGAAACCAAGCATTCCAGCCTGGATATAAGCTGAGACTCTGAACACCAGAGGGGCGCTTACCCACTGGATTCCCAGAGGACCCGAGCTACCAGACCTTTCTACAGGATCACTGCTTCAGGAAGACCACCTCATCTGGACTGCTTCCATTACTCCGCTCAGGTTGTATTCTGACTCTGTCAGTGGTCTTTTTTATTATTGCATCTATTTTATTTTACTTTCTTTCCTTTTTATTCCTATTAAATTGTATCTCTGACTTGGAGCCTCTCATTTGTTTTGCTTTCAAACCACTACAGTAATCTAAAATTAACAGTAAACACTCTACATATGAAGCCATATCTTACACACTGAATGCTGATCTGGGAGATGTACAGTTTATTTACTATTTTGATCACACTCTCTGTCTAGCATGACACATGAACTTAACTACATCTACAACAGATGCACATGTAACAGGCATCAACATCAGTCATCCTGAGAATGTAATGATTGCCAGGTGGCCTGAAAACGCAAGACTGGTGGGTTGGCTTTTATTGTTTTGTTTTCCTGGTGGGATTTTGGAGCTTTTTTCTTTCTTTTTTTTTTTTTCTTTTTTTTTTTTTCTTTTTTTTTTTTTTTATTTTTCTTTTTTCCTTTTTCTTTTTTTCTTTTTTCTTTTTTTTTTTTTTTTTTTTTTTCCAAGAGCTCTGTTGCAGCAGAAAATGTTTAAGAAATCACTTCAACCACATCCTGTAATCAGACCATCTGGAGCACAGATCTGCAATTAGTCATCCTGGGCATTGGACTTTATCTGAACAAATACTGTACAATAATGAAGATGAGAAGATTGGATAGCATCAAGAAAAAGAAGCATAATGAAGTACTGCTGGTGTAGTCATAAACCACTGAGGCATTTAGCTGTGGTGTTAATTCTGTATTCTGTACTTTATGAAAGCATAGCAAGTTTAAAGGTTATAGGGCTTGAGAGGCTAAACACTGCTATTTTAGTTAATGTTGCTCTGCTGGTGGCTAAAGCTGGGCTACAAACTACAGTAGCTTCTGCAGCAGCCTAACAGAGTAAGATCATATCTGTGTGATTTCCAGTAAGTTCTGAGTAATGACAATCTAAATTTCATGGATACTTTTATTTGAATTTCATACCCTTTCTTTTCATTATGAAGTCATTGGTAAAATAAAGGTAATATTGAAAGAAGGAACTACCACCTTAGTTGAAAAATAGTTGTTTTATAGAACCTATTCACTGTATTTGCATTACATACTCCCATTTGCATTCAAAAAAGAAGCAGCAATTATACAGTGAGGAGTAGCTCTTGGAAACATGGAGCTGTGCCATCAAGCAGACAACTTTTTAATCCCACCTAATAATTACAGTAATAGATTTTCTTAATCTAGAAGTTTATCCCAGTGCATATAAAAGAATAAACACTGCAATAACTGAAGAAATCCTGTTTCCCATGAGCCCATGTGCTTAATACACAAAAGAACACAAGCAACTTCCATCACTGTCATGTCTCCGGCATCCTTTGCTCTGAAGCCTGATGGGCTGTATTGATTTGGGAAAATCATTGAACTTCTTGGAAAACTAGACTCTAGCTTATTCACCACCATCTATTTCTTTCTCATGAACACAGCTGGTCAATATTCAGTTGAATGATCAGCTAAAAGAAGCTCTGGTTTCATTTCTTTTTCCTGCCTCCCTAGCAACATTATCCTTTTCCAGCTTTAGTATAAAAAAAATCCCAGCATTTTAGGAAGACATGTAGCTGAGGTTAGCTGAAATGACAGTTACCCTGGAAAAAAGTATGAATGAAATGCTGTGGGCAGATTGGTTCTGAAGACAGGACTGCATCTAATCAAAGAGCTCATGTCCCTTATTAGTTATAATGATAACTGTTACATTTTTTTTCAGTACATATATTTCTTCTAAAGCTCATCTGCCTAACAAATAACCAGTGACCAATACCTAAATGCAAATGTAGAGCCTAAAGAAATATGAATGATCCAAATCAAACACAAGGCTAAACTTCACACTCATTAAAAGACCAATAAAAGACTCAATGAAAACTGGGTAATACCCCAGAAATTACATCAGATTGGGTCCCAAATGGCTTGTTGATTTATCCACAACTAAATAGTTCTACTAAAATATGAGCTACTTAGAGTGGCAATTTTGAAAACTATGAAGCCACAACAACCCACAGATTTTTTTCCTGCCAGATTTATATCAAAATTATGAGAATTTGGCAGGACTAGGAAAACTTTTGGATAAACTACTGTTACACCTCTTGAATGTCAGACTGCATGACTGCAGTGTTTACAAGAAAATGTGCAATTAATGTTATTATAAACTAACCATAGGCTTCTGACCTCTGGAGTACAACTAAAGAGTTAGGTTTTTTCGCAGCCCTTACCTTTTCTTTGGCCAGAGTAACTGAACAACTTCACTGTTTCACTGCAGCTTGAGAATAAAACTGCAGTCTTACTTTATTTCAGTTGATACTAAAAATGCAAGTTGAAAATCATTTAACATCTGTGTGTTCTGAAAAAAAACCCATATCTCTTTCAGAAATAAAGTATTCTGTTTCTAGCAGATTTTTTTTCTTTTTACTTCAGTAATCGTAACTGTGATTTACACAGCCTGACACTGAAAGTGTCACGGTCTCAAGTTTAGAAGAAGGAAATGCTGTTTTGTAATCCCTTGAGTTTCCCACTCATTTCTGAAGGAGTGTTATTTCAGCTCCTATGTTGCTGGCCTGCTGAGCACATGGACACTCCTCTGACTTCTTGTAGAGCAAAAGAAAAAGAATCCCCACAATCCACTGCCTTTGCTTGTACTCCAGGACCATATGTCACTTGAGATAAGCAACAGAACACAAGGCTTTTCAACTAATCTGTCACACTTGCTTCCTGCACTTTATATTAATTATAGGAACTCTTCAGCTACTTACTTCTCTCCCAAACTCTTTCTCCCTTAAAAGCAAGTAAATAGCAAAGCAAAACATGTCTGGAGCATGGGGGAAAGACCTATTGTTTCAATACAAGAAGTAGGGCTAAAAAAAGAGGAAATCAAAACATCTTCTTCTCACCCAGACAAGTATGCAGGAGTTCTTTTTAAGAATTATCTGCCTCATTTCTATTCTTCTTCTCAGACACCAGACCACAGAAATACTATTTTCATCAGCAGACTGTTGAGAAACAGCTGTAGAAATGGGGAAGCTGGTATAAACTTATGCATGTATGCATGTATGTGTGTATCTAAGAAAAACAACTGACAAAATCCCCAAAATCTCTTAAGGAGCTCACACTTTTTTTTTTTTTCCTTCCTGAGGCAAGTATTAGAGCATCTCAATAGAACTCTATCTCCCAGCTCTGAACTCTGCTACTGTAGGAACTTGATAAATAAAACCCAAGCAAGTAATAGATGACAAAATGCACCTATAAACCTTCTGGTGCCTTTGGTGATTCATTTCCCAGCTCTGTACATCATGATAAAGTGCTGCCAGGTGCAAACACTGGTACAATTATTTATTGAACAGTAGAGTAGTTAATGAAACATAAAGAAAGGGAAGACAGAAGAGAGACAATTTATGGAAAAGAAACAGCATGAATAAAGAAACAATTCCAATCCCAAAGCATGAAAATTCTTCCAAATCTGTAGACTGGAGATACCAGAATTGCAGTCGAGCCAGACAGACAATTCTGCTCAACCTCAAAGAGCTGCTGCTGATCCTTGTACCTCATTGGGACTGAGAAGCAGAGCCCCTTATAAATTATGATGCTTTATTTAAAGTCAAAGCATTTATTTGCTTTTGTGCCAGCTTTGGATCCTTTTCATCTCTAGTTTCCAGGCCCAAGAGAGAACACATTCCTGTATCTCTGCTGGCAGCCAGCTGTGGGCCACAGTAAATCATAAAGCCTCCTAACAAGACATTCTTTACAAAGGCCAACAGCAGTTAGTAGACATAACTTCTCTATTATTCCACTCACTAGAATTTAAAATAGCAATTTAGAGAAGCAGCTGAAAATACTTAAATCTACTGAACTGCATTTTACGTATTTCTATCTCTCTCTCTCTCTCTCGGCATTAAGCTTCACAGATTTCATGAAGACTTCATTGTCTTCAGCCTGGGTAAAGGGTAAGTAAACACCTAGGACAGACACGTCCAAGACAAAGGGGAGGGAAATAAAATTATTTGGGATTTCTCCTGCAGAACTCCCTCAGGTTTTCTTTCAATAGCTGACAGGAGACAGATAACTCTTCTTTCATTTAGTTTGTGAGACTCACAGGGACACATCCTTTATGTTTGGGGATATAAACTCTGTTAAGATCTTAATACAGTAATATGCCACCAAGAAACCTCATGGCAAAATTCGTAAAGATGAAAGTGGTGTATGGTCAAACACTGGGTGTACATAGGAGTCCTATGAAAACTGCAAGTGTGAATGATGAATTCTCCTTCTTCTAACTCTTTCCCACTCATGCACCAAAAACACTGGCCAGGCCCAGCATTCCCATTTTTCCTCTGTCTAAAAAAAAGCAGATCAAGAGCCTTACAAATTTGGGGCTCTTCTTCCTACATAATTGCTTCAGTTTAGGGATTTGGTATAACCTAATTTTAAGGTCTTTTGTTACTATGGCTAACAGATTATAAACCAAACTATGCTTGAAACTTTACCTTCTACATTTGAAACAAATATTATGCATTGCCAAAGCTATATGCTACATAATTTTTGCAGTTCTTATACTACAAACTAGTTAGTTTCTTTGAAAAATAGTAGGCAGTGCTATCCTTCCCATTATAAAATTCTTGCCATTTTTTGGTGGAAAAGATGCCCCTAGTCAAAAGTGTTTCAGTTACACACTTAAGATACCAGGTCAGTTTTGTAAACAAGCCTAATGAACTGTGACTAATAGTGTTCTCCTTGAGCAGAAGTAAGGTAAAAGAGCTTTTGTTAGCATCTACTGAAGCGAAGTAGTCATTTTGCTGGGACAGAACAAAAGTGAGCTACTTTTCAGCTAACCTATTTCAATGGTGCCAAATTCTGCAGAGAATTTCACCATGATTTTCTTTCCTATATTTTAAATTATCTTCCAAGTGGGTAAGCTAGCAAAACATTTACTTAACCAGCTGGCTTACTCCAGGTGCTTAACAATACTGATGCAATGCAAAGGCAAGCTACCAGCAAAATGAGTACCCACTAGAGATGTGTATACTTTCTGTGAGATTTTCAATGTCTTGCCAGCAAGTGGTTGAACAATTAATTTTCCTGTAAATATCCTTTGTGCATGCTGTCCCAATTTCTCCACTTACTAATAGCACCCTGGCTGGTATACCCGGGCCTGCTGTGGTCTATGCCTCTACGACAGCTTCTCTTGGCTTTTTCATGCACTGGAGCTGAACAACCTTTGACCCGCATGGGTTTAGAAACAGAACTATTTAGACACTGAAGACAGCCCAGTGTTGCATAAAATGTAGGCAGAAACTTAGGATGCTAGGAAACCTAACACAATCAGCTAAAAATCTCTGTTTCTTTTGGCAATGTAACATCCCTTAAAAGATTGTCATAGGCATGCTCTCCCTCATCAAAAGTACAACCAGCGTAATGACAGAAACACATATTTCTGTACTGGGAGACTGTTTTCCCCTGGCATTGGGGGCGGGGGGGGGGGGGGGGGGGGGCGGGAAGGACTGGACTTTCAGACAGGACTTAATTATTTCTTTGGTCAGACAAACAGTTTCAAGATAAAGCTTGCTTTACTCCAGAATCTACACACAAATTTCTGTATAAATTATTGACTGCACTTTGGCCTCATCTGAAATGTTGGCCCCTGAGGCTGATAAGCTCTGACCCCAGGTGACACATCTAGTCCTCTCACAAGAGGCAGGAACATTATTGCTTTGCACTGAGGACTGCAGACCAAGAGCAAATCAATCAAGCTCCCTGACAGCTTTTACAGCCTCCTCACATTAGGCCTAAGTCAAACTCCAGGGCTCCTATTGTTCACATTATTCTTCTCTTCCTCTGCTCTGATGAAGTTAGAGCAAGTCCAAGGCTTCAATGAGAAAGAAAAGCTATTATGAGCAGCTCAGATTTTATTGACTCTGAGCTGTATAGCAATGACCCCAAAGCCTTCTTCTTGAAAGCAAGACATTCCAAATTGCTAATAATCATAGGTAACAAAGATCAGTCCTTAGACTCACTTATGTGAAAGAAGGGTGTAACACTGAAACAGACAGAACTGTCATCTTTACATAACAAGAAAGATTTTTGGAAGATAATTTTATGCACAAGAAGACAACCTTTCAGTCACACAGAACTGTCATATGTCACGTACCAAAATATAGCTTGTGTATTAGAAAACCAGTGACCCTAAGAGATTTGATTAAAAATACACCTAGTGGAGCTGAGCTATGCCAACTGTGGACAAATGGACATTTTCTTCTTTAGTCACCCTATAGCATTTAAAGATCAATATCACATTGTGCTCAAAAATGGAAAAACACTTTCAGAACTAATCATGATGTCATTATTTTTTCCTAGTGTTGTTCTGAAGTCTGAAGATCATTTAAGTGGGACTTCTACATCTGTGACATGGAAGAACACTGACTTGTCTTCGAAAACCTTTGCCTTCATTATTACTATTGATTTGAAACAACTCCGATTTCAGCTGCATACATAAATCTTAATATCACCAACAGGTGCTGTCGCCACATACACAAAAACCTTTTGTGTAAGGATTTTAACAATTGTGTAACATGACTAGATTTTGATGCTGGCAAAGTCTTCCTTGTCTTTTTGGGCTTTTTCTGGCTTGTTTTTTTTGTTTGTTTTTTTGTGGTTTATTTTTTGGGGGGGGATGTTGGTTTTTTTTTTTTTATTAACTTAGCTGTAGCCTTAGATGATTCTGCCATTATAACTTCAGCTTTTAGGAAAGATCATCTCATTTTAAACTACAGACAAGAAATTGGTAGCCATAAGTGAAGACTTTCTTTCTTAAACCTGAATACCAGTACTAAGGCAGTGAGACGTATTTTCACTTAAACTGTTTCATCCACATATTTTTAGTGCTCTGACTTCACAAATGCACTGAACTGGTATAAGACTCAAAGAGCTTTCTGCGAAGGTGCTCGCTGAAAGAACAGCAGTTTCCTTCTGCTAAATCCTCTGACACAGCAGCTTGCCTTTTCAGCTGTCATTCAATCCAATGTGGCAATTCATACAAAACCAGAGGAGATCAAGTGCAGACTAAAAGCTTGTTTCAAATGAAGGATTCCCTTCAGCCTTTCAGCTGAAAGCATATTTACACCCTGAAGCATGAGAAGAACTCATAACTCAGAGTCCATTAAATAGCTTGTTTTTAGATTGTGGTGAAGATGAAGTTTCACAGTTATTTTGGTGGACATCTGAATAAACACAGCAGTAAGCACTTGTGGTTCTGGAATAGCATAATAAAAAGGAAAAATACAGTGGGCCTTTCTATTTATGTAGACATTGTGGATCAAACAGTCACAGTATTGGTAACTTTTATCTTTAGCAATGTTCTTCTATTTCCTTTCTTTTAAAAAGTACTAACATTAATTTTCTTGTTCCTACAGGGACATGAAACATGACTGAAAAAAAAACAGCCAAGCAGTGTGAAAAAGGTAAGCACTGCAGCACCTGAGACTGTACAGGACTTGTAGTGTGCAAGGATTCCTGTTTACAGTGCTGTCAATTAGCTTGCACTCCCAGGCACTGTGTTCAGCATGAGCATTTTTTTTAAGGGAAATAAATGCAATGCTATTCCTGTTAACTTACAAAGCCAACAAGTAGTACTGCTATATTTAACCTAAATGCTGTTTTTCATGGGTACTCTGAATGACATCTCATTTAGATAAATGACAGTGATTTTGCTGAGCTTTGCAAAATTATCACCCATTTTAGCTGAACAAAACAAAAGGCTGCTGAAGCACATTTATCTCCCTGATGATGTATATTCACTAAGTACAGCCCATAACCCACCTACTCAGAGCAGCTTTAGACAGCTAGACTCACCCACAGACCCTTACCATTTAATGAACAATCACAGTCAACAAATCTTATACCAACATTCTGATGGCTGCTGCTCCTTCAGACTCCGGGGCCAAAAGAGAAATTTGTCACAGCTTAAATAAATTTTACAGATGTAATAGGTAAATGCAATAAAGAAAACAGGGTTTTTACAAAACAAAGATCGACAGAGGAGAAAGCTGTTCCTCAAGACTGTGCGCAGGCGCAGAGGGGTTCAGCTGAAGTAAAACAGACAATGAAGGTTAGGAAGCATGAAATGACAGCCTTCTTTGGTTTTCAGGGAACGTAAATTTTCTTCACAGAACGTAAATCTCAAAGTCATGGTTTTCAATCTGCATGCGTGAACACACAAGATTGATTTCAAGGAGATTTGGAAGTATTTAACTCATGGCTCAGAAATGCAAATCTCATCTTGTACAATCATTATTGCAAAAATAACAAAAAAAAAGATGGGTGACGTTTCAAGGGCTCTGCCTATACGTTTTCATTTTTCTGTTAGTCACAGATCATTAAGCTTCCATTTCAAATATGGACATGTCTATATTGAAGCACCCAAATAAAACTGTGTAAGTTCTGCATGTATTAGGGCATCTTAAAACTCTTAATGAATAGTACAGCTTAAATGAATGACAATCCTGAATATGTTTGCCACAATATAAGATGCCCATGACTAAACAGTCCTCCCTAAATGAGCAGGAAAACATAGTTCAAATGCTTCGATAAACATCACAGCAGACCTAATGTAAATGCAGTGCTAAAAATTTTTTGGAAATGCAGATAAATATTTTCTGACTTTGGCATATCTGTTGCAGCTCAAAGTGGTTTTCTTATAATCCAGTACCTCTTTCACAATACTTCACTGCTTATCATAAAACCAATCAGGTAGAAAAAACTGTTGTTAAATTAAAAATCCCAAACCACAGATTCTTAAGCATGGTGTGTCAAGTTAATACATTATACCCTTAAAAATTCTCTGAAGTGCAGCCTTTTCTAACAGAAAACAGATCTATTCTTGAACACAGATGAGCTTCCCCTGGGTCAATAAACACAAACTGATTCTGTTTAAAACACAGAGGAAACTGTTTAATTTCTATCCCAATAAAATTTATGAAGCAATAAAAACTTTGTAGTACAAGCTGTGTGGTTTGTTTCACTTCCTTGTCACATGAATTAATAAGGAAAATCCTTCCCTTCATTCTGTTATGCAGATTTATGCTGGAGAGCACACCATACACTGACCAAAAGCCCCAGGGGGCTAATTCTGATTTCCATACCTCACCTGCTACTTCTTCATAAATTTGGCAAGAAACATTTTCATTTCCTATCTTTGTGATGGCAATGCTTGTAAACTCAATCCCCACTACACAGTGAACTGTACTTAGTAACTACAACTGATGGGGGTGTGAGGAAGGAAGGAAATGTCATGTCTGAACTTGGGTTGTACTAGTATCATCCTTCACTCTCTATTTATGATCCTGAAAACATCAACAAATTTGAATTTTTGCAACCCCTGCCTAGAGGCAAGAGGGAGGGGGAAATGAACTGAATGCCTCAAAATGTATGCCTGTAACAGCAGGAGCAGAAAAGACTGATAAAGACTTTACGTATAGCATTTATTCAGATAAAGTACAACTCCTCACTCCATGTTTTATTGTCATTTATGTTCTTTCTGGCCACACGAAGAAAGCTGCTTCTGACAGGCCATAAAAGCAAGGCTTCTGGGAGTGTTTTGCTCTTTCTCCTCAAATCCTCTGATGCATTAGTTTTCTGATCTCTCTCCTAATGTAAAATTACAGCCCACTCCTTATGAGATCATCTTTGTTGGAACAACTTCCACTCAGACAGCAGCTAATCTACTACAGCTAATGGTTTCTGTCAGGATGGAAGCAAGGGAAATGATGCCATCATTTACTACATGGAATAATCTGCATATCTCAAATGGACCTCCCCTTTCATGAAATACCAGTGTGATGTATCAAATCCTTATGAAATCTACCTCCCTCAGTCCTAATCTCTGAATGAGGTTTCATTTAGCCAATGCAATTTTTCCTGTACCCCTAGAGATTGTGGGGGTTCACTGGGGTGGATATTCACCCTCCTACTGACTGGGAGACAACTGCATGGTAAGACTGTTCTTCTGCTCTTGGCTCTCCACACTGTATACATGGCTAGGATCTTTCCACTCATACACCTGCCTTATGAAGAGGAGTCTTGTATTTCAGAAACCAAGGTCACCTGAAGAGATGGGTAATCACCCACCATAAAAAGTTTAACAAAGGAAAGTGCCAGATTCTGCATCTGGGACAGGACAACCCTTGATGTACAGACTGATGGGAAAAGGAGAGGCTAGACAGAAGAAATGAGTGCAG
Organism: Chamaea fasciata; assembly: GCF_029207755.1. Lineage (NCBI taxonomy): Eukaryota > Metazoa > Chordata > Aves > Passeriformes > Sylviidae > Chamaea > Chamaea fasciata. The sequence goes on from NW_027094089.1 coordinate 43,162,880, forward strand.
GAAGGGCCCTGTGCCTGGGTGTCCTGGTCAATGGCAAGCTGAACATGAACCCGCAGTGCCCTGACAGCCAGGAGGGCCAACCCTGTCCTGGGGGTCATCAGGCACAGCATCACAGCCAGGAAAGGGAGGAGATTCTCTGTGGTAACTAGTGGTAGAACATGAGAGACTGGCCTGAAGTTGTTTCAGGGAAGGTTTAGGTTCAGTACTAGAAAAACGGTTCTTCACCCAGAGGGTGGCTGGGCACTCGAACAGGCTCCCCAGGGAGGAGGTCACAGCCTCAAGCTGGACAGAGCTCAAGAAATATTTGGACAATGCTCTTGGGCGCATGGTGTGACTATTAGGGTGTCATGCATAAGGCTCGGAGTCTGGGAGTTGGACTTGATGATCCTTGTGGGCCCCTTCCAACACATCATATTCTATGATTTTATGAAGATGACCATCTGATACCACTAAAGCAATCAACAAAAAGTGATACTGTACTTGCTTTTTTATCTCTTATGCTTCCTGTGTAATATCCACCAGCAGATTAAGGCCACTTAAGAGGAAGGATAAAGTAGAATCTCTCAGATTCAGGGCATTTCATCAGGCAAAAAAAGCACCACTGACAAAGGAAGGGTAGCAATGGGGAAAAAAAGGCCCTATGTCTCCACCCATGGGCTCCTGTTGATGAACCGCATCTCTGAGCAGTAGACAACCAAATGCAGTAACAACAGATGCCACAACAAGAAGTTTGTAACACTTCAGGAAGGTGTGAAAGGAATGACAGTTGGCTGCCTTTTACAAATCTCTGGCAGAAGCCTCTCTCCTCACCCAGAAGGCAGCAAAAGCTGTGGCACCTTTTCCTCACAGCTTCACTGTGTTCAGAGGTTCTCTCAATGATCTTTGAGTATTTTATTAAAATAATTCCTTAGATTACAGTGGCTGCATTTCTTCTCATAGACTTTCCCCTGTGAATGAGACAGAGCAGAGTGCTAGAGATCAAAGTAAGGCCACACATTTGTTTCAGCTGTTCAGAGACAAAAAAATACAGAAGTCTTTTTGCCTCTTTTGGGAACTGAACAAAATTAGGACTGGTGTCCACTTGTAAGGGGATAATGATTTTCTTCTGGAAGATGTTTCCAGTTTTAGTTGAAAATCTTCTATAAGCGTCATTTTGTGAAAGAAATTTACAATTAGATACGAAAAACAAGGAACACCACCGAAGATTTGAAGACTGCAGATATAATAACAGGAACGGATATATTCTTGTTAACAAAGATCTGAAACTACACAAAATGGCTACCAGACTACTCAAACACATACACAAAAAAAAACCCAAACAAAACAAAACAAAACAAAAAAAAAAAAAAAAAAAAAAAAAAAAAAAAAAAAAAAAACCAAAACACCCCCCCCCCAAACAAACCAAAATTAGGATTTTAATGTGTTCATGGAACGCATTTGTAGAGGGTTTGTCTTTTTCCCTTCTCCATACCAGAGACAGCCCAAATCCAGTCTGCATCTTACTTTCAAGAAACCTTATTTCATTTTGCATAGGCCCATGCACAATCAGAAACATTTACCTTTCAGTAAGACACCTTTTGGGGATAGACAGATAAAAAGACTGCTTGGTGAACTGAATCAGATTCCAAGGAAGAAGTCTGGAGGACACACAGCAGCTACACCAAAAGAAATCCACATCAAGTTTTTGTGATCTCTTTCCAGCTGAGAGGATTGGTAGGCTGGTAGAAAGCTGCTACCTTTACCTTTCATTTGAATGTTTTGAAAAAAGTACAATTCTATCGAAAAACATCTAGGGCAAAGATTCTCTGTTGTGCAACAGATGCATTCAAACTTTACTGTAAGATTTGCAAGCTTATATTACTTTTAGCTTCTGTCCTCTGAAAAGGCCCTTTTCTCCCTTGATAAAACTGCTGAGTGACTAAGAACTATTTCTAAGAACACCAAAATCTGCATTTGTTCCAACAGAAATGCAAACTTGACCAAAGAGTTCATAAGGACTATACATACGTTGTTTACACTGAAGATAAAAACATGTTCATAAAACAATCTGTATTTCCTAAATATGAATTTAACAACTATTCCTTTTAAAAAGTTCCATGTTCTTTTTTTGAAATGCTTTATTATTTTAATCACCTACAGACTAGTCCAAAGACTTGACTCTACTTCAGACAAAAAAAAAAAAAAACCAAAAGCCAAATCTGATACACTTGAAAAACTGGCAACTGGAAGTAAAACATCCTTAAACCAAAAGACTGCAAAGTGATTATTTCAGTAGCTAGACTAAGGTAGATCAGAAATAATTCCATGTAAAGTTACATCCACAGAGTTTATTTCAAGTACTTTTAAATTTCACAAGTCAACAGCCAGTGTTTTAGAAAAGTTAAGACCTATTTTTTTCTCTGATATGTCTTTTTTTAGGGGTTTAATATACCCACCCTAGCATATTTGGGAATTGCTGAAAAGGAGCCCATAGACCTGCAAGGGATAGGAGCCTGTACTCTACTGATGGCTATCAGAAACATTCAGAAAGTAGAAAGATAATTTATTCTCTCCAATATTTAACCATCACATAAGACGCAAGGAAGAACACTTCTAATAAGATTTAAAGCCAATTTTGGTCTTTGAAAGAAAAGGCATTTCATAAAGAACCTTCCAAGTTTATCCAAATTTCAGAGATTCACAATGATAGTAAATGCAGACATTTACTACCTACTAAAGGAGGAAATTGTATCTAGATTCTAAACAGCTTTAAAGTTACTTTTCTGACTCTGTATTTTACCTGTTCTGCCTAGAGAATGTAGCAAGCACAATCAAAAGTTATGTGGCTATTGGTTAAAGAATTTTTTAAAAGGTCTTCCCAATGGGAGATTAGTAAACTATCTGCTTACACAATTAGAGAAGTATGGGGCTTTCTCTTGACATGTCTGTGAGAAAACATCCTCTTTCTTTTAGAAAGACTGTAATGCAGAGAGTAATGTAATGCATTTGTAAGCTAGTTGGTCCCTGCCAAGAAGATTCATGGTTAGATTACAAAATGCATGATGACTACTCTTTAGCAAAACGGTATGGCTGACCGACTGAGAAATTCATATGAGATATTTAGACTTCAGAAAACTTCAGGAGTGCAAGAGAAGACTGCAGAAAGAACCCAAATGAAGGATGAATCAAAGAGAACATTAGTAGTAAAGTTCACTCTTACTCTTTCTCTGTCACAGGGAGATCAGCTACAGGGAAAACAACACAAAGCTGGGAAAATCGTAAATACTATTACCATTGGATGGTAGGAATAATGAGAAAAGTGGGAAGACTAAGAGTGAAAATCTGTCTCTTTAAGGCTGTCTGCCAACTGTCTTATGGATGGCATAAATAAAATAGACTTGGTCGTATCTTTGAAACTTTGAAGAGTTGTTTTTTTTAGTTCTCTCCAAGCAAAATTCAGCATACAACCAATATCACTTGAAAAAATAAACAAAAATGCTAATGAAGACTTACTGCTAGAAAAACATTCCATTGAAAATAGTTTGATAAACTGAAGAAGAGCAGTATATCCTCATTACTCTCCAAACTGAAACCAATAGCTGTCCTCACAGAAGGAAGATTAGTGTTATTTACGTGCCTCCCACAGACTTGATGGCATTCTTGGATCTCAATATGCTGTACTGTGTTTACAACACTGCCTTCCCTCATTCTTCACAAGACAGCTTTAAAAAAGATTATGTTGCACAAATGCAAAGGTTACTGGAGAAGCATCCTTCAAAATGATAAGGTATTTACTAGCTAGGTACTGGTATGAAAAATTAAAGCCGAAGCCAAGCACAGGGGTAGCTTTCCAACAAAGAGTACCTGCACTGTTTCCTTATTCTTCCTTTAGCTGTATGGATTCAACAATTGGTCTTCATTACTAGGCTGTCCATAAGAGAGTTGTTCTGTGTTCCATTTTTGGTTCCCATGAGCCCTTGATAGTTACAGCTGTCTGCTATAACTTATATACAGTCCTTGTTTAGGCAGAACTATTTCCTTTTTTTGGCCTTTTTAAAAATATTTCACTAATGCTGTTCAACTAATTTTTAATCTCAGGGAAAAAAAAAAATAAGAAGGTGACACACCATGCCCTAATTTCCTAGGAAATCTCCATCTGAGAAGCAAAAAAAAATCCAAACCAAACCAAAACAATACAATAAAACAGAAACCCAAAACGAAAACTACACCAAATCATGAATTATCCTGCTCTCAGAACTGGACTGCAGAGTGAAGAGGACTTCAGGAGTTGCCCCCTTCCTACTTCTGAAGCAGCATCAGCATCCATCTTGAAAAATGCTCATACAGGTTTTCCTCTAGTGGACAACTCTACAAGTTGCTAGACAACCTACTTCACAGCCTGATTATCCTTGCTGTTAGAAATGCTTTTCTAATATCTCACTTGAATCTCTCTTGCCACAACTTAAGATAATTGTTTTTATATCCTTTCTACCATGGTCACAAAGAACAAACCAATCTGTGACAAACAAGTTCTCATCTGACTTAATATCCTCTCCAAACCAACTAAAAAAACCTTCAAAAACAACAACCTCCCCCTTAAAAACAACAAAAAAACCAGACATGAAAAAAAGAAATAAAAATCCCTACTTATGCCAATAAATAGTGTGATAAATTTTCTAACCTATGCTGTGAGGTTGTTTTTGAGGCTGTGAGCCTTTTCCAGTCAAGATTTGAGTTTGAATAGAGCTGAGGGCAAAATGAAACATATTAAATCCTGTGATTAGGAACATAATGACATTTACTAGTCAATTTCCACCAAACTATAAATGCACAGTGGCTGACCTAAGCATTCTGTCATAAATACTTTATACTACAGCAGCAGTTAAGTATTACATATTTTCCAAAAAGTATTTCAAGGAATGTGTGTGGAGGGTAGGGGTGTTTTTAAGGACCAACTAGGAGAGACTGTTTTGCATTGCTTATAACAGAAACCTCTTGTGAGGTCTTCTAAAACAACAATTCAGCAAAAAGTGAATGGGAAGCCACTGAATCAGCCCCTATAAGCCTTTTTTTTTTTTTTTTAAGAAAAAGGCAGCTTTCAATGAATCCATTTTAAATGTTTCTCATTCCCCTTCCCCAGTTATTCTTATATAAAAACTCTCCTTCCCAACCCTTTCTCTTTGGAAATTTGGTAACCATAGTTTCTGTGTCCTGCTGAGACTTGCTCTGTAGAGCTGTAGTCTACCTGCTATTTAGCTGCTGATAGCAGTGTTTCTGTTGCAATTTATGAGAAATGTCAGTTGAAGGCAGAAAGTATTGTATACACTATATTTTCCCAGCTGGATATCTCCATGAACAGAAAACAAAAACATGAATACACATGCACCATACATTTGGGGCAGGGTAGGAAGGAGACTGCAGGGATAAAAAGGCTGCAGGTTAGAAGGCTGCAGGTTAGATGTGATGTTGGGTGGTCTAAAGAAAATGAGCTTGTCAATGGGAAGGTACATCTAATATTATCAGAAAACACCAGAGATTTTTAACACAGTCCTTGGTGCTATACCACTAATACAAAGATCTCACTGTCGACTCTGCAGATACCTCTTTCCTTTACACATGGAAGTTGTACTATTGCATTTTGAAAACTGTCGCATTGAACTATCTGTTTCTTTGACTCAGGTCTGAACTTAGGTTCTTGTGTAATGTTAGCACAAGGAGATTTTAATCCCGAATACAGTTTAGCCACTTTAACAGTATTTACATCTGAGAATGTTTTGTGGCCTCCCTGAGAAAAATGAAAAACAAGTTACCAAGCACAGGAAATACAGCTCAGTCTCATCATGTTCTTCAATAGTACTTACTACAATGATAGTGATATCATAGAGCAATGTCTCCTTGGGAAAGTGTCTTTCATGGATAACAATGACAGTAATTTTCATGCTGCCTCATCACACTGACAGCTGAAGGTGATAAGACTTTGCAAGAGAGGAACTGAAGTCCAGTTCAGTGAAGAGTAGGAATTAAAGCAAAACGTTGGCTCTGTCTCCCTAAGACATGAGGTAAAAAATAATTTTTTCTTCACCAGAAAGTACTGAAGATTGTAATAGAAGGTATACACCAAAGTTTACTAGTCTTCAAGCACTGTCTCTCTGAAGATCAGCATTTCATGGCCATGACATTTTCTTGAGAGTGTACTGTTTTACACCAAACGTTTGCAGGCAAATAGTTTAAAAAATCCTATAATTGATGTATAATTCACAGTCCACACTGTACAGAAATATGAATCTGTCAATAACGAACTATTCTAGATGCAAAAGTCTTCAGTAAAGGAAAACTGATTATTAGAGCAGCAAAATAATTCATTATGGAGCACGTGTTGCTGCAATAGCCTATGTTACTTCCTAAACTCTTGTCACTAGTAGCTAGCTTCCAAATTTGCAATTAATCTTTGTCATTGTCCAAATCACCTCCTCTATTAGAAGCACAGAACTGAAAATAATGAAAATCCCAAGTCTACTGAAGTTAAAATACTCACAGTCGAACTGAGGATAGATCCAATTACCATTTAAATAACAACATGAAACTCTTTGAAGCAAAGGCCTTTTGATCTCAAAGATTCAAATGCTGAGTGAGCAATAAGAAACTAAGTTCTTTAAATTTCCAGGGAAAAAGCTACAAAAAAAAAGGACTATGACCCAGGCTGTCAGTCATGTACTTAAATTTCTAGCATTTTTTACTGTTAAATGTAACCCTCTTGCTGTGTAATTAGTGGCTATGTCATCATCAATACCACAGTTAATAATAGCTTTAGTAACTTTTGCTTGCAGGTTGTTCTTGTGTGGAGGCACCGAGGGTAGCATGAAGTGGGGGGAGACTGACCAAAGGTGAAACATGGGCTGCATTTTTCTTCTTTCTCCCTTGAAACTTTAAATGTAGAATTTCCAAGTTTTGATCAACTCACACTTGGTTATTACTACAGATTTTGAAAATGTGAATGTCCTGTTAATTTCAAATACAAAATAGTGCAAGGTCAAACGGTATTAAAAATCTCATTTGGGCAAAATTACAAGCCCTGTGCCTTTTGAATGGCAAAGAAAACCAATAAAATTGTACTGAACCGCAGTTCAAATTTTTGTCATTTTTTCATTCTTTTTCTGGAGAGCTGTGAATGAACGATGTTTTGAAAAGTACTCTAGCCTTTGATAGTCTGTGGAGTTTGCTGATGTCACATTTCCTAATTGACACAACACAGGGTCTGAATGGCACACTGCTACAACATTTGTTTTACAAGTGTACATTTCACAGGAAGCCAGTGATTAAGTTCCCAAAGACTTACAGGCATACATTTCCAAAAAGGGAAAAATAAAACTGTTACATATCCATACAAATCAAGATTTACAGAATCGTGGCAGCCAGCCAGCAAAACTACTCCAGGTTTGCTTCCCCCATCTGTTTGGCCTGTTAGCTGAAAGAAAATAAAATCAAATTGCTCCTTCTGTAACTAATTCCCAGAACTCCCAAAAAAAACCAACTTCCATGATACCATTTTAATAACTCAGAACGCCTTACAACAATCTGTAAACCTTGTTAGCACTGTGTAATGGAGACTCAATAGCACAGAAAGGGGTACTGAGACCAGAAGCGTTCCCTCGTCCCCAGCATTCAAAAGGTATCGTGCCAAGCCACTACGGCTGATCACAAAAGTGACCTCTTGACCCTTCCAGGAATGGGTGCCCTCCAGCAGACCAACATGGCCAAATCTTGGTGTAATGAATGTTACACCCTCCTGTACATCAGCTCCTGCCCTCTGGTTGAGGCCATGGACCTTGAAACAGGGAAGGTACAAATAAACATGTGTCAGATCCTTGGTCACCTGCAATCAGAGCATTAATGAAAACAAAACTGGCGCTGGCTTAGGCAGGCCTGTGAACTTGCTGGCACTGGGAGCATGCACAATTAAGTCCTGCTGCTGCCTGTGCTAAACGGGAGGCAACTTACACAGATCAACTGGCTGACCAGCTGAGGTCAACAACGCCTTCAGCTATTTGTCTGCTGGAGCCCTGAAAAGTGATTTTCATTTTACAGCAATGTACCATGTCAAAATCATTACTTTTTCCTTTTAATCTTTAATTTATAAATTAAAAAGCCAGTGTAAAAACTTGCACAGCTTTTTTCTGTCTACCACTGGAATAGTACATAGTAATTAATATACTACAGGTTTCTACTTCACAGATTAAAAAATAATTTGACTAGGAGCGCTTTCAACAGCTGCCCATAAATCAGCCCACTCTCAAGAGTTCAACTCAAGAGTTATTGTGTCTATTGTGCATCTTAAGGTTCAAAGACAGATTATTCATGCATTCATTCATAGCCAAGAATGTATCCCAGCAATGAAATTTACCCTTCAAAGCTGACCCAAGCTTAACCACTGGATTGACTAAATAATTTAATTGCTTAATGATGTGCTATATCCCTTTACTGAAAATTGTCGTCTTGGTGAATTGAGCTAGTTTTAAACCAGTGGTATATTAATGGCACATACTCCAAAAGTGTAAGCAGCTGCTGCCCACCAACAATGCCGAACTGAATAACAGGAATGCAAACAAATCTCCTGGTGCACAGTTAGCTTTTTTAGCAGTACTTAAAAATTGTGGTATTACAAAATTACTTCTGTGAAAGAAAGAGGCAGAAAATAGATGAAAGCAAAGCTGTTATTTACAGAGAGGCTCAAATAGCTGAGTAATGTTGCCAGTGCAAGAACGTTAGTTCTGTCACCTCCTTTTCATACCCCACAATTTATTTTCCATTCTGCTTAAAAGGGGTTCTGCCACTAGATGCAATGATGAAAAGAACAGCCAGTGTTTGTCTCTCATATTACAAAGTCAAGAGTGCTGGAATAATTTCTCCTCACCTGTTAGGGTAAGCTATCTTGTGCAGGTAATTCAGTCAACATTCCAGTCCTTTCCTAGCCACATTAAGCCAATGCATCTAGACTGAAGATTAAGGGGAAAGGAGACAATTACACTGTGTGTTAGTGCCAAAGATGCAAAGACTCTAAATCTCCTTGAAGCTGAAAACAAATTAGCAGCTTTGCCCGCATCAAGCTGTCTGTCCAAATGGAGGTTTCTTTTCACAACAGCATTACTAACTGTTCTTCCCAAATATAATGCTTTGGGGATACAAAAACATTTTCTCTAAGTTATTTCCTGTCACTTGCTTGTCTAGACCAACAGAATCATTTGTAATGCAAACACCACCTACTGCCTTAAAGCAAAACCAAGTACAGATTTACTTCTGCCCCTCAAGAGTCCCTCTTCCCCCTTGTTTATACGAATTTCATGTGCCACTTGTGTAGACAGAATCAAAGTAAAAAGAAATGGCATTAGCCTAACCATTCCTGTTTCATATGAAAATACACCAGTTAATAAATCTGGACCTCTGTGCTGCCTTTAATTTTTATCCGAGGGAGAAACTGACTGTCAGTTCTTGCAGAAGAACCTCCAGTGAATATCATGAAATAAATTCTGGAAATGTTATACAACTTCATCCCCACTGTCAACAGGAAGGTGTTTGCAGGGGAGGTGCAGTCATTCAAAACTCATCTCAAGTCAGCTGGCACATACAGCTTCCCTGTTCAGCAAGTGGCAGTATCTTGGCACAACAGCACCGTGCCTTTGGCCCATGGAAGTTTAGGTGCTGAAATGAGGAAAGTTCAAGAAGCCAGTCTGTCCAGCTTTTGGGATACAAACACACCAAAAAAAAAAAAAAAAAAAAAAAAGGGGGGGGGGGGAATCTAGGAGACTGCTTTCAAACAGGATATGCACACTGGCCAGAGAAAGCCCAAGTGCTGTGGAGATCTCTCCAGCAAAACTTCTACCACCAACACTGCTGCCACCTTTTCTCCCAGCCCTGAAGTATGTTTGGACATTTACCCAGATAAACCTGGTTTTAACCAACCTTGATTATGCAGTTTAATGAAAAATAAACTTCTGTGTAATTATGTTTCAGGCCCCAGATCTTTCACTCCCATTTTAAGTAGTCCACACCCTAAAAGAAATGGGGGCCAGATGGGGTTTGCAAAAAACTGATGAAGCTGAAAAATCTCAGAAACTGGAAGGACTAAATTATTTTCCATTTAAGAGTCACATGTGCTTAAAAATCTTGAATTTTAAATTTTTATAAGACTATCATGGAAATTTTTTTTCTTTCATTCACACAATAACAGAAAAATGAAAGACTTTTTCAAATGTGAGCAACTATGTGGAGATGCCATCCTCTCTTCAGCATTCAGCAAAAACAATCTGACCTTCATTAACATAATGAACATTAATAGCATCTATTGGTCTTCTTTCTGGTTACATCATGTCTAAATAAAGGTGTCAGGCTGGAAGTTGCTGAAACCTGGGAGTGGGAGCCTTTTTTTTTTTTTTTTTTTTTTTTTTTAATTGCTCAGTCTTGTAACCAGTGATTTTTCCTAGTCTGAAGCTACATGAAGCCTACCAACAGCTAGTGATTCTTTTGAATGAAACTGGCCTGGATGCAGACAAACTTGTACTACCTTCACTGTCAAAGGTGAGAGTGACATCTGAACAGAATCTCTCAAGGAACGATATTAATTTGTTGCAGAACTTTCTCCACAAACCCCACAGTCTTAACTTTAAGGACCTTCAGAAAATTATAGAGAATAACCAATAAAGTAAGCTTCTTTCTAAAATCTGTAACACACCAGAAGTCATACTCTGCTAAAATTGACATCAGTTTCTCTCTTCCCGAAGGAAAACAGCTCCTTTAGTGAAACCTGAGACTCTCCTTACTGTTTCTAAATTTCAGCTAGAGCGGGTCACATAGCCTCAGGGCTTTCAAAGATCCACAAAAGCCAGCTCAATTTGAATGCAAGGTTAAGACGTACAGGTTCGGTCAATGCAGGGGAAAGCAAACAGGCAGTAAAACATAATTACTTGTTTCAACCTACTTAAATGAAGAAGTTTTAAGTGAAGGGAAAAAAACCCCACCGCTGGATTAATTGAAAATTGATTTGGAACCGCCCCCGCTTGAAACTGATTTTCCACAACACTTATCCTCAGTGTTAGGGACTGGCTACAGAATTGCCATCTCCTGACAACTAATGTCAGTTACATTTTATTAATGGAGATCGTTATGCTATTAGCAAAATTACTACAGAAATAGGAAATAGCCTGATCTGCCTCTAGCACTCAAACAGAAACAACAAAACGCAAACAAAACAAAATCACTTAAATACACAAAGTACTGACCCAAGTGAATGCCTAGTAAACATCCCAAATGGACCTAACTGACATCTTAAAACAAGGGGAAAAGAAAAAAAAAAGTAGGGGAAAAGAAGGTGTTTAAGGCTTTTCTTAAATATTCTTCTTTATTCTGATTAAATCTTTAACAAAAAAATCTGCCCTTAAAAATTAATTCTACAGCCTTTTATTTCCATAGGTATATCCCCATTAAATTCTATTAAGCTTTAAATTTACCACTAGTAAACACAAAAGAGTGCTAATTTTGATGGATGTGTTTTTTGCTTTAGTTGATACCCCTTAAAAGAAAACAAAAACCCAACAACAAATAAAAACCCCAAAAACCCAAATTAAAGCAAAGTGCTCTAATACTGGCTTTTTGTTTTTCCTCCCAGATGTTTCTAGGGGGTTTTATTTCATGGCACTTGGGCATATTAAATTGACAAACTTCAATCGTGCTTTCCATTGCAACACTAGCTTTTGTAAATCCAGACCTACTTTTTCAGACTAAGTCAAGAAAGCTATTTCCCTTGAGCTTTTCTTTTTTATATACATTCTTTTTCTTCTCCCTCAACCTCTACATTTTCAGCCTCTGTTTTTCCTGACTCCCTCTTTTAGAACAAAAACATAAGCAGGAATCTTTTACTAACCCTGAGGGTCAAAGGCCTCTTCATTCTTCAAAAATTTTAATTGAGTTTTTCCTTCTTCTTTTTGGATTGTTACTTGCCACCAAAAATTCCAGATTAGTAGCTAGTTACTACTACATCGGTAGCAACTCAAAAGAATTACAAATATGCCTCAGGATATCAAAAATGTGTCTACTATTTCTTAAAAAAATGAAATGCTGCTTGTTAGGCCAGCCACTGATCTTATACTGGAAAGTTAGTCCCTATGCCAAAAGCAGCTTTTCATGATGGAGCCTCAAACAGTGAAAAAATTGATTATTTTTAAAATTTATAATAATCTGTATTAGTAAAAACATACAGTCTTATAAACAGAGAGAACCTCTCATTCACCACTGCACAAGATTGGTACTGATTAGGAGTGTAGCAAAACTGGAATACAACAGCTTGTCCTAACTATTTAAACTATGAACAAACATAATAGTGACCATCTTTAAATAGAGAACATCTTTAAATAAGGGGATTAATTCCTGAAGCACACCAACTAAAGACGCCCTTTCAGCTGTGCTTTCATTCCCTACTCCAATGGTATTTATTTAGTAAGGAAACACTAAGATGCACACACACTTCATTAGCAGTCACCTCTCTCCTACTATCTACAAATCTAAACATCACATGTTCCAAGTATTTCGTACTGTAACAGTCTCATTTCTAAGCAATCTGCTGCTACTGAGATTTTGCTTTTGAGCAATAAAACTGTTGCTTTTCTTGAAGCAACTCCTTCAGTGTTCATAAGCTCACTGCTTGAGCAGGCTCAGATTCACATTCAAATAGCTCCAAGCAAATGTTTCCAATCTCAATTATCCTCCTTCCTTTTTCTAGACACCCTCCCTGCCCCCATATGCTTGTTTGTAAAACGGATCATTTTCTATGTATGTACAAGCAGTGCAGGGAGTCTTCCTCTGTAGAAGTCTGGCAATATGCAGAGTTTTATGTAAGAACTGTCTGGAATTTGTTAAGTTTTTTTCATTCTCTGCTTTGGGTTATACCAAGAGAATTAGACCCAGATTCTCACTCAGTTGGTACCCAAGGTAAATAAGACACTTCTGATGTTTTTGGACAGTTATTGTGACTATTGTGGCTACAATTTGCTTAGCATTACATCAGTATAATATGAGAGAACCAAAAAGAGAAGCACTAGGCAGTGAAGAAATCACATATTTCTCTGCGCAACAGAGGCATACAGCCTCTCTAGACGAATCTGTAGGACTAGCACTGGCTAGATCCTGTGGGGTGTTTATGTTCATGGAGGAATGCTGATATTTAAACACTACATTTAACATTTAACAGCACAAATTTCCTAAGTGCTTTCCTTTGAGTGTTGGTCTGCAGTCTTCAAAAATCTAAAGCTAGCTTAGTGATGAGCAAGCTTAACTTCTCTGCTGGACTTAGCCTGGAAATTAACAGTGGTTCTGTTTTCACCTCATTTTTTCATTTCCTTTTACAGATCTTCACTAATCTGTGGTGCTTTACATCACCTAGACAAACAGCTTCAAACTTAAATTTATGTTTATATGAATGACTAATTGAAATTTTTTGGAAAAGGAGCTCTTTGCAACAGAATCAAAATTAAAACCCAAGAAAGTCAAAATGTCTCTCAATTCCCTTCCTCTGCCAGCAGGGACCATCCATAACCTATTCTGAATTTCTGCTTCACTAATATTTATACTGACATGATTTATATACTGTTTGCTGAGAACAAGGAGCCTACAAAGGTTTGTTTATTGTGACCCAGCTGATACAGGGCAACTCACTGAAGCCACATGACAACCATGTGCACCTGGTTCATAGAGTCAGCCCCAACGGTTTAAAACCAATAGAGGGGCTTCTGTAGATACTCTAAAATTACTATTTGCTTCATTTGTTTTAGACGAAAATGTTATAAAACCGGCTACAAGTAGTAGGAACTCCCTGTCTCTAACATTGGCCAGCACTCTGTTTCAAGGAAATTCACAAGAAACAGTGCAGAGGATAGAGGACAATGCCAGAATTTATGTCCTTAAACCAGTGCATACTCTGATAAGGTCAGGCAAACAGCTGAGGTGATCAAAATGACCCCTTCAGTCATGACAAACCTTGGTTTAACTACAGCTAAATCCATCTTGTAGTATGAATCCTACAACTCTTAAAACTTGTTTCAGATAGTCTGTGTACATCCCAGATTCCTTCTGTAAAGTAGGTAGAGCTCCCACAAACCACAAACATTTTTATGCAAGACTGTGGCTTTCAATTGTGAGATGCAGAGCATATCTCCTCTGCAACAGATTTCTATGTAACACATAATATGTGTCAGACTCCAAGTGCCTGAGATAATACAACAAGACAGCTGAAGTTATAAAAAAATCACATATTTAACGCTTCCTTAAATCCACTGATTTACTGGGTCTGGCATCATATACAGTAGAAAGAGCAAAAATTAAACATAGTATGTAAAATATAAATACATATAAAGGCTTTTTCTTGACAGATGGCATTATGATAGTGGGTGATGTTCATACTGGGTCAGCAGACGACCCATGCAGCAGGAGAAAACAGCTAGATTTTAGGTGTTCTGTTAATGTAGCTAACCAAAAAACCCTACTATTTCCACAAACCACTCGTCTGTAACATGGACTTAATACAGCCTGATTTTTGAGCGATAGTTATCTTTATGCTTCTGTCATATAAATACACAATTCTGAACTTAATGTGGTAAACATTACCCAACCCCTGTACCCAGCAAGTCAATGGTCTACATCACACAGAAATCTAAATGCACCCAGTCTAAAAGCAAATCTGTTTTTTACAATTGTGTCACTTGGTTTAATAAAGCATATTGCCTCTCTCAATAAACCTTGCTTGACCTCAAGACAAGAGTGTGATTTAACATGGTTCTTTAAATTTCTATGAGTTGTTGCAATGCTATTTGATAAAAATCTCTAATTTCTGCATTTGTTTCCTTACTTATTTGACATGGCTTTCACCATTTCAAGTTTCATTGTTTCATCATGTCTTTGTATTTGTGAAAGTAAGAAAACGTGTTTGTTAAACCACAAAAATTGCTAACAGGAATAACAGGCAGCCAGATTACTCATTCTTCTAATTCTATTTCTGTTGACACATATACACCCTTACTTACACACATATGCACAAACACATATCTAACCAAAGTTATTTAAAACAGACTGTTCTTTTAAAGTAGTCTTTGCAAAACTAAGACCACATAGTAAGGCAGAGAGGAGTCCACATTAGTTCTGTGCAACAAGATAACATTTTCAAAGCAAACTATGCATGTTAGTTGCAAAAGTGGCAGGCTGGAAAACCCTATACACAACAAATACCAGCATGCCTCTTTGTCATCTAGGCCTTCTCCTTTCTACTAAATTTCTCTAAAAATTCTGCAAAATAGTCAGAACTGATGCTATGATAAATTTGGAATACCCTAGAAATGATCCCATCAGGTTTCTGAGATCCAGAAGATTCCTGTTTCTTCCATTTGGCAACCAGTCTCAAGTTATAAAGACCAACAAGCTAACCCTGATTAAAAAAACACAACTCATTTCCCCATTATTTGTTACTGAACAACAGCAGGTTGCACCTGATCTGCACAAGGAGGAAGAATGTCACCACATGTAGACGGCTTGTTCTGCACACAAAGGAAGCAAGGGCTGTCTCCCATACAGTTTTAAGGAAAAGGAGACATCAGAACTACTGGCTCCCACAGAGCAGACTATACTACTAGATGCAGAATCAAAACCAGGACGTGACCCAGGGCACGTGTGTGAGAATCTGAACATAAACGCGAGCTCTAAGTAATTTAGAAAGTTTGTTGGTGGTTTCCCTTTTTTTTCTGGGTCATTTTTTATTTCCTCCAGCCAGTAAGAAGCAATTATTGCTTGCTTAGAAATTGAATAAACTTTTTTCTCAGTATAGCAATAGAGACTTTCAGCAGCTGTTTCCCAGAACATCAGAATAACCAACCAAACTAGAATACACACTCCAGTTAACACTACCAAGCTACTTTCTGTGAAGAATTTTTACTGCAGATAGCTTCTGGTGCCAAATATCCACATCAGCTGCCAGTTTCAGGTTGACTCGTCCACATAATCATTTCTCTTTCCCACAGGGTAGCCTCAGATAGTCCCTTCAGTGCTCTATTTCACAGCCATTACCACCACTTTGGACACACTAACAAGTTATATCCAAACAAGGTTGTTATGCGGACGACAATGCCTAGCCTATGGCATACATACGTAGCAATTAAACACTGCACAACTTAGTGGAGCAACTGAGAAATACCCGTGTGATAACCAGCAGCCTCAGCCAGTTGTAGGAGTAACGACCTATGGTTAGTTACCACCCCCTGTAATTAAACTAAAGCACAGACTTCATATGCCAGCTTCCCTCTACACCTCTAAAGATTAAAGCACTCCGGGAAAAATGGTCTGATTTAGTAAATCAAGTCAACTAAATAGAGTGGTGTGGAAGTAACGAAAAGAGCTATAACAATGCCCTTTTTGATCTTTCAGAATTTTGTCCGAAATACAGTGTTGCTTTCTTCCCTTGCCCCCCACTCTTGGAGTGATTATCTTAAAAATATGACTCATAAGCCTGAACATTATCCTTTTTCTGACCTCAAAGAACAAATGCATCAGAATGTAACAACTTGCTCAACACACATAACAGAAAACAGGTTATTTCAGGTAACTCCATAAACAGGAATTCTCAGTATTATACCTTCTCTTTTATAAAGCATGTATTACATTTATGCTAATAATGAGTTCTGCATAAACTATTTGATTTTATGTTTCTCCACTCAGGCTACTATTCTTGTAATAACTGTGATTCTTTCTGTATTTGCATTCCCACAGCTAGTTGCTGCAGCACACTAAGGCTGCTCAGCAGCACATTTGGTTCCTATGAGTATGCAGCCAGCCTACAAGGCTATCCTTATCACCTCACAGCTCATTTAACAGAGTGGCTAAACTAGATACAAAATAATTCAAATACCTCAAAACTCAAGCCAAGATTAGAAATTTTCATACCCTCCTTAGCTTCTTTGAATTGTTTTATGTTAAGAAGCTATGGGACAGCCAGAGAAACAGCAGTTGTCATGTGTATTTTTATAAAGTTCTGGAAAGCAATAAAGGGAGTGAAAACTAAAGAAACACAGGAAAATCACAAATTTGTATGTCATCATGAACATCAAGATGGTTTTAGATGTGCCTAGTTACAAAGGCTTTGGTTAGAGTAAACTGGACTTACATCAGTTTAAGAAAGGTTGTGTTCTGCCCTAAAGTCAAAATCAGAACTCTAGAAAATGGGTATCTGAAAATACATTTTTTGCTATTAAAGGTAAAAAAGTACACTGTTTCCTAGAAAGTAACAGAAATGGCTCCATGCAAGCTTCTATATAGCTGCTTTCACGAACATGTCATAAAGTTTGAAAACACTTAAATATATACTTATATGTGTGCTCCAAACATCAAAACTTACCTAAATTGCAAAAAAAATTAAATTAAAAAAAACTTAATTAAATTGCAAAAATTAGGAACTAATTTTTCTTAATACAGTGTTGTTTGTGGGCTCTGGGATAAAACAGTAAAACTTGTATTATTTTCTTTAGTTAGCAGGATCTGAAACATGCAAACACAAAGAGCATGGTACAAACCACACAATATGATGTCATATCAACTATCTTCAGTCTCCTAATATACACTCTAGCTATATTCCTAGAGTATTTTAGAATCCCATTTTATCTATATTTGTCGTCACTCATAGCTGTAGTGTTCCCAAAGAGTGTTTGTAAAGATATGAAAACAGGTACACTCATAACAGTTTCACTCAAACATGCCAATCACTTAATTGTTTCAGAAAATTGTTTTAGACAAACTAGGAAAAGAATAAGGGACTTAATTTCCATTAACTAACAAGAGTTTTTAAACCATTAGAGTGCTGAGATAGTGGTAAATGGAATGTCACCCTGACCAGAAAGCACTTTTTTTAATACTTCATTTCTGGTGCCAAACCTTTCACAAGGAAGGCCTCTTAAATTCAGTGGGGGTCAGAAGTTTAGTTTATTCAGCAAGAATAACACTGTTAACAGCTACTGCTCTTTCATGTCAACACAGTTAACACCCACACATTCCAACTCTGCTTAATACAGGCCAGCCAAGAAAGATTGGAGTTGCTAAGGGCAGTCATCTCTGCAGGGATATTTTAAAACAGAATTTATACTGCGCTTTAAAAACAATCTAAAAGGATCAATCTAACTTATGAATCTGCTGTAGACATACACAAAGAGAAAGATGGATGGATGAAAGCATACAAAAGCAAGTAAATCTGACTCTCTCTATTGATTTTTGAGAGGACAGTGTAGAGCACTTTGGTGAGGTCTTATATATCACTGCAAAGAACGAAAAGCCATTGTGCATACGGTCTGAAGCATGTCAGGATTTATCATGAAGTGATGCACTGCTGTATTCTGTCATTATATCATTTTGTAAATAATCTTGTTTTCACTGTTGAGGGAGGTAGATCACTTAAAATTAAATAATCCTCAAAAGAAATGTAAGAACTATCAAAGGAAGATTTTCACATAGCTATAAATGAAAACATCTGCTATTATTAAATGAAAAATTACAGATTTTTAGTGTACACAGGCAGTATTTTTAGCAGGAGAAAGCTGGTATTTTAATAATGAGCTTTTGAAATCCAAAATGGAAAAATCTGCATATCACAGCATAATCCTGTTCCTACTTACTTTGTTCTAAATCATAGCAAATCAACATTTAGTGCTCCCCAAAGCTCTCCATTTGAAGACAAATGTTTTCAAAGGATATTAAAGAAATCAATCTGGTTTTGATAGCACTTCTTCACCACATGGAACACTTTTCTTCAAGGCTGAAAGCTTTCCTCTTAAAGCATATTTTAGATAACCAAAATGCAAAAATAATCACATCAAACTGTAATTTTTGCAGGGTCTCTGGGACCTCTATTGTTATGTAATGGTGACATTTCTTATTCATCTATCTAAGTTTTCATCTAAACTATTCATATATCCACTCCCATCCCACAAACACCCCCTCATGATGTTCATTTAAATAGCATATTTATGCTATTCTATTAGCAATTTCTTCATACACTTTTCGTAATGTAGAGAGAGGAAACAATTCTATTATTAGCTAGTGTTACACGGTAGGTCATTTGGAAAACACAGCTGCTTTAAATAATAGAAAGACTTGCCATTTGTTTTTAAAATAAAAGCTCACTAGCTGAGCTGTAAAGCTATGACTGTCATAGTATATAATGGTGTCCCAATAGATTAGCAAGCCCTTAGCCTGCACCCAGGCAGATACAGCATAGACCACCTTGTCAACACATTCAGAGACAAACCTAATGGAAAAAAGCAATTTACCTTCTTCCGTTTCATGCCACACAATTCCTTCCAAGTTCACGCTGGTCCCAGGCTCACAGGGTCCAAGGCATTCGGGCTCTGTTACTACTCCAACCTCGCAGGTATTTACACCCACTGAACGTGTCCGTACCAAAAGCTGCTCAACTGGTGCTGCAATATTGGATGAAGACGGGGAAAAGTAGGAAGGCAGCATCTGAGATGTGATACTGCTGGAAATCGGAGGTGGAGGTGCAGGCACTGTAAACAGGGGATCAACCTGAAAACAACAGACAAACTTACTATAATGGTGCTGTGAGAGTTAAAAAAATAAAAACCAAAACAAAATAAAATACATAAATACAATTTTTGAAAAGTAATAGAAAGCCCAGTTTGCCAAAACTGCATTTCTTTACATAGGGATTTGGTGTGTCACAGGTAGTTTCAGTCTTAGGACTTCAAAATTTTTGACATTAGCCCAAATGCTGCATATGAAAAATCAAGTACAAAAATATCTATCATACATGCTAAACAAGGCAACTTGCTAAGTTTCTACTAGACTATTCCGTGTTGTCATAAACTGTTAGTATGAAACAGTAATAAGTTTTGGAAACAAGGATTAAATTTACTTTTTCTTGGCACTGACAGAGACTGATTTGTGGATGGAAATTAATTTTGTGAACTGGGAACTTCATTTTCTATTTAAAGAAAAACATTTCTAAAGACAAAGACACAAATGCTATTCTTTTATGTGTATCGGAGAGGAGGAAATAGTTGAAACAATTCTAGTATCTATATGGTAGCAAATACAATCTCTTGTCATCCAAGCATTTAAAACACATTAGGATGACCCACTTACAGATAGCATTTAGATCTTTCTACTTGGAATAACAGAGAGGACTTTTATAAGAATTGAGCCAAACCATCTAATTTCTCAGGGTTTCCAAAA
The DNA here is from genome assembly GCF_029207755.1 of Chamaea fasciata. Taxonomy (NCBI): domain Eukaryota; kingdom Metazoa; phylum Chordata; class Aves; order Passeriformes; family Sylviidae; genus Chamaea; species Chamaea fasciata. The sequence goes on from NW_027094089.1 coordinate 43,183,127, forward strand.
TGCGTATTTAGAAGAATATATCTTGCCAAGCAATCAGTCTGAAAAGAAGACAATTCACCGTACATCATCTAGGTTTTGCTCAAATGTATCTTAACATAGAATGAAGTTAATTTTGCCTTCTTGTAAAGCAAAATGGGGACACAAAGAAAAGGACAGACTAAAAGGTATTATACATCTACCATAGATCAGGATACTTTTCATAATGAGAAAACAAAATGACAAATCAGGAAGAACTTTTTAAAAATTGTAACAATTGCTGCCATTGGCCTTTGTAATAATATTAATGTTTTAAGCATTATTCACAGATGCAAACTGAGAGCCAAGGCTTTTAATCATGTGTGCAAGACTTACGTAGGCTAAATATTTTTCAGTAACTTTGTAAAAATGTTTTGAATAATCTTTGTATGATCAGCCTGGATTCTGATCTCAATTACATTAGAACTAAGCAGGAGAGGGGAAGGATGTATAATCATAATCTTTTCCAAAGTATTCCTCATTTAAAGGGGATTATTTTTATTGAGAATGAAATATTGAGGTTAGAGGTAAGTAAAAATGCAAACAAACCAAATAAGCCAAATAAAAAACTAGACCAAACAAATAAAACAACAAAAAACAACCAAACAAAAAACCACAACCAACCACAAAAACACCCACAACACCAAAACCAAAGCAAAACATAAATACTGAAGGCATCCCTAAGGAGTAAAAATCTCCTAATACCATCAGAATTCTACTGGTTAAAGCAGAGTTCCTGTGGCATAGAACAATGTATTCAAGCAATGATGTCTTTATTCTTCTCTTTATGCCAACAGAGTTGCACAGTTAAACCAGAGGCAGAAAGCTTTGCAGAGCAGACTTGAATGCACACAGGCAACTCAAATACCAAGTGACCCCCAGCAGCAGCTGTTACTTGCAGTATCTTATAGCACACATCACACAAAACCGTAACAGTGTATGCTGTGCGTGGGGAGACACTGGTTCCCTGCTCTGCAGCTCCTGCTGCCTGGTGCCAAGTGGAGGCACACGGTTGGATGCCACAGAGCCCCGCTCCTGGGCACTGGCTGTGTAATGGTGCTCTGTCAGGGAAACAGGTCAGGGAAACGGGGTCAGCGTGTACCCCAGGCATAATTTAGGAACTCTTAACATACCTTACTTCAAACTAGAAGAGAACCAGGGTCAGTAACTGGCAGGTAAATGGAACCTCTTACTCCGGAAAAGCTAAGTCACATCCCATTATAAACCCAAAAAATGCTGATGAATAGCCTGTTTTATAGTTTACATGGTGTTCTGTAAAGCTGTGCAAAACCTCCTACTACATATGCAACACCCTTTTTCCATAACACAGACTCATCACAAAACCAGAGCAAGAAAAATCTGAAGTGTTTTCTACGGTCATACTAAACTAGTCAATGTTTTAAATGAATGTAGGCTAAATTGACAGATGTGTTTTCCGTTTCTAAGTATTATAAACAGTGAGGGGGAGCTAATGAAAGCGTGCATCTGACAGTGTATCCTACTAAGTTCTTTGTTACAAATATTTGTGCTCAGTTCTGCTTTATTTAGACCTGCTAATAAATATTCATGTTTCCACTAGGAACATTCACTCAGGACAAGGCCAAATAGGGACGCTTGCACTAAATGGGGCTGTTTCTCTGTGAATTAAAATACTAAACCTTTGGCTGAGAAATAAGTGGATACTTACTGTCACTGAGTACATGTTCATTGCACAAGTATGACCTTAGTCACAAGAAAAAATATACTATGCTTAAACATTGCTCCAGATTTCCATGTTTTAAAATTATCCCATCTTGTCTGATAATCATAACAGCACTGCAAAGTGGTGATTCTTAGAGACCACTGTGGTGACACAATTGTTTTCACGAATTCTCCAAAGGGCACTGATGTAAGCTATTAGAGGCAAAGAGAGGCAGGAAGGCTGCCATCTCCAGTGGAAAAAAAGGCACATACGACTAACATCTGGTGGTGGCAGTCTGTCAAAACTGAGAGAAGTTAATGTCAAGAACAGATGCTCTGCAGTTTCTCACTGTTATTTTTTCATTATTATTGCCAGGTGTTGGCGCATACTGAGCAAAAGCCTTGCAGTTTATCACACAAGAGATTCCAATAAGAGATTGAAAATCTGAATCTGAAGAAGGTTATTTACATAGATGCTCTTTAGACACACAATCAAAGGAGTACAAAAAGACAGAAATATTCAAGCAATATTTTCTTCACCTAATTCCAAGAGCTTTTGAAAGCTGATTGGTGACAAAGGCTACAAAGCTGCAGTGTTATTCATGGCAGTTTTCCACTGCCAAGTGTTTGATCGTATCAGGGAGCTATGATGCTTAGTAGCAGAAAGCTCACAGAAAATGAAGACTGCCTGCCAAGCACTGTAGTCACTGCTCCATAGAGCAATCCTTTATCTGAACATGTACCAAAAAAGAGTCTGCTTTGGTGGCTGCATAACATTCATCAGAAGGAGGAAGCACATATGAAAGAGAAAGGAAATATCATATCAACAAGAAATAGGCAGAACTTTCTAATAAGCACGGTTGCCATTCAGTTTCTCAGGCACTTTACACACTGGAATCAAGTTCTGTGTATCAAAACTCACCTTCCTGATACCATGAAGGCGTGTCTTTGAAGATATAGCTCAATGATAACATAGTCTACCTAAGAACAAAGTAGGTCATACACTACTGCAGTGTCATCCACCAGGTGATTTTGAAATGTGCATGCCAAAAGCCCTTTAATCCATCTACTAACACAGCCAGGAGAAAGGCAGAGGAGCAGGTTTCAGGCTAAGTATAAGCTCTTCCCAGAAAGCACCGCTTTTTAAATGGAGAAAAAAAGAAAAATCTACTGTAAGCATTCCCAATGGGAATGTCTGCCCTAATAGAAAGAATGTGAAAAGAAGATCTGAATCCTATTGTAGGATACAACTAAAAAACTAAGCCTGGCCCTCTGCAAACATAAATTCTCCTTCTAAAAGACAGCAACATAAAGACAGAAAGGACTAAGAAAGTTCTAACCTTGAAAATTACATTAACAAGTTCTTCAGAATTATGAATTAATACTTCACAGAATCATTGTGAGAGGAAAACAGGAAATAAAGGAATTCAACCCTATCAAGAAGTTTTGAATCCTACAAATTGCTTTCTTTAGATTTTACGGTGAAAAGGAGACTAGGTTGTTTACTCATTAAGTACACTTGCTTCTATCTTAATTTTCTAAAGCAATAGTGACCCCAGAAGACCTCATTGTAACCTCATGCACAGCATCATAAATCAGAAGTAGTTTTAATGAAATTAATCTAACTGCTTTAGAAGAGAGTATGGGAGAATGTGACATGAGAAAAGTCTCTGTGTGCTCAGAAGCACGTCTGCACTTCCAGACATCTCACTGATCTTTAACTCTCCTCTTGCTACAAACCTTGCCCCACAGAGAATTTATATATCCAAAACCTAAAGCTATTGCTTCATATTCTACCATGTAACAGGAATTACCACTATGAAGGATCTCCACTTTGTCTGAAAGATCCCATTTTAATCTCAGTTCACTATTTCTTGCTTATAAATCATATCAGAGGCCAACTCAGAAGCATTGTGGCCTCATGCTTAACAGAAGCAGTATTTTGTTTTCTTCAAATAGTCTGCATCAAATTGTTGGGGGCAAAAAAAGGTCAGTGCCATAAAGGACAGCATAGAAAAAAAGAATACTGTAAGACATGGATGTAGAAAGGAATTTCTGCCATGGGACAGACATATCTATTACATATTTTACATTCAAAGCTCAGGAAGGTCAGAGGTACTAAGAAAACTTCCTATTTTGGTGAACTTAGCTGAGAATCACAAGACCTTAAATATACAAGAATGACAAAGGTGATTCAAACTGCCTAAATTTCATCCAAATTTCACACTTTGAAACCTTTGTTTGAGAATAATATTTTTCTTAAAAAATGTTTGTGCTTTACAAATTTTGTACTATGAACAAGAAATGTGATGTATAATTGTGTTGAACTGAGTAACACAAGTAGCATCTACTTAGAGTTTCCAAGTATTTCCTACTCTTAAAATTAACTTCTCCACTTCAATCAACTGAATAGTTGGAGAGAGCAACATTAACAGAACTGTCACTTTTTCTCCTAGTAAAGAAACAAATCACATCTGGAATGATTTCAATATTCTGAACAGTTGCTATTAAGCAAAAAAAAAAATCCACTTAAAAGTCTTACAGTGCTATTAAACTTTCAATACAGGGACCAAGGAAAAGAAGTCCCCCTTGTGCCAAAGTCATTCTTTGCCAGTCGCATCAGCTGCATTAACCAGCACACAGAGTTCCGCAAACTCATCTTTTTTAACAGTTGCATGTTCTTTTTATATGGTGACCGCCAGACATCCTCAGACCTTATGTGACTACATGACATTAAGGATCTGTAGCACCTCCACAGACATGATAATGCTAGTATTTTATTTTTAGAACAGTATTAATGAAGATTATGATGAAAAGTCAAAGTTCTGAGCAGGGTCTAACGCAGCACAACAGTGCTGAACAACAGGCAAGGAAACTTCCTTGTCCTCTCTTGAATCTCGTATTCTAGCTCAGATGAGTGGGATTTCCCAAGCCATTCACCCATTTTACTGTGAGAAAGATTAGCATTTGACAGCTGCCAGTGATATGCTTTTGCCAAGGCTGTGTCTGTGAAAAATTGTATGGCAAATCTAATGCTTGGCAGAGATCTGGGAGGATGCCCAGACCACCACCTGCAAATTTCTTGTAGAAACATTTCCCCTCTTTCAGCCTATGTAAATCACATTCGTTGAGATAATTGTCTTTAGAACACCTTACAGCATTGAATCTTGATTTCTCTTGGTCAATCTGCACTTCCAAACTTTTCTTCAGTCAGCCCCTAAGCTTGGCTAAGCTTTAATGCAAAATGAACAAGTACAAAAATTCACTCAAGATACCTATGCTGTGCAGAGATATACACTATTCCACAATCAAGAAAGAAATTATTCTGAATAGTCAAGGAAGAAATTTTCTGTATTTTCTGGGACCAGATAGAAACTGGTACAATGATATCCAGTATTTGTCAGTGTCATGCAACTGGTATGGTAATACCAGTATGGTAAAATATGAATATGGTATATGGTAAAAAACAAAGTGTGTTCACTTGCTGGTGAGGGTTAGATACTGCTTTATGCATAAGCCTTTAGAAGCTTTTCACTTTAACAATGACAATCACTTCTTTTCATTCCAAAGTTTCTGCTACACTCAACCTTTAAGGGTTCTGAGCCTGAAAATAGATATGGTATTATCCTCAGTTTTCCTATGTTTATTTCTAATATATGTGAGACTTCAAACCTGAGAAAGGAAGTATGGTTGCTCTATGTAAGATCAAGACACCAACAGGCCAAGGAAAATTTTCTCATTCTCAATTGCATACAGGAAGATAATGTTTAACTTGACTGCATCATCATTTAACTGCTCCACTGCAAATTTTCATTCCTAATATCCAAACAAATCATGACCCTATGACTCCAAGGCAGAAGTTCTCCACATCCAAAAGATGGTTTCAGTTACCTGATGATATGACCACAGTCTGGTGGAAGAATGACCATTTCAGCCATTCTGGAGTACAGAAGACATTTAATAAAACATTGTAAGTTTTTCCCAGTACTCCCATACCATATACAATACAGTGGCAATAAAACTCAGAAGATAAATGGCTTCTTTGCACTTTTTTGACTTTCTGCACATCAATAGCCCACTGTGCCTTTTACCCATTTGCTGACCCCTCACTTTGTGAGTACGAAGTTGCACACATTATGACTGAGGGGCTGCTTCCTGAATTCAATAAATTTTTGTTAAGAAAAATTATCTAAATTAATTATTTCTCTTCCAAAAGGTTGTGAAGGACCTTCTGTAATCCTCAGGAACAGAACTGAAGTTCCTTGATGGCCTATGTATACCAAAAGCTTTAATGGGCCTGACTACATTCTTATGGATGGCATTTTTAGGATGTTCTGAAAATTGAGCATTTGACTTAATGGCCCCATATTTATTGGTGTCTATAGACCCTAAAATTTTTAATTTAAAAAGCCCTTAGGCCTTTTAGGCAAGACATGTGGGTCTTTGACTAATATATTGAGGTATCCTTGTGCTTTTTGATAGGCTGTAGGAGCCAAATCAGTTAGGGTTTTTTCTGTATTTCTTAGACCTTAAATATTCATAGTGTTAGCTACAAACACAACCAAGCGTAGGATATTGTGTCCTAGTTTTATTTAAAGAAGAAGATAGTATTACTACTTTCAGGAATGGGACATAAACATTCATGATTATTTAGCAAGTCACTAAAGGAAAAACTTCTAAAATGATCTCTCAGCTTTCCTTTTCACTGTGACAGTTCAACTGAAAAAAAGAGCTGAAGCCTTACTGTTTAGCTCCCCTTGAAATTACCCACTGTTGGATATCTAGTTAAAATTTTTATTCTCAAATGCAGTTTGATCCATTTACAGTGTCTTCAGGAAAGACAATTTATGACAAGTCTTTTTTTTTTTTCCTCCTAACTGGTATACATTTTCACTGGTGTAAATCCAGAGTAGGTCCACTGAACCATAACGGTGGGCACCACCCAGACTGTAGTGGTTGTTTGGGCAGGGAGAGAAATAGATTGCATTTTGAATAAGAGCTCTAAAAGAATTCCAAAAATAATACATGTACAGTAAAGACTTTTTTAAAGGAAAATAATCATTGAGAAGAGGAAGCGACTAATATCTGTTCCCTCCAAATTCTTGTGCCAATTATGGTGCCAGTTTCTGACACAAAGTGTCCAATAACCCTTAACAATGACACTGAAGCATTAATCTTACAGTGTGAAGGCAAATACAAGAACCAGAGTCAGCAAGAAAGACCTTTCAAAATTTGCTTACCTACTTGCCTCTACCCTGAGGCCATTTAGTTTGGGCAGAGAGAAGAAACCCAGATTAAGTGTTAGCTCTTTTTCATGAGAGCATCTATACTACCAGCAGCCATGTTATCTGATTCCAGGTCATCTAACAGACAGACAAATCTTGTCCTTTCAGTGACTCAGAATTCTGGTCACCTTGAGATCTCTGGTTTTATGTCCCTGTATCAACAACAATTTACCTACTGATTTTGCTTGAGTTCCTTAAGATCCTCATTAGCATGCTTCCTAGGGAAACCAAACACAGACAGAAGTTTGTATTTGAAGAGTTTAGTAAGGATTTTTCATTCCTGTCCTGCTGAAAAAGAAGAGAGGCACGCAAAGGACCCAATTTCATCCAGAAAATCCCAGATTCCATTGTTGAAATGCCTTATGTTTCCATATGTCTTTTCTTATACTCTCACAGACTATTTTAAAGTGTAACAGCATGATCAACACGTACTACAAACAAAGCTTCCTTTCTGTTCAAAAGAAGGAAAAGAAATCGACAGCCCAAGTATTCCACTTTTCATGTTATTTTCTTCAGTTACTTGCACCTTCTAGGATGATCTGCCCTAACTGTGCATATCCTTTCTATTCTAGCCACTACATAATAAGCTTAAAACGACGACAAACAGAAAGAAACATTTTTGAATGCTTGGTAGAAATTCAAATAACTTGCTCATAAAAATAAACCTAATCTAAGCTGTCACAAAATCATGAAATGGCTCTGGCAGTTGTATCAAGATATACAGACATGTACAGATCCTTTGAAGAAATGAAACTGCACTTTATCAAGTGTGATTTATAAGCAACACTGATTTAGCTGGGAGATAACACTGCTGTCTAATCATTAGTAGTCAGACAACAGCCATGTGAACACATCAATTATGGGCCACTGCCAAAAGCCCTTGAGATCCCAGAGATTAACAGCCAATCCTCTGTTTTACAAGCTCACATCAAAAAGAATATTAATAAGAGGAGGAGCGACGTGAAAGCTTGTTAGAGTAATTCACGCACTAAAACAAGGCATTTTCCCCCTTGCTCTGCCTTGAACTGGTCCATGAAAAAAGCTGGCATTAGCTATAAAGCATGAAGCTGCCAACTTCTCAGAAAATGTTTTTCATTAACATATGTGAAGTTGTGAAAGGGTGGAAAAGCTCTATTTAATGGACAAGGGCGACAAGTTCTGTGTGTTCCTTTCCTGAATGTATTAATCCTGCAGCTATTATTCAGATATTTGGAAGTGAACATCCATACACAGAAGTGTTGGATTACTTTTCTCATCCGCAAAACCAGATGTATTTATCATCATATACAAATTAGCCAGACTTCAAGGCATGCATTTACTCTGTATTGCTAATGATTTTGAAAAAGTGAAGTAAAAACACTACCAATTTATTTTCAGGTTTGCATGTGCCTTCAAATGTGTGTGTGTGGGGGAAATCCAAAATTATGCCTTTTTATTGACTTCTATGGAGTGTGATTGACTAGAGGTTTATTCTTCTTGCATATAAATGACTGGAAACAAGCCAAGAATGTAAGTCCAAAGGGAACAGTTATTCCTCTGTACAGAAAGTAAACATGCGTATAAAGATGGACCTCAAACAATTTGTTCCTGACATTAAATGCAGCAGTTTTAGCTGGATGGTTGAGTCACTGTCCTCCCTCTCTGGACTCTACTCGTCTAAAAATAGAGAGGTTTCACAGCATGGCTGCAAACAATCTGAATCCAATCCTGCCAATACTGTGTATTTAAGCGAAAAGAGAATTTATTTGTGGGAATTTTCTGGAGCTACCTTTAAAAAAGCTATCTCAGTTACTGCCAGTAATTAGCCTCTGAGCAAAAAGGAAGCAAGAAGCAGGAACTTTTTAGACTCTTCACTGTCCCAGAGCCAATAGCTTTAGGCACAGCTCCAGAATACATACTCTGTTCTGACATGAACAAGTTTTAAAAGTTCCCACTTTGCTCTGGCCTGCCAGACAATCATTCCCTTCATGTCTCTTACGTGGAGTACCACACATCTCATATCCTACTTCAGGAAGCCATACTGTTAGTCAAATTGACACAGATAAGAGGGTCTTAACTACTCAAGGAAGCACATAAAGGCACCAAGTATGTCAAGCAACAGACTGATATTGTGGAACTCCTCCTTTAGTAAACAGTTGGACAAAGGAGGTATCAGTTCCAGACTGTTTGTTCAGGCAGCCATAGCAATGCTTCCACAGCTTTACTGTTTCAGGGACACCTGTAATGACAATTTTAATTAAGGGTACCATCTTATATCTTGTAGGATCTCACCTAAATCCCACAACTGGTCTCATACTTTTGGTGGTATTTGTCTTGACAAGCCAGCTCATTGTACAAGGTCCATGAGAAAGTGTGGCAGACAGCTCAGTCTGAAATCAGCTTCTGCAGAGGTGGAACCACAGCCTCCGTGTCAGCCTTGCACCAAAGGGGACAGAACTCTCTCCCACAATCATTCTGTCAGCACATGCAGATGTCAACTGCTGCTAGAGAAATATAACATCCTAAAACTCACTTGATTAAGCATCAAAGAGCTTAATCTTATAGCTTAATACTGTGTGTGAAAGTCACCTTGTTCACTCAGGTTTATAATTATTTTCCCACAGCAAAAGCAATGTCTCAAACACACCAGGCCCTTAAAGACAGATCACCTGTAGCTTAATGGGTGACACAATTTTAGAAATATATTCTATCTTGTCCTAGATGTGTTTTTGGAATAGATCTATTTTAAAAAATTATCTCTGAAATAAACCCAAAAAAGAACACCATGCTATGAGCCTCACCCTAAAACACCTCAAGATTTTAATGACAGTGAGCTGCCTTTTTATGTCATTCTATGATGTGATCTTGCAATTATATTGTGTAAAAGCTTACCTGAGGAAACACTCATCAATCAGGCAGACCTCATCCAAAGCAGTAACTTAATAAGCACAGCATTAAAAAAAGAAAGTGATTCAACCATTGTGTAACTGATAATGACCAAAAAAAAAAAAAAAAAATCTGATTCAAAGAAGTTAAATTTCTTAAGAGGCTGTGTTTTTGTTAAGCTGGCTGAGACAGTAAATTTGTTTTCCAGGCATTCTCTAATATTGTTTTCGAATTTCAAATGTTTTCAGATTTCAAAGAATGAACTAATACAAAATAATACCAAATGTTGAAGTTAATGCACCATGTGACATGAGTGGCCTCCCAGTACCAAAAGGCACTGTTTATCTATTTTTACTCTTATAAAAGGGGTCAAGATTTTCTAAATTTCCAGCTCAAATACATCATTTTCAGAAAGCACTCTATGAGCAGTCTTTGTACAAAAACATGGGAATTTTCAGATGTTTCATACCAGATGATTAGATCTCTTAAATCATCACTGAAAATGTAAAGAGCATAAACAACTAACACAGCGTCTGGATCCATAGGTTTCTACCAGAAAAGCAGACTTTAGGTGACTGCAATGACTCTTATATTGGCTTCTACTATGCCTCCTAAGTCACTACTAATAAATGCAGGACAAAAGCGCAAGTGAAAAGAAACCCTTTTATCAAGTGGAGGGCAGTACTTAAATCAATTAAGTTATTTTTGTGGGAAAGTGCTGTACAAAATGCTCTGCAGGTTCTACATAGCACCATTCTCAAGGAAGTGTCAAAACAGCATAGACAGAAGTGCTGTAAAACAGGGAATGCATTAGAATGGAATAATTGGTTGACAGCCCTAATACAGAGCTCCTGATGATGCACAGCAGCACAATCTTTATTCCAAGCAACACTGGTTACTTTTCAAATTTACTATTAGAAAGGTTTTCAGCACTAAGTGTGTCAAGCTCTAAACACTTATTTGCTTTAAGACAGTGTTAATGAGTTGGCTAATCACACAATTTTATAGTTCTATAACGTGCTGTAAAAATTAAATCAGTGTTTATTACACCTCTGCTGCCTTTCCTTCTCATTGGACTGACTCTTGGATGGATTAAATGGATTAAAGCAGGAATATAAAAAGTGCACCGGTCGGCAACAGTTCTCAGTACGTATATAAACAATATTTTAGTTCAAAGCCTACCTGCATACAAAGTAATTCAAAAACTACTTTCAGATACTAAAATTGCTTATTTTTCAATTTTGAGGGAGCTGCTTCGTTTTTATTTGCATCTGGAATTTCCCTCCCCTTGGATATTAAAACCAGCCTGCTCAGTTTTCCTCTCCCTATCTCAAGTACAAAAGACAAAATAAAACTGAGTTTTTATTTTTGCAAAATGACATGTTTTTTCGAATTCTCTGATGTCAATGGTGTTTATGTGATGGACTTTGACGGTGAACTGTTAAAACTGCATTGAGAACAAAGCTACCTTTATCACTGGAGAATCAATATGACTAATGGCCAGCCAGAAAAGACTGGATCAAAGACACCTGAAGATGCATTGCTTGCTTGAGGATAGACAAAGAAGGCACACACACACAGACACTGGAAAAATCACACCCCCAAAATACAGAGGTAGAATTAGTGGATCATTGAAAACAAGCAAAGAACTTAATAAACATTCTTACATTTCAACCTAACTTTTCTAGAGAGGAAAAATGGCAAAAAGAATTGGATGAACACAACTTTCTCTGATCTCAAAAGGCATGATATAGAAAGTTCTCCTCTCTTACATGGCAAAGAAATACATATTTAAGCTACCCTAGACTCTATTAATTTGAGTATCTCCTGAAGACTGACCACTTGCTTTTGATATTGTTTATAATCAGAAGAGAATGATCATGCATTTTATTAGTGTCACAGCACTTAAATTCTAATGAGCATTTGTTTACTGCTTCATAGAACAAACACAGTGTCTGTTGTTCTGCCCCCAAACAACTGAAAATTATTTTGCATTCGCAAATCACAGTAAAGAATCTGATAATAATACAGGGATGGATACAATCTTCTATTGCACTATGGCATGGCTAATTTTTATGCTTTGTCAGAACTTGCTTTGTGGTTTTAAAAGCTAGGAATTCTGACAACACAGACATTTGGTTTTGTAATAGATGTACTGTATAAAATTCGTGTATTAAATTTGTGTGTGTAAAGTTATACATTGGAATTGAAAAACCCCGGATTCCTGGAAACGGTCTCAGGGCGTCTCCAAAAATTCCAAAGTCTTTTTTTAGCTCGGAGGTGCCACCTTGACATTTGCAGAAAAGATAACATGGAAACGGCTCATTAATCAAGGGCGGATCACATCTTCGCAGCCACTCAAGGATGTCATATCGATCTTGGTGGAAATTAACAGATGATTGCATCAAGCCTCCCAACAGAAAATTCAGAGACTCTTCTTTTGGACTTTCATACAACTCTTCAGGAAGTTCTTTCAAAAACATCCCTCGGGGGGTGTAGGACATTTTGGGGATTGTATTGTTTGCATGACGTCACGTTTTTTGGGCGAATCCGCATTCTTTGTGACAGTCGTGCTTTCGCCTCAGGGCAGAAAAACGGTATAAAACACCTACTCTGAGACCCCGAATTTGTGGGCAGTACCCCGGAGAAGCACCTTTCACTCCTCCCAGATTGTCCACCCAGCATTCGATCGATGTTGTCCTGATTTATCGTGGCGTGTCGAAATTAATTTTCGGAATTGTTAAATAAATCTTTAGATTTTTGAATTGGCTCGTGATTATTTATAACAGTTTGGTCTGTATGTAGGCACTAAAGGCCAATTTTGAAGGAAATACTCAGTATCAAAATATATTGAGCATTTTCAATAACTCTATGGTCTCGCCATCTCAGTTTCAGTGATTATAAAATGAAGATAGTTTTTCTCTCCCCTTCTTCTTTTCCTCGGTGTATTGCAAAGCTTATGGCCAGACGGTGTACTTTATTTAATTAGAAAAACCCCAGAACTGATGCCAGATTTTGAAAAGAGGACACAAATCAAAACAAGGGGCCAGATGTTCAAAAGGACACTGGGTACATGAGCCTCAGATCCTGATAATGGCAAAAGGAGGTGCGGGCCTGTTCAAAAAAATCTTGCCAAAGTTATAGGTGTTAACCACATCAAAAACCTGCCGTTCATAAATGAAGTCATAATGCTTCTAACTGCAATTTGGTCCTTGGAAGATGAGTAAAATAACCATGCATTGAAATATTTAGACCAAATTCCACTTTTCATTCACAAAAATGAATACTGTGCTTAATTTTTCCTCTGAGGGCAATTTTAGGGGCAAAAGAAGAGACTGTTTCTTGACTTGATTTTTTCCTTAGTATCACACAGAAAAATTTCGTGTGTTTTTCGTTTGGTTTGTTTTTTTGCACGTTTGTTCTAAACAAAATGAAGAAAAGACAACTAAAACTCGAATAGGATAGAATGCCAGGGGGTAACTGATAAATCGAGCCGTGTTTCCTTCAGCCACACACCAGCCTTCAGCTTAGTCCAATACATCACACAAACACAAGGGAGGAGGATGTATTGGATTTTTCTGCTACACTCACATTTGCATGAAAAGGAGCAGTCAAACGAAAATTAAGCACTTAAACAGCTTTAAAAAGGCACTGGTTCAGAATACTGTACTTCAATAAAACATTCATTGTTATTCAATGCTTGGCAAATGACATTGCCATCACATACTAGTAGAAGAACCGTGAAGAATAAATGCTGTCTGAAAAAGAGGCTTGTACTTATGCAGCGCTAATGACCATCTAAAAGAGCGATTCTGCATGGTTACATCCTCTTTTGAGAGTCACAGCTGAAGCTTCACAAGAGCAGTCATACATCATAATCTGCAGCCATTTTAGGCTACCCCTGTGCTTTGGAGAGCAATATGGGAACTAAGGAACTGCTAATCTGTAAAGTTACAATCAAAAACAACTTTATTCAACGGTGATGAGTTACTGTGATGACCGACCTCCCCCTTACGGGTGGGTCATCACACTGAGGAGGAGGAGGTGGTGGTATTTAAATTTTAATACAGACAACATCCTTGACTGTAACAGCAGTGTCGCACAGGGAAAAGAGCTCCACATTTAGTTTCACTAGAGAGAAAACATACTAATTATTAGATTTTGATTTCTAATTCAATATAACAGTGGCACGGAGTAGCACACAAGCCGTTCTTTTAAAAGGTCAGATAACTGCATTTTAAGATTATAACACTCACATTTTAATTAACATGAAGGATTTGCTTATTGAACAACATGCTGATCCTATAAACATCATTAATTAACTGAGATACAGTGACTTTTCAGAAAGTTAACAGCTTGGGAACAAACAGTATGTCACTGTACTTTGAAACTGATAATCAAAGGCTATATTATTATTCCCTAGATTAACAACAGATTTTGCAAACCACAGACAGCCTCCCTTTATGCTCAAGATTTGCAGCCACACCCTCCCACAAAAATCTTTCCTCCAATTATGCACACTTCTTCAAGCTCAGTTTTACAGAAGTAACTATAGCTCTCTGCACAATACATAGCTTATAAAACAACTCTCTGGATCTATAATTAGGCCAGACATAGCAGAACAATCTGGAAGCTACTGTCATTACTAGGCTTGTTTGCCTCAGACATTAAATACCTTTGTCTCTACAACTACTTAAAAGTGCATTTCTCAGATCAGGTCAATGAAGCTAGCCCTCCACTGCCCTGTAAATGGCATCTGTCATCATCCTAGTAACTCCCACATATCTGTATGTACAAATTTGGAGGAAGCTCTGGAAAAATGGCCAGTTTGAGCAGTTAAGAGTTCAACCAGAGGTTAACTGCAACCAGGAAAGAAAGTGTGCTGATTTCAGCCCACAGTACTTACACAGTCAATATACATCCCTTGTGTTTCTTAGGCTTCTCTTGATGAAAGTAACTTGAAATCCAAGTAACTACACACATAAGCGTCTACATGGAAATGCTGACATACTGAAGAAAAAGCTAACTCTTCAGCAATTAGTGCCATAGCCTTTTCTGAACTGTGAAAACACATCTAACAGAAAGGAACTTACAAATATTTGTTGATTTTAATGGTTACTGAGAAGCTACATTTCAGCATTAAACACAGCACCGTCAACAGTATCTGGCCTAGACCACAGAGAGAAAGAAGCCAAGAGTCACTTTTGTGCTACAAGATGGGCAACCCAGTGAGTGGAGACACTATCTTTCCCTTGCCAAAGGCTTACAGTCACTTGCTTCCCATTCCTTTACAAAGAGGTGATTTTTAATTTCTTCATCATTCAATATCTTGTGGAAAGCTACCTAATGTATATTAAATGCAGAAGAAAAGAATGCCACACCTGGCTCCCTTAACAGCAGAGATTTACACTTAAACAGAGAATCAGTCAAATTGCATCACTTGCACTCACTGTATGCTTACCTATTTCCGAAGATTATCATAAATTAATTCATTGGGTAGACAAGACAATTGACAGACAAATGAAGAAGCAAAAGACTGTTAAAGATAAGGCTGTTCCTATCGAAAGGCAGCTACAGCAAATGTTTTCCAGAGTCTGGTGGTGTGAAAACAGTGGCCAGAAAAAACAAAACAAAACAAACAACAACCCAAACAACAACCCAAACAAACAACAAAAAAACCCCAAACTCCCCATGACCAGATAACAGATGTTGTTCAAGCTCCACTCCTGTCCCAACCTCACTAAAACAAACAAACAACAAAAAAAACCCTTCCCCTGAAGAACTTAAGTGTGAATATTCATCTAAGTGAGCTTCATTTATATCAAGTGACTCAGTTCCACCTCTGACCATTATGCTCAAAAAAATCTGTCCTTCTCGACATCTGTAATATTCTTCCTAGTTATATCCAGAGTACCTAGCCATCAGACAGCCAAATAAGAATTCCAAATGTTGCTAAAGAGATGTTGCTAAAGAGATGGAGAGTTCCAAAGCAGGACAGTAAACAGAGTCAGGGACTTCAGCAATTAGGTTTCTACAAACACTGTCCCTGCAGGTTAATAAAAGCTTTTAAAAAAGGAAAGCCCTGACAAAGTGTTCCAGATACACAGCTTACCCTGGAGACTTCTGTACATTTTAGCAGTTTCACAACATATTTTCCTATTAATTTGGAAACACTTTTCTCCCCTCGGTAACCAGCTAGTAAGTCCACAGGAACAACAGGGAAGATGGACACAGTACATCATGGAACTAGAGACTTGACTTCATATACAAGCTGTCAGATGAACAGGGGAGTCTTAAGGAAACTTTTCTTCTCATATTCCACCCCTTGTACTAACACTGAACATGGAATGAAATGGGAAAGACATTAAAATGCACTACAATGTGCAAGGAACAAAAGTATGTCACAAATTCAAGAAAAAGTCTGAATAATCATTAATCTTATGGAAGGAGGACAAAGAATTACATAGAATGTAGTGATGGCCTTCATGAAGAAAGCATGCAATGTAATGCCTGATTTTTAAATACATTGATGTTTATCCAGAAGATTCCAAACCTCAGTCTAAATGCCCAAATAAACTTAATAGATTTAGGTTGCAGTGACATATCCTTTTACACCTGAGCCAAACATAAATGAGGGTATCAAAGCTGGTACTCATCACCAGCCCCACCACACCTATTCTGGAGATCACTGCCTTTCCCTTTACAATGTTTGGGTACCCTCCCCTTTCACCCCAGTCAACTTTGACACTAGGCTAGAAAAAGCACACTGTTGTGCATCACCTGGACCTTTTATTGAAGCAGACTAGGGAATGTCTCACCTTGTCAAAATATTCCTCAGTGATATATATTGATAGTATTCTGTGCAGATGCTGATAGAACCCCCCATGGGATTACAGCTCAAGTTTCATTTTCAGAAACCTCACAAAACTGTTCCACTGATACCTGCAGTCTGAGGCATGCTCTGGTCATCTGTTTCCAATTTTGTCCTGGCACTGCTCCCTTCCTGCCAAGTCACAGATACAGCTTCTGTGGGAGAACTGAGCAAAAACCCGACTTTCTGTGTCCAGAACTGAAGAAAACAAGATTTACCATAGCCCACTTCCACAGTGGAAAATCCAGACTGAAGAATTTCTGTAGTGCTGGAAGAGGAGTTAGTCTTGGCTGTACTGCTTCCTCTAAGTGCAGCCTAACTTAAATCAAACAAAAGGAAACATGTTTTCCTACTCTAAAGACGTGTAATGATGCTCTGCTCTCACCTCAAACCAACAAATGCAATAATTCAACTCCAAAGTGGGCTACGAGTTTGATTTTAAATGAAGCTGCAATTTAAAAGGAGATTCATTTGACCTCTGAGTAATATTTCCTCTCTGCTCATAGCCTGGTCTGTTAGCAAAAGCTTTACAATTTTAGTAAAAACTAAAAGAAATTAGCCTAATTACTTGACAAACCTGGTATACTGACTTGAGGCTTCCAGATTAATTGACCTTCCCTAAGTCAAAACACTGAAAGTACCTAACCAAAGGAATGAACCACAAAAGTGTCACACTCCTCATTCGTGGAGCTGATTTTTATTCACAAAAGCAAACACAGTGACTTAATGTGCAACAATGGCAAGCTAAACAGGACAGAGAAAACTCTGACCTCTATACTTAAACTTATCAAAGGCTTGTTTGCTACAAAATACTGAAATCTGCTAGTGCAAGTTACACCACTCACTCCCCATTCAATACTGACAGTAATATTGTATTAGCATGGATCTTCTGGAAAGAATTAAAAGTTGATAAACATAAGAACGATGAGCTCTTATGACACCACAAATATTATCCACAGGTATTGTAATCCTAATCAGCTAAAGTGCGAGGAGCAACTCCCTTTTACCAGCCCCCCAGCTTCCAGTACAAGAACAATAACAAAAAAGTAAAACTAATTTCTATCAAATTTCTCCAAATCCTAAGATTAAATTATTTCTTTGTCTAATTGTTGATTTAGAATGAAAATTTCCTTTTGAATTTACTGAGACCCACATTCACGGTGACATTGCTTAATCATTAGTTTTTACTCAGCCAAGGATACAAACAAGTTTATTAAGTCCATCAAGCACTTGGTAAGGTACTACTGATAAAGAAAAATATGGCCCTACTTCACTACATTGATCAAATATGAAAGACTTATCCTGGAGTGAATTTGTCTACTGGTAGTTAAGCCTCGCAAATATACACACAGAAAAAAGGGGTAAATTTGTTTTGAAAATTTATGAAACTTCACTTGTTATTTCAATGTTATAATTTTTAACTTGCAGTCTGAAGACCAACTGCCTCTGTTAGAAACAATAATAAGGAAATTATATTTGTGTAAGCAGATGCAAAAATTACTAGCATTTTGCCTTAAATTTTCTTACTGCAAATTTCTTATTACAAAGTGGTTTCATAGTTCTGCTAGTCACATTATAGAGGTTTTAAAAGTACAGTGTGAACAAAATGACAATACCATGCACATAATGTAAAGTTATGTAACAGTCACTAGGAGCACTGCTTTCAATCACTTCAAATATGTCTGTGCTCATTTTACCAAACAGATATCAGATAACAGTCTGGTTTAATGTTCCCACAGACACAGTCGTTTCAGAGCCTGGGGAGAATACAAAGGGGTGTAAACATACACAAATATGTGTATAATCAGTCTGCATAGAAAAGACACAATTATTACACAGCTTCCACAGCAGCATTCTTCTTGCAGAGATGTCAGTGATCATGTTGCTGCTCATTTTGAAGCAATCGGCTTCTGTATCTAAATGGGGATGGGTGAAGTGGCCTATCACTAGGGAATGCTGCTAGGAGCACTTTTCTGTGCACTGTCTCATTCTTGTGATCAGGAAATGCAACAGAAACTAAACTGGAAGCAAGAAACACTATTAAGAATATTTTTCTCGAAGTTGCTACTTAGTAGACTCTAGCTTGAGGAAGATATATTTTTAATAGCACAACCTACTGGCAACACACCCTGCATTTGTTTATACATAGCAAAGCGCAACATTGTATATCACATAAGTGAATTTCAGTCAACCAATACGTAAAAAAACAAGGCACAGCATTGCCAAGCACTCAAAAGGTCACACCTGAAGCTCGTTAACCTTTTTCCTTGTCCCCTTACGAGAATTACACACTAAAAACTTTTCTGTTTTTATAATGGATTTCAAATAAAAACAACTGATAGGATCTCTTTTCACACATATTTTGATTTTTCTTTAAAGAAACTTGCGACTTGCCAAAGGGAAAAAATGTCCACTTTGCTATAAGTTAAGGGGATCAAACTAAAAATGTATTTTGTTACTAGAGATGACCAGACACAACTTACCGAACTCAGCTATATCTACTCTTTTTCCCATATAAATTACTACAGCCACTGGAGACGGAAAATGGAATAGTTGTTTTACATAGGTCAAACATATTCTTCAGATGGTTTATGATCTGATCAAATCAAAGCATATTTCCACACAAATAATCATGACTTTCTCAGAAGGCTTTTGCTGACCAAGATACTAACAGCAGGGATGTTCTGTAAAATAAAATGTTTTCTTTTCCATGACCGATGGATCTATTCCCTTATTTAGACTTTGTAAATTAATTTTCACAGTAGTGACAAAGAGAAGAAGTCATAGAAAATTCAACTCAGAAGGTAAGAATTTTGAAAGACTATAAATTACTGAAAAAGTTTTAACTGAAGAAGCTTAAACAGCATTTACTGCAGAGGTTACTCCATTTCTGCTATAATGCTTTCTTGGCTTTGATCTTTAAACCAATGACTCATGAAAATGATACCTTCAAATTTACAAGCCATCAGTAAGTGAGTCTTTAAAAAAATGTTGTACAACAATAAAGCAGGAACCACATGCACTTCTTAACCATTTGAACTGTCAATTAATTAATTATGATACTGAAACAAAGGCCTATCAAACCCCCCCCCCTTGCTTTTAAAAAGAAGAGAGGAGAAAAAGCAAGACAGAAAAAAAGGGGTGTAGGCAGTTCTAGTAAGCAAACCAAACGGTTTATCAGGGAGAGAGGTTCAAGAAAATGTATTAAGTTTGTTCAAATTAACAGAAGCATTTCTCCCCCACCCCATTCAAAAGGAAAACAAAATAGGGCAGCTCTTCTTGCCACAGACTGGTGCCCCTTAGCTGGAAGCAGCTCCAGTTGTCAGGCTCCTGTCAGCACATAAGTGCACCAACACTTCCCTTCTCCCACTCTTTTGTTCCTACTTAATATGTGCAGTTTGTTCAGCAGTCTTTGCTGTTAAACAATTCATTTTTTCCTTGCCTCCTCTGCTTTAGGAGGAGGCAAAAATAGCAGGACTTAGGCACAAAATATAAAGCTCATTTCCTGTACCTTAGTGCCTCATTCTTTCACCGCCTTGTCCACAGGATTTAGCTACCAAATAGGTCTTAATCTGTAAACAAATGATTTGCTCTACAATTAAGCCATTCGGTTCTTTTTTTTTTTTTTTTTTTTCTTCCCCCCCCCCCCCGTCTCTTTCTTTGGCGGCTTGGCTGCTGTCCAGTGTGGAGGCTCATAGGTTCTTCTATTATTTAGTGCTGGTTAAAAGGCAATAAGCTCATTTAGAGTTTATAGAACTATAAGCTATCAACAAAAGCATTTAATGCTTCAGTTCTCTGAAGCGCTGTTATTCTTGCCTGAAAAATTAATAATGTGTGGTTGCATGTTTATACGTTTGTACACATACGTGTGGATGATGTATGGGAGTGTTTTTTTATATACTGGCCTGGTTATTCACTCGGCATGTCTTTAAAAAGCCAGTTATTTTAAGCTACAAATACCTATGTTTCATTCGAATTTTAATTGACTGTACTTTTTTATCAACAACTGACAATTACAGGAACTGTGATTCACCATGGCTACAAAGCAGAACCTCAAATATTTTAATGTTGTACGAGAAAAAAATGCCATAGTACTGGAGCATTTCACAATGTTTGCAAATATTGTTTCTTTATAGAACGATGTTGTGAATCACAGGAGTCTACTAGAGTAAGTGAAACCTTCAGAGAAAGAAGTAACATGTAGGCTTTTTCATCTCTGCAGTTAAAAGTCACTGATGACTCAGGAGAAAATAACATCGAGATAATTTTCCTTTATCTCTATTTTTAAGTTTTTGTTCTTTCTGGAAAATCAGGTCTTGGGGATTAAAACCAGAACACAACATGTATATATTTGCCTTCATGGAGATGTTTTTACATATAGCACGGGATTAGCAGGCTACCACCGCAATGCGTGACAGTAAAGACAATTATATAAATTTTTTAAAAACATGTCTGTATGTTTTTAATACCTAATACTTTAAGTAAGTAAAGTATTGTAAGTAGATAGATAAATTTACAGGTGTAAATCTCATTTAGAAATGACAGGTACTTAGCCATTTCAATTTCAGCAATATACTTTCAATGAAATTCTGCAAGCCTATTTAAAATCTATTACAGCTGCTGACATCAATCTGACAGGATTTAGAGTGCTAATCTCCACTAAAGATTTTCACCTACAAGTTTAGCTACTGGTATATTTGAATTAAATACTCCGTGTTTCTCTATATAGGCAACTACAGACATAAGGCATTAGAAGTGGATGGGCAATAGAGCAGAATTGTCACAGAGCACATAATGCTAGTTTTGCCTGAATAAGGAATGAAGTTCTGACTCCCATCAGATTTCAGGGTTTTAGTCCTGATTTCCACACTTTCCATTCAAAATCTCACTTCTTCCCCACTGAATACAACATATTCCTACTGTAGCTACTCATAGGAGAATGAACACTACAGGAAAACCCTCTTAATTTAAGGTATCATATTTTAAATGCACACCCATCCACTCATGCATATGGTGGCATACAGAAGCAATGCATACACAAGCACAGGTCCATACAAAAGGACACACAAAAAGATTTTAATTAGCTGTATCTATTAAGACTCACCAGACATCAAACGAGTTTCTGTCCCTGCCCCCAGGCAAATGACAACTTCTGAAGTTGCAGATAATAGGTGGCAGACAGGTGTCAGGCATATATGCTCATCCTGAAACCTACTTAAAGGTTCCAAAAAAGATTTGTTCTAACCCTGCAGAAAAGAAATGCCTCTTATCCTGAACTGACACAGCAATCACATCCATATTTTAATGTTTATTATGTGTATTGTTAACTTGTTTAATTTATCATAAAAAAAGTACCCTCAATAATTACCAACCAGTCTGAAAGGGTTTGTGAAAATTAAGCAGTAAGAGGCATTGGAAACCTCTAAGAAATATTTCAGTTTGAGAAAAAATATAAATCTTGGATGTGGTTTGAATGTAGTTGGCAACTTTTCACCTAGAGTAAATCGAAAGGCTCAAAAATAAATATTCAAGAGCATTAATTTGTTTCTAGATGTTTGCGTGCAAGTAAAACAGCAGCCATAATGTGGAAATTTGAGTCACATTTTGCAACTAATTGGAAGCAGATTAGAATTCTGCCTCAGGGGAACATTGTCAAACTAGAAGCTGGAGCAAATGAAGAAAGAGGTGAAAGCATCGTGAAGAGCTGACAGATTTACAGTGCTCAAGGCAATAAACAGGTACTAGATGAAAATGAATGTGCTTCACTGTACTGCATGCAGTTTTCAGTCATATCTCAGCAGTAAGAGCATACAGCCATGAAACAATTATTTTCAGAGACATGGTGAAGGAAAGAGCAAGAACGAACAAAACACTATTCAGGTGGCGTGCAAAAAAACCTATAAATCATACAGTGGCTCAAGTTGTTACAAGAATAATAAAATTGGTCGTAGTAGGTCCTGTTTGGCAACCTGGACTCATCTCAAGTAAGGGATTACAGAGACAACACAAGGAACTATTTACTTGAGTTGGAAAAGGACAGTAAGCCCTTAGTGTGAATAAGAGTCAAAGCCTTAAGCTCTTAGGAAAACAAAAACCACACAGATTTTGCATTTTTAAAGCGAAGAAAAACACACAACTCTGCAGACAGATAAATCAGAGGCAGAAGGGGAAAGGCCTTTTTAGGAGGTGATTAGGAAAGGTTGGAGGAGATCATAAAACAAGTGCAGAGGCTAATGTACCAATGCTGTAATGGAAACAGCTGCTAGCTTTCTCCTTCAGTGCTTGGCATCCATTGCAGTGTCACAGGAAAGACTGTTAAAAGATCTGGACATGAAATGTAAATAAAACTATTAGTCAAAACTCAGTTGCTGTATTTATAAAACAGTAGCAGCTCTCCTTTTTATCTGTGTATGTATGTACATGTGTGTGTGTGTGTATATACACAACACCTCCAGTATATATGTGAATATCTATATTGATATATGTACACACATGTGTTTGGATAACCGTCTCCTTAAGCAGCAACTAGTAACATAATATTGCACCTTACTATTGGCTAAACTGGGCAAGTACATCAATCTTATGTTTTCAGTAAAACTGGGTGTGGAACAACGACCTTCATTGTTCTCAAAATCCAGCAGTATTTTTCCTTCAAATTCCAGAACTCCAGTGCAATACAACATATAGTGCCTAACATTAAACCCAGAGCAAAAATTAACCATCAAAACTTTGTGTCAAATATGTTCATTATATCCATAAATACACCTGGAATATTAGATCCTTATAGTCAGTGCAAGCTAACTAAACAAATGCCTCAACATTTACTAAATCAGATTTAAACTCCTACCAGCAAAACAAAGTTCAATGAAATAATGAGGTCCATTTCTAATTGTATTTACTTCTAACTATTACTATTTGTCGAAGAGATACGGATCTAGTTTCATTTCCCTCCTTCAAAAAGAAAGAATTGGCAAGAACATAAAACATTGAAACATGCAAATACTGCCATTACTTCACTGCTACAAGCCTATAATAAAACACAGATTTGGTAGTACTATCAGTGTAGTGTGGCAAACCACACTCAAATAAACAGTTCTCCATGAAAAATGAAAACCCAAAGACCAAATCCCTCCAATTCAAACATTATTGTTGCTTTTATCATAAGCCATCCACAGAAATCAGCCAAGGTGGTGACAGGAAATCCAAAAATAATTTGGTTTGGCCCTGCGCACTACAAGAAGGGAGATTACAGTTTGCTTTTCACTCTTCTGACCGGTTGAGGGAAGTGGTGAAAACTATGAAAGCTATGCTTACGTAACAAGCAACTATGGTACCCACAGACCCTTTTCTACCTGAGTTCAGCACAGCATCACTGAAATTCGTCAATAAAGATGGCATTTGAATAGCATGAACTTGTGTTGCAGAGGGATAGGCTTAACAAAATCCCTGAATTAATTCAATGGATAATGCAAATGACTAAATGTGTGCAAAATCACTGTCTAGTGAACACAGTTAAAGAGGCCAGATGTGCCTCAAAATTTCCTGGGAAACACAGTCTAAACTTGGCGTTTTCTTTTATCAGAATGAAGAAAGCAAGCTCTCAGAGTTTACGAAAATGTGACCAATTGGAGCTTAGTCTTCTGTTCCTAACTGAAGCATGAAAAAAAAAAAAGCCAGTTTCTGAGGGCAAACTACAAACATACACATTTTTATTCCACTGCTGTTGGGGAAGATGAATCAGGGAGACCTTATAAATATGATTGTTTAGCAAAAGATTCTGAAAATATGAAACCTATAATGGAAATGGAAGCTTACTTTGAGTTGTAGGATACCGAGTCTTAGTTACTATATAACCTGGAAACAATAGCCTAGCCAGCTGAAGAAGAATCCCTTTTGATGGAATGACACCCTTCTGCTAGCTAAGGAACCAAAGGTCAATGTAGCAAAACAGAAAAGGCTAAAGAGTAGTTTTTAGAGTTTAAAATATAACATAGTATGGTAATGTAGTAGTTCTTATAGGCTATATGTAGATTCTATAGGATTTTGTGTCTTTTATTGGTTGTTCACTGTAAATTAGAATATTCATAACAAAAGGAGATATAATGCATTGTAACAAGGACCTCGCTCTCTTACTTCTACCTCTATATCCCCTGCTCTCTTGCTCTCTTACCTCTTCCACCTGCTCTCTGACTCCCACCACCTGGCTCACTCGCTCCCTTTTCTCTTACCCCCTTGTTCTTTCTCCCTCTCTCTTTGGGACTTTCCTTCAGCCGAGGTGGCTGAAGGCAAGGCCCTTTTTACCCACGACCCATGCAATAAAACCACATATTCTAGAATATCTCAGGTCAGCAGAATTCCTTCTCCTTGCCATCCGCAGATAGTCCTACACACTGCCACATGATAAAAAAAACAGAATCAAGCTGACTGGTAGAAATTTGACTGGCAACCAAAGACCAACCTACTATTTCAAACTCTTATGGGAAAGCAATAAAATTGCTACCAGGTCTCCTCATGTTACTCTTCAATAAAAAGAAGCCATCGGGGAAATAAGTGGAAAAAAAACCACATCAAAACCTCTGAAGTTTCTTTAAGTAAAAATACACTTCTGTGGTGTTATGCCATCTACTTCTTGGTTAACATGACAAGACAACTCAACAACTAGAATTGCTAGTGTTTTGAAAGCACCAAGTAACTACAATCAATAGATTTTAGTTTGCTCTTTTGACTGCAAAAACTGCATTCACATGCCACTATTGGCATATGATTCAAACATCCTCACGAGGTCATTTTCATTCCAGTATTATTTGGTGGAGTTTCTCTGGAGACAAACACCTGAGCCACGCTGCATTTGTGCACAAAAGTGAGACTTACGCTGGGAAGAATCAGAAGCTGTGAGAAGACAAGGGAACCAAATGTTTGGTATTTTTTTCTGAAGATCGGTTGATGAAGATTTATTATAAAGGACATACAATTGAATGCAGCACAATCTCACTTCAAAATTAGTGAAACAAAGAGCGAGCTTCACATTTAATTCTTAATAGGTATTACAGGCAGAAACTAGAGAAGTCAATCCTTTCACCTTGAGATTTAGAAGTATTTGTCAACTTACCATAAAAGCAGACATATTATAAATCTCTTCACTAAATGCAACTTTCTTACTTGCAGTTTTGGCTTACGAGTTCAAAAAATTTAACAACACCACAGTGACCCTAGAGTTGGAAAACCTTTCTACAGAGACATGATTCCTACTTCATTGCATGCAACTTGCCCTGAATGCTCACTTGAACTGTTCAATCAAGTAGTATTATACATATATAAGCATATATATTATAGAAGCATACATAGATATCATATATATATATATAATAGAGCAAACTACCTATTCAACTCCTTGATGTTTCTCTCAGCTTCTTCGAAAAAGAAAAAAAAAAATTACAAAGAACCTGCTTGTCAGTCAAGTAATTCTAAATAGTTTTACAATCTTTCATTCAAATGTAAAGGCTTTGTTCCAATTGCCAAGACCATTTTGTAAGAGTTAAAAGAGAAAGTGCAAAGAGTGCCTACTGAAATCCTACAGCACAACCAAAAGTCATCCTCTTACCTTCCTCTGCCCAAATGGCTCCCCATTGCCTTCAGTAAATTGTGGTATTAAATCAAGAATGTAATTTTTTTAAACCGTGATTTAAAATCTCATTTATGAAAACCCCTCAAATCCCACTACAACAACTGGTAATTATATTTATTAAAATTACCACATTTGAAATGTATTTTTAAGCAAATTTAAAAACGATAGTGTTACTGTTCACTTTGGTGAAAGGCTGCACTGAAAAAGAGCTGTACAGGGCAGAAACAGTAGTACAAAAAGATAAACAGAAAAAGGTTTATGAAACATTATATATATGTGCATACATATATATATATATAACTTTTCTGATTTTTTTTTTAAAAAGGCACTTACCTTTTGCAATTATGACATCATCAGAAATTTTCATGAAAGACTGTTTTGCTGTCTTTCACCCAACAGGAAACGTTATGTACAGACAACATTTTTTTAAAAAATATCCATATATATTCTGTGATTGTTAAGAAATAAAAATAACTCCTTGATATGTACACATAGTAAAACAAAAAATATGGCAAGCCCTTCAGTTGAAGCTAATCCACAGATCCACAGGTGTAAGCCTATCTAAGGACTCAGGGCAAGATGTATTTCTGTTGTAAAAAAATGAAATACAGTTAAGAAGTCAGACGATCTCCAGCCATTCAGGGAACATAGCAATGCATCACCACGAGCAATATATCACCACGTCATTAGAACATCATATAAGTACAATATAACGCTGGTACAATGTTAAGAATACTATAAAAATAATAACCTGGTTGTTGGATCATTTATAATGTATATTAGCACAGACCACAGTAGATTGTAAACCTGGTTACATTCAGCAATTCCAACTGTATTTGTTCTGTGGAACACATCTGGAACATGCCACTCAAAAAGTGAATTCTGTATTTGAGAAATGCGGACCATGTGGTAGTAACACAAAACTGCCTAAACTGCTGCAGAAGAAATCTAACCTTGTTCAAGGGTGGGTGACAGAAGTCCAAAATATATGTGTCCTTATCCAAAATGGAAGTAAAGGTGAAAGATAGCTGAAGTGTTAGTACTTCTCCAACAATACTCCTGATGATGCTTGTAAAACAAGCTCAATATTACATGTATCAATAAGAATATAAGACGTGAAGAAACATGGGGTTTTTTTTTTATTCTTTTAGAAATGCAAATCACATGGATAACACAGGGCACATAAAGGGGAACCTGCATTCAGTGTGCAAAGGATGTGTCCAGTTAACAGAAAGCAGATCCCAGGCTCTCACACTAATGTCAGTACTAAGGAGATAACCCATTTCTTATGCGGTGGAGGGAAAAAAAAGCACTAGTTTTAGCACTAAAAAACCCCTGCAGATTTGTGATTTACGTTGTTGTCGATAAAATAGCTTTCCAATTATGAAGGAATGCATTCTGTGTTAATGATCACAACCACGGGTCCAAGCTTTACTCTTTTGTCAGAAGTACAGCAGATCCTCCCCGCAGCTTCACCATTAACATGTCTGTTTCCTGTCAGACCACTCAGAGATAATGTCATTTATCTCAGGGCGGCACAAGACCAGTCATTAGCTTCAGTGAAAGACCTCAAACAAAGGCCGGATGGCTTTTTATCCAGGGCTCATAGGCTGCAGCAAAGAATCTCACTGCCTAACAGTTTAGAACAAGTTATCTTTAAAAGAGTGATTTTCTCCCTATGAACAATTCTAGGACACTTCACTGAACAGCAGTAAAGTCTGCATGGAAAATTTTAGTCAATGGTTTTATCATATGCAATAAGGTAACTGATAAGAGCTTGCTAAAGATATCCTTTAAGAGGACAGGGTGGGTTTTTCTGATCGTTGTTGTTGGGGGGGTTGTGGAGGTTTTCTTCCCCTTCATTTTACTTAGTAAGGAAAGACAGAGCAAATAAGGTTGTACCTCAATAGCAAGACCTTTGAAGAACTGACTTTGTGTTTGCCTGCAGGAGGTGATTCACTATTATAAATTCTTCAGTGACTGAGCTTGTGGAAATCTCTTTAAATGAAAGTGGAACTGGTTAACGGTATGTATGAACATGTGTTTTCACAGTCTCTCCTGTATTATTGCATTTCAGAAAGCTTCTATAAAGTTCCAGGTGAACTTCTTAAAATAATAATAATTTAAAAAAGAGAGTCGGAAAAATACGAGCAAATCTCAGCTTTTCAATTCCTGGGCTTATGTTGAAAACTAGAAACAGATGGCACTTTCCATGTTACTTGAATCTGGTTATTGAACACCTCTATGGTTACGGGAGATTTTGCTTAGCACTTTTAACATACATTTCATTTATTGGACTATAAAATGCTACTTTGGAAAAACAAGTCTTTATATAGCTATAATTAAAACAGCCTTGCAGGAAAGCCCTTTAACATGGAGAACACAGTTAACCTCATGACATCTGGACAATAAATCCTTTCCTCTTTACTGGGCATTCATGAAATTATTAAAATTGTAAAATTACTAATGCCCAAAGTGAAATATTTTTCCACTAGTTGCAAATATAGTCAGTTTTCCTACTTTGATAGATGTTCTAGACCAGCCTCCATTGTGCTACACTAACTCTTGCTTTGCACAGGAATTCAATAGAAGATCTGGTCATACATATTGGCAGAGGTCAGCAGGTTCACACGCAAAGCTTTCCTCGGCCAAAGGGCAACAACAACTCTTCACCCAGCTCAAAAAGCACCGTCACACTACTAGACAGCACTACAGAACTTTAAGAACCTTGAGCTGTGCTTATTGTTAGACACCCATACTTATCAATGTTTTTAACAGCTAAATCCCTTATGTAGCTTTCAAAACAGTTTGCTGTCAAACAACAATAGACTTTGTTCTTTAATTACAGCAAGTGACCTCCCTGCCCTTTTATTTCACAGTGAACAAACTACACACAAGGCCGGCACGAAAAGTACATGAAGAGCATATCTCCATAACATCATTAATCAAAGCATGTACTTTTTACATCAATAGGTAAAATTCAGAGACTCTTGATGGCGTACTCTCAAACCCTACTGCTAAAACACAACAAAGAAAGTGAAGATAAAATAAATAATTAAATATATTAACATGTTAATTTGCTAAAGACAACTTTCAAATTGAAATGCAGTTTTAATGAGCAGTTTTAATTAGAAGAATTTCTAAAAAATGAGAAAAATTCCATCCTGGAGTATCACTAGACTGATACATTTAGAACTGTAACTAAACCCTTCCGATTATAGCTTTCTATCTTCTACATTAATTTAATGTAAACGTACTGATTTTCACATACCAGGTAAAGTTTTCCCATATCTCAGAGTAAATTATGACTCAATGAATTCCAAAATCTCCTCACAATGGACACAAAGCATATTTTATAGCTATTCTGAACACTTTTCAATGTAATAGCTGTTAAAAATACAAAAAACTTAGTTGGAACTAAGATGAAGAGTTCATGCTGACAAACAGTCAGTAACTGTGCTAAAAACAGTATGGATGAGAAATGGAAAATGGAGACAGGTTTTAACACCAAAAACCTTAGGAGTGGTTAGCCTACCTGTCAAAGCTACTTATTCAGACATGTCACTGGTGGCTTAGCCACAAAATGGACTGCACAAATATAGCTCAAACATCTTAGAATTACAGCACACTTTGACTTTATCCACATATTAGGGGAGTGGCGACTTTTACAACATACTTGCGGTTTCTGCATAAAAGAGCCGGCAGAACACAGTCATTGATTTAATTAGGCTTCATAAGATCCAATTTATCATGTTTTACATGACTTTCTGCAGCAAGAAAGCATAATAAATAGACTAAAAATATAATTGAAGCATGCTGTGAAAGCTAAACAGTGACTAAAACTCTTGGGAATCTGCTCCAAGGTTTTCACCAACAGTAAACAAATGCAGTATTATATTCCACACCACATATAAAAACATGTAGATTTTGAATCAGCAGTCATGAACATATTTGATTCTAAAAGAAAACTTCCAAATTCATGAGGCATGTCTTGCACAACAGTAAGATTACTGAACATTGATTTGAACATGCAGGCTGAAAATTATGTTTTTATCAACACATATAAGTTGCTTTGTGCAAGTATGGCATGTATGTTCTAGCATACAAACAGTCAAAGCAACAACACTTCAACAATATAAAACCTTTTAAGAATTCTTTCCAATGACAATTAATTATTTGGGGAAAAAAAAAGCAGAACAGCAAGCATGAAACACTCGAATGTTATTAATATTGCCACAGTCTGGACTTAAAGTATCAACCATTATCAGCAACAAGCTAAATTATTATTATTATTATTATTATTATTATTATTATTATTATTATTATTATTATTATTACTATTACTATTACTATTACTATTACTATTATAGTTGTTATTAAATATAACATTCTTGGCTAAGAAAAACGCTAAAGGACGTTGCTTAAGACAGCAAACAAGCACACCATTGTGCCAGACAATGGCCAAGGCTGCACGACTCCGATGTGCAAAGCCTGTATTAAAGTCGGTGTGTGCCAACAGCAGCGGCTGTTGCTCGAAATGCAAGCTCCAGACCTCTTCCTGGAGCGACATCTACAACACACAGAGTGTGCCACTGACGCTGAACTCCTCCATTCGTGTTTGCTCTGAATTTGCATGCCATCCCATTTACATTGCACATAAGATTACTTGTACGTATATAGATTCTTCATACAATTTCCTGTGTGACTGGGGAGTTGAAAGAACACAAAAACGGGAGAAACCACACCACCCTCTAATCTCTGTTGCCATGGGAGCAGCCTTTGAGATACTGAAATGTTCAGATTGCCAGCTAAACAAAATTGTTGAATGTGAACATTTGGCTGAGAGATTAAAAGGCTAAGGGGGTTGCAAAAGGGCAGTACCTCCCACATTCCAGGCAGCCACTGAATCCAATCAAATGGCTCTGACTCTTTAACCACAGTCATTGTGAAGACCGGATTAGGGCAATTTATCTAGATAGTTAAAACAGATTAGAAAACTGCAATTTGAAGACTATTGGCAACAGAAGTAAATGCCTACTGTACTAAGTTAATAAAGAGACCATGAGATTTTTGGACACCTTTCTGCCGTGAAGAGCACTTTTCATAAATCAAAATGTGAACATATACATGTGAATTACATAGCAATCTGGTTTTCCCATCTACATTTAGACAAGGTCATAAGGTTCATTCAAATTCATCCACAGATATGCTATCTTAAAAGCAATAATATGCATACAATATGAAATTTAATTTGTTCCTTGCCTTGAACAGAATACCTTGGAATTATCCTCCAGTACTAACAAATATCTGATATCAGAAAGACCCAAATCTAATCCTCCAGTCGATTTAGTATTACAAAAACTTCATGACTGAAATACAAAAAGCTGGTAGCCAGTCATAAGAAGACATAACTCCCCGCTCCCTGAGACCTTCAGCCCTCCCAGACACTTGAAGATCATATAGTCAACACCGACCCCAAAGTTTCCCCACTGCTGAACGTTCACTTGGGGAAGTTGTAAAAGCAGGTAATTTAGGACCAACAGCTGATAACACAGTCACAATCTAACACCGTGAGATTGTTCATTTGGAGGATGTTGGTTTGCTTTATTTTTTCAGGCAGAGCAGGTTCCCTTTGTTTAACAACCTGTAGAATTTAACATACTTGTAATCCTGGGCCAATATTGGCCCTCTGGACCCTCAGAAGATGACTTCTGCCCTAGGGACAGAACTCCCACCAACACCAGAATATCCTTGAGCCAGCAGTTGACAAAAGACGATAAGGTCTCCCTCCACCTTTCCCGAAGAGCACTAGCATCTAACATCTATTCATACAGAAAGCATCCTTGTAAATAGGAAGCCATAAAACCACACTCTCCCATCTGATTTCTTTCACACATTTCAACCGCTCAACGAACAAGCAGTTCAAATCCAAGAGCCAGCATGGCTCGGAGAGGAAAAATCCCCCAGACAGGAGACAAAGTGCTCCACTCTGTTCTAAAAGCTGTTTTGCATACACGATTCTCAGCACAAGGTGCACTTCCCTCCTCCCAGCATACTCCTTCCAGGAAGACAAGAGGCACTGCCTGTCTGCCGGCTCCTTCCTCCTAGCTGCTACACCAGCTTCTGGGGCCTCTGGGCTACAGTGCCACAGAAGCCCCCAGCACAAAATGCATCCTTCATCTTCACCAAGTACAACGGCGGAGCCCGGGTACTCTGCCGACGGCTCCCGTTTCCTCCCCCAAGCACAATCTCAGCTCTAGGCAGTAGGACAGAGAAGGGAAAGGGGTTCCTTTGGACTTTGGGAGAGAAATGGCCATGAACGCCTGCTGATGTTGTGGAAGAGTCAGCACATACTAGACCTGCTGTGCCTGGAGCCTGAGCTGTGCACCCCCAGCCTGTGAACACATACCATCCCACCAGTACTGCTGCTCTCTGCTAAAACTGGGGACAGCTCAGTCAGGGTCATCTCTGTGTTTCTCCCTCTGGGCAAGTGCAAATAAAATGAACAAGACAGAACAGAAATGTTCTCCAGGTCTGAAGACAGGGAGAGGAAATCACAAGGAAGAGCAGCACACTGGAAACATGGTATTTTCCACGTAGGGAAGAGGTCTCTGGGTTGGGTGGGGGGTTTTTTGGTTGGGTTTGTTTTTTGTGGGTTTGTTTGGGCTTTTTTTGTAAGGGAAGGAGGAAGGACATACGCATGTCACAAATACACTGAGAGGACAGAGGAGCCAGACATACGTCATGGGACACTCATGGGACACTTATTATAGACATGGGTAAACACAGAAGAGGTGGAGAGGAGCTTTGTCCTACCTTTTCTGTTTTCAATTTCTTGATTCGCCTGTGGCTCTCCTCCTCCTCCTCTTCCTTCTTTATCAAAACAGAGTTCCCCATTAACCCTGAATCTGGGGTACTTTTGTTCACCTCCCCCACAGCAGAGGAGGTGCAGTGGAAGGGGCTGCTGCTTCCACCACTGCCTCCCTTGGCCCCAAAGCCATAGAGGTGCCCAGAGGGAATTTGGCTATTGCCACCCCCACTGCCATTGAGGTGGCCCTGCTGCAAGTCATGCTGCTTGTCCTTCCTGGATTTTCCTGCATCCTTATCCCGCTTGGAGCCTCTGCTGCCTGGGGCTTTACCTGGTTTCTCCTCTTTGTTTTTCCCACAAGAGGACACAGTGGTGGTGTTGCTGGTGTTATTATTGCCGTTTGGGTTACTGCTCACACTTTGACCCAGTGCTGAATTCATGCCAGTTGCCTCCCCAGGGCGCCCTTGGACTTCCTGCCTTTTGCCAGCACTGATTTCAGGAATCCCATACAAGGCAGCAGAAGGCAGAGATTTATTAGCATCCTTAGAAGTTTTACTCCTTTTCACTTTTGATTTGCTAGTCTCTTTGTGAGAGGAATTCCCCTGGGGAGCAGAGGGCTGAACAGAAGTGAATTTTAGGCCATCAGCTAAGGCTGAGGTAGCATTAGCCCCACTGGAAGCCAGACCCCCACAATCCTTGGAGCTGGTGTTGCTGCTGCTGGTGGTATTAGAATTATTCATCTCAAATTTCTGTCTGTCCTTCTCTAAGTCAGCGTCCAAATCGATTATTAAATTCCCAACACCGATTTCCCAATCATCGCCACTGTCATAAGTGTCAACTGCGTTTGGATCCACACCTTTTCCTGCAGTGGAAGTGTTCAATGACATCCTGAAGATGAGATCTCTAGAGTAAAAATCCGATGAACTTTCCTTTGGAGATGTGGGGACATTCGTTTATCTCCGTTGGGCTCTCTCTTAAGTTCAACTCTTCTTGTCTTCCTCCCCTAGGTGTGTCTAAGCTCACAACCTGCAGTCCACATCCACGTTGTCCTGTGAGGAGGGAAAAAGTCAAGTATTTCTTGTCTGGGTGTTACCACAACATAACGTCACTCAATAAAGAGGGGGCAAGGTAGGGGGGAGCAAAAACATTCACCATTGCCACGTTCTTAAGTTTGTTAAGCCAGAGGCAGTGGTGTTTCTATAACAAGCACTTTTAATCTAGTTGTATACCAACATCCACAACCTCTCTTAAAAAGCCATATCCATAAAAAGAAGAGGAAAAAAAGAAGAAAAAAAACGGGAACAAAAAAAATTATTTACATTATTTAAATCCACAAAGTTCAGGAAATACAGTCATAGAAGTGGTGCCTAGCTCTTGGAGCACATGTTGTAATCGAACCCCTTGGACCACCACCTAGGCATGAAAAGGGGAAAAGGAAGAACACGGATTCACTCTTGACTGCATTCCATGGATTTTGTGGCTTTAAACCAGACCCTTGAAGTTTTGTGACTCTCCTGTATAATCTTTTACCCCCTTTCCACTTAATCTCTTGGGGGGGTGGGGAAGGAGAATGCTAAGGGAAGTGGGAAACCTCATTTTCCCTGCCACAATACACCTTCTGTTAAAAAAACAATGTACAAACTCAAATGTTTACTGGAAAATATTAAACTCCATAGGTTAAAATTAAAAAAAAAAAAAAAGTGAGAAGAAATAAAAATTCTCTTTTCTTTAAAAAGATATCCTTAAGATAACAGTACTAAAAGCAGCTCTAGTGTATTCCTAGGTCACACAATTGGTAGGTCTGTTAAATATAGTATTACTGACTGTACAGGAAACTGATTAAGACATACACTTTAAGTGATCTGCACCAAGGTGGCCTCAGTGACCGCAAATGAGTGTGTGTTTGACAAAGCTTAGTTAAAACAATTTTAAAGGGATCTCTCCCTTTTACAGCCGACTGCCGAAATATTTATACATAGATAGCATAATGCTTACCTTTAATCCTTTATCATTTTTAATTAAACCAGCAAATCAAAATGCTGTTCCCACTCGTCTCAGCAACAACTCTGTGCCTCATTTTACTTAAAGAGCAAGTGATCAAGAAGTAGAAAGCAAGTATCATCTCAGCCAGTATAAATCGGTCAATAACAAATCTCCCCCTACTTTGGCACACGGATCAGAAGTCCTTTTTTATGTTTGTTTAGGTTTTTTTCGTCCTTGCTTAAAGAAAAGAATAAAAGAAAAAAGGAAAAAAATGCTGTGCCTCACAACTTTACAAGTTGGGAGGTAATATTTCACATTCAGAAGTGAAGCATCAAGGACCAGATTTTTGTTTGTTTGGTTTTCCTGAATAAGCACCGAGAGGTAATAATCATCACAGCAATATTAAAAAAAAAAAAAAATAAACAAGGAAAAAAAAAAAAAAGGAAAGAAAGAAAAAAAAATGTTTCCCCAACTTCACACTCCGTCTTCAGCCTCGGACCTGGGAGCCATCCCGATCAGTAAGTAATGATCCCACGAAACAAACCTACAGGCGCCCGGGTGTTACAAGACAGAATGTGCTAACATCGGGATAAATTAGTGAAAGGGAGGAAGGAAAAAAAAGAAGAAAGGACTGAAAATCTGGGCTGGATTCCGCCTGTTAGTTGGGAAGTGGCATTTTTTTCGCCCGTCCTGACAGATCTGATTTCTTGAAGTAACTTGAGGGGGAAACGGGCGGGGGAGGTGAAAGAGGGGGGGCGAGGAAGAGGAGGAGGAGCGGGAGGGGGGAATCACTGATCTGATAAACTGGTTATCAAAACATTTTGTGGGAGTGGAGGAAGGACTGCGTGCTCTCCAACGATGTAAATTTTCCCAGGGGTAAAATTTTCCCAGGGGTAAAGATTTCGGGGAGGAAGGTGCCTGTCCCCGTCCGTCCGTCCGTCCCTCCCCTCCCAGCCTTAGATCAGCGCTTTATAAAAATAGGAATTTAAAAAAAAAAAAATCAGCATAGGCACATTATCAGTTTCGAATTGCTGTCTCGGGGAAAAAAAAAAAAAAAAAAACAAACAACGAAAAACCCGTGAGCTTGGGCTAGTCAGTCATGCGGTAAGTAATTCAGTAATTAGAATCCGAGGAGATAAAGCGGACGACCTTTTTGTCAGGACAGATCGCTCCCACCTTATTGTTTCAGCAAACCTCGCAGTCTACCGTTATCACCCCCTCCCCCTTCCCTATGTCTCCCTCCTCCTCCCCAAGTCAGACGGTCTCGGAGCTTTAGCTTAGTATTTTTAATTAGCCGGCGATGGGAAGCTAAAAGCCGTAATGAATTGCCGGTGGCGGGAGGGCGGGGGAAAGGGAAGGCGCGGCGGCTCCTGCCGCCCGCGTCACGTGACGCCGCCGGGCTTCATTGGCCGCCGCCGAGCGCGGCCGGGGCCGCCCCTAACACACCCGGCGGGGCGGGCCGCGCCCTGCCCCGGCCCCGCGCCGCGGCCCCGCCGCCTCTGCTGGAGCCCCGGAGTGCCCCTCACGACGACCTCGCCTAGCCCCCCGCCGCCTCCCCGGGGGGCGCATTTACCTCAGGGCTTTACCTTCCCTGCGCCTCCGGGCCGGCAGAACGAGACGGCGGTGGAAGCGGCCAAGGCATCAGCCGCCGACGGACGATCCCACCCCCACCCCCCAGCTCCAGCCTCGCGTTTCTGGTGTCTCGGTGTGACACATGCGAGGTGCCTCCCGGTCTGCCAGTCCCCCATCGCTCCTGCTAACGAGCGCAGTGCTCTCGGGGCCGGGGAAGCAATGCAGACTTGGCTGTAATGGTGTCACTTTTATTTCCCCTCCTCCCCCCGCCCTGGGTTAGTTAAAACCCAAAAAAGGCACTATGCTTTAACGCCCCCCAAGTGCACCGTCAAGTATGATTTGTGTGGCTACAGTGCTTTCACCCTCTTACTTCCCTCAAATATCTCACCCTGTTTGTGGGATTTTTTTTTCCTCCTTTAGAAATCCCCAAGAACCCTAGTTATCTCAGCTCCCCAAACTCTTCAACACTCCCGTTTGCAGAGAAAAAGAAAATCCCCTCTAAGTGCTACAGACACACCACGCAACCGTACTTACGGTCTGTATTGGATCGAGTTGACCTTTTCCTTCTAACTGCATTGAGTGTGTTTTTGTTGCAGCCGCTTTTTATTTTAGGAAAAAAAAAATTCTAATGTCTTCAACAGATTTATTGTGTTTGGAAGAAGAGAGCACCATATATCATGAACCTTCCTTTCTA
Organism: Chamaea fasciata; assembly: GCF_029207755.1. Taxonomy (NCBI): domain Eukaryota; kingdom Metazoa; phylum Chordata; class Aves; order Passeriformes; family Sylviidae; genus Chamaea; species Chamaea fasciata. The sequence continues at coordinate 43,220,525 of NW_027094089.1, forward strand.
GAAACCAAATTAAAACAAAACGACAAAAAAAAAAAAGAAAAAATAAAAATAAAAACTGGGCAGAGAAGGCAAACGCGGCATGTGTGTCTGTCCCCTCACAGGCTGACACACAGGCACAGGGGACAGGGGCGCTGCCCCCACGGCAGCGGCCGAGGCGGGGGAGTGGGAGCCTCGCTCCGCGCGGTACCTGAGAGGGACTTTTCTTTGTTCGCGATGCCCTTTCCCTGCCGGCCAATCAGCACCCAGCTTTTATGAAACCGAGCTCTGCGATTGGCCCGCCGCTCCTCCTGCCTGCCGGCGAGGGCGAGAGACACAAACACGCACCCGCTCGCACCCCCGGCACCCGCTCGTACTCGCGCCTTGTATTCCGCACACACGCCCGGTACCCTCACACCCGCACACGCTGTACTCCGCACACACTGTACTCCTGCACGTACGCCCGGTACCCCCGCAATACACATTGTACACTCACACGGTCTGCACTCAGACGCACACTACGCACACGCACGCAGCCCTTCTCTCTGCAGCCCACAGCCGACGCTGAGCCTCCTTGCTGCAGCCAGATACAAATCGTATTTCCCATTTCAATTATCCTACATAACGTTTAAGGGTTAGGGAGAGGAAAAGAAATGAGGGGGAAAAAAAAAAAGAGAGGGAGGAGGGGAAAAAATAGAAAACCAAGGTGGAGTAGCTCTGCCAAGACTCACACGTTGGAAGACTCCCTCATTTCGTTTTAATTTAATTTCAGGGCAGTTTTCGAAGCCATGATGAATGATTTTTCTGTGCCGATTTCAAAGAGGCAATTTAGAATCTCAGTCATAATTTTTAAATGCCCCCTCATTCAAAATTATAACAGCTTGAAGCCAGCGAGAGAGAGTTGCTAATACACATGTGCCATTATTTTCGTGCTTAGTGGAGGAGAAAAGCAAACAGTGTCTGGAGGAAGGGGCTGAGGGGAGGTTCAGGGCAGGGCAGCACCCCTACCTCTGCTTGGGGGTCACCGAGGAGCTGCTGAGCTCTCGGATAGCCCTCTTTCTTGCATTCACTTTTTTCAGCTCTTCATGTATTTTATTACATGTTCATTTTTACAATATGGCTTAAGTTAGACAGATTGGGTTTTATTCTTTCTTTCTTTTTTTCTTTTTTTTTTTTTTTTTCTTCCTCTTTTTCGGAAGGAAGGGGAGCAGAAAATAACCCTTTTGTTTCCAGACTGCTGATTTACTGCCGCACGCACTGAAGTGTGAATGCCAGCGACCCTATAACTACCACGTGAACATCCTTTCACAGGAATTAGTAACACAAATCTTCCCTATCGGGCTTTGTGTAGCTCGAAAATATCCCCCTTAATCATTGCTTTTGTTTACGTTGGGAGCCATTATGCTACACCACTGCGTTAAATTGCGTTTAACCCTTCGCGGACGGCGGGGGTGGGAGGGGGGCGGCGGCCGCCCGCGGACACGAGGGGGTCGGGAGGTGGGGGGCACTGCCTCTGGGCCCGCAGACACCCTGTTCCTTTTAATGTCCTTAAGCACGATCTACTCTTCTTTTGCTCCCCCCCCCCCCCCCCCCCCCCCGCGCCTTTTTCCTTTCTTTGACTTTTTTCTCCCCTTCCTTTTCCCCTTGATCTCTCTGGGACTGATCTCCCAGTGAAAATCGATACGGGATGTTTTTTCTTGCCAAACGTACGCATCGCCCAAGTCAAAATTTCCGGCAAGAAGTCAAAGTGTGGCTTTTACGATGCCCTGCACAGCCATGACAGGGTGACAAAATACCTCTTTGGATTTCGTCCAGCTGAGCAAATCACGCGCGTCAGCGTCCCCGCGTTGCAGGCTTCCCATCAAAGGGACGATTAGTGGAGAAGTACCAGAGGGGCAACCCCCCCCCCCCCCCCCGACCCGGCTTTGCTGTGAGGGCGTTGCGGAAGGCGAAACAAGGCTAGTGGGGGTAAAAACCGACCATGGTGTGGCACGCGACCGCGGTATGGCCACTAGGTCACCGTGACCAGGGGCCCCGGGAGAAAAAGGCTGCTCTCCAGGTCCTGTGAGCCCCTGACGCCGCGGGCATTAGGGTCACCAAGCTACGCTACCTTGGGAGGCCTTGAGGCTGTCCGGTCTGAGACTGCTCCGCTTCTCCTGTGTAAAAATACTTCCCCTTCAGGGGCTGATAATGAAGGGTTTATTAGCAGGGATATGTTCATTGTCAAGGAGGCCCTTGATCACATTAAATGTTCAAGCCATTACAAAGGGTCGGCAGGGGGAGGGAAGGGAGTTAAAAAAAAAAAAAAAAGTCATGGCATGTGTGTAGCACAAACAAGAAATGCTGAGGTGTGAACAGTGATCACATCTCTACCTTCCCCCCCAGGCGTTGGGACAATCGCAAGGAGGGCCTGCAAACGGCCACTTCCCAGCCAGTGAGGCAGAGGAGACGGCGGGAGACACTGACACCCTCCCCCCAGGGAGGGGACACTTGTGCCCAGCATTTGCAATTTGTGGAGGAGTGGGCGTGCATAATGTTACAAGGTATCGAAAATCACAGTTTCCCCGGGGTAGTTATTGGGTGATGTCACTCTCTGGTAAGCAAAATTTTAAGATCAGCAACACCAATCTTTTGGTCTACTTAGTCGTGGATCACCTTTCCTGTTTCCTTACAGTATGTATTTTTCAGATTTAGGTAATGGCCCTGATTTTTTCAGTATCGAACTCTGTTTAGACACGTTTCACTTTGGGCTGCTTCTCGTCTGCAAAAATTACAGTCATTTTCACATTATTATACAGTGAGTAGGAGACGGTTTGTATTTAGCATTGGGTGGGGGAAGGGGAATTATGGGAAGTGATCTGCTACGGTCAGCACATAATTTCAGCCCAAAGAAAATTGCTTCTGAATAGATGGTCTGTTAACTAGCCAAGGAACAGTCACTGGGAGCAATTTCAAAAATGCCTCTGCTTTATCTGCCTTACACCATCATTTTAATTTTTGAAAGCAGCGGTCAGTAGAAGAGCCATTTCTCCAACCACAAAGGCCAACTGATGGGTAAAGTATCCTTAAAAACCTCCTTAGATCACAAATTTCGGAGGGGAGCCTCCCCTCTAGCCCGTTCCGTCCTGGCTTTTGTCTACAGGGAAGCAGCCTGTCCAGCGTACCGCATGGTTACCGAAACAGAGTTTTATTTATCCATTTATGTGGCAGAAATTACAGCAAGACCGCTCGCCGGCCCGTGGGTGCATCTGCAGCAGCAGATTCCCATGAGTGGCTGCAAAAGGACCACTTAACTCACATTGTCTTGTCAGGTTGAGAACGTCAGTATTTCAAAAAGCGGCCAAGGCCCGCTCTGTGATTTAGTGGTTTTCCGTCTTAATTTCTACTTGTTCGCCAAATTAAATTTCAGCTTTGTATTTCTGTGCATTATACAAGACAGACAAAAGGCCAATAAATTAGTGGTTTGTCTAAAATAGGAAATCCGCGTTTAATTGATGCAGCTGCAGACCACTAATAATACAAAGGAGATGATAACCATTCACCCGCCCTGGTCCCTGTCCGGTTTTTTTGTCGTCGCTGTTGTTTTGTTGGGACGGTTGTTTAGTTTTTGTCGTTTGGTTTTTGGTTGTTTTGGTTTGTTTGGTTTTTTTCTTTTCAATCTTGCCAGACATATGCATCGCACACTTTACAAAAAATCACCGTCGAAGGGCTCTTTGTTTAGCGGAGGGCCTGCGAGGCCGGTGTCCCTACCTCCGGGCCGCCTGCAGTCCGTGTGCGCCGTAAGGAGAGCCTCCATCCCGCCCCTCCCGCTGCCGCCGGCCCCGCGCGCTGCCCGCTCCCCCGGCCCCTGAGCGGGCGGCGCCCAATCAGCGCGCCAGAAATCGCTTCCGCGGCCCGCCATTGGCCGGCTCCGCGCAAGGGGGGGCGGGGCGGAGGCCGCGCGCCCGCCGTGCCCCCGCTCGCGGGGCCCGGGGGAGCTACCGGGGGAGTGGCAGCGCCGCGCCTGAGTGGAGCGGTGCGGGCTCCGCGCCTGCCCCACAACTGCTGGTATCACTCGGGTTAAACTTGCCGGGCTAAAGTGCAGTAATGCCTCCTAGTCCTACCGTCATTTGCAGCAAAGCGTTAATTGCCTCCCCTCATTCAGCTTCACTCCACTTCTCCCTTTGTTCCCGCGTTCCATGTTGCAGGAGCGGGTGCGCCGTGCCTCCAGTCTCCGCATTATAGACAGCACGTCTGGGAAGATTAACCCATCGTTCTCTTTCTCGTCAACTTTGCACCAAAGAGAGGGCAAAATCCATTTCTCATCAGGGCTTATTTCTCAGACTAATTATGTAAGCAATTAGTCGCGTTTCTCTCCTATACAACTTTTATGCACATCAAGGTTTTTTCATAACAAGATTTGAAAGCAGTTCACTGGAAATTGTATTGATACGAAAATTTTGGGTTAGCGCATCCTTAGAACCCTGAGAATATCTCACAGTACTATGGACAAACTTTCACTTGATGTGCACTAACTACTAGCTCTGCAGATTAGTTGTGGGTAATTTATTACAGCATTGCTGACTGCCAGTGATCCATAGATCAGAGTGTGGGAACTGATGATACAAAGTACAGAGGAGTCATTATACACTTGGCAGATACTTCTGTTAGATAACACCTTTTTTTTTTTTTTTTTCCAGAATGCACTGCTGACAATTTCCTTCTTCTCTAGTCCATAGACTTTTACATTTATCTACATATTCACAAGGAGTCCCAGTTTGATACGTAATCTAGAGGTCAGTGTCTCTGATGTTTAGCATACAAATATAGGTTCTATATGGAAAAAAAAAAAAAAAAAGGCTGTTGTGTTGTTTATTGAAGAGCAACAAAGAGGACCTGACAACTAGATGGAATGATTTATGAAAGAGCCTCTGTGTATGTTATTTATTTGAGGGTACAGAGAGAGTGTAAAAGGTAAACAGGATAAAAACTATCCTGAGAGTGCAGAGAAAGAAAAGAAAAGAAAAGAAAAGAAAAGAAAAGAAAAGAAAAGAAAAGAAAAGAAAAGAAAAGAAAAGAAAAGAAAAGAAAAGAAAAGAAAAGAAAAGAAAAGAAAAAAGAAAAGAAAAGGAACCAAAAAAACCAAAAAAAGTGGAAAAAAAAATGGAGAAAATAAGGAAAAAAAAAAAACCAAGATGAAAGGAAAAGAAAAGAGGATAAGAGAAAAACAACAGTTGAAAATGAGTAAATAAAAATCCTAAGAGTGAAATATGCTAATCAGTGAAATAAATATGGAAGGAATAAATGAGAAGTTCCTAAGTCCCGTAGCATAGGACTTGAAAATTAGGCTGGAAAAAGCATTAAAAACAAATAATATGGGTAATTCCTCCATCTTGGCATTTGAGTGGACTGAATGACCCAGTAACTCTCTTCTATTTTGCAAATTAACATCTCTCTGAAGTTCTGCTGTAGAATTTGAACTACAAACCTTTTACCTTGACATGAGTATAGCCTTCAGTTCATTGTATAGATAGTCAATTTTCAAGTAATTTAAACACATATTTATTTATGTAGTTCTTTGTGTAAACATTCCAATAATATTAAAAACATTTATTTCTTTCATAATAGAGAGTATGTTCTGGGAAACAAGCAATACATGTTGAAATCTGTTACAGTCTTGTCATAGCATGAGCTTAATGTTTAAGAGTCAATTATAATTTGTAACAGAAATGATAGATGCAGTTTCAGTATTTTAGTAGGTCAGCGTGTCCATGTTGTAGTCTTGCTGAAAAATGTACAAAAGGCCAATGGCTGGGTACCATGCTTCACATTTTCAGAGAGAACAAATGATCATGGGGAAATGAAACTGAGGCTTTGTGAATCGGATTGGATTGCTTTATTAGAGGAAAGGCTAGGAGCCATAGGCTAGGGAGAGGTAAGATGAGTCTTGAAATGGAATTTGCAGAGGAGTAGCTAGTTAGGCAGGTGTAAGGAGTCTGCAGCAGAAGCAGGTTTGAGAGGGACTTTCCCAGTGTGAAAGGAGAGCAAGAAGCGTGATGTTGAATATGGAGAAGGAATAGGCTAGATATAGATCAGATAGCATATACCAGGAATAAGATAAAGATGACTAACAGTCAGAATGCGTACTGTCTGGTAAAGTGAGAAATTACTCTGAAGGTTTTCAGAGACAAGGTTAGGTATATCATCCTCAGGGGAAGAGTGAGGAAAACATGCTGCTACATTTTTGACAGAAAGGAGCTCAAAGACGAATGACCCTTGAAAATCCATCAGGGTAGAATCAGAGTCTGTTTGGGTTTGGGTTTAAAGCCAGTAGGTTTAAAAACTGCAGAGGTGTGGAATGAGAAAACCTATGCTCTGGGACAAGACGAATACCAAAGATTTTGATAATCAGGATGAGAAGCATTTAAACAAACTAAATATATTAGCTACTGGAGCTGCAGGTGAAGAGAATAACCCTAAGACCTTCTCTATGGGTATCAGAACAGGCAACTGTGCCCTTTTGCTTTCCTGACTGTCCTTGCTGCTCTTTTGTTATTTCCTTTGCTGTATTGGGGCAGGGGAGAAACACAAAGAAAGCTTTGTACACTCAACTACACAAGAAGGGACCTACTCTAAAAGCAGCATGAGGAAACGGGGAGCAAGACAGTAGGAAAGAAGGAGAGGGGGTGATGAGACCAAGAGAGAGAGACAGTAAAGACGACAATGTATATACAAAAGGGAAGATTAGTACATAAGATGGGAAATTTGGGCTCAGCTGTCTCACAGTCTTTATGGGACAACTTCTGTGATTTGGCCATGTTGCCTTGAAATAGTAACTAAAGCAACAAGTGAATGTAAGAACATCAGTGATTCCTTTAGCCAAAAGTAACACAGCTATGTTTTCTAGTGGATGATGAAACACTGTTGGGTGAGACATTACTCATTTCAAGGTTTACATTTTCCATGGAGCTACCTGAAACATTGCAGAAGTGCACTGTTGACATTTGAGGAGAAGGCCATCCAGCTTTTAGATATTTTCTGCAGAGGTTTGATTGCAAAAGTTTAATTTAAAAAGCAGCCTGGCGAATAAAAGGAAAAAACAAACAAACAGAAACAACAACAAAAATACCAAACCTAACAGCAACAACAAAACACAAAACAAACAAAGACAAAACCAGAAACAAACCCCCAAAACTGAAAAAGACCCAAAAGAACAAACCAAAGCCAAGAAGCACCAGGGAATGAACCAAGATAGAAGTAAGGAATATCAAGTAAAGAAAAAAAAACAAAAAAACAAAACTTGCAATGGGTATTTCCCACTAAAGGCAGTAAAATACCTGAGAATCTAAAATATATTTGTACAACATGCAAAATTATTTCAGTGGGCTCTTACTCTGTTGGTATGTGGTGTGTGCACAACACTCCAATAATCTTGTTATGCACCTTTTATGTACAACTTCGATAAGTTGTACCACAGCAGGAGTCATGAAACATAGCTGGTATTACACACCACAACTGTGGTACAAGAAGGTAACATAATCATGCTTCTTGATAATTCTTCTTATTAATGGAAGCACTTTGTGATTGTAGCTAAATTGAACATCTCACATCTGTCTGTTTTAAAAGCAGTGGTGTGTGCTCAAATGTAGGACTGTGTCAAACAAGAAGGTAGAGGTAGTCTGTTTAGCTGGTGAGCCTCTGCACAAGTCTGGACTTTGAAACCTGCAGGTCTTCTCATCACAAAGCTTCTGCTTCCTCACTTGTAATTTTGTGTAACAGTGATTACTTACCTTACAGGGTGCCCTGAGGACTGTTTGTTAAATATATTGAGATCAAGTGTAATGTGACTAAGAACATCTGCATTAGATTTAGACCTGTATTGCGAGTAGGTGTTATTAAAGCAGACCTTTCAGTGACTGCAACTGCTCTTTGGGAACAGAGAAAAGAATGACAAGTCCCAAGAGTCACACAGGGGTTTCAGTTTTATCTGCCTTTTGTAAAGATGCTCTGTGCTTTCAAACCCTTTAAGCTGGAATGGAAGCATATTTTTTGTCTGTTCTCTGAACTGCCTGGGTATGTGGAAAAAACCAAAAACCTGGTGCATTTTTTGTGATTCTCATGAAAGAATCCTTAGGAGTCCTTACGAGATGTTTAGGAGTTGTTCTGGACCCTAAGGCTGTCTGTGGTGTCATGGAACCAGAAGTGCTATTTCAACCATCTTCCCCCAAATGTACTATAAAAGGACCTGGAAGAAATCCTGTGGGGATCACTGCTTCTGCAGAATGTATTCTAGCTAATTTTCATCAAGAATGCCCAGAAGATACTTATGAATTGTTTCATGCTCTGGCCCATGGAATATTATTTTGCAGACTAAATACCTCTCCTTCCATTGTCTACAGATTTGAAATTTAGGAAGAAATTAGTTCTTATTATAAAATTTTGCATTTTCATTTTACACTTCTGTAATTTTTAGGGCCCAAATGTAATGGTCTCAGAATTTTAAAAGAGGTATTAATACTTTGCCCGAATCAAAGTTTTATGTTATTTAAACAGATTTGTTGGGGTTTAATTTTAATGGTAATATAAAAAGGTATCTGCAAATATATCAGTATTAATTTGGTGTATTAAAAGGCAGTGGTTTTTTATTTGGAGAAATGAGTTTATGTGAACTGTTTCTGGCTCTAAATCTTTTTATCTACAACTTTGTATTTTGCTGATTAAAAGCATTCCTCTGAGGTAAAATAAAAATTTGTAATCAAATGCATGCCAACTCTCTCATACTGCTGTTCAAAATAGTGAACTAGTTCTGAAATATAATCCATTAACATATTGTTAATGAAAACATTTAACACTGAAGTCAAGGCTTTTTGGGGGAGGGAAAAAAAAAGAGGAAAATACACTTGTTTTTTCCAGAGAGTATTTGCTGTCTAGCCTTCTTAGTTGTTTTCTGTAAAAACATATGGATTATGATTTAGGGAAAATATTGTTGAGAGGAATGCATTGGAAATGCACAAAATAAGTGGGTAATTAATTGCTTTTACATCATTACTTTACATGGAATAAGTATGAGAACTGTCCTGGTGTTGAGCACTACTTTTATTGCATCCTTAGGCTTTAGGATGAAGAAGGATGCCAGTGTGATCTTAAGCAGAAAATATGAAGCCCTAAGTCATAGTGTTCAAAATTTGAATATGCTCGCATACTTCATAATGATCAGAAACTTCCATGAATAGTTTGCTGTATTCACACAGTGTCACAACAACTCAGAATACAGATAATTGTTCCTAAGTTCAGTTATCCAGAAGGTATTTATAGAACGAGCTTTGAGGAAAATGTTTCTGTGTTCCTTTTATTTCTCTCCATTTTAGCCTTATTTAAAGGAGAAATTATGCATCTGAAAAGAAAAACATGAAGAGGAGACCCCATTGCCATTACTTTGGAGGGCTGAGATGTGGAGAATGAAAAAGCCATTGGTCTCAGTTTTACTACCACAATGGCCTTTTATGAGAGGGATTAGATACGCCTAGAGCTGGTGCAGCATTCAGTGCTGCCCTGGACAACAGTCTGGAAAGAAAGATGATAAAAATCAGTTTGTCATAAGGTTAAATCACTACAGACTAGGTAGATTGGCTTTTCAGATTGTTTTTCATTTGGGGAAACAAGTAAAAAAAACACAGAAAGAAAGTGAGAAATATGGTTTTAAAGCCTCTTGGGTTGTCTTTTTTTTTTTCTTTTTTTTTCTTTCTTGCAAGATGTAGCATTCAGGAAACATGTTGAGCGAGTTGAGGCATTAAAAAGATCAGTCCTTCATTTCTGAATGAAAGACTGTTGTGTGTGTGACTCACATACTAAACAGAAATCTGCCTTCAAAGCCTATTTTACTGCCTAATTATATATACACAAAATGTAGCTGTCTGTTTCAATCAAATCCTAGGAAAAAGAATAAAACTCCTCTTAAGATGCAATTTTCATGGTTTTTTGTAACCTTAGAACACACACTGCTAATGCAAAATGGGGAAGTACAGCTGGAAGGTCCAGATAAGGCATCAGTCATTGTTTTGTATTTTTTTAATTATTACTTTATAAAGACATTATAGCTCCTACTCAGAATGAGGAAAATTAGTGTTCTCTCATTTTTTCTTCTCTTTATGGGTTGGGGTTTTTTTTTCCTTGAAATCTTGTTATGCATTTAAGGAGCAGCCAGCAGCTATGGAAAAGTTGGGTCTCTTATAGCAATCTCTGTTAATAGCGGCAGGCTTTGAGGAGAAATCTAGGAATTCCAAACCTATAGTAACCTTTGTATTGCACTGAGCACTCCATATGAACAAAACCAAATACAGAGTGAAAGAATGCATCATAAAACATGAAATAATTGCTGGCAATCAGCTCTCTTGGAAACTTTCAAGCCAGACAACATGTGTGAACCATTTCTTTTGTGGGAGACAAAAAAATAGTTGGTTTTAGCTCTTTCTATGGTTATGTAAGTGTGAGACTATATGTATATACATACATACATATATGTATACATGGGTTTTTAACACTGACTATTCCAAAGTCTTTTTAAATAACTTTAACTGTAAAGTTTGATAAGCCATTACCAATTTATGTCCTCTTGCAGATACAAATCATTAGAATGAAATAATGTTTTAATGGCTTATCCTATATATATCTAATTGCACCTTAAAAGTTTCTTACTCTGAAGATATCCCTGGTTGTCTCCCTGGGAGACTGCAACAGTAGAGATACACAATGTACTCCGCAAATAGCTGTGCCAGTGAAGAGGTACAGCTCATCATCTGCCTGGGGACAGCACATCATATTCCCTCCACCTAAGCACTCTCTAGATCATTTCAACCAAAATGAGGCAAATTAGCAAAACTATTTTTCCCACCGCTTAAGTAGTCGAACCCGTTTCGGCAGAAGTGATTTAGAGGGGACTCTTCCTGGAAGAGATGACATTTAGGTACTTCTGGGAAGAGACATGGGAGTGCAGTGATAAACAAGTCACAACAGACTTAGAAAACAACGCTATTTCATCTGCAATGGTTGTTTACAGCCCAATAGTAATATCCTGGAGCTGCCTCTGTTTTTGAAAAGCCATTGATTCTAGTAGAATATTCTTGCTAATTACTGAAGGAAATAGGTCAAAAGTGGTCACTGAAAATTTATTTCAAACCCACATTTTCTGTCCCAGACACTGGTATTACTTGGGCTCGCAAAAAGGCTGATGTCTCCAAAACAGGGCAATGTCTGTTAATTACAGAATTAATTAGATAAGGGGCCCGACGTGTTCTGCTGTAAAATGTATGTGCATTTAGCCAGAAGAGTTTTCTGGCACACCTTTCTCCCACCTAATCAGTGTCTAGTAATTTGAACTCTGACATAATGCAGCAATGGGGGGAACGGGTAAGATTTAGGATTTCTGGTTGGTGTGGTGAGCTTGAAGGTTTTCTCTATTTCTGAATGTTCTGGCAGATGGGTATCCAACTCACGTGGATTGTGTCTTCTCTCGCCTAGACTCCTTACAATGGAGGCTTGTTGAACATAATGACTGTACTTAAGACAGACAACAGGTGTGCTAAGGGAATTAGCTGAAGTTACTTCACTTACCTGCCCGCAGGGAGGGAATTTGGAGAACAAACACAGAACAAAAAAGTTATGGCTGAAGTGAAGTTACTGCAAAGTATGCAGGGGTGTGACTTTAGAGCACACTACTGCACTCTTTCCGGTATGGGCATCCTTTGTGCACGGTGAGGGTACAGTTCAGACAGACACTTCAGCTGCTCTAACAGCTTGCTGCTGCCAAAAGAGGAAGTCCCTTTCTTTAAGGGCCCCGCTTTCCCACTTTTTCTCCAGCCCTTCAAGTTGTGTGCTCTCATCCTCGCCATTGCACAGATCTGGAAGTCATGTGACCCCTAAGTGAGTCGGTGGAGTTTGTTAAGCCAACAAAAACCGTTGACTATTTTGTGGGGTTAGTTTGCGGCTGGCTCAGTGTACTGAATGAGTGCACTCTGCAGTCAGGGAACCAGATGTGTCATCTGTTGAGGGAGTCAGTGGTAGTATACACTTTAGGTGGTAGGGAGGGTGATGAAATTGAGGCCTGAACAGTGCAAGACAACCGCTTTTAATTGCAATAAACCATGAAATCCGGTTATGCCATTTAATACAACTGTACAACAAAAAGTTCAGAGACCTACCATCACCAGATCTGTGAACTGAATTGCGAAAAAAAAGCTCCAAAACAACCCATTTTAGACATAACTCACTCCCTTTCATTTTTCCAAGAGCAGACTAAGACATACGCATGAAAGCACCTCATTCAGAGGAACAGCTAAGAAGTTTTGGTACCTAGGGATAGAAATCCCTTCCTCTGGCACAGCTGCAGTAAAAAGAAATTAACTTCCTCTGTCTTTAGAACATCAGCATTGTGAAGAATTTAGTACAGAAGAATGACTATGCTATAAATTCACAACAGTAGACTTTGCAGTAACTTTCTCTGTGAAAAGAATATGTATCAAAGAAATCAAGGTGGAACTCAAGGAGACACATGGGAAATCCTAAGCAAATGAAGGGAAGAAATAAACCTCCTTTCATAGCAGACTAAGGAGATTTGTCTGTGAGACCAATGTATGCAATAGATGATGAGCTGAGCTGAAGGCAGTAAATGGTTTGGATGACGTGATTTGGAAAAGTCAGAAAGAATATTCAGGTTATTGACTACAAAATAATCTTCCAAATTTGTAAGAAATCTTAGAAATCCAAAGTGAGTATTGTGTGACTTCTTTCAAATGCATAGGCTCAATGCCAAGTGACCTGATTTCTTGCTGTGTTATACCTACTGGCTTTTTACAGGTCATTTGGGCAGGCTATGTACCTGTTAATCAGACTTACCCATGAGGAATATTTTGTGTGGGATCTCCCATGGCATTCAATGCATCAGTCTGGGAAGCTGCACACACTTGAAGCCACAGTTTCATATTTTTTTCACAGTTTTCAACAGTCTTATCTTTGCTGTGATGAATTTGACTAATCTAGGACCATTTAGTGATATTGTTGACCCATTCAGTTTGTCTCTTCAGCTCTGAAGTTGAGCATGGATAATTATCTCTAAGAAGCATCCCTACTTTTAGCTTTGGCATAGATTCACTGTTCATTCCAAATCCATAATAAGCTATCAGTAATTAATTCAATCTGTTGATCAATCAATCAACAAACAAACAAAACCAACCAACCAAACCACAAAAAAACCAACACCAAAAACAACACAGCAGCAAACAAAAACAAGCCAAAAACAACAACAAAAAGCCAGACAACCTCCCTCCCACAAAACAGCAACCAAAAAAAACTCACCCCAAACACAGAAATATGAAACAAACCAAAAAAAGACTCAGAAAAACACTGTCAGGTTATGGTGATGAAACTTTAATCATGTTAATAGTTTTACCGTAGCATAATATGGCATCACTTAAAGCCAATGGCACAGATACTGGTACAAATGGGGGCCCTGGTAGATGTCATGTTGAACATGAGCCTGCAGTGCCCTGGCAGCCAGGAGGACCAACCCTGTCCTAGGGGGCGTCAGGCACAGCATCACAGCCAGACAAGGGAGGGGATTGTCCTGCTCTGCTCTGCAGTGGGGCAGCCTCACCTCAAGTGCTGGAGGCAGTTTTGGGTGCCACAATACAAAAAAGACGTTGAGCTGTTAGTGTCCAAAGGAGGGCCATGAGGATGGTGAAGGACCTTGAGGGAAGCCATGTGAGAAGTGGTTGAGGTCACTTGGTCTGTTCAGCCTGGAGGAGTCTGAGGGGAGACCTCACTCCAGTTGCAACTTCTTTTTGAGGGGAAGAGGAGGGGCAGGCACTGCTCTGTTCTCTGTGGTGACCAGTGACAGGACCTGAGGGAATGGCCTGAAGTTATGTCTGGAGAGATTTAGGCTGGATGTCAAAACAATTCTTCACTCAGAGGGTGTTTGGGCACTGGAACAGCTCCCCAGGGGAGTGGTCACAGCACCAGCCTGACAGAGTTCAAGAAGCGTTTGGACAGTGCTGTCAGGCTCATGGTGTGACCCTTGGGGTGGTCTGCACAAGACCAGGAGCTAAATGCAATGATCTAAATGCGTGGCTTCCTACTGACTCAGCATATTCTGTGAGCTTATGAATTTGGTCTTGACTAAAGCTGGTGTTAAACATGGGGAAACACATGTAGTTTGGTGAACTACAGGCATGCAAGATCCTTTCAGTTGACTTTTAACTTGCAATAATAAAAATTTTTGGGAGCAATGACAAAAAGATGAGACAAAAAAAATGACAAGAAAAGAGAGTCCAGCACTTCTTTTTATGTTGTCTTTTGGATTTCTTTTGGTAAGTTTTCTTAACTTTTATTTTCTACAAAGCGTTTAAAAAAAAAACTGAGAAGGTATTTATTTGTCATAAATACTCTTTTAGAATATGAAGCAGAAGCCAAAATTTTACAGACACCTAGTAGAAGAACTGTTAGATAGACAGGCAGTATGGAGAAGAACAAGATCAAATGTCATGCATGACATCTGTGGTAAAACAATAAAAATCACTGAATCCCTAGAGTATGAGTTTGGAGAGAGTATAAGAAATCCAAATCCTTGTCCCTGCCATTGGAGGAAACCTTGCAATAAGTATTTTAGGAGGTTCAAAGTATATATATTCTACATACTACTGAAACTTCAAAGGCCACAGAATTCATTCCAAAGTCCTATGGCAAATATGTGACATATATAAAAACATTAAAAGACACAGTTATAGTATGTCCAAGGAGGGCAGCAGACTTTTTATCTAATGTTGTAAGCCTCTGGAACAGAGAGGAACCTCACACACGACCACTGGAAAAAGATTAATTCCATGGAAGAACATGAAAAATATATGCCAATTAGATCTCAATAAGGATTGTTTCCAGACATCAGTTTGGCATAAAGTTGTAGCAAGCACACATGACACAGATGTCTCATAAATATCATTGCTGCTAGCGGCATCTCTTGCCTTCAGCTGTGACCAATGCCTCTGATGAGCCACAAGAGGAATGTTGTTCTCTAAGTGCAGGGAAACATTAAATTTTCCCACTGCTTTCTGTGCTGGTCTACTACAAAAAGCCCACTCTTACTGAGTGAAGGTTCATAAAGAAGGAGATTAAAAAATACTACAGTGTCTGAACCCTTGCAGAAAATGGTAGGCATCCTTTTCCAGAGAGATTTTGACAAGATGAGATGCCACTTACCTCTCCTGTAGAATACAGTCTTTCTCTTGAGGACCCTGAGGTAGGAATATTGCTCCTGCTGATCACAGAAGTCACGCAGGCAGTGAACTTTCCAGGCAGAGAAGGATTACCTTCAATGCACAGTCCATTCATCCCCAGCTGGGAGCATTTTCTGTGTTTGGATGAGTCGGTGGTGTGAGATGATGTTTCATATGCTTCTGTGACCCTGTACTGCTGTATAAGGACACAACCATATATAGTTACAGTTATGGCAAGCCCAGATTTTGGATGTTTGCTGTATGAAAAAACTTTCTGTTATCATTGGAAAAAAAAGCATTTGGTGTTGAAGGCCATCACTAAGCCATTGCAGAATGGCAAAATAATGTTAATCTGCTTCCTTTAATTTTATAGTTCAGCAGTTTAGTTCCCATTTACGTTGCTGAATTGCCGAGTTTCCTATTTTTTTAAAAACATGAATCTAGTCTTTTTGACATGTCAATATATTCTCAAGACAGAAATAACTGACTGTAAACTTCATGTCACAACAGGGTTTTCTCCTCAGGGTTTTGAGTGGAAATTATTTGTCCTTCAATTATCCTTTTATGATTTTTTTGTGTGACATAAAAAATTCAAACAAATGTTTAATGGAAGTTTACAAGAATGGACAAAGGAATTCTAACTGTCCACCATGTAGAACATAAAGGCATAGTGTAAAATGCATCTTTTACACTTCCAGCAACATCAGCACAAAATGTGAAGCTTTATGACACGAATGTATGTGCACATATAAAAAGAAGCGAAAGTAAGAAAGGACAATTCATATGAAATTCTATTTGATTGTTAACTTTTCTATCTGAAAATACTTCAGCATTTTACTACCTGTTTATTAAAAATCTTAGAAGCCAAATTTCAGTCACATAAGAATACATTAATGCATTTTTTAAATATATCAATGAGTAAAAAAGGGGGGAAATCATTCCTACAATCTAAAAAGGAATTTAGTTGCTTTATTTAGGACTTCTTAAAAATGGGCTAAATGAAAGAGACAGCTACAAAGCCTTAAATATAGATGAACTGACAAGAACATAGGAGGTAAAAATCTCAAATTGTTCTGAAAGCTTGTTGTAACACTGCTAACATATTTTGTTACAGTGCTCTCTTAGTCCTTCACCAAATGTCTAATTTCAGATCCACTGCACATGCTTTCCTTGCAGGGTTTAATGTACGTGATTAATCTTGACTTGGCTTAATATTCCTAGGAATGTGGCAATGACCTCAGCTGAACACTGGCAAAGTGATTAATGTTACATGAACTGGGATATTTTTTACTCACTATCCTGAATAAACACAGACATGCTGTATTCTGTTACAGACCTTTGCTCAATTGAAAATGTACTGTGGTTTCAAAGAGTAATGTTTCAGATGCAATAAACAACCTTAGAGGAAACATGGCTCTTGTTAAAGAAAATGCTGTTTCAGGCTAAAGTCCCAGTGATCATAAAAGATATATGATGCAATAAACAAAATGAACCACAGGCAAGACAGGTCCATTCGATGACTAACCTCTGATTGAATTTTCCAACACTCTTTGACATTCTGTGAGATAAACTATTCAGAAAAGGTCCCTATTAAATATAAGGTTGTAATTTATTTTTTTATTTTTATGGTGAGGTGTAAGAACTGTGTGAATGTATCCTATAGGTTGTTTGTGGTTTTGAATATTTTATGATATGAGAAGACAGGCAAAGAGTTGCTATGATTGTCAAATGTCTTAAATCAAGTAGAGAAAATGCAATAAAACACAGTTTCCATGGCAACACATTGTAACCTAGTACCTCTGGATTATGAACCAGCTCACATCTATGATCATTATTTGTTGACAAACATAAATTGAGCCTAAAAGCATAAATTTCTCAGATTAAACTGAAAGCTTGAGCTCAGTAATGATAATATTTAAATATTTCCAAGGTAGTGGCAGCAAATCAAGACTAGTTATGTTGTCATTTGCATAATGTTAATAAGCTAGATGAAAATGCTTTTATTTCCAAGCCTTTCAGGAAAGATGTAATAAACATCTCCAAACCTGCAGATTGTAACCGTTGTCTGTTGTGGTCTGCTGAAGGAATACAATAGGACCAGTAATACTGAATGATACGCAAGACTTTGCAATTAAGTACTTTAATTCTGAGTTGCAGTTGTTTGACAAAAACCAGGAGAAAGAGAAAAAGGAACAAATATTTGAACACCTGATTGCTAGCACCATCTCCTCTTCTTTGCAGTGTTTTCTCTGTTGCCCATTGGACATTTTTATAGGTCACCATGACACACTAAAGCAGAAAAAAGGAAATTAACTTTGTTGGCAGAATTTATGTACGTCTTTCATCACCATGTACTTTTCAAAAGCATAAAGGTGATCACTTTGTTTGTTTTTCACAACTCAGTAAGAACTGACCAAAACAAAAGGGTAATGAATCTTGTTTCTGTGTGCTCCTCACTCTTACTGCTCTTACACACAATCACCTGAGAGCCTGGAGTTGCAGGTCTCCATTCTCAGAGACTCCAACAGACAGCGCAGGAAGCTCAACCCCAGGAATGCTGGACCTATTGTACAATCTCTACAAAGCTGCTCAGCAGCCCTGCAGGTCCCTGAAGTTGCCTAGGCAGCAACAATCAGACACAAAGCAACAGAGTGTTCCCCACGCACTGGAAGTCTGATCCTTCCACCTCACTGTGCAGTCACAGAAACCGTATTATTTGAGATTGTCCCGTTTCCACAGGTGATCCACTTCGTTAGTCTGTGGCTTTGCTCCAAGCAGGTTCACTGTTTTAGAAACCTTCCGGTGATTTACGAATGGGCAGGAATGGATGTTCATCTTCCTTGCTGAATCAAAATCATTGTGGTTCAGAGGCTTTGGCATAACTTTATAGAAGATTCTGTGTCTCATTGCCTTTATGTTGTTGATCTTAATTTAGGGAAGAGACTTAATAATATAGATCCTAAACACAGATCTTTGCTTGCATGAACTTGGGATCTTAGCAGTTTGTGTAAACTTAGTGGTTTGTGCAAACAAAATTAATTGTTCTGCTTTGCACTAAAAACTAGACAGGTCTGACCAGCACTAAACGGCCAATTCAATAAGTAACGGCCAATTTAATAAGTACCTGCGGCAGCTTTGGGACCAATGGAAGCATATAGCCACTTACAGCTTTAAAGTCTAGTTATGTGAATGAATAAATCCTTCTTAAAATGCAGATTTTTTTTTCCTGGCTACCTGACAACTTTCTAAACATTCCTACAACACTTTGTAACAACCTCTTACCAGTTGCAGAAAGGAGTGACTCACAGAGGTTTTCCTAGCAGAACACACCTACTGGGTCTTCATCTTCACAGGCATTGTCAGGTAAATATCCACTTGAAGACCTTTAAAAATAAAAGCTACTTGGGCTTCTTTATGTATGACAATTGCTGTGACATATCTTAATGTGTGTAAATTATGCAGCAGGGACTCTAACTCTGTCATTACGCTTTACAGCTTTTGACATTTTCTATGGCTTAGGGAAAAATGCAGAACTGGCTTTCATACAAATACTGGAGCTGGAGCTGGAATTTTATATTCTAAAGATCACAGACATTCCCAGACATTGTCTGGGTACCTGAAGGTCAGCACCAGTCGCTTAGGAGATTGAGGGAAGGTTGAAGTATGAAAGCTAGTTGCACCTATTTTTGGAAAATTTTGTGTGGACCCAAGGTTATTAGTTTATTGATTCACTAAATGATGTATTGTGCTTGAAAAGAATCTTCAGTACAAAGGGAACAAAATGATATTTAAAAATCAGAAGCATGTAGTTCTTGTCACTTTTCAGTTGCCTACCATAAATAAACTCCATGAGGGAATAAAGAATTAGCAATTAATCATTGTCATACACCAGCGTAGGCACAGCCAGAGCATGACTTTTTCTTCTTTAATGAAATTCAATGGCACCAGTAGAAGTCAGTGGAAAAGTAAAATCTCTTCAGAGCACACTCTACTTGAAGCAGAATCTTTTCCTCCCAATGTCCCTGTAATCTGAACACATTGCCCATATCTTTTACAATGACTTTTATTCTAAAGTTTTCGACTCTGGAATAAGGATCCTGCTTGGATTGTTCATCCTGTATGAGTATCTACCTTAGGTTCTAGATGCTAGCTGTTCTTAGCTTGGCACTTCTGCATTAAATAATGTCTGAGATGAGCCCTCTTGCTCTGTGTTGTGTGTTGAGATGAGCCCTCTTGCTCTGTGTTGTGTGTTGGATCTTAGACCTTCACCTGTCTTGCATATTGTATCTTCTCTGTGGTTTGCTAACGATAAGGTGACTTTGAATGTGATCAAAGCTAGAATTTTTTAATATAATCTGGATTCTGAATGTAATTTCTCAAGTGTATTTCTATATGAATGAGTAACCCCGTAACTCTGTATGCTGTATTTTTCAAGACAGAGCTAAATGTTCAAGCACTATAGTGATGGACAAAGTGTAAAAAACTCATTCAGCTGAGATAGCTGTATTTTTTTCTCAATTAAGCTACTAAGAAAAGAGTTATTAAGAAAAGTAACTAGAGTGCTGAACTTGATAGCATCAAGTGTAGTCTTTCTTCAGAGAGGACTAGAGTGTTGTAATTTTAAGGTGATTCTTGGGATATATTAGTTGAGGGAGATGCTTGTGATTTCAGTGACAGGATCAAGCATTCTTTAATGCTCAACAGGCTTTGCAATCTCAAAGTTCAGTTTTAGTGTCAGTGGCCGAAACATCTCTCAGTGATCTGGTGCTCCTTTTGGAGAGGCTGTTTTGGCAGATGCCATAGTTACTTGTCTTGTTTTACATCTAGATTTGCTTTTTCTATGGTGTTGTAAATTCTGCTTGTTTTCAGCAGCAATGTTTTCCTGGGCCTGTTGCTTTTTTTTTTTTTTTTTTCCTTTTTTTTTTTTTGGCCTTTTTTTTTTTTTGGCCTTTTTTTTTTTGGCCTTTTTTTTTTTTTTTTTTTTTTTTAAATTCTGGGTTCTAATTGTAACTTCCTCAAAGTCAGTAGAGTTATCTGGAAGTAAAAGCAGAAGAGCGTAATTGTGAATTGGAAAAGCACAGGAACATCTATTTCGCTCATTAAATTCCCAATTAAACACATCGTTGGTCCAAATCATTTGCAAAGACCAGTGCAAGGTCAAGTAGTTTATGTCACTTAGGCCGAATAGTTTATAGTTGGCATATCTGTCCAGCTGAACAGATGATACTCAAATAGGAAATATCTAAGAATTTTAAGGGGTCCAAGGAAAATCCACAGGAATGCTTTAGGCTGAAGAAACTGTTTAAGGTTTGGCACATAATACATGTTTAGAGACTGTTTCCTTTGCCTTGCTTTGCCTTCCCTTCCATTTCCTTCCATTCTTTCCCTTACCTCTGCACCTTTTTTTTTTTTTTCTTTTTCTCCCTCTTTTTACTCCCTCCTTTTCTTTCAAACTACTTATATAATACTATGGATATTCATAATACTTTAATATATCATGGCTTATATGCTCACAGTTCTGTGCTAAAATCACAATGAAATTTGTAATGCAGAGTTAGTGAATATGTGACATATCCACTTTCTGCGTTAGCTATTGTGTTTGAATGGTGTAGCTCACTGAGTTCGCTGAGATTTGCACAGACAAAACCAAATTAGGAGTTGAGTTAATCCAAATGAAATTACATCATACATGAGTTTAAAATTGGACCTCCTGCATCTTGGCGATTAACACCTGTCTCTTTGATTCAAGAGTAGCTTCATCTACATTACAAAGTATTTCAGCTAGAAGGGATAATCTATGTGGAGTTACAGAAGCTTAGAAGTAATAATGCAACATAAAACTCCAGGGTGTTTGTACTGCTGCTTTGTCCAAGAGACACTAGTAGGGATGAATTTACTAATGGTAAATTCATGGGGTTTTGCGGGGTACTTTAACATGCTGCAGCTTCGCATTGCAGCCTTTTGTTGGCCACTGTGCCCCTTTGCAGAGGCTGCAGGAGGGCCCACAAGTGTATTGCTAAGCAGCCTGGAGGATTGTCCTTGGCTGCAACACGAACCCCTGCGGTACGGCCGTGACCTCCCAGCTGGAGTCAAGGCACCACCTCTTGAGCACCAACGAGTCTGGCAGGGCAGCTCATGCACTGCTGCTCACAGCATAGCTGCCGAGCCCCAGGGGCACAGTAGCAGCTGACAAAGCTGTTTGGAAGTCCTCCTGCCTTCACTAAAGGCTTATGACATTTGCACTTACTCTAATGCAAGTATGGCTATTGACTTGCATATAGTATGTTGCACTGGGACCAACATTTTTCTGGGGTTTTTTGATTTTTGCTTCATGCTTTACAGAGAATATTTTTTACTCTGTTCTAATTATTTTGCTCTTCTATTTGGTTTAGGAGGTAAATGATGTAGTTTTCTAGCTGCAAGCATAAGTTCTGTGTTCTCCAACTTCACAGACAGCCATAGTAGCTGTCATAGCCAATCCACAGAATTTAATTTTCTAAACTCACCTTTGAGGGAGTGAAAAAACCATAAAAACAAACATCAAACAACAAACCTTCCTACCTTAGGAAAAGAAATAAGACCAACCTAAAATTGAGATAGTTGAAATTATGATCTACTCAGATTAAGTGGGTGAATGAAAGGCTGCTCTACTGGCATGCCCTTATTCCACCTCTTCTTATCATTAGTAATTCTATTCCATTCTTATCTGATTATGCAGGGACATATTAACTTTCTGGCAAATGAATATGCTGTGGAAAAAACTCCCTCAAATGCAAATTAAACAGGAGTTGCTGATACTGAACACAAGGAAGCTTCTTGTACTCCTACCCGTCTGCTGACAAGGAGATGCTAGCCACCCTTCCTACAAAAATAAAAGCCATAATCTAGCAAATATTGCAGAAATTATGTCTTTCTCATCTCCTTGGATGAAATCTGATATTCAGTAAATCCTTAACATTCACACTTGTTACTTATCTGACATTATGCTTTTGAAATGCCACATTCCAACCTTTAAAATAAAGCAAAAAGCAAGAATTAGATTCCATGTTTGCATCAAGAACAGTTGTTGAGCCATAGACACACTTGGGACTCAGTGTTCCATGATTTTTCCAGGGGTTTGTTGATTTCAGGGGGCCAGGGGACTCCGGCTAGCCCAAACACTGGGAGCATAAACAGGAAAAAACCATAACTCATCAAAACTTATCAAAAAGCCACCACCACAGTTTATCCTCGCTCCCACATCAGATCAATGAGAACAGTAAAATTCAGGCATCTTGCAGGGTCTGACAGATAGGACAAGAACCAACATTTTAGTGTATTTTTCTGGGTTTTCACTCTTATCATCTTTATGAAGTTCACTAACACCCCTTCTCTTGAGCTTTAAGGATAGAAAGTGTCATATGTGTAAGAAAAATGACAATCAAAATGAAGTGGAAAAACCACCTGAAAAGGTTACAGATAATTCCAAATAGACTATACACCAAAATGCAAACACACACACTGGAAAATTACTTGTATCTTTTCAATTTTACTATTATTCAGCTTTTATTTTTGGACCAAGACCAAATTTTTTTTTTTTTTTTTTTAATTCTACCAGTGATTTAATGGTGAACATACCACCCACAATATTTTTGAAAAATGAATCTTACTATTATTTGTTCATAGGGTGAAGGTTCAGGGGGGCAGGAGAACATGTGATGTAACATGTATGCATTTCTAGGCTGAGTACCTACTAGGCCTGATTTGCAGGCAAAACAAGGATCTGTGCCTCAAGCCAATGTGTGCAAAGCCCACTCAATATTCAGGAATATTTCGTTATGAAAGTACATGCAGGTCTTTATGTTCATAAGCCATTTGTGTTAAGCAGATACTCATATAGTAAAGAAATGCATCCATTGAGACTGCCAAACACCACTGAATATGTTCAGGTTCACAGTCAAAACTCCTATTTTGTATCTACAATACAAAGCAGTTAGGTAACAAGCATGGAAGATGCAAAAAACACAGGGTACAAATGGCAGCTTGTGTTCTTTGAACTACTTTCAGGAAAAATAAGCTGATTTTCTGAGGTTCTATGTACACTGACTGAGTGAAAACAATTATTTACTATTTTATATATGTCATGTCATGTTACTCATACCTCTTTATTTTGTTATGTTTTATCTAACATAGTTGTGTTTTACTTCATCCTTCAAATTAAAGCAATGAAGGCTAAGAACTGGCATAGTATGAACTTACAATTTATTTAATACTTTGACTTTCCATAGCTCAAATATCTCTGATACATTTGTTTCGTGGTGTTAGTTGGCCTAACCTTTTTCGATTTCTCCAAACAAAATAACTTTAGCTGCAGCAAGCTGTTTGCCAGGGATTTGAACTCTGTAAAGAATGGGGAAAAAAAGTCACTTAGCTCCTTAGTACATTGAAGAAAATATATTTACTCTCATTTGTGTGTTAGACTCCTGCTCACTTGGCTTCACTGGTGTTACTATGTCAATTCTGCCTGTGAAATATGCTCCCATTTCCTTCACTAATCCTGGCAACTGCTTCTTGAAATGTACAGGCCATTAATTAAAATAATAGCAAAAATAGTATTCAATATGAATGCCCTTTTCCTATAAGGTGAAGTGTTAATATAACAATATAAATACAGAATATAATCTGCATTTATTCAATGGAAAAACTATCGGAAGTATAGTAACTGTATGAAAGGATCCCCTGTATTTGCTCACTCAGGTTCTTTACACATAGTATTTTAAAGCACGGCTTATTTCATTTTGACACAACACTATGGCTTTTCTTTTTCCAACAAAAGGAAGGAGAAAAGAACCAGACATACCATATAGCAATTCAGCTTGGTACAAATAATAGAAGCCAGTATTTCAGGGTAGAGGACTTCAGCAGCTCTGAAAATGAGTGGAGGCCTAAGGGGAATAGTCAACTGAATAACAAGGCTGGGTGGTTATGAAATAAGGTTGAAGATATTTTTAGTAGGGTAGTTTGTATAGGAGCCCTGTGTTCAAGTAAGCTGTTGATATTCCAGAAAAAATGCAGAAGGAATTAGAAGACCAATTGAAAGACTGGAGAACAGGCCTCATTGTGTAAGTTTTTGGGTGTGCTGTCAGTTTTATTTATCATGGAGAAGTTGAATGAGAGCGTTGGTCATAGTGACAAATTCCTACAAGGAATCAGAAATTTGATAATATGGAGCTCCATTAGAGATATAACTGCATGGAATGTATTTGTGATAAACTTAGATGACATCAGTGCCGTCTTGATGGGCAGCATTCCTTCTAAAAATAAAGGTCATTAACTATTTTTACCATATGAGAAGACTTTTAGTAGCTTCTCCCTTGTTGGTCCAAATGCTCTGGCCCAAGCAATGGGGAGAATATATTCCCAGTTCTGGTCATGACTTACAACCAGTTTATCTTGCTTTCTTCCTCCAGGCTTCTTGGTCAGCAGCGCAGTGTCAGTGGGGTGCAGGGCTTCTCTTTCTGAGTAGCAGTGACCTGATAAAACCACCTTCTCAAGGCAGAAAGTGCCAGTGATCATTTGCTTTCAGATGCCTTGCTTTCTAGAATAGAGATGGGGAATGGCAAGGAGCAGTGCAGGGATTGCTAGCATATCCTGGCCCTGCTGCCACCAAGAGCAGCCATCACCAATTCATTTTGTTTGAGTCAGTAGGCAGTCTTCAAGTCATGATGACATTGAAATACTGGTGACCCTGCTGGGATAAACTCAGCTTCTAAATGAAATGCCCATGTTATTTGAACATCTTTGTGAGACAGCTTCATTTAAAATGGGCTGTCTTCAAACTATCAGTGCCCTTCAAGAGCTCAACCTGAGTGTCCATATTATCTTCAGGTCAAATTACAAACCTCATTCAGTCAGTCATTGTGGCTATCTTAGGACAATGAAAGTTAGAGTTAGAGTAATAGGAAATAATTTCAAATAATATCTTATTACTTCTATGAATTCTGAGGTTTTGGTTTTCTGAAATATATGTAAATATAAAAACACGCACACATGGAAAGAGAGAATCTGTCAAAAATAACATTTAGAATGTTTTCCAGCCTTTTACAGCTCCAGAAATATTCTATGGAAGATTTTATGGTGAATGTTTTCCAATTTAGCATAGTTATAGCAACTGAATATTTGATGTGTTTTCCTTGGAGGAAAACTGATCCTTTTTCAGTGGATCCTTATACAGCAACAGTCTGTCTATTCTTGTGAAAAATGTGAGTTGGGGCTTAGGTTTTTTGTTTTGTTTGTTGGCTTTTTAATTTTTACTTTTTTTTTATAATTTAATGAGTGCCACACTCCACTGCAAAAACATTATCACTGTACTCTTCTTTCTCCCTTACGTCTCTGCTCCTTTTCATTTCAGGTGGGTGATGTAAAGTCTTATTAATGAAGAAGCAATCTGTGATCGGCATCTGAGAGCTCTTTATACCCTGTGCTAACAATGTTTTGATATAGTCTCCCCACTCTCCCTCCGCCAGCTGGCTTCCCGTGTGTGGGGGAGCCCTTGCTGGCAGCCTGCCCAGCGAGCAGCACTCCTGAAGATTTCAGCCTCTCTCCAGGAGTTGCCTGCCTTCAGCATAATGGGCAACATTGAAAGCAGCAAGGCGTTCGGTCGGCAAGGTCAGAGTGCCTTTCATTCCTGCAATAATCAACCAGTGTATCTCTTCCTCAGACCTGGGGAGAGAGAAGATAGAGGTCAAAAGAGCAATTACATTTCACGTTGACTCCAGAAAAGGCTTGGAACACAAAACTGAAAAGAAAACAGCATAGAGCCTCCCTCTCCCACATTCCTTTTCCTGGTCATTATTAGAACAGTGCAGCAACCATGTCCATCATAAGCACTATAACATGAAGAACCATTTTCGTCTGGTGGATGAGATCTTTCTTCTCAGATGTTTAGTGCTGTCAGCATCTTGCAAAGGAATGTAAATGAGAAACACCATGTATTACCAGAGACAGTGAGTACAGGCTATTTATTACGTTTAAATTTTAACACTAGCCAACTCTGGAGCAAGTAGTTACACTAGTTTCCATCTGTAAGCTGGCTTTGAATTATTGTAGCTTTATTTATTTAGTGTTAAGATGATAATTTAGGGAATATAATTTATATGAAAATATCAGTAATTTTCATTTGCCATATTGTCATTTACAGAGCTGTCTTTATTTGACCCTACAGCTGCTGGGCCTAATTATTTTAATGGCATTGATTGTTGTGACCATTGAGGCGTTTTAGCTTTTAATTGCTATTACTGCACAGCTGAGATAATTGCAAAATCATTGTTTGTTTCACAGACATCTTCTGTTGCTTGCTTGTATTCTGAAAGCATAGTCTGCCTAAGATTTAGTAAAAAAAAAAAAAATTCCCTGTGAAACATAAATTTTAGACACCCCTTTCAGCATAGCCACCTGTAAACTCTAATGCTAATGTAGTGCGATAGTAGAAGAATGTAACTGATCCATTTACTCATTGCCCTACCCTGTCTTTATGAAAGCTGAATTAGCTCGGTGTTGACAAAGGATAAAGAAACTAGGTAGTGACATTCCTCACAGTAAACAAAGCCTCTCACATTCCACATTTCACACCGAAGGCAGCCACTTCAAGAGTATACACTTCTTTGTTTCCAGCTATAGAGTGCAAACATGGCTTTATTCCATGGTTTCCTATGAAATGAAATGTAAGTACAATGTCTCTACCCCACAGAACACCTGGTATTATTCACTCCTTTGTTGAAAGCACTGTATCACTAATGGATTGAAAAACATATTTATTTTATCAACCATGACAAGCAACTGGACTTTTTTTTTTGTGGTGTTACTGTTGCATGGCAAGAGGAAAAGAGACATAAAATTTTGTTCAAGATCTTTTGAGTTCAGTCTCTTCAAGCACAATATAATTAGTAGCCAATACTTAAAAATCACATGTAAACAGAACATTGCTCTAGGCAAGGTCCTAAAACTTAGACCTCACCAAGGCAAAACAAACTGAGGATTCAAGAGCAGCTGAATCAACATGAAATAGGGATTTGTTTAGATGGTGGAAGCTGTTCACACCCCAGTGGACTGCACTGCTCTACCCTACCAGTTCTGACATCTCCCTAGCCATGTCAACACTTGATCCATTGGGAACAGTGGTTAACATCAGTTGTATGAATTGGCACCATTTTTTCTTTCATTGCAGTGATGTTTGCTAGAGACAGAAGCTATTCAAATTGTTCACATAAGCTTTTGCTGTGGGTGGTGTTGCTCTCTGTTTATTTGGTCAGATTTGTTTGTTTGTTTTCCAGTGGCTATAATTTGCTAGAAGAATAACTATGAAGTCGGAGTTCTGTAATGTGTATCATCGTGGTGTATCACTGTGAAAGACATGGCCTGAAAAGGAAGGTTTAGGATGGTATTGTAATAGAAAATTCTTTTCTTTTCCCTTTCCTTTAGTACAAACGAACTCTACTGGTCTTTCCTGGACAGGTCATGGGAAATAAGACATTTGTAAAAATGTTCAACTGGTAACAATCCTCCAATTATAATCAGCTAGATAGCCTGTTTGGAGAAAGATACAGTAATATAAATGTTAACTTTCTCATTATGTTCTACTAATTGCACACAATCATTTCAGAATATGACAAGATGCATCAGTTTTCCCTTTCTGAAGATGTTTCCTTACCATGATGACTTTTTTGTGAATTAGTAGAAATATAAATGATGAAAATTTTCTCTGTTGAGCAGATACATAGATTGCTCACCTCAGTATTACCTGGATAATCTTGAGAAAGAAGATCCTGCATCTGTGTATTATCTTTAATGTGTATTGTTTCTGTCACTAAAACAGGTCATAAGAGAAGGCTTTCCTGTACAACCAAGAAGAGGTTAATAAAGAGGGGGCTTAACTGAATGGCTTAGTGCTGTGAACAGAGACAGAAAGGAGAAAAATGTAGCTCTGGTAAATTATTGCTAAGTCTGCATTGCCTGTGTGTTTCCATTCCTAGGTAATTTATAAGTTCTGTACCAGTAGTATACAGAAATTTTCAGTCATGACTAATTTATAAGACAAAAGAATCAATGGAACCCTTGTGTCATGAAGCCTCATCATTTATTGACAATCTTAGGCTGCAAGATTAGGCACCTGTAAACTGGTACCGCTGCCAAAATCACAGCCATTCCCATGCACACCTCACATTGCCCATTCCCTCCACTCTGCTGACCAGCAGCCTGCCAGAAGCAGCGCTTGTGAAGCAGAAATTAAAGCAGATAAGGGAACTGATCCATCTGAAACACATGGAGACAGATATGGGCTATATCAGTTTCCTGATCCTAGCTCACAGCACAAGCACATAAGCACTTGTGGTGGCTCTGGTTGCAAGGTGACACCAATCTGGAGAGGATCCTACAGCAGCTGAGAGGGCAGAGACCTCTGCAGCAGCAGGAGCGGCATATGGACCTCATAGTATGGCTTTAACCTTCTGACATACTTCTGTGATCTCTTCCTTCAACTCCTTATTTAAGGGAAGCTGACATTATAGCAAACAAAATCCAGCAGGTAATTGGCTAAGTGTGTCTGACCAGAGCTCAGAGATACATTCGTGGCTGTGATTCACCTTGCTTAACTGCATACCTTACAAGATGTAGTTTTCAGAAAAGTGCATCCCACTTTATCTGTCTCACGATGAAAGTGGAGGCTTTCAAATTGGTGATCTCAGTGCAGGAAGAGATGACAAGCAAGGCCTTGATGCGAACTAGCCACAGGAAGGGGAGATGTCCCAGCTGACTTCAGTGACTGTAGTAGAGCTCCTCATTTACTGAAATGATCTTTCGGGATAGCTGACTAAGAGTAGTTACTTCTTCCAAACAAAAAAGTCTGTTAGGCTTATAAGGAATAGCTTAAAAAAGTACCAACCTCTGCAACAGCACATGATATAGTTCAGTCTTTAAAAAAACCCAAAAAAACAGCAAACCAAAAAAAAAACTAACCCCAAAACTTTCTCATAAAATTCAGGAAAAAAACTCCCATTTACATCGTTCAGAACAGGAAAAAGATCAATAATCTGTAAAATGTGTGTATGTGCTCTGTTTATGGAAAACTAAGCAATATAAAACATATGACAATGCCACATGGAAAGAAATTATTCAAAAAATATTTGCTATAAGAATAAGCCTGTCGAGGGAAGAGTTAGTGATGGAGTTCTTTAAACAATGTTAAACATTTCAATCCAGACTTGACCTCATTTTGTACCTTCATCTCTTACTGATTGGAATTATTTATTTAATTCCATTTTATTTGATTTGATTTGATTTCATTTGATTTGATTTCCTGGTAACTCTCCATACTTCTTGGAATCCTCTAAAGTTTAATACTCCATCAGAAAATGTAGGCTTTCCCAGTATAACTCCTTATTCATTAAATTGCCTATTATGAATTTTCCTGTTGACAGATTCTCATAGACTCCTGAAGAAAGTCTGGCAATAGCACATAATAAACAAGCAGTGAAGTCTCCTGTAATCTTCAACTCATTCTCTTACAAACTTGCAGACTTGCTAAATACCTACAAAAGATAAGAAGGACTTTGTGGCATGCCCCAAAGAGTAATGAATGTACAGTATGGGAAGTGGAAGAAACTAGTAGGCTAAACTTCTGCATAGTCAAGTCTTTTGTTGTCAGAAGCTGCTCTTGAAACTGAACTTATTTCCTTTCAAACTGATTTTTACCTGACCATGACAACCTATGCAAAAACAGGATGTGAAATTCTCCTTGAGGATGACTTCAAAACATCTCAGTAGGGGCAATCCCTAAATCTCCCGTGATGTCTTTCCAGCAGTATCTCAATCTCCATAAATTCCATCAAGACTTGCTTTAACAGTGCCAGTGGCCAGCACTGGTTCCCACTGCTGTAGTTCAAAGGGATTCGTGACCTCTGATCATGTGGAAGAAGATGCAGCTTCTAAGAACACACATCTGGAAGCACTATAATAAACAGTATATGCTCACACTGATCCTTCTCTGTCATTTCACCTGCATATTGTCAGCAGGTAAAGTGCTATCTTCACTGTACAGAGTAAAATAGAAAATGGCCTAGCTTCTGCTGTCACAACATTTATTTCAGTGCTTCAAGTCATGGCTTCCTATGTTTGCCTCACTGAACTTCAAAGACAGGGTAACCTGTGTATACTACAGCTTGGAATTACATTGCATGTTTGATGGTGAAACAAGCTGAGACATTCTTCCCTCCACTTGTCCTTGGCTGCTTGCTTGTGCTTTCACACAAGCAGGAAATTACAATAATAGTTTAAAAAGCCAACCAACCCAAAAACAAACAAACAAACAAAAAGACTCCCCTGGGCATTATTGTTTAGAGGACATGTCCAATATTTAGATGAAGAAATTGCCTTCAGATTCATTGCTGTAAAAAAGCAGTGGTCACCTGTGGGATGAAGAGAACCTCTGAGGAAAAGTGCCATGAAAACCTAGAAGAAAATGTATGTAGGAAAAATCTGCATATTGTGTCCCAGCATACTTTGTAATATTTTTATTAATTAAAGGCTGTTTGATGAAAATCAGTATACATTTTAAATAAATTAATTCACAAGTGGTGTATCAAGGAAAGTTGTGATTAATTTTCTCTGGTGGTGTTGTCCAGCTTAATAGACAGTTACGACTTTTCAAAAATAGATTTTCAATATATGCTGTTGTTTTCCCCAAATTATAAAGTAGGATATTGTTATGAATTCTGCAGGAGCTATTATGGATACTAGGAGGTCCAGATAAATAAGTGGCAGCCCAGTTCTTGTACCATGAAGTGCAGTTACCTCAAATATATGTCAGGACAAAAGATTTTAATTTATTAGAAATGAAAGCAGTGAATCAGCAAAGTCTTGGGGAAAATGAAAAAGCTATGGAAGAGTAGTGTCCACATGAACACCACAATGCATGAGAACAGACACTATTAATTTTTTTTTCCGTATAAATGTAGGCATGCAAATGCTTCAGAGGGGGTGAGCAAGGATGCTAAAGTCTTTTCAGTGACTCCTTATATGGTTGCCAAAACTTCTGCAACTTCTTTGTCCTGATTTCTCTCAGTCAGCATTCTTTAGTCCCAAATGAAATCCCTCTGAAGATTTTATAAAATCCAGGAATAATATAATTCACTTTTTATGTGCAAAGGCCAGAGGTGCCTCTCAGCATGGCTCCTTAAAAGTGTGACTTGGATGTCAAGCAAGAGTATCCTGCTGGGCATTGAATCCTTAGCTTTCCAGAATGTGAGGGGGAGGTTTTCTCAGACTCAATAGACATTCATCTAATCCCTAAGCCAATGAATGAATAACACAAAGACAAAATTGACATATATACTAATATTTTTTATCTTGTTATTTGTAGATAATATTTTTGTATAACTATATTTAATTTATTATTTATTAGTTAAATAGTTTCATTATTAGCTTGCTCATTTTCATATAAATGTAAATAATTAATAATTAAACTAGTTAAAACAATTTGGGGGATTTTTCTTTTTGGAAGACAAGTCTATGCTGGAGACATCATCTGAAGAAAGTCTCAGTGGTTCTTTAAAGCATTTCAGATTGAAAATACTGCAGTAGAATTTATTATGTTGATTTGTTCCATTTTTTTTTACCAAACAATGTCCAGAATTGAATTTTTGTTCCACATTGCTGTTTACAAGACTATTATTGAACAAGAAGTAATTGAAACAGAAATTAATGTCTGGGTGTCTCTGCCATCGTCAAATTTTCTATGCTTTGCTCATGAAAAAGTAGAATTGAAAATACACCAAACAATGTGCAATGAAGCTTGGTCTGCTCATTTAGAAATTCTACCTTGTGGCATGATTTCCTCATCTCCTGGATTCAATGGTATAGACAGACTTGTCTGTGATGGATACTACTCAGTCTAAGGACCTGGAATGGTCATTTTCCTCCCCTTTCAGTGTATAAGAGACAGAAAGACAAGAAAAGAAACTTCAGGATAATTTCTTCAGGTGAGTTTTAACAATCACTGAGTGGAAAGGTACTTCTTCAATTTCCTTCAACAATTTTCTTGTAACTTTAGAAAAAAAAAACCTGAATCATTATCCACAGAGTAGGTGGTGTAATTTTCATTATGATCCACATTTGCTCTTTTGCTTCATAAGTGGATGTAAGACTCATTTTATCAGACAAAGCAAATCCTTCTTTTAACAGTGAAATCACTAGTGGCCTGATAATTTTTCATAAATCGTTTAATTGCTCTCCTATTCTCTTAAACATCTTTCTTACTGTTTACAGCTTTTGGCTTTTATAGCTTTGCTTTTCTATATTATTTTCAGTTTTCTACTTTTTCTTTGTCATTTCTTTCTGACTAAATATCTTCTGATGCTCCCTGGTATTTGTCAGTTTGCAATTAGCTTTACCTGTTTATGTTTCTCCTTTTTAACATTAGTATTTCATGCACTTACCAAGTCCCACTGTCTTCTTACTCTGGCCTTGTGGGCTAATACAAAAAAAATTGTTTGTTTAATGAGATATGTTGTGTCTGTCTTTGGCCTTTTCCATGCCTATATGCACAGCACCTGAAGAAAGAATCAGAAAAAAAATCTAGACAATCTGTTCCCACTTTGTGGTCCTGGTAGTCTTATATTATTTTCTTTTAAATAAAATAGCAGCAGCAAAAAAGGCTTATGAGTGCCTCAGACCATAAATGCTCTATCATTTGGTGATTTGGGTGGTAAAAAAGAAGAGGGATGTGCTATTTTAATTTCCCTCTGGCCTGGTGAGACACCTGATGAGATTACTTTCTGTGCAAGTTTTACAATTCCTATTTAAAGGAGAGAGAAATGATCCTCAAAGGAAAGATTTCAGATAGCCTTCCACAGGATGGTGTTCCAGTCTGGAGACTCAGAACAAGGATGCTGTGCCAATTGTCTGGCTAGGATGGTAGCTCCAGTGCTCTGTGTTCTGGTTGTGCTGCACCCTTTTGGGGTGTGCCTAGCTCCCCCCAAGCCCTCCAAAGGCACACCATGCAGCTCACTCAAGGATCCTTCTCTAGCAGCCTGGGCGATTTAAAGTGGTCTGCTGTGTGTTAGGAAAATCTGGCCCTAAATAACCTGGGGAAGAGGTGTCATGACAAAATTTTGAGAAAACCTGAATTAAAGCACTTAGTTTTGGAAGGCTATTTTCTCAACGTTCCTTCCCAAACAGAGAAAATTTTGTTCTACCTGACAAATCAGATACTTAAGCCACTGAAGTCCAACATTCCAGTTTAGGGACTTTTGGTAGAAATACAGCATGATATATAAAGAATACTGTCCTTAAACTCTGCCACCCAGGGGAATTAGATTCTACTGATAGTCCATTGTCACTTTGTTGATAAAATGTTTGATCTTGGAGTGGTAGTCACAGCCATGAAAATGTATATTTTGCTTAGGAAATGTGTTAATATAATACTGCAGTAGCAAGGAAGTAGGAAACAAACTCTCTTTGGTATTAGAACTGTGTTCTCTTCTGCAGCATTTAAAATTGCTGCATATGAGCAAATGCAAGTAGGGGTGAACACTGCTGACACTGGTGGAAAAAAGGAAGCCCTAATGTTAATATTTTCCCAGGAAAAACTTATTGGGCAAATCACTGTATTGAGTATATGGAGGTTTTATATAACATGACCAAAGGCTATCCCAAATGCAAGTTATGTATTTGCTAGACATAGTCCATGCTGAAAATCATACAGGAATTCTTGTGTTATAGATTTAGATTGAGGTTTCTGATTGAGGATTCCAGTTTGATCGTCTAGTTAGGTAAATTATTTATCATTTGCATTTGCAAGGATTCAGGGAGTGTTGAAGGTGTGTCTTCATGTAAAATTGTGTCTGGCTAGATATGTTAGTTGCAGGTGAGGACCTCAAGGATCATCATATGGTCATTTTATATTTTTGGTACTCTTCATGAAGAAAACTGTAAACAATAGTCAAACTCTGCCACAAATGTATTGAGAGAAATTTAATTTGCTTTGCAGACTTTTGGAAGGACTGGGAAAGGCCTAAAATAGCTTGTGAGGGCAGACAATTGTGATGAATATTATCCAAGTTCTGGAGGTGATCTATAACATTTCTACATAACTTCTCTCAAGTTCCAGTTCAATTTTAATTTAACCACTTGAATGCTACACAAAAGCTGGTGTGGTCCAGATGTCCTGGTATGAAAAGGTCAGTGAAGAAAAGGGGGTTTTCTCTCATTCTTCCAACAAGAAGGAGCAATGTTTCCTGCACAAGTATCAGAAGACACACAGTAAGGAAAGAGATGAACAGATGAAGGCAGCAGCAAAGAAGAAAGCAAAACAAACAAGCAAGCAAACAAGCATTCTTCATGAGACAGATTGCAGTCCAGGTTTCAAGAATGCTTCTGTAAAAGAGTGCTTTCTTCTCAAACAAAAAACTCTGCAAACCAATTTTGTCCTGGCTATCCTTTGAACAAACAACTCCATGGAGCCATAGACTCTGTGACTGTGGCTACTTGCCACAGATCCTATTTTTATATATGCCTTATTTTTGAGTCATGCAAAAGAAAAAATGTGCACAATAAGCAAAATTAACATGTGTAATACAGCGAGCAGAGGTTCCTCTAGAATCCTGGAGTTAACCATATACAATAATGAAAACAAAGAATAGTAGTAAAAACAATTACACCAGTAGAGTTGTATAACAAACAAAAATATTTATCACTGACATTTCAGGCTAGACTTTGAAAGGTCAAATGTGCAATCATGCAGAAAAACCTTGCGTGTGGTAACTTGTCTAACCTGTTGTGAGTTGCCATAGCTGAGAGTGGATGAGTCTTGTTGCATGCAGTATTCTCCTGACAAGTACGTAACTCCCCACCTGCAAATATCAAATTCACATGCTCAGTCTTTTTCTAGAGAACATCCACGCTTACATGTGCAATGTATTTCCGACTCTTTAAAACAATTGGAGTGCTCAGCCTGTATTTTATGATGGAAGTTCTTGTCCAGAAAGTGGCAGGAACTTGAAGGGCCATCACCC
This sequence comes from Chamaea fasciata, assembly GCF_029207755.1. Taxonomy (NCBI): domain Eukaryota; kingdom Metazoa; phylum Chordata; class Aves; order Passeriformes; family Sylviidae; genus Chamaea; species Chamaea fasciata. The sequence continues at coordinate 43,255,788 of NW_027094089.1, forward strand.
ACTCCATTGGGATTATGGGTGACAGAAAAGCACTGAGTCCTACCCTTCATGATTATGACCTGCCCCAAAATATTTTGCTGTAGCAAGGTAGGAAACCTTTCATACAGACTAACAACGTGAGAATAAATTACAGGAAAAGAGTGAAGGAGATGAAAGACAATTCTAGTCTCCATTTTAATTTCTTATATGAGAGTGCAAACAAATAGCGCTATTATGGCTACTGATTAAGAGAATGTACTGGTTGGAAACCTGCACAAACTCAGGTGTCATAAGCAATAGATGTGCAGCATAATAAAAACCTTACCACTACACAAGATTTCACAATTTCCTTTGGCCCTCTCTGCTTGTTTATCCACTAGTATTAAATAGTGTGCTATCATAGTGCCTGGATGTACTCTGATGAAGCCCTTGGTTATGTCTGCAAAGAAAACAAAGCTTTCTTCTTTAGCAACTCCTTGTTCAAACTGAAGGTTTCAGTTGAAAATTGAAAATGCTTAGTGTTTTTACTCTGTAAAATTAAGTGACTTAAGTTCACAAGACCTTTGTGAGTAAATTCAAAAGAGTGGTCAGCTGATTTGGATGCATATCTTAAGTATGTATGTGCCTCCAGATACCTGCAGAATTTGTGTTTGTGAGGCTAGTTAGGGTCTGCAAGTTCCTGTTTGCACAGACTTATGTGGCTGTTAAGGTGTCTCACCAGGCTAAATCTGCTAGCTGAAATCTACAACAAAGATGCCCTCAGAAGCCCTGTGTTAAGACAGCTTTTTAGTCCTCAAGCAGCACATCAGAGATTTGTCACTGGCCTGAAAGGATCAGCAAAGGCTAGCTGTGAATGGACTGCTTGGCTCCACTGTAGTTCCTGAGCCAGAGTGTTGCAGGTGAGTGATTTTTACCCTGGGGAATGGGGCAATGGGTTTGGGAAAGCAGCTGAACAAGGGGCCTGTGACTGATGCCATGGCACCGTGTACCCTGATGGCATGAAGTTGTTGTGCCTGCATGGGTGCCATGCAGTCCAGTCTAATCCTCAGACCCAGAGAGCTTAGTGGGATTTGCTGGTAATTACAAACCAAAACAAGTCAAGTAACGTGACCTCTGTAAGTACAACAGCTCTGCCAAGGGCCCTGGGCTGTTTTACAGAGCAAGCAAGGGTAGGAGGGTGCAGAGATTGTTCACAACTATCTCTTCATAAAGCAGAACCTAGCTGACCCAAAGGCATAGCTAAAAAAAGATAAATACTGGAATCTGCTTAGCTTTGTCTTCTTTCTGCTTTGTAAGCATAATTCTGAGGTTATGCAAAATAATTTTGTGTCAAACCCACAAAAAAACCCACCCTGTGGATCTAAGGTTTTACTGTTGTTTTTGTGAAGGAAGTCTCATATGATGTTTTCTGAGAAAATGAAGCTCAATTCATAGCCATATGATTAAAACAGACTCTTTTCTCTCCCCTAAAAAAATAAAATCACATGAACTCGCTTACATAAGCAACAGTCAAATCCTGGGGTTTGCTGTAGTATATAAAAACACTTAGCGCCATTAACCATATCCCAGGAAAATCAACTCATGCAGCAGCAGGGTGAGTAAATGAGTGAAAGGCCTCAGGTTTTATTTTTTAATTTCTTTTATCCAAAGCCTGCTGTAGAACTGTATAAGGAAAAGTTGTAGGGACAGTTTAATAATCAAAGAAGCAAAAGAAATCATGAGGAAGGGGAGACCAATTAGATTTGAAAATGGGCAGAGGAATGTCAAACAGGAAAAACATGATTTCAGTTTTTTATGAAGGTTCATCATCAGGCTATGTGACAATAGTAAATTTTATTTTTTATTATTATTTTTATTGTCCTTGAAATATTTTTGAAATTATAGGGTGAGAGCAAAATATTATTATTTCCTTGGCTGCAATGTTAAGAAATGTAATTTAAAAAAAAAAAAAAAATTTAAAAATTTTTGGGGCAGTGGAATTTTGGAGTTTTTCTTCAATTTTTGAGGATGTCTTTGCTACTGGCCTGATTTTATGTGGTGCTGGGTGACCTCCTCTGTCACTGAGACATTGAAGCATTCAGCAGCATTCACAATGAACTTTTGTATGAAAAAAATATTCAGTAAACCAAATAGCTATTAAACTAAAAAGAAGAGAAGAAAACAGAGAGTCTTATAGGTCCAATGTCTATAATGGCTGTAATGCCAAATGCTTTATCTTACAGTGGCCTTGGCTCTACTTTCATGTCAGGACTGACTGAACTGTGCTCAGACAGCTCTGCCCACTAGTCCAGTTCCAGGCTGCTTCAGAGAAGACTGAGCTGTTTCTTCACCCAGCTTCATCTTTTACCATGCTGTGCCATTGTGCAACATCAAGAGGTGCTGATTCCAGTAAAAGTCATGTTGCTAATGGGGAAAAAAAAAAAAAAAGTGCTCTCTCTGCAAAAACTACATTTTTAAACCTGTGATGTTTAATTTGATCCTGCTGAATATGAGCTGGTATGGACAGTCCCAAACCTATACATTGCAGGATTTAATGCCATTAGGAGATAATGAAAATCTAATCTTCACTCCAAGATCTCTGCAAAGAAAGAGAGCCAGGGCATAAATGGCTCGAGTACCAACTCCCTGCAGTGCAGTTCCTGTCAAGCCAATGTGTTATAATATGAAAAATGGGTGCTGAAATGTTTGTGTTAAATAAGGAAGTGTATGAATACTCTTACTGAAATAAAACAAAACCAAAAAGAGGCTGTTGAAAAGGCACATAACTATATGTTAAGAATCCCTCACTGTCTGTTCAGAGCTCCTTTGTTGCTGAAGGAAAGGGCAGCCAGCTGCCCGGGCAGCCTCTCAGCTGAAGTGGGATTAGGTGTGGTGTGATGCCCTGGAAATCTCCAGGGCCATGCCGATTTACATCTGCTGGGTGTTCAGCATGTCTGTAGAACAGCTGATCTGTATACACAAGCTCCATTAGAAATTTAAGTAAGTCTCACAAATTATGGCATTTGAGTAATTGGAAGATTGTCCTTCAACCAGCTGAATTTCCTAGCTTACCTGTTAGAACCATAACAGACCTGTGGAGCTGTGCCCAGCCGCCTGGTTGGACCAAACCCTCTCCCTCTGAGTGTAAAGCAGCAGGTATGTTTATTGTGCCAGTAACAAGGTGACTGACCATTCAGCTGTAGGAGCAAACTCGATTAAGACTGGTGATAATCTTTTGAAAGACTGTAATTTATCTCCATTTGAAGAGTATTATCGTTGTTCTACAGCTATCACAGACAACAAGATTAACAAATATTCCATGATGAATTTTTGAAAGCTTTACTCAGATCTTGTATATTTAAGCCTTTCTAAACGGCTGTCAAAAGCAGGGAAACAAAGTGTCAAATTTGTACACAGACCTACCTAATGGGCTTTATCTGAGAGAGTGGTTTATGATTTATACAGTCTCTACCTTTACTTAAACAATTTCACTTTTGCTCTGTAGTGAAGACAATTTCATAGCACTACTCATGTGGGAGAGATTAGCCCCAAAGACTAATCTTACTGAAGGAAGTAGGAGATTTAAAACACACAGAGACATGATGCAAACTCTGTGTTAATCAGCTTTTATTACTAATAGCTTCTGAATTGCCAGTTGACTGTGTTTGGATATAAAAGTTATAATTATAAGTGAATTCTATTTTTAAAGGGATTGTACTCATAAAAAGCTTTCAATTGTCCTTAACATTTAAATAAACCATCACCTTCAATGACATTGCATAAATATGAATAAAAGGCATTGAATAAACATTTACAACATAGGTAAATAAGAGAAAATTCTCTACATGATTTACAAAATCTTAGAAATAGCCATAAAAAATCATTTCCTGCTCTCAGGAAAAAAGGAAAGAAATTAATCCTGGATATGCCTTCTGGATATTTTTTCTTGGAGAATTATTCTTGTAGTGTCTGGGAGTCTTGTTGCACACAGGATTGGTATCTGGAAAACAGAAAGAAGCCACAGATATAGTTAAGCATAAATATAAATTATATATATGTGTAGAGGTATGCATGTGCTTATGTACATATGTGTGTATTTGTATACATACATACACATAATATATATTCATTTAGGCATCCATGTCCCACAGGCATTATGTCTATTTAATCACAAGGTCTTTAATTTCATGAATATATAGAAAATTGAAAAGTAGAACAAATGCATCAAGACTATGTGTTTCTTTGCACATATTCATTCTGGTGAGAATCCTGTGCAATTCCTCTGAAATCAAATGCTCTCAACTGGTTTTGTCACACAGTAGATTTTGCTGGCTTTAAGGAAAAAGATTTTAAGACTACTTATGCATGAAGATACTACATTAGTGACACTCAATCCAAGAAGTTGTAACTCCTCTGTTTTCCTCAGGACCTAGCAATGAGACTGTGGCTAACCTGTTTTTGACTATGCCAACTGGCTTCCTGGTGAACCCTGCTGCCAGTTCCAGCAGATTTGTGGTTTCCATTTGGTCTGAGAATTAGCACTTGTTGAAAGTGCATAAAGGCTGTCTTGCACTTTAAGACAGAGTTTTTCTCTGGATCTTTTTTGATTGACTGTTCTGCTACAGATACCTTGTGGAATTGCTAGAAAGGATTGTGGACATGGATAAAAATATAGTCCCTGTGATACAGGTGCACTAATGTGTCAAGGATCATACTTGTAACATGAAAGAAATTTTTAGACCAACATTTTCCATTTCCATACTGTCTAATTTTTTTTTTTTTTTCGGCTGTCACTGCTGTAGTATTTGGCAGTGAGAATGCAATTCCTTTCAGGTACTTTGATTCACTCCATAGTAATTTTTAACTAAATGATGAGACCAGAAGAACAAAGAAACACTTGGTTAACCTTGGGCTTGACGTCATCTCCAGCCCTTTAGCCTTCCAAAATCTTATTGACCTGTTAACTTTCAATGCAAGAGAAGTCTGAAAATTACAACAGCCTGAATTATCTCAGGTGATATACTTTTCATGCAATTTTTGTTTCTTTAAATTACATAAACAAAGCTGTAGTGTCATAGAGCATGGACAAGGGAACAGACAGCCCATAAGAGGTGAACGTTTCTCTACAAGGGGACATCTCTGGTTCACATCATCTACTAGTTATGATGTTTGTGGTTTTGATTCTGTATTCTAGAAGGCTGAAATAGAAAAATACACCTGTTGTGTATATTTATATAATATAACACTTTGTAAGTTACCCTGGAGTTACATAGCCACTGGAACTTGGCTATAGTCCAATAAATAAGACCTCTCAAACTCTATTTGAGAGGCTATACTTTTTTAGCTTAACTAAAATATCTAGAAATAATGGAAAATGAAACTAATATGTCAGTATTGACAAGAAATATTATCAGTCCTGACTAAAATCAATGTTTCCTTCACAAATTTTATTTTATCTTATTTATAGACCTTTCTGTTGCTCTCATCTCTGAATTACCTATGGCTTTCATAGAAGCACCAATGAGGTTAGCATCAGACATCACCTGGGAGATCAGGAAGATTAGTGTCTTCATTTTTCAGATGAGAAAATGGAGTCACACGTTGTGGACATGGCTTGTTTCAGACCACAGAGAACACAGGAAGCTGAAAAAAATTGATCACCATGACAATATGAGTTGAATTTCAGTTCTACTTTTCAATCCAACTCCTTTTTAACGGTCTTTTTTCACAGATAGTTGACACAGACAGTTAATATGAATTGATTTCACTAAATACACCTACAGCCATTAAAAGAAAAATAAAAACCTGCTGATTGAGAGGAAAAAAAAAGGGTAAAAGAAAGAAATACAAGCCATATTTTAAGACTTTTAAGAATATAGTGTAAATGTGAATATTCATATTCTTACGTTCCAAGCTATAACTAATAGTTCCACATTCGAGAACTATGAACTTAGTATGCTTATAATGTCTATTTACCTGTTTTCAAACATTCACTACATTACATTTATTGTTATGCTTGCATGTTCTTTCCCTATTTTTGTACTAAATTTAAATCATAATTATTTAATGTGTCTGTGAACTTATTTTATTGTGAACTACATTTTTTTCCACACAATAAAAGAAAAATAATTACCTAAAATCTGAAGCACGTGTATGTAGGACATAATCAATAGCTCTCATCAAACACATCCCTCTGGCCTTATAAATGCTATGGGTTCAGTTGCTGCTCATGAAAAAGAGAGAATTAAAAATGACCCAGGATTTTTTAGAGGAGGAGAAGGGCAATGAAATGATAAATTAATGTTAACAATTTTGCTTATGACATACAAGCTTCATTCCATCTCATCCAGCAAATACAGTAATCCAGACAAATTATTCATTAGGAACTAATTGGTGCCATTGTTGGGAGGCAAGATTTTAATGGCCAGTTGGTTTAATAAAGGATTGTCTGAAAGGAATTGGTCAACTGCCAGAAGCTGTTTGCAATGACAAATTGCTCACAATGAATTGTTTAGAGAGAAAACACTACTTTTTGTTTATGAAACAAATCTTCATGTCAGTCAGTCAAGCTCAGTATGAAGGATGTTTGCTATAAGGTCATGAATGCAACAATGGTTTGCTTTTCTTAGTATGTGCTGTTTATTTCTCTTGAAGCTGTAACTGCTAAGTAGCAGCAAAAAGTAGTTAGCAACTCCAGAATTGGGTCTATTATTGTAACAGAGAAAGGCTGCCTAGCAGTCTTTTCATATCCATCTCTTTTTTTTCATTTCCAGTCTTCCTGCATTCAAGGAGTAATCTGAAAATACCTGTGTGCAATGACTTATAGACATTTTCAGGATTTCTAATGATTGTACTGGATCCTTTCAATTCAGTAACCTATCTTCCACTGCTGCAAAGCCTCTCTGATTCAAGCCACCTAGCTCCCATGAAGAAACAATATGATTGCCAGTGCTCCCTCACAGCTAAGAAATAACCATTAAAATTTGCTTTCAACAGTGTTTCTTGCAGCACAGTAATTTAATGATATGTGTTGTTCACAGATGTTGAAGAGGTAGATGTTGCACAATAGTCAGTACAGTCAGATTAATGGTTTTGCCAGCAAATGTTAATGTAAATGTACTCAGAAGAGTTCAATCAATTTTCTGCACAACTCAAAACACAGCCCATGTCCAGTTGCACAACACTGCATGACATTCTCCTCTTGGCTACAAAGAAACAATTTCCAAGAGGCCATTCTCCTTTTCTGGTGCGTTTATCTTTGTCCTAGTCTAAACATAATGTAAGCCTCCCTATTCTTTAAAGATAATACTTGCACACATGGAATAGCTTGGTGCAAGAAAGTTGCTATGGAAATCCATCATAACGGTTTTTTATGGCTAAAAGCCCTTCCAGGTAGCTCTGTATAATGTCATACCTTGTATGTCACGCAGTGACTGCCTACTAGTGTATTAATACACATCTCGTGGGCAAGGGAGATGTTGTGCAGTAAAATCATCTATGTACTTCTCAGTAGAGGGGAAAGGTACTCTTTGTCGTCAGTGAGAGAAACAGAATCCCAAACTAGAGTGCAAGACAGACTAGGGAGATACAACTCCTATGGCATTAAATGCTCTGTGCTATACAGAAAAGAGAAAGACCATCCACTACAGCTTTAATGGTTGTAACATAAAGCTAAGGCTTCTCTCTGCAGCTGACTTTGCTGAGTATGCAGATTGAGTACAATTGCTTTCTAAGTTGTCCCTATCCTCACAGTCTGGACAGTGACATGAGCCTCTGTTTTTCAGGCAGTAGATCTGCCTGGAATCATCTCAAAAAATGGAAGAAGAAGGCAATACATATAACCAATTGAGACCCAAGTCAGGCCAAATCAGTCAGATATTAATCTACTGTTATCAGTAAGCTAACTACAGAGGCAACCAGTGATCAGGCATTGAACACTTCAGCAAGGAATCTACTGACATTTAAGTTAAAAATAGTTCAGTGTGATGTACTTCAGGGCTAAAATTATTCCAATTATTGTAGAAATTTATCCCTCAAATCTTTCCTTGAAATCTTTTTTCTTGATATTTGAAGTTATAAATACCACTCTACAGAAAATGGAGTGAGTGTGGGACACAAATCTATGAAGTTCACAAGCTGTCATGCATCTTTGAGTGTGCAGTTTCTAAATGCATAGATTTCTATGTCAGTGAAAGCACCAGGACAATGATCAGGTTTATTTTTACATTTTGCAGTTTTTATGCTTCTAAGCTAGTCATATACATTGGTCACCAGTACAGATGTGATTTGATATTTGCAAAAAGAGCAGTGATGTAAAGGGAGATCCAATTCAAGATGGTGTCTTATCTCAGTGTTCATGTCTACTCTGCTCCTTTCTCCTGCTGGAGATTACTACTCAAATGGGTCAGCTCAATTGTTTGCTCAACATGTTTTAAAATATATCTGCCCAGTAAATATATTTTGGATAAGTGTGTCAATTTCATAGAACCAGCATAGGGCACAATCACCAGATCTGTTCCTTGATACATTTTGGTGAGCACACAGGAGCAGGTGTGCATTGATCTGGTCTAAAGATTCATAGAGAAAAAAAGAAACCCTGAATGTTCATCCATACATTTACCATGAAACTCTTCACTGATTTGATTTACACTGCTCCAGGCAGTAATGGAGGGTTTAGATGCTACCTCGCACAGAGGCTGTTTCTATGTCCCTTGTGTCACAGGAAAACACTCATAATTGAAGATAACCCTCCAAAACTTCAAGACAACTGTTGAGCTTTGACCACAATGATAATCAGTTTTATAGTATTCTGAAAACAAGACAGGTCTCAAAGGTGATATTGTATCATCTGTCACTAGGGACCATATACTTTATTTTGTGTCTGTTATCTCATTCCTGATAAAATGTACCTTTTGTGCTGAGTTTGGACTGGAAAGTACTTATCTGGTAGTGAGGTCTGACTTCTCTGAAATTTTCACTTAGTTAGAAAGCTCAGAGATCATTTAAAAATGTGAACAAAAGAATGCTTCTTAGTTTCTGAACTGATGTATTTCCTGAGAGCATTATTTGTCCTGAGTTATTCTGAGCATTCATTAAATGAATAATAGTTAAGAAAAAACATATGGTCATTTACACAGGCAAGAGGACTCTTTTGAAGTGGAAAGGTCTTCAGTATCATTGTGTACCCAGCTTTTTTTAGTGTTGGAAGTGTGTTGCAAACACATCTGGCACAGAAAGTTTGAAACACCACGCAGCTTTCCTGGGACACATTAACAGTGTTTATGTGTATAAGAGCAAGTTCATGTAGTACCCAATTGTGGTAAAAAATACTGTACTGTGAAAAGTCATTGTTGATTATAATCATAACCACTACATCTGAAGCAGACTGCAGATAGAAATGCCTGTCTTTCTGTTTTGTTTCTGTTTCCTTTCCAGCTTTCACAGGCTTGTCACCTTGGGGGAAAAAAAGCGCCAAACCATACAACCCCAAAGAAAAGAGAAGAGAAGAGAAGAGAAGAGAAGAGAAGAGAAGAGAAGAGAAGAGAAGAGAAGAGAAGAGAAGAGAAGAGAAGAGAAGAGAAGAGAAGAGAAGAGAAGAGAAGAGAAGAGAAGAGAAGAGAAGAGAAGAGAAGAGAAGAGAAGAGAAGAGAAGAGAAGAGAAGAGAAGAGAAGAGAAGAGAAAAAAAAAAGGGGGGCGGGGGGGAGGGTTTGTTTGCTAGGCAGAAGAGTTTCTGGTTCCTACAAGAGGGAACTTTGCTCACAGTTATGGACAGGCATTTGGAAAAGACTTAGAATTTCCTGAAACTTAGTGCATTGCTTTGTCACATTGAGGTACTGACCTGCAGAGATTGGTATCCATTCCCAAGTCTAGGCATTACAAAGTGGGCTGCTTTTTTTTCCCCTTTCAAGTATCACACTTCTTTCCAACAGTTCTTTACTAGAGTTGAGTAATGGCAGGAATGCAAAATAGAGTTCCCTGATCTATGTAAATATTAATTTTGTGCCTTTTTTAATACTGATTTTGACAGACTGAGCTATAAACAATTTTTACAGGCTTTCTAATTTGGTCCATCACAACATCCCAGCAAGTCAAATAGATTTTCTGAGTAGGGTAGATAAGCACAACAGAGAAAGGGTGTCTGTAAACAGAGGCAGGAAAAAGACAAGTTCACATCTGGGTCAGTGAACAATCATTGGTGTTTGGGAAACAATGTCAGCGAACAGCAGCACTTAACATTGCTTTAAAAAATTAAGTGCTTCTGGTTTGATAAAACTGTCCTTGAAATCAAAGGGAATTTTTCCTGATTATAATGGAAACTGGATAGAACTGTAATTCCAACATGATTACATCCTTAATACATTCCATAAATCTAGCTATTTATTAGAAACATGGAGCACTACATAAATCATTATCTGGACAAATCATTATCTGGAATTCAGAATGCCTTTAGATAAAAAAACCCCAAGAACAAGAAAAATAGAAAATTAGGAAAACCAGTTTGTCATTGGCAGAAGATCTGAGTGTACTTACTAGTTCTGTTTATGAGCACTTGTAGAAATGTTCTAGGGATACTTATGTGCTTACTTTGCATTTTTAAAAAAATGGTATGCAAATTCAAAATAAAAACTTGAATATACACCAGCATTTTTCAGCTCTGCATAAAAGGTGGTTTTGCACTGGCATATAGCTAAAAACACTGCATGGGCAAGTAATAGGAAATGTTTGAAACCTTCTCACATGAGTCCATGTTTGTACCTTACAGGCATATACAAGTGTAGGGCTTTACAGATGCACTGCGGCTCCTGTTACCGCAAACTTTGAATGTGAGCCCTTGTTTCTAAATTCTGCCCCACCTTTCAAGATAAAAGCACATGAAAGTGCTAATTCCATAGGAGAAGGCATGTAGTAAGTTGACACTACTTTGGCTCCTAGGAGCTTTCCAGATTTTTTTTTCCCCTAAAAGCTCCAACTACATTTAATACTGAAAAAAATGTCCTATGAGTGCCTGGAAATAACAGTTGAACCTACCTGCAAATCCAGTGACTAAATGGAGGAATGAGGCTCACTGGTGACAAGGGAAGAGGAGCTGGCATTCCCACATGCAGGCTGTTGATGTCTTTCTGTCCACACACATCACACTGACAACTCTGGTGTGACACTGGTTCCTCTGTAATGAGGAGAATTTTTAGATCTGTAACATAGCAAGGAGTATTAGTCTCCACACAAAAACATCTCCCTTTTTTCTCTGTACACATTCTTTCCTTTTGACATGTAGAACATCAGGCAGAGGTCAGGCCTTCACTTGGAGGGTATAGTTTAACTCATGGGATGAAGTGTTCTGTTGAGTCTCCCATGAAATATTTGGACACTCAGCCAGTCCATTTGATCCCAGACTGATGAAAGTCACCTATTTCAGTTGACTGAACTGTCCTGATCATGCTGCCTTTGATTTTGTTTACTTGATGGATCCCAAAATCACACCGTTAATGAAGGAGCTGCATACACCATAGTGATCAGCCATGTACTTCTGGCAGATGAAACTTTTAAGCACTTATCTCATTGAACATTTGATGTTTTTCAAATATTAGTCAATTTTCCTCCTGTCACTTTTCTTGTTCATTAGCTAAAACAAACAAACAAACAAACCAAAGGAAAAAAACAAACAAAAAAAACCCCAAAACCCCAACCCCCCTAAAAGAAAAAAAAAACAATCAAAAAACCCAAACCAAAACAAACAAACAAACAAAACCAAAAAACCCCATCAAAAACAAACCCAAAAAACCCTACTGATTTTTCTGAATTTTGATTACTTTAGGTAGAAACTAAGCTATGCTTATTTCAAAGAATGTAGCCAAGGACAAATACATTGCAACTGAAAAAGCTGTGATAAAATGAACAGAAAGGAAGGGAACACAAAACCTTCAGGAGAGTAACAAGACAGAAAGCAAGAATAAGTATTGCTTCATACACAGACTAACAAGTCAAAAAATAAAAATATGCAACAGTTTACTAGGTGTTCAGAGGTTTTACACATTGGATTCCAATTTCTCATATTTATTCTACCACTGTAACATTGTTAAATGATCCTGTGATCTCAGTTGTGTGGTCCAGGACTTTTTCTGAAAATTTAAAATATGTGTTGCTATAGGGAATCTTAAGGTCAAAATTTCTATGGTTACTTTTTAGAACCTGAAAGTGAAATCAGATAATACTTGAATATTTCACATTATTACAGCCATTTAAGTTATTTACTCCCTAGTAGGTTTTCCTTTTCTCGCTGCATTAGGTAATATTGATAGCATAATTAAGATGCTTAAATCTTTTCATTATGGCTTCTTGGTGAATTTAAAATGTAATTAAATCATTGTGAATTTTCAGCCTTCATTAGTTCTTTTTCAAAGAAGTGGAAGAATATTGCCCTATAAACAACATATATTCCATGACGGTTGGTTTGTTCTGCTGCCTCATGAGAAGAAGATAAAGCCTCATGGAGATGTTTTAAAACGTCACATTGAAGTCTGTTTCAAAAATTGTCAAAAATAAAAGATCCATAATTTTATTCCCCATTGTAGTGGTTTGAAAGCAAAACAAATGAGAGGGTCCAAGTCAGAAATACAGTTTAATAGGAAGAAAGGAAAGAAAGTAAAATAAAATAGATGCAATAATAAAAAAGACCACTGACACAGTCAGAATTCAACCTGAGCAGGGTGATGGAAGCAGTCCAGATGACGTGGTCTTCCTGAAGCAGTGATCCCATAGACAGGTCTGGTAGCTCTGGTCCTCTGGGGATCCAGTGCGTAAGGGCTGCTTGTACTGTCCCAAACCCCAGATTATATCCAGGTGAGAATGCTTCGTTCCTCCCCCTGGGTGGAGCATCTCACAATGGGATGATGAGTCATGCAGGGGGTCCTTGATGGCCCATTAAACAGAGATAGCTCCCGGAGGGAGTTATCTATGAGTCATGGGCAAGGCATTTGATGGGCCATTAACAGAAGATAATGGCCCAGAGGGAGGAGGTCTGGGAAAACACTGCCCCAGCTGGATTCAACAGTTCATGAAGATGGTGATAGAATACTTTATGCACATCCTATACTACAACCCAGGACACCCATTGCTAATTATATTACAGCCAAAACCATCAGAGTACATATACTAACAATTTTTTAAGATAAACTGCTAGGCTAAAAAGGAATCCCATACTGTCCCCAAAATCAGATACCACATTAGCAAATAGCTCTGTTAAGTACATTTGTTCTTTCAAAAGTTATTCTCAATATAGTTATCCTTTAGCTCACTTTATTGTACTATGGATTCCCCCTTTCTGTTAATCGACTGAGGCTGATTTGAGGCTTGTAGAATGTCCAGGAATTTCTCATTTATTAATATTATTAGAATTTATATGAAATCCTGGTGTATTTAACAACAGTGGGATTCTCCTAATACATTCAGAGTAAAAGTTTATTATAACTCAGATACTTCTGGTGGAAAATGCATCCTGCTGTGTGCTGAGATCAGTCAACTAACTAATCTTTAGAACGATTTACCTGGTGGCAGCTTCATCACATTAGGGAAGTTTGAAAAAGACAGTAAGAGAAAAGGAAGACCTTGTAAATGGGGACCTACATCAGAACCAATTATTTTTTTCAAATAGTTTTCCCAAATAAAGAGTAATGAATTTACTCCTGCCTTCTTTTGGTTTTTAGAATGAAAACAAAAGAAGGTCGCAATGTGTCTGTCCCTAAGAGCTTCCATTTTAATCTACAGAAATTAAGAATGAAAGAGATGGATCAATTCTTTTTCTTTCCAGTAAAAATTTGTAATTTCCATTGCTCTTTGAAGTTGTTAATTGAATGATCCATGTGTCTAGCAGTGGATGCTGAGGTACACCTGAGCTGGTTTTTTGTCTGTCTACAAGAGTAGGCAATGATACTTACAGCTAACCAAGTAATACCACAGTGGAAGAATGAAATCCTGGTATATTTAACAACAGCTTTCCACAGGCCAAAGCAGGACCAGGAGCAAACCCCAGGTTTCCAAGTACCATGCATATGCTAGTTGTAGCACTATCACTTTATAATAGATCTAAAATTAATTACTTTAATTCCAGTTTCTAACACAAACAGAGCCATCAGCCCCCATTCTGACAGCTTTGTTGCAAGTTATTGTAGCTCACTCTTCAAGAATTAACCCTACGATACAAAAATAAAGTAAGTGGGCAGAAATATAGTGATCACTGAATGCTCAGTGCATTTATTTCTTTTTCTATTCATTTGGAAGCAACGTTCATCTTGCACAGTAAATTAAACAGTACTCTTATGGTCTCTCACTCTTTTCAGGTTACTAATCTGATTTCCAAATTATAAAGCCATTTTTCAACCAGGAAATAATATCAGCAGGCTAAATACTTCACATTGGGGTGCCTGTTCTACTAATTCTGTACTTTTCCAGTGTCATCTCCTCTGTGGCTGACTTATTTTGCAGCAGTACAAAAAAACCCCAAACCCAAACACTCAAGGAAACATCTCTGTAGTACATGCCCATGTTCAGTTTCTATTATTGTTTAAAACATGCAATTCAAGTTCAAGTGGGGTTTTGCAAGCAGACGGAAATCTTAGAGCTAGAAATGAACTCTCTATAACCCAGGACTTTTCTGCCTCTCATTTTCTCACTCTTTCTTTTTCTCCCCAGCAAGCCCAAAGCCAGATAGCAATTTCCTGCTGTGAATTTTTTAAAGTCACCCAACAGCTCTGGCAAATGAGCGCTGTCATAGTTTTTGGATGAAAAAATCATCTGCAGCTCACACAGATCTATGAACTGATAGGAGTTAATTGACAGCTTGCAGGATTTTGTCTCCAGGCAGAGTTAGAGAGAATGAGAGCCCTGTGGGTTTCATTTGGGCAGAGATAAAGCAGGTTTTTATTCAGTGCTCATGGAGAGCACATAATTAAACTTTTAGAAGTTTTAAGAATGATCAAATTGTTATTAATTTTTGCAAATGAGAAAAGTGAGCTTCTTTCTCTGCCAGAAAAATACCAGTGCAGATTTCAAGGTCATTTGATGATTTCCTTTGGCTGAAAAGATGAAAGTTGGACCAAAAAAAAGGAAAATGAAGAGACTGAGAAATGGCATCATAAAATCGTGCATCATTCAGGATGTGAAATGAACAAATGTCATTTTCTAACATAATATACTTTAGTATACATTTACTGCATGTTCACATTAACCTACTGGATTCTGCATGTGATGAAAGTTTCCCTTCATATTGTAAATAAGAAACTTGGAGCTAGCAGCTGTCTTTAATGTTGTCCCTATAATTTTTTAAAAATATTTTTATGCAGGAGAAAATGGGCCATTATACAAGGTCAGTGGCTTGGTTTTCAGGATGTGCAGTATATTTCCAAGTGCTGAAGTGCTGTAAATTCCTAGACTGATGAGTACAGAATAGGAGAATTAAAAAACTGAAAATTATAAATTAATATGCCATAAATCCCTTTTAATGATAATATATATATAAAGGTAATAGCTGAGAGTTCTGGTGCCCTAAACAGTCTTCAATGGAAAAACAAAACCCTCAGATTTTTGCTTATTGTCTAGTCAGTATCTTTTATAAAACCTAAATTAATACAACCATGCTTTAGTTTCTGTCTGACATTTTCACTTTTCTAGAGCAGCTGGGCACAAGATGCCTTGCAAAATTACAACCTGTTTTCTTTGTATAATTTCTTGGTAATTTTTAGGACAATGAGAAGTACAAAAATAGATCCGGACTCTCGTGTTCCATGGAAGCAACATGGCAGTCAGTAATAAGAAACCATGAAAATGAATATCAGAAAACCTTCTCTTCTAAACTGTAGACCTTATGATGCTATACTAATTCCAGTCTTGTAGAACACCCTTTTTTGTCCAACCCTTCATGGCGACATTATCTATGTGAAGGTTGACATGCTTTCTTCTTCTTCTGCTCCCTGCCTCCCCTTCCATTCACAGAATTTTCAGACCTGAGGTCCACACAGCATGATAAAAACCATTGCAACACGTCACATACTTTTTCTGATGTGGAGGTACTTAGCACCCTTCAGCAACTCAAGTTGCAGAAGCTTTCCTACTGTGATAAATCTACCCGTTGTGAGAGTCTCTTCTGATATGTGCTCCTTTTCCCTACACTCTAGCTATTTGCTGTAGGTTGTGCTCTCTGTCCCTTTTATGTTTTATTCCTGGATATGAGTGCCAATTGGGGAAACTCTTAAAACATTTTTTTGGTAAAAAACCTTGTAAATAAGTTTACTTAAAGAAATCATCTTAGCGAGTGAAGAATCATATATTTTGCAATGAGACTTTAAACAGTTCTTTCTTTTAACTCACAAAGATTATCTCATCTTATTTTGCTTAGAGTAAATCCTTTTAATTACAGTATGTTAGCAAAAGATTGTTTTGGCTTCCTAAAACCCACATGGGAGGACAAGGTGTTATTTGTGTGATTTCTGTTCATGTTATCTGCTCTTTATAATGTGTTGGGTTTTTTCTTTCCTAAATGCTATTGTCCTTTTGATTTAGGCAGGCTGGAAGATAAACTGATATCTTTGGTAACACTTAAAAAGTGATGAAACTGTGACTGTCTTGAGCCACCTCTTTATTGTTAAAAATACTGAAATATGGCAGGACAAATAAGTCATAAATAGTTGTCTTTTGGTTTTTTGTGGCATGTTCATTGCTGCGCTATTGACTTTATTAACAAAGAATGCAGAAAGTTGGACTATGAAAAGCTTTTTTTTTTTTTTTTCAAGTTTTATTACTCTGAAATTCACAGCACCATGCTTCACCCAAGGGAATGCAAATGCTTGCACATTTTACCTGAAACATCTGTGTTTTCCATTCCCATTCTGTTGATGTGCCAGAGCATCCTGTCAGTACAAATCACAATGCTCAACCAAGACAAATATGAGTAACTTTTCAGTCTTGAGTGCCAGTGGGTCCATATGAGTTGAATACTTCTGGTAACACTCTAGAAGGCTTTCCAGGTAAATTCTTTTATTGCCAGACTCAGATAATGGATTTTAAATAAGAAGATTTGGCAGTAGTAACACTTCCAGACAATTAAATGTTCAACTTTACATTTTAGACTAAAATGCACAGTTTAAAAAAATGTCCCTGTCATATCAGTTTCAAAAAACTAATAATGAGCTAGCTTATATCTTCAAACTTGCAGCAGGCCTTTAGGTTTTTCATATTGTAAAAGCTTATTTAGTTTTTACAATATGAAAATTATAGACATGGTGACATTTAAACCTTTGCTTTTCATAGCATTTCACACTTACACCATTTTAAAAGACAGCTATTAACATTTACAAAAATCTTTCAGAAACCAAATGTTCTAACATGCAGAATTCCAATTATGCTGTGTAAGAGGGTTATCGACTATTCTTCTACAAGAATACTTTGAAGTACTTGGTATTAAACCCAAAGCTAAAATGTCAGTTGCACGTAGACAATAAATTAAGCTTTATAAAAGCATGTAAGATTTATTTAATATTACAATTTTGACCTTTAGACTGTCTTAACGATAGCTTGCTTAAGTTTTCCTCCCTCTTGCCTTCCTTTTTTATCTGTATAATCTTACTTGAATATTAAACAAAGGTTGTGATGCCACTTATGCAAAGTAATATAAAGCCTTCATAGCATTAGTACTTTCCTCCAACTGCTGTAACACAGCCACTTAAGCCATGTTTTGTTCTTCAGCAGAGATGTTTTCTGAATTGCTCAGCGAGTTCAATGAGCAACATTTCCAAAGCTGTCAAGACACAGCTGTTTAGTTTTCAGTTTCTCATTGCAAACATCCAAAACTTTCAGTTAAATGCAAGCTATAAATACAAATGCAGGCTTAGCTCTTATGTTGTAGCAGAAGACACTGATAGGAAGACAGGCAAAGTCAAAAGAGGCGTGGCAACAGCAGGACGACAAGAGGAGCTCAGTGTTGAAAGGAAAAAAGTGCTGGGAGAAGACAGGTCTAAGTGAATGCTGTTTTGAAACACATTTGAGCTCACGGCAAACAAAGGGCTACCCTGCAAAGGTAAGGGATTAACCTTCTTCCCCCTTTTTTTTTTTTTCCCCTGGCTTCACACTGAGGAGTCTCTCTCCACCCAGACAAAGAAGTTCCTTTGTCAAAAGCCAAGTAACCAAACTATTTTTGGCATCTCTCAGATCAGTAGTATTATTGATTAGTTATGGCCAGAAAAGTCAGGAAAGCAATCAGGGAAAGAGATAAATGCTGAACAATTTGCAAATAATTTTCTCCACCACTACTACTGGGGAAATGTGTACTAAAAGCAAAGTGCTGAGGAATGATCATAGAAATACATGTGGAAATTAGAAACAGTGTAATGACGCTTTTTTTTTTTTTTTTTTTTTTTTTTTTTTTTTTTTTTTTTTTTGCAGAGCAACACAGATAGTGCAAAGGAGACTTCATACTAGATATGTGTCAGGTTTTCTGATAAGGGAAATGGAGGAAGCAAATGTAGAAAACTGCATTGAAGCTGTAGTCTAGATAATATTCTATATGCTGTAAGCTGAGCTATGAGACCTAAATGACTGAAAGGGCACACAAAGTGCCAGCACAGAGTCACCACCTGGGAGCTTTCCCTAGACACTTTTCTTCAGATGTCTCAACTACAGAGATAAGGTTAAAATGTTGAGATTGGCTGGACAAAGATCAGAAATTAAATTCAACTCCATGTTCATTTCATTTTATCCAGACTGTAGTTTAAAGATCCAAAGAGGTCACAGTTATTTTCTGAAATTTGAAGAAAGTTCTCAGAGATCAAAATGTTCACTATGTCACAGCATGCTTCTTTCTCTGAAGTTGAGAGGTAAATGGGAACACTACATTTTACAACTCCACCTGACAGCAGCTTAACTTTTCAGCTTGACCAAAGTCACAACATTGTTTCTTCTACCTCACCTTGAAAGCAGGGATTTCAAAATAACTTGTTTGGGTTTCTGTCACGGTTTAACCCCAACCAACACCAAGCCTTAGTTAGCCTCTCGCTCTCTCCCCCACCAACAGGACTGGGGAGAGAATGGGAAGGGTAAAAGCCAGAAAACACATGGGCTCAGATGTAGACAGTTTAATAGGGAAAGCAAAATCCATGCACAGAAGCAAAACTAAACGAGGAATTAAGTCACCACCTCCCATGGGCAGGCAGGTGTTCAGCCATCTCCAGGAGAGCAGGGCCCCATTACATGTAGTGCTTACTTGGATAGACAAATGCCAACACTCCAAACATTCCCTCCTTCCTCTTTCTTCCCCTCAGCTTATACTGATGTCACATGGTCTGGAATATCCCTTTGGCCAGTTGGGGTCACCTGTCCCAGCTGTGACTCCTCCCAACCTCCCATGCAATCCCAACTTCCTCACCAGCATGGAAGTACAAACAGCAGAAAAGGCCTTGGGTCTGTGTAAGCCCAGCTCAGCAATAACAAAAACATCTCTGTATTAACAACCCTGTGTTCAGCAGTAATCCAAAATTACAGCCCCAGACACTGTGAAGGAAACTAGCTACATGCCAGCTAAACCCAGCACAATTCTTTTAGTTTTCCCTGCAGCTAAGTATTGGATAACTAAGCAGAACAAGATTATGCTGTTATAAGATAAATTATTTTTCCTCCAATGCGGATGGCAGACTTGAAAGTTGGTTTGTGATTTTTTTTCCTCATAGAAAGTCTTGTTGAGGGCATGCGTGACTGATGACATAGCTGATTTCCTTCCTCAACATTAACACAAAACAAAAATCAAATTCTTAGCTGTAACTTATGCATATGAGCACACACAGCTCAAATAGAATTATTTTGCATCTCTAAAAATCACATACCAAATCCCCCTTTTCCCACACTTACCATCTTCTCAAAATGTGTCTTTTTTCACCTTTGTTTTCCACTGTGTTGGTTATTCAAGAGAAGGCATTTCTGGGCACAGCAGGGTTGTGTTACCTTCTCCCATAATCTTTTCTTGCCCCACACATGTCTTTGTTTTAATTTGTCTGCTGATATTCATTCTGTCTTTCAACAGGCTGCATTCTCCAGAAGGGCCCCTTTCGTTTCCTCTCTGCAATCCACAATTACCTTGTTCTGCTATCAGATGAACAAATAGCCACCATGGCAAGACAAGTATCAAGTCACTGCAGAGATTTAGGCAGAAATGCAGATTTTGGTATGATGTTATATTCAGGAATCTGTCCCTCATTGTTCTTATTTGTCTCAATGCCTTAACATAAAACATGAAAGCCCTGCTACGCAAGTTTTTTATAACTTAAGGTGCAGCATTCCTAATGCTATGTTAAGGAAAATTAAGAGTCAGATCATGAAAATTATGTGAACAAAATGGTTTTCTTAAATTCCATGAAGGGTAATTTCATTCTGTCTGGCACTAAAATTGGTAGCAATTATTTGCAGAATCAGGGTCGCAGAGGAAACTAATCTCAGAACAATGTATTGGGCAACTTTTCCCAGAACAGTGTAGCACCCAGCAGAGAGGAAATATTAGGGAGCTGCAGGAGAGACAAGAAAGTGAAATGGTTTATGTTATTGATTGCTGAAAAGAGAAGCCTTCAGTCAAATACCAAATCAATCAACCACTCTATTTCGGTTTAGTACATTATTCATTCACTACATTTAATGCCACCTCTAATTGTTTGCAGTATCATGAGATTTGCAGACTTTATGGGAATTTCCAGAAGATTAAATCTAGAGACCTAACAAGTAAATCTTTAGGGTGGTTTGTTTTTTTGTTTGTTTTTGGTTTTTAAAAAAATTTCCTCTCTATCTTCTCTCCCCTCCTCCCCCCAATTCCAACCCCCTTCCTCAACCAGTACTATATGAAGAGGATGAGGGCACTCAATCAACTTTATTGAGTCACAGCAGTTTCCATACCTCTCAAGCATCTGAATTTTATTGGAAAGTCCTCCGCTTACAGAAATGTGAATTATGGGCTATGCGGTGTTTTCATGTTCTGTTCCAGTTTTTACTCTGTGGCCACTGATATTGTAAGGAGATATAACTGAAGGCATAAGAAACGCAGTCAGATTCCTATGAGTTAAATTCATTGTGTTGACTCAAATACTGTACAAATTCTTCCTGCCACCTAGAACAGATATTGATTTAATGAAGAAGAGGAGATTAAGGAAAACAATTAACTAATCCATCTCAACTTACTTCTCTAGCATCACCACTTCCATGTCCAGAATTTCTTTATTTATATGGGGCTGGTAATGACATTATAATACATTCTGGAATGATAGAAATATAAGGCTAAATACATTAGAACTGGGATTTAGATACACTTCAACACAGATTTAGGGAATAATTAATGCTACTTAGCATTATGGAATTAAAGAACTTGAGGATCTAGGTGTCATTTGACATGTGTGGTTATTTACATGCATTTTTAGTTTTTCTCTCATTTGCCCTGGTATGCTTAACTGCATACTGAGCTAAAAAATAAGTGAAAGATATGCATCTGGGACGCAATAACTTGCCATTCACTATGTGGTATATTGTTGAACATTAAAGGATGGCTCTGTTTCCTGGATGCTAATGAGGATATTGTTTGATTCACATGCACTGCAGTCAGAGATCCTTACTGTTACCATATGCTTAAGACTTTTCTTGTATAATTCCTATGACTGTAAATCACCAAAACCAGCCACTAGAACACCTGTGCATTACTGATTGGAAATATAGGCTGCTAATTGAGCTGCAGTTCAGAAGTACTTTTTTGACAAAATTTGATAGGATTTTCTTACAGTCTTATAAAGCAGAAGAGGTTAAGTAGATAGAATGAAGGCAGAATGGAGAAAGTTGCTTCAACCAAAGGAAATTTGTGTAAAGGGAAGATTCCCTTCATTAATGCAGTACATAATGAGCAGGACACACCAGGTAGCTGGTGGTTTTTTGGTCGTTAGAGTCATATTTTCATTCCAGCACACGTGAATTGCACCTGCTGTGCAGGTGCAATTGAGGTGGCCATATATGTGAATAAAATAACCACTTGAACAATTGTGCTCACATTCTTTCGTACAGACTTTGGTTTTGTGTCTTTGAATCTCTAAACCACCTGGGGTCTGTGCGGACTGCTCCTTCCATCTTCTGCTTTGATCAGATAAAAAGTGATACTGTGGCAAAACCATACGTTGCAATTTTTAGCTAATATTTTGAACATTAATGAATGCTCTCTCTCTGCAGGGTCAGATTCAGCACACTAAAATGAATAATGTTGCATTTGAAGAAGCGAGGGAGTAAATGCAGTCAGAGCAAATGTAACTGCCCTCTAACCTGTCCCTGGGGCCCTCTGAGTGAGGGCCACAACCTGAGTGAGCGTCATGTGCAGGCTTCTGTCACCACACTGGGACTGCTTTTAGGAGAGATGGCTACCCAAAACACCATGAGGCAAGTAATCCACCCAGGAGAGTCCAAAGAGAACTTGGTGTGAAGGGCATGCAAAGCCAGGTGTGAACTCACGCCTCTGGTGTCAAAAAGACATGGAAGGGAACCTGAACATGAAATATGAAGAGGTGGAGCTGCAGAAGGTGTAGGAACAAGGAAAGTGTGATGGAAAGCTGATGGCAGTAAGGAATCAAGGTCATGCAGGAGAAGAAGCAATGGTGCTTCTAAACAAAGACAGTCAGGATATGTTAATAAAGGAATGAGGGAAGTATGGAGGGTAAGAGACCATGTGGCTGAGCAAGAGGCTTTGAGAGAATTAATACAGAGAAGCATGATAGTAAATAGAGAGGGCCAAAAAAGAGTCACAGGATAAAAAAGAGGAAGAAATTTTCCTCCAGAACATAGGACAGGAGTAGAGTAATGATCTTCCCCATAGCCACTGCATGGGACCACACTCTTGTGTAGCTTCCAAATATAAAGGCTTCCATATAAAGCCTGTTAGTTAAATGGTGGTGGTGGTGTGTGTGTGTTGGGGGTTAGGTTTGTTCCTTCTTTCTCTAAAGAATTTTTTCCCCATAAGCTACCAAGGTGACCAAGTGTTGGATACTTGAGAGTACTTAACCGAAACAAAGAGGTGGACAAAGTTGGAAGGGGGAGATAACACAGGTAAAAGACGGAGCTTGAGGCAACTGCAGGCTCTTCCTTTTCCAGCATTCAGGGAGAGAGAGAACGGCTGTTGCTGGCTGGAAGAGTTTCACTGTGGCCAAAAGGATCCAGTCCTGGGAAATCTACTATCACCGGTTCGGCCTGAATCCTGAGTTTTCTCTGCCACCCATGGGAGCTGGGCCGGTCCTGCCTCGCCTTCGGCTTCTTCAGCACTGCTCCTCTTGCTACAGTGTGACCCTGCACCCCCTGCGCTGCCGGGACATCCTGCCCCTGCCTTCCAAGACACCCTGCCATCCCAGCTACCAGCCCGGGACTTTTCCACTGTTTCAGCTTGGTGCTCTGAGGATCCTGCAGGGACACCGAAACCAAACTGCCCTGGGTTTTGTGAAACAAAGCCCTCAAGGTTCTTGGTACTGGTTTTGTTTGTTATTAATGCTGTAGTTGTTTGGTGGGGTTTTTTTGTGTTTGTTTGCTTTGTAATACATACTAGTAAAGAACTGCTATTCCTATTTCCCAAATCTTTGCCTAAGAGCCTCTGATTGTAAATTTATAATTGAAAAAGAAAAAAGGGGCGGGGGGGGGGGGTTTGCACTCTCCATTCCAAAGGAAACTCCAGTTGTTTTTTTTTTTTAATTACCTAGCAGATACCTGTCTTCCCAAACCAAGACAGTGTGAAATTAAAAAAAAAAAAAAGGACAGTGAAACTTTCACTGAGCGGACACCTGCTATAGCAGCTGAGCTAGGACTAGGCAGGCTTATGGTTGTTACAAGGGTTTTCACCGTGCTTAACTTGGAATTATGCCAGGCACTGACCATAGAGCCCCAAGTTCGTAGAATAAACAAAGGAATTTTAATTATTATGAACAACTGGAAGATCAGGTTTCTATTCAAGAAAAATGATACTGCAATAACAGGTATGAGAAGATGTCAAAAGCTGAACTTTTTTTCCCACAAAGAAGCTGGTTTGTTTAGCTCTTCTTGTCCTCTGCATTTAAATACTTTTAGGGAGAATTAAAAAAGCAGATAAAAAGTCAACTTTTTAATTAAAAGAGCAACATGCAGTAATCAAAATAAAATCACAACACACAATCTCCTGCTTGTCTGTCTTCATTTTAATGTAGTTTATCTAAAAACGCACTGCTTTGTATGTATGGGAACCTGGAATGAGTTCATGTGTAAAAATACCCCTGCCTGCCTCTGGGGGCTTGAGATTACTCAGTTATTAGGAGGCTTTAGAGGGAATTTTTACCAAGGATGAGATAAAAGATATCAGAAGAGGCCCTTTCCCCAGGAGCTTTGTCCCAGGCATTTATTCTTCGAAGTTTCAGGGGGGAAAGAGAAAGAACAGGGAAGTACAGGGGTCTTATCTAGTCTCCCACTCTGGGAGGATGGCTGGCACCCAGCCAATTAGGTCAGAGACGGAAGGAAGGATCATTCTATGTGGTAAGGAAACTCCAGGGGGTCATGAGGGAGAAACCATTCCCCTAGAGAATCACAACATTCATCTAAGTGCTTTTTAAGTGCAATGTAATTGTATGTTTCTCTGCTGTAAAAGGCCAACAGAAAATTGGACACAATACACAAACAAGATTTTTAATTTTTTTTTCATTCTGCATAACCACCCACTTTCAGAACTGGAAACTGCATAAACAAGATAGAGTGGAATGAAAATCACTTAACTTCAGATTTGTGTGTTCTGCTTTAGAAGCAGCTTTTTCAGCTTATGTTTGTATTTTTAGATCCACCACTGGGCCAGACCCTTCAGTGAGCTGTAACTGAGAGCAGATTCAAGAGTAACATCAAGTACTTTTAAAAACTTCAACCCAGCAACCAAAATTGTTTGATCTTTTATTGGCATAGTGTGACTGTTGTAAAAATAAATGAAATACAGTAACCAGTCAATGCCAAGTAACTGTAGATGAATCCAAGCTGAACTGGATTCAGATAATTCTTGGAGTATGCTCTGCATTACCATCAGCTTTGGTTCAGACAAACACATGTGCATTTATGTTCATTAGTTCATGATATTTTTCATTTTTGGTCTTTTTTTTCAAAAGGATCCTTTTCATTTTTAACAGACACACTGATATTCTGGTACTGGCGGTCTTTTTCACAAAGAGGTTATTTCTGGAAGAGAGTCTTCCATTTTACATGCAAACAAATAAATAGTATGTAAAAAAATAGTATGTAAAAACATGCACATATGCCTCCTTGCAAACTGGAAGAATGTATTTTCTTCTAAAAAAGATCTGGTTAGATAAATGTGAGAATATAATGCAACAATATACTTTAGGCTATGCAAAATACTGGACTGGAGCTATATTTAGTCATGGCATAGCAAATCCACTTAAGAGTCCCCTGAGACAGCCTGGTGGGCTAGAATAAGAGCTCCATTATTCGGAGTTTCATGTCTATCACCCTACTTATTAGCATAGTTTTGAGGTTAAACAATGGTGTTAGTTTTCTCTGTGCATCCTCCTCCTTATTCACAATCAAATTACTTTACATTGTTTGTTTAGACTGATATCATCTAGTTCAAGTGTACCACGTCCTAAAAATGCAATTTCCTCTGTAACAAGATAATTTTCAGTGAATTGATTTAGTGTCTACCTTCAGCATTGAACTAGAGTCACATCAGAAACAGGTTTTTAGAGTGACTTTTCATGAATGAAGTACCAAGCTTGATGAACGGGGAACAGTGGAAAGTCTTTCAATTGTTACAATGCATTTTGTATGAAAACTAAGGTCTCATTTTCTGAAAGTACTTAAATATGTGCAGATATCTACCCCCTTACAACAAAAGCCTTTAAGAGCATAGGACAGTGGATTTTGTTTCGTGTTTTGAGGCCAAGTAGACTAATAAGTGCTTTCCTGATCAAATATTCAATATCAACTAAAATATCCAGGACTAAAAAACCAACAAACAATGAGGTCTCTGTCTAGGCTTTTGTCTATGCTACATTAAAACAAAGGAGTAATTTCCCATGTTTAAGAGAACACTTTTCTTCCAAGATACTGTTTACTCTAATCACATTTATCCAGATCTTCAGCACCTAATAGAAGCATTCCAGAGTACTGCTTGCCACAATTTAGCTCACAAGCAACACACAACTCCCTTCACCAGCTAAAGGAAATCAGGATTGTTTTCTGTAATGCCTTCAAGAGTTGCTCAATCTATTCATTCACATGGTCCTGTCTAAATAAGTTAAAAATCCCTATCCACTTGCTCAACCAAGAATTGTGAACGTTATGGAATCATCAGCCCCAATGTTTATTTTGCAGTAACTTCAAGCTTCCTAGTAGCCATTTACTAAATTTTCATGATGTGAAGCCTGATGTAGGTGTGTATATGTGCCTAGCTGAGTGGTAGCACTGAATAAACACAGACAGAAAAAAATGACTGTGACCTTACATTACGAAATGTAGGCAGTGCTCATTTTCCAGGTAAATATCTATAAAGTAAACATGTGTCTCTCTTGGACATGCATTATTTTGACCCTTTTCCATAAGCAGCCTGCAGTTTCTGGGAGTAGTATTTGCTTCTGCAAAGACTGGAATGACAGAAGCTGAGGAGAGAAAATTTCCTTGTTCAAGCCCATCACTGCTCTTTCTTGCTCCTCTGTTTTTTCTTTTTTTTTTTTTTTTTTTTTTTTTTTTTTTTTTTTTTTTTTTTTTTTTTGTGTATGTGTGGGGTGGTTTTTTTTTTGTTTTTTTTTTTTTTGTTTTTTTTTTTTTTTGTGTTTTTTTTTTTTTGGGGTTTGTTTTTGTTTTTTTTTTTTTTTTGTTTTTTTTTGCCCATGTCCACCAACAAATAGCTTAGGAAAAATCTGAGCTAATTCAATTCAACCCTATGTTCAGACTGAAGTAAAGCCAAGCAGTATTTGATAGTGTTCCCATGACTTCTCTGAGAAGCTAAAACAGGGAAATTGCAGATCAGAACAAAGTTCCTGTCAGCTGTCATTTCCCACTGATATATTTCACTGTAATTATTACTTTTTGAAAACTGGCATACATTGTAAATTACAAGGTTATTTATGTTCTGAAGATGTACTACATTCCTTCTATGAAATTTTTGAAAAAATTATTTCTTTATATGTGTTTAAAATAAAGCTGAAGTCTACCAGAGAAAAGCTATACCACATTTTGAAGTGATGTGTATGAAATGCATTTCAAGTTCTCTCTTTGGTATCTCTGCACAATGGTTTTGAACATACATCTACGCATATGTATATGTATATGTATATGTATATGTATATGTATATGTATATGTATATGTATATGTATATGTATATGTATATGTATATGTACCTGTATATGTACTCTATAGCACCAAACTAATATTTTTATAGAATGGATTGCATGACACCCAGGATGTATGATGATGAATCTATTTAACATGAAGGCTTGCCAGAAGTACAAGGTTTTTTTATGTTACACTTCTCTAACCTTATGTTTTCAGGACAACACTGTGCCTTTTTAGCACTGACTAGGAAATCAAATTGAGTATGTCTGGGGATACAGTTTCACATCGTGCATAATCCTGGTTCTGCCACGGACGAAAATCAATGAGGGTGAAGCATTGATCTCCTTGCAGAGTACAAATGCAGTTTGCACTGAAACACACTGCTGGGGATTTTGTTATCCAAGTAATTCGACCTCTCAATGTGTTTGCTAACCAAGTTCTTATCATGTAGCACCTCACTAGCTTAAGCTTAGCTTCAGTTATGAGTATAGCAAAACCAGGTCCCTTTTGGAAGAAGAAAAAGCCTTTACATATGCACAGTTCTTCTAGTATGTACATGTTTGCTCAAGGCTAAACTGAAATGCCTTTTCTTCAGTGACATTTCACAATGTCACTAAATATATGAAAGTCTCACTGAAGGATGTGTGAATATGAATAGTTCCAAGAAAATATTCTTTTCTCTTATGGATTTTATTTTAGTGTGTGCTGGTTAGTAAATTTGTTTTCCTTTTACTTTAGAAAAGCAATTTTTATTGAGCATTTCTTGATGTGGCCTAAATATGGATGTGTTCTTCCACATACATTACCTACATATTTACAGGTATGACAAATGCATACACTCACACATACACACTCTCCCTGGATAGAGACGTGGACTTATTTTTTTTTTTTTTTTTTTTATTTAGATATGAACTATATTTCATTCCTGACAGCAAAAATGTTTTCCTAACTTACAGCCTTCCAACTGCAGACAGTAAATCAACTATTTTAAAAGTGATTGAAAATGATTCATTTAGTGCTGTCATAATGTAGTGTTTTCTTTTATGAAAATTTATATTATTTCCCCTGGAATAAAACTCAGTTAGATAAATTTCTACAGAAAGATGCAAGAGAACCAATACCTTCTGTGGTAAACACAGACTGGTGCTTGACAACAGGCAGGACCCTGACCTGCTGAAGTACTCTGATCTTATTTAATGCATTTACTCTGAATTAGGATTTTCCATGGCATTGCCATTATACAAATATATGTAGCTGAACCAGATGGCATTTGTATTAAGACATAATGCTTGCAGACCAACATTAAACCGGAGCTATATAAAGAAGTTCCTCAGAACACTAACAAGATTAAGATAATGAATTCTGCTTTAAAAAATACAAAGATCAGACAGCAGTTCTGGTATTAGAAAGAGGAAAAAAGCCCAAAGCGCTCTGGCTTTATTGTTGTCTGAGTACTCAATATTTGGAAAGATTAAATAATAATTGAAATAATATAGGAAGTACAGTAGATAAAATGGATGCATTACAAACACGTGTTATGTAAGAGACTAATACATATTATTCTTTCTTTATTTAGGTGACGTATTTGTCATAATCACAGTGGAAAAAAAAACAATATAGGAGTGTTTCAAATGCAACATTTCCTCTGGCTGTTCCTCTGGGTTACACCAAGAGCAGTTGAAGTTCACAGAACAGCAAAACTTTCTATGTTTGAGCAAAGAGCTTCTTTATATCTGAATCAAATGCAATAAATCACTGAAAGAATTGCATAGAACCCAACTGGTGATGAAACATTCAATACCAATAAAGCAGCAGAATGCAATTAACAGCTGAACTTTTCTTCTGTCTGTTAGTGGATTAAATCCACTCAGTTTAAAATGTGAACACTTTGAGAAATTTTGATATTTCATAATTACATACTTTATCACAATGGGGACAATGTATATATAATAAATATAATTCCTGTCATACATATAGCAGAGCCTTCAAAACACATACTTCAAAATATAAAGAGTTAAAGTAGAAAGGAATTAAGTACACAATTTAGTAAAAAAGAAACTCTTAAATTTTTTTAGAACCAGACAGCTTAAATAAAAGTTTTCTTTTATGCTCACTGATGTAATTGGGTGTATCCAGTAATTGAAAACTTGACCTCAAAATGCACACTGAGGGGACCTTCATAAATAGAAGAGTGAAACAGAGACTAAGGTCAAACCCAGTCCAACTTTCATTCTGGTGACAGCCATGCCCATGCCACTTTTTGCACTCTTGAACCTCCTCCTGTGACTTCCTGGAACAGGAAAGCTGTAAAGCAGGACAACCTTTACATGGCAAAGTGAAACACATCAGCACTTTTCGTCCTCCCTTGTCTGTTACTGCTGGTGACTCAATTATTCATCTTTCCTTTAGGACTTCTAAATTGCAAGTTTAATTTCTGCACTTCCCCACCTCACCCCTTATATTCATGGATATCATGTCAAGGACTGGCTAGGTATACTTTCACAATATGTCTCAAATCCAATGATTTTTTTCTACAATTAAAACTTGCATGCAAATACCTACTACCTTTCCGTGTGAAAATTGCAATAAATACTGCCTCATTATTTACATATCACTGAAAATTAAATATAGATACATAAATACACACATAAAGAAACCTGTTGATCAGTGTTTCAACTACCAGGATGAAATCCACACAGAAATATAACCCCAAATTGAAGCTCTTGATACTTTTCTTTGAGGACACCTTGCCTTTATTTACATTTCTCTTACTGCCTTTCCCCTCCTTCTCATAAATCCTTTTTCTTTTCTGTCTACTATTCTTGTTTATTCACCAAAAGAAAGAAATTACTTTCTGAACTTTGAAAAACAGGACACAGACATGTTTTTATTTTCCATATATTTTCCCACATAGGTTCCCAGATAAAGCATGTTTCTTCAACAGACATGGGAAACATTGCTTGCTTCTCTGAGAAATGCGTGTCACACTGAAAATAAAGATATATCAAATGAGATGAAAGCAGATATATCCATTCCCTCATTTTCTCCCAATAAACCCCTAAAAAATTATCTCAATACAACAAACAACTTGCATAGAAACTATGGCAAGACCAGAATGCACCTTTTTATTTCACCTTTAACAGCTCTGAAACTGATGTTCAAGTCCAAGTGTTTATCAGAATTGCTTTGCTCTTCTGTTTTTTACCCATAACACTATTGACTCGCGTCACAATTAAACAGGACAACTTAATTTTCTGGTTTTTTTTTCCTCCCTGTTTTTAATTATTGAAAAAAACCAAAACAACAAAAAAAACCCCACCCAAATTCCAAGCAGTGGAATATTCTCAATACTCTCAACATCCTTACAAGAGCTGGTTTAGTTATTGATTGTGGATGAAATAGATGAGGATTCCAGCTTTTTCTCTTGCATGGGAATAATTTCCAAACGAATCCTTATTTTTACAAAATATCTTTTATACTTCTTTATATGAATGCTTTATGCAAACAAATATTAGCCCATGGCTTGTTTGTAAACTGCTGACTGAAAATATTTGTTATTCATGGTATAAGACTTATCAGAGAGTTAACATTTTATTGATTTATAGTCCTCAGGCTTTTTAAATTTTAAACGAACAACAATGGACTCAGAAGCATTTGGGAAGTAATTTCAATGGGTAGGAGGAGAAGAAGTATAGATAACCCAGATAAAAATGAAGCACAGATAAAATTAAATGTATGAAATTAGACTATAGGATCATAGTATATTGGACTTTGAAAACGAACGTAAATAAACATAGAAAAACATTTTGAATGTAATGACTTTAAAAAAAACCCAGCAACATTGTTAATAAACAACCCAGTGTGCCAGAATAGACAGTCAATATTATTTCCAGTATAGATTGTCAAGATAATGTCTTATATGCACATTTTATATGTCTTATATGCAAATATTAAATTCTCTGTGTTGCAGATCAGACGCTTTCAGTACAGAACTAGTGTTAATTTAATTATTCACAAGTAGTGATTAAAAATGTAATTTATATCAGTGAGATGAAAATATACCATAAAATTATGAGAACAGAACTATCCCACAAAATTTTGTAATAGTTTTCAATTTTCAATAATTTTATAAAATTTTCCAATGATTTTCATTTAAGAAACCAATCCACTTTCAGTAGTACCTCATGTAATATCACAGAACTATTCACACAAAATTTACTCTCTGGACATGTAAATTAAACAGATGTAGATTTTAACTTGCACAGCATTATATTAGGCAACTGAGAGCATAATTAGATTTTCAAATTAAGAAAATAAAACCAAAAAAAAATCCAGTAAATCTCATTAATCATAACATAGAATATATTTTCACAGAAAAGTGGGGAATTACAAAAGGAGTGGTAGTCAAACCCAAAGACTTTACATTCACTCACTGCCACCTTTGGAAGCAACCTGCCTCTCTGGGTTCAACCTCTTCCTCTATATCTCATTGAAAGACCTCAAGAAAAGAAATGAGCAGGCTCAAATCTTCATCATTTAGACCTTTCCAGTAAAAATTTATAAATTTTGTTTTCTTCATACATAAGACAGTGGATATAGCCTTCAGTGACATCTTCAGTGACCTCTTCAGCTTCTTCCATTTGTGAGGCACCATTGCTCATTACCTTGATGAAGTACTATTGTGTAAGACTGGGATTCTCCAAGATTTTGAAGAGGAATTTTAAGATAATGTCAGTTCTGAGTGCTCTGTATGTCTGTGGCTTGGGGAAGCAGGCACGGGGAAAGAATAGGTTTCCTAGCATTAAAGCCACAGATCAGCATTGGATGACTGTAAACTCTGTACTGAGTGCTTGTCTGAAACCATGTCAAAGAATGTCAGCTTTTTGTAGGATGGTGAATTGCTAATGAATCTTGACAAATGTCAGTCATTGTTTTGTATACAGCACAGCAAATGATTGCTTACATTCCTAATACTGAAAGAAATACAGCATTTCTGTCTTCCAGATAAAACAAAAACATTGTGGTGAAGTGCACAGTGCCCTTGTTGGAACTCAGTCAACGTCAAATACTTAATCTAAACTTGAACTCCATGACTGTGCAGTCACCTGTAGGAGATGCTCAGAGACTTAACAGGATTACAGGTCTAAATCTTGTGTATTGGTAGTTTTTGAACCTTCAAGGTGTTATTGAAACATAAATATTCATCTCTGGGTGAACTCTCTGCCACAGCAGCCTTCCTCAGCACACAGAGATTTGATCCGAGTCTGTGATTCTTGCTGAGATATGCATTGCATCATTGTCTATTTTCAGCTTGTTACATTAATCAAAACCTATCCCGTTTATTAAACTGCTTCCTGCAGCTCAGGCATTTGAAATTCAGAGAGCCAGCAAGCAGCTGCCAGGAACCGTGAAGGAAGGAGGTGGAGCAGATTTGAGTAATGTACAAATTGAATTTCAAGTGACTGAGCAGCCTCTTTATCTCTTAGTGACACAACCAGTGATTGTAACAGTATTCTTAAAGGAAATGAAACCTGGAGCCGTGGTTCAATCACTGGGTACTTACTACAGCCCTTCCCAGCAGTCCTCCCAGAACTACTGATGAGTGTGACCTTTGCAAAAATGCACAGAGCCTTGATTTCTGCACAGTTAACCTTTACAAGCTGGAACCCTCCTGTGGAACCTAACCACAACAGGGGAATGCTTTGGAATGAAAACACACA
Source organism: Chamaea fasciata (assembly GCF_029207755.1). Classification (NCBI taxonomy): domain Eukaryota; kingdom Metazoa; phylum Chordata; class Aves; order Passeriformes; family Sylviidae; genus Chamaea; species Chamaea fasciata. Next base: position 43,288,810 of record NW_027094089.1, read on the forward strand.
GACATATATTTTATGAGAGGGCAAATTTCCAAAAAAGAAGAAAAGAAATAATAATAAAGGGAGAAAGAAAAATCATTTTGGAGGGTAGCAGTTAATAATTTTCCAAATAGATGATTTCCTATTGTTGTGATAGGTATTTGTCACACTTCTCATATTCCACAGGTATGAAGAAGTCTAGTCCTAAATCTGCTTTTTTCAGTAAAATCTTAACATCATGTGTTCCACCAAAATCACAGTGGATACAGGTGCCATGCTCAGAGAGTCAGTGGGTTCCCACCTCTCTATCAGTATTCCTTCCTGGTACAACTGAAAGACATGCCATGAGAGACTCCAGGCATCCAGATTTGTATGTGGGAATTTCTGTCATAAGAGATTTTTTAGGAGGGAGGGAACTACTGGTCTCCCATCCTTACACTTCAAACCTTGAACTGAGCCATGGGCATTATTTTCTTGAGCACTCAGGAGCCCATATTGCCTCAGCCATGGACGTGTGCTTCTAGCATTCCTTTGATGCTGCTTGGGAAAGAAAAAAATGGTCATTTTCCTTATGAAAATGTTGACCAATGCAAAACAAACTGTTGGTAACCATTTCAGTTGATGACACAGCAGGTAATAGAGGATGAAGGATAAAGTCCGTTAAAAAGCTTTGTGAAGTTCTGTTCTGGATAAATTTTGATGATTGTTGATTCCTCTTCAAGTCTTTTTTTCTCATTATCCTTGGTGACACTGATAATTCTTTGGGAAATTTTAATATTGTCTCTAAACCATGTAAAGGTAAAATATTATTCTTTTATGTTTTGTTGTTTTAGTTTCCTGAGTATATGTCCTTGTGAATATGGTCTTTTGGGTAAAACCATTGAAAGATGACATTTTTGAAAACAAATCTTTACAATGTAAACAGTTAATTCTATAACTTGTCTGAATACATTTTAGTTTGGTGTACAGAAATCTTCTCTCTCACACGTGCTGTCCCATTGTCTATACTTGTCCTGCAGCACAAAATTCCTGCTATTGTATTTTCTTGGGTGATTCCATGGAGGCAGAGATATCAACTAAAGGATTTAACACAGAAAAATTATGAAGAATACTAAATAAGAAGAGTATTAATTGGCAGAAGAGTGTCCCTAAATGAGCACAAAATAAATGACTCATAAAAGTATTTTACCTTTAACAGCAAATTAGAAGATTAATCTTTGGACACAGTATATTAATTATCACAATTTTTGTTTCCCTGGGCAAACTGAAAATTCAGGACAGCTTTTTGCAATGCACTTTTTAAAACTATGTCTGCAATATACATGGGTAAGAACAACTTCATTCTAACCTTCAAAGTGAAGCCACATGCTTGGACCACAGCAGGAAAATGACTTTAATTCATTCTAGATGACCTTTTCATTGAAAAGCAAACCTCTGCCCTTAGGCTATTTAGAAAGGTTAGGTGTACCTTTTTCCTTTTACTATTATAAGGCATTTATTTATTAGTGCTCTGTGGTGCTTTTTTCCAACCAGCTCCAGTTAGCTTTTAGAAAAATCAAACAAATCCCACCTTCATTCCTCCCCTTTTCACTTTTGTAGATCATTAACTACTTTCAGACTCTTGTTTTTGAGATCTGAGTGTACAAAAAAAAAAGGGGGAAGGGGGAGTGAAGTTCAACAGTATAATTAATATAATTCAGCAAACAATATGCCATTAAATAGCTAGATTTTGTATTCTTTAAAACTAGTTTTAAGGTTTTGGTTGCTATATGTGGCCAGTTAAAAAGAACAAAACCATAAATCTCTAGTGAAATGGTGTTAAATTTGCTGTTTTTCATCTCTGCCAGTAAGGATTTTGGTATAGATATATGGACTTGGTGCCCAGGGGACAATGTTAATTACCAACAGAGGAAATCATGTTCTGTATGCAGATTGGTGAAAAGTCTTTATTAAATATTAAGAAATAGTTAATTCATCATTAGTAAGAACTTAAAACCAGAGGCTGCTGCTTACTAACTGCTGATTAAAGTTTATGGTAGCAATAACCTCACCATAAAATATTTGTTACCGTATTAATTAGCAGGTTTTAAACCATTCATCTTCTTTTGCAGGTTAACCAACCAAATGGGTGTAAGCTATTTGTAACAACCAATATTAATATTCAGGTGGTTTAAATGTCAAACAAGCTTCTTACTATATAGTCTATAACAGCTTGTGCATTCATAGCACCAAATATGAAAGGAAAGAACTTCCATTCCAGACACACCACGATATAGTAAATACAAAGATACAATTTGGCTTTTAACTGGAGTTGTCATCCCTTGGCTAGTGCATGTGCCATACAGCCTTAGCCCTTTCCACAGAAATACGGGGAGCTGGTGGAACACAGCTGGTGGGGTCCTTATGATGGAGGTGGGTCAGGGATCCATTGTAACAACTGATTACATCAGGTCCTCGTGGTGGTGAGAGAAGGAACTCGCCCTCTATCTTTTTTACCTATGATACAAAGACAGACTTGCTCCACCTGAAAGACTAATCCTTGTTTCTGTAGGGAATAGCACAAAACTGGTGTAACAGCCAGTACAAACACAGAGGATATAAAAATAAAATTGTAGTTTACTCTGCTAGCAATCTCCTAATCAAGCCAAGATAATCTCCACCTCATGTAAATTATTTTGTCCATCCTTTAGTCTTCTGCTGAGGCAGCTGCACTCATAATTCTTCCCTCACTGCAGACTTTCTGGAGTCCACTAGTACTTCAAGTGTAAGAGAGAGAGGAAAATGCCTGTGTAAGTAATTCCTTTGGCTGGGATTTGTACTCAGTTCTTTTCAGTCTTCAAAAAATCAAACAAGGGAATGTACGTACTCTGAAACCAGTTCAGCAACATTTCTCTCAGGAGTATTTCTGGAATATGAGAATTTGGAATATGTCCCAGATTACTGCCTATACCCTCTAGAAATGTTCTGATTAGATTAATTTATAGCTTCATTCTGGATGTCTGTAGCCATTGGGACAGTGCCCAGAGTGAGAAGCAAGGCTATTATTAGAAATCCTGTTTGAAGGTTACAAACCATTGCAGGATGCTATTTCAGGACAAGCTACACTGTGCTGTGACCTATTGCAAACAGAGCTGAAGAACCCGTGGTGGCCCACTGACATTTTTTACAAACTCATTTTAGCTTCGCCGAACATGCACAGCAGTATGTACCTAAAAATGCATCAGTGGCAGCACTGTTAGTCTTGAGGTAAAGGACAGATAGCCCCAGCCATGCATAAGCCCCTGCCAGCTTCCACTGAACTACTCAACTCTGCTGCATACAGCACCTCTGGGATCTCAGTAATGAAGTGACCCATCTTTAACAATTCTCCAAATCACAGTAATACGATAACATTTGTGACCCCCTCACTTAAGATGCTACTCTTGAGTAGCAAAATAATAAAGCAGGAGCACGTGGGGTGGTTAAATCAATAGAGGTGGTAATGACGCAAATGGTAGCAAATTGTGGGGCTCTGTTATCAGCACTACAAATACTTACAACCAAAGACAGCAGCTCTGGGGGATTCGATTGCACTCAGTCGTTTCCTTTCCTAATGGCTATTTCATAATTGTGGGAAATTTCACATGCATGTTAATTCTTCAAATGTTCTTGGCCAGCTTCCATCCAGTAAACAAGCTTTGATATTATCTGAGTATTTAAGTCAGCCGAGCTCTCAATAATAATTTAATGACTGGATTTCATATTGCTTTGGGAATACTTGTTAACTGAATGGCTGCACTGAAAGGTTTAAATAAAATATTCTTGCGGCCATCTTGGATTGTGGGGCTTTTTCTCATTTTGAGAGTTGTATTTTTTGTTTTCCACCATTGATTATAATGTTGCAAAAAACAGGAAAGAAAAAGGCGTGGTTCTTTATATACAGCACCAAATTTCAGCAGACAAATTACATGAGGTAAATGTCACCTAAAAGGATGATTTCCCTGAAACCAGATGCCTAGAAAATCATGTCTTCATTTAAAGTGCATGTTCCTGCAATCTGGTGAATTTGTCGTATGACCATTTGTGAAAAATTATTTAAGAATATTAGACTTTTGGTGAGGAACTTACACCTGAAAATGGTGAAGGGTTCTAGCCCCAAATAATACATGAATGATAAACATGGAAAATTCTTGTGTAAACCTTGGGCATTTTCCCTGTCATAGTTTAAGCTGATACTCATAACATGACTTCACAACATTCATATGCTGTGCAATTGATAACTTAAAATGTACAGTTTCCTTAATGTGGGCACTGTCATGCACAGGAGAAAATGACTATATGGATACATCATTTCCCTTCATTGTGTAGGGAATTAATTACATGAACAGACACAATGTCTTTTGATTGACATCAGCAGAGTCAGACTCAAAGGCTGATACCTGTGAGTGTCACCCAGACTGGTAAATTGTTACCCCAGCAGTGTGCAGTAATACCACGACTTGAGACTTGATGAGGCCTCACTGCTTTGCTCTTACGATGAACTCCTTCCTAAAAACCCTTTTATGCTTTCTGTTGACTCCATATGGCATTCTGATGAGCTCAGGCTTCTTAAGTACTTCTGTATGAGAAAACAAGAGCAAAGCTGAAACAAAGTGAGTCATCTGTTTTACTCTTTGCTTTCACTGCATGAGATAATGTGGAGGTGTTAATTACACGACTTCACTGAGTCCTGACTAGTAACAGTGTGCAAACAAATGTATGTCAAATTCAACTGCAGAAAACTTCTACTAATAAGGCAAAACTCACGGTTAGGCCTGACATTGAAGTCATACTTTACCTTGAATATTCATTTATGAAGCAGTTGTTTGTAGGCTTGCTTCTATTTTCTTCAAGAAAACTAATAAGAACTCCTAGTCATTCATTAAAAATGACTTCAATATAATTTGGTGATCCAGCACATTGGATTAATGCTCCTTTGTACTAATCCACTGACCCTTTGCATCAAAGGCAGAGAACTAATGTTGTCTAAGATTTCCCAATATGTGACCTTGGCATAATAGGAACAAAATTGAATTTCCAGAAGAAGAAAAATGACACTGACCATATAAAATCACTAACCACGTGTCTGAAACACCATTCATTTCATTTAAGTTCTACAGTGGAGCTCTTTCAGTTACAAGAAGAATGAATATGATTAGCACACTAAACTTAGGCCTGTCACTTGGACTGGGGCGTTTTACCCCCTTCTTTACAAAGCAGTTTTGACATGCTTCTTTAAACACACAAGCTTTGCATTCCCATGCTGGATGAATGCATGCCAGGAGGAAGCAGACTGCACATTCAAATCTCTTTATGTGCCTGAATCCCCAAATAAAAACAATTGCGAGCTCAAACTCAGCCATGCTGTCTAACTCCATATCCATGGATTAATTATTGCCCTAAAACCATCTAATGATTATTCCAAAAATCCACCAAATTAACTACAGAAAATTTCAGCTTTTTTTTTTTTTTAATAACATTTCTAGTGGTCCTATGTAGTTGACAAATTCAATGTTATTTTAAAAAAATAGGAAATAAAATAAAATTATTCTGTTTGAAAAGATCCTTCCTTTGATCAGCAATCTCCATTTCCTCCCTATTCTATAAGCTAAGCCATTCCCAGTGTCCACCTATGGTGGCTACGCACCACTGCCAAGCATTGCTGAAACTGCTGAGGACATTACACTGCTGCTCTGGGACATCTTTCCTTGTGGTGACATCTGTCTGAGCAATAGTTGGGCTTCGTATCATTTGACTTAATCCCACATACACTTTTCTCTTTCATATCCATCGAGGTATCTGTGGAAACCAATAGGCAAACATCTGTCCCTACCTACATGCACACATTATCAGAACCCTGTGGTTCAGCTGTCATTTTCCAGCCAAGCTCACGAAAGTTCTCGCTGGCATACTGCTCTGGGAAGAAGATGAGAGGACTAAATTTGCATGTCAGCACCAGTGATGACAAAAGATGGGACTGACAAGCATAAATCTGCAAACCTAATGCAGAGACCTGGACATTGTTCTATTCTGTGAGTGGCTGAAGAGTGGAAAAGTTAAAGTTTTGAAAGCTGCACCTACAGAGAAGGAGATATTGTAGCTCTCTTATTTTAAGAGTCAACCTCACACTCACATAAAAATTTGACAATGCATTTTTCTAACTGATAATGCAAGCAAATATATTTGAAAGTAAAAAGGGGCAAAGTTAGTGAATTGAAGGTGAGATTTGCAGACAGAGGTAATAGACTTCATAAGGCATACACAGCTGGAAAATCAGTAAATTATTAGTTTTGAAGTACTTTATTTGGATTTAACATTAACCAAAGGTTTGAAAAAAATTACTGCATTCTTCAAGTACTGTTCAAAGTGTATATCATGCAATTACACCTTTAAAAGAGAGTTTGTGAAAGTAGTTTAATGCATTCTTACTTTATTTGCAAATTTATGAATACTTACAGGTGCTTCAAACACAACAATTTTCTGCTCTTTAGCAGTGCAAAATCCACAACAGATCTCTACTGCAACATAGCTAAATACAAATAGTTTAAAGAAAAATAATCAGGAAGAAAACTTTCATCTTCAGTGAAATAGAATTTCCTAAGAAAGTGTTTCTGTTAATTATTTCTTGCAGCAGGTATTGGCTGCCAAGATAATCCATCACTACACCATTTGGAAAAAAAAAAAAACCCTACAGTTCTAATTAGATAAGCAAATAAGTGTTCATTTCAATTTATTAATATAGCTGCAGGCCTTGTTGCAATTTATCTCTCATTTCTGAGACCAGTGCATCGCAGGCTGGAAATCATTGTGGTGAAGTAACTGGCTTTAATAAAGGATACAGGCGGTGAATTATTCATGTAGAGAGGGGCAAGCCTTGATGCTTTCCACTCACTCCTTTAATTAACTGTGAGATGCTGATGGGCCCTATGGTATGCCTAAGCTTTCTAAGTTCATCTGCCTTTAAAAGTGAGTTCTCTTGTAGCTGCAAAAACGTTGTGTTTATGAACAACTTAATCTAGCAGATACCATCCTGACAAAATAACTGCTCTACAGCTCTTTATATTTTTGCTCTGCTTTTGTGTCAGTACCATCACTGTGACACAAGCCTTCAATTTCAGCCCCTAAATAAGCCCAGCTGTCTCCTGAAAAAGTTATACAGCTTATAAATTCTACAAAAGATTGCCTTATAGTTTTGCTCCTCAGAGCTTTTTGTCTCCTGAAAATGATGGATAGGAAATTCACTGATGAGGAATGTGCTATTCCCGAGGCATGTCCTCAGATCCCCCAGGAGCCTGGGTAACTTTGCAGTATTTGAGCTTTTTTGTGGTAAGGGTTGTACCAGAGCATTTATTGTGCTACCAATGGCAGTGGTGAGGAGAAAATTCCTCCCTCACTGAGACCAAAGTGATGAGTCCAAACAAGGTTTTTCAAATTCCTGGGAACTTTTGATTGTAATTTTGATTGTGCTTCATTCAACGGAACTGTTTATGTGAGACAGTGTACGTATGTATTTGTCGGATCTGGCTTCAAACCATGAAAAATTTGAAAGAGTAGAGTTCAGGGAAACTTTACTCAGATGTAAAATCATAAAGTTAGAGAATCAGAGAATACCAGGTTGGAAGGGAACCTCGAAGACCATATGCTTCAACCTTACTTTGCAAAAGCATGCTGTAGACAAGAAACCTGTGCAGCTAAATCTTTGAAAGTATCCAGCACTGAGGAATTCACCATTGCCCTAGGAGATCATTCCAATGCTGACTGTTCTTATTGTAAAAAAAATACAAATAAAAAAACATTCAAAGTAATTAATATTTTCCATTCCATTTATTGGACTATACTTTTGTTTATTATTATCAATTTGTAACTACTTGAAGTTAATGATCTACAGAAGACATTTTTAAGCCTGTGTTTGGTGCAACATCTAACAAACATTGCAAACTCATACCAAATGTAAGCCTTCCAATTTTATGTATGGGGGTATTTATGTTATTTATGTGGATTTATCAATGTGAGTTAAAGGTTTCCTCCAGGGGATCAACTATAGTTTCTTAATGAAAAAACAATAGTAAAAAAAAAAAAAAAAAGTATTAAAAAAATGTTTCCTCCTTATAATATATACAGCATACAGCAGGAGAAATGCACTTCAGAGACACTTTCTGATGAGAAATAATCCAATAGTTTTGCTGCAGTCACATTAGCAACATGATTAGATAATTGATTGACCCCTATCTGACACATCTACATTGCTATTAGCCATTACCAAGCAAGTAAAATATATAGTGCACATGAACATTTATTGGGCAATTTTTGTATTGCAATAGTAGTCTTCCTTTGACTTCCTCCATTTCTGAGCTAAAGAAAGAATCTGAGGGACAACTTCCCCTACCATTTCTGTGTAGAAATTGAATCACTCTTTCTAAAAATCAAGTTCCATGTTAAAAGCTCAGTGAAGTATACAATGATCTATGTGAATTAGCATCACAACTTTAGTCAATAAAAATCAAAGTGACTTTATGAAGGTATTGATGTTTTCAGCTCTTGAAAATACATTTAAGCATTTACCCCTGGAGAGACTGTTGATCCAAATGAATCTATTCACTTTGAAACCAGATCATGGTCATGGTGGCAAACAAGCTTACATATACCAAACTAAATGTAGAACTTATACTAACCATAGTAACAGTCAAATTCATAGCAATGCAAGTGCTATTTTTAATGCAACAAGGTAGGGTTGAAAATAAACACCTGGTAGCTGTATTTGAGTTCCATTTTCCATTTATTTTTATAATTTCAGGTAAGGGTGGTGGCAATAGAATGAAATTATAATAACAATTTCACACATTCCATCTGAAAAGAAGAGGGGTGATTGTGATAACAGATCTGTTATTTTCTCATTTTCCTTAGTAAGTAAAGCCTAGTTTAAAAGAGATTTTTTTTTGTTGTTTTTCTCTGTGTGTGTGTGTGTGTCCTTTTTGTTGTTTTGTGGGGTCTTTTGTTTGTTTGTTTTGTGGGGGGGGGGTTTGTTTGTTTTTAATGCAAATGTTACTCAACATGTGCCAGATCCACTTCTGATGACATCTATGTAAACCTAGTGAAATTCCAGCAAAGCTTTCCCTGAGCAACAGCATCGGTTTCAACAGAATTACTTGACATTGATGTTGATGTGCCAGGTCTAGCTGGCCCTATGTGTCGGACATTGTTAGCACGAAAGCAGTGCATGGTGTAGGTGTTGTTTATTTCTACAGAAATAACAATTGTGTGAAAAATAATGCCTTATTTCTGTTTCAATAATGTAATGAAAATGGCCATTGTACAGGATTAGCTGCAGGACAGAGAGCCTTATGTGTACAGTCATAAGACGAGCAGGAAATACTGCAAAATTGCTTCAAATACATGGTTTAAATACATGCTGTATGCCTTAACCTGACAATTTAAAACCTTTTTCTCTCTCTCTACATTGCTCCGAAGAATTTGACTGCACCCGTGGGGTTAAAAGTTAACGTGTTGCCTGTATTTCAGCGTACAAAAGGGTAAACCTCCTTTGAAACCCTTTGCCTTTTTCTCCAAGTAAATAAGAACTTATAAATATTTCTTCAAACCCATCATGTTTAATAAATGTCATCTTGCCTAAGGGTGCTTGCAAGAGACAAATGTATTATTAGAGGAACCTCGCTAAAGTGTAAAACACTGTCCTTGTGTACTTGGAAGTAACAGATCTTTTTAAGCACGTATGAAAAAAAGAATTGAAAGAATTGTAAATTAAAATGTCCTCCACATTTTTTTTTTTTTTGTAAGTGTCTCCTTCTCTAAAGAATAGTGCGGCATTCAAGTGTGGGAATGTTTCTCTTAAACGTGTAAATCGCACATTTCGTCTCGCAGGCTGCGGCAGAACCGTAGCGGCGGTGGGGGCGGGGAGCACCAAACACTGGTCAAGCAGTGTGTTAATGAAACATTTACACAAGCGGTTTATGTGGTAGTAATGAAAAAGGCCTCTTTCATCCCATCCTTTCATTACTTAGCACAATCTTTAAGAGGATTAGTTGAAAAAAAAAAAAAAGGCGGGGGAGGAGGCGGGGTGGGGGGGGAGAATGTGCTTATCGGTTGATTCTCAGGGTCGGTGGTGCTGAGTTCTTAATGGATTGCCCCTGGATTTGGGATTACTGCTACGCAAGCTCTTTCAGGCGTCTCTACAGAACAGAAAGCAGTTTGTTTTTGCAGCATTCTCACCCTTGGTTGAAGAGAGCTATTGACTTTCTGATGAAATGACACGGGACTCTAAGTTGCTGTGGACTGATCCCTTCTGTTGCTCCATCTTTCCTTGAAAGAATAAATTACACATTCATAATGATTTCTTTACGGTGGATGATGCAGATTGCATAGAGACGTTCACTAATTCCTCAGCTAATATGATTAAAAGCTGCTGACACTGTGAGTTTAGGTACAGTGAGCAGCAGATTCTCACAAAATCCCTGAGCCAGGATTCACCTCTACAGGCAATTTACCCTGGAGCAAACTGGCTACAGCACCTCGTGCAAATGCGGACATTTTAATTCTGTTTGGATCAGAAATAATTTTGTACTGGAGCAGATTACGCTGGATGATTTGTCTGCACACGTCTCCCTCGTCCTAGATCACTGCTTTGTGCACAGCGCTGCTCTGCCATGTGGCTCCAAGCCCTCAGCCGCTGCTCTCGCCACCGCTTTGGCCTCCTGCATCACTGTAGCATCATTGGGGGCGCTCAAAAAAGTCTCATCTGCGCCCTGCAAATAGACCGGTGAAGACGTTTTACATTCAAATTAGAGAAAAGAAAAAGCGTCCCTGGTCCATCGATCCTCTTTTAGTCACGCGAGGCAGCTGTGCAGCCGGCACGGATGGGGTGCCCCAGAGCACCGTGAGCGCTCCTGGCCAGGGCAGCGCCGGGCCGGGCCCAGCGGGACGGTGAGCAGAGGGCTCCCAACACAGAGCAGGTAGCAGGAGATGCCCCAGACCCTTCTGTACTGCTCACCCTACCCTGTGGTTGATTAGCTGGGCAGTTGAAAGATGCACACATATATTCGATGGTCTCTGTTATAAATGATAAGCCGAATCCGTGAATTAAAAATATTAATAACATATTTACTAATAAAAACAAAAAAAATGAAGAATTTGAGAAATAGAAAAACCCCGATAAAACCACAATCAAAGTACAGTTCTGACCCCGGGAATCAGCACTGGGTGAACCACAGATCTTGCCCCCAATGGCACAGAATCCCCCTCTGGTTCACAAATTTGGAGTGTGCAGGGCTCCACTTTTATACAGTTTTTAGGCTTGTGCAACCGATTACTTCATCAGTTCTTTGACAGTAATATGGTCCTCGATTCATATTCGTTTGGCTTCTTTTTGGATGTGAGTTCGGTGAATAGTTTTTCCGAGGAGACATAAACTTATGTCTGGGTTTACTGGAACCAGGTATTGAGATGTACGTCCACGATGAGATTGGGATGAAGGATATGGGGTGCTGAGCGCTTGGCCGATGGTCAATGATGGCGATACTCAACTCCATTACCCATGGGTGGTGCTTCCCTTTCTTTCGGTGATGGGTGATTCTCTGCTTTTCGGCAGAGGAATGTTTTCCTGGAACCCTGCATTCCTTAGGCTTAAAATATTATACAGTAACACACAAACTAACTCTATATAGGTTTATAAAGTATTATAAAAAGAAAACACAAATTAATCCTACAATATCTATCACAGTCTCGATTAGGTCGTGTCGTATCTACTGATTGTCATCTTCCCAACATTGTCACCTGGCTACAAATCTCCACTTTCCCACTGGCTCAAGGAAATAAACTATTGAGAGCAAAACAGCGAAACCAGCTTGCTGGCTCCTCATTGAATCAATTTCTATTTTTACTGTAATTGTGCACTGTCATGAAAAGATTTTATTTTCCATTGGAAACAGTGACAGAAGAAGATAATCAGATATTCATCTTCAGTTGTCTGATATCTCTCAGACATCTATCTTGGTACCTTTAAATATGGGAAAAGAATACTGGCTGACAAGAGAAGTAAAGATTTCTATTTATGTTTCCATTTTGATTGAAAATGGGCTGAAGTCTAAAAAAAAAAAGATAATTTTTAAACATGCTTTCCTACTGTCAGTTAGAAAATCAAACATTTTATTTTCTCTCTAACTCTTAATAATATTGTATGAGAACAATTTTCAACAACAATGAAACAAATTGCAATTAATGATCTAGTTAAAACCACAATTAAATAAGTGTCTCATTGAACTTAAAAAATCACAATGGACTCCCCGCATCTGGAACCAACAAATGAGATAGATCTGCTTCAAAATTCATTAATTATCTGCCATTGTTGATAGGTTTGGAATTGGTTTGGACATATCAGCTGAAGCAGACCTCAAGTATTTCAGCATTAAAAGGTGCTCCCTTGCCTTTAAATCCTCAGTTGTCTTAGAGGTTCTAGGCATTTGGTTCTTGACCAAAAAAAAAAAAAAAAAAAAAGTTTGTTGATTTTGTGAGGAAAATGGAGAGAGTAAAAAAGTAAACACTTTTAACACATTAAAAAGCATTTCCAGCTGACTTTTTTTCTGTTCTGTTTCTGATTCTGACATGAAGATCTCTCCTTTTTTGGCTTTACAATCTGAATGGAATTTCTAACTGAGAGCATGCATCTTACAATTGAAAGATACTTGAGCTAACTATTTTGCAGCATTAAGGATTTTCTTTTTCTTTCACTCAAAATCTATGCTTAGGAGAATATTATAGTACCATGCTTAAGTTTTGAATGGTCAGAATGAACGATCTGACATGATCATCTCTGTGCCATGAACATTTTAAATTATACTAGTCCTTAATTACAGAATAAGTCTTCAGAATTATTGAGTAATTTTTCCTTCACTTTGTGTACAACATATGTTAAATTCTCCCCCCCCCGCCATATTTTACAGTCCATTTATTTTAATATGATAAAAATTCTGTGCACTTTACTGAGTTGAATTCCAGACTACAATGTCTATCATCCAATGGTACTTCAAGAAGTTTATAAGGTTTCTAAGACATACCCCACAGCTATTGTTATGGACAGTTCACACAGGGAGATTGGTGCATAACCACAACCAGCCAAAGTATCTGGGAAATTCCACAGACTGCTCATGCAGATATGCCTCTGTGTATGTGTATGGTACACACAAAGGTATGCACATGTGCACACATACATGCCAGTGACATTTTTAAAACATAGCAAAACCAAAACCCGAGTTTTACTGGAAACGCCACTGTCAATGGTGCTTGATTCAAAAGGAATATTTTAGACCTTATTCCATTTAATCTAATTTAAATAGTTTCTAATTATATAAAAAGTTTTATTAAAAACTTATACAAAAATAGAAATAAAGGGTTATAGAGGTGCAGATCGCCACCAGATGAGCAATCTAATGTCGTGATCTTGTGGAATTGAGCAGCCTTATCCTCTCTATACCTCATTCTTTTGCTATCCATGTGCACAAGTAAGTTCAGCTGACTAAATCTGCAGAAAACTGATTTTGGGGGGTAAGAGAATATACCATTACCTAAATTAACTTCTTGGAGTGTCCTGGACTGGGTATGTGAGGGTGTTGGGATTAAACAGCCAGATACAGAAAAGTGAAAGGAAAGGAAATGAAACAAGTGTGTGAGGATGAGACATACTCATTGCAATGGTATTGAGATGTTAGAACAACTCAGCTGCCTCAGAGAGAGAGCAGTACTGAAAAAAATAGATGTCTTAAATGCATGTGTTGTCAAAAAGCTTTTTTTTATGAGGCCTTTCTGTTAAAGATAATCTGCAAGCTTCACCAGTGGTTACTCCTTCATACATTTCATTCAGCATTTCCAATGCAAAACTTGCATGTATGATTTTGTTTTGTAGTATTTACAACATGGCATCCCAAAACACCATGCACCCCTGTCTATAACAGTAGTCTTGTACACTTCTGATTTGTTTTATATGCTGTCAGGATTTGAAGTTTTGCTGTCTCAATCCCTGGTGGGTTTCAAACTTAATTGAACGATGCCTTGAGCATCCTGCTCTGACCACAGAGCTGACCCTGCTGTGAACATCACACTGGACCAAGACATCCTGAGGTCCCTCACAATTATCTTATAATCTTAAATTGTCTCACATAATTTAAACCTAAACAACTGCACAAGGCTTTTTTAGGTCTGGGACATGAAAGCTCAGAGACCGTGCCCGAATATCCTAAAAAAAGAAGTTATAAGTGAGCACATACTCAATCACCAGAAGTATGTATTAAAGGACAATAATAACATTGGAAATATTATTGTTAGAAACACAAAGAAATACAGAAATGGTCAAAACAAACACAATCTGAAAAGAAAAAAGCCATGCCAAGTCAGAAAGTAATCAATATGGTTGCTAAGGACTCTTGATTTTGTGTCATAAACTGGCAGCATTTCTGCACACAAGAGCAGAAAGGATAATTGAGAAATTCTTGACACACCATAGAAAAAAGAAGGACTCTATTCTGCTCCTTCAAATGCAGATTATATGAAAGAAAGAAATAACAGAGAGTTTATTTTATATGGCTGGATCCACGCCAAAAGAAAGATACAAATGTAAGTAGTCTAAGACGCTAAAATTTTCAGTTTAAAGTCTAATTGTTCAATTTAGAAAGAAACTGAAGGAATTCTAGGCAAAAGATTTGGAAAAGACATGCCAACCATTCACTGTCTCAAGAAGAACTTAAGTTAATAAAGTAACTTGAATTTTGATTCAATTTCCTAAAGAACTCAAAAGTCCATGGCAAGAAAATCTCAAACCTTCCCGTGTTCCTCTCATATGCTTGCAAAAATCTCTCCCCCAAGTTTCTCCATTCATCATATAATCCCCTGGTTCCTCCCACTCTTTCACAGATCAGGAAATTATAGAGCCGTTCCATTTAGCTCAGGAAAAAGAAATGGCAAAATAAATATCCCAGTGTCATCACAGCACAAAAAAAGACCACATTTACCTGGGAGTGGGACTACTGACAACTAGACTGGATTGAACTGACTGGGTCTTCTGGCAAAGATACAGACATAAACATCAGTATGTTCTACAGATGCCTTTTAAGGGAGCAAGTCCAATACACATCCTATTTCTAATCCTGTTTCATCCATCTACCCTAAACTCAAGCAGCAGAAAATGTAACATGGTCAAACCCTTTACTGCGTCATGGAGCTGTTCAGCATTCCTCTTCCTGGTATTCCCCCCATGCACAGGTGCAAGGAAGGCCAGACAATTATCTGCCTTAAACACAAATATGTCTCACTGTGCATAAAAAATGATGTTCTAGAGCCCTTATACAAACAGAGCTTCAGAAAATAAAATGCTGTGATGTTCTCTTATGATTGAAATAAATATTTCAAGGCCAAATGATTCCCAGCCTTGGATCCAGCTCACACTTAACATGACAGATGCCTCCCTTTTGTACTAAGAATTGATGCAGAAAAGTAGGTGAACAAAAAACTCCAGTTAAACCCTTTGTTGGCATATTATTTTTCCTGATCACTTTGGATTCATGTGTCAAAAAGTTAATTGACCATGACATTAAAAAACCATGACTGGGTCAGAAGAAAGTAAAGATGCATCCTGTTGAATGTGAAGAATTTTTTTCACCATGTTTTCTTTTTTTTTTTTCCCCTCATTTTTTTTCTATTGTTTTGCACGAAGCAATTTCTGCTCCACACATCTCTGCTCAATTTGTTTGCCATTCATAAACTATTTTAGAATAAAACTTTTGTTCTGCGGGCATTCCCATTCCTGAAGTAGTTTCCCTGTTTCATTCCTACAGCATAATTCTTCACCAGCAATAGAGGATGATAGTTTTGTTATGTTTAGTAATAACAGGGAATAAACACACTTGATTTATGTTGACATAGGGGTCATCATTAAACTCTTGGTAGCTTTATTTCCTTGTTGGTAAAATGATTTTATGGGATTACTCTGAGAATATAGTGGTTAACCTTTGTGTGATACTTTGTGATTTTTGGTTGATCAGGACTACAGATGTACCTTAATGCTTATATGATGTGCATACATTGGTGTATATGTGTATGTGTGTGTGTTTATACGTATCAATATTAATCATGAATGCATGGATATACATACACTTATATAAACATCACAGTGGAATTGCCATTTACTTGATGACACTTTCTGTCTCAAAAGCTGTTTGAAATGTATTTTCCTTGCATAGTGTGAATAAGCATTTTTCCTCTCTGAAAATCATCCTTAATTCCTTTTCAACTCTCTTCAACCCCTGTGTACTCTCAGGAACTACAATAGCATGTTTTGCTTTGTCATGTGTTTTTGCTTGTGAGTTAGGAGATACATTCCCTCTGCTCTCCCAAGCTGCTCTGCTCCACAGCTTGTTGAAGCTATGTTTTCCCTGCTTGGCCATGTTAAGATGGCCTTTTTGAACCAGAAGTGCAATAGTTTTACAGCCTTTGAGATCTTCCACGTGTTATAACATCTTTCACCATGGTGCTCTTAACACAGCAACATCTCAAGCAAAATTTCAACTTGTAATTTCTTAAAAAAAAAATTGCACTAAGAACACAAAATAGTTTAAAAAAATTAGATTCTGAAGTTCCAACTATTCATGCATTTAGGCATGACTAGCTTGTTGCCAGTAAATATTTTTGGGACAGTAGTTAGTGCAGTATCAAAACGACCTGATAATGATAAGAAGAGGTCTCTCCTCTAGAAGAACTGATGTATTTTTAACACCTGGTAGTAACAAAAGGGCTTACAAGATCCTTATACTTTAGACAAACAGGTGCAAGAAAGAATTCAGTTTAGGAATAGAAGAATAGTAATTTCAGAATACCAATGTAGAAGCCACACAGGAAAGCCTGCAGGAAAGGGAGAGTAAAGCAGGATGTCATGGTCAAGTGCTGTAGTGAACAGCCTTTAGACCCTATGAAATGAGTTTCAGAACTAAGTACTTTCTCTTATAAAACTGATTTACTTTTCTTCAAAATCTCCTTACTCCCACACCACATAGAAAAGTATGGGTATTTGTATTAATTTGATTCATTATGACAATACAGTCACATCGCAGTCACAAAGTATAAAGATATCCCCAACTATGTGTTAGATTTTATACCATCCAGCAAACAAACAGTAATGGAAAGAAGATGCAAATAGATGAGTGATACCACCCAAACATACTTACTGGTTTTCCAGAAAGTGGAAACATTAAGAAGGATAAAAGAGGAACATACCAATTTGTCTCCCACAGAATGAGTCGTTGTTCAAAGACAAATGACAGGACATAAAATAACATCCATTAAAGCAATGAATTGTCTAACTCTACAGGAGTTTACCAGCATCGTGCAGCTGATAAGTGAATTTCCATCTGTTGATCATCTACAAAAATTTCTTACAAAAAATCAAACAAATCATAGGAGTTTTATGATCTCTGTGGGTGTTTTCATCCAGTGACAAACATGTGGAGAAATTTCTTGAAAGGTTCGAGAAAAGAATGTGCTAATTACACCTGCCTCTCTTCTTCAGTAGTACTCTGCTCTTTGGTCTTTGAAAACTAACATAGAATCCTGAACAATCAGTGGAAAGGCTCTAAACTTAGGTTTAGAACATATCCTGAAGAAAGTTTTGTAACAGGGCTAAGATATTTTCATTTAGATCAAAAAGGAGAGCAGGATGAATGCTATGTGAAATTCTATGAATAGATACGAAATTACATTGCTATGATCACCCACAAAGACAATAAAATGCTGAAATATGCTTTGTCTCTTGCAGTTCTTTAAAATGTGCTAGAAGCAACAGTTAAATTAAAGCAACCATTGAAAAGTCAGCACGGCATTATAAATTTCCCCATTGTTTATCACTAGCTAAAGAAACAAAGCAAATCTGAGATATAGCATTCATTGGTATGAAGGGAGGTGATGTGGCATCAAGCTGACTATTGTGGGAACAAGCAAGAGCAACTTATTATAGAGGAATATTTCTTCATCCAAGTCTAATGGGCAAGTATATTGATTTTTTTGAAATTCAGAGATGGAATAGATTGCAAAAAGCATAACAGTCCCACTGACAAGCACATCACTGAAGTTCCGTCTATTTCAGTAGTGGTAGGTACAACTTTCCAAGATGAAGTCTGATATCCTGCTCAAGATTTTGCTCTTCTCTGGCACATCCTTAAATTGTCATCTTTCTAAGACCTCATGACACCATTGTGGGTGTTAAAGAAGACACCCACAGTGTCTTAGTAATAGAGTGTAAACACTTGAAGCCTAAGGAAAAAAAAAAAAAAAGAAGAAACAAAAAGCAAGCATAAGACAATAGCACTGTGTTTATGAAGAAGTTTTAACAGCTTGATAAACCTGCTGGTTTTCCTTTTTCACATAAAAAATCTCTGATTTTTTTTGCTTTGAGGAATTGCTCTCCTTTACACATATTATTTTGCCTTTCACTCTTTTCATGATGTACTACAATACTTGTCAATATTCTATCTTCTCATAGTGAACTTCTGCAAGAGGTTCACTTCTATTTAAAAGGCAGAACTATGTGATAGAAGGCCAGTTTCTCTAAGGTCTTGATTTTTCTGCTGGGGGTCACTGAGCCACACATGAGCAGTTAATGTGCACATGAATGCTTCTACAGTTCCTTCTGTGAAATCAGGTCAGTTTCTGCGTTGCCATGACACTTGAGGCATCCTGACTGGCAGGATTTCCAAAACTGTTATTAAATGTTCTAAACTGCACAGAGATTTCTGGAGTTGTCTCTGAGTAGCAGAGTGGAAAATTAAACAGCAGAGGATACCCTGAGTTTTTAAAATTGAACTATGCAAAGGGTAGAGAAGATGTGCAGAAATAAATGAAGTTTGAAAGAGCACCTCTGGTATCTTAAATTTCTGCAATTCAACAAAAGTGATTCATTAGATAAAATACGACGCATCATCATATGTCAGACTTCTTACATCATCATCATTATATATATGTGGTGTCAGAGCAGAATATAGTACTATTATATAATAAAAATAATATAACCGGATCCAAAACTGATTCCACAACTAATTTGAAGCTTTGTGTCAATACTTGGCAGGATTACATCTCTGAGGATGTTATCATTGCTGGAAGCTCATTGAATTAATGACTCCTGGTAAAAAAACCAAACAAACACACAAACAAACAAACAAACACATTTTAAAGGAAATTAATTATTCTCTAGGAGTCAAATTCATGCTTACATTCAAGAAATTCACTTAAAGATCTCCACATCTCTCAAGTTCCAATTAGATCCTCCAAGAAAAGCAAAAGCAGTGCTAAATGGTGTCAAAAACTTGGTACAGAACCACTAAACAGAGGAGGATTTGATTCCCTGAGAGCATTAGGCCTGGAGCGTGAGGATGGGGATCTAACCAAAATTTTTCTCACAGAAATTTGTATTCTCAGGCTCAGTCCAACTAACCTACACAGGCATTTATCTGTGTGTACTCATGCCTGCAAATAAACCAAAACATCACATAACTGTTGTTGCTAGTTTGAATTAAAAATGCAAGCATAGAAAACATTGAAAAAAGAGAAAAGGGGAAAAAAAAAAGAAATTGCCCTATTTAGAAATTAGCACTGTTGTGACATAATAAAAAAAATGTAAAAACCTGTCAGATTCTTCCACTTACTTGCCTTTGGGAACTACAAATTTAAATTATTTACCCATGAGAAGAAAGGAATGATAAATGAGAACTTAAAAAACATTATCTGAATCAATTTATGAGACATTATGATTTTCCTCTAATCTAATATAATCAGAAGAGTGATTTTTTTTTCTTTTGATGAAGAACTTTATAAGGGAAAAAATCCAAAAATCTCAATGCTGAGAAATTACCTGAGAAGAACAAGTTACTCCATATGACATTTAATTTCTTAGCATCTTGAAAGATTAATGTTCTCTTCTGAAGCTCATGTATTACTATTCCTAGCTATCTAGAAATTAAAAATTGTATACTGAACTCATTCTTTACTGCATAAATGTTATACAAAGAGAAGGGGAATTTATATTTGGGGGTTTTTTTCCCTGTTAAAATATTAGACTTGATAACAATAGAGTGAGAAATACTTTAGTGCCTGTGCATTTTCATATTCAAGATCACTGAAACAGTTTAATATATTCTAATAACAAGGTAGGAAATGAGAGGCTTAAATTATATTAAATTACGTGGAGGCTAAAATTATTTGAAAACTCTTGTCATATCTACATTTTGTAGAAAACATAATGACACATCCTCCCATACCCAGAATCAGTGAAGACAGAAACTGCCCAACTTATCCATAGTTGACAACTGAGGAAGAACATACTATTGCCAGTAGATTTTTGTGGTAACTGAACACCACTGACAAAGGCTATTACAAGGACATTTCAGTGCAAAGAGCTATTCAAACACATGCAGTAGACACTATTGTGCTAGAACTGTATATGACACATCTAAACTTTGGTGAGGAATGGCTTCTTGGGTGAAAAGTACAGTTTAGTTTTGTCTCCCCTTGAAATGGATAACTTTGTCCTGTCAGCAAAATGAATGAAATTTGAGCTTGACAAAATCAGCTGATAGAGAGATGAGATTGCCATTGATTAATTTGTTACTGGAATCAACAACATAAAGCTGAATTTACTTGATCTGAGTGTTGGGGTCAGGAAGACAAAGTAGTTTCATATTCAAAAGTGTCAAGAAAGATACCTGAGTTCTCATAGATACCACTCTGCAACATTTTTTTTCCTTTCTAAATAGCTTTTATTCCACACATGAAATTCTTGGGACACATTTTTAGGAAAGTGAACACTTCCACTGATGTTGGTTCAAGACAAAGAAACTCCTAAGTTTTGTTTATTATTATTTAGCTTTCATACAATGAACTATGCAGATGTTATACTGAAGACTGGTCAGACCAAGCAAGAAATTAGTTTTTATTAATTTGTAAAGATAAGAGCAGAAACCTAATTGATGACTCCCAAGGAATATCAGCTTTAGCATTATTTCAGAGGGGAAGCCTCTAAAAGCTTGTCTGGGTCTGGAGATTGCAGTAAAAAAACCCCAACCAACCAAAAAACCCAAAAAAACCCCAACAAAAAAACCCACGAACAAACAACCCCCCCAAAAAAAACCCCAAACAAACAAACAAAAAACAAACAAAAAAAACACCAAAAAACAAAACAAAACAAAACCACAAAAAAACCAAACAAACAAACAAAAAAACAACCCAAGTTTTGCAGACACAGATTTTATCACATTCGTCTACTTAAAAGAGTTTAATTCAGTAGTGATTAAACGCTGCTGGAACTAGAAGAAGGTGTCCATGCAAGTCTGTCCTCCAAATTTCTCCCAGTGGAAGTTTTCACAACCAGGAAAATGGAAGAAAGCAAGACGCTAAAGTTATTTGAAAAAGTCAGTTCCCCTTCAGACTACCACTGCTGTAGTAACAATGTTAACAGAAAGCAGGGAAAGGAAAGTAAGAAATTATACCAAGGTGGGAAAGGCAGAAAAAATACCAGCTTTCATCCAGCCTAGCTTCATTTAATTGCTCTCAGTGTCTATCACAGAAAGTCAGCACCAAAAATCTGTTCCTCCTGTGCACTAATTTGTACCTTTGTAACAATGAAGATGGCAGCTGGGGCTTACTGGTCTGTAATTTCCATCTCCCAAGTTGAACTTGGCCAGTTCAGTAATGAAGTACCAAATGTGTGTATTGACCTCAGGCTTTCTGCTTCAGCAGCTATTTTAAATCTGAGTCTGTAAAATTACAAGCGTGAGTAGCTTTTTTCTTATGCACTTTGATGGCAAAAGTATTGTGATTATATGCATGCGTACACATACACATATTTTTGTATTTCTGATTGAAAACACTTAAAAATTACATTTGACATGAATCCTTTTCTATGATGTCATAATTTTGGCCTCTGCTCATCTATTGTTAACGTGGATTTATTCAAATACATTTTCATTCCTAGTTATGATGCTTCTTTTGACATGATAAAAAGTTTAGCTCAGATATTCAAGAAGCTGATGTCTAGATTTATTAGCTTTATATTTCACACAGGTTTTTCAAACTCAGAACTCACAAGTTATGTGAGCTACTGTGCACAAAACAGCATAATATTGCAGAAAACATATCAAACTTTCGACTAGTTGAGTTAAACTGTTGAAGGGCCATGCCTAAAAGAGAGGCTTCTTCTGTGCATTTGTGTAATAAATGTCCAAGAATTTTGTGATATTTTCATTATGTGTCATAACAACAAAGAGAAACAAGAACATTTCACAAATTAAGAGTGCTTTCTGCTTTCTGACTTGTCAGGTATAATTTGTACTATAGATAAATCACAAAGAAATAGGAAGAAATTAAGGAGAAAGGAGAGAGGTCTATAGTAGAATAAATAAAGAAAAATAAGGACATATTATTTCCCTTGGAATTTTATTTCTAAGGAAATAACTGTCTTTTAGAATACTCTTTTCCAGTTTCCTTTGGGAAAGTCGTGAATCTCCCAAGAACTTCATTAGTGCTTCCTGACAAGATTCCCCATGATTTTACTAAACATCTGGCCTCTGTGGTATGCAATTATATTGCTCTTTTCTCTTCATGCTGACCTCCAAGTTGATCTGTGTCTGACATGAGCAGCAGGAGAGAACAAGTAGCTCAGTACCATGTGAAAAGAAAATCATGAAGCTAGAAGTTGCATGTAAAGTCATTATCAGGCGAATGGAAACATTGGAGAGTGGCTCAGTGTACGACCTAGGAGAAAAGCACTGCACAGATACTGAATGGTGCCAGCTGCGATGCTTATTCACCAGTCTTCTAACCTATGGATGGGGCAAAATGCCCTCATAAAGCATATTATTTTCTGAATTTTTCTGTGAAATTATACTTACAGTTACTATTAGGGCCCAACAAAATAAAGACAGGACCAAGGGCTTTGGATTAGGTGAAAGAGTATAAGGCTTATGGAAGACAAGTTGCTCGCTGATACCTTTTACAACTGAAGAATGATGATGGGGAGGAACAGTTCATTTGCATTGGCTCAAAAGTGTATGCCAGAGGCCTCATTCTGTCAGAGACATGCACTTGTTAAGTGTGTTCTGTGATTAGGTGATTAACCCTTATAATATAACTCCAGCAACTGGACTTCTATGCAGCAACGCTCTCCCCAAGATAAATTACATCCACACTCTGTTAATGTTCCTCCGTGGAGGGGGAGCAGGAAACATGGATCATTACTAAGACTCACAACAGAAGGAATGATGCATTTGATATGCATAACATCAGGTGCACAGAAAGGGCACATCTCAGTAATACTGCCTCAAGGGTGAAAATTGGACAACCAGTGTCATCATTAATCTTGCAGCACTGTCTAAAAACAGTACAGTCATTTAGTCCAACAAAGCCCTTCTTAACAGCCAGGATACATATTTGATTTCGATCCAGTGACAAATGTCTTTTGATGACTTTCTTGCAGGCCAGTAACTTGCTGGATTAAATAACCACGAGAAAGCTGAGGACATGAGTCATAAAAAAGGGATCTGAGTTCCAGATCCTTTCTGATGAGAACAGTAATTTTGTCACAAGACACATCTGCAGAGAACTGTCTTTGCAGCCTGCTATGAAGCACCAATATTTATACATACTCCTGTAATTCTGTTAATAAATGCAGAATATGCAACCACTGTAGTTTCTTCCATGTAATTCAATCAGTGTTTAAAAATTAATCTTACACTAAGTTTTCAATACAGTGCTCTATTTGTGTACCATTGAGAAACAGACATCAGGTGGGCACTGATATCTCTCCAGCTCCTGAATAATGAAAACAATATGAAAGAAAGCATAACCTTTTGTCCACTAAATCATCCTTTCAACATTAGGAATACATTCACAGAAGTTAATTATATTATGCATGTGCCAATGCAAATGTTCTAGCCTTTAATCTTTCAAAAATATTTAGAAAGGGCTTTTATCTCTCCAAGAAGAATTTATTTATGTAATTCATTGCCACAGACCCTGCATGACCATACATTAAAACTGCTTGGTCCCGTTGAAACATAAACTTCTTTAGGAAAAAAACAAACCAGACCAAACCAAAAAAACACCCCACAAAACTACCAACAAGCATCAGTGAAAAAGGAGATACAAGATGGAATTGAAACAGAAGTTAGCAAATATTTCAGACATTTTAGTAAAATCTCATGTTCTATTAACTACAGGTGTGTGGAATAAACAGCTCAGAATATGGCAGAACACTGCATGCATTTTATTTGCCTATTTACTCAACAGTTTGCATAGGAATAAGTACTTATGATGGTAACCCTTGTGTGACATGGAGACAGAAAGAACTTTTCTTAAGACACAGATGCTACACATAAGGTATGTGGCTTGTGGATTTTCACATTGCCCTATTCATAAACAGTGAAAATGACACCATCTTACCCTCAGTCAGGTATGTCTTGAAAACCATACTTCTGGAAAAGAACATTATTTATGTTACATATGAATAGTTACAGTTTGTGTGTTTAAGATGTGAATGCCTCTTTTTGGTTGTGCACCCACTGGAACACATAACCTATCCTTACCTCCTTCAGTAGTCTGCAATGGTAATATTGAACTTAATGGCTACCAATGTGAGATAGCTTTGTGAACATCACAAATGGGACTTTTATTCATTTACATAATGAATAGAGAATGTTTAAAGCCACTACACATGCAGACAGCCTCATGAATCCACTAAAGTTCATAAATGGAGTGGTATAGCTGGAAACAGATTATTAGGTGCTTGTGCACACTAAAACTTAGCAGAGAGCTATTTTTCTAAAGTGGATGCCTTTTTGAATTAGGAGAAGAAAAAATCTGAGCTGAATACATGCTTCTTTTTACAGTTATTCACCCACCTGGGTGGTTGTGTGAATAAATATGCCGAACTTACTCATTAATACTGAGCTGAACTTATAGTTCCAAAGCAAAAGATTAATCACAAGAGGAGATATTTTTTACCTCTCTGTAGGTTCTCTCTTATCAGCCAGCTGTGGATATTTTCTTGTCTCCATCAAACACCACCTACTCTTCCCACATAAATACACATAGTCCTTCATCATACATTTGCCATCTGGAAAGCAGTTAACTCTCATTTTGTACGGAATCCAGTGACTATTCTTCCCTGGAAAGCTTTTCTAATGCTGTCATGTATGGACTTCATCCCAAGGACTCTTAGAGGAGCCGGGTGCTATTCCACATTATTTTGTTCAAGAAGGATGGAAAGTGCACCCATCTACAGATACAGTATGGATAAATAAGACAGCAGAGTCCTTAGGTTAAGAATCAGTCACTCAGAGGCTTGAAAAAAATTAGTTGTGAAGGACCCACTACTGCTCTCCACAACCTGTCTGACAATAGATCTGGTTCACTGGGGACCACATAATCCTACAAAACTCTAGAAATCAAACACTTTTCAAATTACAGACAGACATGACAGAACAAGGGTTTGTTGTGAATGTGCACTGTGGTACACATGCAAATAATCAGCAGAGAGTTATTTGAAGTGTACATTCCTTGGTTTGTGACCATCTGTTTGTTCAGCACTGGAAGAGGTTTAGTGCTATGAAAAGTGAGATGATGCTTTGATCCATCAAAAGGGTGCTATTCATAGAAGCTTCCAAACACCAAAACAAGTAACAATGATATAACCCTGCAATGTGTTCCTCTACCTATATTAGAATTTTTTTCAGTGCAATTTTTTTGTTGCAATTTGCTTAAGCCAGGAAATATACAGATCACAGTGTGGAGAAAAGATATTTTCCTTCACTGTCTCATTACTTTGAAGTGACATATATTATTGTCAGCCTGTTTATGTTGCATTGGGAGATTTAAAATTCTCTCCTATGAAACAAATGATATTAGAAATAAATACCCCAGGAAGTTTCCTGGAAATTCCTAGGCAAGGAGGATAGTCCCTTTAATCATTCTGAAGAATATCCTAGAAAGTTCTCCCTTCTTGCCTAGGCAGGTCTGAAAAGCCTCTAGTTGGAAACCAAAACAAAGAGCACTGGAGACAGAGGGAGCAAGCTTGAGTACAAGCTTGTCTTTCTGATTTGCTGGGTTGTTTGCTCAGTGGAACAGTTTGAATTATCAGGTGGACTACTATAAATGATTGCCATTTTTGTAACATAAAAGAAACCACTCAGAATGGGATGCCTACTGTCATTGGTCCAACCACCATTTTCTTCCAAACAAATTAGCTCTTATTCCAATCAAAGACCCCTACATACTTTCAGAAATACATCACACTAAATCATTTTTATTCATACCCATTTGCAGAAGAATGCAAAAAAGCATTTCTATTATCACTCTTTAAGACATAAGAAAATTCAAGCCAAGAGTCGCTGAGCATGTTTGAGGGAGGGTATGCATGTAGGAGAAAAATGGTTCAGTAATGACTAATAGGAGAAGGAAGATGTGTGAAAGACTTCTAATGCTACAGTGGTGGCTGGCTTTGATAAATTGCCACATAGAACAGGCAAGAGTAAGTACCAGCATTGAGTCTCCCGTTTCTCCAGGGTCTGTACTAACAACTCCACCCCAGCTCTCCCTGAAATCAAACCTTTAAGCCATTAACTTGTCCAGTTGACTGACTGAAAAAAATCCTGCCCCAAACAATACTTTAATTTTTCAAAATGTCTTTGAGATGCCTAAAACCCCCACAAACAGCCAAACCTTTATTCTAACACACATGGAAAGCTTTTATTTAAGTGGCTTTGTGATGGATGCAGTGTACTGGAGCCTCAAGGGAAAAATATCAAGACTAAATATGGATTCAACAGTTTCTAAAAAGCAGCCACATTTCCAAGAAAAAGAATATCTCACTCTCTAGCAAAAATTACCTTTTCCCCCATGTTTTTCATGTGCAAGCAATAGGTGGTTGATTTAACAGATATAAGGATTAATATTAGTCATAAAAACATGTTAACTATATACCTGTCCTTTAAAATCTGCCCTTTAAATCCCATTAGTTCAATCTGACATTGAAAGAGACCTGATTTAAAAATTATTTACACTGCACAGATTGTTTGTCCAGACTTAGAGTTCTTTTATGAAATGAAAAACATGAATATGAATTTAATATTTCTCAAATGAATAGGAATGGGGCTTGAAATTTTCCTTTGACAGAGGTATCTGCATTTTGTTTCAGTGTTAATAAATTCAGTTTTGTAAGATTGTGGGGGTTTTTTCTTAGCTCTATTTCTGGTTACTGTCCATCCGTCTCTGTGTAAAACTATCTCCTCCATCAGAAAAAATAGCAGTACAAGCAGACAAAGAACAAATATATAGGATTAGTACATTATGAAGAATAAAGAGCAGCTTTCAGCTCTCTCTCCTGGATGATATTTATCATGTTTCTCTCTACCCAGCTCCTAACAACACTGAGGAGATAAAGTAGGCCATATAGTGTGGTTTACAACAAAAATAATTGTAAGAAGACTGGAAGATGAACAAACAAACAAAAATATTCCTACTCCCCCCCCTCCCCCCCCCCCCAAAAAAAAAGGTAGTCTTAGACTTTTCTGTCTGTTATGCTAATATATTCATAGAAAAAGCTGGTGCTAAGGGCGGTTCTCCAATTAAGACAAATGAGTCACATTGAATTTCTCCCTCAGGGCACAGCAGGGGTGCTGGCAAAATCTACTTTATTCTTTCTGTCAGGGCTGAACTGGAAACAAAAGCATGAAAATTCAACACATCCACTTACAGAATAATAAAGGCTGTTGTTTAAAGCATGAAGAGTTTTGGCACCCTTCTAGGGCCTTATGCAAATCATTCTTCCTCTCAACTGCTACCAAACCATCGGTCTTGGAAATTAAAGATGTACTTGGTTGGTTAACAGCTGAAAGGAGAAGAGCAGCCTGAAAGTCAATTAGATTTGTATTAAGCAAATAAATCAGGTCTGACTGATATTGGCTAAACTAAAACGCATTATTATGGCCTGACAGTAATTCTAATTTGATTGACAAATGTATGTAGTGTATTATTAAACTAAATGAAAGATGAGAATAATCTTATTATTTTTTTAACAGCTTTCAAGCAAATAGCCTCCCCCGCCCCTACAACACAATAAAGACCACCAACGTTGTATTGTTATCTACAGTATAGTTTGAAAAAGCACCCAGAAGTGTATTTTTTGAGATATTATAATAATACAAACAGAATATGTCCTTTAGAAGATGACAGTTTTATAGAGATACTTTGTGGGTCTTCCTAAATACAGTAACCTACGAGACTAAGGTAGGTTTGTTTTTGTTCTTTGTGTCTCTTTTTTACAGATAGCCTTACCTTGATAATGACATTGGCGTACACCATACGATAGTAAAAACGCTCTCCACTTTGCTTGGAGTGGTACTTTTCCACTTCAGAGGGAAGTGGAAAAGAATTTTGGAAAGGCTAGAGCTGGCAGAGTACATCAAGAAAGTATTCATAAACATATGCTGGAATAAAAAAAATGTATCTACTTTGATGGCATTCAGAGATGTTTTTATTTGTTTTCCATAAACATTTATACAAGTGATTTTTTTTGTTTGTTTCATTTGCAGGAATGTTAATTGAAAGCAAATAGCCGGGCAGTGGCCATGAGAATCACTGAAGTAAACGTGTTTTTCTGAAGTGAACAGGAAACCTCTTCTTAAAAAGCGAATCATGAAAAAATGGTTGGTAAAAAAAGAACGTATAAACTTTCTGTGTTTATGGCTCTGCACCTTTTCCATCTGATGTGCTTTAATATCATTAGTGTAGAAAAAATGGTTTATGATTTTAAAGTGCTAAACAAATGTTTGATTTTTTCCTTCTACCTTCAAAAAGACTTCTTATTCATCAGTCTCAGGATTTTAGAACCACATTATTATGTGCTATTTTTTATTATATATTTATAATTATATGCTAATTATTTCTGAGAGTGATAATTTTTGAAAGGAAAAAAAGGGGGAAGAAAAAAGAAAAGAGTAAAATATTAATGAGATACTTTTTCTGGGTCCACACAGTAAAGGAAAACATTATGCTAATTAACAATGTCACTTCACGACATGTAGTTAGGATGAATTTATACAGACAGTGTACATACACACTGACATTCCAGAAATAACTGTCTTCAAGCACTGTTACTGGTTTTTGGAAAGATGTTGGCAATTAGCACTGACCACACAGAGCAGGAAGGCTGAGCTCCAAGTGGTGCAACAAGTTTTAGGTAAAATTGGTTCATCCCATTATGATCAGTGTTGGTTTTGAATACCAGAGCTCCTCTGGCACGCATTGGTTTATAAGCTGGGAGGAGAGCAAGGCAGACTTTTATTCTCCCCAAGGTACCACCCTCTGCTCCTGTGGTAAGTCTGCACTTAGCCAGGCAATTTTGCTCATGTAGTGCAGGCAGAGTACTCTACTGTTTCTCCTTTGCATCTCACACCTCAAAGCCATGTCATGCTATTTCTTAACAATGGTAGACCCACACAGGGATTAAAAACATGGAAGAAAAAAGTTTGCCCTATTTTGCTTTCAGTTGTGACTGACACTCTCCTGGAAAAGAGAAAGGTCAGCTGCTTGAACCAAGCCCTTCACCTATAATAAATACAGGAGCAAAACAAAAAGAACCTGATATTAAGTAGAAGAAATGAACTCTTGTGAGAATATTGCTCAAAAAAAGGACCAAGATGAAGATTTGTATACTTCTGAGTTTATTGACAAACAAATACATTTCATATTATTATTAGACATAAAAAAAAAAAAATTGCCCAGCAAAATTATATAAGTCTTGGTATATAAGTATCATAAGTCTTGGCAAGTCACAGATAAGGTTTGAGTCTGGAAGGGACCCCTGGATATCACCCAGCTGAAACCATCTGCTCAAACCAGGATCAGATTGTTCAGGTTGCTCAGGGCTTTGGCTATCTCCAGAGATGGAGGCTTTATAACCATTCCGGGAAACCTGTTGCGCTGCTTGATCATTCTCACATTAGGAAAAACAACAAAACAAACAACTTGATTGAATTTTCTGAGTTTCAGTTTGTGCCCTGTTTCTTTTGTCCAGCCACTGGGCACCATTGCTCCACCATCACAAGCTCCCCCTGCTCCCCAGTGTTTGTTCACATGGATGAAATTCTCCACAGTCTCCTTTTCCAGGCTGACCAATCCCAGCTGTCTTGGCTGCTCGTCACAAGTTGTATATTCTGAGCCCTTTTGCCATCCTTTGCTGGACTGACTCCAGTCTGTCCAATGTCGTGTGCTGGGAAGCCCACACTGGACCCAGCACTTCAGATGTTTCTCTGTAGTACTGAACAGGGGAGAAGGATCAACTACCCTGACTGCTGGCAATTCCTCCTAAAGCAGCCCAGGAGGTGCCACTTGCTGCAGATTTCCAATTAACAGGAGATACACACACACACACTGAATGTTCCATAATCCTGTTTGCTAGTCATCCCTTAAATGTGATCTACTAAGCCCTTACTCTGCACAAACTCATTAATAAAAAGGCATTTTTTAAATGGAAAGTAGAAAGAAAACTTCAACAATCTCACATGAGCACATATGGATTATTTGGCAGGTGGTTCCTGTGTATCTCACAGTGACTGACTCTCATTTCTAACCTGACTGCAGGCAGTGCAGCTCATCTCATCCAGGGTTGAAAGGGAATGGAGTGGACTACATGACACCTACCACTTCTCATAGCTGGATCTCACATTCGGAGCTGAGGAAGTTTTCACAGTAGGTCTCTTTTCTTCTATTACTGCTACTTTGACTGGTGATAAAGGAAAGGCTATTAAACAGGTCTCCTTCTCATCTGCCTGTGTGCAGACTCTTCCTGGCCTTCAGTCCTCTAGACCACTGAGACTGGAGACTTCTCAGGGCTCTTATCCTGCACTCTAAAAGGAAAAAAATTACCCCCATTTTCACATCAGCTTTTAAATAAAAAATTCACACATATAATTAAGAAAACACCCAAAGACACAAATGGATTAAATGGCAGACTGTAGGGCTAGTTCTACTATCAACAAGGAGTTGTTTCTTCCCACACATGGTAAAAAAAATCTTCTAGCACCTACATTTCAAACTGATTATCGCTTGCCAGAAACTGTGTGGAGGGATACCCTCTTATTTAAACAGATCCCACTGAAGGCCTGATGTAGTTTAGTTTTGGATTTGCAGGTCAGCAATGTGTACAGATATAAAATGCTTTCATGGCATAAAAGCACAAAAAATATCTGAATATGTTCTACACTTTTTACACATTTTAATCTTGTTTTATTTCTTTTTCTTTCTAAACTAAAGGCTTAGAGCTCTGTATAAAAGTATTGTTTTTCATTGACTAATCTGGTGTAAATTCTGTCCAGTTAGAAATCTGAATGTCTAAACTTTTGCCCATATTTAATAATATCCAGTACTAGCAGTATTTAGATAAACACAAAGCAAAAATGAAGAGGAAATTAAACTAACTAGCAATGTTTTAGCTCTCATTTAGTTTCATTAACAAGTTAAGCACAGTACAGCTCCAAAACAGATTGGAAGATTTAGACAACTATTCCTTTTTTATCCAGAAGCACGCTCCTCTCACTTTTAAAATGGAGGCCAGGCACTGTTTTAGTGAGATATTTGATTGGTGGCTTTAAAACCAATGAGAACAGTTCATTTACTAAAACAGCAATTAACATTGCAGGGATTATCTCTGCCTCTCGGGCTTTTGAAACTTTGAATGTTATGCTAAAAATATATATTCTTATGATAATATTCTTTTAAAATGACTGTCCATGCTTTTACGTTTAATAAGCTGAAGACTTGCAGTTTAAGGTAAATAATACAGTAATACTGTAAACCTCAGGATACTAAATGTGTCTCTTATAATTATATAAATAATGCATGATTATATGATCACTTTCTGATGGTAATTCCCCCTCTTACAGCTGCATATTAAAGTTACAACAGACTTTTTTCCTCTCACACATACAATATGAATAATATTAAATTTTCTTGCTAGGCAATTATTAAGATGCTTTTGTAGGCATGCCAAAATTAGCAACTCTCTATTAACATCAGATAATTTAAAACAAGAAACTTGACATATCTACTAAAAACTCTAATTGTGGTGATATACTGTGGTTTCACCACTTCTTTTCATTTTACCATGTTTAATTTTGTTTTCCTTTACTGAATTGCACTTGATAGACACCTAATGCATTTGCATTGCTCTCTCATAGTGCTTG
Source organism: Chamaea fasciata (assembly GCF_029207755.1). NCBI lineage: Eukaryota > Metazoa > Chordata > Aves > Passeriformes > Sylviidae > Chamaea > Chamaea fasciata. Next base: position 43,321,083 of record NW_027094089.1, read on the forward strand.
CAAAAAACACTCAAATTGTTTGCTGAAATGGCTGGACTTGTGGTAATTTACCAATGAAAATAATTTCAAAAGGAGGAGTCTCAGTACTGTTTTCTAAGAAGCGAGATACCCCGTCATCATGGGAAGGTACGTATCAAGGTATAATTCAAGTTCCAACTAAAGTGGAATCCCAAAGTTTAGTTCTCCAGTGGTGTAGTTCTAAGGAAACCCTTACCTTCATGGAAAAATTGAAATAAAACACAAACTTGTGATGCAGAAGTTTCAGGCAATGCAAAAATAGGACAGGCTGTAACTGAATTCTTATTATGACCTCATGGACAGTGTGCTAACTGCCTGAAAAGCACCAGTATTGTGGGGTTTTCCCAATTGTTTGTTGATACATGGAATTCGTAGAACTTAAAACAGCAGATTGGAAAAATAAACATTCAGTTTCTTGTAACCCTTTTTATATGTTAGCTTTTCTCAGAACTTTATAGACACTAATGAACCAGGTCTCAGAGGTGTGTAACACCAAGAAAAGTAGTTCTTGGACTGTACTGGGAAAGAATCCAATTATGAAAGAGAAAAGTTTAGTAGAAGTAGAGCAGAATAGTCCTTTCTGCAAGAGTGTACCAGAGACCCTTTGCAATGTCAGGCTAGATAGACTTTTTCCTGGTATTAATTTAATTCCTGGTACCATGGCTTTTGGCAATGCTAAATGTGAGCTGCACCAAAGTGAGAGGACACCCATCTAGATCTGTGGCAACATCAGATCAAAGGAAAATCTATTTTCTGTTGATGCCTCAACCAATCAGCATGATTTATAAAGCCTGGCAGGAGCAGAATTGAGAAAATGAGGATATACACTCCCAAGCTTCCACTTGAAACTTATGAACAATTTATTTATAGTTCATATTTTCTAGATACTTCATACATTCTTTCTTTGTAAACATGCACAAGTAAATCCAATTTAAAAATATAGTTTTGAAAGAGAGAAATGCTTTCCAAGAAGGAGATTTTATATAATGTAGCGTGACCTGCCAAATGCAACCCAAATTTCACATTTTGAGTTACAGTGAACAACACAATCCAGGACATTCAGTATTGTGAAATATAAAATTTGTCCTCCTGTACCTCAGCTTTCCAGGACACTAATGTTTCTTTTGTTCAATTCTTAAAGGACTCCCTTATATTAGAGATTGATATAGTGCTAAATGTGATCAAAGGGAAGTGATTTCTTCATCAGCTTCCTAGATTATACAGATGGAACTTTCACAGAATTTGTACCAACTTCCTGAAGTTAATCAGTAAAGAAAACTCTTTAAATGTATAGCCATTCTGAATTCCTGTAACTTTTTAACTGTGAGAATGAGAAACCAAGTGGTCTGCCACATATTTAGTGTGGGAATGGTCACTCAGATAGTTGTTTCTCCACAGAACCATAGAAGTTTCTATCATTCCATCTTTGCATTCCTCTTGAAAGGAGGTGAAGATGCTAAAGAGCGACTGCAGATCTGTTCATACTTCAGTGGATAGAAGTGAAAAATTTTGTCCTCTTTGTCAGTTATAGGTCACAAATGACATTCAATTTGCTTAAATTGCACATCACATACATACTTCATCATCTATTCATGTAGTGGCCAAAATTACTAATTTAAAATTCAGGGTTTCCAGGTCACTTCATATTCTGTAATATTTCTATTAAGACCAAAATATCTGGGAGGAACTCTTAAAATCATGTAACACTCTTCAAAGAAAAAAAATAAAGGTTCAGGCATCTGATCAACAGTGACTCCAAAGCTAATCTCCTAAAAAGGCAGGGCAGAAGTGGGGGAAGAATAATAAACAAGTGAAGAACGATTTATTGAAACCATTTCTATGGTTTAGGTTTTTGGTACCAGGACTAAAACAACAGTGGTCAAGGATCCTCAGACAGAATGGTTATTCTGAATTACCGGTGTTTGGCAGATTTCAACTCAAGTTACTTTTGGGACATTGAAAAATGAAGAATCTATTTTAAAATTGTTGTTATCTCCCCACACCCCTCAGCACTCCCAAAAGTGTGAAACGTCTATTCCGGAAAGAAAAAAAAAAAAAAATGGTCAGCTCCTATTATATTTTTGCAGCTGGACATTCTGCATGCTTGTGGAATGCATCTGCAAATACACCGTGCTTCTTTTACAGTTGGGAAAACAAGCTCTTGTAAAATAATACTCCATTTTCTGTGGTTTGGGGAGAAGCCAACACAAAATTTAGTTTCTTCCTTTTTCATATATGAACTCTATAATAAACAAAACTAACACCATAAAGCAGATTTACAATGCTGGCTTTGTGTGGGGTTCAGCACAACTACAAAATATTATGTTGCACAAAATTAATACTGCTGAAAATATGTGTTGCCATCAGCTTGGATAATTACAAGGAAAGGCAGTTAGTAATGAATTCCTTTAACTCTGAATTCAAATCTCAGGACTGAATGTTGCCCATTATTGCAGTTCAAAGGCAACTATCTCTAGAATTGTTCTTTTAATATTCGTTCGTTTGGTGGTTTTAGTTGTTCTTTTCTTGTAGGCACACAATTGTTGTCTTGATCTTTGTGATAAAAAGAGCTACACTGGAGCTTTGTAGTGAATCCAGTTGGCTTGGTAATGTGCCCATAGTCAGAATTCCAAAGTGGGAAGACAAAAGCTTAGAAAATATAAGGCTGAGAGCTGTTTGTTCTGGGCTGTGGGAATCTAACACAGACCTACGAAACCAATGAGCTCTTTCTGTTACATCCACATTCAAAAGTAACCATCCAATCCTACCCCATTGTCTTTTTGCAAACCAGACTCATAACCACATTTAAAGCAAATGTGGCAAATTCTTTGTATCTGTGCTCCTACCAAAATTCGTAATTTGCTATAATTCTTTCCCTTCATGTTAAAGCTCCATTAGCTAAGTTTGTACAAAGTTGCATTTATTTCCCTAAATAGCTGTGTGCCAACACAAAGGGTTTCACTTAAAGAGATATAAGCAAAAGCTGCTTTTAAAACCAAGTGTCAGTTTTCACAGGGTCACAAATTACTTTCCAAAGATATCATAATGTTTTCCAGAAATAATGTTATAATGCATATCTGTCATTTATATCTTAATTGAAAACATAGCATTTCTAGGTTGTATCTGAGTAATCTGTTGCATCTGTAGATCTCAAAGAATGTTGTAAAATGCTCTGTAAAAACTGAGGCACAGAGATCATGCTCCAAGTGTAATATATTCATAGTATTAAATTTGTGGATTAAAATTGTGTGTATTAAACTTTGCAGTGGAATGTAAAAAAACCCCTGAATTCCTGGAAACAGTTCCGGGGCATCTCTTTGCATACCACAGTCTTTTCTTAGTCCAAAGGTGTTACCTCAACATCTGCCAGAGAGATAACCGGGAAACGGCCCATTAAGCATGGGCTGACCACATCTTCACAGTTCATCAGGAGATCCGAAACCAAGGATACCAATCTGGGCGGAGGGCGGTAGAAACCTTCCGACAGAAGATTCGGAGACTTTTCATTCAGACATCTTCTCAATTTCTCAGGAAACTCTTTCAGATATCCCTTGCGGACACCAGACATTTCAATGATTATGTTATGTACATGATGTCATGTTCTTCGAGTTCTTTGTTACCGTCTTGTTTACGCCTCAGGGTAGAAAAATGGTATAAAACACCTACCCTGAGACCCCGAATTTGTGGGCAGTTCTCCAGAGAGACACCCTTTGCTGCTCCCAAATTGTCCACCCAGCATTTGATCGATGTTGTCCAAGTTTATCGCGGCGTTTTCCGAAATTGCTTTTCAAATTTGTTAAATAAATCTTTGATTTTGGAAATTGGCTCTGATCATTTTTAACACAAGTCAGAGGCAGAACGAGGAACAAAACATGGGGCTGGCAAAGGCAGCTCCACCACTTGTCTTGCTATACTGCTACACTGAAGTGCAAAACAGGAGCAAAGGAGCCAGCAGAAGGACACAGAGAGAGGAAGACTTAAGGAGGCTGGGCTACCTCCTTAGCAGCTGGAGTAGCAGCTTGTTGCTAGTGGCCTTAAAGTGCAACAGCAGCTGACTCAAATGACAGCTAGAGCAAACGTGTGGCTGTCATTGTAGATGAATGGTATTTGTCTGGGGCATTGTGGCAAGATTTACACCTACAAGAACCTTTGGAAAATATACAAGGAGCCAATACTATGTAAGTCTATTTAGTCAAGATAAACTGAGAAGGGGTCAGCAAAGCCAAGAAAGCATTAGTCACATTGTTTCAGAGGAGAGGCCAGTTGTCCTTCTCAAGATGTCCAGAAGATAGACAGGCAAATGTTTCAGCAAAGGCAAGAGATTACCATTTCCTCAAGCAACAGGAAGAAATACTGTGGGATCAAACCTTTCTAGAAACAGATGTTGTCTAGCACAGGCATGAAATGTAGAGGTTCTTAAATTCTCCCTGTCTTCACTTCTCTGAGTCATAGGACAAGGTGGGGACCTTGAAGATTACCCCTGAGTTTTATGGTAAAGCAAGAACCTGTACCCTTTTTATTTCCTTTTCTGAAACGAAATATGACTCAACACATCAATAGCAAAGTAATGCAGTCGATTTAAAAGACATTGGTGAGATGGGAGAGGGTGGCAATGGTGATACCTTGCTCCCCTGACAGATGACAGGATATTTTCCTTCATACACAGGGCTATCAATAACTACTGTCTGTGGCTTAGAGCACCTTTCTGTTTGCAGAAGCACTTCTTCATTTTAGACCAACTTTTGTCACAGTGACCTGTGCAGCTTCTCAGCTACTCAGCCACCCCAACTTGTTGCCACTGCTCTTCCTATCCTACATGGTCAGTGAGTGGGTAACCATGCACAACATTGTGGGCACAAACAGAAATAAGCCAACTATCTTCAAGAAGGCTGTAGGGTCAGTGCACTTGCATCTGTACCCTTTAGACTGTGATCAGATTGTATAATAGGTCCTCTCTTCCTTGTGAGGTGTTGACTGCTGAGCCCATGGGTGGAACAATAATGAGTTGCAGATTGCTAGCAGGATCCTGTTGTTGGCTGATAAAGAAAACTTGGGAATGGCCCTAGTTAAATTTCAGGAAGATCAGGTAGGATCCATAATCAACTCATCTCTCCTTTGGTTTTGTGCAGAACATGAAGATGCCCTACTATCTTTCTATAAAACCAGATTTCTGGCTTTTAACAGAAGGTCTTTTATGGCATTTCTTCTGTTTTAATTCAGTAGAAGGTAATTCTTTTTTTAAAAAGGCTAATCTTCAAGAAGCTTTTAATGTTAAATCCTGATTGCTCTGAAGACAGCAGCTTTCAAGTAAAACCATTTCACTAGAAGTGTGTGGACTTTTCTGCTCAGAATCGAATTGGAAGAAAAATATTGTCACGGTAATTAATGTGAGGAAGAGATCTTTGAATCTGACCCTAGTGTTCATTTCTTGAACTTATAGTCTCTGTATAGAGTAAAACCTTGGTGTTGTGCATTTGAACCGAAATAGCAAAGAGAAAGGCGGAATGGAGGCATTTCTTAATGCTGCATTAAACAATTCACTGGGTATCTCAGGAAGAGTTGATTGTGATTGGAAATGTTATTTCATGCCTACTCAATGAACTATATAAAAATATCTGTAAGGAGTCTATTGGTAAGAAGTAACTTGTCCTCTTCAGATCAAATATCTTGGACCTGGTTTATGGATGACCTCTAATACTCAGTGTTCTCTATAGTTGGTTTATTTTGAGTAATTTCAGAAGCTTCACTTGTACCATCCAGGCCTCCTCAAAGTGAATTACCTTGGTGGGTTTTTCTGTGCAATTCTGAAAACCTGGATCAGTTCTCATCATGAAAAAAAATTATTTGGTACTGTCTGGCACTTAAGTTGGATAGGTAGCTTTAATAATGTGACTAAAAAGCTGTTGGTTTCTAGTCATGAAAGAATTCTATCTTCCACATTAAAATTGAAATATGATTTCATGTTGAACAGTTTCTTTGTTGGCTATTTTAGAAATAATTTTCCCAATTTTGTGACAATTTTCTGTAATACGTCTTCCTGAAGTTTCTGGTATATTTGCACCTCAACTGATTTTTGTCTGCAATTTATGTAGTTGTTCACAATCATAAACAATTGCCCCTCCCCTCAACTAGAGCATATTATTATGGGCTTGTACTCAAGGTTCAAGAAGAATTTGGAGTTAGTTTGTCAGAGGAACAGATCCCCACACACGTAATACTAAAGTGATTAAGACATGACATCCCTTCGTACTATCCAGCTGTTTTACTGGTACTTTGTATAGCTCTTGTTTAATTCCTCATAGTTTCTTTAAGAAATCTGTAAGAATCATGATGGAGCATATTTAATCTATTTGTCTCAAGAAGCACAGGGGTCAAGATGTAGTTCACTCTGATAGATCAGAGACATGCTTCCATGCCATGAAGTGAAACATTTTGTTCAATTCAAATATTTTTCAGAAAATTGTTTCCTACAAAAATTTATTTCCATTTTATTTAAGCCTAGGTATATATGTTTTGGTTTTTTAATGGTCAAGCTGAAGAAACAATTATTCACTGAGATTTTGTTTGAATCATGAATGTAAAATCTGATTCTTATCTATCAGTGCAAAATAAATTATATTATCTTTATAATTCACTGCCAAAACTATGTGACTGTGAGCATGCATAGCTCTATATTATAAAATGATTTTCAGAATTACAATTTTTTTCTGTTAAAAATATTTTAAGGTGATTTTTGAAAGAGGAAGCTTACAACTGCCTGTCAATCTGTGTCTTAAATGACTCTAGAAATCTTAAATTGCTAAGGAACCTCTCCATTTCAACAAAGATCAGTGACTAAAAAAGAAATTCTAGTTCTACCACTCTTTTGTCTGCCTACAGGATTTTATTATTCAAAGGAGGACTGATACCTGAGATGACATTTTTGTTCTGTCCCTAACTGAGATTACTGAGAATGGTGATGCTTGGACTGCTGCAGACTGAGTCCATCAGTCCTCTGAGATTCAACTCCCGTTATCTCATTGGTGTCAAATATTGTTTAGAAATCAGTTCAGGTGACTTATTACATGGCAACATCTTTAATGTATTTGCCCCCGAAGATCTATAACAGTTCTCTTTTTTGCTATTATGACTGCAACTTTTGTGCTTTCACAATTACTTTCCTGTCTAAATCATTTGGTCTAAAGAATTTAATATCTAAACAGGAAACAAGAATTCTAGAAGTAGTGTGCCATGAATATTGCACAGTAAAACAAAGGAAAACTTAAAATAAAGTCCCCCACAGTTACTGATCTAGCTTGTAGGTGCTGTAGCATATATTTTCTGCAGTGCACCCTGGTCAAGATGCTCTGCTTGGAAGTACATTTGAGGTACTCCCAGTGAATGTTTTGAACACAGATATTGAGTATTACTTCAAATAATGTGCTAAAAGAAAATACATTTTAACATTTAAGTTTGTATGCATTTGAAAGCAACAATAAACAAACCTAACAAAGACAGAACTGAAAATCCAAATGTAATACGTGGGGCATTCCATGTTTATATCCTTAAAAGCTTTTAAGACAGCATGCCTAATTAACAGGCCATTTTAGATACCAACAGCCAACTTCTTAAAAGTGTTTACAGTATATAAGTATATGAAGATTAAGAATCCTATACTTTTTTCTTCTGAGTTGCAGAATATTAAAATAACATAGGCACAAAGATTCTGGGGTAAGAGAATCAGTTGCACCGCAGCTGAAATCATGTTCTGCCCTTAGAGAGAATATAATTCACTCTGTACTGAGCCATTATGTTGTATGCTTCCAGAAAATATATGTATGCATACTTATTAACATTTTCTAATTCAAATTTTTATTCAAATATAAATCACTCTTCTGACTGCATCTGTTTCTGTCAAATACACAGATCCTTCTCTTTATGATGCTCTTCCTGCACCAGAGATCCCTGAGCTAATTCATGACACTTGACATTAATCACATGCTCAGATCAACAAATACTTTGCTTTCATATTAAAACTAATTTAGAACATATTTCTAAATTATGGCTTGTTATTGCAGTCAATTTAATTAGCTAGTTAATGACAATATCTGTTCATAATCCAAGTAGTCAAAAATATCAAGTTCAGTAATTAGACCATATAATTTCTTAACAACTCAATCTTATAATGAAAAAGTGCTGTGCTTTGAGTCAATTTGCTTCTAATATTCTTCTATATTCAAAATTAGAAATTCCTAGGTGTATTCTTTTGACATTCAAAGCTTGGAAAAAAGAAATGGGTTGGAAAACTCAGCTCCCCTCTGTATTCCACATTAAATTGCATGTAAGTTATATTGTATTGTCTATCATTTTTCCAGACCTTTCTGAATCTATCCTATTTATCTAAATACTAGGCTGAAGAATCTGCTATAAAACAATTGCAAACATTTAATCTTTGTTAGATAACTGTAATGATAAAACAGTTATTACTGACTACTGTAGCAAGTAATATTAGACCATGCTATCAACACAGACACGGAACATTATTTCAATGGATGCGACAAAGGAAAGCATAGTTTAGCAGTTAAGACTGCTTTAAAAATCCCCCACAAACCTAACAAACACAGTGCCACAAATCCAAACGGACACTTACAGTAACCCATGGCAATGAAAAAATCCTGTCAAAAAAGCATTAGAATAAGCTAATTTCATTTCTCCCAGCTGCCTGCATTTCAATTCTTTATTCCTGCTATCAGGTTTGAATAAATTTCATCTCTCACACTACAAGTAATGAGCAGACAATGACTTATGAAGCAAGGAGACTGAGTTGAGACAGAATTAGAATACAATTTTAATGAGACAGAGCTGAGAAAGTGGAAGTGTTACTCTTTTGACAGACTTGGCAAAATACCCAACATTATTTCAAATGCTCTTTCCTCTCTATAGAGAAACTGACATTAAAAAAAAAAAAAAAAAGGACTACTCAGGAGAATAATTTTAGAAGTATAGTGTTAATGTGATTTAAGTGAAGAACAAGAACAATTAAAGAATTTGCTTTACAGAAGACCAAATAATACTTAAAATAAAATACATTAGAAGTCACACTGGATAACAGACAAACACAGGAACCTGATGTTCTGCTTTGCTGGTATCCTTCTAGAGGACCAGGCTTTCCAAAACTGTTCTGTGGCCATCTGAATAGCACTACATCATCATTAAGGTGTCTAGAGATGAAACTCTCATAATTACGCTCACAAGACTTAGGGCTTTCTAGGTCTGATGACTCTCTGTCTCTAGCACTACTCCACACCAAGAATGTCAAAAGAGGAGGCCACAAGAAATTGAGTCTCTCTGCCAGATAGAAAAAAACCAACAACAACAACAACAACAACAAAAGTCAAGAAAGGCAAGCAAGCTCACAAAAAGTTATTTTATGAAACTAGGAGAATTGCATCCCAACGTCTAGCCTAGTATCTATCTAAATATATATGTTTAATATGGGAATTAATTCTCACATTCAGAGAAAGTGACAGGAGACAATGAAACAGAGTGGCTTTGAACAGAGTTAAAAAATAAAAAATATGTATTTTATACATACAAAATAAAATGAATGACCTAAACAACATGGGGTTTTCTACTAACTTTGCCTAAGTCTTATGAGCATATCCTTTGTGCCCTTCCTTCAAATGTTATGTAAAAACCATCTGCCCAATTGATATGTTAATGGAACAAGAAAGAATAGTAACTGTATAAATAATAACTGTCCTATATAAATACTGTTTTATTTCCTACCCTAAATCCCTATCTAAACTACGCCATTCTCACACATGCCTGTTCCATACTTCTTTCTTACCTTAAGCCACAAACCAAATTTAGAGAACAGGTAAAGCCTGCTTGTTTCAGGGGCCTGAGACTCTGTCTATACTGCCTTATCCTAACAAACCTGAGATCGTCCTGGTTACACTCCAAGATACCTGGAGGCAAACCAGCTCTGATCTAAAAATTGTGTAACTGCTTTAGTGCCTCTTAGTAGGGCTTATTAGCTTGGGCTCAGAGCCATGCTAATGTGGTTACACAGCTTCTAGTCTGGACCAAGTTCAGGTCTAGTTGGTTTGGAGAGAGATCTTTTTTGCCTGCTTTCAGTTGTGCAGACACAGTCTGACAAAACCACCATTTATCACTTCTTAGCACAGAAAAACCAGCTCATTCTCACTTAAAATTGACAAGAATGAAAATCTTTTACAAAGTATATTTAAAATTCCTATGTAATGTTGAAACATATTGGCAAGTCATACTACAGAAAAAAGGGGCATAGAAAGGGTATTCAAGAGAAAAACCCCTCAGCTGCAACATCAAAAAAAAAAAAAATAAAATTACAGTCTCGAACAAAGCATAATTCAATATTTCTGATATACAGTTTATGGACTCCCTACCCGGGGTTAGCAGTTTTAAAGAATAGGACAAAGACATGCATCCTCTGTATGAGGCAAAAGATTTAGAATAGTCTGTACAAATTTAAGGCCTCTTCATTTTAGGACTCTTCATTCAAAATGGTATTATTACTCCCTCTCCTTTATTTACCTGAAACCAGACTGACTGCTCAAATGGGTAAATATTGACAGATATGCTGTTGAGGCTTAAGAAGTTTTATTTTTTTATTACATGTGTTTTTAAATGCCAGAGTTTTGCAAGTCAGTAAGAAGACAGTCATCTGCCTCCTTAACCTTACAGAAGAGCTTTTGACTGGTTTGAGTGTGTATTCTTGGAAATGTAGCAAGTTGTACAGGCACAGTCAGTAATTTTTTTTTTATGAGAGTACTCTATTGAAAGTGGTTGAAGACGTCACATTTTCATTTATTCCCTGAAACCTCTTTCCCAGAAGAATTTTTCAATGCCATTGTCTCAGCTACTTGGAGCAAAGTGCTTTCTGATTTTGCCCTTGTGTTTTCAGTACTTTGTCCAAATACAGAGAATTGTGTACTACCTCAGATCTCAGAAACTTAATGAAATAGGATTTGTTTTCTGCTGAAGAAAACCAGGGAGAATTCTGAGAAGGGAGAAACCAGACAGTGTGAAAGGTAAATATACTGTATAATACGATGGTGGAGATTTGCTTCACAGAGATATTTGTTTTTGCTTCATGCTTAGTAGAAATCTTCATTCTTAGGAAATTACACCTATAGATATTGCATGCACAGATACATTGCTGGTGGAAGGGAATGAATGGTGTGATAGGAAGGGCATTGTTAACTGGTCCTGGAGAAGGGAAGCCACATCTCACCTGGTAGATTGGGGAAGACCCTTGAGTGGTCATTACACAGATTTGTTCTTTCAAGCTGCTCATTTCAGAAAAAAGGAACTCATTTTGCCACAGCTGTCAGAAACCCCTATAACCAGCCAGTCAATTAGATCAGCCTGCAGAAGATAGTTATCTACTGCTATACAAAGCATCCAGTTCCCAATTCTGCCTCGAACAAAATCAGCAATGCAGATTATTCTAATCTGGATTAAGAAAAATCTGAGAAAGACAGCATTACACACAGCTACAACATATTAGGTATTAGATTTCCTGGTGAGCAGTCCTCTGGCATAAGTAGTCAAATATGTCTAACTGTGGGAAACCATGCTGAAAGTCAAAAACAGTGGCAATCCTTTTCCATATTTTCCATTTTTTCCCCTTTTCCTTTTGCCATAAATTGTTTAATTTTATCCCGCCATGATGCTCTTACCTTTCACAATGCAACAGTCCTGCCTGCCAAGCAGACACATTATAGTTTGATGTATGACATGACAAAGGAAAAGAAAAGCGCATATTGCCTCAGGGCCTTCTTAAGGCAAAACACTTTCTTAATCTTAGCCATAGGAATATAGAACAATCAGAGAAGAGTTACAAAATCGTAAATGGAAAACAGTGTAGGGGAAAAAAACTGAAGTAAACCCATCTCCCACGTCTTTAGTCTTTGGGAACCTGAAATTAGGTACTTCTGGAATTTTTTCTTTACTAACCCTGAGATAACCTGATCATATGTCCATGTCCTTAAACCATTCTGAAGTTTGTATTTGCTCTTCAGCTGTTCCCAAGTGAAGAGTGATTTGTGCAGTCCCAAGACATTCCTGGTACAAATTTACTGAAACAGTCATCCCAAAGGCAATGATCCTCCAGACCTATCCACGAGGTCATTGCTGTGAGGTGGTTACAGCCACAGCCTTGTACTCACAGCCTTCTGGTGTGCATCCTGACAACGAGGCTGAGACAGTATCTGTGCTTGGAATGTGTTCTGATGGCTTGACCAAGGATCCCCATGTCAATAGGACAAGGGCTCTGTAAAGACTCTGAGAATTTATGGTTCAGTAATATTGAAAGACAATGCAATGTTTAGAACACGAAGTAAAATAAGCAGCACCTCATAAGAAACACAACCCACCTACAAATAAAGCTGGTTTTATGTGCTATTTCTGTTGTATTTGGTTTTCTATTAATAGTTATCAGTCTCTGGAATTCCTCAACAAAGTTAATAAAACTAGTAAGATCCTACGATCAATGGAAAAATTATTTGATGAGAAGTTATGTCCTACAGTACCAGAAGATGTCTTCAGGTTTCAGTGCATCATAAATGACAAAGTTTTTTAAATCCCCTTTTTTCAATTCAAGCTTTCTTTCTCCTTCTAGTCATGGAGCTATCCAAAGCGGAAATATACTGTATTTGTATGGAAGAACATGGAGAGACTAGGGAGAAGAGGTTTTACACAAAATAAAAGCAATATAGCGTCTGAAAAGGCATCTCACAAAATATTTTCTCTTCTCAACAGGTCTGTTAGTTGCCTTCGAAATAAATTTCCACAGCCTGCTGTGTTTTTAAATTCTACACATATATAATAAAATCAGATAAAACTGTATGAAGACAGATTTAAGAACCACAAAAAAATTAGAAATAAGCAAATTTCATTGTATTATTGTATTTTGTATTTATAGATTAAAAAGAAAACCAAACAAGCATTGCCTGCTTCTCACAATTGCTGATTGTCTAGATTTCATGAAGAGTATAACAGCAGTCATTCTGCATGTGTTTTTAACTCAAAACTAACAGCAGCAAAGTACCTGATCACTGCTGAGTAAGAAAATGCAAAACAAAAAAAAATGTAAAGCTAAGTTCCTCCTTTGTCCTCCTCACTGCCTCTGCTTTTCCTATAGTGACTGCTTCCTGCCCATTTTGCCAGTGTATAAAACATCTGTGATTTGCTGCAAGCAGTCCCTATTTATATTGAGAACCACACAGCTGGTGTAACTTAAAAAAAAAAAAAAAAAAAAAAAAAAAAAAAGAGGCAGCATTTTACTTGTTATTGCACAATGCACATGGGAAGGCTTCCTACAAAAAGGCTGAGCATAGCCAGCAAGCAAGATACAACTTCCTTTTACCACAGAAAAATGCAGATTCATAAAATAGTTATTTCCCTGAAGTAAATATCTTTACGAATAATTGATTATGTTAAATCTAGAAAGAGGCCATGTTCAACAACTGCTTAATATAGTGTGAATTTTAAAGTAGGCATTATGAGATATGAATTTTTTCCATAGTTATCAAGTGAGTACAAACTCATTGTCATGACATTTATGCTTAATGTAAGTACAGCTGTCAAAGCATGGTATTTCCCAACCAAAATGAAAATGAAACCATTTAATTCTGAGCAAACATATCTAATTACCACAAGGATTCTAAATGCAATTTATAGTTAACATTCCTCCACAAAAACAAAACAAAACAAAAACCCCAAACAACCCCTCAAAACAAACAAACCCCAAAAACCAAAAAAAACCACACCAAAAAGGAGGTACTTCAATATCACATATTTATATTCTTTGAATAGAATTTTAGGAATTAGATTAAGATAATTTGCTGGATCTAACTGCAGCCTACCAATTCCTGCCAGCCTTGTTTCTTCTTCTGAGTCATATTTATTAGGTTCATTGGAATAAAAAGTCTGTAGGTACTGAACATTTATTTAGCTGTTTCAGGTCTGCCCTTTTCACTTCCCCCCTCTACTGTTTCCAGTGCAACTCATTGTGAGAACTAAAGCTGTGAAGCATGGAAGATTATGTCTTGATATGAGACGGTACTGGAGTTTTAACCTTCAGCGCTAATAAGATGGGTCCTAATTGTTGTCCCAAGTGTCTGCAACAAAGCTAATTTCAGAGTGCCAAAGATAACCCCTGTAGGTGACCTAATTAAATTCTTAGGAAAGCTATTATTTTTAAGATAAGGGGTTTCAGCTATTGACTGTTTAAAAATGCCTGAAAATGATGCATCAGCAATTCCAACTCAGAATTTTCCATTTGTGTCAGCTCTGTGTACAAAATTAGAAAAAGGGGAACATTTATCTTAATTATTATGATTCACCAGAAATTTCTGTAACAACCAAAATATTTGTTTTATGCAAACACAACAAAGTGTTTAAATATACATAGTGTATATTTTCTGCATTAATTAAACAGATAACTGAATACACAGGGTGAATTGTTATGTTCAAAATAAAATTAGAGAAATTAAAATGGGAACTGTCTTCCCTGAGGTCAAGTAATAGCAAAATTATTCATGTCAATTCATTAGCTTTATTGAAAGCATTCCCAGACTGACCAAATCTCACTATCGTGATAGTGCATCTTACCTTTACAAATGTTGTCTAGAGTGCTGATTTTAAGCCTTTGTAACATGTGTGCAGAATGCTTCACCTAATGTTGAACTAATATTTGGAACTAGTATTGGGAAAATTTAAAATTTGAATTGTCTGAGAGAAAAGCAAATTGTTTGCCATGAGCATCAGGGTGTTAAGATAAGGAGAGAAGCCTTTCCCCAGACAAGGTAGGATTATTCTGAAGAACCGAAGAAGAAAGAGAAAAGCCCAAGGATAGCTTGAACAGCTTTTGACTATCAAGCCAGCGCGCCTGTTTTTAGATCAGTTGCTAACAGTGGCATGTCTCCTTTGTAGTAAAGGAAACCCACAGACATCCTAACTTGCTAAACTAGCCACAGTTGTCATTTCATGCAAGGGAACAAAGGAGTGGAGAAACTGAGAAAATATAAAAAATTAAGAAGAAGAAAAAAGTGTCCTACAAGCACACCAAACCACTAAAGTAACCTGTTTTCTGTAAATATTGTGCATTTCACTGACTTTGGACATTGCAGAAAATGGACCCCATCTGGCAGGTTTTCTGTGTTTGAAGCAAAAATGCAGTGTTCCCCAAACTCATTCCTAAAAAGGCTTCAGATTTTTCACACTTAGATGGATTTTTTTCTTTTCAATATATTCTTTTAATTTCTGGGAGCTCCCAGTATCTTTGTTTTCCCCTATCCTAAAATAAAGAATTATAACAATGTATACTTATACCCTATGTAAAAAGAGTGTGAATGTTTCTCTTTTAGGAGCATTTCTAACATATTCCAACTTACTTTAAAGTGTGCACATTTTACAAGCAAATATGTTAATTAGCACATCACTTTTGATTGTACGTGTAAATCAAGAAAGTGCTTCATGGAACTCCTTTAACTCACTGCATGAGTAGAAAACAGAGCTGAATGAATTCTCTTGCTTGAGTGCAAAGGTTCAACGAGGCTAATAGGAACTAAAGACTCTCAGTCATCTCAGAGAATCACGTGTTTTGCAGGACTAGACTAACACAGCAAGTAGGGGTAACACAGAGATCGTCTCTATCTTAGAAATAGAGAGACCTGTTGTCAGGTTTCCTGTGCACACACTGGCCTTTGCAATCCCTTCTTCCACAATCAAAACAATGGTTTGCAAAATCGCACTGTTTCAGGAGCCCCTTGTGCAAAAGCCCTGCTTGCTGTGAGTCCTCCTCATCATGTTTCACTGGCAGCCAATTTTTACCATCTGAAGGAATGATTTGGTGCAAAAAAATTCTCACAACATTCCTAGTTTTGCACTTACGTTACAGTCCAGTCCTTTCTTTAACTAGTGGGGATTGTCTGTGACAATTTCTAACTGCATCAACTAATGCACTAAAGAGTAAACAATTAACAAAAGCAGAAGAAAGAGTTTTCTGTTGTGTTTTTGATAATTGAAATATAATTAATAAAAACAAAGTAGAGATTATTAATTTCTTTTAGCATTACTTCTATAGCACAAGTTCAATTTTGCAATTATGTGGTGTTTGGGTAACCACAGGCTTTCTTCACAGCCTTCAATTTCCACAAATTCTTCCAAGAGGTGATTAAAAAAATCCACTTTCAAATGTGGAGTTAACAAAACCATAAAGTGAGGCTCAAAAGGGCTTCCTTTACTGAATTTATTAAAGTCACATCGACCTGACAAGCAGGGGTCACTGAAATTCAACCCTCAAATGTTCACATCCCTGAGGAGAATGGGACATTATTAATATTTTTGTATAGGAGAACTCCTGAGTGAAGCAGACTCTCTCAATGATGAAATGAAAAGGGTATTCCACTGTGTACTGTGAAATATATTATATATCTTCCACATAGTTGGTTGGGGATCAACTGCCAGCTTCTTCATGGTGTGAGCTCTTGATTGAAGCACCAGCTGTGTTCAAGGGATTGAGAGAGACCTTGAAAATGGCAAAGCAAGACCCAGCATTCAGAGCTGACAAAACAAAACTGACAAGAGAGGCAATAGTTATTCTTTCTGAGCGCTCATCATAGGAAATGTCATTGAAAAGAAAGAAGAAAGAGAAAAGGGGGTGGGAGAAATCACAGACGTTTTAGTATGATTTGAATATGCTCTTCTGCTTTCTCACACTTTGGTTTTTTGTTTCTAATTGGAAAAAAAAAGAAATGTAACTTAAAAGTTGAAGAAAAATTAAAATGCAGGGGACAGATGAGAAGAAGTTTCTCTCTGTCAAAAACATTCAGGAAGATTCTTGTTTGCTGCTTGTTGAGAATTAGAGCTGAGGTCATCAATCTGTGGTGGTAAATCAAGTATAATGTGGAAAAAAATATAAGCCTACAGCATTATAAACCTCACTGTAGATTACATTTGTAAGGAAGCTCTGAATCCTGGTAATTCCTACCAGAAAAAAAAAAAAAAAACAACCCCAAAACAACAAAACAATAATTCTCCCTATTTAAATATAACTCTCCACTTAAAGCACATCTGAGTTACTTAAAACTCCTAGGAACTTAGAGTGGTGTACTTTTGGAGGGCAGGAAGTATCTAAGGTCAGTATCCATCTGTTATGTAAAGACACATACATGTGCTTTCAACTTTCAAGACTTTTAACAGTGGGTTGGTTTTTTTTTTTTTCTCTGCTCTGTAACTTTTTTTAAAATGTGTGCAAGTCTGTTCTTTGGCAGGCAAAGTGTTGAAATGTCAATTGGTAGCCCCTGGAGACTTCATTTCCACTGTCTGACACTGCCAGCATCATCATGTGGTTCAGGGTTTATCTTTCCTGCTGTGACTGAACTGGAAAATCTAAATCAGGCCTGTACAAAAGGTTGAGTAGAGGCCAGCTGTAATCAGATAGAAACTATATTTTTGACCAAAATACGGGAGGAAGGAGCAGGGGAACCACTTAAAAAAACAATGCAACATAGGTAGCTAATCTCTTAGACTGGCTACATACAACATTCTGTTTAATAACCAGTTTAACACGTAAATGAGAGAGGGAAAAAAGTACTGTTAGAAGGGCAGTGGTAAAATCTTACCCAGTCAGAAGCATACAGATTTTCAGTGGTAAAAAGCTGTACCAGAGATGGATTCAGAGGAAATAGAGAGGATATGTCAAACAGTTTTGCATGTGTTTGTCATCACTTACCAGCCTTTGTGGTCAAGTGAACAGGTCACTAAATGGGGAACTGGAGAAATTTATGCCTTATCTCTGGTTCTGCGACTGATCTAATCAACATCGGTCAAGATTCTTCAACACCCTCCCTCCCCCACCTTATAATGCTTTTGTTCACAAGCTCCTTGGAAAAGAAGCATTTTGTTTATAGCAATTTCATGTTTTGTCTATCTCTTTAAGAAGAGAGCTTCTGGGAGGGCTCACTCCTAATGTAAACAATTTAGCAATTATAATACATTTGAAACACAGATTAATAGTTCCACTGTGATACTAGTGTGACATTTTTCTGTGTTTGGTTTGCAGGCCAACACCTTTAACAGCATATTTGTTCAGTGAAAGACAGAGTGCTAGTCTACGGGGACTAGAAATGGCTTTGTCATTTTCTAGATGACAGCTCTTATTTTCCAATGCTTTCTGGCAGAAGAATTACCATTAGCCTTCCATCTTTCTCAGGAAGACACTTGCTTATCTAGCTGCTGGAAATGCTTTTGTTTAAAATTCCTCTCGTATAACTACTATGCTTAGAAGAAAGGTTGCTTGGTTTACAAAACAAATCATGCTGCTTTCTCTTATGGATCTGTAGCTGAAAACAGTCAAGAAACATCTGAGGAGCAAAAAATCCAGTTTTTAGGCATAAGACTTTTTTGTTGTGATAAAGAAAAGGAATCACTTGTGCTAAGGATTAAGGAATTCTTTTACTTCCTTGTTTGCAAGGGAGTATAAATGTATCAATATTTGAAAATAATACATGGAAATTTGAAGCTTAGGCAGATTTGAGTTGGTATGACTATTTTGACTCAGGCAGAAGCAGAACCTAATCCACACTAGATGTTTCAAGTATCAAGCAAAGATAGCATAATGAAGTGGCACAACCATGTGTAAAGACAGATTTGGATAGAATACAGGTTAAAAAGAAAAATTGTGAAGATCATCTTTGTGCTTGTCTGATCCTGAATGCATTCTGTGAAGTAAAATATTAATTTATGGTGTCACTAACCTTTCTAATTTCCTTCTTTTGAGCCTAGATGATAGCTGATAAATATCCAGAAAAAAAATTAAAATCTTCCTTGTTGGTTTGGTCCTTTTCAGATGCATGCAGGTCTTGGAAATTATGGTATGAATAATCCGTTGTGGCAACTCCTACTCAAGTCACTCAGTACCTGTGCTTCAGATAATGTTACTCTAGGATGACATTTACTGTAAACTGGGGTTTGTCAATAAATCAACACAATTGCTGATTTGAGAGCAAGCATTGTGGACAACAAGAAAAGCAAAATTGACTGAAGGAGCAGTGGGCAAAAACTAGAAATTCTCAATCTTGTTTTCGTTTGTTTTGAAGGATAACAATAAAATGGGCTGAAATAGATAGAGTTGTATTTGTGCCTAATGTACAACAACACTAATTTATGATGGACAGAATAATTTCTGGTAAAATTAGAGTTAGCTAAAAGGCTCATAGTTCATTACTTCATTCTCCAAATAAATCAAAGATAAAAAAGCTGAAGTCAATCCAGAACATTTACAATTTTAGGGTTCTTTTTAAAATAAAAAAGCTTTTCTGCAGCACACCAATAGCTGCAAACTTGCTTTATCATCACAGAAATGCAATTTACAGCACATAACTATAAGTCATCTATAAGTAAAGAGGCTTCATATAATTTATGTAGGAACCATAAATAGATTTCAAAACAAAGGAGCTTATTTTCAATCTCACAGAAAGGGCAAACTTTTGGAATCTGCATATTCACACACACATCAAAATCAGATTTACATTAGTTCTGAAAGAAATAAGGATCTTCCCCTCTGCCCACGGAACTTCCTAGGGAAACAGTTTGTCCTCTTCAAAGAACTGCTCCTTGGTGGAATTCATTGCTTGGCCGAGATGAAAACTGTTGGTGAAACTTTTTTCAGAAAATAGGAAGTACTAAAAACTGGTTCCAAGAACTAACTGCCTTAGCAAAACTGTCTCTGTGTAGCATCTTCAGCTCTGGAAAAGATTTAGTGTTTACAGCAGACTTTTTACAACAAGGTGGAGTTAATGATTCACTTTGGGGTGCATTCTGAGTCTTCCCCACTTAGCCTCTGCCTGAATTTTAGAAGGGATATGGTTAGGCATCTTTCACATAGTCAGCTAGATGCACAGCTCAAAAATGCACAATTTTCTGTCACTTAAAGAAAAAAAAAAAGAAATAAAAGAAGGATGAAACATGATCTGTAACTATGGGAAATGAAAATTATTTGGGATTTTTTTTTACCAGCCAGAGCTCTTGTTTTAGTCTAAGTCCTTCTGAAAAGCTTTAGCTGCTCACCAGCTGCCCCAGCTACATCTCTGACCCTTGTTGATCTTTCTGAGTACCATTTTGTCAGGCTCTCCCTTGAAATTTACTATTCAGCTGTTCCTTGGTGTATTTCTTTCTTCAATGGATGGTATTTAACAGCTGTGATTAATCAACTTTTTCAAAGCTACATATTGTTTGGTTTAAATATAAGGAACAAACCAAGAACAAAAGAAACAAGCCTTTTGTAGATCTCTAAAACCACTAACTGCTAAGCATGTCTGAACAGGAACAAGGTAGAATTTAGCTATTCAGTCTGATTTCCAAGTGGGGTAATTTTACAAGGGCTCTCCATACTTCTCAGTAACTCTCCACTTATCTGATAGGCTGCTCAGTCTCCAGATGGCAATTTTTTCTTTCCTTCTTTTCAGTTTGCTCTGGGCTGTGCTTCCCCTCACCAATCAGCAGACCTGTTCCCTGTGTAACTGGAGACAATCTGCTTGGCTATTTCAGTCACAACGGGGCATCCACAGCCCCACCCGTATTTCCACCTTCACAAACCTGCAGTTGTTTTAGAGGTGGTGTGCCTGTAGCAGTTTAAGAACACCCTCTTCTGTGAATCTGGAGATTTCTTCAGAAATGTAGCTATGTCCAGAGATAAAAGGCAACAATGAATTTGGAAAAAAACTCCACCACACATCTCTTCACATCACTGGTAGTTACTCTTTGGGGTTTTTTTAATTGCTAGCATAGTTACCTTTTTTTTTTTTTTTTTTTTTTTTTAATAGTTGGAACCTCCTTTACCTGGGAAATTTGTCAGAATGTGTGTCAGGACAAGCTTTTCATATACACACATTATATATATATATATATATATATATATATATATATATATATATATATATATATATATATATATATGTTACCTTGTGAAGAGGTGAAGAGGTTCTGGAAACACCCCAAGGTCATCACCTGCAGAGTGAAGAGGTTCTGTAACACCTCTCTCCTTGTTATGGCAGAACTGTTGATTGACATTAATTGCTATACTTTACCTCTCCAAACACATCCTCTCTACTTTCCAAAAAGCACCACATGGCATTGAAATTTCCACTCGAACTTTACGGATTTGTATCCTGTGTTTCTCAGTCACAGGTTGTCATGAGTGGTAGAAAACCTCTTCTAATCAGTCTGTCTCTAGGAGAGAATAATAGAAACAAGAAAATGGGGTTTTCTGCCTCAACTGAAAATCTCAGTTCAACTGCAGGTCAGAAATGCTTTACTGATTTGGAATAGGATTAGGATTAACATCTATTTATCATGTTTGAGTTTGTGTGCTTCTGTGGGTTTTTCTCTGCTCTGAAATTGATAGTAGTGTCATATTTCAGAAACATAGATCAGATCTGTGAGAAAAGCAGTCTTTCTTTTTAGAAAGTACTTACTCAGCCATGAAAGCAGTTGTTCATTTGATACTATACACTATAGTAGAATGCACACGGACTCTCCTGGGAAAAATGTCACACAAGGGATCATCTGCTGAAATGTGTAGACCTCAGAGGTTCAGTAAACCAGATTTAAATTTGTCCATAAATGCACGTTGACAAAACTGATCTCCTTACAACTGCATTTTACACAATTGAAAATCACAAAAAGGTCTAAATTTTTGATCTAGAAGTAACTAATAACAATTTGAATTTATTTGTTTTATAGGGACATGCCTTTACAAACAATATCTATGTTTATGCAAATTCACTTGCTGTAATATATTGTGGCATTGCATAAGTTTAGACAAGAAAATACAGAATAAGGATAGATTGTCCAGAGCACTTTTTTTCTGCATCACCCTTTCTATTTTATTCTTTGGGGTTTTTTTCCCCTTGCCACCCCTTTTTATTTTGTTTTATACAACCCATTTTTCAGTACTTCAGTATTCTTGAGATGTAAAATGGAAAAGAGATAGGG
Source organism: Chamaea fasciata (assembly GCF_029207755.1). Taxonomy (NCBI): domain Eukaryota; kingdom Metazoa; phylum Chordata; class Aves; order Passeriformes; family Sylviidae; genus Chamaea; species Chamaea fasciata. Next base: position 43,343,127 of record NW_027094089.1, read on the forward strand.
TGAAGAGGTTTCATACCAGTTTAGGTTTTTGTTGGCACACCCTATAGACAATCCCAGCAATTCCTCTTTTATCCTTATTGAACGTGAATTCTCATTCAGAACTGCTGTTCTAATACATCCCAGCTGGCTTTAATGGGAGGATTTATAGGGTGTTTATAGACTGTTGTGAATTGCATCCAACAGAGCCCTGCAGAAATTGTGTGTTGCATCCTAATTTTGTTTTCAAGAAGGCCCTGAGTGCTGGGATATGGCATAACAGTGCTACCCTCTTCAAGCTTCAAAATAATTCACATAAAATATGAAGACCTTTTCCTCCCCCCACTCTCACCTCTCCTTGTGAGACCATTTCATAAATATTTATAGGTAAAGGGCATGGAAGTTACCTTTCATCACCCATCTGAGTTTGAGAAGGGTCCCCTCCTTTCCCAATTACCAGGAATTTAGCAGGCTTCCAAGTTCCCACTGTAATTGTTCTAATAGACAGAAGTACATTTGAATTTGTACTTTGCATGCACAAAGAATAGACAGTTACTGCCTAAAATATGACAAAATCAGGTGGTTTATTTGTTACGAGTGTAAGACTACAAAGGAAGATAGAGTCAATTCTGTCCTTATCTCACATAATGTTGACACATCCGTTTAGAGTCTATTCATCTGGAGAAGACAAGTGATGATTAAAAACATACCTATTATCCTCGTATCAGGTCAACAGTCAAGGTCCAACACCTTCAACACAGACATTATTGTCATTGTAAGGAATCCAGCTGATTTAAGACGAAAAATGCACTGATCATTCTTTTTAAGCAGTCATCTTCAGCTTGCTTGTAAAACACATAAAAGACAGCAAATCATATATTTATTTGAAACATGCCTGATGCTAAAACAACTGATAGTGTACTCCCTACACAATACAACTGTATCTTTAAGTCTACAGTAAATCACAAGCACATATCCATTATGCAGAAATGGGTATTTCAAATTATGGGAAATATAGTAAAAGAAATTTCCAGAAGATAGGATTATGTTCGAAACTTTTTGGGAGTACTGGATTGATGTCTCTTGAGGATAGAGCTGCCATTCAGCATCAGAAGAGCAACACAGACATCTGAAACAATTGAATTCCATATAACCCCATTATATTCTTTTTGGTTGGGGTTGTACTTTGGGTATTGTTTGGGTTAATTTTGGTTTTAGATTAAGAATGTAGCTTTACTTGTTATTTTCCATGAATCTGTACTTATGACTCATCTTGCTGGATGTTATTGCCAACATATCGTGAACCACACAGTGAACAAAACTCAGAACCAACGTAGTCCAAAGTAATTAATGCAAGCTCGTATGTGAATTCCCTGCTGTTGTGGCTGAGTGAATAGCTGGTATAAACAGAAAATATTTTAGAATCCTGCTAGAAAGTATAAAATAAAAAAGTCTTAATCCTGCCAAGCTTTACTATAGGGAAAAAATAGATACTTTCTTAGAATTTTAAACCATTTCTCAATGAAAATTCCCCATAAGAGTTTGTGATAGAAGAGAATCATCACTAAAATAGGAATTGAATGCATGGCACAATAACAATCTCCAGTACTTTTGTTTTGCATAAACATTTTTGTGCATGTGACTTTTGGATTTCGTGTAAAAATAAGTCAGCAAGGTCTTTTATTTATGTGAATTAATCTATCTCTGAAAATACAACAATAAGGGAAGTAGACTATTAACTCCAAAATCCCCAGAAATAAACTGGCAAAGCAGAATAAAAATTAGCCTAAAGGAGAATATTTCTATGTTTTCACATATCATGGGTGAAATGAAAAACATTTTGGTGTGCTGTTAACTTCAAAAGATGTCTAGGGAATCAGTAAGTAATCAAAAGGTTTGGGTGCTTAACACATGCATGCCCTGAGCTGGGGAAACTTATTTCTGAGCTTAATGTTGCTTTACACGCAGACTGCATTAATTCATCCCATGGTGGAGTATCAATAAAAACTTGTATATGCGACAGAGTCACAAACATCTGACTTAACAAAAGCTGCCTGCACAGCTCTTCTATTTCCTTATTTTCTTGAATGAAATAGGAATTTGAAGACAATCTTTACTTCAGTTATAGTGAATGTGGTAGTTTATCAGATGCATTCATTTGGGTGGAAGAAATAAACGCATAAATGACTAGTGTAGGATGGATTTTAAAAGGCATTGTTTTCACTGTGCTGTGGCAAGCATTGTATAGGAGAACAAATCTCTTATCACAAACCCTTATGCCTTAAAACATTCTGAACATATTTGTCCTTTTGAAAAAGCAGAGGATACCTGCTGAGAAATCAGATTTCAGGATTCAAGTCTTCCTACATGCAAAGTGAAATTCCATTTTTTGTTTTCATCTGGGCACCAACACTGAGTACCCAGCTACATCTCCCCAGGGAACCCAGAGCAACCCAAACACCATCACAGCTGTAAGCTCCCCCTGGAGAGCGCTTTGCCATCAACTTCAGCACTTTCAAAATAGGAAAATCATTTATGAGCATGAGAGTTTCCAAGCTGAGGATTGGAACGAGTAAAGTGAGACTTTCATTCTTCCACCTCCCCAAAGTCTAATTCTTTGCTCCATCAGTGGACTAAGAGGAGAGGTGCATCTGTAGTAGCTATGCCCTAATATATATATTTTAACTCTGACATGGTGATCCATGTTATTCACTTACACTAAATCAGCAGGAGGCATCTTTTAATGCTATTAGCTTTTGTGAAGCTTCTCTGCATGTCATCAGAGACAATTACTCTAGTAATTCAAAGGCAACCACCATCTTTTCTCAGGCACTGTGGAATGTAAATAAATGCACCCTCTCTTTGAAAAAGTATCTTTCCAGTGATTAATTATTTAAGTACATTATCAATTATTTAAAATATCTTACATATTAAGCTTGACTTTAGAATTTGGAAATAGCTCAGTATAAATAGCAACCCATAAATGGAAAAGTCTTTCTCGTACCATGTTTGATTGCATCTTTGCTGCTTGCTGCACACACACATGGAGCAAAATTGCCATACCTGCTTGCAAAATTACAGCCATATGTCACTTGTAAATGACAACAGCAATCTATTTCTATTAAGTTAGCTTTACTAATGTGCAAATAAGTAATCTTCTGAAAAAAAAAAAAAGAAATAATTACAGCTGCTGCATTTATGGAATTATAGAATGTTTCGAGTTGGGAGGGAACCCTGAAGGTCATTTGATCAAATCTTCCCACTCAAGCAGGGCTACCTAGAGCCAGTTGCCCAGGACCATATCAGGTAACTTTTGAATATCTCTAAGAACAGGGACCCTATAACTTCTCTGGGCAGTTGTAGTGGTTTGAAAGCAAAACAAATGAGAGGCTCCAAGTCAGAAATACAGTTTAATAGGAAGAAAGGAAAGAAAGTAAAATAAAATAGATGCAATAATAAAAAAGACCACTGACACAGTCAGAATTCAACCTGAGCAGGGTGATGGAAGCAGTCTAGATGAGGTGGTCTTCCTGAAGCAATGATCCCATAGACAGGTCTGGTAGCTCTGGTCCTCTGGGGATCCAGTGGGTAAGGGCTGCTTGTACTGTCCCAAATCCCAGATTATATCCAGGTGAGAATGCTTGGTTCCTCCCCCTGGGTGGAGCATCTCACAATGGGATGATGAGTCATGCAGGGGGTCTTTGATGGCCCATTAAACAGAGATAACTCCCGGAGGGAGTTATCTATGAGTCATGGGCAAGGCATTTGATGGGCCATTAACAGAAGATAATGGCCCAGAGGGAGGGGGTCTGGGAAAACACTGCCCCAGCTGGATTCAACAGTTCATGAAGATGGTGATAGAATACTTTGTGCACATCCTATACTACAACCCAGGACAGTAGTCTCCTTCCTTACTTGGTCACCTAAAGAGTGAAAAAGTGTTTTGTGATGTCCGGGGGAAACCTCATGTGTTTGATTTTATGCCCATGCTTCTTATTCTGACATTGGGCATGGCCAAAAGCAGCCTGTCTCTACTGGCCTGCCATGGAATCGAATGCCAGAATGATTGAGGTAGGAAGGGACCTCAAAGGACACCTAATCCAAACCTCCTCCAGTGAACAGGGATGTCTTCAACTAGAACCATTTAAGCTGACCTTGAATGTTTTGACCTTTAATATTCCCTCTTCTGAGGATCTTGAACTACACCATCTTATGGTGACTGCCTTTGACATTCACAGCCACAATGAATCCCTTCCTGTTGATGTATTTGAGGTTCAGCACAGCACCCACCTTTTCTTGTTGCTGTATCACTTGGATTACTTGTTTTTGATGGTCTTCAGGACCTCCTTATTGCTTACAGTGTGAAATATTTTGGTTGTGTGTATAAACTGTGGCCTTACTGGCTTTTGAAAAGCAGTTTACAATCTGTTATTGAGCTTTCTTTCTATTTGCAAAGTAAAATATTCACAAAATCTGCTCTTCAAAATGAATTATTCTCTATTTTCCCTTGCTTTTTCGTGTTAAATTAAAAATATATGCTGGATAAAAATGGAAGTCACATGTATGAAACTTTGAATAAAGCAGAACCTATTTTAGCTAATGTATGATGAAAAGCAACCTTCATCTCTTTTTTGTAGTTTAGATATTTTATTGATTCCTTCTTAGAAGGGAGGAAGTTTTTTTTCCTTTGGGTCTCCTGACCATGTTATTGGATTTTTGAATTTTCATCCTGCCCTTTGTAATGTTCAGGGTCTAAACTCAGGCATCTTGTGACATCATATCACTTCTGCAACAGGCTCAAAAGGTTGTTCTTTTGAAGTCGAGGGAGATATGACAGGAAAGGTACTTGGAAAGAAAATTCACCTGCCTCCTTAACAATTTCAGAACAATTCCTGATGCTCCACATCCTCAAGGTCCTGGAATAACAGCTTTGTTTAGCAGCAAACCTCATTTCCCTCTCACAAAACAACCCACAACATTCCCCCATGAGGCACCATGGAAGCCAAGGAGCTATGTTTTCCAGATTAGTTGCTAAACACCCTGTGGTGTTCAGTCAAAGGTATTCAAATTTATCTTCCTGTTCTTTACCTACCTGTTATGTACGCAATGAAATACCCAATTTAAAATTAATCTTCTAGACACACACCTAACTAGGAAAGATCTCACATTTTAGACATCATATAACCCTGACAAAAGAACATTTAGTAGCATTATATGCATAATTTGTAATATATTAGGTCAAGTATTGTTAATTTGGTCAGAGTTTTTGAGCAAAACATTTGATATGTTTAACAGCTTCCAACTCAGTTAACTGGGTGAATAGTTCTAAAGTTAATGGTTTTGAATACATATCCATACACATCCTCATATCCTTCTAGTTGTAATTTTAACAACCTTACATTCCCAACATCAGACGAGGGTTAAGAACCATATTGTTTAAACAAGACGGAGGTGTTTGAAAATGACAGAGTATGAGAAGTGGAGGAGGAGGAATACTGGAAGGGAATGTGACTTCTATCACCAGACCATGGGAGAAAACAGCAACAGTACATAAATCTACTTCAACAAAAATATTGCTATCGTAGTATAATTCATCTCTCTGAACTTTTCTAGTTTTCACCTTACAAAACAAGTATGTCTAGGGATGTTATTTCACTGTTCATGTTACACTCTTGAGAAAGTAGCCAAGACTAGTTAGACTTAATTCCACCCATTAGGGCACATTGTATGTCAACTTTCACTAATTGATTTACAGGTGGGCAGAACAAAAATCTCTTGTTACTATGCTTCAGCTTTTGTTTTTTAGATTTTTCAAGATCATGGAATGGTCAGGATTGAAAGGTACTTCAATTAATATTGCCATTCCCCCTTTCTTTCCATGCTTGATTAATTCCTTATATTTGAAGACTTTGTTGCCATAGCTAAATAATTTAATATTTCTACAAGCAAATATGCCAAGTTCTTTTAAATATGTACTTTTTAGAAACAAATAAGTAATCACCTTACCTCCCAAAATTCCTTAAGAAAAAAGCACCAGCAGTTCCTTCTTGTCAGTGAGCAGCACATTCAGGAATGAACCACCCTTGGGTGGCCCACCTGGAATTTTCCACAAGCTTTCTAGACTGCATGAAAGAGAGCAGATTTTACCAACATAATTGCTTAATTCTACTAATTAACAAAAATAATGACTAGCTTAAAAAAAAGACATGAAATTTTTTGTGGTCACTCTGATCCTTAATTTTGTGGAACCTCAAATATGGAACTCACACTGGCCATAAAAATGGCTGAAGCATCTGTACCAATGGGTGCTTGGAATTAGGCTAGAGGACATAATTTCACTGAATTTGACTACATCAAATAAATTTTTGCCTTCTGAAGACAGCTGTTGCTTGCGTTTGTGCTTAGTGCAGCAAAAAAAAATTTAAAAAAAGAAAGTTGTTTATTCAATATCTAAATTTTATGGGTGTTGGTTGATAACTTGGCTATGATGTGAGTACAGCATGGCAAAGGGGACATGACAAATTTACTGAGTCACTGCTGTTGATCTTTGGTAAATCTGACCTTATAGCATGATGTGCTGGCCAGCTTTTTACATGAGTGGGAAACTGAACAGATAAATAGCAAGTGACAAACGCATTTTCGTGAAAAACACATGTTCTTACCTCAGAAACCTCATGGCTGCAATGTGTAAAATAAGGGCTCAAAACATCTCCTATTGTGCCTGTTTCATCATTTCAAAAATCTCTAATGCATAAAGTTTAAATTAACTGTGAAACAAAAGAAAGAAGCCTGATGGTTTCCCTACCAGGCAGGGGGACATAATGCAGGTGCCATCCTTTTGGGCAAACATATGAAACCGTGAAGCAATATATACTGCACGGCAGAAACTGGCACGTCTGCAATCCCTGGCTAGTGTTGTGTGGTTGGTAAACCATTACACAGATTGATTTAAAAATGTAAATGCATGAGAGAGAGCAATCACAAGGTAGCAGGGGGAGGGGGTGGGAGGACTAAGACAGGCCATATGTTCCTTTCCCCTTTCTGCATTTGCTACTCTCATACAGAGAATTCCCTTCTTGACAGATGGAGAGAAGTGTACTTTATGCAAGGTGCAGGCAGTTTTCTCTGTGAAAGCTTAAGAGCTAGAGAACAAAGCAAAGCAATTATGAGTTCTCTGTATAAAAATCTATGGCCCTTATGAGATATATTGCAGATGACTTCTAGAGAACTATAGAATAAAATAAAACAATCAGAAATATTACTGAGCATTGCTAACAAAGTATCTTGATCACTGACAATTTCATATTTTAGTTTTAATAAGAAACTGGTGGCATGAAGAGAACGCTATTGTTCAGGCTGCTGGAAGGAAGTAACTGCATTTATTTTTTTAGATCACTGTTTTGGCAGTTCAAAATTTCTCTCTTTTCTCGTCTTTCTGTTTGGGTTAGTTCGTTGTTTTTGTTGTTTTAAATCTCCAGACAGCTACAGATCTATCATTTAACAATATTTGCATGAATGTGTGGAGTTGATAAATTTAGATACTGTGAATGGATGGCAGGTTTTTCTTTACCATAAATCCTGTCCTGCACCAGGCAGCAAGAGAGAAGTATGTTGATAGATAACACAACTGAAGGGTTTTGATTGATAACAAATTCATTAATCACTGTCCTCTAAGTGCTATAGGAAGAATTTAAAATGTGCTACATCTGGCACTTGTAAAAGTTTCTTGCTTTCAAATCGCAGCAGTTATTGCTGCGTGCTTTTTGACTAGGCTGAACAGCCATTTCAGTATGAAAAAAGGATCAGCGGGGGTTAAATTTAGTATAAGACCAGACAAGGACAAGCTTCACAGTGGTATCGTTAATGCTCTCTCCCTCTTACCAGAGAACATTGGCAGACTTCCAGTTTATTAAAACAACAATCAAAGGCAGATCTTCTCTCTGTATACACAATGAGTCAAGGGTGGATCATTTACTCAAACAGAGCTGTGCGCTGAGGTATAAAAACAAAAATGCATGTCAGGGGAAATAGTTCATGAATATCATGCAAAAACTGCTCCACAGTTGTGTGTCATACAAAAGCATTCCAAACATTATTAAATAAAAACAGAATACTGCATTGATTTTCTAAAAGCTTTAAGCATAAGATCAGGAATTAAAGTACCTTTAAAGGAAAAATTGACAACTATTTATATAAAGTAGCTTTAACATTTGTAAGTTTATTAATTTAACTAAATGTGAAAAAATATTTGTTTAATTAAATTATATTCTAATTTAAAGGAAAATTAGTAATATGCACCTATGTCTATTGACATGGAAAAATATAAGTGTTAGGAGACCATGTTTACAAAGACAGAAACATGATAAGTATATTTTTTTGTTAAAAATAGGGATTAGAATTTTGGGTTTCTATCATGTGAAATAACTTTGAAATCACAGGTTACAAGTTCATCCAAGAAGTGTTTGGTTCACATTGCGCTTCAGTAAAAATGGGTGAAGTGGAATAAAAAATGAAAGAAGCAGACACAAGACAGACACAAGACATGGATAAAATCCCACACCCTCAAAAAATAAAAGCAATGCAAAATGGAGTTCAGAGTAAACAGGGTGGAAAACTAAATGCACAGAATGTGAAATCCTGACCCTATTGAAGTCACTGGGCATTGTGCTGCTGGCTTCAAGGATGTCAAGATTCTGTTCAGAGAATAATAATAGTAATATATAAAAAGGCAGGAGCAGCGGACAGTATTTAAAGATACTTATGCTGGTAAGCTGTCTATCATATGCAGGTTATCTGTTGGTGGACAATCTTTTTGGAAGAGGAAGAGCTGTTTTTTGGTTTTCTATGCGTAATACAAGCTTCTTCAGTAAGAAAAGGAAACATGCTTGCATTATTTTAAATGTCATTGAGATACTAAATGAATAGAGAAGTATTGAAAACATCTGAAGCATCATTTCAAAAGGAGAGGTGCAGAGTGTTTGGAAATCTAGTTTAGTTACATCTAAATAGGTAGAATCTGAAAAACTCAGCCTCTAGGATATTAACACAACCCTAATAAAAGCCTTTCCTGTTCCTCTAACATCTATGATTATGTCTCAAAAAATAATTTTGGGAGTGAGAGAGGATTGTTGTGCTTCTGAATGGCAGCTAAAGATGTAAGGCACACAGGTTTCATACTTGAAGGCTTCTGTCAATGGAGCCTTAGGGAGAAGGGTCTGTAAAATCTGCTTTGTTTGCAGGCTTCATTCGATAAATCTAAATCTTTGATAATGACACAATCGTATTGAATGGTGGCTGTGCGTGAATGCTTGTTGAACTTTTAAGATATGATTCAGCCCAGGCACTATAAGAACAGAGCACAATAACATTAAACACCAGATGGCATTTCAAAGCCCATCAGATAAACAGATTCCTTTTTCTTCTGTACAAAAAGATCAGTAAGGCCTTATGTCTGAAAAAAACCCCATTAAGATAAATGGAGTTGATTTGGTTTTGTCTTGCTAGGACTATTATAAGAAAGTCATCTGAATGGGTCAAATTACAAACTGCTCTGGATCAAAGGAGAACAACTGCAGTAGCAGGTCAAATTGATCCAAGCTATGTCAACTAGATCAGCATGAAACCCCAAACTGCAGTGCAAAAACTCCTTAGCGTGGGCCTAGACAAAAATTAATGCAAGTACTGCCTCTTTTATACTGGAAGTTAGGAAGGCATTTGCTGAACAGACTCATCAGAAATTTCTTTTGCGGTTGCCTGAGAGGGAGAGATTTATGAAAGCAGCATCAGAACCCCAGGCTCAACAGGGACAAGAACCTCTGCAGTCCAAAACACTCTCTTTAAGGCAGGTGAGGTGAAAGGTAATGCAGCACTACCAATCTTGAAGCCTCATATGGAGAGGACTCTTAGATTTTGTGTCACGTTCAGCCTGGGAGAACTCCCCCTGAGATGCAAGAAATTACCCTCATGATTTATTTGGTCTATTGGCAGCACTTCATTTGTTGGCTTGTCTTGGTGATCCATTGGTGCTGCACGGTTTGTATGAGCAATTGATGCTGGACAATGCCAACATTGCAGGCTGGGGCTGTGTGAGTATGTGTGTGTGAATATCATTGTAACACACGGAGCAAAGCTGATAATGTTATACAGGCGGTAAAGATAGGCTTTCAGAGTGAGAGTCGTACTAAAAAAAAAAAAAAAAAAAAGTTTGTGGGAGAAAATAAAGAAATGGTAGGGCCAAAGAAGAGAAAGTTCCCCTGAATGAGCTTATTATTTGACTGAAAATAGAAATGGTAAGTTACTTGCCATCTCCACTCTATATTGCTGATGGCAAAGTAACAAACAGCAAGAGACTCCACCAGATGACAAAGACTGACTTGTGAGGCAGGATACATACAAAAAGCTGTCATGGTGTTGCCAAAAGGAGCAGCCCTCCAAGCTTCATCACAGATGTCCAAGTGTCCCCTGCAGCCTTTCTGATATGTCATCACCAAATGGTGCTAGTACATCAAGCAAATGACTGACACATACATTTTCTTGCAGTCCAGTTGAGCATCTTACTTGCAACTGTATTTCTGGTTGTTGAGTCTTGGGAGGTCATTCACAGAGACAGGAATTACTAGGGACTGTGCAAATACTCCACAAACTGTTTTGGTTTTTTTTGTCCATTCAACACAAACTGTATAACAGCAGTTGAGCGACTGAATTAATTCTCTACTCCTCTAATCATGACACATTAATTCTGTCACATTGGAGCACTTTTTTAGAATGCAGGAGGATGCCTGGTCTTTTATGTTTAATTCTAAAAGAGGCTTCTGGCACCAGAAGCTTGCTGAGAGTGATAGTTGTCTGGTTTGACACAAATAAACAGATTTTAGCAAATGATGCATGTTTCCTCTCACCTGCAAACATTTGGATTTTCTCAGGGGCTGGATGCTGTGGCTGTTCAAACAGACAAGGGTGTCAAAGCCCCTGATGATTCCTAACACTTGAACACGTCACACAGGAGCAATTAAACTGACAAGGGGAAAAAAACCCTCTCCTCAGTCCAGATTTACACTGTGTTCCCATTCATGGACAAATCAGCAAACATTTCAAATGCCTTAGCTGAGTAATGAATGGGTTCTGGGTTAGTTACTGTGCTGACAGCAGGTTTTAAATTCTATTGAGTCAGGCAAGGGGGAAGGTGAATAGGGTAGAATTACAGGAAAGGATTAATGAGGGGTTTCTTGCTGAACATACTGTTGCAGTGTTCTCCCAGTCACTATACCAAGCAGTCACCGATTTTTGCCTTAAGGACTGTACTTTTATAACCTAAAATATGCCTCCTTAAACAAATCCACATCAGGCAATGTGTCAACACTTCATTGGTTTCAATAGAATTAGTTACCTAAATGCTCTTTTCTGAGGCAATTTTTATACTTGAAAGTGCATTACAAGGAACATTTACTACAACTACAGTACAATGATGTATAATATGACAAACATGATTTTAATGAGTACAAGCTGTAACAACAAATATACTACACATATGGTCTTTCTTTCATTCCTTTTTGCTTCTCCACAGTCCAAGCAAAACATCCTTACATTCATCTTTTATCAACCATTAGTTGCTACCATTAGATTTAAATATTGTCTTGAAAAAAAAAAACCAAAAAAAGAGCACTGCAGAAGATGCAGTAATAATTTTTAGATGATGACAGATGCCTGCTTATAAATGTTGTGCTCCTGTTGCTCATCATATATACTAAAGGATGTCACACCATAATATCATTTTCTTAGAAAAGAGAATGCTCACAGAGCCTCCACTATACATGCCATGTGAAATTAAACTCAGTGCTGTTTGCCAGGCTTAGCTGTGTCACATCCACTGAAGAGTCTTAGACAGAGCCAAGGGCTGTCAAGATGCCACATCACTGGCTTTGGAGCAGCCCACAGCTCGGTCAGCTAAAATTACTTTAATGTGGAGATAGTGGTCTGAAGCACCAAGAGGAAAATCCTTTATTCTTTGTCTCTACTTTTCTGCTGGCCTTGTTTAAAAATGTCATTTTATAATTTTTTTCTCCCCTCATAGAAAACATACCAAAAATTAGGATACCTAATTTGCAAATTGCTTAACTTTTAGGCCTTGGTTTTTTCATGACTTTTGCTTTGCTTGTGTACTATATTCTCATACTTAAACCTCCATCTTCTTGCATTTATAGGATGCTGGCTAAGTGTAGGAGCCACACTTCACCAAGCATAGTTAGTTCCTTTAATACTCTCAGATGAGGTGACACAAACAGGAGAAAAAAATCATCTAATTTCCTTTATTCCCTCCTTTGGCTGAAGGTAAATTTCACTTCATACCCTAGACCCCAACCCTTTCACACATGAGGAAGAATTTCATTAAATTGCTACATGTACTAGTGCCATAGTGTTGCCCTAAGAGAAATTCACAGAATCATAGAATGGCTTGGATTGGAAGGATGATGATATTTTGTTTAATCATGGGAAGTGTGCTTTTGGTCTAAGCATATAAAATAAAGTGCAAAAGCCCTCTCACTTAAAGTGAATTATATCAAGACCATCATAGATATGTTCAAAATTCACAAGGCTGAACCAAACATCAGAAAAAACATATCGTTTTGCTTTTTTATTACTTTCACAAGAAATGGAGAAGCTTAAACATGTGTTTTTCATTCTTTCCCCTAGACTGTCTTGGTAACAGCATTTAGAAAGACCTTCAAATGTGATATTTGCCCTTTGGCCAGTTTGAGTTTTTTTCTTCTACAGGGAAAGAGCAAAATGAGGAAGAAAAAACATAATGGAGCACAAAACCATATACCCTAATTTGAGGCACAACTATTCTCCACCACTCATGAATCTTCCCAGTGCTATAGACATGCAGGGCTAATGACTAATTAGGCACCTTGAGAGTATTAGAAGTACATGTTATTCATGCTGGCCTTGTTTTGCTGCCAAAGAAGACAGCGATGATACCCACTTTGGTTTCTAATCAAAGTACTGGTGGCCTCACTTGATTTCAAATTTTTTGCCCGTCCTGCTGATACACAAGTGCAACAAACTTCTCTCCAGTGCACTAGAGAGACTTCAGCTTGCTGCATCTCTACAGGGTCTCTTAAGGTGGACATCTATACTGAGGGAATATTTATGCCTGAGGTATCAAGTGCTAGGGTGGCCCTCTCTGGGAGGTAAAGAGATGCTGTACTGAACACAGGAGCTCTGAAACTGAAAGAATGAGCATTTAATAAAGAAAGCAGGTAAAGAAATGTTTAACAACATAAAAGAAGATGCAGTGTTCTAAGTCTGGGTCCAGACCACTGCTCTCTGTCTTGACAGACTCTAAAACTGGCAAGACTGGAAAAACGAGGGTGACAGACATTTTCCTGTGGCATTTTTCACCCATTGCCAGCAGCTGAGGGCTCACGGACTTTGGAGCTGGTTTGTGCAGTCTAGCATTTACTGGCCTTAGGAAGACTTTTGTCATTCAACAATCCTTTTTGAAGCCATTTAAATGGAGGTAGGAAGAGGGTAGCTTTACAGTGAAGTCAGGCCTAAGAGAAATAAGTAAAGCCTGAGTATAAACAGGTTACAATAAAGAATACCTTTCCAAAAAAGTCGAATTTGCACTCAGCTGCTAAGGATGGCAGAAAAAGGCACACTTTAAGATGATAAGTACATTAAGATGATAAGTTATAACTTCAATAAAACAGCATGTGTGAAAAAATAGATTATTTGAAATGCTTCATTTTATTCCTGCAGGAAGAGGTCTAAGGCATTTCTATTAAAAAAACCCTTTCAATTTTATTAATTTCAAATGGGAATCTTTCAGTGCATCCTCTCTCGGTTTTTTTTATGCAATACAGGAATGCATATTTTCCAAGTTTGTTGGAAAACTTAGTTATTTCCCAGAAAAGACTGAACCTGTCTTAGGACCCAAAGGTTATGACCATAACTCCTTATTTAAAACTAATATTTATATCAGCCAGGAGAATACAAAAAAAATATACATACATTTGTATATTGTATGGTCTACTATATTAGAGATTTACATAGTCTAATATAGAGAGATCTTGAATACTTCAATATTCAGTAGAAGTACTGCAAATCTTGAATTTTTCCAGGCCTCAAGGGTTATCTTGCTTCACAGCTCACCATACCATGTATCTTGTTACATTTCTCAGTACCCCCACGTTTGCTGTTATGTTTTCTGTGTTCACACAATCTCATGGTTAGGGCTGTGTGAGCACATTTTTGTTTGGAGTTGAACCAAAGGGAAAAACGTATAACACTGCAAGAATATAACCTGAAACTTCACTTGAACTAGCACTGAACCTGAAAGGGAAGGCTTTGTCACATAAGGCAACAGAAAGGAGATAGTTACTTCAGTCTCCTTCTTAAAATCTCATCCCAAATTTAGAAATAAATGAAAAATTTTGACTTTTCTACTGAACACCAGAGTTTTACAAAAAACCAAAAAGGCTACTTGTTTGCAAATTAATTTGATACAATATTTGCAATAGGAGGAAAAAAGTATGTACTTTAAATGAGAGAAATTGACTCATTTAGCAAGTTTTAAAGAAAAAATGTTGAAGTTTCTTAATTTTAAATTGTGTACTAGAAACTTAGTAGGTTTCTAATTTAATTTAATTTAATTTAAGTAGGCCTATTTTAAATTTAGTCTGATCATATTGAACTATTTTTCACATAAAAATTTCCCTGTTACATCCAGATTACAATAACCCAATGAGATTGATATGTCACTAGATTTTGGTGATAAATAGGGACAAAAGCAAAGTAGAATTTACTGTATATGCAGTTATCCTAGTTTTTTGAGTCAATTCCTGGTAAGAATAGTAGTATTCATATTATTTTAAGGGTATAAATTCTTTCTCTGTTGGAAAAAACCCTCCAGTCTTTATCAAAATTGGTATAGAAGGCCCTCAGATGTTCATATCTTATTCCCATAAGAGCTGTTGGAGATGTACAATATTTAAGTCCTGCACAAGGAATGGAAAGACCACTGTAATGCCACCTGTGAATGCTGGATCATGGTAGTATTGCTTACTGAATACACAAGTTGCAACAAAATGTTTCAGACCTGCTCCAGTCTGAGTGGTTTGGTATAAAACATAAAAAAATTTTTTCAGTCAAGAATTACAAAATTTTAGAAGTATTGTTCTCCAAAAGGAGTGTTCCAAGTAGCACTTGCTTTGCATTTGCATTTTTGTGCTCTTTAAAATAGCCATGTAATTGGATTATTATTAGAAAAGCACACAAAGACAACTTTCCTGTTGCTACTGGTGTTGTAAATACATAAACCTTTCCTCTGAGAGACAGGACAAAAAGACATACCTTGCATTTTCTCTCAGGCATTAATATTGCAGCTGTGAAGCCTTCTTCCTCTAGAAGAAAATATGCATTATGGGCCATCCATGCATGGAGGTTAAGAATGTCCACCTCAACAAACTCAGCAACTTGCTTATACAATTATTCCATGGATTTGTTTCTCTCTTCTTGTGATTACTAAAAGGTGTTTGTGTTTTTGCATTACAAACAAGAAGAGAGAAAAAATGATCATTGGTGTAACTCCAACGTGGTCTCAAAATTTCTTGAGCTCCCAAGAAGAGGACACTGGTGTATGCTGGATTTTAAATCCAAAAAGGGGTGTTCATTCTTTTCTGTCTGCATCTTACATGCACCTCAGGAGAAACAATATTAATTTGTATTAATTTAAATAGGATTTAAAGGTTTTGAATAGATCCAAATTGATAGCACTTTGGAATGGAATTCCATGTCCATGCAGAACAGGTTACAGTAATCTCAGCATAGATGGCAAACCCTGGAGGAGCCTTTCACTTGACATCCAGAGCTGTGATTCTGGCAGAACTGATAAGGAAATGAAAGTTCCTTATCTCAATCTTGACTGCCCGTATGAGAATGTATATTTATTATGAACTTAATATTTTGTTTTTTTTGCAAGGTGTACCCAAGAATCAGGAACTAGAAGCCCATTTGTGGTTATGTTTCTTTTGTGAGAGGTGAACATTATTATAGTGAAGGAGATAAATTATTAATACCATATTATTTCAGAAGAAACATTAATCTGATGCTAGTGCAGATCCAATTTTTCTCTCCCTGTTATTGCATTCCTACTGAGACTATGTGGTATGTGCAGAGAGCACCTTATATTCACCCACTTCAGATCCAGAAAGTAGAGAGACTTGGGACACACAAAATAAATCTAATTGGAAAGTGGTAAATAGCTTTGGTTGGAAAACAGTAAAATAGTGTACATTTGATAGGAAAGAGTTTAACTTTCATCCTGTTAAACAAGAGCACTAGGGTTTGAAAAGAGATATTTCGGGAGTTCTGTGTAACAAACTGTTTGCAGCAGAGCCTGTCCCTCAGGGAACCTGCACAGATGGCCTCTGCAACAGCAATAGGAGGTCAGCAAGGTCCAGACTGCTACATGGATATCGTAAAATGACACAGAAAACACATTTAGGCTTTGAACAAGGGCTTGAATTTCAGTAATCTCAATCCATTGTTCATTGTTCTGTTTGACCTAGAGGAACATAAAGATAGGCATAAATTAATAAATTTCCCTCGTACATGCAGGTGAAAATACATGATATGTATATTTTCCTGAAATCTGTTATTAAAATCATGCAGATGTTTTTTAACTCAGCTGTTTTTCTCTAGCCCATCACTCTGCTAGGAAGTACCTGTAATTTAATCTGATATAACACAAAAGCCTGTCTATTTTTAATGACATTATGCCTAATTCCAAAGATCCAGAAACCAACATTAATAGATAGGAGTTCATTCAGCAGTTCTTTAACCCTGAAACACACACGAGGATGAAGGGTCTGCCAGACTCCTGTATTGCCAACATACAACCCTGGTTTCTACAGTGTGTGGTGTGTTTTCTGAGAACATGCCTTTTTTCATTTCAATTAGCTAACATGCGCTGTCATTACAAAATGTAACACAGCTTGGATTCTCTGCTTTATGGGAAGAAAAAGGACAAAAGGAAAAAAAGCAAGTTTTTTTCAAACACTGCCAATAATAACTTGAAAATTTAATGTAGGCTATGCATTCAAATAATCTTCAATAAGAGTTTGTGCTCTGTATGGCTTCAGAAGAGTTTTGCAAGGCAAGAACTGATGCATTATATCTCCCATGGGCTACAAACTGGATGCTGGATGTACAATAACTAAAAAGCATTTTCCTGCAACCAAAAATTATATGGAAGGAGCCACTAAGGTGTGGCTGTTGAAGGTCCCATATATAATTAACAATAGCTGAGCAGCAAAGTTCCATTTTCAGTTTAAATAGTTTTATAGCACCCTGCTATTCAAAATTACATGGTCTCTATCCAGACAAGGTTATTCTAAGACATTTTAAAAGTCTATTCTAGACATTCCTTTGTACTGTGTCCCTCTGTGTTCACCAGTGTAAGCTATTTTTAAAAAACATCTACAATTATGAAGGCTTGTTTTCTGATCACTACATGCAGGAGGTGGATTATAGGTTCATTTAGTTGTTAATGATATTTGTATCCTTTTAGGTATTAGATTTAGAGACAGATGGGAAGTAGCCTTTCCCTCCCACAATGGTTGAAATTTTAGTTTTTCCCTTCTGTGATAGGATATATCCCAGGCATTTCAAAATGGTATGCATTTGGCTGTGTCAGAGAGAGGGAGAGAGGAAGCCTGTATGCGCAAAGAGGAAACAGATTGGGCTTATATACTTAGAGAGGTATAAAACATACAAGGCCAGATCCTTTGTCTGACTAGCACTAAACAATAGCTGTCTTTTTAAGAGCATCTCTTTATGTTGCCTACTGGAGCTGTTTCTCTTTGGATAAGAAAGTGTGCATGCACTGGCCAGGGAGACAGTTGCTCAGAATAGGGGTTAGGAATTTCTCGTGGGACACAGCAGTTCTTGGTCCAAAGGCTGTCTGTTTATCTGGGCAAACAGTTTCAAAAATGGAGTGTGAGAGAAGCAAGAGTTGACTCGCACACATGGATGTTGTTTCCAAAGGGGTTTCCAAACCTTTTTGCTATTGATCTTTTTAACCATGCCCTGGAATCTTTAATCCATCCTGCTGGTGCTCAGCCTAGTGTTGCTCTCTTTGCCTTGAGATTGTCACAGAACGCTCAAAAGCATCAATAGTCACCTAGAAAATAGCTGTCAGGCAGCTCAGTAGGTAGTGAAACAGAAGCTTCAAGGATAGAACTTGCAAGGGAACTGATAAGTGGCACTGCCTCCTGTGCACTGGTCTGTGAGGTCTTCATAATCAGAAGTGAGTTTTCCTCTGAGTTAATTTGTGCCAGGTGGGATGAAAAACTTTCCTCTCTGAAAAGCACATACTGAGCAGAAGTTTTCACTCCAGATCTTACCTCTCTTCAATGCTGGATTTCAAACCTCAAGAGATCCCCTGCTATGCAGCTGCAAATAGCTATGGGTAAAAGTGTACTTAATTTTTCAATCGACATCTCTGTTAAAAAACAAACAAACAAAACAAAAAACAAATCAAAACAAACAAACAAACACCACCCCCCACCCCCCCCCAAAACCTAAAAAGTTAAAGTAGTGGAAAAAGAGGCTAAAATATTCTACCAGTCACTCCTCTCATTCATCAGAAATACTTGCCATCAGATGAAAATTCTTCATAAGATTAAATTTTTGAAATTCACCTCTACATAATGCACAATGTACACACCACAAGGAAATGGATTTTTAAAGTTTTGATTTTTGTAGAGTAATAGTTCCTGCAAGCTCCTCTATTACTTATCCAACTAACACTTCTATTAAATATACGTGGAAGATGCTCAAATACTCAGTGATACACAGAAATATAAGTCTCTGTCCTGGTTAAGGGTAAATTTGGAGGAAATTTCTAAAGGGGTCCCTTCACTCTTTGAACCAGTCCTAAAGGTGCAGAACTTAATATCCAGCATAAACAGAACAGACAGTTGGGAATACAAGCATCACAGTCATCCTAGGACAGCCTCTAGCACCCATTTCAACACAGACAATAATTCTGACTTACATACAGCATGGCAAGTAATTGTAATTCCTAAAGGATAGATTTATTATCACTAAAGGAAAAGCAGTTATTAAATGTAATATATTTATTCATCCAGTGTTTTTTATGGACTTTTTTTTTTCCCCAGAGAAATTCAGGGTTTTCATCAAGAATATGATCCTTATCTTCAGTTCACTATCAAAGGCTTGGCATTTTCATATTATCAGATCATGAATTTGAATTAGACAGAAAATTCTCAGTAGAAGCCTGATTGATGCTCTTTGTTTTCTGATTTAGCTAAACTAAATATTTTTTTTTCTAAACAGCTATCACAAAATAATAAACTGTACGTTTGCAGCTATTTAATCCAGCCAATTCTTATGCAAATACAGTAATGGGTCACAAGGTTAGCTGTGAATTGTGATCCCTTGTGCAATTTCTTAAATGAGGGGCAATGCCAACTCGGCTTTGCTTAGCCCATTTACTCTGCATCTCAACTTGTAAATTAATCATTGCTGGCAGCATCAATTTGGTTGTAATTAATCATACAGGGAGGAGCAAAGAAATTGCACTGAAGTGAGTCATATTAACAACATTATCTGATTTCTCTCAGTGTAATTTACTGGGATCCTGATATGTGCATACAAGGCTTCTGACTGGTATCTTGGCACAGAAGGAAATCTGTAAACGTAGCCCAACTAGCCACACACATAGGTTTCTAATGAACCCTGCTCTGATGCTTAAATTTTGCACCCATAATTGTGCAGGTTCTCAGCCTTTTAACTGTCAAACTGCCAGCGAAGGAAAGGACTTTCCATGCTTCTCTGGCACATAATAAAAACCAATGGAGTCCATTTCCTGGCAAGCCTAGGAGTTATTAGAGGGCCTCCAATGGTGGGACATGAGGATGGTGAAGCATCTGAAGAGGAAGCCTCGTGCAGAGCAGCTGAGGTCACTTGGTCTGTTCAGCCTGGAGAAGAGGAGAGGGAGGGGAGACCTCACTGCAGTTACCGCTTCCTGTGAGGGGAAGAGAAGCGGCAGACACTGCTCTGTTCTCTGTGGTGATAGTGACAGGGCCCAAGGGAATGGTCTGAAGTTGTTTTGGGAAGGTTTAGGTTGGATATTAGGATTAAGATTCATCACCCAGAGGGTGTTGGGGCACTGGAACAGGCTCCCGGAAATGGTCATAGCAACAGCCTGACAGAGTTCAAAAGGCATTTGGACAATGCTCTTGGGCACACAGTGTGACTCCTGGGGATGGTGCTGTGCAGGCCCAAGGGTTGGACTCCATGATCCTGACAGGCCCCTTCCAATTCGGCATGTTCTGTGATTCTATGATTGTTCCACCCCAGTGAAATGTTGCTGCAGACAAAGATAAAAATCAGCTAAAAAGTTTGTATTGAATTTAAAGCTAAAGTTAACTGGAGAAAATAAAAATGGAAACCTCTTTGCTAAACAGTGTTTCTTATTGATAAGGACATTTTTTTTCTCCCCGAACAAAAGCAAACTAAAAGATTAGATATTAATGATCTTAGGAGACAATAGAAGAATTGGTCCTTGTATTTCAAGAAATCCTGTTAATAAAATGCTTAAGAACTGGAAGAACTTAAAGTTTCTTTACACATCCAGTTAATCTTAAAACAAGTTAATGATAAACATAATTTTATTTCTGAAAAAATTAAACTATCGCATAATTATCATCTGAGATGTATATATCTATCCAGAGACGAAACAGGGAAGCAGTATGAGAGACGATCTTAATAAACCAAAACACTGAAAGCTGAAGTCTAGAAGCAAGACAACTCTGTTTTCCACACTTACATGCATCTGATGCAAGTGTATGCCCACTTAAGCTGTTACATATGGTCTTGACTTGCACCTTTAGGCTGTGCTTTCCCAGAGGGTGTCAAACTTTCATAGGCCCATGCATGACCATACATACATCAACAGCTGCCTGGAATGAACATGCAGAGGAAGACTGTTATTTCGTACAGCACTGTCCATTAAAGCTCTGAGTATGTTAAAATTAGTTATACTTGATTGATACCTGTGTTCAAAAGACACATTTTCCTTTTAAACCAGATTTGTTGTGGCAGAGATAAAATGTTAGCAAATCAGAAAGGTCAATGATAAGGTAGATTGGTTTCATGCCTGAGTACAATCCAACTTTTCCAGAAAACTAGATGACCTACATAAACCATCTGATAGTAAATGTGTTTCAACTAGGGCAATAATTACAGGGGGTCAGTTAGGGAGTTACAAGAGGCTGTGCAACAGGCAACTGGAAGAAACTATTTAATTTAGTTTTTTAAACTGGAACAGCAATAGCAAACGAGTTTCTCCAACCCTGAGAGTAATGAGTTGACTGAAAGTGGAAAACCCGGGTAACAAGGAGAATTAAAAAAATGCCCACTGACATCCTACATTTTAATTATTTTCCTTGCAACCTAGAGACCTGAATAGCAGTGTCCCAACACCTCTGCTCTGCAAGCAAGAAGGGAGGGTGTAGGAGTGATCTTGCCATCCCAGAGGCCTGTCACCTGAGGTTTGTGCCTGGGCAATGCAGCAGCAGGAGGCAAGTCTGCAATGACAGGAAAGCTCCACCAGCCTCCAGCAAGCTACAGCTCATGAAGGTCACAAGCTAGCTGAGTATAACTAGAGGCATTGAACTTACAAGAGGTCTCATGAAGACAAGCCAAAGCACAGTTTGGATAGCTTTTCTTCCTAAATATCTGAAATATAATTATCCATAATTGGTGCTTGATGCTAACTGAGTTTACTGAAAGATGTCTAATGACGTTTAAGGCCAGCAAACATTTCCTGTGGTCTTTGAGAGGATTATTACCTTCATATTACGCAAAGTTGCTCTGGTTTGAACCCATAAGACTGGTACAAAACACTCTTGATATCCCTGGTTTTTCAAGAAGTGAAATAGAAGTGACATTACTTGCTTGTTTGCACAAATGAATTTGCAAGACAGCTTTTACCCTGGTTGCAAGACTTTGAGAAATGGATGATCAGTCTTAATAAAGCCTCTAAAAAACTTACACAGTCTTCTGAACAGCTTATCAGTCTTACACAGCTTCTAAATCAAGCCAGACACAACATAAAACAGTAGGAATAAAGAATTTCTACAGAATATCTCAATTTTCCCAAGAGTTCTGTATTGTTTTCCTTCAAAAAAGGAAAAATGTCTCAAATGTAGGTAAATCACAGGACATCAGTCTAAGCTTAAAATGCTCAGCAAAGCAGCAACCAAAATAATGCCAGATATCCTAGTAGGGAAAATTTTAAATCTGAATACTGAGACTGGCATTTATACACATGGTAAATAGAAGTATACCAGCATGTCATGTTCAATTCTCTAAAAATGATATTTAAAACTTAGAAAGGGCTTGAAAATGCATGGTGGTAACAGCGCCAGTATAGTGGGTGCAAAACCCATACGGGCCATTCACTAAAGAGCTGGGCTTGATGATCCTTCTGGGTCCCTTCCAATTCAAACTATTCTATGATTCTGTGAGTACAATTAAAGACTGTTGTCCATAAGAGAGGCTTTATCTTGAGACATTTAACTAGCTTAGACTATTTGCTTATCCAGAAAAAGCAGCAATAGTGGGTTTATTATTGTGTATTATTGTATATATTGTATAAAAGAGAGAATTTAAACATTTCAGGAGCAGAGGGTCACAGTTGTAACCTGATTGGAAGGACAGATTAAAGCTATTGCAGTTAGTGCTGAAATCTGTTTAAGCATCAGTGGAAGAAACAAAAAACTTTAGAACTGCCTGCTAAAGGATGTCTGATCAGAACAACAAGTGGTGTCCTGCTCAGACGGTATGGAGAAACACTGGAATATGAGCTCTTGGGACCATTTTCATGCCAAAAAGGGGTAGGTGAATCCCTGAAGGACATGCAGGCCATGGATGACGTGCACTGGCGCACAAACAAGAGTTGCAGACATTGTTGCACGTGGAGTGTCAGAAATCTCTGAAGCGCCAGCCTGCAGAAAGAAATGATGGGACATAGAACAGGGAAAAGCCACTGGACAAAGCATCTCAGCTTGCTGTACCACCTCCACCCTGCTGGGTGAACTCGGATGGACTGAGCACAATTTTCAGAAAACATATAAAACTTAAGGCTGAGAAAAGGGAACAATAAATGTTTATCTAAGTACTTGTATAAATGCTGTTGGAGTTTTTTCCCCCACTCCCAACATTCAAATCAGTAATCAGAACTTTATGTTTAATGATGATGATGAGACAAGTATGTTTCTCCAAATGAAGGCTGTTTTGCTTGTGACAACGTATCAAAAAGGAAAAGCGATTGCAGATTCAAGGTGGCTCTATAGAATAAGAAGGCATAGAAAAATCTAATTCCAATCTGCTTGTGACAAAGTATGGAAAAAGAAAAGTGATCTCTGATTATAAGTGGCTCGATTGGCCTAAGAAGGCATAACAAAATCTTCCAACGGCTGGAAGATTACTTGCTAGTCAAATTCTAGATTGGAAGGGTTATAGCAGCAAAGGCTTTGATTAATCAGAACAACAATCAGAAAAATGCTGGTCTGCTGCTGTGCAAGCTCTTGAAACCAAGATCAGATAGAAGAAAATTGTAGTGGTCCCTTCCAGGCTTTTAAATTCTTAAGTATCAGTGGCTTTACCTGAGAATAGAGAAGGTGTACAAAAGCAACAGGCAATAGATAGGCAGTTTACAGAACCATGCCTTGACAGCAAAATCTTAAAAATAACTCTTCCTTATTCTCCTGCTTCTCATACCTTTGCTTGTTCTGTAATTCTTTGCCTAGTAAACACATTACACATTTGTGTAGCCAGAAACACAAACTACACAATTTAAGAAATGTATTAAAAAACCAAAACCTCTGAAAACAAAGACCAAAATCAGCGTAAATGTTCCCCAAATAATTCATGCAAACTCTACTACATCTTTTGAACTCAAAGACTTTTCAAAGAGAGCATCATGATCTCTAATAATTTTTTCACCATGTTGTTACATGCCATTCTTCTATTAACCTTTCAATAAAGTTTTTGTAGCAGCCTAAGAACCAAAATACACTTTTTAAAAGTGTTTCAGCAAGGTGTAGCATATTCTGTAGAGGTGAGATGAGAAGATGCAAGACTTTCCAGTATTTTCAAACATTTTCTGAGGGAATTTTTATGAACATTTACAACTACACAAGAACCAATCTTGCTCCCTGCAGTAACCCTCCTAATTTTAAATTTATGTTCTGTAAGTTGCTTAGAAATTTTCAGAAGAACACAAACATTTTAATAAACCGGCTTTGGTTAGTTAGTGGTTTCACTTGAGAAACATGAGTATGACTTAAGTCAACTAAACACAGATGCTAGAGTTAAAGGAAATCACAGTAAAACTGTGTTTGCAATTGCATTAAAATTAGAAAACATGTTTGACTTAAAGTGGGTGCCTATGCATAGGACTAGGCCACAAAAACATCTGAGCTCTCCAGGATTATTGCTGATCACCCCCACACAGAAGTTTTTACACATCTCAGTATACTAGAAATTATACTTGTAATATTTGCAAATTTCCTCTATTCTAAGTACATAAACAGTGTAAGCATATTGTATGATATTAGATCATGAACACTCTGCATAGATATATAGTTTATGGCCTTGAAAAAATATACAAGCTATAAGTTACAAAAATGCCAATTTTACCAAGCATCTTGAAATCAAACATTGCTAATCCAATGTACCCCTGAACACTTTAGGCCACCAACTGTTCCTGAACCTCTGGAATGTGACGGTATCATTACAGACAACACATATCCTTCAGAAGGAGTCCTGTAACCACTTAAGCAGATCAGTTGTATTTCAATGCCTTAAATGCCTTTCCAGGTCATCTTGAAAATTACCACATATTCCAAAAGCTTTCCTCTGGAAAAAAAAATCTCAATACATTTCCAGTTTGATACAACCTTTCAATTCTTAAAAGCATATGAGACCAATAATTTTTTAAAAAAGTTCTACTAATAGAATATTAATTATTAATAGAATATTAAGGTTAAAATGCAATAACAATATGAAAGAGGTATTAAAAGGACCAACATGTAAGAAAAGGATTTCATAATTTTTCAAGCAAAATTTACTTCAACTCAATTCAAATTCTGTTTTCCAAAATCAGCAAGAAATTTTAGGAGAATATATGTAATGGCACAAATTACAGCTAAACTATGTCTGTTACAAACAAAGGGGTAGCCTAGTTTACAGGAAGTATTGCACGATAGAACAAAATTCTTGAAGATGGAATATAAAATTGAAATGTGAATTCTAATGCCTGTGATGTATTGGAATCTGTTGGAGAATGCAACATGAAGAAGGAACTTGCTCTCTGCTTTGTTGCTACATCGATATTATTTGAAAATTCATAAAATTTTGGTGCTTCTGCCAGCTTTTCAAGGGGCTGTGAAAACCTTTATATTTTAGATGCATGCCTGGGGAGAAAAAACATGATGGGTGAGTTTGTTTCCTCTGATGCTTTTGAGATCAGCTGTGAGAGGAGATAATGTGAGATGGGGTTCTTGCTAACATTGAAATTTATCACGTCTTTTGAGGTTCAATTGATATAATTGCCATGGTTTGGATTCAGAAGCCTTTTTTACAGTCTTAAATTTGTTATGGGTTTTAGTTTTATAGTTCATGACCGTAGGTGTGTCACAGCACTTCCCAGGTTTCTGCGGATCCTCTCTTTGTGGCTACTTACATGTCTGTGCCTACAAGGGACTGAACTCGATGGTTAAGATGGTACCTGTGGCTCCAGCCTTGTGCTCTGGCAGATCCACGTGAAATAGTGTGATTTTACAGGCACTTGCCATTTGATGTTTCATAAATTACTGGCCAAACTTGCAGCTACAGTCAGAACAGTGTTGCTGTATATGTGTGCCTGTCCGTTGTACAAACCCCAAACAAGTCTGTTTCTGAAGACTAAGGGAAAATACACTGTTTTACTTATAATACTAAAAAAGTATGAAAATGAAAAAATGAAAACTGAAATAATATAACTATAAATCACTAATTCTGATCTTCAGTGAACAACTGGGGAGACTATCATGTTCTGGAGAGCAAAGGAAATCCTATAGCCATAAATCATCTACTGAATGATTTGTTTTTTAAGTTAGAGTAGTAGCCAAAACATGACACTACTCAAATGCCCATTACATCACAGGAAGCTAATTGTTCTAAAAATATGTCTTTTTGTAAATCTTTGCAAATGGTGATATGAAGGATCACACTTGCAGCTTTAAAACAAAGGAAGTCACAGGCATACAAGTCAACTGATTATCCTGTGGCGGAGAAAGTTATGTGAGAAGGAACCCCCATTGCTACTTCTGAGCAGGGACTGACAGGATAAAAAGACCTTTAAAGAGGCACAAAATGATTTTTTTTTTCTTTTTTAAACCTAATGTGGTCTGTCATTCTTTTATGGATTGGAAGACAGTTTTATTTTGAGTTTCACCCACTTGTGAAGGAAAATTAGTCAGGATTTCACAAACCTGTGTTTCTAAAGACCAGACGGTATTGATTTGAACATAAGATAGATGGCAGGAAAAAAAAGCAGAAAGAATATTGGAGGGTGGGGGAAACCAACAAATAATCCTTTATGAATTCCATAGCTTCTTATTAGCACCTACATTTTTTACATTCGAAAACCTGTATTTTTCATCCTAGCTGCAAATATGGTGTAAAGTGAAGCCTTCTTGTGTCATGTATTTTTCCCTTGCCGACAGCAAATTAGTTATATTTGATTTCCACAAAGATTTAGTGTTATCCTAATCAGCTATTACTTGTACTGGCAAGCCTTGCCACATACATCTGAAATTCTCTCTCCAAATTTCACATGAGAAGTAGAGCAGGTAGCAGAGTCAAAGAGCTATTCAGGTTGTCATTGCTGAGAATGTTTCGAAGATGGCAACCTTTCTCATATGTTGAATTGAACATATGTGAATATTTATACTTTTTAAAAGGAATTGCATGAATTAAGATAAGCATGTTATATAATTTAAAGACCCTAAATAATGTATCAGATCTGATTAACATACCCAATCTCTCATTAAAAATAGTGCCTGGGTTTGAAAGCAACTGTCAAAATGCATAAGATTTATCCTGGAGTAAGTTCTCTCTCTACAGAAGCAATTAATCCATAGCAAGTCTGTTTCTCTTTTTCTTTGAGAATTATTATAATTTTATAACCTTATTTTTCCAGATTATTTTAAAGATTCTTGATGGAAAATATAAAAGAAGATCATAATAAGTACATGCAGTTCTAGAAGAGGTTATCCAGCCTTATTTTCTGAATACCATAGATTTTCCTTTGCTTTAACTTAAAGGTGATTCCATATTGAGTCAATTAATGACAGAATAATTATTTACATATACATTACAAATATGGATCTCCATATTTATTGACCACTGAGAGGAAAAATAGGGAAAACCATTAATGAAACCCATTAATGAAGAGTCTTCATAGGTATCACCAAGAATAATATTCCTACAGTGGTCAGCCCTACCAAACTATCAATTAGTGTGCTGGAAGAATTCCTTCACAGTCAAAAATTGTGGTAATTTTAATCCTAAATACAAGAAAACGTCAGAACATCTAAGTTACATTTTCTCCACTGGCTGTACTTCCACGATCCTCCCTACTTCACAAGGACAGGAAAAGACAGAAAATGCTGTCAAAATACTTTTGGTCAATTACACAGTAGGGGAAAAAGGGAAAACTAATAAAATTGTTCTTGACCATTTGGTAAGTTTTCTTAAACATACTCATATTTTGCTAAGTGCATGGCAGAAAGATCCTTGGTGTTGCTGAGAGAAATACAATTAAGGCCCAAGAAAGAGTATTTTCAAGGCAAAGGATAAGACATCCAAAGATACCAAAGTGGTAAGAACAACTAGCACTACTTACCTTAGATATTTACAGAAAATTTATAGACTTTCTCTTGGAAAGAGGTTAAAATTCACATCTAGATAATTTCAGAGTAAACTGACTCCAAGGCTCCTGATAGCAATTTTTCACCTAAGTTCTTGGTGACAAAGTTCAACATTTTATAACTGCCTGCTTTTAGCCACAGGAACTTGTCACACTTTTCTCACACAGATTTAATCGATTTGCACAGAGATTTGCTCCCTTTGCATGAGGTCTTTGGCCCAAGTTCGTTGCACGTATAAAATAAAAAATCACCTTTCTCCTCAAAGAGTTGAATGTCCTCATGAGTGGCTAGGTACTCAGACCTAGGTATCCCTCACATCCTTTTACTTCCTTTGCATTCTGAAGCTTGGCCTTGGCTTTCCTGATCTCAGCACTGTATGTTATCACCAGTTACCCCAAAGCACTCCCAGAGACAGTGATTTCCAGCAGGTTTCCTATCCCTCAGTAGCCCACTGGAGTCATTGTCCTCACATGTATCAGCTGCAGCACATCTGAGTGGGAATCCTAGCTGCTTAAACATCTGATTCAGGTCAATTTTCCAGGGGACAAAAAAAATTAAAATTCTCTTTATTATTTATTGCTAGACCAATCCTTATCCCATCTGAAATACTTGCAAGGAAAGACATGGTATCAAAATTCAGATTTGCTCATAAAATTATTTTTGGACCAAGAATTTGTCTCCTAGCAGAAACAGTTGCTGAGTGATGGTCTGTTAACAGCAATATTTCGAGAGCTGGGAGCACCAGAATAAAATTCCATTTAAAATTTACTTCCCTTGTCCATTGCTTTAAAATTCGAAGAACTGGCCCAAAAAATACACAGCAATTGTTGGTGATGTGCTTTCTTGTCATAAGTAAACACCCTAAGGTCATGATAAAGATGTCTAAGCGGTTGCTAGTTTTAAGTTCACAAATTCACAGGCAGATTGAGAGCCAAACGGAGTTACCTTCTGTTAATTGCAAGACTTTCTGGGTAAATAAGTGAGTTTATATTTCTTTGAGAAAATGAAATGAAATTTTGTGACTGGAGGCTAGCAGAATTTAGGAAAATATCACACATGAAAAAATCAACTGTCCTTATTTTTTTTTCTTCAGGGGAACTGAGGACTGATGCTTTAGAACTTTTTACCTCTTTCCCCAAATATTTTTTTCCCCTGTTTGAAAGTAGAGATACTGTGGCTAAGAGTTATCAGTATCCTACTCCAGTTCTGAATTAATGATGATTGAAAAGTGTCTGATGTTTAGTGTCCCCTTCCATTCACACAAATTATAAGCTATTTTAATGTTTTACTTACACATTACACTTTACTAACTTTCTGCTATAACAGCTGTTTCATCACCTTTCACACACGAATATCTCCAAGGCCTCCTTTACTGCTTAGAGAGACAATATGAAATGTTGACAATGTTACCAAAGAACAAAAAAAGTAAATCTAGTTACAAGTGAAAATAACAATGCAAGACTACATGAATCTTGGGCTTTTTTGGTGATTCAGTCATTTGTTGGTATTTTGTTTGGTTTTGGTTTTTTGATGATTGATGTTTGGGTTTGGGGTATTTTTTGTTTTGTTTATTGATGGAAAAAAGTAGAAATTAGCCAAGTGATGTTCATACGACAAGAAAATGTCTGTTTTCTTCTCAGCCACAATGACCACAGAGATTCTGCTCTCTGTCTAACAATAGTGTCTGAACTCCTCTTCATGTGCAAAGGGTATGTCCACTAAAGGAACTGTGGGAAATTACATTTAATTTTGAAAATCTGGCCTTGTTGTGTTTATTTATTTATTTCTTTATTGTTCTAAAAAGCTAAACATGTATGTGCGCATGCACATTTTTTAAACCAAGCTAGACTTTGTCTGGCAAACACATGCATTTGGCTCCACACTGAAAATTTTATAGATACATCACTGTAGGCATTTTTCTTCAGTAAAGAAATAAAAAAAATCATAGTCTTGCACACACTGGTGATTGCAATGAGAGCTTGGAATTTAGGAGACCTCTGTACCGGAGTCAGAACGCTAATCTGACAGAGTAAAAGACAGATGATGACCTTCCCCTAATAGAAGACATAAGTTTTAATAAAAAGAGGCATTGACTAGTCTATTTCTGCTAATGTGTTGTTTTAATTTTCTTACAATCAGTTGAGGATGAGTAGATATATATATATATATATATATATATATATATATATATATATATATATATATATATAAAGAGCTTTTGAAATGCTGCCCTGGATTGTCACGTCTTGCTCTGTCTCTCCAGGGGGATTCACTCATGAGGGAGTTTTGCCTGTGGGTAGAAAAATACCGGTGCCACCAGGACACCTGACCCCTGCCTGGGCTCCTGATGCCTGCATCCTTTGGGAGCAGGCATGGTGCCACCTGTTTTGCTGTCTGCCTTGGCTCCTGGACTGCCCTGCCTGATCTCCATCCCTGATGATCCCCAACTTAACAGCTCTGCTGGATGAGCACAACTTTAGAGCCCACATCAGTGCATCTTTATGAATCTACCTCACCCACATTTACTCTGGATACAAAAATATCCCTTCTTCTAGCAAAGCCTGTAGCCAACCAAGCAGATAATGGAAGACAAAACTAAAACAGTCCTCAGTTTTTATTCATAGCACCTATTCTTGACCTAGAGAATGATAATGTACAGATAGACCTTGTGAAACAATGAAAGAATCTACAGGTGGTAGACCATGATTAAACACATTTTGCTCAGTAATAAGGATGACTTCAGTGTCTTAAGAATTGTTTCTTATTAGCACTCTGTTTCTTAGTAAAGAAATGCAATACATTAGTGAGTTTCAGCTTCTTCTTTTTTTTTTTTTCTGCATGATGTCACACTACACCAAACCAGAAGAAATGTGACAGACAAGGGCTCAAATCTGCAGTTGGAAAATTTTCACAACCACTGCGTAAGAGATCATCTCCTTATTGCTTTGTGTGTCCAACAGCTTGAGGGATGGCCGCATGCCAAAGGTTGAGGGTGAGCTCCCTTTTTTTCGGAATTTCTCAAACCCTTTGCAACACAGAGTTTGCAAGAAAAGTTGTAATGCAATATTATGTGACATCTTACACATTGTGGCAAATGTTATCAGAAGCAATACATAAATGGATGTATGCCAGTAAGGAAAAGGTTATATCTGAATATTAAACCATCAGTTCCCACTGAAGGTGGAAGCTGTATCAGGAAGATGACAGTAGCATACTAAGTTCACACCAAAATGGCGGCACTCTTTTTCAAATATACTTAAAACTTTAATAACATATCTGTGATAGAAAATCACAGAGGACACTTTAACTCACTTTAACTCACATGAAAATTCCCTAATCAAAGCAAGTTGCATATTCTTTGTCATGAAAAAAACATTTATAAGACAGACTTTCAAACCATGGGGCTCTTAGAATAAAAATACGGACCTAAACATTTATAATTTTCTTTGAACTGGATTTCTTCAAGCAATTGCAAACTATTCTATTTAGACTATATTTAAGACTTGTGCTATGAATTAATTCTCAAATAAAGTATTGATATTGAAAAATCTTGATTGGTGCTTTAAGAATAGAGAAATGGAATCTAAATCCAGTAATATTCAGATTTCTGTTCCAGAAAACTTACTCTTGTCCAAGTATTGTGTGTGCTCAAAAGAAAAGAAACCATATTCAAGGGTGATTATAGAAGCTCTTCTTTGGTTAAGAAACTACTTCTAATTCAGCTTAAGAATAATGGGAACATTTGAATTATGAATGCCAAACAGAGGGATCTTAATGAAAGCACTTACAGACACTGGGCTGCATTGGCAGATGTATTTCCAATAGTGCAGCAAATACAGGGGAGAAGGAAATTTGTTCTGGAAAACAGACTCCTCAAAAGTCAGCAAATACAGGGCAGAGCAGAGCTTTACACCAACTGTGGATTTACAGTTGCAGTCAGTCTGTAAATATACTGTATATACTTAGAGATAGTTAAAGGAAAGAAACATAGTAATAATTCTATTGTTCTGTTTTAAACGGTAATGAGAGAGGAAAAAAATGACAATGGTTTTATAGGATGGATTTGCTACCTGTTCTAGATAACTCTAATTTAAACTGAACTATCTGAACTATCCAAACTTTTTCCCACAGTGTGTAAACAAGATTTATCTTAATTTGAAAATATTTTTTCAGTGCAATGTAACTTTTTGTGCTGCTGCAACCTCACAATCACACACTGCTAGAGCATTCATCTGCTGGCCCAGAGAGAATCTTACAGGAATACAGCCACATTGATTAGACGGATTAGAGAAGCAATGTTATGAAGAGATCATAATCTTTCACTGACTCAGTTGCTGTGCTGTGGCCAAAGACATCATGCTAATCATTCAACTTCTATAGCAAAGGGTAGGAAGAAAACATTTCTTATATCTGGTCAGCCTGAAAAGATAGACAACTGGTTTCCAAATAGCATTTCCAAACCCAACTTTTGGTATAAATCTTATCTAGACTTCATCTTACTCTCATTTTTTTGTTAACCACAGACTCCATGCTTACATCAAGACCATGTTTTCAATGTTGAGATTGGTATGTATAAGAATTTTATAATTACCATATCATAACAGCTATAAACTAATCACAATTATGCGGGTGAAGTTCATAAACTTGTATGTGCTTTTCAGGGTAAACGGCTCAGAAACTTAAGGAAGGTGATTGAGAGTAATCACCCTGGCTTTACAATGGGAAAATCATGCCTGACCAACCCAATAGCTTTCTACAATGAAATGTCTGGTTTAATGGATGAGGGTAGCAGTGGATATTGTTTATCTCACCTTCAGCAAGTTTTTGACACTGCCTTCCATCACACTCTCATTGACAAAATGATGAAATATGGGTTAGGTAATCAGGCAAGGAGGTGGACAGCAAACTGGTTGAAATGCTGGGCTCAGAGATTTGTGATCAGTGGCACAAAATCCAACTTCAACCCAGTCCCAGGGGTGTACCCTCAGGCCTGATCCGAGGCCAGAACTATTTAACCATATCATTAATGATCTGGCTGGTGGGATAGTGTGCACCCTTAGCAAGTTTGCAGAAGATATTAAACCAGGGAAATTGACCAATTCAGGTGGTTGTGCTGCCATTTAGAAGAAACTCAAAATGCTGGAGGAAGAGGCCCACAGAAATGTCATTGATTTCAACAAAGATAATTGCAAAATCATGAACTTTTGCTGGAATTATCCCAGACACTAACATCTGCTGGTGGCCAACAGTCTGAAAAGCATCTTGACAGAAGATGACTTGGGTTTCCTTGTGGAAACCAAACTGAACTTGTAGCACTGGATTAAAGATACATCTAGGTGCTTGGTCCTGTTCTGTGCTGCCCAGAGCAGAGACACATGGATAGATAGAAACATGTCCAGCAAAGGGCCACAACAACGGCTAAGGGCTTGGAGTAGCTGTCATATCAAGAGATACAATCCTGAGAGTCAACCTGCTACAGCTGACCCTGCTCTGAGGAGGGAGACTGACTAGGCAACACCCAGAGACACCTTCCAACTCTGTAAATGTTGTGATTCTCTGAGAAGAGGCATTTTGAATCTGTTTACTTGTATGCTTACATGGACTTCTCAGCAAAACAGAAATACCTTTTAGTCTCAGACATATTATGTGGTGTATTAAGTGCAAAAGAAGTGTCTGATGTTGCTGGTGGTTAACAAGTGACTGTGTGTGGTATTAATGAATGATTGCAAAAATGCAAATTAAATTTATATATATATATATATATATGCATACAATTCAATAGCGCTTTTACTTCACAATATAATGAACAACTACAAAAAACAAAAATATTTTATACCAGTGCTTTGCTAATGCCCTGGGAACCACTCATTCCACCCACATGCTATCAAGCTACCATTATGGAAAAATAGGCTTTTTGTAACAAAAGGCAGTGTAATTTTGAGACTTTTCAAGCGACACATATGATCATTACAAAAACACTTTTCTGATATACCCTGAATCACCACATAATATATACATTTATCTAATTTCATATTATGCTAACATGTGAGAAACAGTCTTAACAACAGCCAAAAATAAGTACTTAAGTCATTCAAAATTTCAGCTAAAATCAGGCCTTTGTAAGTCCCTGTACTCCACCAAAATAATGAAAGCCTATGCTGATATTCAGTTAATAGCTTCCTGGCTGTAACAACAGAAATGTAACTATTAAACCACCCTGTATCATCCCTTCCAGCCTGACACAGCCCTTCTGTTTAAATATCAGTGTCCAGAATACAAGCATATAGATTTTGGGGATAAATCATTGTTTGCTATGCTGCCTAGTTCACTTTGGTGGCAGTTTCATAGGTTCAATATTGGCATGTACTTTCTGACCTGATTTTGGAGTTTGCAGCATGTGTTACTGACATCCATCCTTGTTATGGTGATCCTCTCTTTGTTAGGCAGTGTGAGCATTGTTTATGCACTTGAATTTGGATTTATTTGTGCTTTTGCATCAAAACTCTCTGACTGAGAAAAGCATAGTCACACAGATTTTCCTGTCATAGAGTCCACTTGCTTTCACAGTTGCATTTCCTGGGTTTCTATTTCAAATTTTCTTCTTAGGCTGAAGTTAATTACGTATTTAATTTTATAATCACTGATGATCACTGAAAGAGGATTTGGCTGTTCATCTCAGACATGTTTCAAGGTGATTGTATTTTCTTTTTATTTACCCTAGCAAACAAGTGCAAATCTGCAAATTTTTAAACACCATTAGTAAGTGTTTGGTTTGCACAGCCATTACCTTCTTTCATTTTACTTAGATGCTGTAATGAACTATAGATTTCATGTCAAATTACAGATAATGTGGTTTAAGTTTTCTCCATGTGAAGGAACATAATGAGTTTACCATGAGTTCCAGATTACTGGAATATCTTTATAACTCTTCTTTTAGGCTCTTTCAATGGCAAACCTGTAATTAAACCTTAAGTATATTTAAATTATATATGTTCATTAAGTTATAAAATATAATGGTAGCATTAATTATGGAGAGGTCTAAATGGAAACTTTTTTCCCCCCTTAAAATAGTAATAGGTTAATAAGACTATTCATGTGTATAAAACCAAGCATGTGTTTAAGTGTTTGCATGATTGAATTCTTTGTATATGAAACAGCCAACAAAATTACATTTGTATGCCTACTCTTCCCAATTTTGAGGACTGTGAGAAATGCAACAAATAGAAATTTGTTTCTTCTCCAAGGTCTAACAAAAAGTAACACCCGTCCTTAACAGGCTAATCTGAACAGTTCTGGGAAACAATCATTGAGCTCTGAGAGTCTTTTCTGAACTACTTGGAAAGGAGTGTTAAATTAATCATAAAATAATTAAAATATCAGACAAATTAGAGAAATATAGACTGTAAGAAGAGGTAAAAAAGGTTTAAAGAAAATAGAAGACTGTTCATGCAGTCCTTATGGTGTGGGTGTGGATATTATGGGTCATTATTTATAGGTATTACTCACAGTGATCCTGAAAAGCAAAGTCATCTCTCATAATGAAGGCAGTCTACACTGCATTTGAAGACAAACTACAGTCTGACAGAAAACTCATTGCTTCTCAGCTGTCTCCATAATATATTCTATTTAAAAATAATGAGACTGTTGATAAATATTTTATGAATATTTACTTGCAAAATGACAAAAAGAAATGAGAATAGAAAGAATAGAAAGAAAAGAATGTGGCACTTTGTTCTGTAGCTTATAAATTAGTAACATACCTTTTGTTGTAGTTTTGTATCCAAATCCTCCTTATTTCAGAAAATAGTTAAAATCAGCCAAAAACGATTGTTCAGCCTTTTATTGTGGTGGTTACTTTTTTCTATGACTGGAATGCTCTCAAGGCCAGGTCTGGCTTTTAAGTGAGTGACAGGGAGAAAAGAAATTCCCTCAACCTCCAGTCAGTGCCCAGTGATTCACAGAATTAGTGCTTGAGCATTATACAAATGGGAAAAATTTTCTGAAATCTGGAGAGATGCCACGACTATGCAACTGTGCTACAGACATAGACATTACAATTCACAAGGCTTCCTCACCTAAAATATACCTGAACTGAATGAGTCCTCTTATTGTCTGTTAGGTAAAGACAGTTAGGTAAAGTTGTTAAATTGTTAGGTAAAGTTCTACATAAAGACAATTTGGATGCATCCTCTGCCTCTACAAGATTTTTTCAGGAACACAGCTGTTTCACATCTGTTAAAGTTCTCTCAGAATCCAGCTGTTTACTCTGTACCTCACCTATTTGCAGCTCCTGAGAACTTGAGTTCCTTGTGCTTTTTTTTCAAGAGTCTAACAGACAACTTGACAGTCGTACAGCATTCATGGCAGAGAGTAGGCAGACCTGTGATCCCCCGTTGATAGATGTCACTGATTTTGACTGAAATTGTGTACTTAGAAGTAGAAAAAAAGTACAATTACAATAATTCACACTGAAAGTTTTCAGTCAGTACCAAGATAATGCTCAGTGATGGAAAGTATAAATGATTAAAACCTATGCCTAGTGTCATGTCTTAAAGAATAGAGTCACATTTTCTACCTACAGATGATGAATTCTTTTCTGCAGTGTGTCTGGCTGGTGAATAGATTTTAAACATCTGGGAAAACAGATGTGCAAAATATGGAACACATGTTTCACAACACAGTAAATCCAGGAGTGCAATCAAAGTACAGCTCTCACCAAAAATAACTTTTAATTGGCTACAACTGGCTGTGTGTCCTCTTTTACTTTGAAATCATGAGTTCTTCTTTAACTGACGTGCTTAAATTGGTGGTTTTTGCTGCTAGATACTTTGAGAATACACTCAGGTATCATAGCCCCTTTAAAATTTTCAAGTTCCTTCCCAGTCCTTTAAAGAAGCCATCGAAAGAGCTGTGTAGCAAGACCAAGGCTAAGATGTGGTCTTTGCTATTTATAGATTCCTAGAACTGATATCTGGCAATAGCTGTGGAAATACATGCCAGCTCTAAACATGGTCTCCCTTTGAAGCTTACGTCATTTTCCTGCTCATGGAAATTGTCAATGGTTTTCTGTCTGCTGTTTGAATTTCCCTTCTTACCAGGGTTCATCTCTTTCCAGTTTTCAGTGTTTCCCTAGATATTACAGCAGATGCATCCAGTGGGCCTCATCTTCTGAGTGGAAGCTGTCATTCTCACTCTCACACAAAGGACTTTGGGAGCTTGTGAAAAATATCCTGTGTTTGCAGTTGCTTTACTTACTTTACAGCAGAAGTAGTGCTAGGAGTGACATTTACACAACTGATTTTAGGCACTGAATGTAGGATGTTAATCTCCCTAAACTTGTTACATAACCAGCAGTAGGAGGGAAGGATTGCTTCACAGAATAATTCAGAGCAACTGATCATGGAATCAGAATAGTTTGGGCTAGAAGGGACCTTAAAGATCACCTAGTTCCAGCTGGAACAGAAGAGTGAACTATAGAAATACAAACATAAGAGTGAAATACAGCTGGACAGGGAGCTCTGTTTCCAGCAATCTTAACATTAAGCAAATAAACATTGATCTGTAAAAAGAAATTAGACGGCTAACACACATCAAAGTACACAATTTTTCTCCTGTATATAAACCCTTTTATCATAAAGTATCCTAAAAGTTATTTTTGGGTAGTAGTAAACACAGGCAGCTACTAGCTCTGGCAAGTATGTCAAATAAAAATACATATAATGGGAAGGACCAATGTTATCTGGAGTACCTATAGCCCTACTTTAGGTAGGGAGATAGTCCACATTCCACACAGTAAAATGCAGAGATAGTGAGAAGTGCAGACATACAACTACATCTGGAGATTTAGCAACCTAGGCCTCTATCCTAGAAAGGGAAAAAAGATAAATGTTTAGGAAACTCTAAGGGGGACAAAGGAGTAGATAAAACTTCTTTAGCATCTCTAAGCCTGTTCACTACAAACATAGGGGCACAATCTAGAGGCACAATCTTGACACCCTCAGACTCCTAGTGGCTCCTTTTAGCTCCTGATACTGTCTCAAACTCAGCTGAGACACTGCAAGCAACAAAGAACATTTCTGTATCTGAATCCATGTTCTGTAATGGGGTAAGACCTGGAAAGCTGGGAGTATTCTGGGCATGCACCAAAAAATGTGAGGATAATTGGGAAGCCAGGACTTCTGATCACAGTGCTGTCTAGGTTTAGCCTCTAAGAGTCTAACTGCACATTCAACAGGAGAGCTGATGTGCTGGAGCCTTAGCTGTAACACCCATGTGTTACTCATAATTCAGTCAGATGCGGAACATGTAATCCATCTGATTTCCTTTTCTCCTGTGCAGCTCTATTCGGAACATTTTGTTGCATTTTCATCTTCTGACAACAAGATAAGCATCTGCTGTTATTTGGAACAGGAACAATCCTGTTCCTTCATTCCCATTAAAAAAGAAAAATCTGAATGTTTTACTCTTTCTCATCTATCCACTTTCCTCAACATCAACTATCCACTTTGTCTACATATGAATTTATTTGGTGATAACACACATCTTTCCCTAACAAGAAGTTTTAAAAATGACCTAGTTATTCTGGAAGAAGGACATGTACATGCAAATATTCATAAGTGAGATGCTACCTAGGAATCAAGATGTTTAAAGAAATGTTAGGGTTATCATCACTTTTTATGTACCTCTGGGAAGCACTAGCAGATATACCAGAACAGGCAGAATGAGATACTTGAAATAAGAAAATGCAAGGATTTCTGTGTAGATTCTTCCTTTGTGTAGGTTTGGGGTTTTTTTTTCCTTGGTTTTGTTTTATTTTGTTTGTCAACTTCTTGAAAACATGAGAAGATTTGGAAAAGCAGCCAAAATTTTGATGTTTATTCTAGCTTAAAAATACTTCCCAACGTTTTAAGATTTAACCAACACTATTATTTCATATCTTGTTTTATAATCTCACAGACTCATATGTAAGCACATTTTATCTACTGTCATCCATTCCTTAAACTGCCTCAGATTTCATATGTAGTTTTCTTTTACTAAGACTTATTTGGCTTGTTGACTGAGTTTTGATTACCTTCATATTGTTTTGAATTGGCTTAATGTCCACTTTTTTCACTTGTGCATCAGTTTATCTTTGTTTCTTTTGTCTCCTGCTACTTGCATATAAAAAGTGATGACATCTTCAATTGTATTTAAATCCTGCAGATAAACTGGACTCCTCAAAACTGATTGTTTCTATTTTTTAATTCTTAGCTTAGCTTTATAATTGCATATTCTCCATATGAAATCTGTTTTGAATCAGCTCCTTGTGATGAAAGTTAGGTAAAATATTCTGCAAAGAGTAGCAAACCCACAATATTAAGACAGTAATCTGTAGGGGGAAAAGAATTTTCTTCTCTCCTGACCTGAACAGAATTGCTTTTCTCTTTTGTAACACACTTCACAACATAATAAAAAGATTATTAAAAGAGCAAAAATTTTGTTGTGTTTGTTTGATTGGTTTGGGTTTTGTTTGGTGTTGTGGCTTAACCCCAGCCAGCAGCCAAGCCCCAGGCAGCCACTCACTCATCCTCCACCAGCGGGATTAGAGAAAGAATGGGAAAGGTAAAAGCTGGAAAATTCCTGGGTTGAGATAAAGAGAGATTAATAGGGAAAACCAAATCCATGCACACAAGCAAAATAAAACAAGGAATGAACTCACTGCTCTCCATGTACAGGCAGGTGTTCAGCCATCTCCAGGAGAGCAGGGCCCCATCATGAGTAGTGCTTACTTAGATAGATAAATGCCATCACTTCAAACATTCCCCCCTTCCTCTTTCTTCTCCTCAGCGTTTTGTACTGAGCATGATGTCACATGGTCTGGAATATCCCTTTGGCCAGTTGGGGTCACCTGTCCCAGCTGTGACTCCTCCCAGCCTCTCAGGCACTCCCAACTTGCTCACCAGCATGGAAGTACAAACAGCAGTAAAGGCCTTGGTTCTGTGTAAACCCAGCTCAGCAATTAAAAAAAAAAAAAAAAAAAATCTCTGTATTATCAACCCTCTGTTCAGCACAAATCCAATACGTGAAGAAAATTAACCCTTCCTCAGCCCAAACCAGCACATTTGGCTTCCTGGTTTATTTGTTTTGGGGGAGATTGTTAAACTTTTTAAAAAAATTATTTTCCCTCCACTGGACCTCTTCTCTTTTTGTGAGATGGGAGATGTGAGAGTAGATAGGACTTTACCAGGAATAGTTTTGGAAGATAGGTTTTCTTGTTTTATGCACATTGTTGCTCATTTCCACCTTTGCATCATTCCTGCTAGCAAGAGCAAAAACATTATTCCCTTTCATTAGCTTACTGTTCCCATAGTGTGGAGAGTGTGATGGATAACTGGCTAGCTGCAAAAGGTCACACAGACATGAGAGAGCTTTGCTGAGCACACAGGCACTCTCATGAGAACCAGCAAGGCAGTAAGCTTCACATGTCCTTGAGCACAGCTGGTATACGATAACAAGACCTTGTAGCTGAAAGATATGAGGGAGAAGCACGGTAAAACTAAAACTTACTCAAACTATGTAACCACAAAGAAAAGTAGAAAGAGGCGTAGCTGACTTTTAGTCTGAGCACCAATCCTGAGCTTAACTTTTGCAATATGCATGAGCTTATTAGTGTTATTATAAAAGCATTGTGTGAATTAACAATAAACAAGATTTGCCGATCACTCATATTGAGTGCCACATTTCTCCCGCCACGGATTTCCCACACCATTGCTCCTCTCTGTGATTATTTTCTTTGCACTTCATGAGTTCTGATACTGCTCAATTTTTAAGGGACCAGTCAGTTTTAAGTCTATATTGTATTACAAAAATATTTGCCTTATGCTCCTCTGATTCATGGAGAGACAAAGAAGCTGAATATCCAGACAGGCATGATGGGAGTTGTGAACAGTAAAAAAGAGAAGGAAATTAGATATGAAAACAACAATAAAGTAACAAATTATGAAGTATGCACTTTTTAATCACACAAAGGTTCAGGGGTTTGTTCTGTTTAAATATATAAATGGCAGCAGACTACACAGGGGGAAATTATACTGTCCAAAAAAAAAAAAAAAATTCCATGTAAGAAAAACATTAGAAATAAGACGTAAAAATTTAATGCCCCTGCCCCTTTCACTCCTTCCCAAAGAGAAAAATTGAGAACTGGTTTAATTTTAAACAAACAATGTCTTCTATATCTTTTATTTAGTCTTCTAATTAGTAGGTAATTAATCAAATATTTATTATGAAAAAACCTCACCCATTTCAATTCGCTCAAGCATCATCTACCAAATTTCAAGTACAGTGTTTAAGAGGTTGTCTGAGTGACATATACACCTGTCCTTGATGACTAAGCCTCCTGGCTTTCACAATATTGTGCTTCTACTCTTTTAATAAAGCCCTGTTTCAGATCACCCAGATATGTGTCCCCTACCCAAGCTCTGGAAAGAACAGGATTTTTTTTTCTTTATATATGATTGCCTTCAGTTCTGTGACCTGCAGGACATGGTCCTTATCCTCTAAATGTATCAGCCAATCAATAACTATTCAGAAGAGTGTAGCATCTGCCTCTGTCTTTTATTTGTAATCCTGTGAGCACATTGCAAAACTTTTCTTGCTTTCTCCAGGGCATTCAACTGCAGGATTTCTGGCAGCATCCTCTCTAGCAGCAATAAAGATTCTTCCTCTTCTTAGTTTCCAAGAAATGTGACTCTTGGGTATGGGCCCAACCTCATGTACAAACAGGATTATTAAGTGGTGTGCTTAGCTAAGTAATAGGGTTGTTCATTTCACCCAGCCCTATTTTGAGAGCCCACCAACAGTTTCTTCCACACCATACAACAACTGACTCCGTGAATATGGCATTGCAGAGGATTTTGGATTTCAGCTTTATAGGCCAGGTTTTTAGCTACCTTTAATCGAAAATCTTCAGGTAGTACTGCCTGGCCCAAATATTGTTCTATGCTTCAGTTAAGACAATGGCATGAGCAAGAATTTTCATAATAAATTGAACTATGACAAAGCTGAATTTGCAAGTTCTATTTTATATAAAATTAAAATAGTTCTGTTGAAATGTGGTTAGAAAATATATTAAGATGCAATAACTGTAATTTCCAGAGTAAGATGAGAATGGTCTTCTGCTAAGACCAGCTCAGGTTTATAATTTCTATATGTTGTTTGTGAAACCTTTCTGCCAAAGAAATAAAAGAAATAATAAACAAAGATATTAAAATCTGTGAAATGTGCCTAATGTCCATAAAAATGAAATGCTGGCACTACTTTTTAAAATATTTTTTCTGTTTTCTGAAATATGGAGTCTGAGAGGACATCTTTACCATTTCTTCATAATTCTGGAGGATTCCTTTCCAAACCAGTTCTTGGGAGACATATGGAAATGTTCACATCTTCAGCCAGATTTCTTTCTGTGTTTAGCACCAATGAAATGCCAAAAACATCTACCAGGTTCCAAGGCACAAACACCAGTTTCCGGATCCCTAAGCACTTCAGTATGTAACGACTGTGAAGAAATGCCTCAAACTTGCTCATTTTTCTACACTGGTCACTGATATTAGCAAATTCAACAAAAACTGCAAACATATCTGAAATCAGGTGTGTTTCACTGCATTTGGAATTCTGTTATTGCAGATGTGGACATCTCCAATAGAATATTGTGGTACTGCGCAAAACGAAAAAAATAAACCTATAAATTTTAAAGAAATGGGCTATTTTTTGCACATCACAGAGGTAAGGGAATGCTGGAAAACTCAATATTTTCTGTGAGTTATCAAGTATTTACTTAATCCTACGACACAGGTTTTGGGATAAAAAATATTTTCCCAGACTGGTTTCCATGACATCTATGCTCATTATTTTCTTGAGATTTATTAGTGTGTCCTGTAATGCTCTAGCAATAAAGTATGCTAATTCGCATCTGTAAGAGAATGAATACAATGTTAAAAGTATCAATCCGTTAACAGTTTAAAGAGGGAAATGAAGGATTTAGGTATGGAAGGCCCTCAAAGGATTTTCACAGCACCCAAAAGTCACGTATTCCAAGCACAGAATCAGTGTAGCTTATTTAGAGACACTGTGCCTTTGTATTTTCAACATGTTGCCTTATTAATGCAACCTTAGGACTTGAACTATGTGAACCCTCTTCACTGAAACAGAAAACCACTCAAGGCATAGTTGGGTTAGGATTTCATTGCAAAATGAAACATTAAGGCATTCAGCATTCTTGAAGGCCTGGCCAACATTACTTCTCACACACACATTTCTCCTTAAAATAAAGGTTTAAAACAAACTTTGTGCTACTCAAGTCATGGTTCCCTAAACAGAAACAACATGGACATGGCAGAGATCTACACCACTGCTGTTTAACCTTGCTCAGGGCTGCCTGTGTGACCAGGACAACAAAAGGCCAGCAAGAGACTGACCTGCTAAAACTGACTGAACAGTGTGTAACTGTGAGAGATCTTCTGGAGAAGCCTTGCCCAAACCAACACAAAAATAGATTGGATTTATGGTGGGAAAAATTTCTCACAAAAATATGGGAGAGGCTCCTTCTTCAATTTTCTTTGGAAGAAAACTCTGGTCTTCCCATGAATTTGCCCAGAGGTCAATGCTGCTTTTCTCCATGTTTATAGCAGGTTGTTATTTAGTGAGCAGAAAAGGAATGGAAGAATTTATCACCCGCAATATCATCATGGCATAAAATATTCTCAGTCTGCCATGTATTCCACTGCCCCTGTTCCCTCTCATACAGAATTTGCTGTACAGCACTTCGCTAAACTCAGCTCTCTTTCTAGGGAGAAAACTAAACAAGGATATGTGTTAAATTAAAAGAAAAAAAAAAACAACAGTAATTTTATGCCAAATTTTCAGAAGCACAAGATAGCTGGGTGGTCCCAATATTTTATGAAAGGAGGCTAGGTGGAGAGTTAAAGTTCCTATGAATGTTACAATCATTTTTACTCAGTAACATTTTTACCCTGGATATTCCAGGTTGGAAATTATAGTGCCACAACAACATTTTCAGACCTATTTCAGTCTAATACAGATGTGCATCATGCAAAGACAAGCATTAGAAAA
Source organism: Chamaea fasciata (assembly GCF_029207755.1). Classification (NCBI taxonomy): domain Eukaryota; kingdom Metazoa; phylum Chordata; class Aves; order Passeriformes; family Sylviidae; genus Chamaea; species Chamaea fasciata. The sequence continues at coordinate 43,387,220 of NW_027094089.1, forward strand.
ATTTCTAAAAGTGAAATGTTTTCCCTCTAAAACATGCAGCATTCTGAAAGTTAGACCCTTTCCCCCGTCCCTTCCCCAGTCCTTCAGCAGGAAAAATATTAAAATTGGTAGACAAACGAACCTTTCAAATACACTTTGTTGAATCTAAATGAATGCACAAAGATGGTGTGTACCTAAAAGCAGAACTGATTTCTGTAATAAGTCTGCCAGCTTAAAATTTGGAAGCTATTTTAATGGAGACAAAATTACCACAAGCACACAGTAGCTAATTTCCTAAATGCAATAATGTGGTTATTTGCCGTGATGGCCACAGGCACTGCATCAGTCCACATTAAAGACTGAGAAGTTAATCATTTGGAGTTTAAAAGAAGAAAAATCTAAATGGCTTACTTTTGAGTTACAAGATTGTAAAATACATTTGAAGTCACCTTTTTTTTTTTTTTTTTGGTGGCTTTATAACTTTTAAACAAACACATTTATATTTATGTATTTATTTATTTATTAAATATTTTCCTGCTTGAGACCACATATGCTTGGTATGTGTAATTTATAGGTCAGTTATGAACTTCTATAAAGAGGTGTGAAAGGAAAATATTGACAGCTGAGTTTGTTGGCAAAATTATGATGTTCTTCAAAATAAAGGTCAAAACTCTGAAAATCATGGATATTCCACAGCTCCAAAAATAAAGTAAAACATCCAAACAAGAATTTTTTGAAGGTTTTACTATTTTTTTTGCTCAACCATTTTAAAATCATGCCACTTCCTTTGCCAGACAGTCAAATGGCCTAGTTTGCTTGTATTTCTTTCTATTGCTTTTCAGAAGTATACAGAAAAGACAAAATCAGAAAACAAAACAAAACAAAAAATCATATGTTGAAAGGAAAGCTGGAACACACAGATATGTAATTTTAGGAAAGCAAAGGTCAGAGCCCAGTTGACAAGTTTTCTCCAAGACTAGCAGGGAAATTAGGACAACTGTGAGGTAGGTATGAACTGTCTGAGAAAGAAATAAGAAGAGTACACAGAAAGGGGAAATAGCTGCCCTTAGCAGCACAGGCCCTACAGAAAAAATTGCAAAAATGTAGGCTAGGTTAGTTCCTAACCTCTGTGGCTGTCAGCAATGCCCTTTAGCTTTGTGAAAAAAAACAAACAATCATCAGAAAACAGCCTGGGTGAAGGTAGATTCTGTGTAAAAAAAGGAACAAGAAATTTTTTTTTGACATCACATTAGTGCTGGAAAACTGACACTTCTGCCTCAGAGCTTGTGGGGCTGTAGTGGACCAAAACTTTCAATGTCCAGAAAACCCTTTATGGAAACTTGAAGAGCTATTCTGCTGCTTCCCTACAAAATGGAGCAGCACTTTAAGCAGGTGTGTCATTAAGAAGCAGGATGCCAGCTGGGATGTCATCAGGGTGGGGAAGGAATTGGTTGGAAGAGTTAATCAGAAACTTTCTGTGTTTATTTATGGCTCTGTTGAACTATCACTTGAAATGACATCACAGCCCAATGAAGTCATATGGGATGCTTGGCTTTCAAGAGTAGCAGGTCAATGGACCAAATAAACTTTAATGTGGACCACGATCAGCTCAAGAATGTTTTCCTGGAAAAACATGGGATGGGATTTATTGACCCAGGAAATTCCTTCCAGTTGCATGCTCAGCGTGGTCAGAATTTCATCCCTGGCTCCTGGCCATCCCCATGTCAACATTTGTATTTGGGTTTTTTATTAATTTAGATTGTTCAAGATGGAGTCAGATGTGTTGTGGCTACAGCTTGAGTTGATTAAGAGGTTGCTGTCCTCATCTGCTCACCCCGTCCTCTGTCTCACTTCTGCTCCCTCAGCTATTAAGCACAAGTATATAAGTGGTAACACCTTCACCAGTTTCTGTGAAAAAAATGTTGCAGTAAAACAAAAATACTAAAATGTATGCAGCTTAGAAGACCTTAGTCTCAGCAGTTATGAATACAGTAAATCCAGAAAATCTGAACCAGCCAAGAGTGCTCAAATGCATTCAATCATCTCCTAATCCAACCCGTTGCAACACACAAGAGTAGGTCTGGCTATGGCCTTTCACCAGGGCCACCTGATTTGGGTAGGAACAGTGTTTTCTAGCAGTAGAGTAAATTCAGAGATGCTGTGTGGTAATTCTGGCTTTGGTTTAGAGTAAGCCATCTCAAAGAACTGAGATGTGAAGTGTTTTTTAATAGTGAGAGGGTGCCTAGTGCACACAAGTCTCCCTTCACTCTGCCAACACTGTGAGGTATGAGCACAGGAGGACAAGGGGCACATGTAGAAAACTAAACATTGGAGCATGTAGTGATTCAGGTGCTCATTTTTACCTCAGTTGCTGAAGTACATTAATAGGAGAAACACATCACATGCAATACTAAGATCCAAGTCTAAAATGTATTCGAGAACCTGATGGAAGAAGACAGAGCAGAACATCAGCAAAGCCTTGAAATCTATATTTTCTTACTTAAGTAACAAATCTTAAATGTAAATACAGAAAAGAAACAAATTGTTGTTCTTCTCTGCTTTTTTTCCCACTCTTACAGCAGAATTTCACACAGACATTAAAGTGTAGTAAAATTACTGGGTAAATCAACATGCACAAGCATTTGTCTAAGCTGAAGGAAATAAAAGCAGACAGTTCTTTTTTAATCAAACAGGAAACACTGAAGTTGAGAAATGTTTCTACAAATAATACAGCCTTAAGTGCTGTGATAAATATTTTCTTAGAATAGTCTAGAATCTATATATCAGCCAAATGGAAAAGAGCTTGAAACCATCAATTAATCTAAAGACCAGATGTGATCAATCTAAAGACCAGTTGTATTGTATTAGAATAACCTGTGGCTGTTTGCAAAATGGTTGAAGACAGTAAATGTCAGGAAATTATCAGTACCTGTGAAACAAAACCATTATGAATCCTAATGTCTAAGGATTCATAGTAAATGAATGTTAATGTCTAAATAACTATTCATAATTTAATTGCTACCTCTGCCAATAGTCCAGACACTGCTGTAACACCTAGTATATCTTCTCTGGGTTTTGTCAGAAAAAATGACTACCTCTTGCTAAGCTGTCAAAAAGATCTCCTGGTTTTGCATGAAGTTACAGGAACTGCCAAAAGTTGTTGGGAAAGAAGGAAGAGATCTTAGTAAAAGTCCTTAAAGCATAGCATAATTAGGGAAAAATGCTTGTCTGACAGAACTGAAATCAAACCCCTTCGTTTAGCTATACAACAAATAAAACGTTATCACCAACAATTACACAAAATCTACTGTGTAATTCAGCATATCTCTGACCTAATGAACTAGACAGAACAACTGAAAATCCTAGAGAGTACCCCAGGAAGAACTTTGATTCCCAGAATGTCACTCAGCCTTGCTGCCGGTTTGGGTCTTGGACTCTTTACGAGCACTCACAAGAACAAATGTCTGTGGGTTCTGATTTTGGAAGGAGACTGAGAACCTACTTGTTACACAGAAGCTACAGAGGGACAGCTGCTGTATGGAAATGACTTTTAGTTAATGGGCATAGTTGACAGCCTGCAACAACTGGCAAACCATTTCACAGGTCTGACCAAGAAGAGAATCTGATGACAGTTATGAATGACAAAAGAGAAAAGTCGGTCAGCTTTCATTCAGATTAATCCTTTCACAGCAGAGCCTTAACTGCCCTTCAGTAACTCATTAAGGCATACATCACAAGTTGATCCTATTTGATTTCAGCAACAACTTTAAAAATAATGAAAGTAGAGATGCTCTGAGGGAACATTGTAAAAGGCCATAGAAGGATAATATCACCAACTCTGAAAACCAGCATTTTATACCTCCAAATGTTTGCAAGTACAAAATGGAGAGTAGCTTTTCAAAGTTTGTTTTCCTGTGATGCATAAATAAAATTGAGGCCTTCTTCCTTCTACATCCTGTGTTTTGTCCTTGTTTTCTGTTTTTTCAATAGTATGCAGAAGTGTGTTACAGATCTTCAAGTTTCGAGACTCTCCCTTAGAAACTCTCCCTCCCTTTTCAATTCACAAGACTCTGAGATTGGCCATAAATGAGAAAAATTGAAAAGAGCAAAGTGCAGCTTCTTTGGAGGTCAAGACTCCATTGCACGGGTGTGGATCTGAGGTAAGGCATCACCTCTGGTAACTGCGACTTGGATTCGACTATACAGGAACTGAAATCTTACAAAACAGACATTGTTTCCCAAAAAAATGGTAATGTGGCTTGCTAATGTGCTCAAAGGTGTAACATTGAGAAATAATAGCAGGTGGAAGAAGTTAGGAGGAGTAAACTGGAATGAAAAGTAAAAAATCTATCCTAACTTTGTGTGTGTCATTGTACTATACTCCATGAGGATGTGATAGTGAATATAGACCCTAATAAAACAAAAATCCCTACGTCCTCCCCTCAAAGTAAATCCTGTAACACACAATGCAGTGTGGAAATTTCAGTCAGATCCATCACCTTCATTAATGCCACCAGAACCTTCTGGATAATATGTGGAAAGAGAAAGGAAACAGCTAAGCTAAGTACCTGCAGAAAACAGGGCAAATGAAAGGAAGTTGGAAAAAAAAAATCATTGACCTGCACTGCCAAAAAGAAACAGATGGTGAGATCCAAAGGGAGATAAACATTAAAGAGGAAACCAAGCAATTCAACCTGTCAGCTTTCAAAGATACAGTACAACAGAAAAAGCTAGGTACCATATAACATCAATGTTAAACAACAATAAACAAGACTATAGGGCAGGTAAAGTGGAGTGAATGTGCTGAGCGGAGAGCGTTGAATGCTTTCAACAACAAACCCATAAAGCGTTCTTGAAGTCAGATTGCAAGGACAATCCAAGCAGGAAAAATTAAGGGAAAGTATAAAGAGAAAAGACAAATTGTCTGGTAAAGCGTATGAAGCAAAAACAGTCTTCTGCTGACATATAAAGCCATCTCAGCAACCATTTCAGAAGGCTTAAGAAAGCTCAGAGAAGTATAGTACTTTCGAATTTCAAGGCATCAATACCACCAGCAGAATTCTAAATTCTTTTATTAAAACAAGTTCTCTAATATAGACAATAAGTCATGAAGAAAAACTATTGGATCGTGCAATACTTGGCTCCATGTAACAATTTTCAGCCCCTTTAGCATAAATGTTGGCGCCTACTAAATTCTGCTGGCCCATAGAGTATGGATGTCATAAAGAATATGTCCAAACATCTCAAGAACTTCACACAGCTGCCATTTTGCTCAAGGTGCAAGATCAGAGTCCTCCCTCTAAAAGCTCATCAGATAATCAGAAAAGCTTCCTTGGAAAGATCCAAGTGTATTAAGAGGAGATTGTGGATAGAGTTGGAAATGGCTTGGCACTGACCAGCTGTATCTGCTACATTTTCCCCTCCCTTTTGAACTGTATTGGAATACAAGGCAGTTAAGACTCCAACCCGACGGCAGAGTCCACTTGTGCCAAGCAGGAGGGAGGTCTCAGATCCAGCCTAAAGGCCAGGGTCAGTTGCACCAGTGACTAGTTTCACTCCAGCCAGGAGTGCACACTAGCACTCCCTCTGTGAAGGTCAGCACCAGAACATCATCTGCACACAGGACACGCGAAGTGCAAATAACTGAAGAGCAAAGCAGAAACCTTTTCACAAAACTGCCCTATTAGATTTAACCTCAACCCATAAGTCTCATATTTGAACTACACCTGCTTTGAATTTCTTTGATTAGTCATTTACTTTGGCTAATACTTGGCCAACACATTCATTTTATCTGAATATGAAAGAGCCTTCTAACTCACCAAACTGGACTCAAACCCCTCCTAATTTGATGTACATTTGTTTCATGCTTTCCTCTCTTGCCTTATGGATGGTTACAGGGTGAGCTTTGACATTCTTTTCTGAGGAAGGAGATTTTGGCAGGAGCTAATTTGTCTGGGGCAGAGAACAGATAAGCTTGTCTCCTCTCTGCACCAAAATAGATTGGCCAGGAATTTGACACCTCCCTGAAACAAGGACACTCCAGAGTCCACAGTAATATTAAATATTTATTTAACAATTCTCCATGAAGTTTCTAATGGAAATAAACTTATTAAGCAATCAAAAATCAACACCGATCCTTGCCCAATTATAAGGGAAGAAAATTTGTCTGCAACCCCTGAGAAAATAATACACATATTTTTTTCTAAACATCTCTGTCTCCTCAGTTGACTTTTTGAAAATTTTCAGGAGACTCTACACTTGCCATTTAGTTATAGAAACTCTAAATCAAAGCCTGAGAACCTACAGGTGAAATGATGCAACACAACTTGATTTCATGCCTTTTGCCTTCTCCCACAGCATGAATTTTCCAGTAAGCTGAGGGCACAGCTCTAAAAGCCCTAAAAGGTTGTCCTTCGACAGAACAGAAAGGGTAACCTTGAGGCAGGAGACCTGAAGTCACATTTGCCATCAAGGATTCTAACTTCCCATTTACAAGAAGAGGCAAAAAATATCCTTAATGCAAAAAACCCCTTGAATATTGTGGTGAAAACTGGTAGCAGATGTCCGAGAAAATTGTTAAGGACAGAAATTCTCAAGAGCTTTTTTACTTTAATGTTTATGACTTTTGTGCAGTATTAAAAGCTCATCATAATCACATACACAGACTTCTCTTTAATTTGCACTGGAGACTTCTCTCCATTCTGTGAAGTGGAAGAGAACAATGCCACCTTTTCGGAAGCCCCCCTCTGGAAACCTTTCTGGGAAGCTTGCAAAAAGCTGAATTATCAGCCTCTCTTTTGCAACGCTTTTTTCTTCTGGGTTCCTTTAGTCTTCTTTGTTCCATTTTTATACATCTTTTATTGTGGACTGCTCAGTCCGAGGTGAGCAGGAATCTTCACTACTAAAGTAGAACAAAAGAAGCTTACAGATAAAATTGTTTAAATTATTCTGAAGAGCCACAAAAGGTAGAAGAAATTGAAGATGGGAAATGTCCTCATGGAATGGCAGATTTTAAACGGTATTAAGAGAACAGAGTTGTATATAGGCACTGAAGGAGCTTTTAACAGTAGTAAGGCATCAGCGTTCAGATCACCGTTACATTTTTTAACTCTCCCTTCAAATCTGCCTATCTGCTGCTTTTCATTTCTAAATAACCTCAAAAGCTCACAGCTCCAGCTGCCCTGTTTACACAGTATGAAGAACAGCATCAGTGTTGGTGGAAATTGTTTGTTTGTTTTAATCCCTCTTTCTGTAAGGAAATTATTGTCACCAGAGCAACCATGGGCAAACAAAGGCAGTCACGCAGCAGCCTCCTTGAAACGCAGCCCCGTGTGTGTACGTACACTGTGTGCACACATTCAACCCACAGCTTTTTTACATAAGCCTGTTTGCATGACAGAATAGAGGAAGATATAAGCACCGGTTGAAGCAAGGCTTTTTGGTACACAAAGAAAAATCTTTGCTAAGGAAACGCTCTAGGGTCACCTTTGCCATTGCCTCTCTCCCTTTCCTTGTGTTTGTGTGCGCGGACTCCTCAGGCTCTGCTTTAGATTACGTTAGAACTCCAGATCTGTAAATGGCCTGGGGGAGGAACGTGCTCCCATTTCCTTCTTCTTGAGATACAGAATAACAAATTAATCTGCAGGAAACAATTGCTTGAGCAATTTAGAAATGGTGTGGGCAAGAGTCCGCTCATTTCCCTTCTGGTAGCAAGGAGGAAGAAAGGGAGGGAGAGAAAGCAAGAGAATAGTGGGCTGCTATTGTGCTACTCCTGCCACATAGTATTGATAGTTTTCATTTTAGCTTCTTAGCAAGGTTAAGCATGATAATTGAAAATGTTGATAGCATTGTAGTTCTGCTCATGGCTCCAAAGAAATTATCAGCTATTAAACAGCCTTTTTATGCCATTCTCACTGCAGTACTTAAATCCATACTGTAATGCAAACGCAGAACTTGTCACTTTGTTGTTGTTGTTGTTGTTGTTGTTGTTGTTGTTGTTGAGAGGTAAGTAGAATTTAATATTGGTTTCTACAAAAACTTTCTTATGGGGCAAATACCTTTTTCTGCTATTATGGGGTTACAGAGGTATCTAAAAAAACCCCAAATTAAATCTGGCACCTGTTGAAAATACTTGCAACAAAAGGCATGTCAGATGAAACATAGACTTGCAGTGGAAAGAAAACATTTTCTGTCAACGGAGCCTAAGCAAAAATACTCTTGATGTTTCCCACACCACAGTTTGTGCAGGTTTTTTTTTAAATTTATTTTCTGTTGTGTACACTGTGGGCAGCATAATTTGATGTAGTGAGAAAACTAACAATTTTATGCTAAAGCAGATTTGTCAGAAAACTCCAGTCAGTTTAGAAAACTAATTCGTTGCTGCAAAAGCCTTCAAAAGGAGTTGTAGTAGCAGACAGAATGCGTAACAGTTGCCATTTCACTCAATCCAAACCACAAATATTTGGATAATATAATGGTAATATAATGGTAATATAATAATAATAACAATAAAAAATAACAATGCACTCCTCTGGATCCATCAGCCACCAGGGACAAGTATTCAAAAAGAACTCAGAGGCTATTAGTAGCCTGTTTTCTATAGTGTTTTTGAGAGTTCTAAGTAGTTGGGCTCTCACTGCTCTGGTGCCCAGAAATTTTCTGGAAGTTTCAATGGACTTGATCTCAGCACTTTTCAAGGCTTTTAATCAACTCCTGAAGAAGTTGTTTTACTAAAAAAAAAAACAACCCAACAAGAAAACAACAATATGAGCACCAAACTCACCCATTTCCTCTGTGACTGTGATCATGATAATAAGTAACATTTCATCTTGCATTAACTAAATCATCAGATATCTCTTTGATTAATATTTGTAGGAAAAAGTTGTAAGTATTGAATGGCACTAAAGACAATGTGTTTATTTGTGGATTTATGTACAAGAAAATGTGATTGAGAAAGGAAAAAGCAGAAGGATGAGGCCCTAGCCTCTAGGAAAATAACAATTAGGGTTTCTGGAGAAAATCTTTTGCTACATCTGCAATACTATTTTAGTTCAAGGAACAGTGAGGTTTTAAAATTAATCCCTTGAGCTTCCCCACTCACCACGCTTTGCTTTGGTCCTCAGAGTGGTTTTTGGTATACATGAACCACATTCCTCTCAGAGAAAGCTGAGCCAGAAGTTCCAGTCCAGGTGCAAATCTAATGATGTCCAGCCTGTTGCTGGGACACAGAAATCTGAGGCAAAGATTGGTGCTTCGGACAGCTGTGATCTGCCTGTGATGAGATACTGGGTTTGAGAAAACACACTGAATTTAGTCTGACTAAGAGCCACATACCATATAGGGAACTAATATTAGGAACTCAGCATCAACTACATTAATCTATTGCTCCATTCCAGTTGCATCAAATTACTGTTCGTGTAGATATAGCCTATTATCTTCAAAATATGCATCTTCCCATTTAGGTCTGTCACCTCTGGCCAGAGTTAACCAGTAGGCTTCCGTGTGGAAGACTTCTTCCCAGCCTTATGCTGCAGTTCTTATTTGTAAAGTTGACCTTTTGCTTGGATGGGCAGTTTTCCTTTTTATATCTGATGTGTACACCAGGGAATGCAGTCAGGAGATTTCTATTGATTGCTCTCAAGCAATTTAGTTCTGGTCATGGTTGTACTGGATTTGCAATTATACTAAGTAGAGGTATTATTGACTCTGCCTAGTAATTACCAGGCTGACATCAGATTCTTGTATGGCTGAAACTAACTTACATCTCTCTGATCAAGTCACCATAATGAGATGCTGTTATTCTCCACCCCACCCCACCTCACCCCCCCCCCCCAACCAAAAGCAAGCTTATCGTTTCATCTTCTAAGGGAAATTTTACACATTCTTCATTTAAAAAGAGTTTTGTGTACTTAAAGAAAGAGAGAATGCATTTGACCTTAATTAGAAAAGGTCTTGGGATCTGAGATATTGTGTAGGTTCTAGTGCATTTCTAGAAAAGTACTGCCAAAACATACACAAGCCGAAGCAAGTAAGATTGACAGTTATTTGAAGACATTTAATGACATTAGCTCCGGAGGCTTGTCCTACATCTTTGGAGTCACTGTTGTCACTTAAAATGCTCTAAAAGTTATACTGACATGTTTTCTTCCTGAGCTCAGTGATAAAAATGAGAAAGACTGGTAGCATTGGAACTTCAGACATATAATTGGCCCCCTTTCTTGCACAAAATGTAGGAAAAATACATTCAGGACTGGAACAATTTCTTTTTATGGTCATACTAGAACTTTTAAGTTCACACTGGTATTTGTAATGCACATAAACATTTTACCACAAGCAAGCTAGATACCAGTAAATCAGGTACAATATGTGTTCACTGTACTCCTCCATGGAAGTTAGGAAAACCAGAAGCTGACACCCCACATGGGCATTTGTTTCTTATTACTCTTTGCTTTGCAGTTACCAACGGCGTACTTCCCAGTACTTCTGAGAAACAATAGCTGGTATAATAAATATTCTCTGTTTTTAAGCCGTCTTTGTGCACATAAATGCACCTGAATTTGCTACTTTAGTTGACCAGCTTCTAGCCTAAAGTGCAGGGAGATACAGCAGGAGAGTTTGGAAGTGGACAGAGACTGAAGGGAAAGGTGTCATGTGATTGAAAGCAGCAGAGCTGATCCCTATGCAAATCCCAGACAGCAAACACAACTGTGGATATGACAAGGCCTGACAACTGCAGACACAAATGCTCCGACCAAGTACTCAAACAAACTCTATCTGCCTCAGTCCCTCCCAGCCCCGTTCTGTCAGCCGAGGTGCATTAGTGCACAAACACCTCCTAGCACCTTGTAACCAAGGCAGCAGCACCTTGCATTGAAGGGCCAAGCTATTTCATTTGTTCACTCTTGTGGTTAAATTCAGGAAGTTCCTAAACAATGCAGAGATATTTGGCCTGTCAGGAAGCAGAGCAGGTGGATCCTTTCTGGCAGCAGCCCTGGATGTGGAATGGCTTGTGAATGCTTCTCTGGACCACAGGAAAATAGTAACAGGGACAAAGGAGGTCCTGCAGAGAGCAGACGAAGAAGCAGCCAAGCTCCAAAGAAAAATTTGGCAGAAGTGTTTGTTGTTATTTAAGTTAACTACAAAGAAACCCCCAGGGGAGGGGAAAATCTGGAGCAGTTCCAGCATGCACATGTGCTGTGCTAGGAGGAGTAAGAATTCCAGTTTCCAAAATCATAATGTAAAGGCACAGATATACAGACATGCATAACAACCCGCTGCAGCTTCCTAAAGCCAAAAAGTAGTTTATGTCTTGATCCCATATTTGGTGCTGCTAGAGATTTATTGCTAATTTGGCTTACCACTTCTTGTAGTAAAAATGTGTGTGTATTTTTCCTCCTGTATCTGCCCTAGAATGGAATGACCAGAGTAGGAACTTCTCAGATGGCCTGTTTTGAGTGTACACTCCCACAGACACTTATTGTCTGCACAGAAAGCATACTGATGTTTTGCAGCTCTTCCTTAGAAATGCCGTGAAATTAAGGCTGTGTTTAAACCTCAAACCACCCTTTTTCTTTCTTCCTCTATAGTAACCTTTATGATTATGCACAGAAAAGTTGATGAGTCGGTCATCTCCTTGGGTAACATTTTCCAAAGTCTCTAAAATAGCTTTTAGACTTATCTTGAACAAGAAGGAATAGAGATCTCACCACAAGTCTGTGGCTATGGTCACACTAGCAATTTTCTTGCAGTAGTTGAACTGAAACAGTGAAGGAAGGAAATTGCAGTTGAGCTCTTTACGTGTCTTTTATGATGAAGTGCAATGGGGGGCAGGGGGGAGATAATTCAGATTTAAATACTTGTGCAAAATACTCAAGCCTGTTCCGCTTAAAGCTACTAATATAGACATGTACTTTGGGATCTTTATAATCTGCAAACTTCAGTTGTGTTAGAATACAAGGTCAATTTACAAGCACCTGTTTGCATTGTGAGGAAACAGATGAAGTGGCTGATTCTTGTAATACACAACTGTCTGCTGCAGTAATCCTGACAGACAGTCACCAGAGAAGGCCGTAAGAATTCTTGGTATTTTTGGTGAGTGCCATCAGGATGTATCTACTGTTTCAAGAAAGCAGTAACCCAGTCTTGTGGGACCAAAGATGCTCACCACCTTGAGTTTCTCTCATAACTGCAATGTAATTGCAATTGTAATGAATAAAATTAACTTCTTATAATGCGTCTACACCATTGTTTCTCAAACAGCACAAAATAATCTCATTTATTTGCAATTTTTTTAAAACTCAAAATACACAGGTACCACATATTCGGCCTGAAAAACTTGGAATTCAACTATGTTAATTCTAGAATCTATCATAATTGAAACTAATTTTACTATTAGTAAAATGTACTGAGCTCACATGAAGAGTGGTTTTCCAAGGCTCATAACCTAGCTAAATCAAATCCATTTCTCCCTCTGGAACACACAGAGGACATGTGGGCCCATTATGGTCTATTTCACTGCCAGATTTTAACTTTCAGCTTCCAGCTGCTTCGACTGGGAAACTGCTTGACATAAAATAAATAAACAAATAACTGCAAGATTAAGATAATGAGTATAGTGTACTCTTTCTGTTCTTCTCTGGTTTTGAGACAGCCTTTCTGCGTATTTATTCTGCAGGAAATATTGTTTTTTACTGCAGAGAATAATACTGTGAAATGCATGACACTCACTGTCATACCTGAGCAATTAAAACTGTTTAGGCTAGGTTTATCATATTATCTTATCATATTCATCAATGATAAGACAATGTCATTATGCACTTTAGAGCATACTGTTATTTTCATGATTTTACTCACTGTTGGTAAAGAATGTAAATAAAATATTCTTTCTTTTTTGCTCTAGTATCTCAAGAAGTCAACTCTGCAATAGTTCAACACAAATACAAAGCCATTTAATGAAGACAGACATGAGTGGCATAGAGAACTGACTTCCTAATAACTACTTTCTCTTCCTTCCCAATGTAATGGGGGAAGGAATACTTACTATACTAACTACAGTTATTATACCAAAGTAAGGGTGGTATACAGAAGTAGGACTAACTGGAAGGTCTTAAACCCAGAGCAGCTCAGAGGCTACTGTCACTGGCAGAACTCAAGGGAGAAATTAACTCATAGTTGCAAGGGAAATTGATTCTAAACAGCGTGCACCCAAAATTAGGACCTAGCCGAATTGTAAAGTGTAGCTGGGAAGGGCTGTCTAGTTTCTATTAACTGCTAATTGTCAGCAGTTTTTCAGATGGCCCTTGTCTCTGCAGGTGAGATTTTCAGTTAGAATTATCAGACTTAAGATTCAGGCATTGCTGATAGGAATTAACACTGGCATTTCCTCTTGTCACATTAACAGCACAAGAAGCAGGATCTCAAACACTGAAGACAATAATCACTCCTTTTACCTTCAGTTATGTATGTATTAAATAGTAAAGGAAGTCTACATTATGTAACTAAGATTTCATTTTAGAATTTTGGATAATTTTTCTTGACCAGTGAATCAAAATCTCTTCTTAGCAGCACCAGCATACCTCCATTGCAATGTTGTTATGTGCCTGGCAAGATGTGCACGCTTACACAAAATTCAGATCGGCATTTGGACGCGAGGATTTGGCCGCAGGTAAAAAACAAAACGAAAATTAAATCTGCTCCCTGAAGTAATTTAACTTGGTTATGCAGACAGACATATACTTAAATCTCCCTACAAAATTATTTCATGTACTCATTTAATTGGCTGTCTGGTAGTCACCTGTCAGTCATGTTAATCTGATTTTCAAGCTTATCAAATGCTTAACCCTTTGAAAGAGTTTCTTGTTTAGTGACCTAAATTCATCTGTATCATTGAGACAAAATGCTTGAAACAACTTGACTGGGCTCTGAAATAGGGGGTTTCTGTTCTGTTAAATAAGGTTTTTTTTTAAGATAGTGTTTGCAGAAGAAGAATCCTGTCCCAACCCCTCTGATCATCTCCTAGGAAACAGTTTGCAAGAGTAAGCCAGACAAAAGGAAATCTGGAAGATGTCCAATTTATGTTCAGTTATAGGTGTGCATTCATATGCATTTATATAGATGTGTAGAGACAGATCTATGTATACAAATGTGTGTACTTTAGAAAGAGACAGAAGGGATTTGTGGATTTTGTGACCATAAATGTCTCTAAAATCATCTGCTGTGTTAAGTTGCTCTGAGTTCTCACATGGGGAACCGGGAGGCCAGAGGTTGTCTGAACCCAAAATGTTGCTCGTTATAAAAGCTCAGCTAAGCAGAAAGCTGGGAACATAGCTGTTGACAAAGATAGAGCCGAGAGCTCCACGGCTTATCCTTAATTAGGTGTTGGCACTGGCTCTTGTCAAACAAGGGAAAAGACTGTATGCTGAAGCACACTGACACGCATAGACAGCACCAGTCACAGTTGGAGAGAATACAAAGTGCATTCAAGCTGGCATTGAAAGGGATTTAGATAAGTACTTGAGGTAACAAAAATCGAAAAAAGAAGATGATAGCAATGGAAGCTTTAGATGAATTGCAACGGAGTACACCTTTATTACAGCTTATCAGTCTCCAGACAGCAACAAACCAGCCTTCCTAGTGCATTTCTCTTCTTGGTCTTTTGGATTAAAGGTCAAAGTAACTCAAATTTATATGTTCTGTCTCTCTTGCTGCTTGCACACGTTCAGCACACATCTTTGTGAATTGGTATACCAAGGCTGAAAGCTTCAACTCCTTGAGTATAACAAAGGCCTTTTCCTTTGTCAAAGTGGCTCTGTTTCCCCCGTCAAACAATTATTGTCTGGAAGAGATTGCAAACAATATGATATTAAAAGGTCACAATGGTACTGCTGGAATAAATACACATCTGGCAATGTGCCAGGCCTAATCCTTCTTGTCTGGAATCACTGTTCTATTTTACAATCATTTGACATATTCAAATAGCTAATATGTGGGTTTATTAATAATACATATAGGCAGTATCCTAACATACACAAAAGCTGTGTGTTTTCACAATGTGTATAAGCACTTCAAGAAATAAGCTGTGCGCATTTAGCTACCAGATGGTAGTTCTTATCACAGATAAAAGCACATATATGTTACTATAACTACACCCTCAAAAAGCAAATGATAAGAAAAAATACTCTCCACATCACAGCTTACATTATCTCTCTACTTAGGCAGAAAACAGCATATGTTTTACTGCTAGTGAAATGCAGTACTTGAGAGAAAAATATGATTGCAGAAGTGAAAGAAAGGTAGAAATCCAGTGTGACATATTTAATAGGGATGTTCAATGAAAGGTTTGTTTGGTATAATAGTAGCAGAGTGCAAGTGTTGCGATTAATGTATTTAAACTTTGAACTACATGTGTTGGGCAGAAGAAGAGTTGTCCATCCTGATCCCCTAACATTTTCTACCTTTTAGTACCATGTGAGCTTCATGGGAGGTGTAATGGTAAATATTTTAGGGAAATAATTTTTATTGGGATATTAAAATATTTTGGTAACTCCCCACCCAAAATTACCTAACAAAACAACTAAATGAAAACAAAGGAAAACAACCATATTTGATTCACTAAAAGCAATAGGAACAACACACTGAATCGTCCTTTTAACCCAATCTACATCCATTAAGAAGGTTCTTAGGAGTTCACGACTTAATTTTCCATGTTTTATGCTTCTTTTCCCTCACACCTTCCTTTTAAGAAAATGCAGGAGGTCCCACCAAAATACAAACCCCTAGATCAGAGAGGCTACCATTTACATGGAAAGGCTCATCTCCTCACCAAACGCTGCATCTGTGGACGAGCAATCTCGAACATACTTTGATCCAAAGCAAATGTAAGCGATGCTTCCACTTGCCCCCGCCCAGCGCTGCAAGGGGAGAGAGTGGCTCCATCCCGGCCGTGTGCCCGCGCTCCCCCCGCTTCCTCTTCTCCGATGGAGGGGTTCCGGCAGCCGCCGCCAGCACCGCGCTCTTGGCAGGCGGCCAGGCAATCTCCTCTCCCCGACGAAGCCCTGATTCCATCTGCTCCAGCAGTGCAATATATTCCACTTCAGGTCAAAAGCAGGGAGCCAGCAGTATTAACATTACACTAATCTGTAAAGACATTTTCACTAGGCTAGATAGGCTAATGTTACACAGGGCTTTTAAAGGCTGCGGGGATAAGGTACAGCAGTAATTGTCTGGGGAAGAGACAGTATGCAGAACACAGTCAGAGATGACAATAGATAGAGCATTGTCAGAACTGAATAAAACAATTACTTGCTGGGGAGATTAGAATTTGAATATGGATACAAGCTCACTACCAATATAATCTTTCAGGCACTCAAAAATAATTGCAAAAGTATTTTCCCTTAATTGAAAGGAGAATCCTTCAATGTCACATTTGGGAAAAAAATGGAGTATGGAAATAGGTCAAATTCAGCAGTACCTTCTGTAAGAGATAAACTTCAAGTATTTCAAAGGCACTAGGTTTGTTCCTTGAAAAGGAAACAGACATGTCTTTTGTTTCTGGAAATCAATATACACTACACATATTGCAGATAGAGTGGAATTGTTATCAAGGACTTTTGAAGTATACATTGTTATATTTTCATTATTACAAGTGCTCAAGAACACACTACAGCAATACAATAAAAGTAGGTTAACATACAAAATTGAAATGCACCGTTTTTATCTGGGAAAAGAAAGCAAAAAAAAAAGAATTTCCCCCAACCCTGCCCCAAAAAACAAAACCAAAAACAATCCTAAAAAACATTTACAACCACAACACATTTTTCAGTTTTTCCCTCACACATTTCTAAGAAAGTAGTTCAAGATTCATGCCTTTAGGCACATCAGAAACCATTAAGAAGTACATTTCTGGAAATCATAATGTATAAAAATTCAATTTAGTTTGCCAGACATTTTCTTCTGAGATCTAAGGAAAAAATATTTGGCTGGAAATGAACCGTCTGCAAATCCACACAATTAAGTATATGACCATGTTTTAATATACTTCAAACCATGTGGCACTGACATGAAAGATAAATAATAGAACAATAGAGATTCAGTAGATGGAAGTACATTGTTCTTTAATTAAAAAAAAAAAAGCTAAAAATCCATCACAGTAGCGTAACATTTCACACATGAAATTACAGGCTCCATTTGTATTTTGCTAGTTATTAATTTCTACCCATATTACTCCTTCAGCTGCATTTTAACGAGCAGATGTTAAACAGTTACTTCATTATCAGACCTGATTATCGTATCAGAAGTTCATCAATTGTTACTGTTTTGCAAATGGGATTATGTTCTTGCTTGCAAGAAATAGAACTCTGCATTTCCCATTATCTTATTTTTAGTTACATCTATATAGCACACGTGGCACCGATGTGCGTGCACAGGTCACCACCCAAATTTGCGACTCAGCCAAAGGAACAGCGGTCAGGAAGGATTTTATCTGGTGGGAGAGATCTGCAGCACATTCAGGTGAAGAGTGCTGACTTCCACCCTTCACGTCAGTTTCCTGTGCTAACCACTGCGCCCAGCGTGTGCTCTAGAGAGGCAACCCAGTCGGTGTGGCAGGTGACACATGTGGCCACAGGCTCCAGCAGCCACCACACCCGCTCCTCTGGTGGAGCAGGCAGCTGGAGAGAGCTCACAACCCTGTAATTGCCTCCGTTATGAAACATCTTCACGTGTTATCCAAAGCTGAGCTGAATCACATCAGAAATTATTAACAGTGGCTGTTTTCATGCCAGCTTAATTTGAGCTGATGCTGCTGTTCACTTAGCACACATGAATAGGTGTGTAGGAATAGACTTTAAACAAAGATGACACCCCAATGAATATTTGCTAGCAACTGTACTGTGGGGAGCTGTGCTGGAGAACAACACACAATAGTTAGAAGCAAGTGGATGAGGGTGAAAGGAGGAGAAAGGAGACACTGCCATCCATATCTGCTGACAATAATTTTCCAGCCTGATGTCAGACTTTAACAGCTAAATCATTTTTTTCAATTAGTTTCCACAAATGTTGGCAAACACAAGCTGACTTTTTGTGCATACACAATGGTGTGAGAAAAGGATGCTGCATCAAACGTGGCCAGAAAAACGCCGCTCCACCAAACAGGCATTAAATTTTAATAGTTTGTTTTCATTTTCGCTGCAGTGTGCTTCAAGACAATTATAAATTACAGCATTCTGCTTACTTTTGACTAAATAAGGCATGTTTTAGCATTTGATTTAGAAATAATGTGTGCCTGACATACGAAACAAATCTTGCAGATGCAATTTATCACATGGTACTCTATGTTTCAACAGAAATTGCTGCACTACCCAGTCACCTCTGATGAGTGGTTGTGACTTAGACGTGGCATTTAGATAAATGCATTATTTGAGTCGGAATAAGGCCAGGTTTTACCTGCGACCTTCAAAAGCAAGGGGGCACACCACATGTTTTACTTCCAGAACCATTATTCAAATACCTCATCAGGGCTTGGAGGGTTGGGGGCCCTAAGTACAGATCCTTTGTAAATTAACTTTATTGAGGAGCTCTGCAGGTTGCAGGTGAACAATCTTTGACCTTCCTGCTTTCCGCTCCCACCTCAGCACATGTGCTTCACATACCCACAATTAGCCCAAATGTAGAGGGGAAGAGCAGTGGAGACTGCTGAACATGCTGGCTGCAAACCCCAAAGCAGATACAAATACAAAAGGGAGTTCCTGCCAGCATGGTCAGAAACAAGGGGTCCAAGCTTAGTTACTAATTTTGGCACTAGAAACATGCTCGATTTTTGAACAAGGTTCAACTAGAGTCTGGGTTATTTAGAACACAATGCATCATTTTGGCTCCTAACCGTTGCTAGTGACCCATTGTATCCTGTCTACAGAAAGAGAAAATTACAGTGTAATAGCAGAAGCATTACTGAGGATTTTAGCTTTGTCTTTTTTATCAGTGAGACATTAGAGATAGCAAGTCCAGGCTGGTAGCCAATATTAAGGCATTTAGCTGATTTTCTGATATCTCTGAGGACTGTTTGCCTAATGAAATGGGTCAATGTGCCTCTTATGATCAGTCCACATCCTAAAGGAACAGGAGGAATAAAATGGTCTGTTCATGGATGTGGGGATGCATAGCAGACCCACAGATGTGCAAAATCTGTTGAAAGGCTAAAATTTTGGTAGCTGTAGTTTTAGTATTCCTTTGAGGAGCTGTCTTTCATTCTGAACACTTTCCCTGTAAACAGTGTACCTTTTCTGAGCACTTCACTCTACCGGTTCTGTAATTTTTAAGGAATACAGACTTATTTGATATCCTAAAATGTGATGCTGTGTTTACATTTAAACTGAACATTTGCACTGACATGATCTATCTTATTACAGATAGAACTGTGGGGCTTAAATAGTTGGGAAACCTTTGGAAGAAAACACTTTAGAAATGTTAAGTGAGTCATATTCGTATTGTAGCAGCCATGAAAGAAGCCGCAGAAGTTCTTCCTATGTGCTCTGTCAAGCAACACCAGCTACAAACAGGTTTAGTTTTAATAGCCTTAACTAAAAGGATGTGCTGTTTTAGAAAATTGGATACATCCATCTGTTGCACATAAATGAAATCTGAGCAAAACTGTAAGACATGCTTTTTCCAAATTGTTTCAGATAGAAAGGGATGACAACTCTTCATAAAAACTTGAGTGGTATGTGTATGTGTGTGTGTGTAAGCACTAAAAAATGTATATAGCTTCCACAAAAGACAAATGGAAAAAAATACAGTGCTTCAGGTCAAAATCTTCCCCTCTAAGGTAAATGTAAATGGATCACCTGCAGTGGAAAGAGGAAAGGTTCAGATGGAGCACCATGAGGTTTTTTCTTTTTTATGCCTACAAGTTCTCCAATTTTTAGGAACAGAGTAGTGCAATGCATTGTCTACTTCATACCTTAACAACTATGACCAAGGCCAGTAGGAAAGCAGGATCAAGAAAGTGAAGCTGCAAACCTTTCATGGTCTTACCTTTCGGAGAGCTTCTATAACTTCCCCTTCCCCTTATTGCCTACTGTTCAAGACCCTGTTTTTAGCCACTGGGGAGGCAGAGGGAAGTGGACAGGGAGAATTCACTTCCCTTTCAGGGTAGAAAGAATACATTTCCTTCACTGTGTCTTTATCCCTGCAGTTTTCCCTATTTATTCTTGCTTCAATGTGGCCATTTAGAATGTCCCACCCAAGAAGCTCTGTACATTTCAGTGGGCTCTAGCATGTGCACTGAAAGTGAAAAAATTAAGAGAGGAGACCTTGCAAGTAGTCAGCAGCACAGGAGTTGAAGGCACTCCTCTATTTCTTAAATTTACCCTACAGAAACATAGAGCCAATGCTGGTAGGTCATGTATTAGCAATAAACCTAGAAACCAATAAAGGATACCTAGAAGAGTGAAATAATTTTGAATCAGGGTTTTGTTATAATTTCTTCATACATCAACATACATCAGAGGGTTGTTCTTCTCACAGATAGCTGTTACAGTGAATAGGGAATATTTTGAAATGTACAAATTTCTCTTGAGCTTCTGACTTTCTTCTCGAAAGAGAAACAAGCAGAAGAGACTAAAATAACTGGAAATGGAGTTTTGTCAATGGAAGAAGGAAGGTTTCAAGGAATGAGAGTAAAGGGGAAAAGGTTTGTCTGAACTTTAGATCAGGTTTTAGAAGGACTTATAAGTAGGCACTTCAAAAAATCTCTGAGTAGTATACTGTGTTTTAATGCAGATCAGGAAAATGATCAGTAAGCAATTAAAAGTAATTGATATAATAGAACAGATAGTTGAGCAAGATATTTGTCAGGAAATAATCTGCTAGAAAGAAAAATCCATCCTCCTCAGCGAACAGCTTTCTTTGAGTATAGAAATAATGGTGTCACTAAAGATACGATTTGCTTGGGCTTTGAAAAAGCCTTTAACAAATGTCTAAATGGTGAGGACTGAAGGGCTAATACTTAAAATCCTGCCAGGAATTAGAAATAGGAAGGAAGGAAGGAAGGAAGGAAGGAAGGAAGGAAGGAAGGAAGGAAGGAAGGAAGGAAGGAAGGAAGGAAGGAAGGAAGGAAGGAAGGAAGGAAGGAAGGAAGGAAGGAAGGAAGGAAGGAAGGAAGGAAGGAAGGAAGGAAGGAAGGAAGGAAGGAAGGAAGGAAGGAAGGAAGGAAGGAAGGAAGGAAGGAAGGAAGGAAGGAAGGAAGGAAGGAAGGAAGGAAGGGTGGGTAGTGGTCAGTTTTCATCATGACAGGATTGCAATGAGACTCTTCTTGTTTCTGTACTTGGATAAGTCTGTTTTCCTTATTAATGTTCTGGGGAGATGGGTGGGAAAAGAAATTACACAGAGCACAATTATTTAGATTAGTCATCACTAGAGAAGGTTAAGAAGGTCCAAAGGGACCTTACAAAACTAAAATAAATAGTCAGCAGGGCTACTTACATATGAATTTGACAAATGCAAGATAATGCAGATAGGAAGGAGTAATTAGAAGTAATCAGACTAAATTAATTATAAACATCTGGGCATCTCAGCAAACATCACAATGCAGAACTCCACGCAACAGAGCCAGTGAGAAATCCGGCAACATTTAATGCCTCTAAGGACTTTTCCTAGGCGCATGGATTGTTAGGGGGAAATTAACAAACTGCCAGCTCATCCTGCCCACAAAGTCCAGTCAGATTTCACAGCTTAAGGGTGGGAGAAGGCTTTCTTTCTTTCTTTCTTCCCCCTTCCCTCCAATCACCTCCCAAGTCTTCAGACATTAGGGGAAGCTATACCCAGGATCTAAACAAATATATGTTGTAATTTAACACCCAAAAAAGGGTCTAAGGAGCCACATAGGATCCCAACAAGTATAATTAATGTCGAGTACAAAGTGGTGTTGCCCTCCTGCTGCCCTCTCCACCTGCTGCCCGTCTGGTGTTGCCCCCCTGCTGCTCCATCCACCTGCCGGCTGTCTGGGATTGCTCTCCAGCTGCTGTGCCCACCTGCTCACTGGCCTCCTTGGAGTCATTTGGGGCCTTCCACACTCCCCCAGTGCCCCAAACAGCCTGGGAGGGAGCTGACACCGCAGCATGATTGTGTGGAGGAGCATGGGAGAGCTGTCAGGGGCTGAAGAGAGGCGGAGGGCTTCAGGCGGGTGGAGGGAGACTGTGTTCATTTGGCAACATCAGCAAGGTCACTCCAGCCATGGGAGGTTCAAGGCAGTGGAGAAGCTACTCCTTCATCCCCAGTGCTGAAGGTTGGTTCAGGCTTCTGTTCAATCAAGTTTCTTCTCAGTCCTTGCACTTGGCTGGGAGGGAAAGCAAAGGCCACATAAGCAGATGTGCTGATGAGGATTTAAGATATCTAGTCATCATCTACACTATATCTGGTTTCCAGTAAAGAAGTCAAAAAACCCAGAGCATACTTTAAAATTAATGCTATCCCTACAGTAGATTACACTATAATGGTCTGCCTCCGCTACAGATCAAAGCAATATGCTACACTATGCTGTTCATTTCTCTGTCAAGAGAAAAGAAGGATATATTTTACTTGTACAGTTCAAGTTCTGCATTATGTAAGTGAAGGAGAGCAGAGTATGAAGTCAGAGAATTCCCTTTCTTCACACAAAGTCATGTCTATAGCAATGATTTAGGGATTTCTGCTAAGCCTTACATATATTTATATGCACACAAGTTGTATTTTACTGCAATGGGGCTTACTATTTTTATTTAAAATCAGAAGTTCTTTGAAGTTAACTGTTTGATTTAACTTCCTTGATCAGAGTATCAGCGTGCTGGAGTCACTTGGAATAACCATGGATAATCATGGTTTGTACCCTAATATAAACACAGTATCAAAGAGTCAATGTGTATAAAAACAAAGTATAGATCTTTTCCTTTCAACTGATATATGTCCTTGGGAGGAGGGAGGCCTCCTGATTGTTGCTACTCTTAAAGGAAATAAATGTAACTGCATGATCCCTTTCTACATGCTATATGCTCTCACATGTTTTCTGTCACTTCATAACCCCAGTACACAGTATTTTCAGTGTACCAATAGTATTCCCACTCATTTAACCTGAAGCTCAGCAGGGAATAAACCCCTCAGACAAAAAAAACAAACAACAACCAAAAAACACAAAAACAAACAAACAAACAAAAAACCAAACCAACAAACAAAAACCCCAAACAACAACAACAACAAAAAACAAAAAACACAACAAAACAAACAGGATGGAAATGAAAAGCCCTTTCTGTCAGTCACTATGAACAATGGGATTTAGAAGAGTGTTTAGCTGCAACCCCAGATATTTTAAACAACTAGAATCACAGCAACTAAGAGTAAATGGTAAAAAAATCTCAGACAGTGATCTCCTGGATACAGATACCTCTGTAATCTTCAGCATACCCCATCCATCCTAGGCGCAAAGCTACTGAAAAACTGGAGTATCTCATGCACTGCCATGTGACTTAGCCATGTTTCTCTTCTGTACATCATAATCTGTAGTAATTTTTGGTTTGCTTCCAGGTGACACCTACAAAAAGCTGTCTGATTACATCTGATTTAGGAACAGATAAGAGAGACAAATGAACCTCATAATTTTTCATCCAGGCTGGGTGTTTCAAACCATATTTTCCTCTTACATATTTTGTCTTTGCTGTCTCGGGAGAAGAACCAAACCATTCCTCTGGGCGCCCTGGACTCCAACATGCCGTTTATTTGCTTTAGTTGGAAAGAGCATGTGGGAAAAACAGTTGGGATTCTTGCTTGAAAATAACACCTGAAAAAGAAACCATTTAAGAAAATGCAGAACAGAAATAGCGGGTGGTTCAGGGTTGAAGATGGATGAATATCCTTTCTATTTACTGTTGGGAAACTGGAAGCTCAATCATGATGGACTGGTAACAGTCAATGGCATTCTAGTACTGTGTCCAATTAGTCTTACAAAAGTTTCTGGTGATATTCTCCTAAAGGTTAGGATTTTTTTTAGTTTGCTTGTATTCTTAGAATTGAAAAGTGCTAAAAAGCTGTTGCCAGACTCTTATTCTGTCCTCATGTTTAGCATTATGTGGGCTGTTCAAACTAGTAACCTTCACAACTACACATGGGAGTGTTACAGGTGCTCTTAATCCTTGTTACAGAAAGCCCAAATGTATTTACCCTGGACGCATACTGCAAAATTTAAACATCAGTTCAAGCTTTTTCTGATGGAAATGCAGTTTTCTTCTGTGCAATAAGAATAGGAATCAATTTAATTGACTTGAGTCTGAGAACATTATTAAAATTATTTTTAAAAGAAAATGTTTTTACATCAGAGAGTATCAGCATTTTATAAATCAAATATAAATTAAATATTTTAGACAGTCTTTCAATACAGAACATTTCAGAGAACCACAGAATATTCTGAATTGGAAGGAGCCCACAAGGAATATTCAGTCTACCTCTTAAGTGAGTGGTCTGTACAGGGATCAAACCCACAACCTTGGGTTTATCAGCACCTTGCTCAACCAACTGATCTAAGGACCATGTAGCTAATAAAGATCTATTCACCTAAACCCTATTCTAGGCAGTATAACATATAATACTTCGAATTGAATTGAAACATTTTTCTCAGGCATAGACATTAAATGCCATCATAAACTAACAAGGGGGAAATGCTTTGGGAAATGCTTTTATTTTCCTTTCCTAAATGAGTGGTACAGGTTGAAACATAGGTTGAAATTTTTCTTGAGTTCTAATGGAAAACAAGACCAGTAGATATTAACTGACAAATATTACAGATGAAGTGTTAGAGTTTGAGGAATCTTCTGTATAGCTAAGGGATGAACTACATTTTCTGCTATATTAACTACCTTTAAAGAAAGGCTAGATAAAGGTATTTTTGTTTTAAGAAAAACAGTTAGCAGTCTTTTTCCTCCTTTAGTGCTTTTGTGGGAGAAACCTCCTGGAGATGGACACTGCCAGTTTGCCTTCAGTGTAGTACCCAGCAGCACAGAAAGAAAGACAAAGTCCCTGGGCAGGAAAACATCCTCCCACACACTCTTCCCCTAGAAATCCTTGATCTTCCTGGCTGCTACAACTTTCTACTCATATGCTGCCCTCCAAATGTGTCATCTACCCATTCAGTGACAAGGGCATTCCAAGGCATACCCAGCCACGCCAGGGATGTATTTGCCGTATTTATCACACCTTCTCCTCCACAGTGGCTCCATGAGCCATGCTGGTAGTCCTATTCATCTATGCACTGCATTACTTGGTTAGCACTAAGAAGGGAAGGTCACGTACCCTGCACTTGTCAGGTTATTGGTTCCAAATGGAAATGCTTTTTTAAAATATGTCAAATTATATACCTTTTTTCCAAACTGGGAGATTATGCGAAAATTATGTTTCTGGCCCAAATACTTGGAATACACAGTCTGAAGCAAACCACACAGTTTCTACGGCTTTTTTCTGGCCTGCTTTACTCAATGACCTAGTGAACTGAAGGGAGCTTTTTCCTGATCCACCAATAGCAGCTGTCTCTCTTTCCTTACCTCTAACTGTTCTATCATTTTACTGATTTGAAGTTATGAGAGGAAAATGAAAAATGAATAAATGAAGGTCTTGGCATTCGTTCTGCATGTTATTTGCTGGCAGCAGTAAAAGGAAAAAAAGTGGAATTAGGCTAGGCAGTCTAAAGGAAAAACGTGGAAATGACTTGTAACTAAGAGGATGTGACCCTCTGCAAAATTCACAGTCATTAGTCTAAGTGACACTTCCACAGCATGTGCAAGTACTGCTCTCCACTATGAGAGATCTGAGCCCAAATGGCCCATTCAGCGGGGCCTGTTTGTGATCAGATTTCCCCTGAAAAACAATTCTCAAAGCATTATTTGCTCTGTGTACATGTATATGCATGTTTGGTTGGGTTTTTTTTAAGATGCTGTCTTGGCTTCACCATGTGCGCAATTTAAAGTTTGCTCAAGTGATTCTTTAAAACTGCATAAAGGCAATTCTGCTGCACCTTGGAGACAGCATTGCTGTAATGTTCTATGCAAACATCTGCCTGATTTCTCAAAGCTAATTCAAATTTAATGCATTGGTAATTCCTTTTCTGCAGAAGTCACCCAGAAGTACTCTGAAGGTTACAGAATTATCTTCCAGATCAAATAACACTTCTATAATAGTATAAACCAGGAGGCAAGATTATAATGGGTAAAATTAGACTTTCAGTGAGTAGTAACCCCATCCTCTTTACAATCCTAAACATAGCAACCTGGTGTCAAAAGTACTTTTAAAAGTGCAGCCAAAAGAAAGCTGTAGTTTCAAAATCAGCTACAAGACAATTTACAGCACCGTATTATCAAAACGTCATTATAGCAGGGGTTTCAATCACTGGGAAGTTTTAGAAGCAGGAGTATTTATGCATTTTGGCATGCAAAAAGTTAAGGAATTTTATTATTTATATAATTTAAACAAACTATGAACACTATCAAAACTGTTTATGGAAAATGTAAATTATTTGCAGTTAAATTTTGATGTAAATTGAGCCTAACCAAATGAACAAAAAATTACACTCCTCTTGGGGTTTAGACTTCATAGCACTAATGGATCATTTGTTTCTATTTCTTCCGTCAGGCACTTACTGTAAAATGTTACCACGTTGGACCACACTGAAACAGCAAGTTAAATGGGTTTACTTGACAATGACCATTCTAAAGGAAACAAATCTTGTTTGGTTTTGGACACTCCTATTACAATTTAGTCATTGAATCCCAGAATATGATGAGTTGAAAGGGACCCACAAACGTCATCGAGTCCTGGCCCTGCACAACACCATCCCCAAAAGTCACACCATGTGCCTGAGAGCATCGTCCTAATGCCACTCAGCTCTGTCAGGCTGGTGCTATAATCACTTCCCTGGGAAGCCTGTGCCAGTGCCCAAACACCCTCTGGGTGAAGAACTTTTCCTAATATCCAAACTAAATCTCCCCTGACACAACTTCAGGCCACTCCTTGTGTGCTGCCACTGTCATCACAGAGAACAGATCAGTGTCTGCCCCTCCTCTGCCCCTCACAAGGAAGGAGTAACTGCAGTGAGGTCTCCCCTCAGTCTCCTCTTCTCTAGGCTGAACAGACCAAGTGACCTCAGCCATTCCTCACACAGCTTCCCTCAAGGTCCTTCACCATCCTCATGGCCCTCCTTTGGACACTCTCTAACTGCTCAATGTCTTTTTTGTATTGTAGCATCCAAAACTGCCCCCAGCACTCGAGGTGAGGCCACCCCAGTGCAGAGCAGAGCAGGACAATCCCCTCCCTTGCCTGGCTGTGAGGCTGTGCCTGATGCACTCCAGGGGCCCTTCTGGCTGGCAGGGCACTGAGGTCTCATTTTCACCGCGCCATTGACCATGCCCCCCAGACTCAGGGCCCTTTCCTGCACTCATTTCTGCTTTCCAGCCTGTCATTTGTTTGTCTGTCTGTACATCCAGTATTGCCCCATCCCAGGTGCAGAATCCAGCACTTTCCCTTGTTGGACTTCATACAGTTGGGGCCTGCACAGTTGTCTCATTTGTCAAGGTCTCTCTTCAGGGCCTCCCTGCCTTTAAGGGAGTCAGCCACTCCTTGCAGTTTTGTATCATCTGTGAACTTGCTTAGTAACCGTTCCAGTCCTGTGTCCATGCCATTTATGAAGATGTAGAAGAGCACAGGGCCAAGGATGGAGCCTCTGTGGAAGTCCCCCTAGTGACAGCTCACCAGTCTGATGTCACCCCATTCACTAAACCCTTCATGCTTGACCTCTGAGCCACTTGATCACCCACCACATGATGTGTTTATTCACCTAGTCCTGCACAGGCTCATATTTGACCACAAGAAGAAAGTATAAGGATATAATTATGTTGCCAGGACTTTTTCCTATGGTGTAACTGGATTAGTACAAACATGTTGCACCTAGCTCCTGTGGTTTAGTTATGAGATACCTGTCAAGCTGGAAATAGAAACAAAAAATGAGTTGTCATGAGAAGTACATTTTTGAGGGCACAAAAACTAATTGCTGTTAGTTTGTGCTGTGTTCTCTTTGATTTATTTTAAGTAATATTTGATTGCAGCTAAGCCTAGAAGATATTCCGCAATGCCTTCCTCAAACCTTGCTACATATTCTGAAGATTAGTGTAGTTATTATTCACTTTCCCCTATGCATTTCCACAAGAGAGATGCTACATCTTTCCAGGGCCTCTGTCATTTGCTTATTGCAACTTACACCGGTTGTATGTACGTCTGTTGTGCATGTAGACAAGACACATTGGTCACCTTGAAATCCTGCAAAGAATATTTAGGGGGTCAGTATCTGTCACTGGAAAAAAAAATCTGAAACCTATGCTAAAAGGACCTGACTTTTCAAGGGAAACTCATTTCAACTGTCTGCTTCTAAACTGTCTTTGGAAACAGAATTGTAGAACTGTCAGGGCTGGAAAGGACCACCTTCAAGATCATCCAGTCCTGCCATGAATCCTGTATCACCATAAAGGGCCAGCATGGGATGAAGTCATATCCTTCAGGGCCACATCCAGACATCTCTTGAGCACTTCCAAATATAGTGACTCTGCCATCTCCCTGGGTAGTTTATTCCGCTGCCTAATCACGCTTTCAGTGATTTTTTTTTTTTCCTAACTATAATCTGAACTCCCCTGTTGCAAGTTAAGGCCTTGTATCTCATCTTTTTCCTTGAGACATGGGAGAAGAGACCAACCCCATCTGGGTACACCCTTCTTTCAAGTAGCAGTGGAGAGTGATAAGGTCTCCCTCAAGCCTCCTTTTCTCAGGCTAAACAAGGACGGCTCAATCCTCATCAGACATGATTTCTAGGGGGAAAGAACTCTTTCAGATGAAAGAATTAAAGAAAAGACTGTTCAAACCAAGATACAACATTGCCATAAGGTGTCTTAAAAGCCTCTGAAAAGCATATTTGATTCTAGGATTTATCTCCAGACTTCAGAATGAACACATATACAGATGTGTTTAAATCCTCTCAAATTAATTCAGAATAATGTGAATAAAAATCTCTCTTATTCATTCTCTGAAAGAACTAGTGTTTCCAGGACTTTGCTTTCTTTAGATGACATTGATAATGACTTCCAGAAAAAAAACAAGCACATTAACATCAGTTACCATATCACAATAATAACAACAACAACAACAGTAACATTTCCAACAAATTCTGATTAGTACTGCTTAGAAAGAAAAAAACCTTCTCCTTGATTCTTAGATAGACTATAAAAAATGAAGAGGAATATGGAGAAACTAACATTCCTTCCTCTACATCACTTTTAAAAATGGACTTAATTTCTATGACAAACTTTAGATATTAATTGTTTGCCAAGCTCCATAATGTGGGGCTTTTCTTCAAGGGACATATAATTGTATGAATTGAAAATGTCAACAAAAACTTATTACTTTGAACATGTGTAAAAGGAAGTGTAATGCAATTTTGTATAGCGAAGCCCCTCTTGCAGCTGCTCCATAAAGACAATTATACTGTATGCTTATATACTTATATTCTATGGTTATATACTGTATGTTCTCATGAAGACTTATTTTTTATAGTCAGAGCAAATGAGGAACAAGGTGAACATCTCTGTAGTGATTGAGGACTGACTTTCTTTAGTTTTCAGCACTTGGAATAAAAGAGTCTTGCCTAATAAGCTGAAACCATTTAACACCGAAAAATGCGGGGCAAGCATTACTGCCCTATCATCCTTCAGAATAATTAACAAAGGAAACGTGACCAGCAGTGTCCAGTAGGAGTTTTTGGACTTCCCCAAAACAGTGACAAAAAATTCAGTCTTCATGGGAAAAAAAATCTACTTTAAAATACGAACAGTTTCACTTTATGCTGGATCCTGATCTGTACCCTTTCAATGGAGCCCATGTGCAAAAGAAAGGTTAAAAATGACAATCATTACAACTTTTTTTCTAAGCAGAGCTCTGCAATGTCTGAACTCAGTAGGCGCAAAACAAGAACTATGAGTTTTAGCATAAATAAATAAATAAATAAATAATGAACACCTTCCACCTCGACAGAAATATAGAGAAATAACTGTCTATTCTCAAAGGAAATTTTAACACAGTGAACTACAATTTCTTAGTTTGTGACTGTTTATCAAATTGAGGAACTGTGGTATTGTAGGTCAGGTAAAAATCAGTATTTGCCAACTATTTTCAGATATTCCCTGGAAAAACAAGACTATTTGTGAAAAAGGACCCAAGGATATTAAAGAAGCATCACTTCCTTAATATTTGGTTTTGCTCTTTGCAAATTTTTGTATTGAATGTGATGGCTTGCATTTATAATAGTAACTGTTCAGGTGTAGTGAATTTCCCTTGCCAGAGTTTTCTAGTCTGATCCATGGTGTGGCGATCAGATATACTGATATATAATTAGTGTACTGGTTATTCAGTTAATTCATTAAAAATATTGATATATTTACAATCATCAAAGCCACTAAGAGCAATCTGTGCTTGTAGAATTCTAAAGCCTGTCAATGAGACTACATTTACTAATTTATTTTTTGGATGGTCTATCCAAAGATTTGTCCTAAAAGAAGAACAGAATTTAGTCATTTTTGTCTAGGCAGAAACAGAAGGAAGAAAATCAATTAAACAATGTGTTTTTTCTAATTGGAAAATTATTACAAAATAAGAAACTAAGAGCATGCAAGTTTAAATATATATTTAGTTTACTCTGTTAGGAGAGGATAGATGGTGGTATGGTGTGAAGTTTTATAGAATTGGGATAGTTAGGCAAGCCAGGAATTTCTTGTACAATTTATCAGAAATAAAATAGCCATTATGTTTTCTATCACTCTGTACCATTGTATATAGTCAATGCAATTGCAGAAACAGAGTTTAGGAAATATATAATGAAATTAGTAAAATTACTCTAAAATTATGGTGTAGATCCATTCTCAGCTTTAGAGTCAGGATCGGTAAGCATCACTATATCTCCCTGTAGAACAAGTACTGAATGAAAATAGCTGTAATAAATGCCCTTCCAAGTACACCAATATCAAGTTGCAAGTCTGACATTTTTAAATGGTGTATTAAAAATGGTCCTGAACAATGAAATAACTACAAAGATGACAGCCTGTCTTGTTAATAACAGGGAACCCCTGCTTTTATCTTTGACCAATCATATGATGTCAGACTAACTCTTCTCTGGTTCTGGCCTGAATCTTCTTCCATCTGTGTATTTTCTTTGGAAAATTCTATATTTGCATACAGCAAAAGGAGAGATGTACTTTTCTATGAAAGGTAATTAATCATGTGTGTTAGATCGTGCAGCCAGGGGTTCAGGACTAAGCTGGTGTACATCTGTGAGAGAACTCCTTCCCAGATCATGCATGGAGAGGGTTGATGAATCCTTCACAACTAAGCAAGTCTTTCTTTCCTTGGTCCAGCTTGACTCAGCATATTTTGCTGCTGCACGTTTACACTGGCTTGCTGAAATGGGGCCAGTCTGGAGTACATAATGCGCTTTTCCTGTATCTGGCAATCAAAAAGCTTCAAATTAAATCAGGTTGAAAGCTGTTTTCCCTCAGATGTATATCCCTCCCATAAATATTAGTGAGTAAGACATTGGAACTGGTTTTACACACAGTACTTTTTTTATTTGCACTCTTCATTGCATTTCCATTACATAACCATACCATGGGCTCAGTGCTTCTCTATCTACCTTACTCAGGCCAAGTACTTCAAAAAAGATATCACTGCACTGAAAATTCCCAGTGTTCGCCAAATGTATCATGATCTGTTTAGTGCACGAGTCTCATCACACAAATTTTTAAAACTAATTTAGTAACAATGACTTTTAATGCTAAATAGTTGGGCACTGAAAGCCTACTGAGCTCACCAGAAGAAAAAAAAAAGCATGTATTTACAAACACTTTTCCCACTGGTAGAAAGAAAAAGTATCTACTTTTAGTAAAAATCATTAAAATTTAGATTAGGTTAACATTCCAATTTTACACTCTGCAGAAAAACAAAATACTTAATAAAAGCCCTCCATAACACATTTTCCAATACCTTTACACTTGTCTATGATATGTGACACTGCAGAAGTCATGCACAGTGCTGCGAATAAATAGATTCACTTAAGTGTCTAATCATTAAGCAAACACTAAAAAATATAAACTGGAACAAGATAAATACAGTAAGTTCCTCTGCTCAAGCAATGTAGGATTTTTTATTCTTTTTTGCAAGCAAGAGAGAAAATATTACATTCCTTCATGTGCCCCAATTTACTAGCAACTTAGTTGTCTCTGCTTGGTGAAACAAATTAATGACTGCTCCGGGTTTTGTGAATATCTAAAAGCTAATAAGAAAAATTCGTAACAGCAGCAGTGCGGGCATGTGTATGTGCACACGCATGCTGCTTGATGGTCTTTGCACTACCCAGCAAAGGCTCAGGAACTGAGTGCACTAAATGGGTAGTATTACTGATAATAGCAAGAGCAGAGCTGAGGGAGAAGTAATCTGGCATATCGTGTGAGAAAATCACATTATTATCCAAAACTAAATTCCTTTACTTGCCCAGTACCCACTAACCCTCTCCCTGGATAATCACCTTCACACTCAGATGCACTTCATAGCTGGTTTATCATATTGCACTGATGTTTACTCCTAAATTTATTTAATATCGGCCATTTGAAAATATTATGATTTAAATTAGTGCCTGTAACTAAGGAGCATATGTTTCATGTGTGTTTCATAGGAACAAGGAAATAAAACTATTTTGGGTTAACATAATCTTTTTAGATCAAACTTAAGCACCTTAGAAACTACAGATCAGAGTGCAAAGACTTATTCTGACATAAGGTAAAATATTCAAAAGAATATATTCAATTTAAAAGAATTCAAAGAAATTAATAATACATTATAAGGATTTTAAAGACTGTTCAGTCATCTTAAGTTCATGACTATTCCAGCAGAGCTAAACCTGATATGTATGAGGATTCTAAGAAAAACTAATTGTTAAACAGTTAGTGAGGCAGAAGAAACAATGAGGCAGCTCACTTATCAGCTCATAGTCCATGGTATTATGCCTGCAATATAAATGTCAAAGTACTGAAGCACTAAAGAAAACAGGTTGTGCAATAAAACCAGAAAAAAGGATATCAAAAGTCCAATGGCATTACATCTCAAATGTTGGGCAGTTGGCAGTTGGAACTCTCCAAAACTTCGACTGTTCTACCTCTGAAGACTCAGGAAAGGGGTCTCTGTTTTTCAAAAGATATGCCACTCCATTCTAAAATTTCAGTTTCCCTGAGTAAGGCAAACTTATACTGAGCATAGCATAAGAGTAGAGAATAATATTGGATATGCAATGTATGGAAGCAGAAAAAAAGAATACCAAAATTCTCCTCCAAGTAGCAAAGATGATGTCATACTACAAAAAAAGACTTGTAAATGGGGAGAAAAAAATAGTAAAAACTTAAACATGTTATTTGACCCTCTTTATTTTCCTAGTCAACTCTGTATGTTTATAACATTGGAGGAACTTGGAAATACCTACATTTTGTCCAAAGTTTTGGCTTTGTTATATTTTCTTATTTAAACAGTAGGCATCCAAAAACACGGATCAGCGTTTGCCAGTTTGTGCTGCACAGATATTTTCAATACCAGAGCTTGTCTTAAGAAATATGTCATTTAGACAGTGTGAGCATACACATGGCAGGCTATGGAATGCCTTACACAGATACTGTTCGGAACAGACTGGGAGGAAGCCCTCAGACTCTGCATCTGCCTGTGGCCTCATCTTGTCTAAAGATGAGGAGTAGACTACAGTTTGTTAGAATCATACTATTCATAAATCTTTCTGATATCTTACTTGAGATGCAAGCATTCTCCAGCCTCACAAGTGTTATAAAAGTTAATGGAGGCAATTTCTGATCAGTGACTGCCATCATTCCAGTCCACTGCCAACTCTGGCAATAAGAGCTTTCCACTCACATCCTATGTAACTAATTCTACATGCAGAAGACTTGAAAATGTACCATTAGGGTCATTAAATCCTCTGCTGTTTTAAGAAGATCTTTATGATCTTGTTAGACAGCAGTTGCTTAGTTTTCACCATTTCTCAGTGGCAAAACCTCGTGCCCAGTCTCACTACCTTATGTGTAGAAAATAAACATGAAAGCTCACTTTATAATCAATAAAATATTCAAAATGTTGGAAGTTAAATTCTCCTAATTCTGCGCTTGAATAAAAAAACCGCCTCACAATAGCTCTTTAGTATGCAACAGCCCTTGATTACAATTTCAGAGTCGACTGCTTTTTTTTTTTTTTTTTTAAATTCTGGGATAGGTTTTCAATATTTTTTAATAATAGATAGATTTCCTAGTTCGAGTTTTTTTAATCTCGACCACATGTATTTCATGATACTTTTGAAGCACATTAATGATAAATGAGCATTCCACAGTGTTTCACAAAACAGTTTATATCTTACTGATTAAAAACTTCTATTGATTCCTAATACACAGTTTCTGGTGTCAAAACTAAAATCTTGGCCATGATAAGTAAGGTCATGTGGCTTTAAACAAAATGGTAAACTTTAGTTTTAATAACTGAGCCTAATATTTTGGCTCCTACAAATGGTCTCATAATTTGGGACCAATATGGAATTAGAAGCTAGCATGGAACAATTGCCTTCTCTGACCTGAAGTCTGACTGCAGTCAAACCTCTGCAGATAACAGAGGCAAGTACCATTGTCTAGGTGCTTGGAAGATCATTGCGGATCTTTTTTAGAGAAATCATAATTTCTCTAAAATTTGGAAAAATTTTATGGGACAAGAAAGTTAAGTAGACTTTTCGGCAAGAGCCAACATGAATCTAATTGTGAGTTACTGATGTAAAAAGAAGGAATCACTTCACAGTTATGTTGGGAAAGCTATCTATATTTTGACTTTTCCTCCATTGTGGCAGAGCTTTAATTCTAAAGGAAATTTCACCTACAATACTTCCTGAAGCTCCCAAAAATTCCGTCTTCCTCTTTCTATGGTGTGATTTTTCTCAATGCCAATAATGAGTTCATTTATTAAAAATAAAATCAAATTATTCCTTTTGAGATCTGTCTGTAATTTTGTTGGTATTATTGTGTTTTCAAGAGATAAAACTACAGCTATTTATTCAGTTTGAAATAATTCTTTGCCTCTTTGCTGAGAGGTATGGAAGCCATGCCTTTCTGTAAAGCTGTGAAAGCAGAAACCCAGGAAAAGCCCCTGAAAAAGGACAACTCACTGACGCTGACCTATGGACAGCCAGGAGTTCCTGCCCAATTTCCATCTCTGGTGCACTGCCTTGCTGCTACATACCGAGCAGTTGCCAGGTGGAAAGATTAGCACTAGTCAATGGATCCCTGTAAGCAAATGAGATCCAGAAAAAGCTGCTCCCTCACATGCACTAGTGCTAGTGAAAAAAGACGTGCAAAATCCAGCAGTACTACTCTCCACAAATAAAACTTGTTATACAAAATGTTTAATTTGGCTGAGTGTATCTTAATCCATTTCTAACACCACAAATAACATTCTCATAGTCGATTATGGGGACAAACAGTTCTTTAATCAATTCAATAAACATAATCTTATTAAACCAACTCTTGAGTCAACTGTAGACCATGTCCTCAATTAACCTGAGTTCTGAAATAACCAGCTAAAGGACCAGACATCAAACAGGCTGCTAAATTCAAACATAAGCCTTAGCCTTTGGATGGTGAGAGAAAGGAGAGAAAAAGGATTTTCTGGCAGATGCAGTTTAGCTGGTTTAGGTTGGTTTTGAATACAAATAAGCAACAACATTAGCCACAGATACCTGAAGGAATAAAATGTATCTTTAAAAAAGACCCAAAACAACCACAACCAGCACTGGAACACATGCATTTGAATTACTACAGAGCCACCCATGTCTCAATATCCTCTCCCCTCTATGGCTAAAACAAGTAGTTTAGTTACTTTACTCACAGATTTCTCAAGACACAGATTTTCTCTGAGTGATCCTGTTGCAAAGGACTTTAAGTCTTTGAACAAAAGAACTACTGGTCCCGTTTATTTTCCATTAAACCCTTGCCCAAGGGGACAGGTTTACAGACAGGATAACACAGGACAGAAAATAATGTCTGATTATGTTAAGTAATTGCTAAATCCACAGTCACTTATTTTGAAGCCTTCCAAAGAAGTTTGCATTTTATTTTGGTTGTTTTGCTACATCAGAGGCTTCCTTTGGGCTTTGGAGAGGGTGTAATGAAAAACTTGTGAATGTTTACACATCTCCTCCCTGCTGCCCGCCTGGCTAATGGCAGAGGAAACTGCATCCAGTAGGATTAGTATGGAGACTCCCACAGTACTGCAATACCCTCTTTTCTTCCTAAAATTGCTTAAAATGAAGGGAGATAAGAACTCCAGTGGAGAAGAAGAATGTGGATTGTGATATTGGTTCTAAGTGTCCCACAGCACCTGAGCTGAGAACAGCTCCATGAGGAGAACAGAGATGACCCAAGTTATCTGTGTTCAAGAACTGCTAGGCAGTCTATCCACAAAGCAATTAAAAACATCTTAACAAACTATTTCCATGCTTTCCCATCTTCTTTCAAATCCTAATCTGAACCACAAATTTGCATATTTTTTAAAAAGTTGTGATTGCTTTTTATCAACTCTATTTCATTACGTATTATAAATGCCTTTATTGGTAAAGAAAGTTATTTTCAGACTGTAGTTACAGAAAACTATCTTATATATCTGTTCATACACATTTTAGTTTGCAGTTGCTTGCAAATGAAGTCAGGGTGTGCACTGCTAAGGGGAAACACATGCAGGTAGTTGAAGCTTCCTGGTCAACCTGTACTTTATTAGACCCTTATAAATGCATAAGGATTTTGCCCTTATTAGATCTACAAAGAGAGTTAGATTGGGAAACAGAAAATCAAACATAAGCTTAATATTTCTTTATTTCTGCAAGTCAGTTTTACTAAATGCTTTAAAACCCCCTCAATTATTACAATTATGGTATGGTGAAGGGAAACAAAAAAAATCTTAAATTATGAATACATGATCATTACCAAGGTTTAAAGTGGAGATCAGGGTCTAAGTCAGGCATTTCTAACAAGAGCATCAACAAGGTTCATTAACTACCCTTACAGCTTTCTAAATATGGTGATTCACATAAAAATGGATTTGGTGACATGAATTGCTCATTACTGTCAGTTTGTGTTTAGGTCCATAAAATATCATTGTAAATAAACACACTATCATTAAATTTTCAAAATAATATTCTAAGGGGTAAGATGGATGAAGGTTCACACTGTTAAGTATTATACATTTATATCTATGTACAGACACTTCTAAAACAATACTCCAAGACAGGTGTTCTGTATTCATTAATCTTCATGGGGCTCATGTTCTCTCTTAGATCACCTCATCTTATTTTGCACCAGAAATTTTAGCCTCTGTTATTCTTTCCTGCATAGGTATTAATTTTTTTTATTTACCTTCTCCTTATTACCTCTTCCTAGGAGTTGCTACATTCTACAGAGTATGTATGGTTTAACTTAATGTTTTAACTCACTTTAACATTTTATCTTAGTAAAGTTTTAACTTACTAACATAAATATAATTTTAAACCACTGTTAGGTAGACCACAAAATCTATGTAGGGATTCTAATTCAACTTTTGAAGCATGCATAGGCCAGTTGAATTTAGGCACATTCAGAATGTTTCCACAAATCATTAACAAATAGGTAGAAGTGTTCCCAGAAAATACTCAAACTGCTGTAGATTAGCAAAGGAAGTGTCTTGGTCTGCTTTACTTCTTCAGGAGAAGAAATTCATCAAAGGGAGCAAACAGAGCTCTTGCGCTTCTGATCCCAAACTGGATTCAGGCCAAATATTTAGCAGCAAAATAACGCTTTAATAAATTAACTGATGAGGCAGAGGAAAGGTTTCTGGACAAATAAAGTCCTTAAATCTGAAAGGAAGACAATCTATCCTTCAATGTACTAAGAGACTGGAAACAGTGATTAATATTACTAATTTAAATCCAGAACAATTAGTATGTTTGAAAAAACTAGCCATAGGAAGGCTATTAGTCCCCTTGAGAATAACAAAAATGTATTTTGTCATTTCTAGAAAGATGAAAAGTTAATTTGAGGTATTGTATGGCAAACTAATGTGCAATCAAACAAATATTCCCACTGTTATTATCATTAATATCTTTAAAATAGAATTTAGAGATGCAATTAACAATTTTATTTGCTATTTTAAAAGTATTTTTTGCAAGATAGGTGTAAATTAAACCAAAGAGAGGAGTATTTTTTATAGAAAATGTACTGTCTTTGGCAGAAGAAAACACAAACTCTTTCAGTTCTTGGTGTTCATTTTCTCCAGTGTGCAATATCTGATTGGTTTTATATATATACTTCCTAAAAATGTGCTGTGCTTTGTTGAATAAAGGACCAATACAGCCTAGACGTGTATAGGACCTATGGGGTTTTTTTTTTCTGGTTCTTCCGTGTTATATAAATATTGTAGTTTGACTGTGCATTTTTTGTTTTGGCTTTGTAATATTGCCATACCTGCAATGAACAATTCATTAACAGAAAATATGTTTCCACATGAACTAACTTCTCTCACTCTCATCCCCCTCTCGAGAGAAAACATTGAAGCATCTCGCTTCATCTTCTCATTCCCTCTGCTACTTTCTCTCTTGCTGTCTCTTTTTGATATGGTCTTTCTCAAATTGCCATCTTTTTCTCTATTCCATCATTGAAGGAATTCTACCATTCATTCTACCATCCCCTATTGAAATATTCATTTTTTCCCCTTTCAACTCCCAGCTTCTGACTCAGATGCTATTCTGTTTTGTCCTTTAGCTTTGGTCCCAAGTCCTAAAAATAATAATGTCAACACTGGCTTCACTAAAAATAATTAAAACATCTAGGCAAGCCAGATAGAGCCATGTCTCATGATCATGAGATAAGGCTTGGGTATTCCACAATCACAAAGTTCAAGATGAAACCTAGGTAGAAGTAATTAGGTAGAAGTAATTTTCAAAACAGCACCACCCAGCTCTCACAATTCTGAATGGCTGGAGTAATATTGGGTTACCCCAGCCATGAATCACTAAAGGGAATGAAGTTAGACACCTCTCAGAGGTGGTCAAGAACCAAACATTTCCAGAGGAAGACATCTCTCTTATTCCTATGTTTGAAATATTTAAACAGAAGAATCATTTCTTATTTCTTCCACAGCCATCACATGAATTCATGATCTACAAGTGTTTAGTGAAAGGAAAAGCTCTAAGAAAAATCAAGGTAATAATTTTGTCATTTATACCAAAAAGCTGCTTAGTTCTAAGCATAGATAAAGTTGCCACAGGTCTGAAAAACAAAAACAAAACTTTGCCCTTTTAAAAACAAAACTTACCGTATTAGCAACATAATACCAGATGACACGGAAAAAAATCAATCTCTTAATACCTGAAAAACTCCCAGAAAAAAGAAAAGTTGAATTGAAATTTAAAATGCTATGTACACTATTTAAAGAATTGCCCTTTCGCACAACCTATTTCAACTATACAAGATTGAAAGTAACATTTATTACATTGCAATTTCATGTAGCCATTTTCAGTGACACCCAATTGGGCTAATGATGTGCAAACAGACAAAAAGACTGTTCTCACTTCAAAGAGCTGATGTTTAACCTTGTTTAAAGAGAAGTATGTTGCTGTAAAAAATAAAAATACTTCACCATTTGATCTTGCACGCATAAAGCAAGAAGCTAAACCAAGTAACAGTCATTAGGGACAAATATTGTACTAGGAAAAGCTTTTCTTCCCCACTGAGTTCCAGCAATTCAAGTATTATGTCTAAAAACAAACACCAAAACAATTTCCAACCTCAAAGTCTGAGGAAAATCTTCAAGGCCCTACACCAAATGAGATAATTAAACACACTTCTGAGCTAATGATTCTAGCAGACATAGTAAGAGGGGAAGGTAAGGAAGACTTTTCAAACATGAGCATATTACATGAGAAATTGAATACTGTGTGAATTAGAGAGTGCCGGAAAGACAGAGATAGCACTTTATGGCATCTTTGTCTATTTCCAAAAATACTAAGTTCTGTCATGGACAAAGGGATTGAGTGCACTCTCAGCAAATTTGCAGATAACACCAAGCTGAGTAGTGCAGTGACACTCCTAAATGGTGGGATGCCTTCCAGAGGAACCTGGAAGAGCTTGAGTAGTGGGTCCATGGGAATCTCATCTGGTTAAACAAGGCCAAGTGTAAGGTGCTGCACCTGAATTGGGACAACCCAGGTATCAATCCAGGCTGGGAATGAAGACATTGAGAGCAGCCGTGTAAAATGGACTCGGGGTGCTGCTGGATGATAGGCTGGACAGGACCCAGACACGAGCACTCCCAGCCCAGAAAGCCAAACATGTCCTGGGCTGCATCCAAAGCAGAGTGGGCAGCAGGGCAACGGAGGGGATTCTGTCCCTCTGCTCTGCTCTGCTCTGCTCTGCTCTGCTCTGCTCTGCTCTGCTCTGCTCTGCTCTGCTCTGGTGAGATCCCACTGCAGTGTCCAGCTCTGGGGTCTCAGCACAGGAAGGACATGGACCTGCTGGAGCGAGTCGAGAAAAGGACCAACAATATTATCAGAGACTTGGAGCACTTTGCCTTTGAGAAAATTAGGTTTGCTCAGCTTGGAGCAGAGAAGGCTTCAGGGTGACCTAACTGTGGCCTTTCAATATCTGAAGGGAACTTACAGGAATGTTGAGGAAGGAATATTTACAAGAGCATGTAATGAAAGGATAAGGGGAGTGAGTTCAAATTGAAAGAGAGTAGTTTCAGATTACATATTATAACAAACTTCTTTACAGTGAGAGTGGTGAGGCAGTGGCATAGGTTGCCCAGAGAAGTTGTGGAGGCCCATCCCTGGAAGTTTTCAAGGACAGGCAGGATAGGGCTCTGAGCAACCTGGTCTAGTGGCAAGCATCCATGCCTGTGGCAGAGGGGTGGGAACTAGATGGTCTTCAAGGTCCCCTTCCAATGCACACCATTCTATGGTTCTATGCCTCTAAGAAAATATTGGGGGGGGGTTGTTTTGTTTTGTTTTGAAAAAAAAAAATGCATATGTTATTTTGCAATCAGAACACAAATAACTGCATTTTTTCCCCTCATTCCATGTGGTTAGGACTACTAGAAAAAGCATTTAATTTGCAAATATAACTGTAAACACACATGGTCAATTTCATATTCCTTCCAAACAGTATACTTAAAATATGTTAATAGCAGTGCAACACAAATCCTTTAGTAGATGATTTATGGTTAAATAATGAAACAATATTTATTGCATTGTTTGTTTATGGAAGCATTTAATGTTTTCCTTCCAAAGCTCCCACAATAAATTGGGACCAGCTAAATATTCCCTAGTTCTGAAAAGCAGTTCACCACCTAGAGTCCAAATAAAGGGTAGTCTAAACTGATATTAAATTAAGAATAAATTCCCACTGTACCCAGCATGCCAATACCTATTTCTTTTTGCTACATTTTTCAAAAAGCTGCTAGTCTATTCTGGCCATTTGTGTTGAGAATAGAACATTTATGAAAGTTTTCAATTCTGTTTGGATTTAAGCTACTGGTCTCAGCTTACATCATCCAGTGAAAACTTGGTACATCAAAAACCCTTTGTAGATCAGAACCGAAATTTACCATAAGGCCTCTCTTAATAAGAAATCGTTTGACTGTACGCCTAGTGTGCCAAAAATGGAGTACAACTCTGCACATTCCTTTTTGATCTCAGTACAACTGAAATACAGTCATTGACTTCTCCAGATCAAACACAGATGCCCAGACATAAAAGTCACTCAGTCATGTGATGCTCTGCCTTTCAAATAAGACATAAATAAAAGTAAAAGTTAAACAAGTTAGGTCATGCATGAATTAAGTGGGAAAATTCACTGTGAAAAATGGGTCCCCAGGTTAGGGCTCTTCACATCTAACTTTTAGAGATGAATTCTGAGTTAGAATCTCTAATTTAATCACTTAGCAAGAAGATATCAGCAAGTATTTATAACAGCTTGTTTGTTATTTAGTACCTATTAGAGGTGTATTTGAAGTTTTGTCAGAAAAGAATTTATATAATTTAGATTTTTCTCTCTGCCTACCCAAGAAAGGAAACTTTTTGATATGATTCAGTGCTATAAATTTTCAAAATCTGTCTCAAGATGCCTTTTTTCCCAGTCTTGTATTTCAGAAAGACTGAACAGGTAATTTTTGATAAGCATTGATAGAGTACCACTGTTCCCCTGATAAGAATTACATTAAGAAACCAGTCGAGGAAAT
Source organism: Chamaea fasciata (assembly GCF_029207755.1). Classification (NCBI taxonomy): domain Eukaryota; kingdom Metazoa; phylum Chordata; class Aves; order Passeriformes; family Sylviidae; genus Chamaea; species Chamaea fasciata. The sequence continues at coordinate 43,429,592 of NW_027094089.1, forward strand.
GGAGATGACTCCACCCATTGCACTGAGCCACTCTGGAAGGAGGTGGAAGCCGTCCCTTGCATCAATTCTGCACACTGGCACTGGACTTTGGCATTTCACAGCATATATCAAATCCTTTCCTTCAAAAAAGTATCCAGATAAGGTGAGTTTTGAGAGGTGGAAGCTGAACCTTAGATGTTCAGCTACTTTAAGTGTGACAAATTTTTTCTTTGCTTGAAATTACACCTCAAAACAGTGTTGTTGAAAGTGACAGAAAGCAGCCAGACTTAGGAGCAAACCCTGTATTCTCACAGCTCTGTCCAGTTTCCACTTATCAGCTTAATCGTATTTACTTTGTGCAAGCTCACTGGCACGGAAGTAGCAGCATACCTGCACTGCAGATTAACAACACAGAGATCACTTTCAATGCTGGCTGCAGCTAAAGAGTTAATTGTGTATGGGTGTCAATCATCATCAGTCAGTCAATCATGAAACTAATTCCTTCAGGGGTCACAGTTGCAGCAAGGACAGCAGCTGACAGGAGAGCTGACAGACTGAGAATCATACCACCTAGGTAACAGTTTATGCATACCAAGTCACTCATTACACAAACAAATGGCATAGTCCATTCAGCACAGGGTAAGCCCTTGGGTATTTCTGACATTTTAACGAAAACAATCCTTTGAAGAACAGGGTGAAAAAAATGTCTCCATTTTTGTACTGCCACTGAATTCAATTTGCCACAGCAAAATGCTTTTGTCTTTCTACCTCTCTTTCCTCACTCCATCACAAGTGACTTTTTCCAGCAAGAAAGGAGAATAAAATGAATGCAATTCAGATATTTTAAAATATTATTTATTTAATTGACATATAAATTTATGCAAGGATGCATATAAATGGCCTGCATTCTGTAACTTCTTTAGAAGAGATAAATATTTTTGCACAGCTACAGCTTATTTGTTAATTCTTTGAAGACAGTTCGTAAATAGACAGACAAACACCTGCTTTCATATGAACTATAATTTCTACTTAAGATTATGTCCTATTATAAAATGAGCCTAAAATTCATAGTAGAACCAGATAACTCCAAATATTTTTACTTCCCAAGAGCAGAAAAAACCTAAGTGAGAAATCATTGGAAAGGGGTATTAACTAGATAAACATTGAAAACTAAGTAGCAACAAACCTTTTCAAGACCCTAGTGCAAAAGAGAGAAGTCCATAGGACAATGAGAAATAAACACACTTGTGTATATTTAGGAACTCATTGGCAGAAGGTAGATAGCCATTACCTGGATCACTGAATTAATTTCCTCCCTTCCCTGCCAACTCAAAGCCATCAGCATACAAGCTACAAGGGAAATAAGCACTTAGTGTACAACACCACAAGACAGTTTCCAGCAGGCCAGTAATTCTCTTCAATAACTGGCATAATATCCAAACCAACAAACTAAAGCAGTAAAAGAAAGAGGAAGGACACTGCTGTCCTAAGCCTGGTAGCACCTAGGCTTTTCTGGGAATGACAGCATATGACTCACAAACCAGCCAGAGAAATTAATGGATATCCAGTAGCCCCTACAAATTTCAGCCAGCTTTGAATCTATCCCTTCTTCTAAATCTGAGGATAAAAGGAAGACACGTTGGTTGGTTGGTTGGTTGGTTGGTTGGTTGGTTGGTTGGTTGGTTGGTTGGATGGTTGGTTGGTTGGTTGGTTGGTTGGTTGGTTGGTTGGTTGGTTTTGGGTTTTTTTTCTGCTGAGTGGAAGCTGCTGTTCAATGAAAAGTTTGGCCTATCTCAGATACTTCAGGGAAATGTCTAAACATCTGCAGGAGTCAATACATATCTTTAGAGAAAGAGAAATTATATGCTACTTCTATAGTTGACCTCAGAAGGTCCAAAGCAAGCAAATACCATAAAGATAGTTCCAAAAATATGATCAACAAGAATAGATTAAGTTACTTTTTTTCCCGCCCACCATTAGCTTGATATCAGGACTATTTCGAAGTGTTTTTGTTGGCTGCAGAGATGGTGATTTCAGAAATAGCTCAAATCATTCATTAGCTTCATATTGTCCCACTACTGAAGAAAAATACTTCAAATTGACTTGGATTGCTCCTCATATTTTCATCACATCCATCAGATTAATTATAGCTATAGTTCTTTTTTTTGCTATACCAGCTAGAGATTAAAGACCAAATTGCATTCATGGACTTTCTGCCTTCAGAGAGCCATAAACAAATACCAGTTCCAGCCAACAGGACTGAAGTGTAATGTGAGCTAAAGGCAGTTGCATGATTTAGTTATTTGCTTAGTTCTCCAATATTATGATCCTGTCACCTTAAAATGAGGCTTTTATAGCAGTCTGCAAGAGAAGAAGTGACCTTCAAACGGTTAAAATTTCTATAAAGATTATGTATATGATTCAGATAATGAGTTAATACATCTCTAATCAAGTTACATAAGCAGGTGGCAGATATACCTTAGAAAAGCGTAATATCCAGTTAAAAGTTGGCTAGCAGCATGATATCAGCAATGATTCATACTTGGAATAGTGATATTGAAGGTTTATGTTCAGAAAGATTTAAAGTCTTCTAATTGTTCGAACTTAAATGTTCCAAAGAGTGAAAATAAACTCTAATGAGAACAGACAAAAAAAATCTACTAAAATTGAAAAATTAAATAAAATATCCCAGATTAGATGCAAATTATGACCCACAGTTGCTACCAGAAGTGTAAAAGATAACACATTGAACTGTGGTATTAGTTTTCATCAGCCAGTACTTATGTACACTAAGTAATATGCAGAGCGTGGTAATTTTCTTCTGGAAATTCAGCTGAGAAAATCCCCTACAAAAGGAATATTTTTGATTGTTAGAAATTACATTTTTGCTCTTGTGCAGTTTTTGTCTGATTTGGATCCATAACAGATATCTTAAAAAAAAAAATAAATTGATGAAACAGAAACTCTCGGAACCCTACAGCTGTAAAGTCAAACTGATGATCCCATCAGATTCCCTACCTGTACCCACAAAAAAATTGAAGAAAACTTTGAATTTACAGATCATCTGCTGAAGGTTCCCATAGACAGTTCCGTCAGCAGATTGACTCAGACAAAACCAGACTATTTTTCAGTTTTGTTGTCACAGGGTGGACATTCCCCCAGAGCCAGTGCGGGAATTAACAGATAAATGAACAGCAGCACCCCTTCAGACACACAAAACAACAACAAAAAAAGTCTTCCAAGATTTCAGCACTCAACGTAGACAAATGAAATTGAGAAAAATTGTTGCAAAAGGAAGATCAAAATCTCCAAATAAATATGCTCTTCATTAGGTTCAGTCCTGCCTCCTTAAAGCATAATTGCTCAATCTCATTTCCAAAACAGCACAAAGAGGTGGATCTATATGCAATACCATTCTGCCTTTCCAAAAATATTTCAAAGATAATCCCCTCTCCAAAGAAATTAGAGAGATTGCTCAAGTACGCTCCTAATTTAAGTCGTTCCCTTACTGATTTTTCCAAGTATAGTTCTTACTTGGAATTCACCTGCATTGGTGTTGCATCCCCATTTACAAAGGAGAAAAAAGTGTTTATTGGTTGATATACCATACCTTAAATAAACTATTAAAATAGTGGGGCTTTTTTTCCTATCCAGACTTTCAGATTTTTTTTTTTTTGAATAATTTTCTATCACCTTTTCCTTTATACACTTCTAATGCAGCTTTTTCCTGCTGCATTTACCCAGATTCAGCCTCCTGGAGGGAGACATAAGGAGATTTATGTGGGGTGTTTATGTTTGCTTACTTCATGCTTACCTTTGCCAAGGCACATTAATGTGAGGATAGGTGTGGCTCTAGATGCACCTTGATATGCTCACTGTATATTTTGTGTGCCTTGATTATTAAACAGGAACGCTCAAATATCCATCAGAAACAAATATTGCAATTGTCAGGTAGGCCAATTGTCACTTTTTGCCAAGTGTCTTGGCAAAACCATCAGCTAGTAGTAAACCAAAAGATCTGTCCAATCACTGACTTTTCTATTTGATTTATTTTAAAACAAGAATCAGTATGTCCTTAAGAGGTAAGAGTCAGTAAAAAAGAGGTTATCTGAGAAAATATTTGAGTAAAGACTTCTTTCTTTACCTAACTCATAGTGAATATTCTTCAGTCTTTGGAAGCATGATCAAGATGAGAGACCAAACTAAGATATTTTGTAAGGTTCTGTCTCTAAGGTGTGGTTTTCATTCAAAATTGTGTATACAAGAAGTGACAACCTTGTAAAAAAGGAAAAAGTTTTGCTTTAAATCTTTCAATATGTAAAATTTTTTTCACAAGAAATGTTTAATTAAACAGCAGCTTGCTTTCTTTGAAGTTTGCAAAATGATTTCACGTTTACAAATCTTAAAATTCAGGAAGGGAGTGGAGGAAGGAAAAGAAAAAAGCTACGCGGTGCTATCTGTAGTAAATTCACACCCAACACTAAACATAAAAAGGGAAAGCACTTTAGCTAGTACAAAAAAAAGGGCATTTGGAACCAAAAAGAAGCTTTCATAATTACAGGGATGATATTTACTTTTCAGAATGGGATAAGAAATCAGGGGAAAATAAGTAAGAAAGAAAAGAAAGAGAATAGAAAAACCAAGTGCCGCTGGATTCATTTTGATATACTAACCTTGCCAATAAAAATGTTTAAACCTCAGTTACAACTCCCTGGGGAATGGCAGCTATTATCCCCTATTGAGTTGGTGCTTACCATAGAGAGTCTGAACAATTCATACAGAAAAATAAACCATAACATTGCTGTTTATTATTGCTTTAGCTGAGAGGTGCTGACATTAAACATTCTGCACTGCTGCTATAAATTGGTATGCTGTGGATGTTCTCAGCATGGGACTAGGGCTCCCTGGTAACAGCTCTCATCAAGGAAACCAGCTGTCAGAATTCTTCAGATTAAACTGTTATTACTGCAGTATTCATTAGTCAGTTACTGACTATTAAGATATTTTTATATCTGAGCCATTGACATTGGATATTGCTTTTTAATATGCAAGTTATATATAAACGTGATTAAGTGGTTCATGTGGGGTTGACAGTTTCTATTATAGCTTGATCTCCCTTTTGTATGGGCTTTGGAGAAAACATCCTGGTCTATACTTAAATTAATTTTCTATTTAAAAGTCTTGTATTTCTGCTGTGATTGATAAGCTGTGTCACTAAGTGCCACATTCATGTTGCAGAGGTGTAATACAATTAAAAAAAGGATGTGCAGTAGATTGTTTTTACCATAACATAGAGAGACAAAAATTGATAATTTTAATTTCATTATTGTCCATAGTAGCTTCTGGTAATTTTGTTTATGTAATACTCATGTACCTGTGGTTACAACAAAGAGGAGATTCCAATTTTTTAACGCATGCTTTAGTTGTTTAATTATTTTGTATAAGAGTATAACTCATTTAAGTATGAGCATGCTTAAGATTTCAACAAGTTTGGGAGTTTTTTCTAAAATATTGATTTAAAAACACATAAAAGCCTTTTGATATAGGTTATTTCTCTTGCTTCCAAATAAAGATGTGAAATTTTAAGTTTTTCCACCTTTCTCTGCATTTGGATATTTGGAAGTACTTTCTAATGTTGGTAATTGTCTTTGCATCTCAGACACATCTACTTTGTTTTCAGAGTATGTTTTTGGATAAGTCTCCACTTTTAGCTAAAATATTGGCTCCTGTTTCAAATTGTGTTCCCTTTTCCATGCTATGTGAACATTTGTAAAGCACTGCAGAATTTACACATCCCTGCTGTAGGGATTTGTTTCATTGGCAGAGCTTTATGCTTTAAGTACAAGTCAGTTTTGCTAGCAAGTGTTGGCAACTACAGGAGAGGACTACTCGACGAGTCTGAATGTCTCTAAACAAAGCTTTCTCCACTAATTCATCTCCAGGAACTGTTTCAATGCAAGCAGTAATTAAGGCATTACAGCACGTGTATTTCACTGCATCATGTGAAACACCTCAAAGTGGTTCCTAACAAGGACCATATCACAAACTTACATAGCAACACTCTGATAAAAACATTTCTATTGGTACAGCTAGAAGCCTGGGAAAAAGTCTCTTTAATAATAGTGAAAATAAAAGCAGAATCTCATCCAGCATCTTATCTACTGGGTATATATAACCCTTAGCTTCATGATCTTATTCACATGCACCTGGAAATAAATCCTCTCCGTGGCTGGTTCATGGCAGCCCAAAACCCACCTTCTTCTTCTCCCCACTTAGCTCCAACCACACACCAAAGCTTCAGAGGAAGCAAAAAACCCTAGGAAATCTTGTGACTGTATTTTCTCTAGTGGAAATCTACCTGTACTGAAATTGATAGAATTATTAACATCAAAACCTAAACAATAGTCTTGGAAATTCTTGTAATGGAAGCAACTCTAAGAAAGTACCTTTCCAGAAAATTTTATAGAGGAGTGTTACATAAAGCTCTTGGATTACTTGAGAGAGCTAATATGCTTCTATGGTCATGAAAGTCCTTCAGTACATGAGACAATAAAGATATTTTTACTTCAATCACACTTTTATAGGAGGTTAACCATAGAGCAAATCAAGGGGATCTGATGCTTATTTTCTCACTCCACCATGCCCCAACTTTTGACAGTTAAACCCTGGAAGCAGTAAAAAAGAGTGGATTAGAAAAATTATCCCAGGAAATAAAAAATCAAGATATGTTTTGCACATCAAAACCTCCACATGAGTTATGTCACCTAAGATCTGTTTAAAGAGGTCTCCTCTTCTGTAAGGAGTTTAGCTTTCTGAACATCTCTGAAAATGGGTTGAGAGAAGCAATGCTTAATCACTCTTGGGGCAGAGGCATGGAGACTTCTCTTGCAGCTATGCTGATGTATGTCAGTCCAGATTCGGGTGCTTCCATCCCCTCTCAAATTACTAAGGCTATCTGCTCAGTTATCTTGAAGGAGTGCAGATTTCATTTAGTAGAAGCTTCACATAAAACCAGGGCCACTTTATTATATCTAACTCCATTGTCCATAGCTACTGGAAATTAAAATAAAAATAATTAAAAACCACTCAGTTAAATTTCACACAGACCTTACGAACTCATCAATTTCCAGTTGTTTCTAGACATTGTCAAAATGCCCTTTTGTTACAGGCAGTGAAAACTACGATTATAGCACTGAAGTCTCAGCAGCACACTAAGTAGGAAATAGTGGTTTTTACATAATTTAAAAAAGATGGAGACCTGAAGCCTCAGACTGGAAAAAAAAAAAAATCGAACATACAGGGTAAAAATCTGTATCCAGGTAGCTTGGATTCAGAATACAAGTTTATCCCACTGGGAGCAAGTGTACTGCCAGCAAGCCACACATGCATGATGAATGAGACAGTAAAAATGTGCTTATGGAAGTGTGAAGACAATTCTGTATCCATAAGACATACATCTCAAAGGTACACTTGTGCATCTGCTATATATTTTGGTATTGTTTCTTCTTCAGCTTCAAGTCATTTGAGAAGGTGAGAATATATGCCCAAAAGGCCATAAAGAAAGAAAAGTTATCAGAGGCCATAAGGCGACAACATGAGTGGCTAGAAAGATTTATCATCAGGAAGAGCAGAAAATATTGTAAATACCCTAGAAGACTCTGCAGTGGAGGAAGGCAGCTCTGCTGCTCACCCTCCCATTACATCAAGGGTGATTTATGTTTTCCTTCTTATTGTGCATCTCTTACAACTCAGTAATAGTAGTACAAGAGAGCCTAGTGATTTTTTTGACATGCAGTAACCTTCTCTCCAGTGATTACTTTTCTTTGTTTCTTTCTCACTATTGTTGGGACTGGCAAAGAACTAAACAGAAGTATGTATTTCCTCAGCTAGAATAGACAGGTGCAAATATGGGGGATGAAAACATGCAACAAACCCCACCCCTCCTAACAACAAAACGAAACCGTTTCAATACACTGCGTCTTGTTATTATGCAGCATTTTATGATGGTTATACAAACTCTTAAGTTTTATTAACACAGTTTTCTCCTAGGGCTTACAGCATTCAATATTTTGCTACTCATAGGCCTGCATGGTCTCCTCTTTTCATAAAAATGAGTGAGTCTTTAGTGCCTGAGTTAGTTCTCTGCTCTCTGCTTTGAAGATACAAATAAATACATGAAGAGCAACAACCAGTACTATGCTGTAAAGTCCATCCGAAGCAACTGGAAAGAAGATCTTGGTCTCCAGAGCTTAAGCAGAGACTGAAGAAATGAAAATTTAGATCAAATGATAGAGATGAAAGGGGTTCAAAAAGAAAGAGAACATGACAACAAAAACTCCCAGCAAAATGACACTCCCGATGCATGGAATGTTTTACAATGTAAAGAATGGAAAGTTCAGTAAACATTACTAACCAAAAGACATGCTTTGAAACTGGGCAGCGTGCTATAATGGTGCTAAAAGGTCACATTCCCCCATGAGGAATGGAGGGTACATTATGTGCCCATGTGGGGCACACACGGGACATCAAAAGGCTTGCCATATCTAACTAGATGCTAGCTAGAGATAAAATTGAACTTGTATACAAAATAGGTTGCTGCCCCAGGACAAAGAATTGATCTAGCCACAGGTGACTATGACACCTTTTTTCCCACCTGAAGCATTTTTCTTTGCCTTAACAGTAAGTGAAACAAAGTTTCTGGGGCTCCAACAGATCATGCTTATACTGAAAAAGTTTCATCAACCTGAGCAGGACTATGACAAATAGTGCTGTACAAAATAACTGTGCCATACAAAATAACCGTACCATGCTGAAGAGTCAGAGCCACTAAGTTAGTGTATAAAAGAATCAGCTGTTGTTCAGTCTTCTTCATGCTAAGTAAATGGAGCATGTCAAAATAAGCTCCCCCACTGCCTAGCCAGAGAAACAATTTAGGAACAATATTCAAACATTTAATTTTATAGGAGAATAAACTAGAAAAAAATAGATGCATTTTGGCAACTTTCAGGCTAGATTTGCATTCCAAAGTGTTCACAAAAAGCTAATAATACTTTAAGACAGCTTACATACTCTAGCTGCCAAAAGGAAACCCCAAAACTTTTCTACAAATTTTACTTGGAGACATAGGAATTTAAAATCAAGTGCAGGTTAAGAACAGCCACCATTTTTACCACAGCTGCTTCAATGTCTTAATGCATACCACATGGCCAGTAAATCTGAAAAGAAATTGGCAACTCTTTTATGCTGCAGTCACTTTTCCCTTCTCATGTTTGGCAGAGCTTCTTCTCTCTGGGAAAGCAAGCCTTAATACTTCATTGTGAAGAAACCAAAAATATAAACATCAGCTTTCTCCTCCATCATTTAAGACAAGGCAGCAGAAAATACTTAGTAGTGCTAATTGGGAGATGCAAAGCAGAAAATAACTCAACCAGCAAAGTGACCAGATTCCAGTGATGTCTATAGGAACAATGAGAGGAAGACTTTTCTTCTAAACATTAAAAACCTCATTTTGGCACGTTTTCTAATGACACTTTAAAATAGTCTTCAGAACTGGAAAGACTGTACCCCACTGCAGATTTCAGGCATTTTCAGGGAAATTACATATTCAGTGAACAAAACTGTGAAATTATTGCCATCTTTGTACAAAATATTAGCAGGTAGTACAGTGACTAAATTCAGTGTGTACTCACAAATTGGATCTAAAATGTTGCCATTACAAATACTAATTTTGAAAAAGCAATATGCCTAACTATTATACTAAGGTCTGCAAGACCATCTTTCTACTTCCATAAGCTATGAAACACACAGATGGCAATAGTCTTCAGGAAACTAAGTAACAGGTTTGCCATAATGAAGTGTTAGAAGAGGTCATGTTGAGAAAAAAACACTTAAGATAAGCCAGCAGCAGTTCCCCTGGTCGCTGAGGGAACCTGGCAGACACATGTGTGAAGTTACTGAGCCTCAAAGGGCTAGTTGGTTAGAGAAGAAAGAATGGGATTAGTACAAGAATTGAACACGTGGTCTTTGAAGAACAAAAAATAATTTTGTCTCAAAAAAGAAAAAAGCATATCACATCAATCACAAGCTGAGTCTGATACATAAAATAGAAAGAAAGGAAAATTCCTGACCTCTTTTAAGCCTTTGTGAGGCATAATGGAGATACAAGGGCAGTGAAAAATGGCTCTGACTTATTGTTAACATCGAACAACAAAAAGTTACATTGTTTCCATAGTAGAGAGGAAAAGGAAATAATCTCAGTCTTCTCTATCAATAAGATTGACAAAAATGTATTTATGATGTAGCTAGGGTTTCAGAATTCTAGCATAGCATGTGTCTACTTCATTTTGTGTATGGATCCAAAAAACTTAAAAACATTTCACCTAAGCTGAACAAGGCAGGGCTTTGAAATTTTACTATGTTAGCAAATTCTCTCAGTCAAGAGCTGTAAAAGTTTTTCTCCTCATTCATAGACTGGACTAGGAGGTAAGTTTTTTCCCTTCTCTGTTGCACTTCCTTCTATATCCACACAGCAAGTTAGCATTAAAATCATAATAAAAAGAAAAATTATTTGACAAAAAAACATAGAGCATTGACACATATTGATTGTCATGTTAAAAAAAAGTGAACACCAAAGGAACTCTGTTTTGCTATATTTTTAACTCATGCCACTGTACAGATTTCATGGATTCCAGTAACATATCCACTACTATTTCAAATTAAAAGTGACTCTTTGTGATGGAACAGTTTACTGGGAAAAGATAGATTGTGCTGGAGAAGCTACTGACCAAGAATTCTCAGAGCAGCTTACATGATGAAGTTGCTGCCATGCCTGCATCTCATGGTACACTCTTTTTCCATGGCATGTTCAGCTAAAACAGCATGGATTTTTTCCTAAATTTAACATTCTAATTTTTTCTAGTTTAAGCTAAGTGGTCAGTGTTCTGTGTGAACCAGATTTCTGAGGATTAAAACCAATAAAGTTTCACAGGGGAAAAAAAAAAAAAAAAAAGTGAAGTATTTGATGAGAAAATGCAAAGCAAAATTATTATTTTGTTTTAAGGGACTGGGTTGTTCATCCCCTCACTAGTTAAATTTTCTTAATTTTAAGTACTGTTCCTTCTTTGCTAAATAAAGCACAAAAAGCAAGTCTGCAGCTTATATTTTGACATGATGCTATTTACTGCTTAGGAAATTTCTATTTTAATTTGAAAAAGTAAGCTAGAAAGTAATTGATGACAATGTTTGATTTAGTTAATAACTAAATGGAGAAGAAACAGTGTGACTTTTTCAGAGCTATTTTAAACAGCATTGACAACATGCTGATCTCATTAATATCAAATCATATTTCCTAGAGAATGTTCCAAAGTTAGGATTTCATCTAGGCTTCTAATACTTCACAAGGTTAGGAACCTGTTCCTTACTGCTCATCACACGGGGTGAGTGACTACTCATTTTCAAAAGAAACAGTTTATCTTCTTATGGACGTCCTTCTGTCTGTCCTCTTTTTGCCTCCTGTCTGTTTGGTTGTTAAAAATATAGTCACTCTAGGATGCTTGCTCAGGACTCTCTACTGGGCTCACAGTAAGTGAAATCTAATTGAAGCCAAACGATTGGCAATTCATTCTGTGCAACCCAAAGACATTTGTTCAGTTCCGGCTGACACAGGGTAGCAATCTTCCTCATGTAAGTGTGGAGCAAAGAGGGTAGGGGCAAGAGATAGAGAAGGATGGAGCCACAACCTTCTGAGCTTCCTCAAAGTGTGAGAATACTTTTTTTCATCAAACACCTTATATTTGAAATATAACCATGGGGAAAACAAGCCCCCTGTAAAATTTCTGTGCTGATTCCATGAAGATTGACTGTGACTTAAAATAGCTGGAGGTTATTAAGCCTGTAAATCTTTCTGAAAGAGGTTTCCGTTGCATTCAGAAAAATCAGCATATCATATATCTGACATAAATACAGACTTTCAGGTTATGTTTGAATAATTACATCCTTTATTATACTCCAAATTATAAATCTGACCTTACAACCCACAAGACCCCCTCCCTGCCCACCATAAGAAAGTATCTAACCATTTGAATAAGTCTCTCTAGCCCCCCATTCAACAAACTGATTTTTCTATTGGAATATTTTAACATTAATTAAAGATATTTAATCAATTTGTAAGAGTGAATAATTTTTGTGTGGAGAATGTTATGGATTAACAAAAATTCATCTACACTATTTGTAATGATTGGAAAAACTTTATGACTTTTCTCTATAAAAGTACTCTAATTTTTGCGGCCTTAACCTGATGATACCTAAGCATGAAATTAGCCTTGCATTCCTGTACATTCATTGTCCACATTTTTACTCTCATATATGAAATAAGGTTCTCAGAGGACTAGTGGTTAGAGGTGTGAATTAAACCGAAATGTTTTAATGAATGCCACAATATTGAGTATAGGAATAATATACGACTGAAGGAAATGAGAAATGTATCTAATTTATCTTGAGCCACGATCACAATAAGCACCATTACTTTAGTGCAAAAATTACTAGATTATATGCTGAAGCCCGTGAGATTAGAAGGGTGCACAAATTCCTCCAGATGTGAGATCCTATGACTCTCCCAATCACATTTTCCTCCACGCCGTATTCACCCATGGAATTTTGCTTTACTACCCTGGAAAAACTTGGAGGGGAAAAAGCAAAGAGACATCTAAAGGTGTTACAATAACATAACAGATCATAACAGACACTTTGGAAAACAAAAAGTTTAATTCACTGCAGGTTCTCCCCCTCTATTGTTTCAGATTCAACTAGATTAACTGAAACATATAGTGTCCAGCTATACTTTAAATCCCAAAAAATTAATTTTAAAACACTTTTTTGTACTATAAAAGTTGTGTAATTTGTATGAAGAAGGATATTAGGATTATGACTCAGAGTCTTATGAAACAATCAAAACTGTAGTGGTACTGAAATATCAAATGGACTAATAAAATCAAGTTGCTTTCACATTCCATTTTATTTACTAGTAAATAATGGACAGAACACATCTTGGAGCTGTCCTTCTAGAAATTTCTAAACTTTTAATGTACAGATTATTTATTAGAAACTTGAAATGTAATTTAACAGTTGGCTGAGACGGTGCAAAACTTGCCACAAGTGTTTCATAGTAACAAATATTTAGAAAATATTGCCTAAATTCATTACATTTTATTGGACTCTTCAGAACTTACTCTTTAATACATGCAGATCCTTATTTCCTATTTCAAAGTTCCTTCAAAGAAGACAAACTCGGATGAAATCAGTATAGAGCAATGCATATAAGGAGAGCACATGCTCATAGAATCTATATGCAGACAATTGTTCACAAGAAAGGAGCTTGCCAAAATTCAAAACATAAACAGCAAAAATAAAACCCACTTCTTAATTGAGTGGGAGTCTTCACACCACTGAGCAGGTAAAAAATTTCAACAATTACAGGTAAGACTGAATTTTACACACTTCCACACAGTATAAATACAGAATTTTTAAAGATGAGATGTGTCTTTCTGAGCTGAGTACTAAGGAGTCATCACCTGTGTAAACACTGGGTTTTAACATCTTGCTTGGACACCCAAACCTCTTATTTCTTGTTTTTTAATTAAAAGTGTAGAGAAGACTTAAATGCCTGGATGAGGTTGTTTGGTTTTCTAAATACAAAGCAGATATAACATCTAAGCTGCAGGTCTTGTATCAAATAACTAATTCTAGTATTTTGGGCTTCTGTAATAATCAGCTGTCTTAACTGCATGCAAATTTGTTTTGTTTTCCACCTGCTAGAGTTATCTGTGAAATCCATCACACAGGAAAAATGTGGAAAACGTAGAAGAAAAACAGTGAAGGACTTGATGTACAGTAGAAGTAGCACTGTGAATTAGCAGAGTGGATAAAGTTTCAAAAATCAGAAAAGGAAAAATGTTACTCTTTTTAAGTGTCATATTACAACAATGTTTTGCTGAAAACTGTTGTCTGCATCCAATTTAGGAAGGCATCTGCTCATGTTTGCTTAAAACAAAAGGGTGGTTGACTTAATGAATTATTTACAGGCATGCAATATGGCAACAGTATCATTATGAACTCTCTCCTAAGATCTCCTCTGGCTACTCCTGGCAGGGTGTCAATTTGTTTGTTTTTATAGTAGGTGCAAGAAATTATGAAGCTATTCTCTGAAATGAGATTCTGATATGCTACTTGCTGAATGTTAACAAAGTCAGTGAACAAACTGCATCACCACATTGCTCGGAAAAGGTTTATTTTTTAATAAAAGAACAGTATTTACAAGGGTAATTTTAAACAAAAATTTTTGACGTAGGTGTGCAGAGATTTACCACAAACAGGTAGTTTCCTGAAACAACCAAGTTTTAGAAAGTATTTTTTATAGTAACATCAGATTATGAGTATTTTAAAGAGGAATCTTTTAAACACGAGGATAACGTTTTGTACACTTTTCTTATTCTGCATCAGTAGTGAGGGCTTACCTGGAAGTCACACCAGGATTATGTAATTAGAGAAACCAGGGGAACAACTATTTGGCAGCAAGAATTCAGATGAATGAGGATTTCTTCTGAAAGGCAATGTATCCAACTTTCAAACCACTTGGGCAGCTGAAACTTTAAGACCTCGTTTTAGAGAGGCCACAATACCAGTTAATTTCAAAGAACCAGTTAGCGAAGAAAGGGGTGACAGTATCCCACACTTGCATGAACCAACCAAAGAGTTACTAACAGAGCACTGCAAAAATAGAAGAGAAGAACTAGGAGGAGATTACCCAAAGCTCTGCTCCCAATCATACTATTTCAGCCACTAATGACCTAGATAACGGAGTGGAGTGTAATTAGTACATTTGAAGATTACACCAGGTTAAAAGCAGTGGCAAGTCCTGGAGGGCAATTTTAGCATACAAAATGACTCTGACTAACTGGATAAATAGCCAGGGGTTAAAAATAAAAAGGCAAAAAGGGGGGAAAAAAAAAAAGAAAAAAAAAAGGAAGGATTGTGGAATATTATTCTTAGTAAGAACAGTCACTCAAATGTGGGACAGGGAAAAACTGCTCAGTGGCAGTACTGCACAGATAGGCACGTTCTGCTTAAGTGTAAGCAGAACATGAATCCACAGTGTTGTCACTGCAAGGAAAACACTGAAATTATCCAGATGCACAAAGTATCTGGATGACTACAGAGAAGAGATATAATACCACGGCTTAGTGCTGTCACTCTCTTAGCTCTGTTTGCCTCACTCCAAGGAGAGACATCTTTCTAATCTGCCTCCAACTGGTCCATAAATGAAGCTTAAAAAACAAGACTCACAAAGAATAAAATATTCAGACTGCTTTGTCTTGAGGAGCAAAAGAAAGGGAGAAAGGGAAGGGAAGAAGAGAGCAAATCTTCAAACCTTTTCATACTAAAGTAGTTTTCATGTACATGAATAATCTAGTTTAAAATTAATATTCCATTTATTCAAGTAATTTCAATAATTTCTGTGGTAATACTTTATTTATAGTTAATCAGATAAGAAATAAGCAAGCTTTATAACTGGTATATAGTTGAGCTTCTTAGTACTCATTTGAGGGGACAACAGGCCAGAGGCTGTCAGAACTGAGTGCATATGTTGTACCTAATACATGGTACATAGAAATTAAACACTGACTAACAAAAAGTTATTTTGTTCATTTCATGGCAACTCTGTTTCCTCAGAACTTGTAATACAGTGGTATGACCCAGGAGACACTGCATCATCTCTAAATAGTTTCTTTCCCCAACCTCAGAGGAGAAAAGGAAAATACAGAAAATGAAAAGAAAATAAAAGAAAAAAAGAAGGGGGGGAAGGAGATTAAAAAAAAAGAAGTTTCATCTCTTTCATAAAGCCTGCAGATCATGGGAGCCATATTATTTTCACATGCACCTGTTTGTTGTTGGTTTAATAAACATAGTGGTTTTACAAATTACCTTTGCGTGTTCAGGTGGGGTGATAAATGGATGTTCCATATTAGCAGAGATCTCATTCATCTCATTTGGGCTCAATGTCACTTGCTTTCTGACCCAAGCAGAGTGTTTGTTTCTCTTTGTTTTAAGTCATCTGGGAATCACAGCATTTCCAAAACAGGTCAAAAGTCACACAGAAAAGATTTCAGGAATGCTATCAACTTGTATATAATTGGTTAATCTGGACAGGTTCTGGGTGACATTGTGTTCTCTGTGCTGAGGTTTTTTGTCTGAAGGGAGACAAGGACAGGAAAGCTAGTACTTGTGTGTGCCTGGCATCCAGAATGAATCCTTTCCTCTGCCTTTATTACACCCCAGCTATGTACTGTGAGAAAAACTGCAACTGTGCTTTTCCTTGGGGGGACAAAACCTGTCAACTTGACAAGTCCATGGCCAGTTTGAATAACAGATGAGTAAATGGGTATTTTCCAGATCAATAAGAGGGCTTTAACTCTTTTAAGGGAAGCAAAGATGAGAAATTGAAGTGAATCCCAAAACGCAGGAAGAAGCACCTGATTAGCTCTTATTATAGTCTCCAAGGATTGCTCTTTAATGTTTATCTACAGTCCTAATGATAGAAAGTTTCTTATTCTGTTATTTCAAAACAAAATTCTTCTGAAATCCTCTCAGAGGAATCTTCCCTTGATTGATTCAAAAGGCAGACATTCCACCCCCAGTATGTGTACCTTAAAAGTAACTAATTACAGGTTTTAATTGTGCTATATATGTTAACCAGTGCCATTTCCCCCATTATATTCAAAAAAACTTTTTTGAACATAAACAGGCCAGAGGATTGTTAGCTTCAGAGAGTAGGGAAGAGACCAGCTCTGTTGTTTAGAAGTATTTCAGCACAAAGCTGAAAGGACATCAGGATAGTTATAAACATAACATGTTATTTTAGTTAATTTCCCTGCCTTGTAAAGATGTGTTTCCATTTAGCATGGCTGATAGTGTATTTATGGAAGGGTAGGTTGGGCTCAACTTATTAAGTGTGAGTTTAGCTCTTTCAGCCTTCAGCAATTCCAGACTTTCTGCACAGCTACAGACAGTGTAATCAGTCTTCCTCTTACAACAGTGCTAAGTCTGGTGTTTGAAAAATACATTTATGAAGAGAGAGGAAGAAGGACTAAAGAGAACATTTGAGAATAACAAATTAAATTGTCTTTATAGTTAGACTGCAGTCCTGCACACCCTGTGCTGTTGTTGACTAGGATTTACTTGATCTATCATTAGCAAGGAATTACTGGATCTGTCTTCAGACAGCATGCTTGTCTACAGCACCGGGGTGCCAGGATGACTAGCATGCATGGGCAATGTAAACCATCTGGGAGTATCTGACAGGGTTAAGCAGAGGTATGTGACAGGACATTAACTACTGAGTGGTTTGATTTCATTGCTTTCACAGGGTTCAGCTAGGCTTTGCAGTCTGAGAGATGCCACAGCCAGCCTATAAAGACAGCTGTACTCCCTTTGAGCTCTTGGCAGTTGTACTTCCGTGAAGGTTCTACCCAAAGCTTCTGCAGCCTCATTTATCTGCTCACATATATTGACACTATATTAGAGAATAAGGTTTGAACACCCTCAGACACTTTGTCCAACATTATGCTGTTTGTTAACGAATATGTTTCCGTAACTTTGTATTTTGAAACTGACCAAATGAATACATCCGATTTTCACGAGGCTACATAAAATGTATCCTGTGGCTCTGGACCATCTCCTGCATGTTGTCATGTTAAAATACTATGCCTATCTTTAGGCTGTTTTTCCCCCCACCCCCCTCCTCCACTCAGCCCCCATTTTGAAATTTCCACTGGGAAAAAAAGGCATTTTAAACTTGAAGAAGCTGAAAGGCCTGAAGGTTATGGAAGAAGAAGACATTAAAGTAATCTTCAATCTTGTATGCTGCTGTCTCAGGCACTTTTTCCTATGACATGCACACTGCGGCACCAGTGCTGTTCAGAGGGCACAGGAGTTTTGGGAGAGAAAGTGGAGGAAGTGCTGGCTGCTGTTGGGAGCTGCCTGCACCTGGCAGAAACCTCCACTGCCAGGGCTCTCAGCTCTGGTGCAAGCTGCATCTTTAATCAGGCAATTAAAGTAAGTAAGTATTCACACACACAAACACAAACACAGGCACACTCAGTTGTGCATCTTTACTCCCCTGTCCCAAACTTCATATCCCCCTGTTTTCACAGGTTACAGGGCCCTCCCTGGCCATACTTCTCCAGGGTGTTCCTGGCCTGGTACCGTTTCCCGTGGCCGTGGTCCCTTGGTGGTGTCACTGTCCTGGCATGTGTCCCATGGCCTCTGTCCCTCAGGGGCTCCAGTCTCCCTTTCACACACTGTGTCCTCCCCAGTGTGCATCTTTAGCCCTGACAGCTGGGGCCTTTCTAAGACACAGCTTTTCAGGATCTGCCTGTGTTTCTCCAGCTGACAGTCACAGATCTTTTCTGTGCTGTTTCTGTCAGTGTCAGTGGTGGCTCCACATACTTTCCATCAATTCCCAGCCTTCTTACACATCCTGCACTTCTGTAGTCCCCACCATTTAAACCTTGTCTCTCTAAGAAGCACAAGTCTTGAAGAAGCCTATTCTGACCCATATCAAGAAAAATGGATCCCTCAACAGAGTCCTGTTCTGTGTTTTCCAAGTGTCTCATCTTTCCTGGGTGATTTTGTAACAGTGGCTGAGGGCCTTCAAATCTGAGGTACCTCCATGCAACAGAACTTTCCAGGAAAATAAATAAAACTTCGTGTTTCCTCATCTCACACAAATATTTTGAAATTAGTACACCCAGGGGGAACATAAGCCCAGGTCAGTACAGGGAGAATGGCTGTTGATTTCCATGGGAGAAGGCAGGGGTGCCCCTCATACTCAAAATGAAAGCAGCCCCAACAAATGCTATCAAGTTTCTATCTGCCATTAGTCATGTCTCTCACTGCTTCTTGGAAGTCTTGAGGAAAGTGCCCTGGAGAGGCTGCCATAGCCCCAAGCTGTCTTTTGTCAGTGTATCGTCTCTACATCTTTATTTTGACATGGGGCGTATAAAGTTGTTAAGAGTAGCTAATGGTTTGAATATTGTTTTAATGTTTATTGAGTTTGTTATCTCATAGGCTGAAGATACAACTAGGTTGCAAAGATGTAGAAACAGATGAGAATATTATCATCAACCAAAAAAAAAATTTTAAAAAAGTGAAAATTAATATCATGAATATGAAGAAAGGAAGTTGTTAAAGCAAAAGAAAATTGTAGTTTTTTATGCTTTGCATGTATTTCTGTACAGAACTAATTTTAAAAAGTTAAATTGTTGATCACTAGATGCTAATGCCCTATAGTTGACCTGATAATTGCTTGTAGGTACCATTTAAGAATTGGGTGTTGTAAAGTCAGTTAAAAAGCAAGAGAAGTTCAGAGTACTTGTGTGACACATAGATGGAGCCGAAGGAAATGTGGAGCTGGTTGTGGCATGTGAAAGAAGATGAAGGTTTGTAAGCAAGAGATGCAATAAAACAGAGGTGGTGGGAAATAGTGGAGGACAACTATCACAAAGGAAATTGTAGAAACTGAAGAGTGCAGGTATCAGAAGTTATAACAATTAATATGGAATAACATATGGCACCACTTAGGAAATTTCTGTGAAGAAAGCATTACATGTCAGGTGTATTGTCAGCTAAATGTCACAAAAATGTTTAAAAAGTCATCTACTTCCTGAATTAATCACAAGTCACTTATTTATGAGTGTCTGATCTCAATTTCTAAACATGTGAGAATGATGTCGTTGAGATTGATCTCAGGAATAGTAAGATATTATTTCTTTTTTTGTTGAATATTTGTGGTAAAATATCTTGTGAGATATATGCATAATGTAATAATTTTCACAAAGTTTTCCAGATTGAAATTAACTTTCTACAAATATTTTACCAGAAAAGTCTACTGCATAAGTACATGCACTGTCTACTTACAAAGGAGGTCAGGTCTGTGAAATGTCTTTTTGAAATGCAGATGCAAGAATACTCAAATAGGTCAGTTCTTGTAATTCTTAAAATCTGAAATAGGCACAGAAATAATGAGTCATTTCAGCATAGAAGTCTAATAGGTTGGCCTTCTCTGCCATTGTTTTAATGCGAAGTATTATTTCATATATATTCTACGAGTCCAGACTATGACAAAAGCAAAAAGGAAATGAAAGATGAGCCTGATAGAGGAGGCTACTGATCTCAAAGGTTGTTTTTTAAGAAAGAAGGAAGTTTAATTTATGGGCAGAAATGTTTTGGCACAACAGAAATGTTTTATAATCAGTGCTGCATCCCTAAATTTTCTTTCAACCATTTTTGTGACCTTAAGTCATTATTTGATAATGCTCATAACATATGCAACATATAATTTACAAAGGAAGCCATTAAATAAATGGGAATTAAATATAAGCTGTCCAATTTTGATGACTGCAGAGAAATAAGGGAGAGGAAAAGGTCTTGAGAAAGGGACTCCTGGTAATAGCAAAACTTTCCATATTATTGTTCTCAGACATCACTGAACGTAAAAACATCAGCAACTTAACATGTAGCATTGGATCTTTTAAATAATAAAAATTGTCCAGACATTTGTGCCGATATGATACAGGTTGTTATGATTTTAGTATTTTCCTAATTAACATTTTAGCAATAATGATGTTGTCAGATTCAAGGATCTTTTTTTCATATATTTATTCTCCATCTATGCCTTTTAATAAGACTACTGACAGAATCAGATAGTCTTCATGCAGTACATTGGATCCAGCTTCCTGTACTAAAACAAATATGCCACATGGATACTCTTAGTACACTGCATCCACAGAAGTCTATTGCAGAATAAAGGACATTGTACCCTTTCTGCTCCTACTGAGATGAAGAACATTATCAAGAAAGAGAAGCGTTCAGACATTCTCTGGAATATACGAATTATAAAAGAATCCTCAAAATGTTAAAGCGAACCTAATCTGTGACCACATTCAAAGCACAGACAATTCTGCCACTGAGTAAATATATGGTGTGTACTAAACCAGTGTCAAGGAGTGGAACTGCACTGCCTGGAGTCCTGCTATGAATGTGTTACATTAATCAGCCCTGTAGCCAAAATGCCATGCAGTGCTGTTGCAAGTTAGTCTTGGGATAAATAGAAATGTGGTCTGTGTAAATGGCACTGCCTAAAGAAAAGCTCTTGCCATATTGAACATATTGCTCTTCAGAGAAATAGAGTGGTCAGATGTGACATCAGGTTTATTTGCCCCTCTCAGGAGCAGCTAAGTTAACACTGAGAAAAACTCTTTGCAATGATATAGTGCAAACATTATTCCCTGTGGCTTGCAGCCAGACTGCTCATGTAAAGCATATTTTGAATTAAAAAAAGGTATACGGCTTATTCCTAAGAATACTAAAGGGTTAATATTAACAGAACATTTCATTTAAATGTCAAAAATAATTATTAGCATGTTGAAATCTTCTATTGAGGTAAAGATAGAGATTGAGTTACATACCTGTTTCCTGACCTGTTACCAAATACTGATACTCTCAAAGGAATCATCGTAGCAAACGGTATAAGGAAAATCAGTATGTTCAAACCAGAACATGTGATTCTGTAACTTCAGTGTGGATCTCTCGATGGATAATCTACATGATAAAGACCATGGAACTGCTGTATAAAAAAAGAGCCCACGTGAAGAAGATATCTCAGCAAAATGATGTTGCTTTTTTCAGGACAGTGACAATCAGAATCAGCAAGTTGTGACCATCTGTATGATCATATAACAAACTAAATGTGGGTGGAACAGGACTACTTAGATAAGTTGTACAATATCTAGCAGCTGGAGTTGGGGCTTTTTGTTAGTTTGTTATTAAAAGAGATTTCATGTGTTTTATCTGTTTCATTCTGTGCTACATAGTCTGCTACATTATTAAAAAATGATGTTATCAGTGATAGGAGAAATGCATAACTTACAGAACTCTCTTACAGAAGAGAGGTGTGGGAGTGAGGAAAACATTTTTCAGTGATGGTGACTTTTACAATGTTGAAGCTTTTATCTGCCCCCTTCAGCTTCTTAATTTCTTCTACAGAGGTTACATATATAAGCCTTCCCTTTACGATTTTGTTTATGCATTTGTTTACGTGGAATTAGACAAAGCACTGTAATGCTCATGACTATTAAAAAAAGCAAACAATAAAAATAAGCATTGATAGAGCAATATCTTTTTCTTAAGGATTAACCTTTTTCAGTTCATTGTGTCATAATTAATGTCACCCCTTAATACAGCAGTGTGTAATGAAAAGAAAAATCCTGATCATTTTTTATTTCTGCAGTTTTTCTGTCATTGACATGCCCACATAAAAACAGGAATTTGGGATGGAAGATCTATTTTGTACCCTCTTCCTTTAGGGAAAAAATTAGAAAATACTACAGTGTTAATAAATGTCTATGCACTTCAGTTTCTTCTCTTCATGAAACTGAGAATTCTGAACATCAAAAAAAATAATTGTGTTGTTCCCTCAGATTAGCTCTCTGTCAGAAATATACTGTGCTAGAATGTTAATTGAGTTTGACATCAGCATGGATATAAAATGCATCATGCCACTCAACATACCAGCAGTGAAACTGATTACCAATTATAATCATTCTCTGCATGGTGACAGCATACCAAGATGGAGATGTTGAATATTTCAGTTTGCAATATTATCTGGATTGTTTAAAGTACTGACTACGTGTCCTGAAACCAATAGAGGTAATTGGTATGCATGTAAGAACTGGCAGGCTGAGCACATCACTTATTTATAGAGTCTTTTGATGTAACTCTGTGGAAAAAAATGTTAATAAAACATGGTTCAAAGGAAAATTTACACTCACTATTATAATATGACATAAAGTACAAATTATTGTACCTGAGTAACTGTTTTCTAGTGAATAGTGTTTCTTTTTCCTTTTATTGAAATAGTCCACTGAAACCTAACAGAAGGGGGAAGGGGAACACAAAGAACAAGGTTACTAACTCTTTTCATTTTGTGATGCAGCTATCTGGAAATTAAGATACATACACAAGATAGAGAGTGGAAAATCACAGGGTATGTCATTGCTTTCACAACCTTCTAATTTGCTCCACAAATTGCTTTATGGTCCTCTTAGGGCACGTTCATCAACAAACTCCATGTCAACAACTGATGGGAGGCTTGAAATGGACCAGAAAACAGGATACAGGAAGTAACATGGTGACCTCTGTTGAAAGGCAATGACCCAGTTAAATCTGCCTTCATGTAAGTCCTTCTACTGCAAGGACACCAGCAATCCTCCCCTCTTCTCAAAGAGGAAGATAACATTAAAATATTGAGATAATGTTTACAGAATGTTTTGCTTTTGTCAGAGCTAGTTGTAAACCTGATTGAATCTATGCAGAATGCAAACTTTGTATCAGAGGTAAAAAAAACCTAGAGCTTCTTGGCACCAGATAAGAAGACAAAAGAGATACAGTATTCCCAAATGCTGGTTAAAACCAGTTTCATTAGACACAGAATTTATTTTCTGTGAAGTTAATCCTTAATACCGGCAAGAAAAGGGAAAAAGGGATGTTAGGGTGCCCAGGCTATCTCATGGGGATTAAATATTAGGATAGAGTATAATATTAATGAGAAAATGCATTTAATCTTGTCATTAATCACCGAATTCTTATGTTCATGTGCAATGGTGGCAAATTAAAGTTGACCAAGCACTGACCACTGTCATTTCCATAAAGCTGACCATTTGCATTTCCTGCTGTTAAATCTTTCAGTATGCCCTGGGCATGTATTTTTAATGGATTGTTAGCATTTCAAGTAAGCTGAATAGCACATTAGTGATGCTTTTTGGTCTTTAATTTTTGCCCTGCAATGCCTGTCCATCATGACAATGTAAACTCTGCACAGGGACAGAGAATAGTTATTAATGTCACCCAAAAATGCCTTAGAACATCAATGATTTTGCCTTAAAGAGAGGCAGATGCTGGTAAAAACCAATCATAATATACAATGAATGAATTCCTGTGTAGTGAATTCCACACTTGGGTAGTCTCATTAATGTAATTCAAAGCCTGCAGTTTTATGTAGCACTGAATGCTACAGCTGCCTGTCAAATAAAACCTATTGATCTTGTGGCTTGTCTGTGGACCCGCTGTCATGGAAGTCTTCTTGATTTCATTTTGGCTTTATAAAATACCTGGGATCACTTTTCAATTCCCCTTTAAAAGTTAAGTACATCCTCTTGAGATCATAATTTTGCCTCAAGCAATATTTATTTACTTAGAGTGTATTTGCATGATTAGAACATGAGGAGAAATACGGCTGTGAAATGTGAGTAAGGCCAAATTCTCTTCAAGTTGACTGCTATCAGGACTGTAAATCCCGGAAAAAACACCAGGGATTTGAGGTGGGTAAGGAAAAATAAATTCTCCTAAACAGTATGTTTCTTCTGGGTTAACTAAATTCATGTTTTATTCATAAAACACATAATATAATGCTTGAATGTAGAACATTATTTCCCTGGAGCCAAAGTTCTCAATAGATGTCAAGATGCAGAAGGAGGGAAGAACACAGTATTGCACATACTCCTTTCTCCCCTCCCCCTCCTTCCACTCTCCTGAATGCTTTTTTGAACTGTACTTTGGGATCGAGTGAAGCCCAAGAACACTGTCAATGTAGAAATTCCCATATGGAGAATTATCCTTCAGACAAGCAAGTAATCAGCCTATTTGCACCTAATCTACATTTGTGCAGCCTGCCTTGGCAGGAAAAGCCCTGTCAACCAATTTACAGGTCAGCTTTTCCCAAGGTCCCATGCAAAGTGTGTCTCTACAGGAGGTGGGTACTGATCAATCACCAGGAGATTACTGAGACCCTAAACCAATCTTTCACAGTGGTTTTGCCACTGCCTGCTCAAAGCAGACCCTTAAGGTAAGCAGTTTTCTACCAGTACTCCAAGTCACCTGCAGGTGTTTGAGTTTTGATATAAAATGCAGGTTTTCTTATAAGAAGGCATCAGGGTGTCAGCAGCCTAACCTTAGAAGTGGCACAGGGCAGATTTGGGGTGACCCACTGCTGATGGTTCTGGGTGTAGAGGCAGATCTGTTGACCTTTGCCTGATATCTAGAACCAGTTGAGTCCACGGCAGCCTCTTCATGAGTGCCAAGTTTCAAGTCTGGAACTATTTCTTGAGTACCATCAAGGATGCAGCTGTCAGGAGGGGAAAATTAGGTTGATTTACCCTCGGAGAATGCTACACTAATTCAGGAAATGCACACAAAGGACATGAGAAACAAACATCAATTAGAAGAAGAAACATGAAAATATCTTTCAGAATCTGCCCTGCCCTTTATTATTATTCCAAGTGCATTCAACCAATCATTCCCTCAGACTGCTTCATTATTAGCAAATTGTAAAACAAATCCTGAGTATTTTTATCTTCCCATTAGCAATGCTGAATCTCATTTCCTTGTCCGGAAGATTTCCATGACTGCCACAAAGGGATATATCCTGTGGCGGCCACCTCATTCAAAAACATGCCTTTGAAAGAACATAAGGTGCAATTTAATCCTTCTAATTTTTAGAAAAATAAGAGAGATGCTAATGAAATGGCAGCAGAATTTTTATTAGGGTATTAAGGTTTGATCTGGGTGTTGAAAAGGAACAACAAACTGTTTAGTGAAACACCATAGGAGTAAAGAAAGAAGGAAGAAAATATAGGCAGTAAGAGCTCTCTTTGTTTATGGTTTGAAGTGTGCTGACAACAGTTATTAAGATATTAATATTGAATAACATGCTTTCAGAGGCTGCATATTATGTGGGAAAGAAACAATCTCCTCAGCAGGAATTTTTACCCCATTTCTAGGTGATACAGAATACACATAATTCAGGACATCAGATATTATATCTACAAAGCTCCTGAAGAGAGGAGGGGCTGTGAGCATGTCGTGACCTTGATCTTGCAGTGGGGCCTGCAAGCAGCTGCTGTGCAGCCTGCATGAGGAGGGTCTGCATTAAAGAAACACTTGTAGGTTTTGTACCTCTGTGTGCAGGAAATTAATTTTCTTCCCTTTGATGTGAAGTTCTAGTGGAAAACACAATGCAGACAAAGCAGGAAAGCAGAAGAAAATTTTCTCTGTATAAGCATATCTAATTAGTAGTCAGCAGCCACTCTCCACCCCATATCCACCAGGGTCCTTTGTCTACTTTAAGTGTCTTTTTTTCTTAGGGGATTAAGGAAGGAGAGTCCTTGTGCCAGAAAAAGAGGCAAACAAACACCAAAGGGAATTAATGCAGTTTTCAGAACTTAATTCAACTTTTGAGTGATCATGCCCAGACTAATATCTTGTTCTTGTTGAATGACAACTCCCTGTATAGACTGCTTACCTCTCATCTCCTAACAGACAAAAAACTTGAGAAGGAAAACCTTCTGGTAGACATCTTCTCGTTCTGAAAAATCAGCTTGTTTTTACTGGTATTGTACAGATGATATTAACCATCAGGACCAACATAAGTAGATTTCTGACTATGTATTTAGGTTTAGGTGCTGGTATTGTCATGCCTTCTCTTCAGGCTACCCATATCAATGCTTGCTCACACTAGGGTCATTTTGCAACTGAAATGCTATAAAACAGACAAACCAAAACAGACAATCTCCACCCCTGAGTAAGCAATTTAACCGCAGATAAACAGAAGATGGATTCTAGTATGTTTAATTTCATAAACTGAAAATAAAAATAATAATGAAGGGGTCTGTAATAAACAAAAAAATTACAAATAATATGCTATTGATTTGAAGGACTAATTTTAGAGAGGTGCTTTCAATTCTTTCAGCATTACAGATCCTGAAAATGAATGCATTCTTTGAGCAATATTGTCTTCCAAAAAACACCTCTCATTACTTGCAATATTTTGAATAAAATTAAGGTAGCACAAAACTTTAGGCAGATGGTTCAATGACTTTTTTCTTTACTAATCATAGTTATGAAGGCATCATAACTATGACATATTTTATAGCATTTTCAATGGGTACAGAATATTTCAGTCTGATAATCACCTTTGTACACCACGCTGCAAGTTGATTTAGATGACCTTTCACTTTCAGATAATTAGGCTTCACACACATTCATCTTGTTCACATTGCACTGAGACTACCTACTGCACTGGACTCTGTAAATTTCCCTCTTTTCAGAATGTCGCCTCTCATTTTTCATCACCAGTTTGTTGCTGTTGGAGAGCTTAGTATTTTTTTTTCTGTGAAAATTGCATGTACAGTTTAGCTTGCCCTTACATCACAGAATCATAAGAGCTGGAAAAACCTGCAAGATCATCGAGTCCAACCTCTGACCAAACACCACCACATCAACTAAACCATATCACTGGGCACCATGTCCAGTTTTCCTGGAACCCTTCCACCAGTCTCCTGGGCAGCCTGTTCCAATGCCTGACAAACTTTTCAGTGACAGAATTTTTCCTGATGCCAAACCTGAACCTCTCTTGACACAGCCTGAGGCCACAAGGTTAACACTTGTGCTATTGTTAATATTTGGTGTGAAAAGGGTGAAGATATTTTTTTCTCTATTCATAGAAGAAAACACACACACAAAAAAGAAAAATTCTCAAATAGTCTTCAACTCATTGCTCTGCCTCCCTCAGGTATACTTACTCCTCTAAAATAAGTCTAAACTGGATGGTTTGATGATTCAGCATAAAATATACGGTCCTCCACAAACTCCATATACACTTCATCATAATCACTGTAGAAAACACTGTAATATCCTAGAAGAGGGTGATTTCCTAGAAGGGAAAAAGCCCCCCTGGACAGAAACAAAGCATAGAAACATAACACATGAATGCAGCTCTCTGTAGCGGAATATTTTTCCTTAGGCATCAGCTTCTCAAAAAGTAAATGTGTTTTAGGGAAGATATACACCAAGATATACTCAAGTACACGTTCAATATACTCTGTGAATGATTAAAAATTTTCTGAAAATGGACTGCTAAAAATCACATAGTTAAAAAAGCAGACATACCAGAAGTGAAATAGTCTTTCAGATGAAAATTATAAAGGAATTAAAACCCTCATATTAGACTGCAGGCAATTACTTAATCCTAAATACATTATTCTAATCAGAGTTTTTTTCATCTTTTGACAACAAAAGTTGGTCATATGTTTTGTGTCCAACAAATTAATACCAGTAACATATTTAATGGGATAAGGGCTGTTTCTAGATTAATAAATATCAACAAGTCAGTCCTTCATCAGGAAGGAACTGTATGGACCAAACATCCAGTGAATTCATGTCGCTTCTTTGCATGCTTGCCTTACAGACCTGAATAGAAGACATGGCTCTTCAGTGCCAGAATTCTGCAGCCAAAGCTAAAGGGAAAGCCTTTTGATCAAATCTGTCATAAGCAAATTGATATGCAGGTGCAGAAGAACACAGAAAGAGAAAGAAAGAAAAGAAGACATAAAGAAATGTAAGTAAGCAATATTGTGTTTTTGTGAAAGGTTAACAAGTTTCCACTCCCTGTAAAGAAAGACAGAATTGTTTCTGTTGACATGCTCTGATATCAATACAGGTAAATTCTATTAACTTAAGTCCAACAAGAATGTTTGTGTATTTCTTCTAGGAAGAGAAAACTAGACCGGGAAATGAAGATCTCAGAGGGTAAGAACATTAGAGCCAGTCAAGCTTAACAGTACACCCATATTGAGATATTTTTACTATTAATTTTATTGTTGTATTTGTCAGCAAAGGAAAACTCCAAGAGAGGAAGAATTCTGGAACACAGCCAGAATGTGTTTACTATCTTATGAGCAGGATGGAAAAGAGCTTTCTACTTTTCTTGATGCATAAGATACACAAGGGCAGGGACTTTGTGTTCTCCTTCATTCCTTACAGCTATCAGCACAGTGTCAGTTCTTAATAAATAATAAATAAAATAATTACTTGAAGAACATATAAAAAGATGAGTGGGGGGGACATACTAAATTATTCATAAATAAATTCAACAATGTCACTTTCCAATTAAAGTGTCATCCTATCATCTGTGTGGATGAGACAACAACCTTCATCTCACACAAATGCAACAGCACTAAGAGCAGAAGGATTTTGTCATATATTAATACCTAGGGTGTGATAAAACATTTAGAACAAGTTTTCAGGAGTGGAGTTTTTCTATAATTTTCTTGCCTATGCCACTGAAATACCAGCCATTTTTCTCGTAGGAAATGTATGGGCTACAATTTGTCAAACAATTTATGCAACAATTTGAATAAAGGCTCATAAACTACTTAATAGTCTCTTTCTTAAGCAAGTCACACTAATCAGAAATAATGTTAAATTTATTAATGGCTTCCTCCCTATCAGTTTCTCTTTACTATGAATCTACCGAAATTAAGTATGAAGGGACTGCTTCTGTCCTGCCTCAGTTAGCCAGGAGAAGTGTGAATTCTTGTGTCAGAAGTGCAGTCTAGTTTATGCCCCTGTTTTTCAAGGCCAGGTTGTTCATATTAGATGATGTGAACCATGAGTTATCTCAGCAGCCTTTGTACCTCCCTAAAGCCACTGTAATGACTCCCCTACCTCTTCCATGACCAGTAGGATCAGCACAACCCACAGAGTGAGGGGATTAGTCTTCATCTCTCCCTCTGGTCAGAGGTTTCCTCAGTTCCTTCAAAGACAGTGAGCAACATGGTGAGAAGGCAGGAAAAGCAGGTGAAACATATCTGTTCCTCCAACCCTAAGGAAAATATTCAGAGTGGGATGTTACTGCTCTTCTCCAGTGGTTCTATACTGAGTCATACAGTGTTAGTGTGCTTCTCATAACTACAGCACCAGGAGCAATGAAGGAGTATTACAATAAACATAAGATCCATTACAATAAATAGTAAGTTTCTAGCTATCAGAGTTCCAACAAAAGTTGGAAGACTAAACCCTGAAAGATGCAAATACAGAAAACAAAACAGCCGTTTGAAATGCATGTTGTTTAATCCCATGATCCCCAAACACATCTTACCTGCTCAAAGACAGAGTACAACTTGAGCTGCCAGTACTTAGGAAATATTTCTGGTGTTAGGTGACTGTGGGCCAAACTATCTTTCTTTTCTTCTCCCATTGTTCAGAGATGTGGGCTAAGGTAAGAAATTTCATAACATGCTGTGTTCTTTTGAGAGTATGCTCCCACATTATAGATATATCATCTGTATAAAACTGATTAATTCATTATACAGGCAAGTAAATATAGGTCTGCATAGCCAGGTGAAGAAATATCATTAATAAAAGTTTGATTTAATTGATAATAAGCATGAA
This sequence comes from Chamaea fasciata, assembly GCF_029207755.1. Classification (NCBI taxonomy): domain Eukaryota; kingdom Metazoa; phylum Chordata; class Aves; order Passeriformes; family Sylviidae; genus Chamaea; species Chamaea fasciata. The sequence continues at coordinate 43,459,910 of NW_027094089.1, forward strand.
ATAAACTGCTGACAAACTTCAAGGACCAGATTTTTTATTTATTTTACAGCTGAAATGAATGATGAGATTTTACCATGTGATGTATCTGTGTAAAATGGTATGGATTGCACAAGTATGCCAAATATTTCCCTGATCCTCTTGTTTATTTATAGCTGAGATGATGCCTTTAAGCTGGTTTCTTAGAGCATACTGCACATTTCATTCACTTTGTCAACAAACTTTGGCTTTATGAATTTCAACAGAAGAATGCTGGGTAAAGCACTGCAGACCTTCATGATTCATTTTGCATCAATTTTCCTGAGGCTGCCTCAAGACTGACGTGCTATCTTCCTTGTCTTCTTATCATTTTCCCATCTGGAAAAGTCTGAGTCCTGTGGTACACTGGGGAGTAAGTGATCTGAGACTGCTGGTGCATTCAGAGGTCATTAACAGTCATAACTCTTAAAATCACCACCCTCCTGCAGGCAAGGTTAATAGTAGTCTATACAATTGGTAGAGTGCTCAGTAGTTTAACTAGTATAAATACTGAGTGATTTTTTTTTTAATTTTCTTTGTTACCTCAGACATAAAACAAGAATTGCATGTTTTGGAGGCTGTTACTGAAGTTTACGTTGAAAATTCAAGATTTTAGACCTTTATGGCCAGGTAAAAACATAATTCTCCATATATCTTTTGGATTAATTTATTAATTTTCTAGCTCTAAAACTGAAATAAATCTATATTTTCACAGTGCCTGGCAACTCTGATTAATATGACAATTATTTTAGCAGTCTAATCCAAGGATTTTTCATCCAAAAATTTGAAGAATTCATTTTAAATAGAGAGAAAAATAATCTACAAATTTGATAAAGACACTAATTGGTAAAAAAATCACCTCCATGTTATTCAGTTCAGTGCCATTAATTAAAAACAAACTAAAAACACAACACCCCATCCCCTAACCTCCAAAACCAATGCAGGAACTAAAATAATAACAGACTTGAAAGTCTTAATTTTTGTAATTTGTAATCTTTGCTTCCGAAATAAAATTCAAAAAAGCTTTTTGAAGAGAATAGGAAATGCTGAAGTTAGATATAATGAGGTAAAAAAATCTGCTTGCTGTCACTTTAGACAAATGCTAACAATGACAGTCTACAAAAGTAAGAAACAAACAGAAAAAGTAATTTCTTTAAAAGAGGTACAAGAATGAGCATCTGAAAGAGAATGGATAATAATTATAATCAATCAATAAAAGAAGTAATAAATAGTTCATCATAATGGTAAAAACATACACTAAGTATAACTGAGTGATAATAACTATTATTATTGCCAAGGGAGGTAAACTTCCTGATAATTTTATTTCCAGTGGTACAGCAGTTATATCTATATGTGTGCATGTGTACACACACACACATATGAGGTATGTATATGAATGACAAATATCAGTGCTAAAATGAAAGAAGTCCACACATTATGGTGAACTAATTTTGCGGTTATGTTTGGATAATTCATTCATTGTTTACATAAAAAGTTTATTATTTCAGTATTTAAAATTCTTCAACTTGGTGACACTTCTTTTACTAAAAAATACTTTGCCTCATGAAATATAGAACTAAAAAATATTTTGCTGCAATCTGTATCTGTTTGTAATACTCATATTTGGAATGGCATTCTACTCTTTTGTACCTACAGATCTCACTTATCAAATCTGAAGTAGTGTACTTTACAGATGTACGAGAGAATAAAGCGTAATATACTCCTGGTAAGTCCTTTGTAAATTTTATCAAGACTCTGTTTAGCGCTGCACCCTCCCTGAAGCCCTGAATGAGCTGGTGAATTGCTGAGTTGGTGGAGCCTTTCACTCTGGGTCACTGATGTGATTCAAGTAGAAGTCATCAGCAGACCAAGAATCACCACCATCTGAGGATGAGTTTGCGCTCCTCTAAAACGAGTTGGTAGCTTGAGCTGGTTTCCTTTGAGACAAGGGTAGGAAGCACCATCTCAGCTGACCATCAGATCTCAGCTGACAATCATTTGGTTCAGTCTTAGCTGAAAAAAGTGAATATCTGACCCACGGACCAATCACTCCAAGTTAGAGTGGAGCAGTACTGAAACTCCTTTAAAAGTACCAGCCATTTCTCTTGTGCAGAAAAGATGAATAATTTGTTCTCCAAAGCTATTCATCTCTACTGTTGTCATGAACACTATGTATGAAAAAGAGAATAAAGGATTTATGTGAGTGTACAGTCAGGTTGTCATTAAGGAAACTTTCTGAGAAAAGACGAATGTTGTTTTCTTGTTCTGATTGTCTGGAAATTAATACATCCTGATTTGGAGAAAAGCTCAAAATAATATTATTTAATCACTAGAAATCGATATGACTGTGAAGAAGACATTGGTTTTGCTATCTCCTGTAGGGCTGTCTCTCATTTGAATATGAAATCTGTATATTTTTTTTTTAATTTAATGACCTTTTCCAATAATTTTCCTCACTACACAGGTAGCATTTCAATTCCTGCTTTAAAAACTTTATAAAGTCTTTAAAGGGCTTTAAAAACTCTCTGCTCATGTTGACTGTAACCTTTGCAAAATTATGGGCAATTTCTGATTTGCTTAAATTTCTTTCCAGCTGATAATGGAACTCTACTTGTATACAAAAATACATTAATTAAGTGATGGGGTTGCCTTTCCATCGATGGTCCTTCTCAAACAAGGCTTTTCTCTATATTTATATAATCTTCATCTTCACGGTGGGAGTCAAGATGATCTGGGTGATTTTTAGTCCTTATCCTCTTTTTTTCTAATCAGAACTGTTTGGCGTGCCCATATCAGGTCTATATCTAAAAATGCAGGCTACCTCAGTTTAATCCCATTTCTGCAGGCTTTAACTGGCAAAGCCTTCTAATTTACTGAAAAAGCAAATCTCAGGTCTGTGAAATAAGAAAGCCACATTCCTATGTATTAGTCTTCTTCACCTGACCTGGGTGGAATTTATTCAGACTTCCTTAAAACAACATCATTGGTGGTTTGCTAATTAGTTTCTCCAAATTCCTATTCTACTTTTTTTTAATACCTGTGTTAAAGATACTAGGCATTCAAAGCATATTTTTTCATCTGTAGGATTCTGTATAATACAAAATCAACTACTGCTGTTCATCAGTTGCACACCTTGACTTAAGAGTATTTAATGCTTGAGTTGCCTGACTGGTCTTCCAGGGTTTCATTGCATTGGCTGAAATGCAAAACTGCTAACTGTTGTGGCACAGGATCAATCTGAAGCCTCTTATTTTGCAAAACATGCATACATGTAACTACTCTTTCATGCATTTCATGGGTAATTACAGCATGTACAGGATATCCTCCCATCACCAAGTCCGAGTCCAATATTTAAATGATTGTTTAACTTAGCTAAAAAGAAGGTAGTTCTTTTAGCTCTGATCACAATTAAAATTGTGAATTTTAATAAATTATTGGATATGAGAGGAAAAACATTATTCCATGCTACTGCTTATATTTTCACAGAAAAATCTTCTTCTAAAACTGGAACCTCTGAAGAACAGTCCATTCAAAGGGCCTACATTACATGCTTAAGTGTGTGTTTGTTTAAAAAAAAAAAAGAGATAATTATCTGTGTGACAAAGTTTACATCATATGGACTCATTGGATGACCAACAGGAAATGTTGCAAAAATATGAGTTTTTATGAAATGTATTTTTAAATTACTCATACAGTGAATCAATGTGATGCAGGTAAAATGGATGGAGAGGGTGACTCGTGTAGAATTCATTTTGTCTTCCAGAGATCCCCTGGACTGCACGCAGTTCAACCAATTTTGGCTGTTCTACAACCAGACATTTGATGCACTGATCAGTGTCAACAGTGGAGGAAGGGAAGAGCCAGAAAATGAGGCTGAAAATCCTTGGTGATGCCAGTTGCTTTCTAAGCTTGGCTCTGTGGTGTATTAAAGCAAAAAATTAAAATAGAAACAACAGCAATAAATAGAGAAAGCAAAAGAAAACCAAGAAAATAAGCACAAAAATGTAAAGCAAGAAAACAGAATACCTGAAAATATTGCTCTCTCTACAAAACAGCCTTCTTGTTTCAGTAGCTTATGGTTTTTTTATTCTCTATTAAGAAATCAAAATATTGAAGTACTCTTGTAGACACCAGCCATGGGTTCCCCAAGGGAAAATCTTTTTAATGTCCTGAATAAATAACAACATTTCCTTTTAATTATTATAATCAGTAATACTATGGTTTTTTAAGGAAAAAAAAAAAAAGCCAGAAATCTGTATGAAAGATCTGTTTCTTCCTACAGGCTTTTGGAACTGTTGATCATTCATAGAAGATTTCATGGTAATAGAAAAAAACAATAAATTAAAGAATTTCTCTAAAAGAGCAGTATAAACATTAATGTTTGTGAATCAGAGAGGTTTATTGTTCTTAACACAAATATTTGGAAAGCAGTCACAGAAACATGGTAAATATTATGAAATAGCTAATAACATAAAAAAGAAACTTCTAACTTAAACATGCTGTGGTTAATGATTTAAAATACTGTTTACTATTTAAGTGCTAGTGTACCGATATCCTCATATATTTAAACCAAAGACATTTACAAGTAGACAGTTCTCCTTTTGGAAGCTCTCATTAAATTCTCCATGTTAAACATTGGTGTCAAAGGTTAACAAAACACTCCATGAACTGAGTAAACAATGTGTTCAAGTATTCTTCTCTAAATTATTAATTTATGTTCATATTGAAAACAGCTATATCTTTCCAGATCTTTAGTTCACACTTGGGTAAAAATAGCACAGACTAACACATTTATGCATAGTCGAATGAAGTTTAAAGGAGAATAAAAGAATCCAAAGAATTCAAATATCCATAAAGGGCAAAAATCCAAGCATTATTGGGTTCAAAAGATGAAGCAACCTCCCAGATGTTTCACAAAACCCTGAAATTTACAGCTTCAACTGCTCATAATTTACTTTGTCTTGTTTTTCGTATAGAGTTGTGTCTACCTCGTACAAAGTTGGAGGAAAGGTATAGGATTATACACTCACTGGAACAGGGCAAAAAGGTGTGGTATAAATTGAAAAATAACTGGAAACTTTTTTGCAATATACTAACATGCGATATTTCTTTCTTGCATTAGTTAAATTCACTTTTTATATTGTTTCAACTTCCTTTGCCTCTGCACTGTGGGATTTGCCTGGAATGAAAGTACCAAAGAATTGAATTATTTTCGCCTTCTTTCAATGTCACTCTTTTGTCATAGAGATTAAGTAAGCTTTGCATTTTTGAAAATTTGGAGGCTGATTTAAACCCAAATCTCCTTGCAACTTAATTGCTTCTGGTAGTAACAGAAAGGTAATTCAGAAGCTGTTCTGGAATCTCACAAGCTGGATGCCCAACTGCAAGAGGAAGTTGTTAAGCCAGTCAGTAAAAGTTAGACCACATGTGGACATGGTCCCCTGGATCCTGCCTTTAACCACTGTGAAGCTCAACACTATCTAGTGGTGATCCTGGACATACACAAGTACAAATGTGACCTGCCTTCACCTGGCAGAGAAGCTGTACCAGGTGCATGGTGTTTTTGCAGGATCTGTTTCAGAGGAGATTGGAGGAATTCATGGCCTTGGCAAGAGTATGACGTTTGGCAACTAACGTTGGCTGACAAACAATTGCTTGAGCAACTGTTTCAGCAGCAATTCTGCATTTAGAGCATGCCTCACAAGGACCTGATCACAAATTCATTGTCCTGTAATTTGAAGGCTATTCAATACCATCCCTGACATTTAAGTAGACAGTATTCTCAGAACAAGAGTTTGAAGACAGTTGGGTCCACCCTCATGGCTCATATTCAGTGCTTTTAAATAAGTTGTTGCCTCTCATCTTGAATGACATCACATATCACTCATCACTATCTGCCAGAAATTATATCAGTATCTGTATAGTAACTGTTGCATTTCCTGAATGAAAAGTCTCAATGTTTACCTTTGAAATATCAACCCTTCTGCACTCCTAGCATTCATAGGCCTGTTTATTACTTTGTCCACCACTGCTATGGAGATATGATCAGAGTAAATTAAGTAAGATGGACAATTTACAAGGAAGAAGCTGTAGCCAAAAGTCATCTGCAGGTTTCAATTCACTGCCTGTTTCTCTCAGGGATCCTTCTTGCAGTGATAGCTCTTTACTGTGATTTACCATTTAGATTTTGTATCATGGAGAATGGTGTAATTTTGATAACAGACTTTCTCTACTGAGATTTAAAGGTGTCAGAATTTCTCCATTTAGGTGCCTGCAAAAAGACAGGAGTCCAAGAGAGCAGTGTGGCCATGGCTGTTCATGCTCTCTCCCACACTAACACCTCCATTCAGACTGTACTATACACAATACATTGGTGCTAATCAAGAAGTCATTCAAATCATCAGTGAAGGCATTCAAGATGCCTGACTGGTATCTCCAGAAACCAAAGGTACACGGATGGAATGGCTAGGGTGGGGTGCTCCATGACCTGAGAAAAGTTCTAGGTGAGTTTGAAAACTCAATTTCCTTACTTCCTCAAACTGGAACAGCCTTCTTCAAATGAAGTGAACATGCCCTTCTGATGCCTTGCTCTCAGACTGTATTGTGCACTTCTGAATACGACCTTCTAGCATTTTGGATGTGCTACTGAACAAATTGCAGACTGACTTGACCCGCTTCTGGTCCTTGCCACAATGTCTGTGACCTGATCATGGAAGGGCACAGCAGATAATCATCATAATCCTTAACATCAGTGTATTAACTACTTACTAATGATTTGGAAGTCATCATCATCATTCTCTGATAACAGTTCTTACATCTGATTTGTGTTAGTCCTAGAAAATAAAACATTTGCTTATTTTTTTGACATAACTATTAAAGCAAATACTGCATCTCAGATTTGCAAAATAAGTTGAAGAGTAAAACACAACTTAAGACCAAGAAAGTCTTAACAGCAACGACTTTCACAGGACAGCTGCACAAAAATCCCTTGCATTTTGTTTTCAAGAAAGTGTCATTATTTGAAGGAAACCCACAGATACAGAATGTGCCATCTCTGGTCTATAACCTATCATCTATGGCAGCATGTTTTGGGTCTCTCAGAGACAGCAAAAAATAGAGGCAATCAATAATAAGAAGAGAAAAAAAATAGCTATCAATTACTCCTGATATTAACAGTAAGTTGTAAATGCCTGACATCTTGTAGGGTCTGTCTGCAGGTAGTAATATTAACACAGCCACTCTATGTCTATTTTTCTCTTTCTTTCTCTCTTTCTCTCCTTCTCTCTTTCTTTCTCTCAACTTGCTGATGTGCAGAGGAAATAGAAAGACCTTAGAAGCTGTATTCTACCTCAGCAATTAGTACTCTACTCCAGAGCTGGACAAGGCAAATAAATATCGACTTCGGGGGCTGCCTGTCATGGCAGCTGTAAATACAGTCCTTCTCATCTGGGGCAGAAAACTCTGGCAAAGGAAGCTTCTGTTTCCATTGTGTCCTTTGTGTCTCTTCTCTCCCTAAGCAGAAGCACAATCTCTGAAACTGCCAAGCCACTATCTACTGAAAGAATAGCATTCACTAAAAAAATAAGAAAGCAAAAATATTTTCTTTTGATCTACAATCCATACTCTGCCCTTCCTCTGCACTGTTCATACATATGCACCACATCAAAAAAATTACATCTAGAACAAGTTCCTTTCTATTGTTCCTGTGTGTGAGCACAGGCTTGATCCTCCAAAAGAACGAGCCGGTGGGACACAGGCTGGATCTCCTTCATTAAATTCACACCGCTTTTATTCACTTGCTCCATTGACCCTTTGCTTGGAACATTTTTACAAAGTTCTTGTGCCTTTGTGACTACATTGTTATGAGATTTTTAGGCAGCTTAGAAGAGGAATACTCACAGCAAAAACCAGCCTGTTTTCTGTATGTTTCTTTATTACAGCCAGACCAGGAAATTGTGATGGACTTCCACACTTGCACATTCTCTTCCAACAGGACTGGAATATCAGGGAACAGTTGTACATTGTAGATTTTTTCCATCAGTAGATACCTATGACTATAATCACTCGTCCTAAACTGTGGACTTATTTATGATAAGGTATTATAATGCAAACTGTGACTGAAATTTGATTTTTCTGTTAGAGAAAGAGAGGGGAAATTATATTTTCTCAGGCAGACTGATAATTAAACTTGGGAGCATAGCAGAACAGCTGAATGTAATGGATAACTAGCTGCTATCCTGCAATTATATATTAGAGCATTAGTGATCTCAGAAATGGTTTGCTATTCCATCAATGAATCCATCTGAATCATTGAATTTAAAAAATGATCTCATTTCATTATGAGTCTTGGGGACCATTTTATGATGTCTGCTTTTAGCTCTATGTTAACAGTGTACCTAATTTTTCTCACTTTCAAATGAGAAGTGGTTACAAAGGTTTTTTGACTTTTATGTATGCACATATAGGACACTTCAAAGCATGCTAGGTAACTTCATTCCACAGAGAAACTCATAGTGTCCAATACACAATATGTCAGGATAAAATAATGTACTTAAAACAACAACAACAACAACAAAAAAAATCCCACTAACAAACAAACAAAAAGCAACAACAAAAAAACACCTGTGCTGCTCCAGAGTCTGCAAAGCAATGTTTATGGGCATTTCAGTGACTCAAAGGTATTGTTGTTGTACAAAAAGAGGAAGTTAATTTAATTAACTTTAGAATCCTCATGGGAATGTGAAAATTCCTTTGAAGGTTTTGAAAGGAAATTTTCAAATTTCAAAATCCAAAGCACGTGTCTACAGACATGAAAAATGAAAACTGTACCTAGATGGTGAATACGTAAATATATTTATTATACGTGATATTAGTGTCCTTTTCATGCACAGACAGGCAGTTGAAAAATGATGATTCAGAAACAGAAGAAACCATGCATTTGCCAGTACGAAAAAAATGGCTAGGTACTTTCTTTCAAACAGTTGAGAGGATGAGGGGGGTAAAAGACAAACCCCAGTTTTTAAACCCTGATATTTTAGCAAGCTAAGACTGAGACTCTTTTGTAGTAGATTCCTAATTTGTTCATTTTACACTGTCTAACAAGACCAAAAAGCAGTGTCAAATGCCCAAAGCAGTGTTTGTCAGCAGTTCTTTTTAGTTTCAAAGCATCTGAATAGAGGAAGACTAGTACTTTATTTCCAAACAGACACAGGAAGGCTCTTGTTGGCAGCCCGTTGCTGCAGAATGAATACATGCCGTGAGTATAGACCATTTATCTGCTGATTACAGCAGACCCCGGGGGACCTGATGTTAGCTCTCATTTTCACCTCTCTTTCTCACACAGTATCTCCTTGCTGTGGCAGTCCTGCCTCCCCTCCTCCTCCTTGCCTTCATTCCTCATGGCTTTGATTCAATCTGACTTGGCAGTGGTATATTTAAGACTGTTTTCCAAATTAAAATCAGGCTGGGCTGTTTGAAATGTGTTGACTTGCCTTGACGGTTAACATAGAGAAGAAAAAAAAAAAAAAGTAGAGCTATTCTCACTTGGAATTCAGCACTGATCAAAATGAATGTGCTTGGTATGCATGTGAATCTCACATGTACTTCCATAAGAGTGCTACTGTAATTTAACACTGCTACTAAAAATATTGGGGGTAGAGGGGCACTTAAAATAAAATGTCATAAAATAAGAAAAGGATATACCTCATGTCTCTGCAGCAACTCTGTGGTTTGCCTGTTGTTTTAACACTTGATTTATAAGTTTCCCTCTCCCATCCCCCACTCATTTCCATAGAATTTTCTGAGAGAAAAGATGAGAAATATTATTTTACTGTGCTAAAAATGTAGCCTTATCATCCTTATGACTCAGTACTCTCTAGGGCAATGGTGATGTATGTGCTATCAAATTACATGGATTTTACACACCTATTTTATCTGATATCCAATAAGAAATGTGTACTTACTGCAGAAACCTTGCATTACTCATGCTACACTTTAGAGAGACAGAGCATGCTGCACCAAACACATTCAGTAGCCTGTCATCACATTTTTCTCACCTTACAGTATTTTAAAGGAGAAAATGTGTGTTATGCTCCGGTACATAATTTTCTGAGATTCCTAGTTAATACTTAAAATGGGATAAATGGCCATATTTTGGTGGCAATGGGCTTCAGAGAAACGCAGTAGTGTTGTACAATATACTAGTTGAGAATCATTTCTACAGATGTAAATTTGACTATTCTTCTACTTTGCTTTCTTTGTGCAAACTGTGATTGCGCTTGGCAGTTTTCTCCTCTTTCATTAGATTGTTGTTGCTGGAGCAACACAATTAATAGCAGCTTTTAAGGGTTAATTATGGAAAAATCTAATTACATTCCAGTGTTGCTCTTATAATCATTCCAGACTTCAAGGGTGTGCCCCTCTACTCTTCAGTGATTCACATATTGCAACTTTGCTCATCCAAAGCTTTGCCAGAGAACACTACATTTGTGGCCTAAAGTCAAGAGTTGGTTCAGCATGACAAATGAGTCATAAATAGTAAACAAAAGTGAGATGGCTGCTTAGATCTGAAAGAGGAAGAAGGAGTGGGATGTAAACCAGTTTCTCTGTAGATAGCGATATCTCAGCTTTTTCAAATTTTCCTCTTTCCAGGAGAAACGCATAAAAATTAAACCCTATCTTCCTATTTCAATTGTGCTAGAAAAACGTGCAGAAAATCTGATACCATGTAAGACTTACGGAATCTATTCAATGCCCTTAAAGAAAGTCCCTAAATCCCTCTCTACTCAGAGAAAAAATGCTGGACATTTCCATAGTTTTGGAAAAACCCTGATAAAGAATCCATCCTCTTCAGTAAAGGAATTTGGGAGCTCAAGCTGGTCACAGCAGATCTCACTCTGACACTTTAGAAACATGTCTCTCCTCTGATTTTTATAGAATTCTTGTTAGGAAAGCAGCCTCATCAGGGACCTACAAGGTGCTTGGATACCAGAGATTGGAATACCAAATTCTACACTCTTGAACAAAATAAAGAAAATACTGCTTTATTTTAAATTGCTGACTATTTAATTAATCATCCATACATGCATGAGAGGAGATGAAACTCAGTGTCATGATATACATTCTTCTCTTCATGTTGGTTTTGGCCGAATAAGGCATTTACATTGCATAGTAGAGCAGCCAAGAGTAATATGTTTGTTATAAGAATATCTGCATGTATTTTAGAGACTTAAGTAAACACTACAGATAATTTCCTTTTTGTCTTTTGTTACATGTAAATCTGTTATAAAACACAGCATAACTATATTCAATTTCCTTGTGACAACTTGGGGAACAGGTCTTGATTTAGAAAAAAATATTTTTCAGATTAATTTTACAAGCCCCAACTGTATTTTGGCAGCCACCAAAGTGGAAGGCAGGTTGATATATTTTTCCTAGTAGACACCTAACAAAAGGATGTGAGGAAAGGTGAAATAGTTGAAAGTGAAATAGACCCCCACATCAGGAAAAAGGGGTGCAGCAATATGTTACTCTCTCAATTGTTCCCTGTGACTTACAGCAAGCTGAAATGATGGGATTAAGGTAGTGAAAGTGTTGTGTAAAACCTGGCTTCACATATTTTTTTGTTCAGAGTGGAAGGTTTGGTGACTCATGAGCTGAGTGAGCGGAGACCATTATACACTGAAAAACACAGGACTTCTGACAAAGGGCTGCTTACCCTATACAGTAGTCTTGCAAATGCCCATGATCTGAGTATATACAACCGCCATTACTTTGCATATGCAGACTTTGGAATTAAATTACTTTTGTGCTATGACTGTTGCATTATGAAATAGAATATTCCTTTGAAGACTACATTAAAAATGCTATATTCTTTAATATATACAAAGGGATATGTCACAAAAAAAATCAACTGTAGTGTAAATAATAGAAGAGACATAATGAAAATTAATCGCTCACTTTTAAGCTTTTTTTTTTTTATCATTTTTTACCTACACTAAGCCTGCAATTTTATCGGCATTTCCCCATAGCTGTTACCAACGAAAGCTGTATTCCCTTTTCCATGTCCTCTACATCCTCTTGTCCCATCATTTTCAACACAGTACATAGCTGTGCTTTTTTTGCAGGGTATGTGATGAGAAAGAATGTTTTTAGGTAGTAGAAAGGGACTAGGCAAGTGCTGAACCTGACACTTCCAATGATAGAAATATTCCTGGAAACACAACTGAACAACACAGAATAGCAGGGAGGCATCTTATGTTTTCAGGTAACATTAAAAGGCCCCCTCACAGGTATCACCACACTGTATTTCCTTGCCTTTGTTGCTGAAAACATTCTTGCATTTATTCACTTACTGTATTTATGTGATCTGTCTCAGTTTTCACAGATAGTTTTTACTGAGAATTATAACTTCCTAAAATATCTTACCTTGAATGCTTTATATAAAGTTGTAGTAAGCCACAACTTTATCCTACATTAATCTCACAAGTTAATCTGAAAACATCATTTCAGATGCAGAAAAATGTGGAGAGTATCCATCTAGAGACTAAAGACTCAGAATTAAATAGCTTGTAAAAGAAAAGAGGAAAAAGATTAGGCTATGGATAAAAATGTTAAAAGAGTTGTGATATACTGGAAATTTTTAGCCTCAGTAGGATATATATTTGATTTAATGAAATTAGGATGAGAAAAAACAAAGCAATTCTAAAAGTAAATCAGGAAGAGAATAATTTGCTAATGAAAGTGATGAAAAGGGAGTTACTTGACCCTACAGACATATATTAATATCCTCAGCTTCTTATTTATGATTAGGGATCCGTAGAAATATACTAAGATTATACTAATCTACTAATCTAAGGGACAGGGTGAAGAATTATGTGAGAGTGTATGTGACAGTTGTCAGAAAATAATTATACATTTCATGGTATATTACTGTGTGTAATTATAGTATTATATGTAATCATACATACACGGTATTTAGTTCTATTGTCTACTTCCTTCATATAAATATGCTCTTTGGTGATATAACCAGTTCTTGGGAGTCTTAAGGTGGAAAAAGCCAAATATCTGTTCAATTTTAGGACTTCCTACTATCCTTTGTATGTCATCACGGCTCTCTTATTTCAAAACATGCATTTAACACATGAATTTAACACATTCATGGATCAGAGCCTGTGCGGGGGTGCCTGCATTATCAAGCTCGAGCAGCCCTGGCACCACTGCAATCTGGCGGGACTTGGCTGGTCAGGAGCGTTAGTGAGGTGATGGCTCAAGGGGGAGAAAGGAGGGACTCTCGAGAGATTTGGTCAATGTAAATTTAATGGGATCCTGCACAGAGCACACAGCTCAGGACGTCTGCCTCAGGAGAGACCACAACTATCCCACGTGAGCAGCTTTTAAAGGGGGGCGAAAGACAGGGGTGGGTTCAATCAGGGACCAATAGGGTGCAACAGGGGAGTGGCTCACAGCATAAGAGACATGTACAACAACCAATCACTACAAAGTGGGCGGGGGCCAGCCTGGATCCTGCCCAATCACTCAATGCCTGTCCTGGAATTTCCTGGGCACAGGGAGGGGCCCCCAAATGATGGACAGGACCAGGGGGTTATATAGCATATGATTGACATATAACTGTCTCTAAGGAACAGCCAATCATAGAACTATATGTGGGGAGAGGGCAGGGTGAAACCAAAGGCAAATGACAGAAAGGGGTACAAGGAACAAACCGTTTTACAATATAACTTTTGAACAGTCATTAAATCGAAAACGCACCTCCACAAGCCTGAGTAAGAAGCAGCAATTTTTCTGCCAGTGTGTCTCTGTTCAATTTTAAAGATCAGATTAGTAGTTTGAACAATCAGACATCTATTCTGTTCTCCAGAACAGAGCTGTTGAAATCTGACTTGGCATTTTTGGGCTCTGGTATCTTGGCCTATATTTGTCATCTTATAAAGCAATGGCATCTCACAGTAAAAGGTACTGTGTTAAATACAACTTTTTGGGTCTAATTTTAAAATTAGACTGCCAGACCAGTGTCTGTATCCTTATTTTAAGAAGTCTAAAAAATCCTTATCGATAAGGAAAGTTCAATGTGCATTGCTTAATCGGTTTATAGAGAATAATTCTAAATTTCAGGTCCTTAGTGAATTTTTTCCTGAATATCCTGCTTGCTAGACATGTAAATCCAACTGAAAACTCCCCATAAGGTGTGCCTTGGTGTGGTATGTGTTATTCCTTAGGTCTGGTCTAAAGAAAAGTTATCTTAACTCAGGAGGAGCATAGGTTTTGTATATATTTATATATAAACCTAAGTGAAAAATAAATAAAAGATACAATTTTAAGACTGTATGAATTCTCCTGTTTCAGACTGCCAGATACCAAAAATAAAAAGAATCCTTCCACAAACTCAGTTTGAATCTGTAAATCTCCAAAGTCCTTAAGACACATGACTCTCAGTTTAAGTTGTACTAGTTAAAGAAAGATGGCACAAGGATTAAAGATGATGGAACCGCAGCAACAGGGGAACTGCTAGGAATTTCAATATTCTCCAGAGAAAATTCTTAACAAAAATTATTAACCAATAGATTTAATATCAAATGCCAACTCTAACCACATCAGAATTGCTAAAAATCCTCGGCGAATTTAGAATGACCTGTTTTAATGTATCTTTCCTTTAGGTCTCATCATGATACACATAAATGACAGTATAAGTATGAATCATGCTATGTTAATTCATTACTAATTTTAATATTTAAAATTATTTCAGTCTACACAAAAATGTGGATTTATTAGTCTTCCTGGAAAGAGCAGGATTTGAAAAATTATTGGTGAATTCAGTTTCAGTCCAGAAAATTTGGACTTAGAGAAGAGACTCAGTCTTTAGCAAAAGTTTTAACACAGTTCTTGAATTTCCAGGAAGAGGTCTGCAAGAGTAGGTTCTGAAACCCTGTAATATTTACTATCTGTTTTAATGATCCAAAGACCTGTGCTGAATCAGAGGTAGAAATGTTAAAGTAATTACCCTGGAAAGTCAATTTAATGAATGTCCAATATGTGAAAGCATTATTTATGTAATCTTTTCTACAGCCCAGTTTATCATTTTTATTGTTCATTTACCTATGTTATATAGTTCTGGTATGAATTATATTCTCTAATATTAGTTTTTCTTCTATATTATTTGTTAGATAGCTATTGAAAAGATTCTCTTTAAGGACAGACCTTTGTACTCAAGAAAACTTTGAAATATAATATAACTAAACATAAATCCATTCCTGTCTCAAGACTTTTTGGAAATATTCCATGCTTCTTACTATAGTTAGAAGAAGCATTTGTTTGAGTGAGGCATTCTTTAGCTTTCTATTTGTTTTGAAAGCATGGCAATATTACTGATTTTGTGAGAAAATAAGTCTCGTTAGGACTACTGGAAATAACAAAGAAAACCCATCTCTCGTGATCTGATTCAGAAACTACATTTGGAAGAAGATTGCTAAAAGAGCTTGTAGGAATTTTTGGAAATGACTCAGTTTATCTTTTTCTGGGATAATGTTCTCTCTAAGATAAAAAAAACTACCTCCCTTGAAACCTTGAACTGAAATAACAAAAATTATGGTAGACATTGTAGTAAAGAGGAACATACTTCTTCATATTTAAGTTTTAAGGGTTCAACCAGGTACTTGGTCTGAAACAGATTGATGAGTAAATGTCAAGAAGTAAGCAGGCAAGGTGCCCTTTTTAAAAAGACAGTGTTGGAAAATAAAATTAGGTGAAGCAGAATACTATTGGAACAACAGCCAGGAGAAAATGAGGTGGGGGGCGGGGGGAAAGTAACGGTGACAAATATTTTGTTATCCAGAGGATTCCTTTTCTCTCATGGAGTGGCTGACATATGGTCATACACTGGCTTTAAAGCCAGTATAAAGGCCTTATGGTATCTGATATAACCTCAACCTTCCAGAAGGAAATCAGGTAATCAGGTAATACTTATTCCATATCCCAGTGGTGCAACATCTCTGCAGGACAACTCTCCACATCCACAGAGAAGGAAGGGGGATTAGTCAGTGCCCAATCATAGAATTAGGGCCTGTCTGGCACAGTCTTAGAGGACAGTGATCAGATCTTACTCCTAAAGGCTCATACTGGCAATTTTGGGGTGAAGTTGAGAGCACCAATAGTGACTCATGGTTCTGAGGCTGTGTGAGGAGGAAGGACTAAATACAGTGAAGAGCATACAAGGCACTCAATTTTGTATGGGTTTCGCTAATTTCTGACTGGCATGTTTTAGAAACATGATGCAGTTTGAATCCAAACCCAGGACAGCATTACCTTTACTAAAGGACATCATGGTGAGTGAAACACTTGGTTTAGAAAAATCACCAAGACCAACTTCTCCCTGTTGTAGCTATGACTCAAGCCCTGTTTTTTTGCTACGAATGTGTGACACCCTCAAGTAACCCTCATGAAAAAGAAAGTAAAACATTGGTCTTTCCAGTAAATATTCTACCAGGAACAATAATTCACAATACAGAAATCTGAAGGATTCATTCACATGCACCTAGAAGAAATAAGAGTTTAGCAGGAATTGGTTTACACTCCTGCAGGACTCCTGTGGAGCTAATAAGTAAAGAAATACCACTTGAATTGAAACATGTGATAATCAAATTATTGTATTTTTTTTATACCGTGCATAGTGCTTATGTATAAAAATAAAAATACATTTAGAGCTTAGGCTGTCATTTCTTGTATCAAATTAAATAGGATTTAATGCCTAGTTGTGTGCCATGCAGATCAGATCCATTTGTACAAGGCTGTACCGTGTGGAACCAGTTCAAATGAATGAATAGCTTTCTCATTACTTCACCCTATTCTGCTGTCTCTTTTCCTGTCCTTTGTAATGTAATGGAGGACAGCTGTGGCAGTGAAGTGAATATTAACTAACCTCAGTGCCTCAGCAGATTGTGACTTAATCCCTGCAAATACCACTAAAATCAAAATTTAATTACCATCAGCACAGCTCTGTTAATGCCTGAAAAATATTTAACAATTAGTGGCTGGCTTAATTAAGCAAACTGCCTTTCACAAAGCAACCTGAAAAGTTTTTCCCTGTATTTCATCCCTCAGACTAATTAGTCTGATGTAAGCTTACAGCACTTCATTTACTGTTACTGAGTCTGTTATGCTACTGATCCAGTTTCTGCATCTTAAAAGTCTTTAATGGAGGAGAAATTGTTAAAAGAAAAAAAATAAATCATTCATTGAGCAATGCTACTCCTTAAAAATAAAAAAAAAATCTTTTTATTAAAACTGAACACTTCATTAGTTATTTGCTCACATGAATTTAAGTAGATAAAGTTGTCTTAGCTGTGATCATATTATTTACACTGGTTCAGTGTGTGTTGAATACCATGTAAACTCAGGTATGGTCATGTCTGTCGGAGGACAATGTCTTGTACCTCTGTAAAAAGAGGATTATATCTAAGCCTAGTGGAAAAGGCTTGGCCTTGAGTAGCCAAGATATGGATTCAAGTATTTGTTTTGAACATCTCTGATAAAAAAGGCGAACTACAAAATAAAAGGTGATTTACATCTGACTTTTGCAATTAAGTCTTGTTATTTCAATTAGTTCATGTAGCTTTGATATTGCTTTGTGCTATTATGGTACAAGATCCATTGCTCTTGTTTGTGTGGATTTTACTAAAGTTGTGCTTCTGAATACCTGTGATTACAGACAGGCTCTGCTCGCTTTCTGAAAATGGAACCATTGCAAGAAATTCCCATAAAATGCGGCTTGAATTATAACATTTTCATCTGGTATCCTAAAAAGAAGTAGTTCCACAGTTGAAAGAGCAAGATACACTACTTCAATATTCGAAATATTTATTTGATAACGCTTTTCTCCATACTGTAGCGGCTAGCATAGATTCATTTAACAGGGTGGCAGATATTTGCCTGAGGACAAGCATATTAAATTTTTCAAGGTAAACTTTTACAATTCTTTACCTGAAAAACTAAGAGAAATAAAATTAATTGATACATTTATGAAGTGTATAAATATGTTTGGGGGGGGGGTGGTGAGTGTAATCAGCATAACAAGAAAGGGTGAATTCCTTCACTAAGGACCATTGTCTACATAGAGAAGAAATTTTAAAATATTTTTCATCCTTAAAAATTTAAAATTCATATAACCCTAGGCAACAGCTGGAAATTCATAACATTGGCTTGAGTCTACTGCAAAGTCTTTTGAAAAAAGTTTGTCAACTACGTAAGTATATATCACTCTCAAATTATTTAGAATAGTAGAGACTGTTGTTTTACTGCTGCACTAGCTAGATAGTAAGTAAAACATGTCCAAGAAATGAGATTGCCTTACTCCAAGTGTACAAAACTGAAATACAAAACTGATTAAGACCTTAAAAGCAGAATATTTTATCCCTTTCACACTCCCATCTGTCAGTGGGATTTACAAGAACATGGTCTAGCTCTCTGCTTTCTTCCAATGGTACGTATTCTGCAGTACAGCTGAACTTGGTTTGTTTCAATCAAGTACTGGTATTTTTTGCCTTTGTGTAGGCTTTTTTCTGTTTTCAGAGAATCATAGGATCACAGTATTGTTTGGGTTGGAACAGACCTAAAAGATTACCTAGTTCCAACTCCCCTACCCTCTTTCAGTTCAATGCCGTCACGCCTCGTCCTGTTACTGCATGCCCTCGTAAAAATCCCTCTCCGTCTTCCTTTTAAGCCCTATTTAGGTACTGCAGAGTGCTATAAGATCTCCGTGGAGCATTCTTTTATTGCTGAGCAATTCCAGCTCTCTCAGCCTGTCTTCAAGAGAAGTGTTCCAGCCCAGTGATCATTTTCATGGCCCTCCTCCGGACTCATTCCAACAAGTCCATATCCTTCTTGGTCCATGTCCTCACTCCTCCTCTGTGGGGCGCCCCACAGCTGGATGCAGCACTCCAGGTAGGTTCTCTTGAAAGTGACGTAGAGGTGGAAAACCCCTCTCCCACCCTCCTAGCCACAATTCTTTTGCTGCAGCCCAGGATACAAATGCTTTTCTGGGCTGCCATCATACATTGCTGGATCATGCTGAAAATACTCACCCTAACCCAATACCCACAACTCCTTTTTGGCAGAGTTGCTCTTGATCTATTTTCAGCCCACCCTGAACCTGTACTTGGAATTACCCAGATCCAGATGCAGGTCCCTGCACTTGCTGGGTTTCATGAGGATCACACTGTCCTGTGCACCTCTCAAGCATCCTTTCCTTCCCTACAGCGTTGATTGTGGTACACAGTTTGTGTCATTGGCAGACTTGCTAAAGAGTGTACACTGAGTCCCACTGTCCCTGTGGCTAACAAAGACGTCCCAGTACCAATCCCTAAGGATCACTGCTCATCACTGATCTGAATCTGGACATCAAGCCACTGACTGCAACACTTTGAGTGTCACCACACAGCAGGTGTTTGTCCACCAGGTGGTCCTTCCATCAAATTAGCTCCTCTCTAGTTAAGAAACGAGGATGTCAGAGCAGCTGATTCACTAAAAACTGTGGTTTGTTAAATAAAAATGAAATCAATGAAAAGATAATCTCTCTAAGACAATTATTCATAGTTTGGTACAGTTCAAGATAATTTGCAACCTTTTCTTCTGGGCTCATGGTGGATTGAGGATGGAGTTTAAATTACCATCCATAATAATAGGGAGGTGGTCCATTTTTGTCGTGTCTTGAATACTGAATGTTGGCTAAAAACTGTAGAGAAGCACCCAGCACCTGTATCAATTCTTTCTGGGGAGTAATTGAACTTTTTATGGAAGAAGAAAGGAATCAAAGTTCATTACAAATCTGAAAGCAGAGTAAAGGGTTTTGTCAGCTATCATAAAAAATGTCTTTTCAAATGTTTTTTTATGACACTTAGGTGGACTTCAAGTGCCTCTGCCTATATCGTCATGTACACTATTTCTCTGTGAATGTGCACTTGCATTACAGCTAAGGAAATGCACTTTCACCACCAAGTTTCGTTCTTGCTTTATGGTTGCTCATTGAAAATGCATAAAGGTTTTCCTTAATGATACAAATAATCCACATAAAATGTCTATTATCCATTTTATTTTTCAATGACACTAATGATTTTTTTATTTTCTATTTATTTTTTCTTTTTCTTTTTCTTTTTCTTTTTCTTTTTCTTTTTCTTTTTCTTTTTCTTTTTCTTTTTCTTTTTCTTTTTCTTTTTCTTTTTCTTTTTCTTTTTCTTTTTCTTTTTCTTTTTCTTTTTCTTTTTCTTTTTCTTTTTCGCAACAGCTGAAGAGTTTCTCAGTGGTTAAAATGCTAAATGGTCTTTGTATTTTAGGATACAAAAGCAACATATGTTAAAAAACAAGCAAAACTTGATCAAATTTTCTTCATCTCAGAGCCACTACCAAAACTCTCACAAGACCCACTTTCCCATGTTTTCACAAAATGATCAAGCCCTAAGTTTTACCTTCTACTAGGAAACATGCTTGTAAATCTCTGGATTAGACCTTAGAAGCTCACAAAGCAGGATTTTTACTGCTTTTCCCTCTCTTGAACTGTAACCATCACAGTGCTTACGAAGCTGTGGAAATTTCAAAGCTGAGTTCAAATAAACTGTGCGTACATGTGCTTACATGTGTTAAATGCTTAAAGGTGAAATCCTGTATTCTGTAGCACTCATGGTGCTCTTGCTGAATTAAAAGGGAAGTGTGTGTATATGTCTTAGGAAAAATAGTCATCTCTTTCTTATGACTGCTTGAATATTTATTCAAAATTTACGTCTACAAGCACAACTTGGGTAGATTAGCATAACAGTATTCGCTCATGATACTAAAATTTAAAGCAGTGAAACTGCTTCATTCATGCGCTGGAGTACCGGTCCCTTTCCTGACCTCCATGGAAAGGGTACTATCCAGAAAATCTGGAGAGCAAGAGAACTACATTGGGGTTAAACAATGATGTATTGGGATCCACTTATATGGAGCTGCATAAGAGAAGGCAGCACTTCATGAGAATGCAACTGCTTTGATATTCAGGATGTGTCTTTGATCTTTAGTGAAATTTTCAGACTTGTAGTGCTCCAGTTCATGCTGGAATTGATGTGTACTCATACGCATCACTACACTTTAACACTCAACCCAGATTGCAGTACTATTTTCTTAACGGGGAGAGGAGAACCCTATAACACTTCAGATTTGAGTTCAAATAAACCCAACCAAATAAGCTTTCTCTGTAACCTTCTCCTACACCCAAGATGGACAGTGGTCACAAGTTTTTCAGAGAGATTAAAGTTTGGTCTATTTGTATATCAGAGGTCAATCGTCCAATTACAGCTTCAGGTAATAAAGTTATATTCCCACAGTTTGTACCCCCTTCAATTCACTTTTGTTTATACTTTTGGGGGCCTAAGGCTGTGATGGTGACCTTGGTTCTCAGGCCTGGAAGGATTGTTTTGTCTGAGCAAACAGTGAAGAAAGATTACTAACACTCTATATGAAGTTCTATATGCAGTACAGCATCTGAAAAATATAAAAGCTAAATTAGAGGCATCATTACGAGATCTTCCAAAACATTGCAGTAACAAAAAAATGCCACCCTAGATCTGTAACATGAAATAAGATAGCATGTTGACAAACACTAGTCTCTGTCTGAGTCTGAGAGGATGTTTTTTAGTTTTAGTTTTGCTTTTACTTCTGTTTTATTCTTTCTTCTCTGGCATTTCCCAATTGGCCAAGTGAGGCTTTGGCTCATACATATGTATGCCAACAAAAGTGAATTAAAAAAACAGCTCTGGATCTCTGCAAGCTGACAAATATAGCTAAATACTAATGAATAATATTCTGAGATATCAATAAAACAACCTAAAAAGATCAATTATAGATATCATCATAAGCGTATGCTTAGTACAAAGAGAGACCAAAGGAAGCTAAAATCATTGTAAAGCTAAAAAAAAGGTTGGCAGACATCAACTGTCACACAGAAAGGTAAGTTGAAAATATATATATACACACATTCATTTTGTATCTTTGTCCGAACATGCACTCTACATATGTAGTAGGAGGTTTTAATGACTATTACAAAACACTAAGTAGGAATTAGGAAATCTTCCAAACCTACTCAGTAAATTAATAGGTCTAGGAAACTCATATTGGAATGGGCTTATGGTTACTTTTTGTGATTAGTTTCTGTGAGCATAGCAGGATTTTGTAAATGGAATAAAACAGTTTAATATATAACAGAATGAGTTTAAGGCTAGAACAATAATGTTATTAATCAGAAGCATTAGAGTGAGTCATACTGAAAGCTACAGTATTTTCCATTACTCTTTGTATTTTCAAGTAGAGTCAAAAACACACTTTTTCCCACTCTGGTGTGCTTGAAAAAATCATTGTTCATTAATGTTTTGATTGTTTTCTAGTGTCATTGTTACTATCCAAAATTAAACTCTTCCTTTTGTGCTGCGTAACAAATCAGCATGCATCAGCTCGTACAATTTTTTTTCTGTCATTCAGGAGAAATCTGTGTAATAAATAAGATACCAATAAAATGCTTTCTTCACCTGACATTATACTTCTAGGCTTCATGCCAATAATTTTCTATACACATTCTGAAGTGGATTATTAAGAAAAATAAGGAGTAGCCATTTTATTATATGTAAATTGCTTTTACTTCAGGCACAGAGCAATCTTAAAAACGTAGACTATGTACTAAGTTATAGAACAAACAATGTCCCGATCCTAATAGAAAAAACTTTGGAAATGTAATCCTTGATAGCATCTGAAAAGACAATGAAAATGGCAAAATATGTTATTACACCAGTGTTTAGAATGTGTCATGTCCCCTTACTATCAAAACTATCAGAGGTCATAATGTGGCATCTATGACATGTTCTTGGGATCAATATGCATATTTTTAGCACAATACTTTGCCCTTAAAAAAAATTACCTTTAATGGGTTTAGGAGGGTGCAACTTCCTGGGAGGTGTTCCTAATTAGGAACAACTAATTCTACTTCACCTGATATCAGAAATGTTTCAAAACCACATCTTGTACATGATGGTATGAAAAGGGATGAAATGAATACTACTGACTAATAGAGCCCATTCAATTTCTGATTGAATGACAATTGCACATTAAAAAAAAAAAAAGGTAATTTGGCATGTTCCATTGTTTTATGTGCCTTTTCAATTCTTCTCTAAGCAGAGGTACAAAAATGTGAATAAGAATATTCCAGTATAATTTCTGACACTGTGGGCAAACTAGAATCATAAGTCTATTTTCAGAAATCTTCAAGTATGTTTTCTAGTGTAAAAAATCCATATAATTTTTGGGTAAGTAAATGTTGTGCATTTATAAACTTCTTGTCTTTGGTGCTTTGAAAAATTTAGGACTGTTGAAAAACAATAGTTTGTGCCAAAGAAATAATCCCAAATATAATAATTTTTTTTTCTTTGGAAACTGACCTTATATAAACCCTCATCTGTCTTTTTTGATGATGTTATTTTTCACAGTTATGAATCATCCCATGTTAGTTCTTTCAACACTGAGGTGAGAGCTCAAACTCTACTAGTAAAACTAAACTCTATCAGTTTTAGGCTCAGCTATAGTGGCCATAATGATACATTTCATTTTATATTACTATGAAAGTGAATCCAAAACATAACAAGATGGAACGTAGTGTCTTGGTTTAGGAAGACAGGTATCTGCTAGGTAAAATTACAATCAGAGGCTCTTTGGCAAAGATTTGGGAAATAGGAATAGCAGTTCTTTACTAGTATGTAATACAAAGCAAACAAACACAAAAAAAACTCCCCCCCCACCAAACAACTACAGCATTAATGACAAACGACAACAGTACCAAGAACCTTGAGGGCTTTGTTTCACAAAACCCAGGGCAGTTTGGTTTCGGTGTCCCTGCAGGATCCTCAGAGCACCAAGCTGGAACAGTGGAAAAGTCCCGGGCTGGTAGCTGGGACGGGAGGGTGTCCCGGCAGGCAGGGGCAGGATGTCCCGGCAGCGCAGGGGGTGAAGGGTCACGCTGCAGCAAGAGGAGCAGCGCCGAAGAAGCCGAAGGCGAGGCAGAAAAGCGGCCCAGCTTCTGCTCGGCGTGCTTTGCGGCGGCTGAGATCCTCGAGGAGCGGCCGACACGCGTCTCCCGAACGCCGGAAGCAGAAAAGCACGCAGCTGCCTCAAGCTGTGTCTTTTACCTGCGTTATCTCCCCCTTCCACCTTTTGTCCATCTCTTTGTTTCAGCCAAGCACTCTCAAGTATCCAACACCCGGTCCCCTTGGCAACCCGTGGGGAAAAAATTCCCCAGAGAAAGAAGGAACAAACCCAACCCCCAACATTATCCACCCCGAATTTTTTTCCCATACAAACATATTACATTGAGTTTTAACTATTAAAAATACATATATATATATGCAAATATGGATGCAGCCACATTGTCATGGGTAGTTCACCCCAAAACAAGGTCCCCTTGAGGTATGCATCGGGTCTCTCCATCCTTTTGCATCACCCACCAGGTGCAACCTGGTCCCTGAGCGAAGACAACCCCACGGATGGGATTGTCTTTGCTGGAGGCAGGATTAATCCAAACAGTTTTTCCCAGCATACCTCTCATGTGTACCACTGGAACCTTATCTCCGTCTGTCTTTTGCAAGGGCTCAGATTGGGCAGGACCTGCTCGGTTGGTGGAACCTCGAGTGTTCACCAACCAGGTGGCCTTTGCTAAATTAGTATCCCAATTCTTGAAGGTTCCCCCACCCAGTGCTTTCAAGGTAGTTTTAAGCAGGCCATTGCACCGTTCAACTTTCCCGGCCGCTGGTGCATGATAAGGAATATGGTACACCCACTCAATGCCATGTTCTCTAGCCCAGGTGCTTATAAGACTATTCTTGAAATGAGTCCCATTGTCCGACTCGATTCTCTCAGGGGTGCCATGTCTCCACAGGACTTGTTTTTCCAGGCCCAGGATGGTGTTCCGGGCAGTAGCATGAGGCACAGGGTAGGTCTCCAACCATCCAGTGGTGGCTTCCACTATGGTTAGCACATAACGCTTGCCCTGGCGGGTTTGGGGAAGGGTGATGTAGTCAATCTGCCAGGCTTCCCCATATTTATATTTGGACCACCGCCCACCATACCATAAGGGCTTCACCCGCTTGGCTTGCTTGATTGCAGCACATGTCTCACAGTCATGGATAACCTGAGAAATACTGTCCATGGTTAAATCCACCCCTCGGTCTCGGGCCCACTTATAGGTGGCATCTCTGCCCTGATGACCCGAGGCATCATGGGCCCATCGAGCTAGGAACAACTCTCCCTTGTGTTGCCAATCTAAATCTATCTTTGACACTTCTATCTTGGCAGCCTAATCTACCTGCTTGTTGTTTTGGTGTTCCTCATTAGCCCGACTCTTGGGAACATGGGCATCTACATGGCGGACTTTCACAGGCAGCTTCTCTACACGAGTGGCAACGTCCTTCCATTCATCAGCAGCCCAGATTGGTTTTCCTCTACGCTGCCAGTTGGCCTTTTTCCACCTTTCCAGCCAGCCCCACAGAGCATTGGCTACCATCCACGAATCAGTGTAGAGGTAGAGCTTTGGCCACTTCTCTCTTTCAGCAATATCAAGGGCTAATTGAACAGCTTTGAGTTCAGCAAGCTGACTTGATCCCCCGTCTCCTTCAGTGGCTTCTGCAACCTGTCGTGTGGGGCTCCATACGGCTGCTTTCCACTTACGGTTCATTCCCACGATGCGACAGGAACCATCAGTGAAAAGAGCGTAGTGTGTTTCTTCTGCTGGCGGTTGTATGGAGGAGCTTCTTCAGCTCGTGTCACTTGCTCCTCTTCGTCCGTGAAACCGAAGTTTTCTCCTTCCGGCCAGTTTGTAATTATCTCCAAAATCCCAGGGCGATTTGGGTTTCCAATACGGGCACGCTGTGTGATGAGGGCAGTCCATTTGCTCCATGTGGCATCGGTGGCATGGTGGGTGGAGGGAGCCTTTCCTTTAAACATCCACCCCAGCACTGGTAGTCGGGGTGCCAAGAGGAGTTGTGCTTCTGTGCCAATCACTTCTGAGGTGGCTTGAACTCCTGCATAGGCGGCCAAGATCTCCTTCTCTGTGGGAGTGTAGTTGGCTTCAGATCCTCTGTAACTTCGACTCCAGAATCCCAGTGGTCGGCCTCGGGTCTCCCCTGGCACCTTCTGCCAAAGGCTCCAGGACAAACCGTTGTTCCCGGCTGCAGAATAAAGCACATTCTTCACATCTGGTCCCGTCCTGACTGGGCCAAGGGCTACTGCATGAGCAATCTCCTGCTTGATCTGGGCAAAGGCTTGTTGCTGTTCAGGGCCCCAATGGAAATTGTTCTTCTTGCGGGTAACCAGGTAGAGAGGGCTCATGATCTGACTGTACTCAGGAATGTGCATCCTCCAAAAACCTATGGCTCCTAGGAAAGCTTGTGTTTCCTTTTTGCTGGTCGGTGGAGACATTGCTGTGATCTTATCAATGACCTCAGTGGGGATCTGCCGCCGTCCATCTTGCCACTTTACTCCCAGGAACTGGATCTCTCTGGCAGGTCCCTTGACTTTGCTCTTCTTGATGGCAAACCCGGCTTTCAGCAAAATCTGGATGATCCTCTCTCCTTTCTCGAACACTTCAGCTACAGTCTTTCCCCACACAATGATGTCATCAATGTACTGTAGATGTTCCGGAGCCTCACCTTTCTCCAGTGCAGCCTGGATCAGCCCATGGCAGATGGTGGGGCTGTGTTTCCACCCCTGGGGCAGCCGGTTCCAGGTGTACTGCACGCCCCTCCAGGTGAAAGCAAACTGAGGCCTGCATTCTGCAGCCAGAGGAATGGAGAAAAATGCATTGGCAATGTCAATAGTGGCATACCACCTCGCTGCCTTGGACTCCAGCTCGTACTGAAGTTCCAGCATGTCCGGCACAGCAGCGCTCAGCGGTGGAGTCACTTCATTCAATGCACGATAGTCCACAGTCAGTCTCCATTCTCCATCAGACTTGCGCACAGGCCAGATGGGGCTGTTGAAGGGTGAGTGGGTTTTGCTGACCACCCCTTGGCTCTCCAGCTCACGGATCATCTTGTGGATGGGGATCACGGCGTCCCGATTTGTCCGATACTGCCGACGGTGCACTGTCGAGGTGGTAACAGGTACTTGTTGTTCTTCTACCTTCAGGAGTCCCACTGTAGATGGGTTCTCTGATAGTCCCAGCAAGGTGTTCAACTGCTTAATGTTCTCTGTCTCTACAGCAGCTATTCCAAAAGCCCATCTGAGTCCTTTAGGGTCTTTATAATATCCATTCCTGAGGAAGTCTATGCCCAGAATACATGGAGCCTCTGGGCCGGTCACAATCGGAAGTTTCTGCCACTCCTTCCCGGTCAGGCTCACCTCGGCTTCAACCAGAGTCAGTTCCTGTGATCCCCCCGTCACCCCGGCAATGGAAATCGGTTCTGCCCCCACATGTCCTGATGGCATTAGAGTACACTGTGACCCAGTATCTACTAAAGCTTCATATTTTTGTGGCTCTGATGTGCCAGGCCATCGAATCCACACAGTCCAAAAAACCCGATTTTCCCGTGCCTCTTCCTGGCTAGAGGCAGGGCCCCTCTAGCACTGGTTATTATTCCCTTCTTGGACATACATGGTAGAGGTTCCTTCGAGGGAATCTGACACAGCATTCCCACCTCCGTAATACCTGGCAGCTTGCTCATGGGAGGCTGAGGCTACCTTCATTCTAGTGGAACTCCCTCTGTTAGCGTTTCTCTCCTTGAGTTCACGTACCCGTGCTGCCAGGACAGAAGTAGGTTTCCCATGCCACGCTCCCATGTCCTCCCCATGGTCCCGCAGATAAAACCACAGGTCAGCTCGAAGGGTGTACCCTCTCTCTCTCACTGGGGGATGTTGGGCTCTGATTCTGGGGCCTGTGACTCGCACCGGTGCTACATGGGAACTGTTCCTTCTCATCTCCTCTCTCACCTCCTTTATCTCCTCTTTGAGTTCCTTCACCACCGCAGAGACATGAGCCTGCATTGGGCCACTGATCATACTTTCATAATTTCTGAGCTTGTTGGCAACAGAACCCACTGTCTCTCGGTTATCCTCGGCATTAATTGTTGCGATGAATGTGGCATATTGGGATGGTCCATGAGTTGCCAGATTCCACAACATGTGCCCTGTGCATTTAACCTTGTCGGGGTCATTATCATGCTGTCCGGTCCTCCCAAAAAGTACTTCCAATAATGCCACTTCTCTCAACTGTTGGATTCCTTCCTCAAGGGTCTTCCATCGCATTCTATTGTTGTGCTCTTGCATTCTGTCTCTGTGGACAAATCTCTCTCTCACACTCATTAGAAGTCGTTCCCAAAGGGGAAGGGGCCTTTGCTCTCTTACAAATACCTGATTTATACCTGAGTCCTGGGTCAAGGGTCCCAAATTCCTTGCTTCAGCACTATCCAGTTGCACACCTGTACCCATAAGGTCCCAGACTCGAAGTAGCCAGGCTGTATAAGCCTCACGTCCTCGTCGTGCAATATCTTTTTGCAGATTACGTAGACTTTCATATGTCAGGGACTCAGTGATGATCTCAACCTGTGGCTCTTCTGTGGGCTGTGAGGACCCTCCTTTCTTACCCTTAATATCAGGATCTGACGATTTCACTTTACACTTCCTTGTTTCCACAGGGGCGACTGCTGCTGGCTGTGGCTGCCCTTGTGGTTCAGCTGGAACCTGGACAGTTGTAACATCTGTGGGTTCCACTGCTGCACCATCAGTCTCTGCCTTCTCGGGGCAGGGGGAGGGTTTTTCATGAGCTGGGGAAATGTACTCCTTCAGCATTTGGCCTATCTCTTTTACCAGAACCTCAACCCAATCTGGGTGGGTCCTTTCTGAGGCAGGCTGTGGGGCAGAGTCAGGCTCTGGGGTATCATCCCTATTCTGTGGGGTAGGTATCAGGGTGGTTATCCAGGTCAATCTTCCCTTATCTCTGAATGCTAAACAGAATACGCATATTAGCAGCACCAGCCATTGTATGATATCATTAGCATTCAGAGAGGATTTAAACCCTTCAAAAACTGGTGGGGCAGACCCAAAGAGATGGGTAAAGGGTTGGGAAAAAGAAACTTCCCCTGGTGTCATTTCCTCACAGTAGGTACCATTGTTAAAGTAACTCCAAAAACACACAGTTAGTGTACGATAGCCCTGAATCCATGTGCCTGCCTTCCAGAGGAAATTAAAAATCCATGAGTTCTTCACCTTATTAAGCCATAAAATAAACTGGATGACAGTCACAGTAGCCTTAGTTATAGGGCCCATGTTTAGATAAGGGCCTGCAAATGGAAGGAATACAGCCACAACCACATGCCACCCAAACCAGGCTAAGTTAGACCACATGATGCAGCCTAATGAGGTTTTTATATCCAACGCACACAAAAGAAAGTACTAGGTTAGTTAAGAACTGCTATTTCTCTTCCCTTTTCTTTTCTCAGTGCCCTCAAGCCCCACACTTGGGCGCCAAAATCTGTCTTGGTTTAGGAAGACAGGTATCTGCTAGGTAAAATTACAATCAGAGGCTCTTTGGCAAAGATTTGGGAAATAGGAATAGCAGTTCTTTACTAGTATGTAATACAAAGCAAACAAACACAAAAAAAACTCCCCCCCTCCCCAAGAAACAACTACAGCATTAATGACAAACGACAACAGTACCAAGAACCTTGAGGGCTTTGTTTCACAAAACCCAGGGCAGTTTGGTTTCGGTGTCCCTGCAGGATCCTCAGAGCACCAAGCTGGAACAGTGGAAAAGTCCCGGGCTGGTAGCTGGGATGGGAGGGTGTCCCGGCAGGCAGGGGCAGGATGTCCCGGCAGCGCAGGGGGTGAAGGGTCACGCTGCAGCAAGAGGAGCAGCGCCGAAGAAGCCGAAGGCGAGGCAGAAAAGCGGCCCAGCTTCTGCTCGGCGTGCTTTGCGGCGGCTGAGATCCTCGAGGAGCGGCCGACACGCGTCTCCCGAACGCCGGAAGCAGAAAAGCACGCAGCTGCCTCAAGCTGTGTCTTTTACCTGCGTTATCTCCCCCTTCCACCTTTTGTCCATCTCTTTGTTTCAGCCAAGCACTCTCAAGTATCCAACACCCGGTCCCCTTGGCAACCCGTGGGGAAAAAATTCCCCAGAGAAAGAAGGAACAAACCCAACCCCCAACACGTAGGTAGGGCTCTAAATACAGACTTGCACTTATGATGAAATGTGTAACTACATCTTTCATTAAAGGTGATGTGATTCTTAGTTTTTTTCAGAAACTGCATCCGTGTCATCCAAATGAAACATTAAATCAATGAGTCATGATGCTGTGGTTAAGACTACTGCATCTTGGATATGACCATACTATTTATGCAGCTACTGTCAAATGTGCTTCTATCATGCAACAGGTAAGTAGGAAAGGGTGCCTCAAATTTCAGAGACAACACTTTCTGTTTCCAAACCAGGCACAAAAATAGGAACAGGGGGACAGGAAAGAACAATTTGCAAAGACACTTCCATTGCATTTTCACTTCACAGCCCCTGGATGTGAAAAACATTAATAATGTAAAGGGGCAGAAGACACTTTAATAAACCAAGATTTCAGAAGTTTCAGTCTCTGGACAGCACAGTGTCATATCTTTTCCTCCATAAATTTCCCAGGTTAAACCCTTCTGAGCTCAGGCTTTGAATGCATTATACATGCTTCCAACAAATTTCCCTAGCATATTGACATCAGCCAGGCTTCAATGAATGGAAAATTTTATGAAACCAAGAGGCTGACACTGAGGGAATAGCAGAGTCTGGGTGATCATAAGACACAGATACAAACATCTGCCAACAAGGTCAACGTAAAGAAGAGAATACCTTGATATCAGTGCTGAGCATATAATAAAGAATGGTGGACATCTAGACCCTGTAAATGTAAAGCTATACTCATCAATGGGATGAATTCATGAATAGGGACTGATTTGAATACTATGCAGTTGTTTTCCACACTAAAAAATCTCAACGTCAGTGGTAACAAATAAACAAAAATCACCATGGATACTACTACTGAGTAATAACAATCATGAGGAATTTGTATTTGGATCACAAAGAACATGAATCTGATTTAAATTTAGGCTATATTTCATGTGGGAAACTTTTTTCAAGTAACTTTGTCAAGTTTTGCATTGACTTCACTTTTCTAGGGTGCAACCAGGTGCAGATCATTGAAATATAGTGCTGGATATGCCTTGTGATTTGCTTTGGACAACTGGAATCACATAGGCATTGAGCCCAGGGGTCTGCAGCCACCTTTCTGAAATGCCCAAAGTATATTCACCTTGTTTGCTCCCTGTATGCAAGGGCTTTCCTTAGGCTTGCTATTTAGGTCACCAGCAAAACCAAACAAAAAAAAAACTCCTATAAGACATCAGCACTGAGACAGACCAGAGTGTATGGTGAAGAAGATGAAAAAACGGTATTTTCCTAGGTCCACAGAATAACCAAGAGACCATCAGATAGAATTCCCATGTAAGGCAGAAAGTAGGTGAAGCATTGTGCTTCAAAGAAAGCTGAAGAAATCCTGAAAGTCCAAGCCACTGCTAATGAGAAAAGATTCCTTCTTGTCTTGAAATCTTGCTCAAAGTCTGAGAGATTCCTAGCACTCTTCAGAATACCAATACACTACCTCTGACAGAGATCAATTTGTGGTGCAAAAGAGCAAAACCCTATCCTTCTGGAAACAAAGTCTTTGCATTGGCATATGTCAGCTAGGTAGGGAGGAGAGAGGTAGAAAAAGAGAAGATTACTAGGGGATAATTCCTTCTTTTTCTTTTCTGCTGCCACAGAGAATCAAAAAACTCTATAAATTCATCTCAAAACCAGAGTTATGGCAAATACAAAACTGTTTACCTTACACTTGAGCTATCTTCTCCTTGAAACATTTAGCCCTTTCAAAAATACAGAATGTTTACCCTCCCCTACCTCTAGTTTCTAGTTTCATAGGTTAGGTATGTTTTTATTTTCCCATCCTTGGCAGACTCAAATCTCTCCTAAGAGTTTAGACTTTTGTGTTTCTGTTTAAATCCTTTTAAATATAAGTGATCAGAACCATAAACAATAGTACAAAGAGAATTTATTTTGCAGACTAGTAGTCATATGTGGCTGTGTCTGTTTATTACACTTCACCCACCTTACCTCTTGCATTTTTTTTTCACAACTGAATGAAACAATTCTCAGTCATCCCATGACCAGTGTGCTTATAGCTCATCATCACTGCAATTGATCAGTACTTTATTGAAAAACCTCGTTATTAGTGCTTGAGTACATGAGTTTGCATTTTATGCTCTGAACTTCTGATTCGTTTTCTTTTCCTTGTCTACAGGGTCATCATATATGTCTCAAATGGTATTTTCCTAAGTAATAGTAGCACTTAGTTACCATACACCTGCACTTTTCACCCTGAAATTTGCAGCCTGTTTCTTTGCTTTCTAAGTTAAACTTTTGTTGAGGATTTCTGTATGAGAGGTAGGGTAGAAAGCCTGGTAAAAGTGCTGGTACCTTGCTGTCTGTGCAAGGGAGATGCAACCTAGTGCCAGGTCCACCACAGCAATGGGGCCAGGAATGAAGACATGGCCACTGCTCCTGTAAATCTAGATATGAGAAACATCTGTAAAATATTGCTTTTCTTATATGAAGAAATATTGCTTTCACATATGAGTGGGTTTAAACTTTGTGGTTTGTTTGTTCGTTTGTTTGTTTTAATGTGAATGAATACAAGAGTAAATAGGCAGAAACCCTTTTAAATTAACTTCTCTTTCCGGGTTTAGGAGAAGGACACAAATGTGTTATGTGGTGCTCTACAGTTAAAAGGACACAAATGAGCAAGAGAATGGGAATGAAGGAATCATGGAATCATGGAATCATTAAGGTGGAAAAAAACTTTCTTGATCATCAAGTCCAGCTGTAAACCACATGCAACCAACATGTGTACCTTTACACCAGGCCCTCAAGTGCAATATGTCCATGATTTGTGAACACTTCCAGATGACAACAATCACTTTTCTGGGCTCTCTGTACCAATGCTTTACAATCCTTCTAGTGAGAAAATTTTCTTAATATCCAGTCTAAACCTTCTTCAGTGCAACTTGAGGCCATTTCCTCTTATCCTGTTGCTGGTTGCCTGGGAGAAGAGGCTGTCCCCCAGCTGGCTACACCCTCCTTTCAGAGAGTTGTAGAGAGTGATAAGGTCCCCCCGAGACTCCTTTGTTCAGGCTAAACATCCCCAGCTCCCTCAGCTGCTCCTCATAAGAGTTGTGCTCTAGCCCCTTATACAGCCTTGTTGCCCTTCTCTAGAATATCCACTAGACACACCTGTGGCCATTAGACATCTTCTGAACTGGACCACACTATTTGGAGAGGAGGGCCATCATGCAAACAAGATTTCTTATTCCCTCCCCCCAGCTCCTGCACTCCCAGCCCTGTCCCTTTTATGGATGATACTACATTTCTTTATTTTGCTGCCAGTAGTGTGACAGTCAGGATGCATCATCTATCTACTTCATCGACGTGTATTTGAAATCTATTTAGTCTGAAATAACCTTACAAAGCGGAATATTCAGAATATTTTAAAGAAAATGCCATGCCATCAGGGAGATAATTCAGCCCTAAGTATATGCTTGTTGCAGTTTCCTTTTTCGTTTCTTCACCCCCTCATCATTCCCATCTTAATAGCCATCATCTCCACCTTATGTGCTAATTTACTATAGGACATTTTGCATTAAGATAGATTAGGTCCACTTTACTAACCTTGTCAAAGGAATCAGTTATCTAATAGAAAAAAAGTTGTACTAAATTAGTCTCACACAATCTACCTCTGGTAAAACTGCACTGTATTTTATTATTTTCATTTGCTTTCATGCCCTTGGCTCTGCTTTTGTACAAAATCCTTTTTAAGGCTTTACACAGTACTGAATAAAATCTTCTGCGTTAAAAAGAAACTGTTCTGCATTAAAAAAAATCTCTGTTTCTTCCACACACCACCTTCACTCTCTATACTATTCTGCCATTGCCCCATCTAGCTTTTACCAATATGTTAAATTTCTTGTTGTGTCAAAATTGTATTTTTGCAATTTTTACTAATGCTTTCAATATTCAACAACAGTTTCTCCCCCCCACCTCCAGTTCCCCAATGCTTCTTCACATTGCAGTGTAAGTTGGGACTGCAGGTTAGGTGTTGCAAAACACTCATTCCCATTTTCTGTACAGATTTCTGCTACAAAATCCATTATTCAACAATTGGAAATCTGGGTTGTTTAGTGAGAAGCATACAGAGCTGTAGGAGATCCTTTTACCCAGAGTCAATCACCAAAAATAACATGGAATCTGGCAAAATTTGCCAGCTACATTTTCACTAAAACCAAACACAAGATTTTGCAAGATTGAACTATCAGTGAGTCTCACAAGACCGTAAAGAGCAATAGCTAACTCTAGAGCACTGATTATGCACTTGCAGTTACAAATTTTCTGTGTAAAACAACCTCTTGCAGACAGCTGTGATATGCCACTTTTTGACCTCCAACTTACCTCATAGACACAATGTGAAACTGGGCAAGTTTTATTAAAAGGTTGTGATACTCACATCACAGCTTCAACCTAACATAATTAGAAGTTATATGTGTCAGACTGATTTGCAGTGGAGAATCAGTAGTGTCAATTGAAAATATGTAGAGAGCTTACATTTTTTGACTGGTACCTTATAGTGCATTATCTATAATGAAGCTAAAAATCCCTCAACTTTTAGTCTACCAGCAAGTATATATACAGATAAAATATGATCTTATTGATGTTTCAACTTACTATCAGTAAAAATGTTTTAAATGTGGCTTACATACCTTTATTTTCCACATTATTTCTAATCTATGTCTGTAACAAGAAATTATTGCATTTGAGAAGATGCATACTGTATGTGTAACATGCAATATTCAGAAAATTAAGATAACATATTCTTCTGGTCTTTCCAAAATCACAAAATACAGTGTTTTAGAAACATAAATATCCAGAAATTCATCTAAAATCAACTTTTATGTAGGATCTTTTCCCTGTCACTTCTAACCAATTTACAAAGGATTTCTATAGAGTTTCTTTCTTTCATGAATCTTGAAATGTCATCATCATATTTACAAGCTCCTAAAGGATCATAAGCATGTAGTAAATCAATGTTAAGACAGTGAGACTCGTTCTTAACATTTCCCTACACACAGTTATTTTCACTTGCTTACAAACTCTGCAAAAAATATTTTTAAATCAAAATTTCAGTCCTTTCTTCCTAATTTTCACTAACCCTGAATGAATGAATGAATGAATGAAGAGGACTGAGAATGGCTCACTCATTGCTGACCTGTACTGACTGTACTGACCTGGAGAGAGAGTTCAGACCTCCAGGCTGGCTGGTCCTAAAACAGGTAGACAAAAATGCTTAGAGCCTGTATTTTTCAGAGTGTGCCAAAATGCATTTGGCTGTACTTGCAACAGTTGTGGAGCAGGGATTGCCATATAAAGACAAATAAATACAACTTTTGGTAATATTTATTACAAATAATATTACTAATTTATTATAACTAATATTGCTCTTTGTTGAACAAGGAGTTCCGTAGGGACTCCCCAGGGGAATGATGCAAAGAGCAAATGATGGATCCTCCTTAAAGAGCATCCTGGCAGCATTGCCTAATCAGAAATCAGAGGAAGAAGGCAGAATACATTTCAGGGTGAAAGATCGTGAGCTGAATAGTTTAGTCATATTAAACCTCTGCTACACAAATTGAGGCAAAAAGAAGAACAAAAAAAAATTTTAAAATATTACAGAAGTGTTATACACACAAAAATAATTTTAAAAAAAACATAAAAAAACCCAACCCCCCCCCCCAAAAAAAAAAAAAAAAAAAAAAAACAGGAGCAGGGCAGGATTGCAGGGCTCTGTATATTAGAACCATCACTTGCACAGTGACCATGGCTGAGATGGGGGTTAGTGATCTGCACAGAGAGCTGGTTCCTGCGAACTCCTGTGATATTGTCATTACCAAAAGAGGCATGCTTTTCCCTGCTTTCCCATTGATGATGGGAACGTGGTTTTGAACATTTACCTGTGTCCCCATAAAACAGCAGGCATTTTTTAGTTACAAAAAAATTAAATCTGCTGGTGTTTACTGCTGTCTGGAAATTGTATTTAGAAGTGATTAGAAGTATCAGGAGTCCAAAATGTTATGGTTGTAGTAAAATATCCGGCAGGTTTCTGATCAATTCTTGGAGGGCTGCAGGGAAGACTGAAATTCCAATATCCAATGGCAGGCCAGCTAAAGCCAGTATTGCTGGTTTGTGTGTCTAGGAGGAGAGGAGGAACAAGAAGTTATTGGCTTACAGGAGCTGAGACATGGCTCATGTGAGCATGTAAGGCTAAACATAACTGAGCTGCAGTATTATATAAGCACTGGACCCTTTAATCCTGCTCACACTTGCTCATAGGCTCTAACCTGGGCAGATTTGATCCCCGGCCACTGGAGTCTCACAAAATTTTGGGCTTTTTGTACTTTCACAAAATATATGTCTTTGATGTACTTGCTTGTTTTGTTTTAAATTGTCTTGCAGAAAAGCACTTTGTAGAAAAAAAAGGATATTTCTGACATGAGCTGATACACAAGCCAGGGAGAAAAAGTTCATAAAGGGGAATTTCTGCTGGGATCATTCTACTGGCCTGAATAGCATAATAAACAATGATTAAAAAATGAGCATCAGTTCTTGTCCTCAGTACAGAGGCCTGGAAGGAGCATCAGCTGGTTTGCAGACAAGAAAACAGCAAGCAATTACCACAGCCTGGAGAAATTTTCAGCCAACATCAATTGCTCCACACTGATACTCTGGCTTTTGCTTATCTTTTTATATTCCCAGACAAAAGGTGAATTGAGGTGTGTTGCTCTGTCATGATGCTGCAGAAGTAGTTTAGGACCAATGAAAGATTGTGCAGGGTTTTAAGAAAGGACAGGCATTACTACAATGCTTCACTAACTTTCTTGGGCTGGATCTCACACAGTCCACTGTTAGAAGCATGACTTGCTATTAAGAAGTATTTCCTTGAGCTTATTTTTTAAGGAAGTCAGATTTTTAATTTATTCCTTATTCTTTATACATTTACAGATTAATTTAGACCCCTCATCTGTTGCAATGAAGGGTCTAAATTCAAATATACAACTTGGTTTTCTTGAATATAATTTCTAAAATTTAGGACATAGCTAGAAAGATCAAGGCAGAAAGAAAATAATGATGGAAAAGGAGAAGGTTTCCCACAAAGCCTGACTACAGAAAAGCTCAACGGCTGTAAAAAGTCATTGTCAGGGCTTTCCCTTCAACAATGTCACACTTAAGTAAAGTAGAGAAATACAAAAACAAATCTTGCAAAGGCTGTGAAATGTTAATCTCATATAGCATTAAAAGTGTCACGAACAGCATGGAACAAGCAGTGTTTGCTCAGAGCAATTAGTAGTACCAAGGTCAGTGAAATCTCAGAAGTATGTTGGCTTCTGAATTTGAAAGGACTAGAAATGATATTGTAGGTCTTGCTTCTCTGGAATAAAGGGGGGAAAGTGTTTCAATCTAAGGTTTCAAACTATTTAACTATCTAGTTGCCAAATATTGACAATACTTAAAAATTATACTTAATGGAGATTTAACCACCTCTGACTTCATTGGAGTCCCCTGGAAAGTAAGGGAAAAAATTGTCAGATTTTCCAAATAAAGAAACAATGAATAAATTAACATAGTTTCACTGTCTAAAGAAATAAAGAAGAAATCTGATGCAACCAAACCAAGTGAAATAGACATCAATTTACTATTTATTTTTTTCCCTGTGAATGCTTGAATATTCCCTCTTTCAGGACATCTACCCTTCTTGAAACAATTTCTTCACTGGTAAGGAAATCGGGCGTATGTCAAGAACTTGTTAACATTCCCTAGATAGGAATGGCTTCTAGATATGTCTATGAAAATTTAATTCCATTTCTCATTTCAGAGAAACTAAGCAAACACTACCTGATGGTCCAAGGAATTTAATTATTTGAGACATGCCTTTCATGGAAATCAGAGTTTTCTCATTAAAAAAAAAAATTCTAAAAAGCATTTTATGTCTAATGATAGAGAAAAACAACTGGCATAGGTAGCACTGGAATAGGAAAGCATTGTTCAGTCCAGATACAGAAATTATATTGCTGATGGACATACCCAGTCACATGTGTTCAGCAATAGAATATACAGCAGATAAAGAAAGGCAAATGTTTTGAACAGCACTTCTAAACATACTGTCAAAAGACAGCTTAAACAAATGTATTTTCTTTAGAAAACTACCATGAAATCTAGTAACACTCTGAATATACAGTTCTGCCAGTGTTAAACAATCTGCGGTGGAAATCTGAAAATGAAATCATGTCTCTGTCTCCAACTGGATCCTGAAATCCCACTGCATTATTTATCACTCAGCTTCTTCCGAGTCTTAAGGGTCTTCTTTCCAGCATTCCCTGGACTTAAGTCCCTTAATATAATGTCTTTATTTTCAACTAAAACTATCCACATGACCCACGGAAATAAAGTGAACAAAAGAAATCAAGCACCATCCTGCCTTAGAAGCCTTTCCCAGAAAGTCGCACTAACCCAGGGTTAGTAATGGGTTGGGCTCTGAATTAAACAAAATCCTGTCCTCTCACATGGGCTCCATAAAAAGTGCCTAGCCATCAGCCTGTCCCGCTTTTTCCTGTCAGGATCCAGGATTTATGTCTGACAAGAAAAGCCATTTTAATTTAGCAGAAAAACCTTGTGTTTTCTCAACCTTTCCAAGGTGAAACAAAGCCAAAGCTTTCTATAAATGTAAACTTACTATTACTATATTCCTGTCCCTGTAAAACAGTGAGATTAATACTATTAAAATAATTCCAGCTATTGATAGATAATCTGCAATGAAAATCTTCTTTGATTGTTTCTAGGTGATTGATTTTGTGCTTTTCACAGACATTATAGTTAAACACAACTGTCCGGCAGAGCTGAAACAGAATAGCTTAAGCAACTATCATTGAATATTTAGGAAGAGAATTTTCAAGTGAGTAGTGGTAAGTTTTTAACAAAATGTGCTGCTAAGAATTTAATGAAGTGAAGGAATATAACAACATAGGCAACTGCTCTGATTTTAAATACCAAAATAATTAATACAAACATTAATATTTCCAGTTAAGACTTAGTGAGCCACCTATTTCCCAAACTAGGATTTTGCAGAATTAACTTCAGACATACTGGTATTTCTTAAAAGTTTGTAAACTTATTCAGTAAAATCCGAAGAGATGAAAAACTGTAAGAATATCAAAGTACTGAAAAAATGGAAATGTCTGCAGGTTGCTTGTACACAGTGCTTTGGTCAGAAGATAACCTGAGTTTTAGACTGGTTTCGTTTGATGGTTATGTTAAAAATACTGGTGTAATATTCCAAGAAATATATTCCAAACCGAAGTGTATTTCCCAAAGAGGATTAAATAGGGAACATTTATCATTGTAGAGTAAGTTCATTAACAAACTGCCTTACTCTGAGGACTGATTATCTGAAGAAAAAGGATGCAAAGGTCAAGGTCATGCACTTGAAGGTAACATGAATTTCTGTTACATGCTGTGGGCTCATCAGGTTCAGGCATATGAAGAAATAAAGAGAGGTAATTATTTATTTAAAAGAGAATTACTACAAGCTACTAATGTAAATTTTTTCTGAAACAAAACCAATTAAAACCTACCATATTTCTAAATACATTTTTTTAAAGAAAGTCTTAATCTGCAAACCAATGGTGAATCCTTGTCTGGAAAATTATTCAGAATCTACATTTCTATAAGATAAGCTTAGACAAAATTAATATGGTCTTCTAGGATGGCCTTGAAAACAATGTTTTCTTGGTGGACGATATATAAAAGGTTGAAGAAGCCAACTGTTTTTTAGCAGTCCCATGTTAGAGAACCTAAGACATGAGGGCTGTATTCTGTAAATACACTAAATATAATGTATATCAAACCCAACTGAGGAAAAAGTCTTCTTTAAGCTAAAATAGAAGTAGGTTGTCATAACTGGACCATGAGGTGTTCGTGGTGACCTTACAGAAATTCATGTCCAAAGGAGCATTCACAAACAAATAGCTGGGACAAAAACAGTTATCAAAAAACAATAAATAAAACCAATTAGAATGATTTTTGAATGAGCATGGTTTCCAGCAGTATCTGGAAATGCAGTCAACCACCAAGAACCACCTGGGTGCTGAGATAAATTCCCTGGGTTTTCTTCTTTCAAGTGCTTTTGTTGAACAAAGAAGACATATTTAAGTCCACATACATTTTTTTCCAATTCATTTCAAAGTGGATGCTTGCAAAGCAGATATTTGCAGCAGGATAGTAAAATCTGAATGTCTCCATGAAGGGACTGCGTGTAGATCTGCATAGAACTTCAACCTCTAAGTTACTTTTCCTTGATTTTATCAGCTTAATGTTTCACTTTTAGTTATGTGTTCATTTTATTTCAAATTTCACTCATATTTAAATTTGGGTGCCACTACCTTTCAGAACTCTAACAGCCTGGTGTTTCATTATCTCTAATTAGGGAGTTTCTTTACTTTCATACTTGTTCATAACTTGTATTACTGTTAATGGGAATTCTATTTGTGCACTGATTTGAGAACAGACCTCTCAGATACCATGTATATAGTTTTACAGATGACTGGTCATTGCTGATCAACTCAGCAAACTGATATTTTCATGCATTACTTTTCAGAAGTTGTATTTAGATTAGAGAAAGATACTTTAAGAGTTCCAAAGGGCAGGGTAAGGAGAGATGAACAATTTAAATTAGGATAGGAGGACCACAAAGGCATTAGTTCAGGTCATCCTAAGACAATGATCACACTTAGCCCCCCTGAAAGCTATTTTGGCCGCATGGCTCACACACCCTGGGTAAGAGCGTGAGATTCACTCCCAAACTGAATTTATCTGCTTCCCATAGGCTAGCTAATCTTGCTCCATCTCTAACCAAGGAGGAAAAGCACAGGAAAATATTTCCTCCACTTGGAAATATCTGTGTCTTTTTCCAATAACTGGATGACCAGTTCAGGACGTCAATCTTTTAGTGTCTAAAATAATGAGCTGAATCACACGCAAAGTGTGGGACACTTTAGGACAAATGTGGGACACTTTATGGGGATCCTTGAGTGCAAAAAACCTCTCTCTTTTGTTGAATATGTCGAGAAAATGGTAAGAAAACTCATCATACTTTTTCTGATTTAAGTTATATAAAAAATGCATTTCTAATTAAACAGGTCATTTCTGAATCAGCAAGTGTTGTCAGAAGACAGGGGATTAATGGAGCAATACAGTATCTAAACTGGAAAGAATCATTAAAAGAAACTGTTGGTGTCCTAAAGACATGTAGTTTATGCAGTATTAGCACAAATATTTATAGCTGTGGTACTAGATATCAGTAATTACTGTGGAAATATTCTAGATTTCACTGCAGTAGCCTCACACAATTTCTCAGTAATAAGCTACTATATTCCTTTTTCCAGCCAGAGTAAAAGTAGTCCCACAGCAGGACATAATGTTACTTTCTAATAGAGTTATTATTTTGCTATTTTGCAGATAGGACACAGCAGCAAATTGAGCAGCAGTTGTGGGAATGCTGTTTAAAAATCCCGAACAACAAACCTTTGACCTTGTGATCTGACTGCCCTAAAAGCCTGTTCATCATCTCAAGCTTGAATACACACATAAGGCTTATAGTGAGATGTGGACCTATAAAATACATAGAGGAAAACAAACTTTGCTGCCCTAGAATGTGGGAAATGCTAGCAGTCTCATGCACAGCTGTTGAAATTATGAAGAGAACCTGTGTTAAGGGTGTGCCCAGGATGCTGAGGCTGA
Source organism: Chamaea fasciata (assembly GCF_029207755.1). NCBI lineage: Eukaryota > Metazoa > Chordata > Aves > Passeriformes > Sylviidae > Chamaea > Chamaea fasciata. Next base: position 43,501,926 of record NW_027094089.1, read on the forward strand.
ATTTTTAATTTGATTCTTTGTCCGTGTTAAAAGTAATAAATGAGCAATTACAAAACGAACAATAGATGAACACAGGGAGAAAGGTTGCACAGTTATTAAATTTAATTCCTGAAAAGCATAAGAACTTGCATATATGATTAACACAACTCCTTTTTCATTCTAATGTGATGGCCCTTATTGTTTCATGATTCTTTTGCTTCTCACACCTTTCCTTTTTGACTATGAGAAAACTAAAACCAGACTTCTTCATTAAATAAGACCACTATAATGAGATATCCGATTTCCTAAGTCATTAAAAAAATCCCCAAATAAACAGAGAGATCATGTAGAAACAGCCCCAATGGCAATTGGACCTACATCCAGAGGTCCAAAAAAAAAATGGAGATAAAACATATTTATGATAAAAACATGTCTGACTTCCAAGAAATTGCATTTTGTAGCAGAGTGATGTCTAGTTTTAAATACTTTTCTTACTCTTCCTGAATTTCAATGCCAAAACTCACATTGAAGAGAATCTGGGAGATACGTCTACTTGCAAATACATATATATATATATATGTACATACACATATATATAAACCATTATGCATATATTGTATATATATGCATGTACGTACATGTACATACATATATATACAATATATGCATTATGGTTTTGTCTCCTGAGTGGGATTCAATGAGATTTGCTTCAATGAGTATGTGACTCCTTTTTCATCTCTTCTCTTTCTTTCAGCCACACAAAGAAATGACACCCCAGTGAACTTTGTCACCAGGTGGCTTTTGCTTTATTTAGTAGCAACAGCTACAGAGCTGTATTTGGTTGAGTTTTCTCAAATGCTGCACTTGTTAACACTCATCAAACAGAGATAAAAATAAAAGGGTGCATTTAATTTCTCTCTCAGTATGAAACAGATGTGCAAAGAACCAGTGTGTTTCTAACTAGCTAGTAACAGGTACAGTGCAAAAACATCTTTACAACACTTGAAAAAATTGGAAAATGAAAGAACTCCAGCTGAAATATAATCTTTTTTCTTGGTCTTTTGGTGCATAATTGGCAATATGCTAGTGGGAAGAAGTCATATTACCCAACTGGGATCCATTTACAATAAGGCAACGAAATAACACATGTTTACTAAAACATAGAACTTGTTTTTGGAGAAAAGAATGCTGTTCCACTCCCACCAAAGCTGAGTGATGTGTACAGTTAGTAAATCTTTCCTCAGTTGCAAAATTAGGGTCAAATTTCTAAGGCCATAAACTACTCCAACATAAGTCACTCTAATTAATTTGATGGGTGAAGGAAGGATTTTCAAGCAGCAGGTTTCTCATTTTAGTTTTTATTTTAATCAGCTAAATAATGAGGCAGGGGTAGAGTTGCTTAACCAGGCCAAGGGAAGAAGAAAGCAGAATCATCTTAAAACACCAATCCTGGATTTAATAGCCTACAACAAAACACTAAGAAGGTCAGCTTCATGGTTCAGCAATTCCTAAAAGCCCTGTATACTTCTCAACAGCTTATCAGCAGCCAGTGTATAAGATGTTCCAATGAGATCTGATTTACAGCACTAAAGGGTTTTGCTGCAGAAATGAAGGGCAAGAACAGCACGGTTTTCTTGTACATTCTGTCTGTGCACACCTATATTAAGAAAAACCCAAACCCTCAGAAACAAATTTGGTCCTCATGATAAGGATCTCTTGCATTTTTCATTGACATAAACAGGTCACAAAGCCTGGAAAAGCTTACATAGAATTCAGCAGCAGTCTGGTTTGCTTTTTCTGGGTCAAAGTCAGAGTTTATCTTGTTAAGCTATCTAATTGAACACAGCCCATGTGATGCAACAGGACTAAGTGCATTAAATGAGGAGGCAGTGGGAAGTGGGGGATGCATTTATTTTTGTATGGTGTTGGAAGAGTGCAGCTTCCTGAAATACCTAAATTAGTTTTGAAATGGCTATTGTTTTGTGACTGGGAATAAAAGATGTCCTACTTCTATAATGCATTTTCTGTAAACATGAGTCCACAGCTAGTTTAGTATCTTGTGATTGTGAGATGAAATAAAATAAGCAAGCTGAGTATATCCTGATCTCCATTTGTTTGTGGTAAATCTGAAATAATTGTATTGTTGCTAGATGAACAATGGCAGATTTACATTGAGGAACCCAAGATCAAAAGCAGACTCCAAATGTCAAGCAAGTTAAAACCACAAACAGCATGACTTAAGACACAGTTGCACAAACCAGGCTGTATGCAGTTCTCTGTAAAGTGAATTATATATAATAACACATATGGTTTCCTAGTAGTATTGGATTTGCCTTTTTACATAAATGCTTAAGTTATGATAAAAAACAGAGCTGTGTCTGTTCTTTTCAGTCTCAGCACATTTGCTATTAGCATAAGAAATGCTGCTTATGGCAGAGGCAGTCGTGCTTGAAATTTCTGAATTAATGGATTTGATTTCCTCTTGAGACAAGCCATCAGCCTTGCAGTAATGGAAATAGATATAGTTGGTAAAACAAATAAAAAGCTGGCATGCAGATAAAATGGGTTTCAGTATAAAATAGTAATGTTGTAATTGAAATGAACAATTACAGGGTTGCTCCTAGGCACAAAAGAAATACCATGAAAATGAAGTAATGTTTTTATTAAGTATAGACATTTCATGAAAATGTCGAGCTGCAGATGTCATTGTCTGGGAAAAGGAAAACTACAGCTATTCTCCTTAGCTGAGATACTTGATAATATTTTGCTAATTTTAAGAATGATTACTAATGTTAAATCTAAATTTTACATGGGGGGAGGGAAAGAACAGACAGAGAGCAAAGCTTTACAATTGATACAGAGCCAAAAGCCTTGCTTGCCTTTTGAGTGATTTTGGCTATCAGGGGTCAAAAACTTGCAATAAGAATTTTTGGAGGACAGGGAAAGGGGATACAGTTTTCTGTTGGTAGAAGAAAGCATCCTTTGTCATGGCTGTAACACTGGAAAGCCTGGGCAGAAAGGGAGAAATGCTGGCCATACTTGGTAATCAGCAACTGAAAAATATGAGGTTCCTGTAAGGGAACAGGGGAAGAACATGCTCAGCATCAGATGTCTTTACCAAAGACATTTTCTCTAACTGGGTCGCTCTTCTGGCTGGCTTTCAGCTATATATACCGCTGGGGAAAAGCAGGGTCTTTCAGCATATGAAAGCCTTTCATGTTAACATGTAGAAGTGAAAGTAATGAAGCAAACCAAAAGCCACCAATGTAAGTGTCGCCTCAAATCTGAGAGTGCATTCATTAACTCCACTGCAACAAAATGCTCTGCTGTGTCCTGTATTTCCTCTTGCTTTGTACGCATGGCAGTAAATGCTCTCATCACAATTGTTTGTAGAGATCTATTAATTAACAAATCACAGTTGCTGTCTTGACAGTCAGCAGAGCACAAAGCTCTTGCAGTGGATAAGCCAGACCAAAAGCTGTGCATTCCATCACGTTTCTATCACCAGGGGTTTCCCTGTACACCCCTGGTGCAACACTTGGCCGATGGCCCCACAGCTGTGCCACCAGGGTTGGGTTAGCACATTTCACAGCTGTACTGCCTTAGTGGCCCCAGGAGCAAGTTTTCAGGTATTTTATGCCCTTGCCAGGGGCGACCATGAAGAAGCACAAGGTGCTGGTGGGCAGGCAGTGCTTGGGCTGCAGCCCAGCCACTGTGGTCTGGCAGGCACCTCCTGTGGGTCTGGGTCACTTAGCAAAGGAGGCAGCTGTGCCTTCTCAAGGAGCCTTTCATGAGGAGACTCTAAAAGCCGTGATTTGATAATATTCCTTATTTAATTACAAAAGCTTCCAATATCCTGGATGGTGTTTAAAACACACAGGTAAATCTTCTATACGTGAAAGCATTTTCTACTGTAACTGCTCTACCAGATATAATGGCAGTCTACTTACATATGTCACTCTATGGTGCTCACACTGAAATTTTACTGCTTTCTTCACATTTTTGCCCCTACAAAAATACACCCACATAGTACGGGTAGATTTTTGAATCATCAAGTATTTCTTTTCGGTAAGGAGAATTATTTTGGAACAAATTAATGACAAATACAAAACGGTTTAAATACATTTTGTGTTTTACTTGGTGTTTTAAAACCTCTTCTGAAAAGTTTTAAATATGATTATGTGCACCCATAGAGTACAATATGCACTTAATCTGTGGAGGAAATAAATGTTTGATGTAAAGATTTAAATCCTTATTTTTGTCCCTTGACATGATGGCTGGTGACACATAAATGTACTTTTTTTTTTCTCTCCCTTTGACAGAGTAATAAAAATCTCATTATCTCTGAATAGGCAGCAATTTTGTTATCTAATCTTTTTACCAAAAGGTTAGTTAATTAATCAGAAACAAATCCTGATTATTATTTCAATAGAATTAGAAAGACAAATCACCAGAGTACGGCTAAATAGGGCAGGCCTGTGGTTTAACCTGCTTCATTTACATCCAAGTACAATGATTGTCAGAAGCTCACAGTGAGCAAACAGCCCTGAGAACATAAGCCAGCAGATGGTTTTCTCTTGTCGCTAGCCTTTCCTCTCCTCTAATGCCTCTGATCCCATTACCTCACTGAATCTGTTACCAGGGAAACTGTTAAATTGCTGTGAAAGGCATGGTAATAAAGTAACCTGTCACACTGGCAATAAAAGCCGCAGAATTTTCCTGTTCACTGAACTTTTCAGCTCATCAATACTCACTTTACAGAGAAATTCAGCACTACACACAGGTCAGCTGCAGGAATTGTTTGTGAGGTTTTTGAAAAGCAAACCAAAGTTCATGTAAACATGGGAAAGTTATAATTAAAAACTGGATTCGGAAATGCACACAGAGCTAATGCTTGGCTATTTGCTGTAGAAGGTTAGTAGGAGATTAGAGATATTCAGGTTCCTTCTTTTTTCAAAGTATGTTCTATAAATAACCTTTACCACCAGCAGGAAGGCAATTAATCCAAAATTATTTTGAAAGTGTTTAAAACCATAGCCTCTGTTGCATCAGGTTGCTTACTTTTGGCAGCTGTCCTCTGACCCATTGGTAAAAGTGAATTTTTGTCACAGGATAATCTAATGCCAGAAGGATTCATTTAGAAGTGTTTTCCAGCATTTGCCTACATTCCATTTTTTTACAGGCTTTGAAGCAAACTTGATATCTTCAACAGTTTTTTTTGGCAATATCTGTCTGTTTCCGTTAATAAAACCTTACTGAATGTAATCCTAGAGAGAAAAATGCATATTTTCAATGCATCAATCCCAGCTGAAAATTCTTCTCCCAATTTTCTAATGTAACATATCCGGTTGCAGCTTTAATCAAAAAAGAGTAGAGCAAGATTGCGTGTTGGTTTTTGTTTTCCCTAGCAACACATGGCAAGAGATTTTTCCATAGTGTACATGCACTCTTTGTCACTGATCAGAGCCACATTTGAAAATGTCATGTGGAAAAACCCTCCTTCAGTTAGGCTTACAAGAAACTGCAATGAATGAAAAAGAGAGTGCATATCTAATCCTTGTTATTAGCCTTTTGCAGACTCTACACTTTCAGCTTCATTTGGTAATGTCATTAATTATACAGCACTAACCTTGGGATATCTTGGAGTTTGCTTCTTGAGATGACTTCTCAGTCTTTTTTTTTGTTTCTTTTTTCTTCTTTTTTTTTTTTTTTTTTTTTTTTTTTTTCTGGTGGTTATTATTATTATTTTCTTTTAAACTTGCAGATACTTACAGCTTGTTCTGAGAAGTTGAAAGCATTTCTTAGACTGACAGCAAGCATGAACCTGAAGTACATATTCCAGCTGCAGGCCACAGAAGAGAAGATTCTTTAACTAGCAGCCACATTACATAGTCCTGAGAGTATGGATTTAAAGGAATGCTTCTGGCTAATGAATCTTTGCAGAGATTGTGTCCAACCTGTAGATAGCTGCCTACACAACAAGAGTCTTTGTCAGTCTGCTTCTGATAGGCATGGGCTGATTTTACACTTCTGAATAAAGCCACATTTGTGGCTTCAGCAAAAATTCTGAGAACTCTGGGACTTGTTTGGGAAGGAAAGAACACAGTGACAGTTCCACTGCATTTAGGTACTCCCTCAAGCATGAGTTACGTGCACAAGCCAAGGTTCTTCTAAATTCTGCAAATCTTCTGGGGAAGCTTGTATGAAGAAGAACAAGCCAACTGCACATGAAACTGCAAATTCAAAGCCTTCAGAAGAGAAACAATTATTAATCCACACAAAATAAAATCATTTATGCTGATCTATAAACTGGAATTTAACCGCACTGTTTATGAGATTTTGGGAACTAAACCCCTCTGGTATCTGGTCTGTGTAGCACAGTTATAAATGTGGAAATATGTCCACAAATAAGCCAAAATCTTTGCCCTTTCCAAGTGACTAGTAGGGGAATCACTGTTCTCATGAGATCATTTTGCAGGCGTCAGAAGTCCCAGTAAGATGCTCCACACAGAATCTTCATTCTGTTTTCTTTATTTTTAAATATGTCAGGAAGGGTGAAATGATCATAGTTTCAATGAAAAAAAAATTGAATTTTTAATAGATGCCATTGTTTTAATTAATTTTTTTCTTTCAATTGTGTGCATACTGGATTGTCCACGATTACACACTTTAGCAGAATGCAAACATAAATGAGATGTCAACATGGATAAATTCCTTCCTTTGAAAATGTGCATGAATATTCATGAGCAACATTTGTTAGCTCATTTTCCCAGCTCTGGTTCAAATGCACAGAGCAGGGTTTCTGTGCTCTGCATCAGCCTGTATGGAAAAGCCTTTCTGCTGTACAGATTCTGTTGATGTAAAGAGGCACTGTCTTTAGATGGTGGCTTTCTACTCCAATTTGATTTCACCATCCCTGTGGCTGCAATTACATTTTCAAAAACAATCAAGACTTCACACTGAGCTAAATGACAGCTGGCGCCATTTATATTGCCATACCTTGAGTTTGCCTCACTGAAAACTTAAAATTGCAGCACCAGAAACTAAAAATGGTGTCAGAAGAGAATTACAACTGCTGTCTTTGAAAGAGAAGAAGAGTAATTGTGTCCCTCCTTTCACCAGATGCTGCATCCTTATTATTGTCCTCCTCAATAGCATGTTGTGACTAGATCCTCTATACAGTGAATAGCCCTTTTCTCCTTGGATTAAATTTAGTTTTGTGCACTGGAGCATCATGCAGCCTCAGCACCACACAAACACCATGTTGTCCGCCCCTGTGTGCTGCACAGTTCTTGCACAGGCTTTGCCCAGGTGTGGACTGCATCTCCAGGTTTAGTTCCAAAGATAAGTGGCAGTAAAAATACCACAGACAGATAGATACACCATACACTGCTGGGAATTTTTAAATCTCCCTAACTAAAGTTAGTGTCTGAATGCCATGGTCAGTCATAAAATCTGAAGGGTTTAATTTGCAAAAACAGGCATTTCCCACTTCTGATGAGGTCCAGACACACGACCAACATTTTTGTATCACTCCTTGCTTTGTGAAAAAAATAAGGCCTCAGATGCATTAGAACCAAAATTTTCACCCCATCTCCTCCAATTTTTTTAAGTCTCTTTTGTCTTTTTTCCCCCCTGTTTGGAACAGCAATATTTTTCATGCTCCATTTCTTTCTCTGAACATTTCTCACTGTCATAGCTGCAACTATTGAAGTTCAAGGGAGAAAAAAGAGCATAGAAACAAATTTAAAACATATTGAACTGCTCTTTCATTGAATTCTTTATAGTGGGCCTAACTTGAGGAACAGACTCACAGAAAAAAAGTCCCAAAACTGCTGCAGATTTCAATACAGTTTTATTGATTTGCATCAGTCGCATAACCAAACTGCAGGTATTTATCTTGATGGAGTGAAAGAACTGGGAGAACATCTGTCTCTCAAGGTTATGATATGGTTTGTTTGATCTTACCTGTATGTATGATTGTTCCTGCTAGCTTATATTTAATGCATCTCTTATCCTATGACAGTGGAATAGTGTAAATCTGCCTCTTCCTTTGTTTTGTCTTTTAACATTTTACACTGTGTTCCATGTGTTGTCCTTTTTCTATGTACAAATTAAAAATTTACAGCTCTTATATCCAACATGGACAGTTATGTATGAACATCAATCCTATCACTTACCCTGAAATAAAGGTTTATGACGCAAGCAGTTTTTTGTAGTCCTTCACATTGCCGGGACCAGTGTGGGGATGGGAGGGGGAGACAACAAAAGCCCACATCAACCCTGAATTTTTGATGTAGCTGCTGCTTTGTGCTGTGACTTCAGGCTCCCTGAAGAAACAAGATGCATCAAGCAGTGCCTTAAACACATTCTCTTCAAACATTGGGAATGATTATTTCAGCAAGTTTTAGCTTTCAGCAGCAACATATGTAGCAGCAGCTGTGCAGTAGTGTTTTGAGGCCCTGAGTATTTTGGAACCCGTAAGAAAACTGTGACTTGCATGTAAAGAGCAGGAAAACGATTTTTTTTCCCATTCAGAATTGTGCTGAGGCTTCATAAGCTTAAAGGACTAAGAAAGCAGCTTACTTCACCAACTTGGATCTAATCTCCCCTCCAAGAATTTGAATTGATTTGTTTTAAGTATATATATATATATATATATATATATATATATATATATGAAAAAATTGACCAATAAAAATCTTCCACTGTTTTAACTAAACTTATTTAGTTTGATACTGGTTTGTATCAAAATTTCACACCAAACAAATGTGTCTTTGATCCCCAGCTAACCTCTTTTCCTCTCCAGCTCTCTCATTCATGACTTTTTCTATTATTTTCCTTTCTATATGCTACCAACAGAAAATCCATGGTCACAGCCTGAAGAACAAAGATGAAGTTTAATCTTCAGATTGTGCTACTTATGCTCATAAACCACTCGAGCGCCAATCCTGCTGTCTGTGACAGTGACAGAATCCTTGATTCAATTATAGGTTACAGTCAATGGGGAACATGCTTTAATCTGTGTACAAACAAAGGGATAAAACAGAAACATATACCTTTCTAAGGATGATACTTTATTACAGTGAGACATCAGGCAGTGTTGCAATAATACAGGCCGGGTCTGGAAAATTGATGAGATTAAATTTTCTACTGGGCTATGGCTGCCTCTTATGTACAGACTGGTGCATGTACTGCTCTGCTTCTCTGTCATTTATCTGGCTCATAAAGACTCTGATCCACTACATGTTGTGTGATAGCACAAATTTCATGAGATGAAGGATTTCCAGAATTATCTAGGATTAGACCATTATTCTAAAACATGATAGGATTTTTCAAATACTATTCGGATATGAGAAATTATTCCAGGGCATAATTCCATTGAAATAATCAACATTTTTGCTCTAGCATTAGTATGCTCACCTTTCAGGGTGGCTGGAATCCATTTCCACATTTACCAGTGCCTTTTAAACACTCAGTATTGAGTGGTTCTTCCAAGGTAAATTTAAAGGAAAGGTAGCTTTGGAGAGAGCTGGCAGGGCTGTAGTGATGACAGCCTTCTCCTATGTTAAAGTAAAATTCCTTTATAAATATTGCTGACATTCCCCAAGCTCCATTATTGCTATTCCAGTTTCAGAAAACACTTTAACACATGCTTTATTTCAAGACATGTGTTTCAAATATCATGGGATTTTGGCATTTGCTTAAGTAATTTCACAATTTGATTAGTTATACAGTATAGGAGAAACAGCCATGGAGAGGAGTAGTTTTGGAACTAACAGCCCCTCCATGTATAAATTCTTAATTTTTAGGCCATCCATCTCACTCACTCTTTTTTTCTACTTTCCACTCCTTCAGTTGTGGTAGTCCGAGTGCTGTGCCAGCATTTGGGTGATGGCAAGCACAGGAACAGAAGAGGTAGGCAGAAGACTCTCTGTGCCACTTGCTTCAGCCAGTGTCTGCTTCTGCCCCCTCCATTACCAAGCGTAGCAACACATTGGCCTGTTAAAAAGGGATTTCTTTTCTGTAAAAAGAGTTTGTCTCATCCTTTTTTGCACCAAAAAAGGTATATTTGTGTTTGTGAGACTTCCTTTTTTTTTTTTTTTTTTTTAATACGCATTTCATTGTATCAAATTATGCTTAATAACTACATAATTGTGTGGCACAATGAAAAGTAGAACATCTTTTGGGAAGGAGAGTGAAAAGTCTTGCCATGATGTGAAAGCAAACAGCAGCTCATTCCGTGCTCACATCACCTATCAGTAACCCATCTTTCAACTACTGTAATAATTTTAAAACACCTCCATAAGAAAGTATTATTTGATATCTAATGTGATTAAGCATCCTAGATTGCACTTTATTAAATCTGTCTTCTGCTTGTCATTTTCTTTGAATAGCAGTTATAGATATATTTTTAAAAGTAAATTGTTACAGATTGATTTAAAATATACAGGAATTACTTAGCAGAGAAGAAATAGGGAATATCCCCTGAATAATAATGTTTTACTCAGCAAAAAGGACCTTTCTGAGGTTGAATTTCCCAAGAAGATCCTCAACTTCTCTCAAGTTACAGACATTTCCCACACTAGGGGAAGGCTATACAGAAAGGTATGTGAAAAAACAAATAGCTTACTTCCCACTGGTGCAGTAAGAGAAGGTCGAGAGGGCTTCCTTTACAGTGGGTGCCACTTTAAAACCAGCATTTGTCAAAAGGTACCACACACACAGTTGTTTCCTGCAAAGCTCTGGTGCTCCAGAAGCTGCTCAGTGACAGGTCTTGGCAAACACTGACTTTATGTGGCACCCAGTATAATTACAGTACTCATGAAATTGAGAGATGAACAGCAGAGGACTGAAAAGGAGCCAGGTATTTCATCACATGGGCAAGGGCCATGCCTGGCTTCCCACACCACTGCCACTCAGTCCAGAGCAGCAGGGTGCCTGCTACCCCCATCCTGCACTGCTCCCAAACTGGAGCTGAGCTGTCATTTTTTTTTTTTCATTCCCAAACTTCACAGTGGATTTTATAATGAGATGGTTTAGAAAGGATGAGAGGTCATCAAGCATCTTTGGATGCGTAACATAAAAGTGAAACTCATTCAATCTGCTCTCTTTCTGTTCATGTTTTTCTGTGACATCGAGAGACTAGGAGGCTCGCAAGGATGGCATGAATCTGGTGGATGTAAGCCAGGCTATTTCTGACTTAAAGCAACTCATTTTACAATAGCATCTGTTTGCCAGATATATTATCTTCTTAAGATGAGGGTGCATTTCACTTTATAAGCTAAAGTTCACATATAAACTAAAATTCATTTTGTTATAAGAGCTAAAATTTTACACTAACATTCATTTAAAAAAATGCATTTAAACAAGTCCTATTTCATATGCAAAAATAAGATTTTGATGCCAGATTTTAATGTTATTCATGCATTAGTGTTATCTGTTCTTCATATGTTGTGAATATTTCTGTTGTCCATAGGAAAATGAAGAATGCTGGTTTGTTAATGAAGAGTATCTGCCATGCTAAGGGGCTGAATTAAAGCTATATAGATGAGCTGAATTTTATCACTTCATTCTTTCACCACACTGTGAATGTAGCATGATACAGTCTGTCGTCATATTAATGTTCAAAATGTGAGTGGTTGTTAATCTGAATAGTTTTACTGAAATCAGTGGGCCTAACTCACACAAGTAAGGTCCTACAAGTTGGAACATATTAATATTCATACTGAGACCATGACTTCCTTGTTCATTGTTTCTAAACATGCAGTATTAATCTGCTGGTATCATCACTCTGTTTCACTGAGGAATATCCAAAGCAAGAATATGAATCAATTTCTGTAATTTTGGGGGACTCAGAGCACTTTAATGTGAATAGTAAAACTCATCTGAAATAAAAACAATTATCTGTGATGCAAACTCATTGTTTCATCTATAAGTAATTATTTTTCTGGCAGTAGGGAAAATGAAAACTAAAATATTTATGGCTCCTAATACCTCAGATTTCATTGTACTCCTAGTGCCTTACTGTATGGTACACCTTCACACATTTAAGAAGCCAAATGTGCATAAGAAAGCAGTGCTTACACAGGACTGAAGGTGTAGGAGTTTATGAAGAACCAGCATAGGTTTCCTTCTGCACAGATTGCATTGTTCATTCACATTTGGCAGCATTTGACAACCAGTTGTCAGGGGAAAGGAGCAGGATTGTGTTCCAAAAGCCCAGTTTTCACTGATTCATCCAAAATATTGCCCGAAGTACAATTATGCTCCATGGATCTATGTTCCAAGGATACATTACACACATAAAACGTGTGTGCTGACCTGTTTTGTTTGTGCCATGTATGTATTTCCTCTGCATAAGGACACATATGATCATGAAGGTTTGAGTCATAGTCATCAGATGGTTGCTGTCATCAGCCCCTTATGTTAATTTATATGAATATCATACAGCAAAACATAGCCAACAGAGAATTCCCTTGTGTAGTCAAAGGCAGAATGGCAGGCTGTGTGCCACCACCTCTGAGACCATTAACAGTAAAGGTGGAAATACAGCCATCATATTGCCCAATTAATCTAAGCACCATCTTTTGAAAACTTACTCTGTAGCACTCTTTTTTTCACAAAGGAAAAAGGAAATTTCCTTAATTGTCTCTTCCTGACAATGTCAGTTCTGAAAGTCACTGGACAGAATAGCAGCAAAATGATGGGAAAAATTTTTGTCTTATATTTGTCTAATATTCTCCTGGTTAAATATACCTTTATGTCCGTTCCTGGGGAAAGAAAAAATTAAAAAAAAATTAAAAAGAGAGAGAGAGAGAGAGAGAAATAGTTGACATAAAAAATAGAACAAGAGATACAGGAGTAGTGTTACCTAGTTTCGAGGTAAGATTATGAAAACTGGAATTGGTTAGGTGAATATATATGCAGATATTTTATTTTTGTCCTGTACTTTCAGTACTATAATAATATTTTGACTTTATGATTATATTTTATGACACTATTATTATTATTATTCAAATTTGTAAATTAAAACCCAAAACCTGTACAGCTTCCCACCAGAAATAAACTAAAAATCTATTCCTATGTTCCTGCAACGAATTAGGCCAATTTGTTATTGTATAAGGCTAAAACTAGGGAAAATGGAGGATAGATTTTAAAAAATCACACCAAAAATCACTGGAAAAAAAAACCCCAATGTATAGACAAGCAGGAGAGGGAATTTAGAACTAGGAGATTTTATAGATGCTTTTAAGCTTTGTTCAAAATGGTCACTCTGGCAGCAAGTCTGAATAAGTGACATACCACATTTTTTGCTATTTGTTGACAAAGAATTAAAGTTAATCCCAAGGTAACTGAACTTGATTTCTTTGAAAAGTTCTGAGAGCAAAGCTACTGTTAAGCAGACCTGTGTCTCCCTCCACATCTTGCTGCCCTGGGAAAATAATAATAATAAAGAAACACTTCTCGTAGCAGCAGTACAGCAATCATGCTGGGTCATGAAACTAATTATGTTTTGTGATGGTGGAAATTCTCCATTTCTGTGTGAAGGGGTACTGCTGCATGATAGATGAATGGTGGAAAGGCAGTACATTGTGCTCTTTCATCTCTGTCACTGCATATTTATTCTAACTGCTCCTAAATTATTCATTTTCTTTAAGCAATCAATATTAATAATCTGATTTGCTCCTTGGCATTTTTAGTCACATTTCTGTTTAACTGACTGTAAATAAAGGTCACTTGGAGGCTTCCTGCTGCTGTTCTGAAGGTCCTTGCCTAATTAATTCCCAACACTTTTTTTCCCTGTGACTCTGATTAGCAGTTGCAATCAAGTTCAGCAATTAGCTGCCTCCTTGCACAGTGATTTGTTCACTCTACCTCCGTGTATAGAGCTACATCTGGTCTCTACTATACAAAGGCAAACAGAGGAATTTAAATTGTATGTTTTGTGTTCCATGACCATGAAAAACATACATGGTTCCAAATTCCATAATTCCAAAACCATGCAAAACAGATCAGATTTGTCACTGCTTGCACATAACCTTTACCCATCTACATCATACCTCCTAATCATCCATGATGCCCCCAAAAGGCTTCATAAACGTAATGAACAGCCTCACCAACAACCCACTTGTGATATGCCTAATCTCAGACTCGGGAGTCAACAAACAACTACAGCACATCAAATCATTCTTGGTTATTTAAAAATTCCTATGGTTTAGCTTACATAAAATTAGTTTTTTAAAAAGGGGTTGCTTCTTACTTAACGGACTGGCCTCAGTCTTCTTGGGGCCTATGGATAAGCCCCAGACTTAAAACACCTTTGGATGCCCACTTCCAGTTCACAAGGAGACACAGATCTTGTGTTTAAGCTTGAGAAATAATAACCTCAATGAACTCTTTTCATAGTTTCATTCAGAACCATGGAAAAGTTGCTGAAAACTCCAGTTCTAATTTAATTAATAAGTTAGACTCTAGTAAGAAGGAATGTCTAATTAGTAGATGAAAGTGCCAAGAGGACGATCTCCTCCAGGAGACTCGTCTTCAGCAATTATGTCTTTGAAAAGCAAGAAGCAAGAGACAGAGTTACAATAAACATTACGTAAATATCATAAGCATTCTTCACAGGCTTTTTGGTGTTCCCCTTTCTTACTACTGCATCCTGGGTAACATCTTCCAAGCAATAGTGTTTAATGAAGAATTAAATGAAGAATTTAAATGAAGAAAATAAAGAATGAAGAATTTCTAAGAAAGTCATTTTTTTCCCCAAGTTTTTCTATAAGTTCATTGATTTAAATTATTTTTATTCTGACCCCATATGGATATTAATTCAGACAAAATTGTTTCCATTTTCTGAGCAGAAAACTAAGATGTATGCACAAGAGAAATCCTTCTATAGCTGAAGTTTGTTTCGGTGCATTTACACATTCAATGAATCTATAGACAGATTTTTAAAAGGTGATAGAACTGTACCTGTGAGAAAGAGTGGCATGTCAATCCACAATGTTTTTGTTAATTTTATTATTATTTTATGCATTCCTGTCCTTGACAAGTAATCCAACAGTAGGACTGAATAACACCACCAGAATGAAGTGAATATTTCTGAACACACCTTTAAGACATGGCCAGACTGTAAGGAAGAAACTGATAGGTCTAAATTGTCACATATGAGTAAAGAATTTAAATTTTCACCTACCTTTCATAACTCACTACAAAAATGTCAACACATTTCATTTTGGTCTTGGAGTTCTTGGAGCTTAGGGGAGTTTGAATTGGTGGGTTTAAGTGTCCTGAAAAAGAAATTGATCAGAACTTAATCTGGTTACTCTTTACTTACAATTTACTAAGTATATAAAAGCAGTTATTTAAATGACAGTCCATTTCTACTGCTAACACCTATAGAATCTCTCTTCTGACAGCAGCAAGCCAAAGCATGCGTTCCTTGAACAAGCAAATTTTCTTTCTCCCTTCTGTTGTGGCAAGTATATTCAGTTAATCTCACAGGGGATCTGTCAACTTACCCCAGCTCCTAAAGCAATTCTTCCGCAGTTATTGAGAAGAGCTGTAAATGAAAGGTAGCAAAGCTGACTGGTGTTTGCAGGCAGAGACAGGCAGGCAGAGCACTGAGTCACTCTGCGTCTCCAGCGTGTGCTGCACAAGATCAGGGCTGGAAGCAACAGTTAAATCACTCTTGGACTTACCACTAAATGAACATAAATACACAAAATATGCCATTTGTTGGTGTGATGATATTGCTGTGTATCATTACATAAAACATACAGTGCTTTGAAATATAGGCATGTACACACAGCGGAGCGCTTGTGTGTCTGTAAAACTCACACACTCAAAACAGATAACTCATTTCTAGGGTGGCAACTTTCCCTGTTTGGTCTCATCCCAAAAGTAAGCACTTAGAACAGTTAAAAATTTTCAGTTATTTGGCATTTATGGCAATGAAAATTAATCCTTCATTTGAATAGAAATCCAAGCCAAATCCACCACAAAGCAAGCAAGAGAAAACCCACCCACCAACCCAACCAACCAACCAACCAAAAAACATAACAAAGCAAACTCCAAAACTTTTCCTAAGGAAAAAAATTGCAGAATTTAATGATGTGTCTTTGCCTGAGAAAGCATGAGAGGAACCAAAAGTATGGTTGCAGAGCTGCAAATGTGCAAATGTTTGGTTAGACCCTCTGTGAGTCTTTGTTCAGTCAGAAATGCATATGATGTACATGTCTTTCCTTCACTGCTTTTCCCTGAAGTCACTCTGAAGTTACATGAGCAGAGAACATCACAACTACCTCTTGCTTGTTTAGTGTCTGTTGCACAAAATCACATATCATTACTGTTTTCTCTATAGGACATAAAAGTATCCATCAGATTTGGAGCAAAACACTCACATTAGAGAAACATGCTGTCTCTGTAACCTTGGAAAACAGATTTAGCTCCTCACATTTGTGTAATAGCGTTTATAATTATTCATTGGGGAGATATTATTTATGAAAGCTTTCCTGAATGTAATGCTTTGCAAACATGTAAAGGATTAAATAGGTATTTGTCGCCTTGTGCTTGGAAGAACAAAGCAAGCTGTATGGGAAGGACATTTTTCCTTCTGTCCCAGGTTTTGCTTCCTTCCTCTGAGCCCAGTGTGCACAGCGTTGGCTGAGGCTGAGGAAGCAGAGAAAAAGCTGAAGTGATGAGTGGTCTGAAGGACACTGTCTACACCATATCCTTTCTTCATAAATGTAGCTGTTATTTGGGAGGATGGCTCACTGACGTGATGTATGAAACCTTTACTCTTTTTTTGGGAGTTCCTATGGAAACATGAGTTAACCCTTAGGTTTATTCTCTTTGTGCCTCGAGCACAACTTTAGATTATTTATTGTGAATTTTCCCACAACATATTCCACAACAGACCTTTAAATCTATCCTTTAATATCATATGAAATTTATTGAACAAGTGGTGCAAGAGCAGCAATCTACCAGCATCTGGTAAACATTTGTCCTTTCTGTTTAATTTTTGAGGCAGTTGATTTTTGCCCTCTATCTGAAGTAGTGGCAGCTCTGCAATACTTTGTATATTAGACAGGTTTGGGAAGAGAGACCATAAATATTGTATTTGATGAGATGCTGCCTCCCAACATATCAACTGAATCTAATGATGGTGAACAGTAATGACCATTGTTTAACTGAAACAGCATTACTACAAATTTATCTGGCAATAAATAGGCTAATGCTGGTTGATGTGGTACTTTTAAAGTGTCTGATATTTTAAAATATAAGTTAATAAGTGGAAATGAAAGAGGATTGTTATTTTTGTTTAAAAGGTTCTTGATTGTTTCGTTCTGCTGGCATTGAACAAGAGCAACTGAGTTCATTGACTGCCCTGACACTTATATTGAAAATGTAACCAATGACATTATTTCCAAATTGAAAAGATTCAAAGTCCATGTATACTTTATGTATCCCTTACAGTCTTCTCTCTCTCTTGTATACATATTTTTCCTGAAAGAACAGAAAAAGCTACATGCACTTAAATGCTAAAAAAACTGTGTTCATGTAGTATTAAATTTACACAGTGAACTACTCTAATGTCAAGAAATGCCAAAGCTAAGGAGATATCCACAACCGTAAGACTGGTATCCTCTGTGTGTTTTATAATACTCCTCAGTAACACCATCACATAGGACAATGTAAGTTAGACAGGAAAATAGAATATGAGTATTCTTCCTATCCTGAAATATGAATAATATTTGCATGAGTCAAGGAAAATAAAACTTTGTTTCTAACAAAAAAGAAATGAAGAAAAAAAACAAGGAAGAGGAGGCTTGGCCCCTCAGGTCATTCCCTAGAGAGAACATGGATAGTCGTGGCCTAATGTTTTTGATTCTACTGTTTTTACTGATGAAGTAATGGTAGTTGTGTGCAAAGTTAATAATTTTTTTGCATCTCTGTCCTTTCTGTACAAGAAATTAAAACATACATTAATACATTATCTGCAATTCCTATGTCCTATGTTGGAGACGTAGTCTGAACTGCACTGGATATCTGAAAAACTTGCAAATTTGAGGATCACAAAGAAATGCGCCTTTCTGAAGGGGAATCCAGTAAAGATACCTAATGAGTTCTTCTCCCTTCCTACAAAATTCTGAAAGCTTTACAAAGTTTCAATGAGGAACAATAATAGATTATTCTTAAAATTTTACAGATGGCATTGTAAATAATCATCCAGTGTGGAAGATACATGAGACATTCTGCATGGTTTAAAATACTTTAAAGGTAGTCCACACAAAACTCTGTTTTTTTCCAACCCCACTCACATTAGCATTAGGATGAAGTGGTATGTGAGCAGGTGCTCAAAACAATGATAAGAAAATAAACACTATCTATTGCTTCTGCTAATGCAAACACAACAAAAAATATCTTTACCCTTGTGAATCTAATTTAAATAAAGTGAAAATAAATGAAGAGGAGTGGGAGAAAGGATTTTAGGAATGGCAGGAAGGCAGTGGGTATCAAGGAAAGTGTGCTATGATATTCTGTGAAAAAAGCTTTTAGAACTGGTGCGATATAACAGAGATGAAACACATACTTGTGAGCACAGTTAAACCTTTCATAGATGATTCTACAGCACCAGGGCACTCTAACATACTGTGTGAAGATTAGTGCTAAAGTTATAGGATAAAAGTTATGGTTTCTCCCAGAGAACGCAGGAAATTAGCTCTGCTCATAACAGTTCAATGACTATACTAAGATCTCTCTGGTTCATTGATTTTGGAATAAATGCAGAAAGTTCACACTCACAGAATCCCAGAGTTACAGAATCCCAGAGTTACAGAAATTCTGAGTTTGGAAGGGACCCCTGGAGGGCTAATTCTCATGCTCAGATGGATCACCTGAGCTGGTTGCTCAAGATTGTTTTTAGACAGCTGTTGAATATCTCCAAGGATGAAAACTCCACCTTCCCCCCTTCCCAGGGCAACCTGTGGCAGTGCTCAGTCATCTTCACAGTGATTAAGTGTTGATCAGCTGAAGTCTCCTGTTTCAGATTGTGCCCATTTTCTGGTTCTGTCACTGAGCACAGCTGGAAAGAGCCTGGCTCTGTTCTCTTTGCAGCCTTCCTTTGAGTATGTGAATACATTGGTGATATTTCCCTGAACCTTCTGTTCTCGGGTTGAACATTCACAGCACTCCTAGTCCCTCCTCCTAGGAAAGAGGCTTCAGTCCTTTCATCACCTTGGTGAGCCTTCACTTGGCTCTCTCTAGAAGGTCCATGTCTCTCTTGTGCTGAGGAACCCAGAACTGGACACAACATTCCAGGTGAGACCTCTCCCAGACTGAGCAGAGGGATAAGATCACCTCCCTCAACCTGCTGGCAGTTCTCTTCTGACTGTATACAAGATACCTTCCACTTTGGCGACAGGTCCACTCTGGTGTCCCATGTTCTACTTGGTGTCCACCAGGACCCCCTGGGCCATTTTCTACAAAGTTTAGTGTCCCCCTACATGTATTGGTTGCTAGGGTTTCTTATCTCCAGGTGCAGCACTTTGCGTTTAGCCTTGCTGAACTTCACCAGGTTCCTGTTGGCTTGTCCTCTCAGCGTGTTAAGGCTGCTTGGATGGCAACACAGCCCTGTGGTATATCACCCTCTCCTCCCAGTCAGGTGTCATTTGGTTTTATTCTTTACTTGGAAACAGTTTGTCTCTCAGCTGAATTTTTAAATGGACTAAGTGCGATGTGTTTTCTCATATGAAATTTTCAAGAGCTGTGTAGCAGTGGAGATTACAAGACATACATTAATTGAAACCGTCCAATTCTTCCCTCATAGGGAGTATGTACACAGCCCTGCTGGAATCCAATGCTATCCAGATTCAGGTAGCATTAGATCCTAGAGCAATTTAGTCACTCAAAAGTATACCACAGGTCTCAGAGTAGATACAATAATGCTGAGATCACATCATCTGTGACATAGGGTCAGGTGTAGACAGTTGTAGGAAATATATCCAAGTGCAAGCAACTCCCTGATATAATATTAAAGGTACAGATGAGAGACAGGAAATCTCAGCTGAAGGTCTGTTCTGCTCTTCCCATCCCACTGCTGTCAACTCTTACTTCTCTGTGGTGTGTTAAATGTGCTGGCATCTGGGATTACCCTGCTGACCCAGCTCTCCCTTCCTAGTGTTTTCATGAAATGTATGTTTGTCAGACCCTGGCAAACTCCACTCTCAGGAGTGCAAGGACAAAGAGTAATTCCTGAAGCCTCATGGCAAAGCAAAGCAAATGAAATGAACAGCTAGCAAGCGGGAAGACTTTCATGACTTTTAAATAAAATGATTAAAAATAAATATATTCTTTGGAAGTGAACCAAGAAGAAGCAGTCATGATTCAGTGTGGAAGAAAAGACATTTGAGTTGAATGCTCTACTCGACATTAGATACCATTTGCATACATGACAGAAACATCATAAGGAATAGTAGAATGAAAACATAAGAATGCTCTGAGTAAAATTCTGTACCCAGAACATATTTAAAATTGAACATTAATGTTAATAATGGTAATGTTGCTAGATATTTGTGATTTTTGCTGATTACTTCACAGATACAGGAACTGCACATGGCACAATGCATTGTTTCTCCAGCTCAATCTTAATTACTTCCTTTTGTTTGTCAATATTCAAATAGATCCAACTTCAGTGATAGAGTCTTAGAAGGAAACATCAACTTGAAGAGCATGGAGAAAAATAGCATGGCTACAAAAGCAAATAATCTGTAAAAGACAAATTAACCCCAAAAGACTTCCCACTTTATCCTCAGTAGTGAGAATGAAGTTGTTCTCTAAATGCAGTATTTAATCTATTCTTTATGCGTTCATTTTACAGAGATCATAAAAATCTTTTCCCTTTCAACCTTTTACAATGGTATCCCACAAAACAGACATGTATGGCTCTCTCTAAATCTTTGATACATGATTTCTAAAGAGAAATTAATATACAGGATTTTGAAATCATTTATTCAAAGATAGTTATGTTGCTTTTGTTCAAAGCTTTTTTAATTAGTTGCCAAATATTTTTCATTCTTTTTTCAATACTTGATATTATGTTTGCCATCATGAATATTTTCTACTTTAATTTGACCATGACAGTAGCTACAGATGAAGTTGTGTCATTGGCCACACAGACTGCTAGTAAAATCCTCAAGACCATCTCTTGTAGCATGGTAGAGCCTGTTTGGTCCTCACCAGAAAAAAATCATGGTCTTTCTCATCTTCCTGAATATTTTAAACATGTTAAGAAAGGATTTTAACTTAGTTCTTACCCTTGATCAGACATTCTTTGCTATTACATCTGTAAAAGTACTTTAACAAATTCACTGTTTGTTTCATGAACCAAGTTTTTCATATCTGACATCTCTGAAGATGTAGGTACTAGCAACTGCCAGGCATATGGGAGACCAGTGATTTTTGGCCATTAAAGCTTTTTTTGTACCTAGTGCACTTTATAATGAATAAGTATTTTCCTCTTTGTGGTGTAGATAGCCTAATTCTTTAGTATGTGGATTTTAGAGACAGAAATGGCAAAGTACTTTTCTTTCTACTCCTGTGAAGGAAACAACATTTTAAAAGTAGACGAGGTGTGAAGTTCTATTCCTGGGCTCTATATCCTCTCTTGGCTTTCATCTACATAGGCAGTTTGGATTGTGTGAAAATATATAAACCCCATTGTGACAAGTGAGAACTACTGCAAGTGCTTTTTAACTTAAATATTTAAGTTAAAGCATGTGAAATCTGCTAAAGGCAATCTGTGTAAAGGGAAAAAAATACTCAGGGAAGTTCCAACTTGAAAGTTTAGGAAAAATTTGAATAAGTGGGCATTCCAGCATGTTTAATCAGCACAGTCCATGTTCCTGTTTCAAATACAACTGTAGAAAGTAGGAAGAGAAGGTCAAATCCCCCAGAGGTAATTTCTTTTCCATAATTTTGGCTTTTATAATGGTTGAAGTTTGTTATTGTATGCAAAACCCTTTTGCATTCAGCTTTGTCTTATTTTTACTAGGCAGATAACGATGCTGTCTCCTTCAGGGGTCTACATGGAGAATGTTGTAGGTCCTCCAATCCACTCACAGCTCCTAATTTTAGCTCTCATCCATCCCATTCATGCTAATTTCAACCCCACAAAAGCAAGTCATCAACCAACGTTGCTGTCTTCATGCACCTCATCTTTCCTGATAAATGGGAGCAGCCATTCTCCTGATCATTCCTTGGACTCTTCTCACAAAACATCTGATCCAAAGCTTTGTGAATCTTGGGAAAAACAGTAATGGCTTAATAGCTAATTAATAGTTGTAGAAGGTGCCAAAGGCTCATGCAATCTCTTTTGTCCGAATGATTCCTCCCTTTCTCTCTTCATCTGTAACCCTCCTAGTGGTCACTCTTCAACTCAAATTTACGCACCTTCCAAAACATCTAAGAATAAACAGCACTTCTCATTCTGTGCTTTATTTTTGTCCTGTGGTCTCAGTTCACATTTTGCTTTTCATTTTTTTATTTCACTGACCACATGAATACTCTTAAATCTATTTCTTAATTTCCTGCAATATATAGAAAAAGTTCTTGTCTTCTTCTCTCAGTCTGGGTTTTTTCATAGCCCGAGGTTGGACCTAGGACACCCCGTAAAAAAAAGTAAGGGTTTCATTGTATTTCTGAGTACGTCTATACTGTTTAAAAGTCTTCTTACCAAATTTTTCACTTTCTTCTTTTAATTTACATATCTGCCTTCAAAATGGAGATCCCTCAATATTCACAGCTTTTCTGTGCTTTGTCTCCCCCTGTCATTTCCTAGTACTTTATCAAGCCTGTTCAGTATCATATACCTCACTCCTCCAGGCCTGTTTCATACTCTAGCTCTCTTCCTTTTCAAATCATTCAACAAATTATTCTGCTCTGAAATATTTCATTTGCAATAGGTGTTGCTAATAATGTAAAGACAGAAGAATTTTAAAAAGAGATAAAAAAGAGGATGACTTAATCACTTAACTGTTTTCTTCTCATGGTACTCTTCTGCCTTTTGTTTTCACATATGTTTCTAACTAAAATAATATTTATTCACTTTTCTAGTGCATCTACTTACACACATTGCATATCCTCCCTTCCCCCTAAAAATTTTATTCTTCAAATATAGAGCACAGTTAAACAAAATGGGGTGTTTTTCCATTTAGTCTGTAGACTATATTTTTATCTATGTTGCTTATTTTCGGAAAGAAAAAGTGAATAATCTTTGCCAAGTTTTTCTAGTAAGTGAGTCTCAGCCGCCCTAAACTTATAATAATTTGTACACTAATATGTTCTGTAGATTAAAAGGAGAGTGTACTAAGATGATTAGAATTGACTCATTTTTAGGGACAAGACAGCTGACCTAATTTGTATGAGTAGGGGTCACAGTTAAAGGATGGGTCATTTGAAGAGCTTGTCCTTGTTCTTCAGTGTTCCTTGATTTCTGGAAGCAGCCTCTGGAGATGGGACACAGCCTTTAAGCAGGAGCAACAAACTAGTAGGGTAATCTGAGTGACAGAGCATGGAGTGGAGAAGAGCTAAAGTTCAAAGGCAAGACAAAAAGATTTCCAACACCATCTTTCAGACCAAAATTGGCATTTCAAAGGTACAATCTTGAGTGAAAACATTAAAATGTTAAAAACATTCAAAATTTTAAAAATGCAGATATTACTTTCTACAAGAGTTCTTACAGAGTTTTATACACACCTATTTCCAAGAATGTACTTGTAAGTCCTTTTGCAGTCTGTAAAAATCTTTTTCAGATTCTACAATATATATTAATCTCCAGAAAGGGTCATTCAATTTCCCAGTCTTTGAATAACACATTTGCTACAGGTTTACTCCCAAGAGAAATACTTCTTCACTGTTATCATACTTTCAAAATCTGCAGAACCTCTGGAATGAACAGCTGAAAAACTCCTGCACAATTTTGTTTCTATATTTTCAAATAAAAAATTAATGTTAAAAATTAAGACCTACTACTTTTCAGTAAAATAACTTTGGCTCTCATTTTCCTTGTGAAATTGCAATTAGCTAGATACATTTAGGCTTTTAGATTCTAGTTCTTAGTTTCTTTTTAAGTTTAATATCTACAAAGGAAAATGGATAAAATAGAGGAGTAATCTGCACACATCACTTTTTGATAAAATGGATATCTTCATAAATATATAAATAGACATAGATGTTTATAAAATTACTTATGAGCACAGCTATTTTAAAACTATTCTTAACTGTGGTGAGATTCATAGTAATTTTCTCCACTTATTAAAATACTGAGAGAAATATAGGTCATTTTCACCAATAAGTCTCTGAGTAAACAGCAATTTAACTCTGTTTCCCTAATTTGTCCTCTTCTGTTGCTCAGTCTGGAGTGACTCAAAAGAAGGGCGGCCATATAGGGAGACTTCAGTTTCAACGTGGGAACAGAAAATTGCTACACAGACTTAGATATAGTGATAACCAAACTTTATCTTATAGCCATTAATATGGTTCAGATTATTCTATTTAAAACCCTACTACTGACAGACCTTCTGTCTGTCCAATAGGCTAGACAGGGCTTGTGTAAGAAAAAAAAAGATGCCAAGTCATTAACCTAGAAAACAGGAGATCTCTTCTTTAGCTTTTCTCTTTATGGGATCTCATAGCAAATTCTGTTGTATAAATATACCAACAGGCTACAGCACTGTTTTGTGCCAGAGGAATATATTAGCTGTTCAAGTTCACACAGCCTGCAAAAATGCAGGAAGCAGCTCTAATGCCAAAAGAATGGGAAACCCAGCTCCCTGCTTCTGCCACAGCCCAGCTGATCTGCATAGGATGAAGTCATCCTCTCCCTGGTGGGAACAGAGGAGAGCCCAGGCTACACAGGTGAACAAATACAAGAAGCAGAAGCTCTAGCGAAAGGGAAGATGGAAGGGAAATTGTGGAAAGGGAAAGTTCTGGAGTCTACAAAACTGCTGTTGGAGCAGGCTCACAAGCACTGCGGATCTGTTCAAACGCCTGGTCACTTGGATGAGCATTTGGACCATTTGGATAGCTCTCAAAGCTTTGACTACTGATCTGAGCTATATCTGTTGAATTTTGTCCACTGCCTGTGTCTGTGCTGTGGAGAGCAAGGTTTGGCAGGGGATGAACTGACAGCAGAGCAGGCTAGCTCTGGCCTTCGCATTAACACATCCTGTGCTTTGGCATCACAAAGCATTCCTAGAGTGGGAGTTTTGGGAAGAGACACTTTATGCTGCTTGCCAGATGGGACTCAGAGGGTTTTAAAAAAAGCGTGAAAAACCACATGCAAATAAACAGAGTAGTAAAAAAAATGTGAATGAGGGAATTTGTTTGGGCTGAGAAATCCCCTTCTTCCTGCTCCTTCCTCTGATTTTTCTAATTAATAATCATACCTTTTATTAAAAAATGAAGCAGAATGAGGTATCTGAAAACATGTTTGTGCAAAAAGACAAAATGTGAGGTTTTAGCTCAAACACAATAGACAGGAAACACAACTCGGCAACTTGACAAAACAAACACCCCCTAGCTGAAGCCTACAGAGCCTGTAGTTTTACTACAGTGGGAATTATTTGGCAAAAGAGTGTATGAAATAATATATTTCACTTTCCAGGACTTGTAGATGGAATTAACTGGACACTAAGTTCAACTGTGACCACGCTAGACTGGGATTCTCCCCAAGTATCCGCCTGTCAGCGTATTCTTTTTCAACCTGCACTACAACTTAGCGTCATGAGTCTAAAATAGATGTCATGTGCAAGGCAGTCAAGTCTTTTGGTTCACTGAAGCACTCTAACCACTGCCCTTATGTAGCTGGACAGAATTCTAAGGCACGGATCTTCACTCAAGAGGTAGAATGTTTTTGTATTTGGGGGTGTGGGGTTTTTTTTTTGTTTGCTGGTTTGTTTTTGTGGGGTTTTGTTGTTTGTGGTGGTGGTTTTTTTTTTTTTTTTTTTTTTTTTTTTTTTTTTTTCCTGGTTGGTTGATTTGGTTTCTTTTCCAGTGTGAAACTAAACGCCTGCATTTCTGATTCACTTCACAGATCTTTGTCTGGGCTTCAGCATGTAGACCTCAAAACCCACTGCTGTATCATGTAGCAGCTACCAAGATAAATTATTTACCTGCTATGTGGTTACCTTGCTAATGAAGACACTGTCACCCATGGTCTGTCCTTTGGGTTTCATGACTGTGTGCTGACCCTTGCCATGAATCCATGGTAAGGGCATAACCAAATATAGCACAGAGAAGTTGTGCTGGTCAAATAAGCAACTGCAATGTGAAAGAGGAAAAATAACAGGGTAAGAAGAAGGGGAAAGGGTAGCATAAAACTGAATAAAACTTTGGAGGAGAAGAAAAATAACTTTTTGTTCTTATCACGGCTGTATATTTGTGGAATAGACTGCCTTGAGCACTTATTTTAACTTCAATGGTTCCTATTTTAAAGAGAAAAAAAATGGGTGGGATTTGTAATCAATTTCATCTGCAGTCAGGCTAGCAAATGAATGACAAAAATGCTCCACAATATTTATGTAAACAGCTGAGGGGAGACTAGAATTGCAACTCTATTTGATAGGTTTATCATGATATTCTGTCTTTCTGAAACAGAAATTTTCACACACATCCAGGCTTTTTCAACAACAAAAAAAATAAAAATCAGGGGTTTGTGAGCTTTATATGATTCTTAACAATTATTTTTATTGTGGAATAACATAACTTTGAAAATGAAATCTCATAATAAAATTCTTCAAATTATTTTACTTGGCTGTAGGATGTGTGGCTTTCTGGGAGGATAGGACTCTTTCATGCAGATTCAGGAAAAAAACACATGAAATGATTCTCTGACCTAGTTAGAGGCAACATATTCAAAGAACCCCAAAAATGCAACATCCCACTGTATACCAAGTAATACAGTTTAACTCCAAGTCCTCCCATTCAAATTAAAGTCTTTTTCCAGAAAGCACCTTGTCCTGTTTCACAATGTAATACGCAGAAGCACTCTTGCATGTTGTGTAGGGATCAGAATTGTACCGTAAAAGTGGGAGTCCATTTAAGGATCATTAAATGAGTCTAACTCTTTCCAAATTTCTCTGAAAACAGGAGCATATCTATATACACATATATATTACATATTATATAGATACAAAGAGCATATACCTTCTCCTTTTCCCCCCCAGTGACTCAATACATGATTAGACACAATAAAAACCTTGCCTTATGAAACTGATGCATTTGAGAAGATTGTCAGTGATAGCTGTGCAGCAATATATTCCATACAAAAGCATGCAATTCTCCCAACTTTGCTCTGATAAAAGATTTATTTCTATCATAAACCATCACCTGTCTCTTGGTCCTCTGACATTACAGTGCTGTCACATTCAGCACAGTGGGGTGTTTTCTTTTTAGCAAGTATGAAGATTGACAGGTGGTTGACAGCACTAAGAACAAGATACAACCAAATACATAACATCTGTACAGGCTGAATAGCTACTGCAAAGAAAGCACAAACCCTCCTTTTTTAACCTTTGAAAATACTCATATAGAGAGTATATGCCAAATAAATGTGGTGTACATAAAAGAACATGGGCAGGACTTCTTACCATAAATTACTTTCTAATTGTCACTATAATTCAGTACTTTATTTTCTCCTTCAGTTTTTCTCTTGCTGCTCAGTGCCCATTTCATCTTGCTGACATACATTGTTTTTCAGAACAAAGACAGTTTTTGTACTGCCTCCTCAGCTTCTAACTAGTGGTGAATCACTGCCTTGACGGTACCTGTCACTATGAGCTGCAGAGGAAATTTAGGTGCCTTATTTGGTCCACTTAATTGTACCCAAGCAAGAATCCAAAGTTGAATGGACATTATAAATACCCCTCAATGTGTTCTCTGCTCTGAAAGTTGTCATGAGACATTGTTGATTGTGGTCCTTATTTTTTTGCAGGCATTCATTATGAAGGAGAATATTAATGACAGAGTATTTATACAGATGTCTCCTTATTGTGACCTTCTTTATCTTTAACAGTCCTGGCAACCTAATCTCCAGGGGTTTGCATAACCTAGTAAGAACAGATGGATTTCCTTTACAACTGAGGGTCAAAGGTAAAGAAGCATGTTCTTAGATAAGTCACTGCATGAATTAAAATGTAGTAATGAATTTGTGGGGTACTCTGTGACTTTATGTTAGACCTTGACCTTAATATCACATTTAACTGAGCACAATCATAGGTCATAAATTAGAAAGGTTTAAGCAATCTTCTGCTTTATCAAGGGAACCCAATTTAATCAGATCTGATTTAAAATTCTGCTCAGAGTCTAGGAAGCACTAGACTAATATTACTAAGAAAGAAAGTGTCACCATAGTTACACCCGTGCTACAGAAGCACAAAGAGGCATTGGGGGGCAATTCTGGCATTTTGCAGAAGCTTACAGTCAAGAATTATGTTTTTTTAGGGTTTTCCTTTTTTTTTTTTTTCATGGCTTTTCCCCCACTCCCAAAATGGCTCTTTGAAACTCTTCTAATACTAGCAGTTTGCTTCATCACAATTACAAAGAATTGCATCATCGCAGTAATGTGTTTTATAATTCACTAGGAGAACACCTGTGGAGAGGCAAACCTTCCACATTTAAGAGCACACAAAAGAGCAGAAGTGAACACACCATGCAGAGCCAGCAGCTCAAAGCATGGCCCTAGAAGGAACTGCAGAGAGACCCTGAGTACCTGAGAGTGGAAGCGGAGGTGCAGAGTGACTTCATGCCCCTGAAAGTGGCAGCATGGAGCAAGTGCTGTCATCTAATTGCACAGATCCAAACCCCATTCCTTTACAAAAGCAAAGGAGGAAAGAAGAGAAAGTGAGGACAAAGCAGGTCAACAGCAGGGTCGTGACATGTTCTTCTCTGCTTATTTTCAGGTGCACTATGACACCTGCAGAT
The DNA here is from genome assembly GCF_029207755.1 of Chamaea fasciata. Taxonomy (NCBI): domain Eukaryota; kingdom Metazoa; phylum Chordata; class Aves; order Passeriformes; family Sylviidae; genus Chamaea; species Chamaea fasciata. Next base: position 43,530,888 of record NW_027094089.1, read on the forward strand.
GGATCCATAATTGCTCACTTGACACTACGTACTCATAAACATGCATAAAATACACATAAGCTTCTTCTCATCTGAGAAAAATGGGGCCTGCCAAAATACAAGACTGCACAGAAAATATAATTCTCTAGAAGTGTGAAAAATCACTTCACACTATGCATAGGAATAGGGAAGTCTACTCCACAGGGCTTTAGATTAGATTAACAAGCTAATCAATTTGCTGATTAATTTGTCCTCAAATATGCATATAGATAAGACATATAGTCCTGATACAATCTGAATATATCTGATGGAGTCAGCTACTTTATGAACTATCTGAACATCTGGATTGGCACGTTTTCAAAACCAGAGAACCTTTGAGAGGAGGGAATGAATTAAAAAAGTTGCTATGTATACTGTCCTTTATTCTCACAGCTAGTAATTGGATTCCAACCTAGTATTCAAACTCTGAGTTACTGCTGTTTTTGGAAGAAGTAACAAAGCCAAATACGTAAGTGCCAACAGTGCCAGCACTTTCCCTTCTTCCCAGCTCTTGGTGTTTCCTTCCAGCTAAACAAATTTCCCAATGCCTACCTTTGTAGTCCTGCATTTTCCTAGTGTCTCATTCACTCATTAAAAAAAAAGAGATCTCAAAATACTTTCATTGACAATACAAAAGACGGTTGCTATTTACTGACATCTTTGATAACTGAAACATAGATAAAAATATACTCTAACTAGAAAAGAAGAACAACCTATAATACTCAATGCTGTTTTGTCCGTATGACTTTCCATAAATTAGAATTCATGATTCAAACCCACAAATCACAGCTCCTAAATCTTTCCAAGCTGACACCATTCATTCCAATTTTTCTGGTAGGCCTCAACTTGATTACACCAACTTAAAAAAAAAAACAAACCAAACCCTCCAAACTACACAAAGTGGAGGTAACCCTTCAAGGCTCCAGTGTTCCTTACTTCTGCGGTGTTTTTCTCTTTTTATTATGTTGCCGTCTACTTTGTTTCTGTTAGCATTTAAGAACAGGCCTGACCCCTTCTACTTGAAGCAGTGGACACAATAAATAACAGAATATGTGTTTACTCCATCTCATTGTCTTGGGCTTGTGTAGCAAGGTTTTGGTAGGGGAGGGAGGTGGGGCTGCAGAGTGGTCTTTTGTGGCAAGACACCAAAATCTTTCCTCATGTCCAACAGAGCCAGTTTCAAGACAAACCTATTGCTAGCCAAAGCTGAGTTCCTCAATATGCTTCTGTAGTGCTTCTTGGACAACACATTTAGTAAAAGGGAAAAACAGCTGAACTCTCCATTCTCTATTCCCCTCTGCTGCTGGCATGGGTAGAAAAATCAGGAGTAAAGCTGAGCCTTCGAAGAAGTGTGGGTGGGGGTAGAGTGGTTTTAGATTTTTTTTGTTTCTTACTATCTTGCTTTATTATCAACTCATAATAAATTATGTTAATTTCCCCAAGCCAAGTCTGTTTTGCCCATGGAAATGATTGGTGAGTGATCTCTCCCTGCTGTTATCTTGACCCACAATCTTTTTAATTATATTTGCTCCCTCTGCCCTGCTGAGAAGGACTTGCTGGACATCTGGCAGCCAAACAGCCAGCCCACCACAAAAATGTAGGCTTAAGAGCTGGGATCCTGATGGTCTAAGATACCTGAGACTTGAAACATTTTTTTCACTTCCTTTTCTCTCACTCAAAGTGCTCAAACTCATTAGAAATCTATACAAAGAAAAACAGTCAGAGACTGACCATCTTGTGGCAGTGTCAGCACTGAGACTCAATATCTCTGCCGTCCTTTTCTTAACCACCAAGGTCTACACACAGCTAAAAAGTGACATATTTTAGGCCTATCTGATGTCCCTGGGTTCCTAACAGTGAAGGCTAAAATTATATTTCTGTTTGGTTAGCTACACCCAAAATTTATCTGATACCAAGTTCCATACCTATTAGGTTTTTATTCTTTATTTTTTAAGAAATATTTTAGCCATTAGCCATTCATACATTGCTTCTTATAAAATTTTAGTGGAAAGTAGGACTATTTTCATGAAATAGCCTCTGCTAGCAGTACTAACTCTGAATATCACACCCTTGCCACAGCACACTCCCACTGGCTGTGCTAGATGGAACTGTATGAAGAAATGATCTTTTGAAAAACAAGTGTATAAGACATGTATTTGAAATTGTTTGTATCAGTTGTCCATCCCAAGTCACAGTAACAGTCATCCAGAACAACTGGTGAGGCAGCAGGGCTGTACACTAGTGACAGCTGGCAGAAGCAAAAAAGGAGAGTCAGCATGCAGGAGGGCCTCAAGCCTGTCCTGCCAATGAAGATTGCGTCTTGCAAAAGTGCAAGACAGAAGATAACAGAATAATAGAGTCAAAGAATGGTTTGAGTTAGAAGGGACCTGAAATGCAACCCCATGCAGTGGAGAGGTGCACATGCTAGAGCAGGTTGCTCAATGCCCTGTCCACCCTTGAACACTTTCAGGCATTGGATAGCCACAGCTTTTTTGGGCATCCTGTTCCAGTGCACCATCACACTCACAGGAAATAACTTCTTCCTAATATCCTATCCAAGTCTTTCAGCTTAAAGCCTTTACCCCTCATTTCTTCACTACATGCCCTTGTAAAAAGATCCTCTCCAGCTTTCTTGTAGGCTCTCTCTAGGTACTGAAGGATGCTATAAGATCTCCCCAAAGACCTTCTCTTCTCCAGGCTGAACATTGCCAACTCTCTCAGCCTTTTCTTGTAAGAGAGTTGCTCCAGCCATCTGATCATCTTGGTGTCCTTCCTCTGGACCCATTCCAAAACGTCCATGTCCTTCCTGTGCTATGACCCTGGAGCTGGATAAGCTGTTCAGGTGCGGTCTCACCAGCAGAGGGACAGGATCCCTTCACACTCCCTGCTGGCTACATTGCTTTTCATGCAGCTCAGAATTCAATTTCCTTTCTTGTGGTTGGCAAGATGAAGAAGAGGGCCTGTTCTAAAGGAAAGAGAAAGCAATGAAAACAAGATTCAGAAATGACAATACGTACTGGTTTGAAAGCAAAACCAGTGAGAGACACCAAGTTAAAAATATAATTTAATAGAAAGAAGGTAAAATAAGATAAATAGTACAAAAGACCCCTGACAGAGCCAGAATACAACCTGACACCCTATTAGTTAGGGCAGTGGTAGCAGTTCAGATGAAGTGGTCTTGTTGAAGCAGCGATCCCATAGAAAGGTCTGGCAGCCCTTGCCCTCTGGGAATTCAGTGAGAGCTCCTTGTGCTGTTTCAAATCCCAGATTATAGCCAGGTGGGAATGCTTGGCTCCTCCCCCTGGGCAGGGCATCTCACAATGGGCTGATATCATTCTATAAGTCATGCAGTGGGTCCTTGACTGCCCATTAACAGAGACAGCTCCCAGAGGGAGTTACCTGTGAGTATGGCAAGGCATTGATGATCCATTAACAGAAGATAGCCCTGAGAGAGGCGGCCTGGCAAAACACTGCCCCAGCTGGTTTCAACAGCTCATGAAGATGGTGGTAGAATACATCCTCTGAGCACATCCTACACTGCAACCCAGGACATAATACTAAACTCCAAAGATAAAAAATCCTCCAAAACAAACAGAAGAAAATTAAAATGTCCATAAGATGGGCAGGCAAAAAGACCTCTTCTACCAACAGGAAGTGGATATTTACCCCAAAAGAAATCAATGGAAGCTCCACTGAAATCTGCTCAATACTGATATCATTATTATTTAGTTCATGCAAACAAATCAGATTCCATTCAGTTTCTTAGAAGCTCAGAAAATCAAGGGTAGTTTGTAATGTTAAGCATATTATTTGTGATTGAAATACACCAATTACGTCCAGAAAATACAACATAAAAACACACATATGCAAAAGGAGAAACTCCACCCTAACTATTACCAAGAAAAAGATGCACAATAATTAAGGTATTAAAATGCTTTCCTGAATTTCCAGCTATCACCTAATTCCTTTCTGAGATATCATGAACATTTTCATCACTTTCGTGTGATGAACACATTAAAAATATTTGCAACACCTCCTTTGCATTTGGTGACCTTGTCACTGTGCTTGACACAATGAATATACTGAAATTTATTATGGTTCAGAATACTCACTTCAATGCTTCTGTGGATAAGATGATTTTTCTATTGAGTGGTGTCTGTAATAATTTACTAGCATTTTGAGATAAACAAGTACACTGATCTCTCAAGCAGATGCACAAGTCCTGACACTTAACATCTTGGATAACTTCAATCACAACCATTTTGTGCTTCATATTCTTTTTAAACTTGATGGTCATCCTAGGAATGTTTTTCTTCCCTTGAATTAACATGTGTCTTAAACCTCTTTCCACTAGGCTAAAATACAGGATCAAAGTGAATAGATCACACAACAGATCACAATAGATTGTTAGGAATTTTGATTTTGTTTTGAGTTGAAATTATTGGCATAGGATTCAGGGCAGGTGTATTAAAAACATAAACACAATTAATTGATATGATACATAATTGCAAAATTAGCTATATTACAAATTATAAACATGCCTACCTGAAAATCCATTTCAGAGAGACACTGTCAATTTTAGAAAACAAGTTCTAAATACAAAGACATTTTGACAAATACTGTGGACTGCTACACCAGTAGTTTGTGTAAATCTTGGAGTGATTTGCTCTTATGGTGAAACACCTGGCTTCAAGTTGTAGTGTGTGTTTTGCACAATGTAACTCAAAAACTGCAAACCACAAGAACTCATGATTAATATGCAGCACGTAAGTGATGAAAACAAAACAGTAATATAAATTCAATGCAGTAAATCAAGACAAGATATAGCACATAATAAATCAATCATAATTGCCAAAAATTAATAAATATAGAACATTTAATTAAAGATTCTGCCATGTCTATAGACAATTCAAGTATTACTATTAGCATTGGCCTCCTACCTTTTCCTCCCCACTCTTTTTTAGCCTGTACCTTGGGCTGGTTTTCCCTCCTCATTTGAGCAATATCCATGAGAAGCTTCAGGAAGAACACTGAGCAAATGCAACTGAAGAGGGTGCCATGGGACATGTTACAGCCCAGAGGGAGGAAACCATAGATTCTGAAAAGGGGAACATAAAGTCAGGATACCTTGGTATTTGCCGTTCAGAAGGCACTCCCCAGGCCTGGCCCACATTGCATACTCTCTCTGGTGAATACCTGCCAGTCCAAAGCAGGAGCAGTGCATAGCTCTCCTCAACTCATGGATTTGGAGAAACCTCTGCCATGGACGCAACGTAGCAGAAAGAGGAGAACTTGGGCTGAATTAACATTGTTTGTTCACAAATTGGAATGTGTCATCAGAAACAGACTGTAGCACACCTCAAGTCTACCCATCAGTACATGGTTTGGGGCTGAGAATGGTGCTGAGGGCAGTGTGACCCCAGCAATGAGAGGGAGCATGAGCAAGCCATCAGAATCCATGAAACTACATGTTAAGCTGCTGTCACCACCTACATTTGTCAGTGAACTGGGTTGCAGATACCACATCCAGAAGCATGTATGCCCTGAGGAGGTGAAGAATTCTGCACTCCCTTCCAATAACAAAGCACTATGTCTCCACACTATAGATTCACCCAGCTGAAAATGAAGCCAAGTTTTCAGCCTCTCTCCTAGGGAAAAGTGACAGAAAATAGCTACAATTTCCATTTTTAATGCTGAAATCTGGATTCCAGAAAGATACCACAATAAAAAACCATGGTGGGATATTTTTTGCTAAAAACCTTCCACATAGTCTATCTAAAAAAATATTTCTGATCCCATGAGTAGCATTCTACCTACTAGTTACCACTGGATAAGCTTGACTATAAGTTAAGATGTTGCTTCTTGCATTAAGCATTTTTGCCTTGAGTTATTGACACATTTTAAATTATTCTACTTTATGTCCATTCCTAATAGAACAGAAATCTGCTACAAAACATCTTTCTTAACAAACTTGCCTCAGGTACCGTGCAGAGATTCATGACTTAACAGCTCTTCCAAACAGACAGGCGTATAGCGTGTTTAATGGGCTTGTTCAACCGTTTGGCTTCTGTGAGGAGTAAGTGGATTATAGAGGTTTGCCTGGCCCTCTTTTTACACAGATTCCCAAATAATCATCATAAGTATCCCTACTTCCTTAACCCAATTAATGAAACATAGCAAACATCTAGTTTATGGCTTCTATTGATGAAACAATTTCTTAGGAAACTCATAACCATTTGCACCCCACACTACATGCAGAGGTTCTAGTCTCACAGAAAGAAGGGAAATGCATTTGAAAGAAAAAAAAAAAAAAAAGAAAAACCTCACATAAGTCTCACAAGAATTTCTTTCATCACTGATGTTTTTCTTCCTGTCATGAGTTTTCATAAGACAGGTTTAATGGAGAACATATGGATTCATCATCATTGAAAATCAACCTCACTTCAGATGATTATTTACTTTCTAGAAAAAAGTATTTATGCAGAATAATTACAGTCTATGGGGTTTAATAGCCCTTTTGCAATCCTGTAGTGGTGAATGGGATCTTGCATTAAAAGCAGTCAAGACAGGAGTGCTTCAGCAGCAGGGTGAATAGAGATCACTCACACAAGCAGGGCTGGCAGTTCTCAGACCTCAATATTTTTTCTTTTTCGTAAGCTAAGCAAAACAAAGTTGCTATTAAGTAGAATAAACAATTTCATTTATACTAGAAAAGACTTAAAAGAATAATACTGTCCCCATTCAAATAACAGATGTATTGTAACAGCACTGGGTTCATGAAAAAAATTAATATGAAAAGCTATTAAAATATTAAATATTTATGCTTTTAAATCTTCATCTATTTCACATCCCCTTAACTATTTTAACATGATTTTATGAATATTTAATACTATAAAAAACATTCCTTTTGTGATCCTGCTACAATATTCAGCATGAAGAAAAATGTCATTTACACCACATAATTAATGTCCAAGATTCCTAAATCAACAAGCCCAGAAACCAGGGAGCCTGAGAAAAAGCAGTTGTAGTCTGGAGTCTGAACCAGGGTTGTTGTGTCCTTGAGAGCAGCAGCACTGGAGATACCGAATTAAGGTGCTGGCTGTATTACATTTAAAAACAAGAGGAGACGTATTGAGGTGCTCTGTGGGGGAAGATGTATGTGCAGTGTGATTCAACCTCACAGTAGCAGTGGTGCAAGGGAGTGCATCTGCTTGCTGAGCTGAACAAAAATGAATAGTAAAACAAACAATCCTTTGTGCAAAGGCAGGCATAACCCCTCCTTCAAAAAAAAAAAAAAAAAAAAAAAAAAAAAAAAAAAAAAAGCTGGAATTAGTGGTCTGAGTAAAATATGTTTGCTTAAAAGACCATTCCCCTCTGGAGACAAACACTGCCTCCCTTCTCACACTGCTGTAGCATTTACCTGGCTTGCTGGAAAGGAGAGTGTGTTGCATGCAACTGCTGACACAATCAGACATCACTAAATGCCCCCAACTACTTCATTATTTTTGAAATGTTTGCTGGGTGCAGTCAGTGGCTTCACGATGGAAAAGCTGGAACAAAGAGGCCCTATCAGATTTTTTGGCAGAGACATATCCAAACACATAAAACCATGTTAAAACACTATCTTTATGCATAATTCTTTCTTGGCATGTCTCCTCAGCTATCATAATTTGAAGCGAGAAAACACTTCTACTTTTTCTCACTCTGAAATAATGTGGACGAAACTGTATCTAATTCCCTACCTCCCCCAGAAGAGAAACAGCCTTGTCAAGGGCTGGGTTGTACATATGCTTGAGATTCCAAGGTTTCCATTTACCACACAGCTGCACCAGCTCCACTAGCCCCGCCTGCTGCCAGATGCCTGGAGCCACAAACCCACAGCTGCCCACAAGCGTCATTGGTGACTGGCCAAGGCTCAGCTTCTCGACCAGCCCCAGCCTCAGCTCTGCTCTGGCTGCTGATCCACTCCTCTCGCAGGAAATCCTGTAAAGCACGTGCAGAGTGGCGAGCAATCAGTGTGCCAGGAGATGGAATCAGTGAGGACGGGGAAGCACAGTGCAGAGCCACGAAAGCTTTGCAAAATTGTGCTTCGAAGCTGATTTACGGCTGGAAAGCCCTCTTGGTGCAAATAGTTCATAAAGCATATGACCTAAGTACTTGCCACAGGGCCACAATAACATTTATGTAGCATAAATTAATGTGTTTCAACCACTAATTCAATCTGGCTAGCTAATTCCTCTGGTTTTGGCAGAATGTGACCTCTGCAACAAAGTACTGCGCTTGTGGTGATGACTCACAGCTCTGGCTGCCTTGCATTTGAGAGTCGCACGCACCCTCACAAACAAAGAGTGCTATTCGTCGAGCAACCGTAGAAATATACCTCCAGAATATGTTTGGATCACTGCTAATTGAAATTTTCTTTTTATAGGATTCTGATCAAAAACAGCTGTGGTTTCAGAGTCAAGCAGAAACAGATTTATATGTTACATTAGAAACCTGACAAATTCAGACACAAGGAGCTGAGTGAATGCCTATAACTGGCTGGAAAGACACATTTAACACACAATTACTTGAGATTTCCCTGAAGGAAAATTCTATACGGGATGTGGATTATTTTTGTGTTTCTCTTTTCTGATTTCCTCTTCAGTGAATGGTTACATCTAAGTAGTACCCCAAATTCAGAGGGACTTTATTTAGTGCTTTTAATGATGCCATGGCCAGAGAGCACAAAAGTGAGGCAAATCTTTGAGGACCACGTTATTTTCTCTGCCTCTCTCCAATAAGTATTATTACTAAGATGCCTGTCTATAGAAAGTCAGCTGTAGCTGTACAAACAGAAATGTCGGAGGGAAAAAGCAAGTGGATACCAGTCTCCCAATCTGTAATTTCCTCAACTATTATAAGACCACCTGGTATTAGACTGCTAATTCTGTTCAGGTAGTGAAGTCTTACCGAACTTCTAACACAAAATCATTCTCTTTTACCCCTCTCTGGTCAGCTGACTCTTTCCCACTCTTTCAGATCCAACTGTGTCTACAGCAACCGCTCTTAAAGATCCACATGTTCACGAACTTCATGGCTGATTGGAAAAATTCCAGGTCTGTCAAGCCATAGCAAGCTCTCTGTAATCATCCTATCACTGTGAATACCCAAGATCCTCATCTGCAGACAGCCTTCCCCTAAGAAATCAAATCCAGTTTTAGATTTTTCTCGACTTTCCAGATCACTATAACACAAATGCAAACCTGTTGAAAAAGAGTGGGACAGAAGAGGCCAGCCTAGACAGCCTTATTACTAATGTGCTGTCTGTGATCTTTGTTAATAAAAAACTCCATTAATACATTGTAAGACTATCAGAAAGATAATGGTTCCTATGACTTACAAAAATGCCAAAATGAAAATCAGCTTGTGAGAAAAATAATCAAATGAAGAATTTGATCAACCATTTGTGGATGATTTATGTCATAGCATTTTCCCAGTCAGTGGCACCTAAACTAATTTTTTACAATGCATTTCAAGGCTAAGCAAAAGCACAGCATTTGTTGGTTCCAGGAAAAGAAGGTTGTATCAAGAAAGAGTCTGAAAGAGTCCTTGACTTGCAGCTAGAAAAAGACTGGCAGGTGAGGTGTGCAGACAATAATTGCTTTTCTGAATAGACAAACTAATTTAGTTTAGGAAATTAAATGTTCTTTTGGTTACCTAAAATCTTCCTCAGGGGAGAAACAAAACAGAATGTACATTTTGGAGTGTTCTTTTTGAGTTGTAATTCCAATGCTGTACTGAAAATCATAACCTTTTATTCCACAGAAATGAAACTAGACTTTTCCTAATGCTGGCTTATCTGAATCAGAGCACTTGAAAAAAATTGCTCAGATGAAAGGCGTGAACCCAGTTTAGCAAATAGGTTGCTTGCAGCATGGTTTAGTTCAAAGTCCAATGGTATGAAGTGGCAGGGATGTGTTCCTCATGAAACTTTACTCCAAGGCTGATAGCGCCTACTAAGAGCTTTTGCAAAAGGCTCAACAATATCTTTTGGATTTTTATCTCACAGCTCTCTGAAGAGACCAAGGCAATAGTAAGCCAGGGCATAATCAACTTCTCCACAATAGGTTAACACCTGTCTTATGACTTACGGTCTTACTCCTTGCTCCTCCCCAATTTAAGTTGCATTAGATAAAAATGTCTTTTAAAAGAGACCTCACTGCTATAGTTAGAAATTTCACACAAACTGCCTCTCTAGTGGAGGGTTTATCTTTTTAAAAGTCAAAAATAAGCAATAAACTATATAGCTAAATGCAAAATTAATTTCTCTAATTTAGTTTTATCTCAGAAAATTATGAACACACCCACTTAATTATGAACACAAGTATAAAAAAAACAAAAAGCAAAACAGTAAACTGAGAAGCTAACCAAACTATTTCTGCCTCATCCTCAAAAAGAAATGGAGATGAAGAAAATATTACTCTGTAACAGTTGTCATCATAGTAATATTGAGTATTCCCAGGAGACTATACACTTTGTCACTGTGATTGAAGAGAAATTGTTGTGAATTTATTCCCCTTTATAGGAAAATAGACATTTTAAAACCATTTTATGTTTTTATTCACTTGGGGTAAATCTGTAAATGTAAATGTAGAAGACTGTAGAGTGAAAAATCACTCTGATAAATACTATGAAAAATCCTAAAGCAAAATATGGGTGATGTCAACCCCCTTCATTTTCTAATGCCATTTAAATGAGTTTTGTGTTTTAGAGTGTTTCATGTTATGATGATAAAAGAAATGTTTCCAGTTTGATGAGGCCACTGTAATTACCTAGACAATCAAAGCTTTGCGGCTTCTAGATGTTTGCTACAATGTGCTTGCATGAGGAAATGTCCCTAGAGAGATTTGTGAGCCATAATTTAAACAAAATTACATTCCTCAATAGCTATAGTTACTGTATTGTGCCAGGATTCAAAAAAACATTCTGAATAACTTGTTTGTTTCTGGACACATCTCTGTACACAGAGAGAGTTTTATTTTTGTGAATGTTCTGATGATTTCACTTACACCAGCAAGGCTAGTACTACATAGCCCGAAAGGGTTTCTTGTAACCCTGACTCTTCACTTGAGGTCTGCCACCTAATTACACTCACTCCTTCTAGAGCCAATGCTACGATGACATGATGTGGGCCTGGCTGCATCTGCTGGAAATTATGACTTCTGCCATTTTCAACATCTTATCCCACAGCACACAAGCTCAAAGGTTTTGAAAGCCATCTCTGTTTCTCATAAAATTTCTTGAAAAGAAAGGGTGACAAAGGCAGTTGGTGGTTTCTTTCCAGAACTTCTAATCCTTTCCCATTAAAAACCCTTGTATTCATGGAATTTTTATTAGACTCCTTGCACACATTAACACTGAATTTCTTTAGGGCATATTAGGTGCAACATTTTGAATGTAGAAGATGACATTTTTAGGAGGAAACCAAGAAATCATCAAATTGTGGGTCTGATATTCAACATTATTATTGAAGCTACAAATTTCATGGTATCCATAATTAGCTCCATGTAAATTAGCTCCATAATTAGCACCTCCATACTGTATGAAGGAAGCACAGTGTAGTACTATTTTCAAAATAAACATATCTTCCGGCAGGAGGATGAATACTGAATTTTCATGGTTACAGTGGCTCTACATTTCCATCAACAGACACAGCAACTAATGAGTGAAGCCGTCACTATGACAGATTAAAAGATGAAACATTTCACCTCTTAAAGATAGAGAATTAAAGCATGTGGTAAGAGTGTCTCAATTTTTAAAAGCCAAATTTACATTATACCATTTAGAAATGCGTAAAATAAGCTGGGGTTTGAGGCTTTTAAAATCTTTACACATCAATTTAATGGCATGTCAGGCTTGAAAGGGAAAAGCGTCAGACTGCTTTGATAAGAAAGACGTCAGAAGTACATTTATTGAGAAATGTATGAAGAATTATTTTATTTTATACTAAGAGAGAATAAGTAGAAGCAAGGGAGAGCAAACTTATGTAAGCAGTGTATATTACATTGCTCTTATGCTCTAGTTCAGAGAGCCTGTGCTCATGTAAAACATATTTATGTTGAATGAGAAGATTTTATGTACTTAATGTACTTATCTACTATCATTTTGGATGTAACCAGAGCCTTTCTAATTTCATAATCCTAACATGACAACCTCTGAGGTAAAAACATGAAGGAAAACTCAAAATGCTGTCCTTGAAGTTTCAGTGAAGCAAATGGGAAACAAACCTATTATAAAGGGTCACAGCTTCTTACATCCTACATTACACCCATTTAATGCAGAGGGATAGGTTCTCATTTAGGAAATAACAGATCTCTCACCTAAGAAAGAAAGTTGACTACAACCCTGAGGACAAGAATAGTTGAAAAAAGAGAATAAAAATCAAAATATTTGGCTGGATCAGAGCAAAGGCTGGAGATTCACCGCTTTTTAAGTGTTTCCAGAAGAATGTTAAATTAAAAAACCTGAAATGCTCAAGGTGGGAAATCATCTGAAGTGTTTGCTGCCCAGAACTACTTCTAGACCTGGTGGACCAAAGCAAGACTTACAAGGTCACCTTTCAAAGTTTGGCCTCCCATCTTGCTCTTTGGCCAAGGGCTAGGATGACTGTCAGCAAATAACTTTTGGATGCCAAAGCTCTGTTACTGATTCTGAGTTTGTAGGGCAAGACTGATTGAGGCATGTGGCAGTATTCTCACACACTTCACTGAGGTGCAGCACACACCTTTGTACTTCTGGGGTGCCAGAAAGCATCCTGGACCCATTACCTATAACCAAGCAATGCTAGATAGAAAGATTCCTGCCTTCATGTCATAGGGAAGTTATGGAATTTTTTTATCCATACATTTTCCCTGAAGTAATTTGATAACATCTGGTAGGGGCATTGGACAAATATGCATGAGATTTAATCGTTTGTATCCACTTTAGTAGTTTAGCAGATACCTGTCAGTGATACTGGAAGATAAGACTACCACCTTTTCAATTTTTTTTTTTAACAGCATTGAAAACCAGCCGAATCAGTGTGACAAAGGCAAAGGACAAATGTCACATTTTAATCCTTTCAGTAAAAAGGCATCTGAAGTACCTCCTCTCACCAAAAATACATGTATCTGGGTTTTTTCAATAGCATGGCAATTTTACCTGTCAGTTTCCCTCACCACCTACTTTACTAAAAGCAAATCTAAAGGTACCTTCATGGATATAGATGTCACTTAAAGGAAATCTTGCACAATAAGGAGCCTAGGTGGACAAACAAGTCATAACAAAGAAAACATAAGTCAACCATGTCAAACCAACTGGGAGAACTAGCAGAATGGGCACACCCAGTCAGTGTGGATGCAGTAAAATGTCACTGTTAGCATTCTCCTACAGCCTCTCACTCTTCCTGAATGTTCAGAGCATAAAGTAGGAAATCTAGGGAGTGGTTAAAAGGTGGAAAATTTTAGAAGAATCCCACCTGCACAGGGCAACAATGCTTTTCCTTTGTGCTGTGTTTTTTGTCCCTTCCTACTCCCAAACAGGCAACCTGCCATAATGTTGAAGAAACAATTCCCTGGTGTGAATTGCCCTGAAAAATGGACTTTTACTAATTGAAACCCAAATTAATTTGGAATGACATAGTTGATAGATATCCTCCCTTACAGTAAACTCAAGAAATTCCTTGTTTTCATGTGGTTCTGAAAGATGAATTCTTCATCCCCGCATTACCACATTTTTATAGAAATTCACTCCCACCCCAAAATAAACTAAATTATGTTTAATTTAAATCCTGTGGTCTCTTCAGTGCTCTCAATTAATTGATTAATTTACAGAAATCCTTTTAATTTTAACCTTATTATTGAGTGATGAAAACAAAGACCCTCAATAATGTTATTGCCACTTAGCAATCTTTACTAAGACCTGTGCCAACTCTTTGATGAATGCTAGAAGCATCTACTTTTCTGCCAGAAGAACACATCACATGCTTGCACTTGAGTCCATGGAGAGGGCTGTTCCTGGCATTATTTATCAAGTTTCCCACACCTGGTTTCTGGAATCTCCACCTCCCTCTGAAGCCAGGTTCAGACACAAGTATCAGAAAGGATATCTGTATCTCTCTGCTTTCCCAGGGGATTAGTGAGAAGGCTATCACGTGGGACAGTGTTTTCTGTTTCCTGTTTTGCCTAACTTAGAGTAGGGTACACGACTGCCCAGGATCTCTTCCATGCTGCCAAGCTCTTGGTTCCATGTGTTATGCTGCAAGAGTTTTCTCTAATCACAAACAGTGAACTCTGCACAAGATGGCAGTGCCTTCTCAAGGTTCTTCATGTCTTTTTATTCATGCCATGAGAGAAAATAATAGAGGTGCACATCAACTTTTTGAAGGTGTGACCATTTTCAGGATAGAAAAATCTAAATTAGTAAACATTGGCAAAACACACAATCAAATAAGAAAGGATATATTTTTTCATAATAATAAAAAATGGACAGATTCTCATGTATAATTTGAAAATTATTATCATAACACTAATTTAAATTATTTACTAAGGGGTATAAATTTACTTCTGAACTTCCCTATTATCAATAAGGAGGGAAAAGGTTATTCTTTTCATTCTTTCCTTTAAAAGACCCTTCTTCTGGGTAAAGACTTCTGCCATTTTTGTGATATAATTTATTTCTCATAAATTCCTTTTATCTACTGTATTTCCCAAATCTGTTTGAAGTTCAGACAGCTCTAGACAGATGAAATCACTGGCACGATTTTTAAAAAAAACCTGCCTTTGAAATATAATCAATAGTTTCTACATGATTCAACAAGGAAATCTCTAAAGAGGAAATACAATTCCTTTATGTTCCCATAACTACACTTTTAACTGTCCTTGTGACCAATTCCAAAGTTTGCACATTTGACTTAGGGTAACTAAAATAATATGAGCCATACTGGCCAATAAATCTTCATGAAATGTAAACAATAGACTTACTTTCAAGAAAGGAGGCCTTTATAGGTGGTGTCCAGGCTTCTGGAAATATTCATATTGTATTGGATATTTTTTCATTTTCATTATATGTCTTTCCTATACTTTCTAACAAAGCATTTTCTCTTTATCATAATGAAACCTCGACCAGTTTAAGGTAGCCTATTCCATATTGCAGCATTTTCTGAAGCACCATATAGAAATTATTAACAATGCTTCCTCTTTTATTGACCATAGAAATTATTTTTTTTAATATTTCCCTATATTAATTTGGGTTATTATTATTATGAAAAGATTTTTCAAGCAGAAGACAGTTAATTGAAGGTAAAGGTAATTGTTTTTTAAAACACAGTCCTGCTTCAGATGTGGTGGGGTAAAGCTGTCAGGCACTTTATGGCAGCAAGGTTCAACTGTGACAACTCAAAGATACTCCAGAGAAAGGGCTTTCTGGGATTCAGCAAAGAGACAGTGCAGAATAAGGCCTTTTGTGATTAAATTACATTATTATCACAGTAGAAGCCTTCACAGTTGTTGTTTCTAAGCACAGAAAACCACAGGTTGTTGCCTACATTCACAGTGAATAAATGTTCTATGAAACAATAAATGTACCCACAATTGTTTGTAGTTTGCAATCTCTATCACTTTGGCCTCTTCTTCCAGGAAACATTATCAGTCCTGCATTCCTACAAAACCATGAGTGAACATGGTGCGTTAGGGAAGCAGGGGAGATGCAGCTTTCCTCAGTAAAAGGTGCTCCAGTAGCAGCTGTGTAATTTATGTCAGAGATAACTACAAAAGTAGTGTGATTTCATACTGGCTGGCCAAGCTGATTCAAGCCAAGTGACCCTTCAAAGCCCTGTTGTAAATTTCTTCCTTATGCAAGTTCTCTGAAGAAATGCTGACCCACCATGGTCCTCCTTCACTCAGGGATTCCACTCATCATCATCAGGCTGGAGTTTTCTGACCCCTCTGGGGTGCTAAGCTGCATCCCAAGCAGCACACACCAACTTTGATGCTCTTTTTCTCCTCTCCAAGCACCAGTGCTCTCCTGGAGTTTCTCCTGTTTCCCTTTAGATTCATAATTGCAATTTATATGACTGTAATAGAGCTTTAGTAGGTTTTCTGACTTACTGAAAGGCAGAATGCATCCTTGTAAGGAAGAAAAACTGAAATCGTGAGATGCAGGCACAAATTGAGAAGATGCAGTAAACAAATTTGTTAAAGCAGAGGTCTCAGAGAGGAAATATGTATCTACATCATCATGCTGTCTAGAAGAAGCAGTTTTCCTGCACTGTGAAGGCAAACTGCTGAAGTTCAAGAATTCATGGCTTGATGATAATGTCTAGCTTGTCTTACTGCCTGCAAAAAAAAAAAAAAATAACACCACCATTCTGCATTTCCTAAAATATTGGACTCATATTCCCAAAATTTTTAAGCTAGGCTCGTGATGCCATCTTACCAGCAACACTTGCAACCGTGTTATTTTCCAATATTTAGAGATCCACGAATGAAGCCTGATAAAAATTATAGGAGGAAGCATTTAAATAACAAGGTGTCATGGTAACGTTATAGAGAACTGCACTAAAGTGTGAATGGGAGAAGGTGCCGCTCATTGACCCTGCCTTCAGGGCACACCCAATTAACCTTCTCTGAAAAGTGGACTTACAGACAGGTCTCCCCATTCATTTTTGCTTCAAAAAGTAACCAGATATGACAATATTCCACACTAGATTTTATTGCCATGATAAAAAATCTATTTGGAAAAACCTGGAGGTTGCAAATATTTGACTTATTAGGCTAGAGCTGGTATAATGGGATGAGTTGTGTTGATCTTATTAATAAAGAGAACTTCCTTTCACCAAGAAAATCAGCTAGAATAATAAAGGCAGTCCTGTGAAAGTTTAAATTAAATTGATCTAAATTTAAATTAAAGTTTAAATTAAATTAAATTTTAATTTTAATTTAAACTTAGTTCAATTTGAAAAGTTTAAATTGAACTAAGTTTAAATTAAATTTAATATGGATTTTATTTCTTTTTCTGACATTGATTCCTCACAGGAATAATAGCCCTCTGAAAAAACCCAAAAACTTCCCCCCAAGAAGTCAGACAGGAAAAAAAGAAAAATAAAAACAAGTAAAAGAAACCCTGGCATCTCATTTGTAGTTCTGACAAAAATGTCATTAAGACAAAATGTTGCAACTCAGACAAAAGGTTCACAGTTTTAAGCACATATTGCGTATTTCTTTAAAAACATTAAAAACAAACAAAAAGATACTATATACATCAGTTGTAGTTTTCCTGAATTCAATGTGGGTAATTATAATTACTGAGCTTTTGCTTTTTATGAGTGTGGTTTAGATGAAATTCAAAGCATGAAAAAGTTAAACTGTGTCAACATATTCACATAATAACATAGGCATAGGCAGTTTTCACAAATATATCTGCCATGCAAAAAAATTTCCCTAGACTTCAAAAGAATCAGGTAGTCTTCAGATGAGACACTTGAATTTTTCTCTTGCTTCTAAATGGTGCAGCTTCAAGGACATGATTCAACATAGATCATTTGATCTCTTCAAGGATCGTTGTGATTACAAAATGAACAAAAATAAACATAGATTTGCACGAGCTTGTAAATTTGGAATTTGGCCAGTTTCATTAAAATGATCTTGAAAGTTCATAAGCCTACACATCCTTTCAGATGAGTTACAAATGATTTATGGTCCTGAATCAAGACTCATCTTAAAATTGTATTTATACTTTGCGCATCCACTATTTTGAAATCAAAGCAATTACTGATTGAAATTTGTTAATTTGAATTTTATGTGGTATTATTTTCTTCAAAATACCTTAGAGTAATTTTTTTATGATAAAAAAGAAATTGTAGAATGAATTCCTGGAAAAATTCCTATGGGCACCTGTTTACCTCAACTTCTCCCCCTGCCCCCAATAACTTGGAGATGGTTCTGCAATTTCAGGTGAAATGAATTAAACCAAAGAAAATTTTCATATGAACTTTTAAAAAGTGAAAGTACTATATTTCTTATATTTTTATGTTAGGTGACACCCAGATAGCTTGAAACATTGTTTCTAATGTTAATCGAGGTAGTCTAAGAATCAGATCTTGACTCCCTGGGATTTTTTTTTTTTAAGTTTTCTCATTTCATCTGGGCTAGAGGTATCATTAAATTAGCTTTGGATAGGGTAATTTTGCTGACACTTCTTCCTGGATCAAATTAAGCTCAAAAGTAGGAAGGCATTAAAACAAAAGTTATATAGTCAAAAAAGCATGAACATTTTCTCATGCAATAGTATTATGATGGTATATTTTGTGTTATGATACATTTTTTCCAAATAGAAAATGTAAATTGTCTTCCATGTATGAGGATGAATCTGAAATAAGGTTCAAAGAAAGAAAAAAACTTTTTAAAGTGAAGATGTGTTATTGGTGGTTTCCCCGTTTATCTGATATTTTGTAAACATGTGGTAAGGTATTCACAAAGATACCCTTTAAAATTATTTTATTCATAGAATCATAGAATTTCTAAGGTCAGAGAAGACTAAATAATCATTAAGTCCTACCATCAGCCTAGCACCACAACCATGTTTACCAGTAAACCATGTCCACAAGGGCCATACCCATGTTTTTTAACAGTTCTAGGGATTGTGATTCCACCACCTTGCTGTGCAGTTTGTTCTTTGTTCCAGTGTTCTTCCTTTTCATGAAGAAACATTTTCTAATGTCTAAACTAAAGCTCCTCTTGTGCAACTTGAGGCCTTTTTCCCTTGCGACTTGTTACATGTAAGAAGTGGCCAACCCCCACCTGGCCACACCCTCCTGTCAGGTAGTGGCAGAGATCAGTAATGTCCTTCCTCATCTTCCTGTTCTCCAGGCTAAACACCCCCTATGGTCCCTATAGGACTGGTGCTCCAGACCCTTCCCCAGCTCCTCTGCCATTCTCTGGACTTTCTCCAGCGCCTCAAGGTCTTTCTTGCCATGAGGGGTCCAAAACTGAGCACAGCATTCAGGGCACGGCCTCACCTGCGCCCAGTACAGGGAGACAGTTGAGTGCCTGCTTCTGGGGACCACACTATTGCTGACACAGGCCAGGATGCCCTCAGCCTCCTTGGCTCCTGGACACACTAACAGTTCTTGCTCACCATTTGTCAACCAACAAACTCCTCTTGTTTATTTTATTAAACAAGAGGGACAACAACTTTAACATGGATTTTATTTCCTTAGTATGTTTTTTAAGCTACTGTCTGCGCAGAAGGGAAAGCAAAAACTGTGCAAAAGGTCTAAAAAATCTAGACTCCCTTCACACTGAGCAATCCTTATTGGTGTGATATGATTATTGATGATGCTGAATAAAAAAGTCATCTCTGAACCCAAGTTCCACAAAGGTCAGTGTTCTAGTTTATCTCCATTAGAAAATGATGGGTCTGACATTAGATTCAAACCAAAAGATATTGCTCTCGTGCCTTTGAGACTATCACAGTGAAGGTTTTGCTTCAGCCCATTTCTAATATTAATGCAGTCTACATTGTGAATGTGCCAAACTCCTGGAAAAAGTAGACACACGTGCTATGTAAAACAATCCTCTCAGAGAAGAAGAAAAACATAACCAGATTCCTTTGAACAAAATGTTAATTTGTAAATTACTGATGTGAGAATGTGGGTAGTTCTACTTTATATTGAATTGACAAGATAATATTAAAAAAATAGTCTTCATTCTTTTAGATGTTGTTTCATAACATTTCAAGTTGCTACTTTATAGAATAGTTTTTAGCATTCATCTTATTATAGTCATTTAGATTTGGAGGATTTTTTTAATTTCTAACCTAGTTTTCAAAAAAATTTAATAGCTTTTGGTAATTAGGGGCACTAAACACCACTAACCTATAGAAAGGTTTTTGATAAATAAATAAAAAGGAAAGTAATTATAATTTGCTTAAGATTTAAGTCAGAAAATTGGAGACCATGAAATTATTTAATCTTTAATCTTTGTGATCCCGTTAAAAGTTTATCACTGTCCATTCAAAATATTAAAGAATTTGCAAAGGAAATGCCAAGAAAATGCATAATTATGAAAATACATCTTTTAAGAAAAAGGAACTTTTAGACCTTGAAGATGAAGCTATTATAATCACATGATTTAAGACCATCAAATAATGTGGATGCCAGACCACCTATGCAGGACAATGACAATGATGAATTCTTTAGTGAATTCCCGTATTTCTGAATCAACTGTCCTTTCCCAGGGAAGTGGTCACAGTACCAGCCTGACAGAACTCAAGAGGAGTTGGACAACACTCTCAGGCACATGTTGTGATTCTTGTGGATGTCTTGTGCAGGGCCAGGACTCAGACTTTAAGAATCCCTGTGGGTCCCTTCCAACTCAGGATATTCTATATTTCTATCTCATGGACTCAGACCTAAGGAAGATCTGGGAAAATGAAGGACTAGGAGCACACATGTATTGTGTTAGAACACCCAGTGTTAGCAGTATAATACATGACTGGGAAAGGCATTAAGTCTTTCAAAGTCAAGAAAAATCCTAAGATCAAACAATCAAAAAACTTTTTACAGCTGGAAAGACTTACCAAAAATCACCTGCTCCAAAGCAGAGGCATACACACTTGCATTGGGAATACTTTGCCAGGGGTGCTGGTCCCTTCAGACCACTTAATCACCCTCATGACTAAAAGGAGTTTTGTACCTGAGTGTTCTTTCAGCTGCTGGGGAGACCTCACTGGTCGTATAGTACCACTAAACTGAGACCACCTGAGGTCTGGCACTGGGACTCAAGTGGACATCATCAAGTCCTTCCTTCCTTCCAAACTTGGAGGCTGGGTGCCATGAGACCTGAGGGGGAGAAGTCATGATTTTTGAAGCTGTTTCCAACCTGCATGAGAACCAAACACTTACAACCTCTGTGGTAGTTTCTAAGGCATCTTCATTTAGGGGCAGGTGTAGGCTGAAGAAATTAATGTAGTGCGTGTTCCACAAAGGGCTACATTTGGCATATTAGACTGCACCACTGTATATTTTGTTGGCTTGGATATTGGATATTCACTTACAGTGAAGTAGAGGTATCTTTTCCTACAAAACAAAAGACAAATTGGTGTAGTCAATTTTGAAAATATACTTAATATTAAATCAAAGCAGTAATTTTTTGTAGGAGAGTGACTTCAAAAGGTATAACATGTTGATAGATTTTTTTTTTACTTGAGTATGAAGGAATATTCAAATATAAAATATATAATATGATTTGAAACAAAAAATAACTTTCAAGCCACAGACCAATATTAGCAGAACTTGAAAAAATATGACAGTGCTGGAACGTTGAAATTCTACAAGGCAATCTGCAAATATCAAATTGAAACAGAACAAGGACTTAACAATTTCTTTCCACTTGACTAAAGCCTCCACTGGAGAGTTTTAATACACATGGCAAGTAGACAAATGCTAACTGTCAAGATTTTAAAGTAAACCTGCTTCATAATGATCACTGTCTCACCAGACAGCAAGAATGACCTAATTGTTTGCTTTTATTTTCTATCAGACTATGTAAAGGATCAAATCTCTTCCATATTTTTCAAACAAATGCTGCTTTCAGTTTGTACTTTCAGGGGTTTTTTTAACATTACCATCTTTCTTTCATAAGCTTGTTACCTGAGAATGCAATTAATACAAAGAAAACACTTTGCCAAAGGTATGATCTTCCTTATTCTTTGACACATTACTTCCTGCAGGTTAACTGGAACTCCCTAAACTGGTCCAGTGCAGCTGTACATTTGAATGGACTGAAGAGTCACAGAGTTTATTTTGTGTTTACAAAATAGATTAAGTGTCAACACTTATTTTTCAATACTAAAGACAGTAACATTGCTCCAGGTTAAAGAACTGTGCGGCTAAAGCACTCAATCAAGATTAGGGATTTTACTTCAGCATTGATTTTGGTTAAATCATTTGTTTGTAACCAAGAATCCTTATTTTCACAAGAAAATGCTGCTATGGTAAAAGGTAACAATAAAACTCCATGGAAATAAGTTTCAATATGAAATTCTAGACATTACCCTGAAACCTTAATAATTGAACACTAAGGGCTGGTCTTTGCACTTTTCAAGTAAGACAAAAGCCATGTGCATATTTCAAACACTGAAGTAATATGTAAAGATCCTCAGATTTTCTTACACATGTAGTTTTGAAAAATAAGATCTATCACAGACCACAGAATTACTTCATGAGGTTCAATTATATCCACTGGAACATGGTAGTAGAGACACAAGAAATTTCTACTTTTCAAGACAGCATTACCTTCATAATTTAAGGTTCTCTGAAGCATAATACAGTTCGTTTCTCTTATATCTAACTAGAGCTAACAACTTTAGCACCAGATATCCACATACACTAGTCAGAGGGGGTTTTGTGTGTAAAGCCAATTTTCAAGCTATCAGAAGTTTAACAGAACAGATGCCTGAATTTCTGTGGTATATTGAAGATCATAGGTGTTATTCACTGAGGAGGTACAATTCATATCACACCCATTTTTGCCAGTTTTACTTGTAAATTGCTGTAGCGAGTTTACAGTGCCAACTACCCACCCTTCAAAAACAAAAATCTCTTTGTAAAAAGGCAAAGATTTTTTTTGTTTGTTTGTTTCCTGTGCTATTACATAAAGAGAAATTGTACTATTACAAAAAGAGAAGGCTTCAGGGTGACATAATTGCATCCTTCTAGTACCTGAAGGGGACCTACAAGACAGATGGATAGAGACTATTCATAAGGGTATCTATTGACAGGACGAGGGGGAATGGCTTCAAATTAAAAGAGGACAGGCTAATATTGGATATTAGGAAAGAAGTTTTGACTGTGAGGGTGGTGAGGCACCATAACCTGTTGCCCAGCACTGTGGCTGTCCCATTCCTAGCAGTGTTCAAAGCCAGGATGGATGGGGCTCTCAGCAACTTGGTCTACTAAAAGGTGTCCCTGTCTATGGCAAAGAAGTTGGCATTAGGTTATCTTTAAGGTACCTTCCAACACAACCCATTATATGATTTTATGATGCTATAAAACTTTAAAAAAACTAAAATGAAAATTAATGATACCCTGTGATCAGTGATCATAGAAAAGCAAAACTCAACTCAAGTTCTCTTTCAATAAAATTTAAGTTTGGAAGACCAGTATCCAGTAAAAATGCAGTGTAAACTAACATAAACAGCATAAAGTTGTTGCAAGAGCTGGTGTAACTATTACTTTTTCTATTACAATAACCCAGCTGATGCAAGTGTTTCTATGAGATCACATCATGGCATCACACCATCTTTCATGGACTTCTCACTTCATGCTGATAATATCATATTATTTTAAACACAGAAGCACTACAGTCCTAATCAGGTATCAAAATCTTCTATATAGGATTATGATATATTCATATAGGTATCCTAATACCTATATATGAGGTATTCTAATAATTATATATATAAAGTATCTTAATACCTAAATCTTGGAATCCTAACAGAAGTCTGAAGTCTGTCTATCCTGGCATCTTGCATGAGAAAATGTTCAAAATTGCTAATAGCAGCTAAAACTATCTTTGAACAAAGTTGAATTAGGTACTGAATTTACTCTAATCACACTAAACTGTGGCTTTCCCAACAAAGAACAGGGTGGTTTTTGTGCATTATTACATTATCTTTGTGTCATGGTTTGTAAGAATGAAATGGAAAAGAGAGCCACAGTTCTAGAAGTTCAAACCAGAAAAGAAAACCAAAATTAGCAACTGATTTTACCACCTGCCAGCTACTGATTCCAGGGTGGAAAGAGTTTTGGAAAATTACCATCAGTACCCAATTTAAATCCACTAGAAAAATTTTAATACATCCTTCCCTTTTTCCATATTGCACAAAACCTCAAAATAGGAATATTTCAGTTTTTCATGGGGTTCATTTAATTGCAACTCAGCACAGTGAGGACAGGATGTTTGAAGGCTGGTACTAAGCATAAGGCAGCCTCACTCAATATCATCCTTTTATTCAGAAAAAAGACTCCAACATTTTCCTCTGTGGGACTTGACAAGCCCATTTCACGCAGCTATTTTTAAGCATTCAGTTTGAAACAAATATGTGGTCACTCTGTCACCTTTATAAACTGAGGATGGCAGAGGCAGTCTGTGCCTGAAGTGCTCAGAAGTTTTTATTCTTTGCATCAGAGGAATTAGTCCCTATTATTTTACATTTTATTCCTCCTTCTTAAGCATCTGCACAAGACTATTTGTTGTATTATGCTCGCTATCCTGAATCTTCCAAAAGTTACAGCTCTCAAGATTAGTATATTTAGAAATAGGCCTTTAAAACATTCTGAGAGGATTTGTCCCCAAACGAGCATAATTTTCACTAAGCAGCATTCTAAGTATTATAGAAAGTCTAACAGATGCTCACTCTCTATCTTATGGTCTAAGAAAATGCTGAACCTATTGATAGATGTAGTAACAAATCCAGCTTTAAGTGGAACATCCCAAATAATCGTGTTAAACTTCTTGTTTATTCTGGTAGGTAGTAATAGGATTTAAAGACAGAGTGCTGCTGAAACTGTAAAGACACTTTGGTGCCAGTGGAAGAAAATTTCATTACTACTCAACACAAATCATGGGAGATTATTTAATTAGGATCACTACATTCTTTAAGCAAATTAAAGAACCTGATTCTGCCTTACTTCTTTCTGACTCCCACCATCAAGTCTCTGAATCATTTTGATCAAAAGCATGGTGTAAATCCACATCACATGCTTTCATAACATCTGCTTTTCACTTATTAGCCATTTCTAAGCTTCTTCTAAATGAAATGGGGGGGTGGGAGGGGGTGGCAACGGCAACAGGCTGGGACACAATAATTTGTAGCCATGTCTTCCAGAAATAGATTCCTTGTTAGCATTTAATCTTGCTTTCTCTTCTTTCCTCTGTTTTCTGTGGTCACTTATCCTGTTTTCTGCTGTTATTTCTTTTGCTAACCACAACATTCTACAGCCCTGTTCTCAAGCCTATATTCCACACTATTAAGGTCTTATTATGTATTCACAGTCCAAATGCACTAGCATTTCAGTGTATGTGCTATGTCTCTGCTGTTATAATAGATTCGGTGCCTCTGCCTTTGCACCTTTTGTCCTGTGAAAGTTTTGTCTTAAAATGGTAGTAATTTTCATAGGTTATTTATGCCTCAATGTGTTATGAATAACTAATTAATATGATAATACAGATAATGTATTTGCAACAGTATCAGATATATTGTATTACAGCTAAAGCTACTAATAAAGTGATTATCAGAAAAATACTCCCTGGACCTTCAAAGGCATATTATCTCGGTGCACAGACATAGGATTCCTGTAAGTCCTTTTATCTCTTAGTTATTGTAATTATTTGTTTTCCCCTCATTCATTTACTTTCATGTTTCAGTTCTGATCAATTCTGAGTAGTTGCTTTCATAATATTCTTTTCTCTCCTTTTCTTCTGTAGAAACAAAAAATATAATCCCAGAAGCCAGAATTCTTTTTCATATTTCCTACATTACAGAATCAAAAAGACTATTGCTTTTTTTGAACAGTATGTATGAACACCTCTGTTGTGCATTTGGGTTGTAGAAGTGACAGAATTTGGGTTGGGAAAAAACCCCAAAGGAATCAGGTTTTGCATAGTATTACTAAAGTATTCAGTGTGATTTTATCCAAAGGGTGCTTTTTCCTAAGTATTCCAGTAACAGCAGAATCACTACCACCAGTTAGTGCCAATATTTCCAGGTGCAGGAAATGAAGAATACACTGTAAGTTGTCTTCTTTATTAATATGTATTGCTGTGTTCCAAGTATCACCTGAAATGGAGGTTGAAGAAAACATACCTATGTAAATATTTTTTCAAGTAAAAAAGAAAAGTAGGAATGGAACCCTTCTGATACATTGGAAGAATTTATTATTGTGGAAGTAAAACAAAACAAAACAAACAAAAACCCCCCAAAATGAGTGAGTCTTGGTTTCAAGTCTAGAGCTTCCTTGGTTAACTTTTACTCTATTGATATAGAGTGGAGGCAGATGCTTCCAAAAATACTTTAGGAAAAATTGTAAATAAGACAAAAAAATTTAAGAAATGCTGGACTATTTTTAAACCCCCAAATTTTCCCACAATTTCCATGTAATAATTTTTTTTTCTCAAAATAGCATATAATATCACATGACTGAAGTTAATAGGCAAAAGATGTTGGGTTTGTAGCTATGTGCATCATAGGTCTACTATGTCAGGGAATGGTACAGGGTTTTATGGCCAATATGAAAAGCATTGCCCAGGTTTATATAGGCAAAAATCCTTATTCACTCAGAATGAGTCACCTTGAAAAAAATCTGTCAACAAACAGACAAGTTGCCTGAATCACCTGGATTAGGAGACAGAAGGCTGTCTTAAGTTTCTTTATAAACAGACTGAGCAAGACCACTTGTATGATTTAAACTTTCTCTCACAGCCACACACACACTCACTCATAGGCTTTGAAGGATGTGTGACCCAAATAGAGAGCAGATATGGAGTAGAGTGGATACAGGACAGGTATACTGCAGACTGAGACACTTCTGGAGAATTTGGAAATGAAGGGTGAAGACGTATGTATAAATTGCAATGCTCTGTGGATAACCCTGCTATGAATTTTTTCAATAGCAGGTTAGAGATCATCATGGGGAGGTGACTATGTTTACTCGATTAAGGGCTGGGGGTTACACCATGAAAAACTATTTCAAGAACATCAGTATTTAAATGATGTTTCATTTGCCAGCTGATTAGTTTTGAAAAATACATTGTTTGATATCTGTTTCATCTAGAAGGAGATGACACATATTTTCTACATTGTGTTGAATGTCATTTAATTTGTTAGGGCTTGGTTAGGTTCTAGGCTACTTCAGCATTAAGGTAAGAAATCATGAAAGATCAAAACTTCTTGAGTAAACACTACAATGAGAGACGCTCACTGGAACCCCATCTCCAGGGTGGGTGTTGAGCATACCTGTACTGAGAGAGAGCCTTCAGAATTGGCACTAGGTTTTGATTTCTGATTTGCACGCAAAATTAGAGAATGAAAGTAGTGCTGAGAGGTAATTTCACATGCAAGGAGAGCTATTCAAGAAGCCCATCTTCTTGAGCACAAATAGTAAAGGGCAGTTGAATGTATTTCTCAGGTTTAATTTTTGGCTTTGAGTTTATTTTGCTCTGATATGATATTTCAGGAACCTTGCCAGTGTCCTGAGAATGCTTGAAGTGCAAAGTGCCCTTGGAGAACTTTGAATTAAGAAAAAATAGAATTGCAAAAAACTGGATTTAAAACAATAAAGTTAAACTCTCTCTGAGCAAGAGGTCTGAGAAATACAGAAATTTCTCATTCTTCTTAGGACTTAAATTAAAAAATATATACTTCTTTGATAAAAATATACAAAACAGAAGTCTCGTAATTTTAACCTGTTGTTCCATCTGTATCTGAATAGGCCATTTCTTAATTTTTCTTTTTAATTTTTTGGTTTAATATTTTTGGACAGTCTAGCCTGAAGGACAGCTTATCTTGGCCTAAGATCATTATCCAGCACAAGAAGACAACTTGTCCTGTATGAAGCATTTGGAATATTGTTAGTCCTTGATGTGTCAATTAAATAAAAAAAAACAAGGGCAGTTTGCCATGTAAACCCATGGGTTTTAAACAAAATTTCTACATGCTTCAGCAGCTGTTGCTGTGGTTTCAGAGTTTTGCACTTACTGACAATTCAGGAAACTTATGAGTTTCAATATGGTATATCAGGATCACTCCTGTGCATAGCATCTTCTGGACAGAGATAGGGAAATAGCTAAAAATGATCTTACGCACTTATCTCTGAACCTCATTGAATGTCTTTATACTACATTCAGTGTTTGTTTCCTCTGTGAGAATGTAGTTCAGTATGATTTCACCAGATGTATTGATTTCCTGTGAGATAAAATATTTTTAGCAATGTTTTAACAATAATTTTAACAAACATCCTGAACATATTTTAATTAATATAAGTGCAAGCAAAGGAAAAATTTGGAACAGATTCTGCATTTTAACCACAGGTAAGAAGTGTGTTTTTTATGGTTTGAACCAAAGCCAGTAAGACATGATTTAAGACGGTCAGCTTGGCCTGAACAATTGACAGTGGTGGATGAGGAGCAACTGAGCAAAAGCTGAGTAGAGGTCACTAAAGCTGCTAAGCAGATGTATCTAACTGTTTATCTCGCACAGGTCACGTACCATTTTGTCCTGGAAATCACTGGTGATAAATGAAAACAGCAATCCCAACTAATTAAACAACACTAGTTTCTACCTATACAGAGCAACAGGAAATGTGTCTTTTCGATTGTTCCTATGTGCTATTTATTTCTGCCAATATCCCATGTGCTTCTATTAAGTTTAAAATCCCTGAGAGTTTAAACGAAAATAAGGCCAAAATGTCCAGCATTCACTGTGCAATGTACTTAGTAATCATAAAGCCTTATTAGTAAAACAACAATTCTTTATTCTTGTTATTCCAAAAATTTTCCTTATTACCACAGAATAACTATCAGTGCTGAAAATCCTGAGGAAAGGACCAAATTTTAAATCTGGGATGACATACTGCTATGTCACAAGGAATCGCAGAAATTTATTCTAAACACGAGCAGGCTTTACCTTCTTTTGTAGCCTGTGTCTGTCAAGTCCCATTACAAACATGAAAATTCCACTGGAGTTTGAGAGCAGAAATGACTGCTTGAATTCTTGCATTCAGTTTAAAAACACAAAACTCCAGAGATGTCCCTCATAGCTGTATGTATTTTCATTAACATCCCATTGGATACTTTACAAATCGCTCAGAGAAAATGTTTTGCTTCACAAGGGGAGACCTATATTGTGTTTTGTTGCCAACAATAGCAGCAACAACTCCACAAGGTTTTTTCTGTTTTATTATCACATCAAGAAGTGTGACTGCTCCAGCCTAACAGTCAAACAGAGGTAAATCCAGGGGCAACATTTTCACTGCAATGCGTAAATCACTTCTGCAACATCTTTAATTTGAGGATTCCCTGCCTTATCTATTTACTGCTCACTTTCTCCCCCTATCTAACACTTGACATACATTAGTGAAATGCATGTAGTCTAGGTGATTGACAGCTAGCTAGGTCAGTTATTATTTCCTATGCAAAACTCCGTCACCTAAGCAGAAGTGCAAGAATAGAGACGGTTCTTACAGAAAGCTTAAGAGTCTGAGTAAATGCCACAACTTTCTCTGTAGAGATGTAATCAGTCATAGAATCGCAGAATCACAGAATAAAGTGAGTTGGAAGAGACCCACAAGGACCACTGTGTCCAGATCCTTACCCTGAACAGTACCAGCCCCAGAAGTCACCAAGTGTCTGAAAGCATTGTCCAAGTACCTTTTGAGCTCTGACAGGTTGGTGCTGTGACCACTTCCCTGGGGAACCTGTTCCAGTGCCCAACCACCCTCTGGGGAAAGAACATTTTTCTAATATCAAACCTCTCTTGACACAACTTCAGGTCATTCCATCCTGTCCTGACCACCAAGGTGAAGAGATCAGTGCTGCCCCAGTGCAGGGCAAGCAGGACAATCCCCTCCTATACCCAGCTCAAGATGCTGAGCCTGATGCACCCCAGGACATGGGTGGGTCTCCTATTTGTCTCTTAACATTTCAAAGGTCTCAGAGAGTTGAATTTTTTTTTGACATCCTGACATGCAACCATTTGCTAAACTTATTGCTAGTAGAGGCTATGTCTATTCTGCAAACCAAGGGTGACTACTGATGAGTCAAATATATTTAACATACCTTTTAGAGGAAAAAGGGATGACAAGCATGGCCTCAATCTTTAAAGTTGCTTCAAGGGTAGTCCTGAAAATTTTGTACTTGAAAGTCAGATTTTAGACCTCTGAAATTTGTTTCCAGGAAACTGACTAAAAAAGAGGTAGTGATCAGTGTGATCAATATGACATACTTGGAAATAAAGTATTACTTTTGTAGCTGGAATTTATTGGAATAAATCACTAGATTTATTGGAATAAATCACCTAAAACGTGTGGATAACCATGAGCTGGCTAATACTAATGTAGTTGAACTTTCAGATAAGCTTTCAGTCTCACTCCTTGTCAAAGGTTGGTTCCAAAGTTGTTGCAAGACAGGAGAGGAGAAAAGTCCAGGAAATAAAAATATATTAAAACCAGAAAATAAAATATAGAAATGAACGGGTATTTTTGTTGAGGGATAGGATGCCATGAGGTTGTTACTGACATTTATGCATTTTACATATGTACAAATAACCAGGAAAAAGTGACAATGAGGTAGGTGATGGAACTTAAGGACAACATTAGAGACAGGGAAAGGATCTGACAGAAAAAAAAAAAAAACCTTTCTAGGACGATTTATCTTGAAAATAATATGAACAAAGGGGTACAGATGCAGTTAATAAAATTACAAATAGGGAATGAATCCTACAAATTCCTTGAGAGGCAAGTTCAACAATCATCCAAATGGGAACATATTCCTTTCTTAGCCTTCCAATGAACATATCAAAGTTTTCTCCACAAAAGCATGGTCCCCATGTGCAGATTCAGTCAAAATTGTAGATAAATGTCTCCCCTTCCTTAGGCCAGGGTGACAGATAGAAAAGTTAGGGTTTTATTCACCTGGTTAGGTACATGAAAGAAGAGAGCTGCAATTGCTATGGGGAGTGCTACAAGGCCTGCTATGATCTCCCTTAATGGAAAGCTGCAGTGTCTCAGAGTAACCCTGGCAAAGTACACTTGTGAGGACTAGCTGCATCAGCACTTTTCCCCAGCAGCTGGCTGAGGACCCTGCCCTGTACTTTTAAAGAGGCATGATGGACATGTACTTTGGGTACTCAGCCTGCTAGCTGGTGTGAGACAAGTTTGGCATTGTTGATTAACCCAAATAATATTTCCGTCATCAAGTCCTGCATCTCAACTTACACCCCCTGAATTCAAAAAGTGAATCAAGACCATTAAATCTCTCCAACAAAACTGGAAAAGGAGTCAGAAAGAGGATTAAATGCCTAGTAATACCATGAAGAAATATAAACTCAGGGCTGGGGAAACTACTTCTAGCTAAAGGGAACATTTTTATATCAGTATGTGGCTTTAACTTTTCTTTTGCACTCCACTACTGTAAAAGAATTTAATCACTCTCCTATTGAAAATCTAAAAAAATTACAAAATGCAAGTGTTTATCTGTATACTACACTCAGTCTGTCTGTAAGTCATACCATCTTTTTCCTTTCTGAATACTGCAGACTCTACTAAGAAGGACTAAGAGCTCTATCTTTCACTTTTGGTTTCCTTAGAGCAAGCCAGATGTCTCATGGAGCTATCAGCAGGGTTTATTTTTCCTGGCTTGGATGCAAAGCTCCAGTTATTAATATCAGAGTGAGCTCTGCTAGCTGACAATTTAAGATAAAGTAAATTGGAAGTGACATAAAGGAGCGTGTGGGTGTTAATGTGCATCACTGACATTCTTTTGTGACATCCTGAAAGGTCTCATCTGTGTGGTCGACACCAGCAACCTTTACCAGTGAACCTCTGCTATTAGAGGGTAGGCACTCTCATTGATTTGTAAAAGTGACAGATGCTGCATGTGGTTGTAAATTAGCCATGTGAAGCCAGTCTCCAGAGATTTCCAGGAGCGTTTTTCCTTTGCGGTGATTTGTGTTCTTCCATTTGCCAAGCTGCATGAAGCAAAGCACTTAACTCTTTCACTAGTCATCTTGTTGTACTTCACTTTTCTTCTGAGTCTGTGTTGGTTTTCTTTTTCCTTCTCCTGCTTTCCCTCAGTTATCATGATTCATAAGGGTAAACTTCTGCTCAGTTGTTTTCTAAGATGCTTTTCTCATCACAGTGTTTCTGAAAAAGGTTAGCAAAGTCATATCAAGATAAGCTGAAATATCTTTCAAGCCATTAAACCCTCTTTTATTTACAGTTATATGCATGCATGCATAAATATGTTTGTTAATTTTATGTATAACAGAAAGCCTGTTCTGGTGAAGACTTGGGTGAAGGCTTTGTTAACTGAACTGCAGTCCCTGCTCACACTTGCAGACACATGGTGTGCGAGTTTCCAAGGGTCTTCATTGCTTCCACAGAAACCCAGCTGTGAGAGAGTTGCACAACTTGAGACAAGGCCTAGTCATTTTAAACAGCAACAACTATATCACAAAAAGGATGATAGCAGGAAATAAAGGCTCCTCCTTAGACCCAGTCCCATGATTTGCTTTAGTCTTGTAACAGGTTATCTACTCTGATTGAGTGAAGCTGAGACTTATGGATGGCTGGGACAACTACAGGGTACATCCCCACCAGGCAGGCATTCACTAGAGCACACAATCTGCCTTCTCTCTTTAGTCTGGTTTCTTTCCATGGAATTCCAATCATGCCCCTGTAATGCTGATTTTAGATATGAACTTGAATTGTAAATCATGTACTACAAAAAATCAGAAGATGAGACAAATAATCAGTCTTCTAATAATGTAGTTTGGGGCAGCTAAGCACTTATAAGAAATATCTATGTGCCACTGCTGCAAAACCAAACACTGCTACAAAACCGAACACAAAGCAAAACAAAAACATGTCAAGACAAATTATTCCCTGGACTAAATGTCACCAGCTGTAAAAAAGCACCATGAAAAAATGTGGAGGTTGAAAGGTTATGACCCCATAAAACTACTATTTTAACTCCTCATCCTAAATCATTTCTGCTTATGTATGGTAAGGTCTTTCCATTTAGAAGCAGAAAATACTTTTTCTGAGAACTTCAAGATGGGCTTTCATCATGGATACAGAGGTGAAAGGTTCAAAGTTTTAGCTGCTAAACCACCAAATACCTGCTCTCTCTTCTATTTTCCCTCCCTTTGAAGTTATTAGCAACAGTTATTTCTAGAGAGTATTCACTCCATGAGGCGGGCTTGTGCAGCAGTCATTGTAGACTCTCTGTCTTCCAGTCTCTTTATGTTTCTGCTAGTTCCTACTCCCATTATTCTTTTGAGTTTTAGCTAAATATATATAGGCACAGCTTTAAAACAGAGATGGTCCTTAAAACTGACTTTGGGGCAGACAGAGGGGAAGTGTTCTTGTAATTTTTGATTTTTTTTTCTGTGCAACCGCCATGTGATTATTATTAAACCTTTCTGCACTGAGATCATACTCTAGTGCCTGTCCAGACCACCTCAATGCTATCATATGTGACTCCAGCACACATGTTGCTGAGGCAAGATCACTTCCTGAGAGAAAGTGGAATGATTCCAAAAATTACAGGACTTTTTATAGTGAAAATTTAGTACAGAGTTACAGTGCCATAATCTTCACAGTAGAAACCACTGTCTCATCAAACTGCCAAATCTCCGGTCACAGTGTTAATGTTTTATGTGTTCAGAACTGCTGTTTGGAGTAGTTTTGGAAGGCTAGGTTAAAACATGCAAGGGGCTGGAAAGGGTTCAAGGTTTTTCAGTTGTGTGTTTTCTGGTTTTTTTGTCCCCTTACTAGACCCTAAATGATTTATAATTTTTCATTTTAAACCTATTTCCTGGTCAATCATTTTCAAGATTCCTACCCTTTAGTGAAGTCCAAAACTGTGTGTTACTATGGAAACTGCGGCAGATGTAACAGCTGCAATTCACAAGAAAGAAAAAGATGAAAATGGATGAAGAAGTGTCACTTGAATTATGCAAAATTTCATAACTATTTATGAATTGCATACTGTGTATAAGGTTCTTTGTGAACCCAAAATGTTAGAAAGGTTCTCCTATCATTAGAAGAAATTATTTCCAAGCAGGTAAATTAATTGCTTTCAAAATTCCTATGCAAAAAAAAAGGACACTATTTATAATCTCTCTTTTTAAAGTCCATCTTGTTTTCATATATTTTTTTTCTTTTTTCTATTTTCTTTTTTTTTTTTAATAGTTTTAGTTTTCAACTTGTAATCTGATTTTGTGAATTTTCCCTTCTGTTGTCAGCAAACAGAAAACTTGATCCCAGATTTCTTTAGGTCGTAGGCTTCTTTAAGCACAACAGTCAAGCCAGCAGTGTTTTCATATGTTAAGGTATTTTCCTAAACTTTCTTGGATATATCTGTGTGTTCAGCAAAAGAAAACAGGTCTCCAAAAACTCAAAAGAATGGAAATAGTGTAGTAAACAAAAGCTGTAAAGGCATGTATGCAGCCTGTTTCTCTGATCAGCTACAATATTTTTACATCCCCATAAATTCCATTGACTGCTGGCAGGTTTTTGCAGACATGGCCTGGAGAACCTTAAAAAGGGGAGGAAGGACCAGACCTTTTGTCTAGTGCTCAGCCACCATCAATTATTTAGGAGCAAAATTATGTGATATTTTTCTTTCAATTATGCTGTTTAACCAGGCTTGGGAGTTAATACTGACCAGGAGATGTTTTACCCAAGATATGCTGTAAAATGCTCTGCTGTCTGTAGAATATATCTCCCTTGGCTCTCAATTAATGATGGCAGCCATGCAGCCACAGTAAACTGACTAATCTCACTTGACTGGATCTGAAAGCACCTTCGTGTTTTTTAATAGATTGTTTTTCTCTTTTCTGAGTATTTTGAGCACTGTTTGTGCTGGACACACGGCAATAACAATTTGTCAAATCTGCCAGAAGGCTTGACTACTAAAAACAGTTCTTCAAAGAGAGAAGTGTGTAAAAAACAGAAGGCATGCTGCTTTATTATTACTGTGGGGACTGTGCAATCTTGTGCCTGACAAAGATCTCTTTAAAATGTATGGCTGGTGCTGTGAGCCTGTATCCAGCACCATCCTTATTGTCATCCAGTAGTTTAGTCTTCACCCTAGAAACTCACTCTTGCCTTTTGCCCTTGGCTTCACAGTTCAGCACAAGTGGCTGAGTACATTCCCAAACTGTGCATTCAACAAAATCTGAACAGTAAGCAACCACTTAAAGATTATTACATCCACTGAGGCATGCATCTGATATGAAGTGGACACTCTTAACAAGTATATTTTTTAAAAAGTCTTTTTTCCACATGAAGCTCTGCCTGGCATCACAGCTTTTAAAAAACTGTAGTGACTCACTGGAGAAAACTCAAGGCAAACATGAATGCAAATATAGTTTCAGGATTTGTCAATCACCTGTCCCCTTTACCTCTCAGTTATGTGGTATTTGCAAACTCGATCATATATTGAGGGGAATAAATTTGAGAAATAAGGTAATTTCTTCTCTTCAAAACTTATTATTTGCTTCTGTGTACAACTGTTGTTGCAAACAGTGTCACTGTACTTTTCTGACAGGTTTTGCTGTCTTTTCTTCAACCCCAAGGAGAAGCAGAACATGCAGTGTTAGGAGAGCTCTCCATTCGCATGTAATTGCAGAGCTGTCCGCTTGGTATGTCATTGCCTATTGTTCCCTTGCATTCTACTACAGATTTCAGATCAGCACCGAAAAATCAATCCTGACATCAACCAAATAGTATTTCTTTATGTTCTGATAATGGGAGAGGTTATAATTTTAGAAAACATTGAAATCTGTGAAGAATATATGTCTGCAATTCTGTTCAAAACATTTGTCTTTTGTAGATAATACTACAATCTACTCAAAAAGACTTCTTTAATCTATATTACTTAAGGGGTTTTCCCTACTCTTCTGTTATTTAGAGTCCTTAACAGCCAGATTGATTGCTTTAAGATTCTGCTTTACCTTTGAGCCATGATACTATATACATATTGGTTAAATTCCAGATTAAGTGGCAAAATGGAGGAACTAGACAGATAAATGTGATTCAGCAAAGCCAGAGAAACTTAACTCTATAAAAATTTTGTGTCTCAGCTTCAGACTGATTCAAAGTTATTTAGAGCATTAACTACAACATAAATTGAGACTTCAGGAAGGGTGGTTTAATGGAGTGATTTATACAGTATTAGGAGATCCCCATACTAGGAATTTGTGTCTGGTGTTTGTTTTGGTACTTCCTCATGGATAGCATCCCGCCTCCTGCATTTCAGCTAGAGAGGCTCTTACTTATGTGCAAACCTGTTCAATCTGTGTAGTCAGTGAAAGATCTCCTCTGCAACCATGTCTTGTAGAGGAGCCAAGGTAGTGCTTGTAGCCAAGGGAGGAGAGGAAAATGGCTTTCAGACTCATTTTTTTCTTGTCCAGGACCTGGAGAGGTCATCAGCATATCTACAGTAGCCCTAGGATCATGCTGCTTTCCAACAGACTCTATGCACCACTGTGTGCTCTGATGTCTAGCAGAGGCAGCATGGCCCTTCCTGCTTGCTGCCTGACTAAGCAGGCCCTTTTCACTTGAGCTTGCCTGCCACAAAGAATTTCTTTGCAATCCTTCTAGAAAGGGAGGGTTTAGATTCCTTCCTTGCATTCTGACCCTTTAATCCCTTAGGAAAGGGACCACCAATGTGGAATAAGGATTTTGCTGTTAAGAGTTGGAGCATTCCTCTCCTACGTGATCCACAGCAAAAATTCTCATCAGAGGAGCAAGAGGAAACAACCAGTTTTTCCAAGACTTATATCCATGAAGCAAAAGCCTTAGAAATAGAATCTGGGCTCGATTTCCTCTTGCCCAGCTAAAATGACAGTACGTCCCTATTTTTCTCCAACCTGAGGATCTTATCAGCAGCTCACAGTCTGGCAGATGATCTATCAGCAGACAAGGGTCTGTGAAATCATCTCTCTCTGTTTACAAATAGGTCATACATTAATTTTCCCTCGGAGTACCAGGACCACTATTTCCCTTTTTAGGAAACAGTGATTTTTTTTTTCAGTCCTGCAGCAAATTAGAAATACATAAGAGCATTTCTACAGCCAGTTGGTCTAGATAATGATAATTTCTTCATTCTTACTGTTATCTTCCTTCAAGATAGATTCAAAATGTGGCCGCAATTCTTCTGTTTCATCAGAACTACAGAGCATGGCATTTCACACAGAAGTGGCTTCGAAAACATTTGTGTGATTCAATGTGAAAAATTTCCATTATTTCAGAGGAATTTTATGGAAGAGTGAAATCTCACAGGATATAACCAAAAAGAGAATAGATTTTTTTCCCCAGTAAGTTTTTCACATAAAAATATCCTCTTTGTTTTAAAAGTCTCTGCTAAAAGCAAAACAATAAAGACAGAAATAAATCCATGTGTAATAGTAATGGTTTAGGTATTTATCTTACCTTTTATTTATGAATTGTTGAGCTATTTTATTTTGTAATAAATGGTGAATAATTGATCTATCTCCATGCTTCCAGCAATTTGATCTTCACTCTGTGTACTTGCAATTTTATTTCATCTTCAAAGAAAAGCCAGTAAGGAATTGATTGACATACTTCAGCTATGGCTATGCACAGTTTCATCTAGGATGGATTTCAGAGACCACATAGTTTCTTATGTTGAAAGACTGATTTTCTATTTGAAAAATAACAAACATTACTGTACAGGTGCCTTTTTTCATTGAGACCTTTCTTTTCTCCATCATTACCATTTATGGGGGGAAAGCACTCTTCAGAACCTTCAAAATTTGTGTCTCTTCACACACATAACAAGAAATACTTATGCTGTCTCACAAGGTGTGATGGACAGGAGAAATGGAGCCCAGGTGAGCTGCATATCCATATCATATGAAATAGACTAAAATTAATGCATTAAATAGAAAACAGTGTCTATTTAGTTTAATGATGCTAGCCTTTGGATAACCTCACTTCTTATTAAAGTCCTCTTACTCTCCTTTGTAAAAAGGATCAACTGCAAATGTTATTGAAAGTTATTGCCAAAAATGCATTACTATCAAAACCGATCAAATAATTTCTACATACACAAAATAAAGATGAGATGATGGAATATGTAGGTCATTGGAAATCATCTCAAAATAAATGTAGTATAGATGCAGGAAGATTGGAATCCAAAATTAAGAGCAACACTTTGATTTTCTACTGGTCTATGCTTTACAATACCAACACTTCTTTGGTCATCCTCTGACTTTATCTCAGTAAATTAAACTCCATAAATAAAAATAAATTTAAACCAAAGGCCATAATTTTAGACTTTCTTATACAATTAGGAAAATCAAGTAAATGAAGAGAATAACATTCAGCTCTGAAACACGTATGACACAACACAACCTAACGAGCGTAAGTGGGAAAAAACAAAGTGTAGTAGGATTCAACTGTAGAAGAATGGAGATAAATTGTGGAAAAGAAAGCAACTGTAGGAATAATATATGGAGAACTGATGAGAGAATTAATATTTAGCAGCAAAGTTGGAATTATATCTGACCTCTGATATAATTTGGTGCCTTACTTAGTGTCATAGGAAGTAAGTGTTTTCTCAAGACTCCATGACTCTCCACAGTCTTTGTAAAGTCAACCTGTCTTGAAAACATATTATCATGTGACAGACACTCCAGAAAATGTCTGGCTTCAAAAGAAATAAAATAAATACTGGAGGGTTTGTTTTTTAAGGCGATAGTCTGTCTCTTTTAATCACAAGGCTACTTGTTACTACATCCTTTAGATTGCAACACTGTCTTCAAAAAGCTACTGCCTTGGTTTAGATGTTGAAATAATCAAACTGCTAAAAGTTGCCTTGAATGAATCTAATCTTTAGCAGAACAAATCATGACACAAATTCAAATTTCCATTGAAGAATTTTTCTCTATTTTTCTGCAAAATAATTCACAGTATAAGTATGTAACATTTCCTGGTGTAGAATTTAATAATTTAACAGAAATTTGTATTTTTTTGTTTATTGATCAGAAGCCTAATTTAATAATTTGAAGCCTATCTCTAAAGCAGAGTTAGTATTAGAATCTTATCAACATTAGTTTTAAAGTATTTCTTGACTATAAAGCTGGTAAATTTTAAGCTATTTAATAATTGTTTCACATATAGAACTTAGAGTGAATTTCAGGTAAGGGCTCCTGCTTGTTTATAATTTAAATAATCTAACAGAAGAACCCAGGGGTTATGGAAAATCTGTGTATTTTTATTTTTTTAATGCAAAACATTTTTCATAGATGCCTCTTAATGATTGGAAGAGCTCATGGCCACAGAAGTGTAATTACCTAATTGGCCTACAGATAGATAACACCAGAAAGGAGCTTTTTGCTTGTATGCAGTGTTTTGAAGTCTTTCACCCGTATTTGTCAGCACTCATGATTCATGACAGACAGCAAAAAGGATGCATGAATACAGTGTTATTGGGGGCTGAGAAAGATTATAGTACTTAGATAACTTTTATGTCCAGTCACACACTTCTAACACTATATGTATTAGTGCCCAGTTCAGGACATTTTTAAGGTCCTATGCCAGACTCTGAGAAATCTCTGGACATAAAAAGCTGTTCCTATGGAATATAATAATTATGAAGGTGACAAGTAATCTGCACTTGGGTTCAATCTACTCTTTACAAAAAATATAGGGTTAGTACCATAATTAATTTCCACTAAGAAAGGAATTGACAAGTTCTCTGTAAAATACAAAATTCCTTTCTTTAGCAGTATGACAAAAAAGGGGTCTATCTGGCTGCTCTGAATATTTTCCCCACTGTGCTTACAGAAGTTCAGCACCTCAAGCATGATGGACACTCTAGTGCAGGGACACGGGTGCCCCTAGCCAGAGAAACAGCCTCCTGACTGCAAGGTAATGGTGCAGTGCACGCCGGCCTTTCCCGTGCTGCTGAAGCTGGTGGAAGGAGCACACATCGCAGTGATGACCCAGAGCCTTTCAGGAAGGTTCCAGTGAACTTCAAGTCCAAGGTGTTTTGGGCTCAAATCAAACTCAGATCCTTGAGTGCAATCCTTTCCACATTTTTCCTTACATATTACTAAAATTCAGCATTTTCAGCACCACAAAATAGGTGGTCCAGGACCTGAATATAACTAGCATGACCAAAACATCCAGAAAACTGGAAAGTGACACATGCTGCATCTCATCGAGAGAAGACCTTGTTACAAGGCCGGAAGTCTTCAACACTGGCTCAGTAAAAATGGTGTTCACAGCTCAGTCTCAATGTTTTTAACAGCTTTGTTGGGTAGGTTTTGGTAGGAAGTGTATTTCAACATTTGAACCTTGTTTGAACTTAATTGAAATGCTAGTGTGAGATGGTTTGAAAGCAAACCAGTGGGCAAAATTTACCCCACACAAATATCTCACAAGAGATTTCAGGTCAGAGTTACAATTTAATTGAAAGATTACAATAAATACAATGATAGAGGAAAACTTGTTTAAACCCACAAAATCAGAGTACAACCTGGCCCCAGTTGGTCAGGGTGATGGTCACAGTCCAATTAAGCCATGGTTGCAGTGCTGTTGAAGTGATGTCCACAATCTTGTAAAAAGTAGTGTTCCTGTGGAAGTTCAGGTCATCCTCTGGATGTCCAGTGGTGGTAGTGTCCAGGTTCCCAAACCCCAGCATTATATACCCTCAAAATCGAGGCAGGAATGTTCAGTACCTCGGGGAGGGGAGTTTCAAAATGGAATGATGTAGTCTCATGAGTCATAAGACATTTCTGGAGTCCTTGATGGTCATTGCAGCTGTCTATTGAGGTGCCATTGAGGTCATCATGGCCCATTAGCAGAGACAACCCCCTCAGGATGGGTGGGACCGCACTGCTGCTTCCCCAGAGAGAGCTACCAGGGCTGAATTATCACTGTGAAGAAAAAGAAACAGTACCCTGCCTCACAGGCTTGTCTCTTTTTCCTTATCTCATTTAGCACCCAGCTGATAGCCTGATATGTACACTGGACAGCTGCTGCAGAGGACCCACCATTAGCAGTTTGCCAGGAATAATGTAGATGGGTGCAGAATACTTCATTTGGTTACATCTTTGGCACTCTTTCTCCTGTAACCATGATATAGTGCTTTGGCATTTGAACCAAAATCAGAAGGGTTTTCTTAAACTCAGTCACTAATCTTAGTATAGAGAATACCATGTTTGTTGAAGTGCATAGTGTTGATTGTTATGGCTTGTCTTTGTAGAATTCGTATTAAAATAAATTGTGTAGAATATTTTGCCTCACTTTCTGACATTTTTTTTTACAATATAATCACATTTAAGTGACCATCATCATACTGTTTGTATACAGGAAACAAATAATTACTTTTCTTAAAAGCTTTCTTTCTGACCTGTCAGACCTCCACAAAAGCATGACAAATATCTATCTGGCATTATTTGTTTCACCTAGAAAATCACTAAGTTGTTCTGAGAACCTTTTAAGCATTTAGAAGTTGTCCTCCATCTGCCAGCACAATACAAGTACTTCTTTTCAATTTGTAGTTGTGTTGGGGAAATGTTTTGATTCTTGATTTAGACTGTGGTCTCCCACAGGTCCCAGGGTTTCTGGCTGAAAGATAAAGCTTCATGCTTTATGTTCTCCTGCAGCAGAGCAGTATTACACACCACACACTGTGCTCCAGTCCACAGGTTTTTGAAAACAAGTCTGCCCACAATTTTGCTGGTCTTCTAGCACTGGAGCACAGTTTCCTGAGGGAACAGGCCAAGCTGTATACATTTCATCTTCTCCTTGTTGCACAAACCATGTGGCACTCCCAGGGAATCCTTAGAGTAGTGTGAGGTAATGGACTGGAGTTTTTATATACAACTACCTAAATATTTGGCACCTCGTGTTACAGGCTGGAGCATAAATCCATGCTGGCATTCAGACAAATCCTGTGTTCTCCAAATAACTTACCCAATACTGGATGCAAAATTAAATAAATCTTCTCAAACACCAGTCATCATGGGGGACTGTAACTACCCTAACATATGCTGGAGAAGCAACACAGTGAATCACAAACAGTCCAGGAGTTTCCTGGAAAGCATTGACAACTTCCTGACACAGGCAGTGGAGGATCCCACAAGGATCATGTGCTGCTGGAACTAATACACAGAAAGAGGGAAAGCCTTGCTGTAGATGTGATGGTTGGGGGCAGCCTTGCTGTAGAGACCATGAGATTGTGGATTGTTTGAGGCTAAAGAGCTGACTTAAGTCTCTTCAGGGATCTTCCTCCAGGCTCAAGAAACATGCTTCCCAGTGAGCAAGAAACTGGGAAAAGAAGGCAAGATGCCCACATAGATGAATCAAGAACACCTATTGTAACTCAAGTTTGAGAAGAAAGTACTTAGGAGATGGAAGTAGTGTCAGGCCATTTGGAATGAATATAGAGAGGTTGCCAGAGTATTTGTAGATAAGATGAGGAAGTCTAAGGCCCATCCGGACTTATATCTGGACAAGGAT
This sequence comes from Chamaea fasciata, assembly GCF_029207755.1. Taxonomy (NCBI): domain Eukaryota; kingdom Metazoa; phylum Chordata; class Aves; order Passeriformes; family Sylviidae; genus Chamaea; species Chamaea fasciata. The sequence goes on from NW_027094089.1 coordinate 43,573,204, forward strand.
GTCAAAGACAGCAATACAAGTGTCTTCAAATACATCAGTAACCAAAGGAATATTAAGGATAATGTGGGCCCCTTACTAAATGAGGTGGGGATCGTGGTAACAGAGGACACAGAAATGGCAGAGTTACTGAATGAGGCCTTTGTATTTGGCCTTCACTGGCAAGACCAGCCTGTAGGGATCTCCGAGACCAGGGCAGAGGAATGCTGGAAGAATTTTCCTCTTTCAAGAAGGGTTGCATTGGAGAACATCTGAGCAAACTTGATATCTACATGTCCATGGGCCGTGGCAGGATGCACATAGGAGTGCTGAGAAAGCTGATGGACATCATAGCTGTGCTCCTTACAATCATCTTTGAAAGGAGATCAGGACTAGTGCCTGAGGGCTGAAGAAAGCGACTGTCACCCCAGTCTTCAAACAAGGCAAGAAGGAGGATGCAGGAAACTATCAGCCAGTCAGACTCACCTCAGTCCCTGGAAAAGTGATTGAGCTCCTCCTTCTGAAGGCCTTCTCTATCCACAGGGAGGACAAGAAGGTGATCAGGAGCAGTCAGCATGGATTCACTAAAGACAAATCATGCTTGACCAACCTGATTGCCTTCCACAATAAAACAGCTACCTGGATGGATGAGGAGAGAGCAGCAGGTTGTCTGCCCTGACTTCAAGGCTTTTGTCACTGTCTCTAACAATGTCCTTATAGGCAAACTCAGGAAGATTGGACTGGATGAGTGGACAGGGAGATGGATTGAGAACTGGCTGAACAGCAGATTCCAGAGTCATAATCAGTGGCACAGGCTCTAGTTGGAGGCCTGTCTGTGGTGGTGCCTCCCAAGGTTCAATAGTGGGCCCAGTCTTGTTTAACTTACCCATCAATGACTTTGGTGAAGGGGCAGAGGCCTCCTCAGCAATTTCACTGACAGCACAAGGCTGGGAGGAGTGGCTGATACCCCAGAGGGCTGTGCAGCCCTTCAGAAGGACCTCGACAGGCTGGAGAGATGGGCAGAGAGGAACCTTCTGACCTTCAGCAAAGGCAAATGCAGAGTCCTGCACCTGGGGAGGAACAACCCCAGGCACCAGCACAGGCTGGGGGTGACCTGCTGGGAAGCAGCGCTGTGGAGAAGGAGCTTGGGGTCTTGCTGGACAAGAAGGTCTCCATGAGCCATCAGGGCCCTTGTGGCCAGGGCCAATAGTATTCAGGGGTGCTCTAGGAAGAGAATTGCCAGGAGGTCAAAGGAGATCCTGCCCCTCAGCTCAGCCTCCAGTGAAGCCTCACCTGGAGTGCTGTGTCCAGTGAAGGACTTCTCAGTTCATGAGAGACACAGAGTTCCTGGAGTGGGTCGAGGTATGAGCAACAAGATGATTAAGAGATTGGACCATTTCTTTTATGAGTGGAAAGGCTGTGGTAGCTGGGCCTGTTCAGCCTCAAAAAAGACACTTCCAGTGTCTATGAGTATCTGAAGGGAGGGTGTCAATAAGATGAAGCCAGGCTCTGTTAAGTGGTGCCCAGCAATAGGACAAGAGGCAGAAACTGATGCACAGGAAGTTCCACTTGAGCATGAGGAAGAATATTTTTACTGTGCAAATGACCACACACTGACATTGGGTGTCCAGAGAATGTGTGGATTCTCCCTCACTGGAGGTATTCCATACTTGTCTGGATGCAGTCCCATGCCAGATGCCCTGGGATGACTGTGCTTGAGGCAGGCAAGTTGGACCAGATGACCCACTGTGGTCCTGTCCAACCTGACCTATTCTGTGATCGTGAAATCAGGAACCACTGTTTCCTGTGTAAAGTCAATCAGAAATTAACATTGGTGAAATTATACTTTATTTCTTAATAACTCTTTCACATATCTTGAAATTTTTTTTTATTTTTTATTTTTTTAAATAACAGGCTATAGCCTGTCACATGTGGGAAGCATGGAGTGACCACAGAAAGGTCCAAGTAGACCAACCAGCTTGATGTGCTTTTGGGAAGGTTATCCAAGCACTCACCTACCTGAAAGTACACATATGTTAAGTCTCATTTAATAAAATGCACAATATGAAAATTATCACCCCATATTCTTTGCCATCTTTGAAAATATACAGTGATGACATAATACAAGGAAACCTAAAGCTTCTTAAAAAATATCAGTTTGGAATTACAGATTTACAGTTGCAAACACAGAGGTATTAATGTAGCTCTTCTCTTTAAACCTTTCTCTTTTCCCCATCCCCCGCCACTGCCAGATTAGCTGAAATACATTTGCTTTCCTTTTTCTTCCCTTTTCTTTCCAGAGGCCTGCAAGGTTCTCTTTTTTGTGTGTCAGTTCAAGCTATAACCCTGCAGTTTGAGTTTATCTTGGCCATATAATGCAACAGTAATTTATATGCTCCCTTACCCCACTCTCCTCTGAGGCATGACCAGCTGTCTAGCCAGCAGTTTAAAGAAAGAGCTGTAATGAGCACAAGTGTGCAGGGGGTAAGGGGAAGGCACACACAGCACACAGCCGTGTTCTTTTTTATTTGGCTGGTAGAGCTAAAACCTAAATGGCATTACAGCAAGCTGTTAGCATACAGAGATTTTCTGCACAGGCACTGCACACGTCCTTCTGCAGATTTCTCATTCCTTTCTTTCATTCCTCAGCAAAGAACAGATTTAAAGGATGAGACAAAGCCTGGAGCAGCTGTTATGTGATATGGAATGTGAGTTATGAGTGTAAAACCTTGCTTCCGCCTGCCTTTTCCCCCTTTATCAAGAGTAAGCTCTTTTTAGCAGCCAGACAAAGCCTGATGGTGATCTTGATGTACTTGACACAGGCTTTGATTTTTGCTTGCCTGAGCTCCAGTTTTTGATACAATACAACTGTGACTATTTCTTCTATAGCTGTGCAGTATGCTTATTTAAACTGTTATCAACACTGTAGTGTTAGCTGAAAAAAAAAAAAAATTTAAAAAAATTGTCACTGTAAGTCACTTCTGTCAAGGACTTTTCCCCCTACTGTTTTCTCTAAAAGGTTGTCGTATGCACAGTAAAGAAAAAAAGTCATATACACACAGTCCCTGTGTGTTACAGAAATTCTTCAATTAATGTCAATACCTTCCCTAAAGTCTATTAAAAAATAGAAATTTAGAGTCTGTTCTCTATAAGTCCAGTGAGAATCCAGCAAAAAATCCCATGTTGTGGCACTAGGATCAGTAGAATTTGCTTAGCATTACACTGATGCAACAGATGAAAACCTGGCTCAGTGAAACCTTTCACTTATATAGCAAAATATTTTATTTTTCTTTAAACATTCTATAAAATCAAACCACTGAATATTTGACTGGAATTTTTGGGTTCTTCAAAATACCAGGAGAAAAATAAGGGGTTTTTTTCCATACAGTATAAATAATTAATGAGTTAGGATTCGATAAAGGATGCTTTTCAGTGCAAAGGTCTCTTAACTCCCACAGATATTGACCTCAAGCCAGACCTTACCTATTTAGCACTTCAGGACAACAAACTAACTTCCTAAAAATAGGAGAGTCCCCAGAAATGCTGTAATGACCTTAATTATGACACAGGACAAGGCACAGGCTGATTCTTTACTCTGTGGTGTTTTTAGTTATTGTTCCCACATAAAAGTGCCTTGAGAAGGGAAACTCCTTTTCAGTCACCACACTCAACCTGTTCAAATCCATGGTATACAAAGATTTTTGGAGTTTTTGAACCAAAAATAATGAACAACTAATCTGGGGTGATCTAAGATTCATTAATCAGAGGAGTTATAAGTAGATAGTGCATTAGCCTGTATATATTTTGAAGCAAAATTTAAAGTGAGATCCCATCTGGAAAGTCTTGACTCCTATGATGTTTATTTTTAATAAATCCTGGCTAAGTAGTTAAATGTAATAAAGCCCTCCCTCAAGGTACAATTTTCACTATGATTCAATAAAAATAAACCTACACATGCACAGTCTCTTCTTCATGGAGCCTATGAACAGGTTTGTTTGATCATAAACCAGAGTGTCCTAGAGGGGTCAGAAACATAGGCAGGAAGTCACAAAATGAGAGGCTTGTGGAAAAGGCAACTTAAAGTGTTTGAGGGAAAATAAATTCAAACAGATACCCAGGAGGAGGGAGGTATTTGCAAAGCAGTGAATGAAAATAGGCTCAAGAAGACTAACAGGAAAGTCAAAATTAGCAAAGAACTTGTAATAGAAAATTGGGGGCAAAAAACCCAATACACTTTATGAAAAAGCCATCATTTGTCATATACAAGAAGTGACAGTTCTCTGTATAGCAGCGGTGTAACTGAACTCAAAAAACAATATTAATTTCTGGGCAACTCAGGTAAAACAGAAAGTTGCTAACATGTCAGAGAAAGTTCAGAAAACTTCCATAAGTGAAAGATTAAGCAGCATGATCAAAAACACAGGTCCTGAGCTTTCATCTGTGGAAATCAATTTCATTATTTTCACCGACTTAAAATGCAGCAACTTCAGCTAAATACTGCTATGATTAACTGCAGGATGCAGGCACCAGGGAGATAATCACAATCATTCAAGTCAAAGACTTGCTATAAGTGACCCTTCCAGCCCCTCTTCCTCTTCCTCATCTACAGAAGGCAACAAGTTCAGAGAGTACATGGCGGTCTGAAGCACAGAGCTGCACAGGCTTCTTGGTCCATGAAGATATAACTGGATTTCAGAAGATGGAAAGAAGACAAGATGAATGTAGACTGAATAAAAAAAACCCCTCCCTGCTCTGAAATCTAAGTCTAACCTCCCTGAAGACGTGGAAAAATGTACCATCATCTGTTGTACTACTTAAAACAAAAGAATATAGCACACTACAAAATACATATTTTTTGCGATTTATATGGCTGTTCTCTCTCTACATGTCTCACACTCCACTTGTTGTTTAGATCACCACCTGATGCATTTGTGTGGCACAACTGTGGCTGTGCAGCTTCCTGCTTTGGCTGTAAGCATCTGCTAGCCTGCCTTGGATTTCCAAGGGCCAAGTAAATTCTCCCCCACTTTTCTTTAGTAAAATACTGCCCAAATGAATTCCAATCACACTTCTGTTCACACTTTTATTGATAGAGGTCACTTCTTTTAAACTGCCGATACCTCTTTCCCAAACTGAGACAGATGGGAGAAAAGCCAATCTCTCTCTGCTTAGGGGAGGTAATATGTGTGCCTCATTCACCAGTATAACATGGGAGAAATTTCATATAAAAGAACCACAGGCCACATTTTTGATTCAGGAAGATGTGCATCCTGGATAAGCCAAAAGAATATAGACTTCCACAAGGTGCTAGAAACAATCACAGTGACTCTAACGCTAATTTAGATTTTTGAATTTCATCAGAGATGGTTTACTTGTACAATTTTTGGAAAGACACTTGTATGATAATGAAGAAAAATATTTCACACAATTAAGTTTTTATTTACCTTATATAATCACTTTCTTTCTTTTCACCAGAAAGCAATAAATGACAGGATAGAGCACTCGCTAGACCAGTGCAAAAAAAAAGGAGACACGGGATTAAAAGGAAGATTTGTGAATACAGCAGCTTCATTAGCATTTCCTAATTTTTAAAACTTGAACAAGCAAAGATACGACTGAACTTCAAAACCAGACTGACATAATTTTTTCCTTTGAGTTCATCATCTACTTTTTCTCTCCATATCTGCTCTTAGATCCCATTGATTTCTAAAACTTTGAGGAAACTCATTTTCCTGAGTTTCCTCAGGCTCTTTCACTTTCAAAGAAATTTTGACAAAACTGCTGGAAACACTTCTGGCTACTTTAGATGTGTTCAGAGGTACCTCAAACTTTGTTCCATCCTCACAGAATTCACCTGTCTGGTCACAATGAAGAAACAACATAAAGGGTAACTTTTAAGAGGCAATTGTTTGCCATCTAAAAATCCAACATTACAGCAGGAGAATCATACATTGTATTTTTTCTCCTATTTTACTTGTTTTCCTCGTTTTAATCAGGATGAGTGGATAAAATATGCATTTAAATTAGTTTTTGGGGGATCACCATAAAACATTGGACAGGAAGGAGGCAGTTTTATTGGTGAAAAGAGATTTAGTTTTCCTTTACCTGGCAAACACAAGCCAAAAATTACTGTCTTCCTTGGAAAGATCTTCTTCGTATTTTGAAGATTTTTACTCCATCAATCATATTGATGTATTGTGAGAATTTTAAATAACTACTTTTTTAGAATCAATACTTTTTATGAATACTTTTAATGTTAAAAAAATTTAAGGAAAAACAAAAGAGAAAACTTCTATTTTTAAAATTTTTAAATCACCAATCTGATTGGAAGTTTAGTGGGTTTGGTTTTTAATTTATTTTTTAAATAGAAACTGAAGAATAGAGAGGATGGCAGTCAGCTATGTAATGACAAAAAAAGTCTTTGAAAGGAACCCCTTTTCATTCGCTACAAGTACTTAGTCAAAATGAGTAATTGGATGAAGAGCAGATGTCAAATCTAGAAACACCAAAGTTATGGCAGCAGGCAGAGAACAAAATAGTTAGAGGTATTTTTAAAAGCACCAGCCACTTTTCAGATGGTCACCTGCTAAGTAAGCTCCTGTCCCCTGATAATTGAGACAATCTACGCAAAGGTTCCTGACCAGTTTCTGAAACAAAAACCAGCAAAAGATGCAGAACTGCCACTAACCAACCCAGACTGAAAGAATGACTGTGGCCTTGCTCTCCACTTCCCAACTTCCCCCTTTTCCTCCTTGAATTTTGCATCTTCTGCTGTGTATCAGAACTTGTTGAATCTTCCTCTTCAGGACAGCTTTTATGAGCAGTGAAAGACCTCCACTTGTTCCCAATACTCTGCTGCACTGGGACCAGTTTTCAGTCTTTCTCCAATCCCTATAGATTTTTTTTCCTGTGGAAGCTGGGACCCTTGCATGCCAGATTTACACTGTTGCCAACGGGCCTGTTATTCACATCTACCTTTGATGTAATTCTACATTTATTGATGATTGCAGATTAAAGGACGTAAACTGCTATGAAGGAATATTTCAGACTCCTATGCTCTTAACAGAGCACCCTGCTCCCACCAGATTTACACCACTGCTTGACTTAAAATTCTGGAAGCACACGCACACAGTTGAGCCTGGCTACTCAGTTACTGCTCTGGAGGCAAACAAAAGGAAGGACGTGAACAAATCAGGTAGAGATTAGGTTGCCAGAGACTCTGACCTCGAAGGCTCAAAAAATAAAGTCAGGGAAATCAGAGGCACTAGTTAGCTGGAAATTCCTTTGAATTCCTCTAATCCCTCAGGTCAATTTCAAGGGAAATGGTCTGACCATTCTGCATCTGTGAGTGATTGAAGGCAAATAAGAGGCATTGTGTGATTTCCAGTTCACGAAGTATATAGTACACACAGCTTTTATGAAAGCAAATACAACAAATCTCAGTTGACCTAGGCTGACTAATAAACCCTGAGATGCCTCTAACATAGGGATGCTGATGCTGGTACAGACTCCACAAAATTAAAAAAAAAATAAAAAAAGAAACCAAAAAAACCCCAAAAACAACAACAAAAAAACCCCCACTTTTAACCTTCCAAGTCTCTAAAGTGAAGGAATGAAAACAGGGAAATAATTTATTGCAAGAATTGTTTTTGGCTGAAACATTCTAATCCCCAAATCATCTTCATTATTTAGTCTGCTGTAATGTTGATGGAAAAAAAAGCCTAAAATCACATTCCTAGTGGGCCTCTCAGATTAAACCTTCTGCTACACCTCTGTAAGTGGAAGCAGCCTTCCAAATCTTGGTTATGTAATGACACCATATGTTATAAATGATCAAGAGCCAATCCAAAATTCAAAGATTTATTTAACAATTTCAGAAGTCAATTTTGAAACACCACAATAAATCAGGACAACATTGATCGAATGCTGGGTGGGCAGTGGGACGGCAGCAAAGGTGCCTTCCAATCTTGCCCACAAATGCTGGGTCTCAGTGCAGGGTTTTTAAACAGTTATTCTGCCTGGAGGCAATGTCCATTGAAAAGTCTGACTATTCATGTATTCTTTTCTCTCCGAGTGAGGTTTTGAAAGGATTTTCTGGTAAATTGAAAAGACGTCCCAAAAGATCTCCCACATCTTCTTTTGGGGCACTTGATGAACTCATCCCCTAGATTTTCCACCAAGATCGGTATCAGATTCTTGAGTAGCTGTGAATGTGCGGCCCACCCTTGATTAATGGCCCATCTCCAGGTTATCTTCGCTGTTTCTGTTGCAAATTTTGTGGTTTCACAGCTTGGACAATGGACTTTGGAATTTTGGAGATACCCACGGATTGCTACCGAGAATCCAAGTTTTAGTTACAGTGTATAATTTTACCGCATACAATTTTAATACGCAAATTAAATACACTGCATCTATTACACCATACAATAAGAGCCTGGCTATAGAGGCTACAGAGGAAAGCTTTATTGGGCCTTCTAATAAATAATATTAATGTGCAGCACTGGAAATGGTCCCATTTGGGCTTATAACGTGCAGTGATTAAGGGATAGACCATGCCTGTAAAAGGAATAGTGTGGCCATGGGTGTCAATTAAAACACAAGTGTGCTTTCCAGAGACAGCACGTGACAGCCTTCCTCTCTCTTTCACTACCTATTTCTCTATTCCCCTTAAATCCCAGTGATGTCACACATGGCAGCCCCACAGTGAGAATCTTCCCTTCTTACACTGCCCAGTATGAGGAGGCTCATTTCCCAGGGCCTGGAGTTTAAGAAATACCCAACTGAGATTAACATTTATTGAAAAGGTTAGAAGAAAGGCTTGCCTCTTAAATCTGTGTCAACACATGGAAAACAAAACATGTAGCTGCAAACTGGCAAACATCAAAGGGAAAAGATCAGACAGTTGTTGGAATACATATGTAGGTGTACACAATCCTTGTAATTTTGTTTTTAATGCTTGAAAAGTAATATTAAACTGAGCTCACTTCACAAACCAATTTTTGCCCTATTCCCAACAAACTTCTGAAACACCAGGTATGTCTGTAGAATTCTGCTCCTACCTGGTCAGGTCTGCATGACTATCTCCTTATTGATGCCTATCTTTCCAGACTAAGAAAATAAACAGTAATTTTCCACAACTGTACTTAGTTACAAAAGACTTTTCCTTCCACATTTACAAATGTTACTTCACTCTACAATAGCAATTTATGGAGGATCATCATTCAAATGCATGAACTCTGAATGGTGGCTGAGCCTGGATACAGTTTGGGTGTGTTGAATTTGAAGAAATTCACATTTTATTTACTTAACAATTAATTTCTATGCTTTACTGAACATTAGTATGATCCTTACAGTGTTTATAAATTTGAAGAAAGTAGAATTTTATATCAGAGCTGTTCTGCAGAAGATTGCCTAGCCCCTCTTCTAAATAGGCAAATTTTAGTTCTTTAAATCAAGCATTGAATTGTTAATAATTCTTCTACTTACTTGTGGGATAAAATTCTCCATTATTTTCCTGCAAGTTGAATGATTTTGACAAGACAAGACAAACAATAACACTAACAGTAGGAAGAGGATTTGTAATGTTAATTTTAAAAGCTGCATTAGATAAACAAAAGGATTATTTTTCCTGGGGTTCCAAAAGCTGCACTAGTTCTTGGCAATGATCAAAACTATCCCCTTACTCCTTCATGCTGCTTTGTTTCCTGGAAGTCTGCTGACATTTTTGCAAACTGTTCCAAAGAAAAAAAATATTATGTCTGCAAACTTCTGCTTCTTTTAAGACTTCCTTCTAACTGTACATCAGGATGATATGCAGGAAGATACCTCTTTGAAATAATGTTGAAGCAAAGAAATTCACACACAAAAGGAAAAAGCAACATGGAACTCCATAAAAACAATAAGAAAAAAAGTGCAATTTGCAACCATATAGTTCTAAGTGCCAATGGTCCACAGCGAGATATTACCTCACATTCAACCAGAAAAACGAGATATTTCTGTACTGCAAGGATCTTTTTTTTTATTTATTTATTTTACAAATAAAATTCACCTCTTTGTAAACCACTGAAATAAACACGTCTATTTGACAGTTACTTAGTGTAATATACAGGTCGTATCAATTACAAGATATAGCTTATCTACATGGAATAAAAAAAAAGTTAAAAATACACTTAATACAATCTTATGTCTAGAAATGTGGAGAAATGTATTTTCAGGAAGTACTTATGAAAAAGAGTGCAGATATATAATAATAATAATAATAATAATAATAATAATAATAATAATAATAATAATAATAATAATAATAATATAATACAAGGAAGTGCAAAATATTCCACTGTCTTGACTCTTTTTCTGTATCTGGGAACACTTAATATGGGGTGAACATTAAGCCAAATTTCCTCCTGCAGATTGCTGAAATCAGAAACTAAGAGTGTGGAGAAGGAGAGTGAAATAAAAAAGGAAGAAAGAAAACAGAGCAAATGTCCACAGAGGTAGATGTGTTTGCAAATGGATAGTTTTTAGACAACAACGAGAAAAATCTAAAAATGCAATAAAGCTCTTTACAAAAACATCATGAGAGCTGGTCGATACTCAGAGGTCACTTCCTCCAGGCTCAAGAATGGTATATCCCCAGGGAAGAAATTGAGCAAAAATGGCTGAGACGCAGGTGAAGAAGGAGCTCCTATTAAAAGACAGATATAAGCAGAAGATACACAAAATGGAAGCAGGGAAGAATATTGGGATGCTGTCAGAGTGTGCAGAAACGAGGAAGACCAAGGCCCATCTGGAGTTAAATTTATCAAGCACAACAAGCAGGCCTTGTTCAAATACATCATAACAAAACAAATACTGGGAAAAATGTGGATTTAGTAGAGAATACAATAGGAACTCTTGAAACAGAGGTTGCAGAGAAAGCAAAGATACTGAACAACTGTGCTTCAGACTTCACTGACAAGATCATGACAAGGGAACCAGGGAGAAAGTCTACAGCAAGGAAGACTTCCATGTTGAGAATTACAGATAAGCTCCTGGCCCCACACAGGAAATTCCAAAAATCACACCATGAGCCTCTGAGCATTGTCTTTTTGAGCTGACAGGTTTGGTGCTGTGACTACTTCCCTGGGGAGCCTGTTCCAGTGCCCAAACACCCTCTTGGTGAAAAAAATTTACCTGATATCCAAACTAAACCTCCGCTGACTCAGCTTCATGCCTTTTGAATGTCAGTGTAGTGGTTTGAAAGCAAAACAAATGAGAGGCACAAGTCAGAGGTACAATTTAATGGGAAGAAAGGGAAAAAAGGTAAAATAAAAAATAGATGCAATAATACAAAAGACCACTGACAGAGTCAGAATACTACCTGAGCAGGTTGATGGAAGCAGTCCAGATGAGATGATCTTCCTGAAGCCGTGATCCCGTAGAAAGGTCTTGTAGCTCAGGTCCTCTGGGAATCCAGTGGGTAGGGGCCCCCTATACTGTCCCAAATCCCAGATTATATCCAGGTGAGAATGCTTTGTTCCTCCCTCTGGGCGAAGCATCTCACAATGGGATGATGAGTCATGCAGGGGGTCCTTGATGGCCCATTAAAGAGAGATAGCTCCCGGAGGGAGTTATCTATGAGTCATGGGCAAGGCATTTGATGGGTCGTTAACAGAAAATAATGGCCCAGAGGGAGGGGGTCTGGGAAAACACTGCCCTGCCTGGATTCAACAGTTCATGAAGATGGTGATAGAATACTTTGTGCACATCCTATACTACAACCCAGGACAGTCAGTCATAGAACCTCAGAGGTAATCTGATTACAAGCACACACACACACACACACACACTTCCCACCACTGATAGGGACATTAGACCGCCAGAAAAACCAAACTAGACTAGAATCAAAACCCCATCCAACCTGGCCTTGAACACTTACAGGGATGGGGAATCCAAAACCTCTCCAGGTAACCTATTCCAGTGCATCACTACCCACAGATTAAAGAATTTTTCATAGAATCTGATCTAATCTAAGTCTACTACCCTCACTCAGTTTAAATCAATCAGACTAACTTTTCCACCCCAGTAATGCAAGCTGATTGCTTCTTTCACTATCTAGATAGACAATTCAAGTGCTGCTATCTTGTTCTGGAATGCAGTTTGATGGCTCATAGCATACCTCCTGGTGTCCGTTCTACACTGTTATGTCACAACTCTGCTCCACAGCTATTCAGTAACCCCTGAAAGAAAGCAAGCAATGCTGTTTGTCATAGATATCTGTCGGCTGTCTCCTCCCGCAAATCCAGTTGGAGTGACCAGCATCCGTCCTTCCTGCCCTACAGACCTCTCTTCAGAAGCAACAGATGAACTTATTTGAGAACACTTGTTCAGCCATTAATTTTCAGTTTTATTTTTTCCTCATTTTATGTCTTCTAGATCTAGCACAATTTATTACTCTTTCAATAGACAAATAATCATATAATCTAACTAAAACTCTTCTTCCCTAATATAACATAATAGTGTAACACATCATAGGAACATCAAGGCTGGAAAAGACTTCTAAGATCATTGAGTCCAACCTTTAACCTAATAGTAACATGTTCCCAGACAAAACTCCATTCTCTTCCTAATTCACATCTTATAAACAGTCCCTAGTTCATTTCCTTAGACATAAGAACAGGAAAAATCTTCATTAGTATGACTTGGATGCTCTTTTCTTCTGCACCCTTTGGAATGATACATTATTTAATTCTTAATTTTAGTAGGAATGAATGAAACTTTATCTGGCTCAAGAGTAAATTAGCCATTTTGTTTAACAGTTTAAGCTGTGTTGAAGAGAAAAATGTTATACTATTTTAATTAAAACTTTTTTGTAGTATTTAAAAAAACTAATGGCACTTCTGAAATAAGTGATATGATTTGAAAAAATGTTGATGAAGTGTCTAAAAACTAAATCTTAAACTAAAAAGTTTTCCCTTTGATTCAGGAGTCCTCCTAAAAGAATTCAACCTTAGTAATTGATTGAGTATTCCATCCCTACTCCCTGATATCATCATTATTACCAGTGGAGAAAAATTCACGTATATTCTATTTCTGTATATTTAATACCAAAGAAAAATATTGGCAAAAATGAATAGCTAGAAAACCACAGCAACAAATGTTTTATAGCCTAAAGATGCTTGCAACAGGCTATGTCTTTTACTGAAATAGTCAAATCTTGATTGCCAGCAAGAGGAAGAACAGGATGTGCAGAAGTCAACATTTTAACCAAATATACATGGATCATGAATATGAAGCAAATTTTATACCAGCATGACCATTCCCACATTTGCTTTCTATAGTCAGTTAAAAAAAAATGATTTAAAAAATAAGGAAATAAACACTAAGAGTAAGTAACATATTATCCCTTGGAGACTTTATGACTTCTCTGTTTTGACTTCATTCTGGATGCTCATCTCCACAAATGTTAATCAAGAAATTTTCAGGTTTTGCAATCTCTCTGACTCTCATCCATAGCAGTCACCTCTTGATATTTTATGATGTAAACAAGCCAGCTCTCATACATTGACAGTGAGGGATTACTGAGGAACTACTAGAAAATAGTCAGTCTTGGCTTTTCAATGAAGGACTCTGAATTAACAAAGCGTGAACTAATTCAGATTAAAAAATAGTATTTTACTGTAAAAAGATTTTGCAGTGTCCTGAAGAACATATAATCATTGTACAGAGACTAATGACAAATTAGAAAAAACTCTCCAAAATTGCTATTCAATAGCATATGCTATTGAAGTGAATGTGGTTTAACAAAAGAACTGAATGCTAACAATACTGCTATGAATGCCTATAAATGGATCAAAAGTGACAATGAGGCTCAGAGCAAATGTGAAGAAGTCAGAGGTTCAGACGGTATTTTCATTAATCCTTCTGTCAAGGGTCAACGGATCCAACCAGGACAGATTCATCCTACAGATGAAAGCAGGGTTGTACAGATTGTTCACCAGTCATCATCTTGACTTTGGGAAGATGGTCCATAAGTCATTGTTGGAGGGTGGTTTCTATGGCATGAAAGACATTTACACACATTGTGTGACTTTCACTAACTTGACAGAGGAATCTCTTCAGCTGTGACTGACTGACAAGGAGAAACTGCAACATTCTGGATGAAGTCCCTTAAAAGCAGGAAGGATAACGTTATTCGTAGCAGCATCATATAGAGGAAGTAAGTTCAGTGAATGAACTCACTGTTTTATGTTTGTGATTTCTGTGCACCAGTGGAAACAGGTTAGGAAACAAATCAAGAAGATGTATAAGAAGTAGTTTAAGAAAAAAGCTGTGATTTAACTGACCTAACAGACGTGTTAGGAAGAGTGATATGATTAGAAGGAATGATTTAGAAGATATTGGTAAGTGTCTCAAGAAGAAAGCAAGTCCTAGCTTCGGGAAATTAGGGAACTTCTAATGGTTCTGGTAGTGATCAAGGCAGAATATGGTAGCCCAACAATCAACACATTCACATGAATGAACTGCAGGATTTCAAAAAAGGTAGAAAAATCAAGTCAGTTATGAAAGAAAATGTCCTAAATTATCAGAAAATTTAAAGAATTTCAATATATAGCGCTAATGTGTTTTACATTCTTGGGAATGCAAAAGTGTTCACAGGGAAGCAGAATCATCTAGGATGATAAAGAAAACGTGGAAAGTGTAAAGGACACCAGTAAACTGGCAAAGGCAGACCTGGGTAAATGAAAAAGTAAAAGAAGTCACAGAAAATTTTAGTACTGATTTAGTACTGATAGTGCAGTAGCTTCAGCACCGAGGAAAAAAATGTTGAACCAGCCATACGCGTTGCCCAGCTCATCAGAAATTACCGTTAAAAGACAAAACTAAAACCAACCAAACCAAAACCAACCAACCAAATAAACAAACAAAAAAAAAAACTCCAACTAAAAACCCCATTGAAAACAAACAAATAAACAGATACAAATACAAAGAAAAGACAAGATCAAACCAGCCAAAAAGAACACCTCTATCTCATATGGCATGCTTATAGCAAGATTTCAAAACACAGAGATGAAACTGCTTAAGGTAAATGAAAAAAATTATTAGAAAGCTGTATTCAGACAACAGCTTTTTGTTCTCTGTCTTAAAGAAGGGATTGAGTAAAGCTGAAGGTATTTATCTGCTACTGTAATATCATTGTTTTATTAATGATTTAGATGAGGAAAATGTTTGGTAAATTATCCTTTACGAAGAAATCTGATAGGGACTGCAAACTTTCTGAAGGGCAGGATTCAAACTTAAAAGAATCCTCACTAACTGAAGAAGAAAAGAAAGAGGAATGTAAAAAAGGAAGTTTTGGAAGGGTGAAGTAGTCAGCTGAATAAAGGACTGATGCAAAGCCTCTGTGACAGCAGTCCTACTGGCATGTCTGGGAGGTGTAGTGAAATAATGAACTTCAGTCTACAAAATTACAAAAAAAGCAAATATAATTCAGAGATACATGAGAATCGTAATTTAGAACTACAGAATTAATCCTTCACCTTCTTCAGGCCTAATCTACTAGAGCAGTTTTTGGAGATCTGGGAATCAAGCTGATCATGAGAATCAGTTTGTCCTTGTGGCCAGGAGACCCAATGGTGTCCTGGGATGCATCAGGAGTAGCAAGGCCAGCAGATCAAGTGAGGTCACATATAGAGTACTGTGTTCAGTTCTGGTCTCTGCGGATCAAGAAAAACAAGGAGCTACTGAAGAGGGTCCAGTGGAGTCCACAAAGGTGGTACTGGGTCTGGAACCTCTCTATTACAAGAGATGCTCTCTTGAGAGAGCTGGGCCAGTCTAGTCCACAGAAAAGAAGGCTGAGAGGGGATCTCATAAATACAATACAAATATCTCAAAGGCTGATGCCAAGATGGTGGTGCCAGACTCTTCTCCCTGGTGCCCAGAGACAGGACAAGGAGCAATGGCCACAAAATAAAGCACAAGAACTTCCACGTCAACACGAGAAAGAACTTATTTTTGTTCAGGATGGCAGAGAACTGGACAGATTGTCCAGGGTGGTCATGGAGTCTCTAGAGACATTCAAAACCCACCCAGACTGATTCCTGTGTGACTTGCTCTCCTGGTGACCCTGACAAGGCCCACTAAATGATCTCTGGAAGTTCCTTCCAACGCTAACTATTCTGTTATTCTGTGATTCTACCTCTGTGAGCATTACTGAAGCACAGTGTAATATGATCCGTTTTAGGCATCAAAGATTCACAGCATCATTTAGGCTGGAAAGGACCACTAGGTCATCTAGTCAAACCTTCCAATCAAAGCAGCACTAGCTTCCAATCTAGGTCAGATTGTTAAAATTCGTGATCAGATGAATTTTGAAATTCTCAAGGACGGAGACTTCACAGCCTCTCAGAGCTCCTGTTTCAATGCTTCATTTCACTTTCAATTCTCTCTCTAGATATTCAATTAAAATTTCCACTGGTTCAATCTGTGGCCTTTGTCTCTCATCCCTTCACTATTCACCTTAGAAGAAGTTGTTTTCTCTACATAGTTTTAGATCATTGAAGACAGCAACCACATCTGAATTGCTCAGTACAAGAGATACGGAGCTCCTGGAGTGGGTCCAGCAGACAACTGTGAAGGTGATTAAGGGTGAAGCATGCCTCTTATCAGGAAAGGCTGAGGGGGCAGGGTCCATTCCACTTTGATAAGAGATGACTGAGAAGGGACCACAACAACGTCTATGATACCTGAAGGGAGGGTGTCAAGAGGGTGGATACAGGCTCTGCTTGCTGGTGCCAAGCAATAGGACAAGGGGCAACAGGCAGAAAATGATGTACAGGAGTTCTACATGAACATGAGGAAGAACTTTTCTGTGCAGGTGACTGAGCACTGGAACAGGTTGCCCAGAGGTTGTGGATTCTCCGTCTGGAGATACTCAAGAAAAGTCTAGACGTAAGTCTGTGCAATGTGTTTTAGGCCTTGCTTGAGCAGGGAGGTTGAACCAGATCACCCATTGTGATCCCTTCCAACTTGATCCATTCTGTGATTCTGTGAACTATTTCCCTCCAGCCTTTTCTTATCTCGATTAAACATATCAAGCTCCTTCTGCCTCCTCATAGGAGTCCCTACGTGTGTTGGAGTCAGGAGTGGGATGGTGGGATATGGAAGAAAGAAAATCCAAGAAAAGTCTTACAGGAAAAAAGGTTAAAAAGGCCAGAGGAGAGAAATTGAAAACAATCAAATGTCTAGAAAACATTACTCATGGGGAAGGATTAAAAGAACTGGCATTGCATGTCTCAAAGATAAAATTGATAGGAGAATGTGATAGTAGTGTTCAAATATATTAGAAACAGGTAGACAAAGGAAGACAAGAGTACCTTGTTCTTCACATTAAAGGCAGTTAGAACAAGAGGAAATGCACTTAAATCACATGGGGGAGAAAAAAATTAGATTATAAAAAAATTTCCTAAGGATAAGGAAGGTGAAGTACTAGAACAGATTGCCTGGGGAGATAGTCAGATATTCATCACTGGAGAGTTTTTGAAACAGGTTTGTGTGGTTTGTCCTGTCATAACAGAATGGACTAATATTCAAGTCCTATATTCTGTTCTTTTATGTACATAGCTGACTGAAAAACAGTTTTGCAGCCCAGAAATATGAGCAAGAATAAAGGATCTTTAGTCTAATAAAGGGCATTAATCAAAGCAAGTGTGTGTTGGCTTCAAGGTAGGGACTAGAAATAATTTGAGGGGAAATAAACCATCAAGGTTTACTTTCTAGCTTTATAAAAAATACAGGACATTTATGATAAAGGTCTCACTTCTATCATTCTGTCAGAATAGGCAGATACCATAGGAGGAGCTGCATCTGGTTCCTCAATCATTGATGCTATTAAGAGAAGTATGCATACAAAAGAGTGCCATATATATATGTGTGTGCATAACAGAGGGATAGAGGTACTTCAGTGGGAATAGAGACACTCAGAAGAGATGCCAAACCTATTTTGGAGTAGAAGCCTGTAGCTGGGATGCAAAGGCTCTGTAGAGGGGCCAAATATGATCAAAGACACTTGCCAACTAGAGAGCAATTCAAATTCATGTGTAAGGATGGTAAAAAAGCAGATATTTAGTTACATCACCCTACCATGGTACCACACCAACCAATTTTACCAAAGTAGGAATTGAACTTGTGAGTTTCTATTAAAGCCATAGCAGGCTTTGATAGCCCTGTCTGTCATTTGCCCATTTGGCAGATATGTGTGACTTTGATCTA
This sequence comes from Chamaea fasciata, assembly GCF_029207755.1. Taxonomy (NCBI): domain Eukaryota; kingdom Metazoa; phylum Chordata; class Aves; order Passeriformes; family Sylviidae; genus Chamaea; species Chamaea fasciata. Next base: position 43,591,429 of record NW_027094089.1, read on the forward strand.
TTTACAGAAACAGTGCAAATGGCTGAGCTGGAAGGACTAACAAAATCAAAAATAAAGGTAAGGGGAGTGGAAGAGAGTTGGCAAGAGAGTGAGATGATTAGAACTACAGTCCATATGCCTGAATGAACTCAAAAAACTATTTCTTTCTGGACACATCTGTAGGCTTAGAAGAAAATGTCTTGTGATGAGCATATCACTACTGATAAAAAAATATGTATTTGAGCAAAGCCATACCTGCATTTATCTAGAAAAAACTCATGGCTGGAACTGATGCTGGGGTGGAGGGTGATTCTCAATTTGCATAGAATTTTTCATTACCTAAGGAAAGACAAAAATCAGGTATAAGGAGTGCCTTGGAACATCATCACTTTATCAGAACTAGATGCAAAGCAATCTCCTGCCACAAGAGGGGTTATCCTTGCCCCACCTGCAATGCCCATTGATATGCAATCTATCAATGTACATTACAATAGTCTTCCAAATTCCCAAGGAAAATATCTGCTTTCTCAGAAAGAATTACTTAGGAACACATTTTTAACAAATGCAGGCTAAAATACACTTGGATAGCTTTCATCACACCTTTATGCATGTGTTGGATATGATTCAACACGTTCAACTGACACCCAGATGGCCTTCACTCAAACTGTGAGCCCTCAGAGGTGTCCCCTACCCACTGGTCATCACTGCTCACACCAAATCTGTGCCCCCTTCAAACACTGTGTAGAGGTGAACTTTACAAAGTTTGCCAACCAGAACACCCACAAGGTAAGGCTCAGAAGATTTTCAAGAATTTTGCGTATCAGAGATATAGCACAGCAATAAACAGTCACTCAAATCTTTCTCATCATGGATCAAGATTAAGAAAATATAATTTTCTTAACAATTGACTATTGTTTCCATTTGTTAGGCAGTTTCAACTAAAGCTCCACTGAAAAATAAGAATCTGCTTTCCCTTTTTACAGAGTCCCTTGAGATAAGGCATTATAAAAAGATTTTTAAAATTTCTTTGCCTTTCACCGGAAGAATAATATCAGAAGAAGAAGGTCTGCTAAAGCAGAGATGATTTATTGATTTTGATTTTAGATAGATACTTCATAGTCCCCTATGCTAATCTAAAAACCTAAGAATTTGCATTTAACACGGATATTTGTATTAGAATGAGACAGTGACATAAATCATATATTTAAAATATATTCTAAAGAAAACTGCTAGAATTTGGTACATCTCAGGTTAAGCTATTACAATATTCCACAGAATTAATATTGTGTCAACCACTGCTTTATTTGTGGGGGTTTTTTAAGTAAATTTGTATTTTCTCAAGTTTTGGAGAAAAGCAAATTATTTTAGTTGCTGACTAACCATCATGTTGTCTCACACTGGTCACACAATGATACATAATGTTTATAAAGTGCTGGTGTATTCTTTAAGGCAAGAAATCATCATTGTCTTTCCCTGGTGTTCTCCCCCTTCTGCAATGTACAGAATTCTGCGATGCTCACACTCTTAGTTTATAAAGCCCTTATTCACCTGGATCTGAAATACAGCTGTTATTAGGCTGCTAGATGAGAGTCTAAAATCTTTCATTGCATTTCAACTTAAAAGGTAAGCCTCTTTATTTCTTGCCTGGTTGCATTTCACAGGTTATAAAGGTGACTATGAGGGAAACTAGCACAACTAGAAAAACAATGTTTTGGAACTCTTCTGCATTTAAAATAATACTCAAGAAAGGACAAAAAATATTTGATTAGCATACTTGGTCCTCTTAAAACTTTAAATTATGCTTACAATTTAAATTTAAAAATAAATTTAATTTTTTGTATTACTTGTTACAATTATGTTAAAATACAAGTTTAATTATTTGACTTTAAAATCTCATTAAACCTCAATGATTTTTACATTGTCCCTTAATTTTAACACGCTTGATGGGGGAACTAGAGATAAAAAAGAAAGGTTTAAGTAAAATACTCTGAAAATAAAAATAGGGTAAACAAATTTATTTACCTTTCCTGAATTACCAATGTGAGATGAAAAGTGAAAAGCCATAGAGAATGAGAAATAGACAGGGGTGGTATATGTAAGTAGAAATAGCTAAAATGATGAAGCTATATAGTGACTTCTGGTAGTGGAGCAGAACTAAGTTAGAGGTCAATCAGGCAGCCCTGCATTCAGAAGTTCTTGATCAAAGGAGCATGAGGGCATTGCAGTATACTTATTCTAGATATGGAGTGATGTGAGGACATCTGGAGGTTCATTCCCTTGGTTGAGTTGCATTGCACCTCATTAATGGTGGTCTGTTCAGTTTTATTGTCCTCAGCAAAACCCTAAAAAAAGACATGAAAGCATGATATCCATTTGCACAGGGGAAGAGAAGATACAGAACACACAAATAGATACTTTAAACAGAAATTTTAATTAAGACATCTGTATGATAAATGTAATAGGAAGGGTATGGCTTTCAGGAAATAATGTGTGCTTTTGATAAATAAAACTCTTGTCACTTCAACATTAAGCATCTGGAGAGTTAATCACTGAAATCAAATGTCATAATGATGTCTGTTAAATTAAAAGAATTAATGGTAACCAGATATTCCTTTGGATACATGCATGCCAAGATGATAAGATTTTCAGTAAAGGTACCTTATTTGCCATGCATCTTACATAAAATTTGTAAAGATACATGTTCTGTTTAAGCAGGCATGTAAAAATACAGGTTTAGATGCAGATTCTTGCATTTGACAATAATTAGTTAAGGTTTATGCCCAATGATTTTGTTTCTGTTATAAATGAAATATCAGTATCAGCAAAATGAAATTTCTGGACACTGTAAAGAACTAGCTGGCACCATACTGGGTTTTTCCACTTTAAAACTTCACCTAATTGCCAGATTTTGATAAAGCTTCTATTCATGTATAAATTTAGAATAATATTTGCTCTAGGTTTTCAATAGGTTTTTCAATACCACAGGTTGACCCATCAACAACATTTAAACTCAAATTAAATTGTGTAAAATAAACTTTCAAGAGTTAATAACAGGCTAATATATTTCAATGTTCATATACCACTATTACATCATGAAATCATTATAGGACTTGCTAGGACTGAGCATTTGCTTTCAAGAACTATTATCATTCCAATCCTAATGAATACCACGCAAGGTTTTTTTCCTTTGTTTTGTATGAACTTGCAGTACCCAGAGTATGAGAAAATGAGCTCAACCTAGCTAAAAATAGTAGGAAAACAAAAAGGAAAATATTTTATTCCCATTAAAAAAAAAAAGACAAAAACTCCAAGCAAAGATTTCCTGCAGCTTCCCATCAAAAAGGCCCTCATTGTAGGATCCCTTTTGCTTTTGGCCTGAGTATGGACTCATCTGTTTTCAACAGCCAGTAAGATATTGACGCATTGTTATGTAAATAAGATCATTGCTGGTAATATGCTGTTCACTATACAGGATACATCTTAAATTTTAAAAAAGATTTTAAAAAATTAACAAATAATTGTAAGAAGAAAAAAGACTAGATAGCAAATTAGCCAGTGTTTCATCAGATATTTCATCTAATGAGTTCATGTAAAAATGGAGCTATGAAGCATGCCTAAGATGTGGAAATAAAACAGATTGCTGAAATTTTTTGGTATTGAGGTGATATGTAGGCACCTTGTTCAGGATTTGTGAATTCCTGCTTTACACTATCGTTTTCCAGACAGGTGAGGCATGTAACTTCTATCTAGGGAGTAGGAGTAGATTTCTTTCCGATTTCATGTGTACTAAATTCAAAGTTAATTATAAGATCCACCCCTACCAAAAAAACTTTTCTCTTTCTTCTAAGCTGCCCATGAGAAGCTATCCTTACAAAATGCAGAGATGCCTGGAGAAGTTCCTTTCACTTGAATCTTTCAGATCAGTTTCACCTGCAATGTGACTGTGATTGACACTGTGAAAACAGTGCCAGCACAAGTGCTAGGGGATCCCATGCTGAGAGATTACAGAGAGTGAGTTGAGAATAAAAGACTCGATATCAAGCTGACATCATGTCTGATCTGAAATCTGTGGAAAAACATCCTGGCAAACATCTGCTTATACAGTAACTTTTCAACCAAAAGTTAGTGCCTGCCTTTTTTTTTAACCTAGCAGTATTCTGTGTCTATTCTGTTGGCTTTCTTCTTGGTAATTTAGCAAATTTATTGGTAATAATGTTAATTAAAGACATAGAAGATTAATTAAATTAATTCATTTTCAGAGGAACAAAAATAAACCCAAATGGGCTTCCAGCTTGAAGAACCCATGAACTTTGTGCAAAAATATAACATCTGTTTCCCCAGTCTGGAAAACGGATCTATGTATCATAGCTAGGTCATTTTGGCACCATGAGACAAAACTAAACCTCCTCCTGTGGAGATAATAGAAAAGTTCATCAGAGCTTTACGAGGATGCTCCATTTACTTTTTAAATATACATATAACAAGCTCAGAATACCTATTTTAAGTATTTTGAATTAAAACTATCGAATTCTGTCTAAAAACATCAGACTAAATTTGAGCCCAATATTGTTCTTGAAAATCAATTTATATTGAACAGAATTAGTTTTACACATTGCTTTTTAATTGAATTGTGAGAGATTTTCCTATGCCTGAATGGGACTTTTTCCTTCCCTATTTTAACCTTTTGCTTGGTTGGAATGGTTAGTTTCCTTGTTTGTTTGTGGTTTGGTTTGGTTTTGGTTTTGGTTTTCAGAGCTGCAGCAGTCTTGCTGGGATTTTTATCCTGAGAGGAGTCTTCTGATTTGTTGGTTGAGTGGTTGGTTGGTTGGGTGGTTTGTTTGTTGGTTGGTTGATTGGCTGATTGAGTGAGTGAGTGAGTGAGTGAGTGGGTGAGTGAGTGAGTGGGTGGGTGCACTTTTCTTTCAAGAAATGATGGCTGGTGAGTGGGCAAAATGTGAGAGGACAGAAAGGAAAAATCCCAGTAGTACAATACCAGGGTCTGAAAAAGGCCCGCCTTGCAGAGTCTGTCTCTAAGGATTTAGAGAATAAAAAGTAATTTGATTACAGGTGCTCAAGTAGCATTCATTTTATTCTTATTAGCTGGGAAATGTCTCTAGGGATTTCATGCTACTCTTCTCTAAAGCAGATAAATGGCTCTTTTAAAAGTGGTGTAATTTGTTCACAGCTCTGTAGCATCAGACTATTTTATGAACACAGGGAAACTAAATGCAAGACAAGACAGAAGAAACTTCTTCAAACCTGATAGAGATGACTGTATATAGAGTATTTGGTGATTGATAATCCTGAAAAGAAGTTTACATATAAAAAATGTTGAAGAATTGTGCCAATATTTCCCTTTGCTTGCTTTAAGGCTCAGACAAGCTAAAAATGCAATGTGAAGCATCTTCATTTTTTAAGATTAAAGGGAACTAAAAATTTGGAACTATACCTTATTCTTTGGCTTATGCACTGTGAAAATAGCAAGGAAGAAGGAATGAGGGAGAGAAAGAGAAATACAGAGAGAAAGAAAGATTCAAAAGTCAAATTTTCTACAAACAAAAAATCTCTTTTTAGTTATACATGGTGAATTACATAATTTAGATGTAATTGTCTAATCAATAAAACTAAGTTTTTCAGGTTTTTATTAGTTAAAATATTTTGAAAAGTAACTTAAGGAAAAAAACGGGCAGATTTTTGTAACAGCGTGCAGTATACAAACACCATATGATGCACAGCCACGGTACAACATACTTTGAATACAGAGCACTGACTCCAGCATATTTGCACTTGAGGATTGTTTTGAACTTGGATAACAAGGCATAAGACTCTGGTTAGTGTAGAACCTTAGACATGTGTGTGAAAGTTCCATGAAAAGTCGTAATGAAAACAAAACATATGTCTAAAGCTAAAACTAGGTTTTAAAAGCCAGATGTAAAACCTCACTGAAGTCAATGGAAGTCATGGCTCAAAGGAGCTCTGGATCAATGCCAAGAGCTTACTTTTTTAGCATTTCCCCAAGGAATGTTTGGGGTGCAAAATAAGTATTTCTATACTATTTTTTTGTAATAAACTGTTAAAAAGGAAAACAAAGAAGGTATCATCAGTGGGCAGCTTTGTATGGAATTTCCTTTCTCTTAAGCAAAATATAGGTTTGGTTCTGCAAAAAAGGTCATTTCACTAGTTTCAAATACCAGTTATACACAAAACACTATCTGATGGCTGAAGAAACTGAGCCAAGAACATAGATCAAGGGGAGATCTGTTGAAGCTGTTATTTTGCAAAGGGTAAGTGGAGAAATGCCAAAGCCACAAAGCTGGAATCAGGCTATGAACTTCTCTGAAGTTCAAGGTCACTTCAGCTGGGAGGTTTGACTAAACCCAGCCCTGCCAGTAGTTGATTTGTTTCTCACACAACATTTGGAGGTCTAGTAAAAGCAATTTGCCATTTTAGGGACCTAATCATAAGAAGAATGCATGTTGGTCCTTGTGTGCCAGCACAGATAAAGCATGGTGACTAAAATTCTGTGGCTACCCCCACAGGTCTTGTGAGTCTGTGGATGGTTGCAATTACATGTGTCAGCACAGCTGCATATTCTTTTTTTAAATACTTCCCTGTCTGCTGGCAGTGACTGTAAATTTAATGAGAGCACCTGCTGCCCTCTTGCCTAGTTAATTCATAGTGATCTCTCTGAATTAAAGGAAATTTCAAAAAAGCCTCTGTTCTTCAGTAATAAATTACCAGTCTATATCACGGCCGAAAGGGCCTTTGATTCATGTAATATTACACTTACACTAAGCTCTGCTGGCAGTAGGAACATTTAGTTTCCCTGAGTAGAATGGGGGAAGGGAAAAAAGACAGAGGAAAAGGAGAGGAGAGGAAAGGAAAGGAATTGGCTGGTGAGATTAAATAAAAGGAAAAGATCATTTGCCTGAATATTGACAGCTGAGGGAGGTCTTTGTCCTTGACCTCTTACCCTGAAACATGTATTTGCTACAGGTAGAAGACTCGGCTGCTAAAAATTCTTCATTGACAAGTTATGGTGTAGGGCATTGCTGGGAGTTAAGTTTGTTCCTTCTTTCTCTAAAGAATTTTTTCCTCATAAGTTACCAAGGAGACCAAGTGTTGGATACTTGAGAGTACTTAACCGAAACAAAGAAGTAGACAAAGTTAGAAGAGAGAGATAACGCAGGTAAAAGACAGAGCTTGAGGCAGCTTTGGGCTCTTCTTTTTTCGGCGTTCGGGGAGAGAGAGAATGGCTGTTGCTGGCTGGAAGAGTTTCACTGTGGCCAAAGGGATCCAGTCCTAGAAAATCTACTATCACCGGTTCGGCCTGAATCCTGAGTTTTCTCTGCCACCCATGGGAGCTGGGCCGGCCCTGCCTCTCCTTTGGCTTCTTCAGCGCTGCTCCTCTTGCTACAGTGTGACCCTGCACCCCCTGTGCTGCCGGGACATCCTGCCCCTGCCTTCCGAGACACCCTGCCATCCCAGCTACCAGCCCAGGACTTTTCCACTGTTTCAGCTTGGTGCTCTGAGGATCCTGCAGGGACACCGAAACCAAACTGCCCTGGGTTTTGTGAAACAAAGCCCTCAAGGTTCTTGGTACTGTTTTCGTTTGTTATTAATGCTGTAGTTGTTTAGTGGGGGTTTTTTGTGTGTTTGTTTGCTTTGTAATACATACTAGTAAAGAACTGCTATTCCTATTTCCCAAATCTTTGCCTAAGAGCCTCTGATTGTAAATTTATAATTGAAAAAGAAAAAAAAAGGGGTGAAAGAAGTTTACACTCTCCATTCCAAAGGAAACTCCAGTTGTTTTCTTTTTTATTACCTAGCAGATACCTGTCTTCCCAAACCAAGACAGGCATTTAAAAATCTTAAAAAAAACCAAAAAAAATAACTTCTTTATTCTAAATTTCTAGTTTATCTCACATTTATCAGCAAAATAAATGTCACTCTAGTTGGTAACATTGGAAACTGGAAGCAGTAATGCCTTCACCAATTATTGTTTTACGCATTTCTTTAAAGCAGAAAAAAATAAATCTAGAAGATTTTGAGAAAAAAAATCTGCAATAAAGATTTTATTGGAGTGGAGGAAGAAAGGCAGGGAGCTAAAGTGAATATAAAATACAGAATATTGCAAAGGGGAATAGATCAATTATATTCCCCTGGAAAAGCATGTGGTGTAAATGAAAAGTTACAGCCACACTAAAATATCTGAAACTCAAAACATAAGTAGTATCCAAAAAAACATTTATGTGAAAGTAGAATTAGTGAAAGTGCAAAGCATTACAAATAGAGTATTATATATCCCAGAGGAAGATACTGACTGCATCAAATTTGACTTTGAGGGATTGTGAGGTTCTGACTCCCACAGTTTGAATGACTAATTTATGTTGGAAGGATAAGTCATTTTGTTTGATAGGTGGTAGGCAATATACATCTCTTCTCTTTACTGACACCAAATAGTATCTCCACACTCATAAGTGCAATATATGCACTTATGCCTCAAATTTAAACATACTCAGAAAGATTTACAGGTCTGATTGAAGCCCAACTATGTGTACTGAAACAAACACTGAGTATGGAACTATGCCAGGTACAGAAGTGTGAATAGAGACTTCTTATGATAAAAATGTATAAAATACTTAAGTTACTCAGCATCACACTTTATGCACTGGAAACACCCATCATAAAAATTAAATCCAAAGAAAAATTTTATTCATTGAACAAGCTATTAATCCTCAATTTATCATAGTCATATGATGTGCCATTGGATGCCTCTTGAAAGACATCTGAATATATAGTTCATCTATGTTTCTCCATCTGTTTTCAAGAACCTTTTTATAAAAACAAGGTTTGTAAGTATTCTTGAGTAAAGGTCAGTTTTCTCACTTTTGGAGCCATAAGAAGTAAAAAGCATGAGTCTCAGAGTTACATCTCAAGAACTGGCAACACTACAACTTTTCTACCTTCTGCTGTTCATAGATGCTTATATGATCATAATGCAGGAACAAAACATTACCCATCTGGGCTGGTAACATGCCAAATCTGCTTTGCACTCAGAACACAAAGGTGCAAACACTGGTAGCAGAACAGTGTCTCATTTTTCATAGCACTCAACATCTCATTCTCTTGACTCAGAATGACAAGTCCTTTGTGCATACACAGAATAAAATGCACATAAATACTGTAATATTTTCAGCCTACTCTAAACAATGCCCCAAACTTAAGACCCTATTTATGTTCTTCTCTTCTCTTCTCTTCTCTTCTCTTCTCTTCTCTTCTCTTCTCTTCTCTTCTCTTCTCTTCTCTTCTCTTCTCTTCTCTTCTCTTCTCTTCTCTTCTCTCCTCTCCTCTCCTCTCCTCTCCTCTCCTCTCCTCTCCTCTCCTCTCCTCTCCTCTCCTCTCCTCTCCTCTCCTCTCCTCTCCTCTCCTCTCCTCTCCTCTCCTCTCCTCTCCTCTCCTCTCCTCTCCTCTCCTCTCCTCTCCTCTCCTCTCCTCTCCTCTCCTCTCCTCTCCTCTCCTCTCCTCTCCTCTCCTCTCCTCTCCTCTCCTCTCCTCTCCTCTCCTCTCCTCTCCTCTCCTCTCCTCTCCTCTCCTCCCCTCCCCTCCCCTCCCCTCCCCTCCCCTCCCCTCCCCTCCCCTCCCCTCCCCTCCCCTCCCCTCCCCTCCCCTCCCCTCCCCTCCCCTCCCCTCCCCTCCCCTCCCCTCCCCTCCCCTCCCCTCCCCTCCCCTCCCCTTCCCTCCCCTTCTCTTCATCTGGGATTTTTCTTTTAATGAGTCTTGCTGGAGGATTAACTCCCTTTTCAAACCAGAGCAGAGACACCATAGCCATGGAGGGATGCGAGTGCTCAGACGTGTCCTATCATCACCACACAGAAAAGTGTAATGACATTTACAGGAGTGGATGTGTAATGAGCAATTACAAAGTGCAGTGAATTTAATCCAGTACCCACAGATACTATCATGTGCAGCATCACGAGTAGATGAGGGTCTAGAAATTAAAAATCTTCCTTATAATTCATATAAAAGACAGAAAATTCTCACTTGCTTGTTTTGGGTAGGAGTAGCAGCTTTGAATGTCATTGGTTCATCTCTCATGAGCAAGTGAATTGTCACACACACTTCTCAACTGATACGGCATCAGATTCCTTCCCCTTGAATTGGGCCAATATGCTCATTGATTTTAATGGGATTATTTCTGAAGTAAACTGGAAATGCAAGCATCCATACTGGTCTCATAGACAGCATAAAATGACTATGAACACAAATACAGAAATTACCCACATTACAGTTGCACCCATTCATTCACCTAAAACAACCATGTCTGGAGAACAAACACCTGGGCAGAGATGAAAAGTCAGGTGGATCACATTTTGATGTAGATATCTGCTTCCACGAAACATGTGGCACAGCTTGATAAAATGTGCTCTTCTCTGCTCTTTACACTGACTTCTCTTATTATATCACATCTTTTCAGCATCTTACTTTATTATTCTTTATTATTATTGCAGCATGGATGCAGCATACTAATGTCTGTGGTCTTCTCTTTTGCTTACTCATGCTTGCTGCCGAGGTGAAGCTAATCTGCACAGAAGATGATGGTTTTATTAAGGCATTTCAAGCCTTTCTCCCTTTTTTACCAAACTGCCTTCCTTCAGCATATTGCCTTATATGCAACTGAATTCCTGGCTTGAAGGCATTCCACATGTGACAAACATTTCTCCAGAGGAAATGTCCTACTGAGAGACTCCAGCAGTTTATAAGGATGATGTGTCACAGGGACTGTTATGGAAAGAGGGAACATTTAAAGAAATTAAAATCACTCTTTGCTGTCACTGCTGTTCCTCTATTGTGTTCATCATACAACATAGGCTTTACATAGCACTATTTTCAAAAGCACTAAATCTCTGGCACTTTGCTTTTTTAAATAAAATATACTGGAATAGCTGTCATAAAGTCACCGACCCCAGTCTAGTCTGCTTTCTGTACACAGACAGTATTTCCTCATTGTTACTAGATAACTAGATATTATGAATACACTTTCTCTTCTGAAAGAATAAAATCCCAAAAGACTAGGAAGCATCACACTCTGCAATTTCATGCAGATAACAGATAGCAGAATTTAAAGCTTGGCTCCTGTGCAAAATCATAGAGTGCATGTAGAAACATAGGCTGAACACTTGAGAGATTCTCAAGAGAGACTCAGTCTGGCTAACTCTAACAGAGTTAATTTAAATGTATAATGTATGTATCCCTTTAAATGTATAATTACCTCATTCATATCACCTGAAATCCATTAAAATTTTGCCTTGACTACTGGATTAATTCAGCTTCTCACCTATAGGTCCTCCCCTCTCCTCCCCTCCCCTCCCCTCCCCAAATATTTCACTAGGAACTTGGCTGACATTTAGTCCTTTCCTGCCATGCTCAAAAACAGTGGTAGCTGCATTTCATTTATAAAAGTACCATCATTCTGGAACTCTGGAAACCATTACTTAAGTAATCAAATTAGAAACTACAAACCACGAATTAGTCACAGTACCTAAACAGTAAGCCACTTAATAGGAACTTAATACAAAGGAACAAAAGAATATTAAAACACTCATTAGGAAAACAGATTTTATCAACATCAGCACATATTTACTACACGTGGAAATACAAAAAGTATATCCTTGTTGAGATATATTGCAAAAGTCATTTTCCTTTCAGAAGAAAATCAAGCTCTGATGTTTTTCCACATATTCCTCTTTTTATACAATAAATACAGACCTCACTTTCAAGCATTTTCAAGAAGTACAAACTATCCATCTCTAAATAAATTAAAAGAATCAGCTTTTCAGATCAAAAAGAAAAAAAAATCTTCAAGCAATGGAAATTACTTTAAAGAGTTCAACCTCAAACTTTTCAGCATGGAAATTCAGTCTATAGGGGACTAAAACTGCCAACACTCTTTGCCACAATGAGTTTCTATGTGAAACCAATAATCAGACACATCTGCACACACACACATAAGACACAAATTTAATTTCTCTTTCTGGCAGAAACATCTCTCTCATGATGTATATTTTCTTTAGAGCATAGGGACTGATGTATGTAACAGTTGTGCTCTGTAGCACCAGATGGGTTCCAACTTAATTTTTCAGGGTACTTCACAGACACAAGGTTCTAACTCCTGATCTGAAAAAACTTGTAGTCAAAATAAAACAGGTAATACCTCCTTCCTCCTTAAACTGCAGCTGGCATCTCTCCAAAGCATACATTCCCAGTCTGAAAATTTATGCTGAATTTTGCTCCCTAAACCAATCCTGTCATCTAAATTGTTGTGGTATGGACTTCCTGCACTTGTGGACTTTTTGCTCTTAGAGATATAAGCAACACTCAGCCATCCTGAAGAAGTTAATAACTAAAAGACAACTCGGCAGACAAGAGAAAAGGGATATGGCATAGCTCTTTACAAGAAAAATCATGCTTCTGCTGGAGAATGAAAAATCCTCAGTGACTCTTCTAATTTGTAGTGCAAGTCTTTATTCCAAGTCTTTGCTCTTTTCCTAATATTTCCTCTTAGAATCAGAATATGCATGCATTACATTTTATTTAATTTCAAAGACAATGTATGCACTAAAAAAAACTCAAAAACTTTTAAAATTTTTAAAGATTTAATTGTTAGAGTTAATATTATGTTATAGTCAATAATATGTTAATAATAAAGTAATTTTCACAGGGCAGTGTCTTGACCTAAAACAGAACTTGTCTATTAAATGAGTCAAAATAATCAACTAGCATAGGTGAGTTTTTTGCTATTAATTTTTCATCCCCTGCATTAATGACAAAGAAATTTGGAATACAATCTGTCAGCTACATGATCTGATGAAACAGAAATACTTGGGGAAAAAAATTGCAGATGGCCGCCTGTATCAGCAATCAAAATGCTCTGACCTTTGCCAAAGAATACTTTTCCAACTACAAATGTAGATATATTTTTTATAGATTTTGATTAATGATTTGAGGGGAACTAAAGCCACTTTTTGGGGGTCTTAAAAAACTTTGCAAGTAAATCTCTTTTCACATTACTAAAATTGTTTTCCCAAAAGCCAGTGTTAGCATCTGAAAAATGCATCTATTGCTGCTAAGACATTTAGAAATCAAGAAAAGTATTGCTACAATTTTTTCCACCTACAGTATATGAGAGAAGGCTAGCATTGCTGACCTTGGACTGCAGTTCCAGTTTTCATTCATGTATCTTTGGCATTCTAAAAATTTACATATAACAGAGAAAATCCCACACCACCACTCTTCCAGGAGCATACCATGCTGCTGTAAGCTTTTAAAATAGACCAAATGGTATCACACACAACAACTGGAATCCAAAAAATGTTTTCACAATATTATGAAAAAACATTTAGCTTTTACAATAAACAACAATAGAAGCAGCAATCAAAGGAAATCATTGTTGTCAACAATGAGAAATAATGTTTCTCAGCAACCAAGTTTCAATTACCCTTTGTTTGCTAACAATCACCAAGATATTTAAGGCTAGTAGCTTCATTCCAGTAAGTGATATACTATCAAAGACCATGATAAAGAGCTCCTGTTTTAACTGTTTCTATTTTTCAATCAAGCATCTTGCAATTAATTGTATTAGAGTTTTAGAACTTATTTAGTTTGAATGAGCTGCAACTGTGATTTGTTATTGTCATGCAGTAAATGGAATTGTAATGTGTAATAATTATTTGTTTAAATAATAGGATCATTGGCATAGAGATGATAATCCAAGCAAGAAAAAAATATTACTATTAATAATAAGATTAAACAAAATTGTATCCAAGAATAGATCCCAAGAGAACCCTTCAGCTATTTTAGGTGAAGTAGAAATTATATTACTAATTAAGACAGAACACTGACTGTCATAAAGATAGCTATAAACACTGCTTCCTAGTGAAACAATGAGACTTTATCTTATTAATAAAAATAACCTGACTTCAATCCACTGTACCTGTGGCTGTTACCAAGTCTCTGAAAACAGTCACCATTATTAAATACCCTACTTGTTTTCTTACTACTCCCCATCATGATCAAAGATTGAAATGACAGAATTTTTGAATGAAATGTACAATATTCAGTTTCTTGCTTCCTTTCGCAAACGAGGTTTTAACCAGACATTCAAGCACATGATTTTCTTCCTGATAGAACGGCTGGAGAAAAAATCCAGGTACCTCAGCACTGAACGCAGCTGGTCCATTTGTTCCATCTGCTATGCCTGTGTGTGTTAATGAAAGGAAAGGGTTCTCACTCTCCCATTTGTTCTTGAGCAACACAGGGTTTTATTTAAAAGTCAATCATTTAAGCAGCACTGTAAGAAATCAGAAGAACAGCTGAAGTCAGAGTAGGAACAAGTGCTGATGTTGAACGGAGCTTGCAGGTCAACACATTCACCAGCCCTGGGGGGTCATGCCGGGCTGCAGCTCCCATTCTGGAGGATGCACAGGCTCTTAGCCAGTCAAGGCTCCCCAAACAAAGCCCTGTTGACAGTAGAAGCACATGGCATATTGAAAGTGCTGGTGAGAGCAAAGCACAGGACACATGTGACACATGCCATTTCCTCTGGAAGCCATAGGACTCCAGCTCCACATGGTTGATGCATTGCTGGCCAACCATTCTTTCTGTCCCTTGCCACAAAAATCACTTATTTTTTCAGTTCTGCAAATATGTCTAGTTCTCAAAGCTTCTTTTCTCTAACCTATTAATTTCTTTTGCTTATGTTTTCATATAGCATTGGTCCCTGAGGCTTCACTGGAACAGTCAGATGTTACAAGAACCATGTTAACATTGCATAAATTGGCAACATAGAAATTCAACTGCTGCAGTTCATATTGTACTACAAAAAGTGGATTAGACCTTATTCTACTTTGAGAAAACCCTAATTAAGGATGGCCTCAGCCAAAAAAAAAAAAAAAAGAAGCTTTTTTTCCCCTTCAATAAGAACAAAATAAGTAAAATGATAATATTTTGTGCATTGATTTATTTCTTTTAAAAATTTATTAATAATGCCCTTAAAAATTAGATTAAAATTACAGTAAGTGAATTTATGTACCTGCATACCTGGCCAACATAGAACACAAAATGCCTTTGTGCTTCTTCCAGCATCTGACAGAGGGAAGCCCATTGCTCAATCACTGGTGGTATGTATCTCTTTTAATTTCTCTGCTCACATGCCTCAGTCAGTCTGGAGTTAACAATTCTAATATCCATTTAATCCTTTGTTTGAGAGCAAATTGAGAAGGTCTTTTAATAGCACCAACTCAAGAGCTTTTTTGGCTCCCAGGAGTGCAGAGGGACTGCAATGCCTTCAGAAGAGGCTGCCTATACAGAAGATAGCAAGAGAATAATATTTTTAGACTAATGCTGATTCAGAAAATCCATGTTGAGCAGTGTTAGTGGCATGGACTTGTGCTTGTAACCTGTTTGTTGTAGAAAGAAAAATTTTGAGAGACGTTTCCACAAAAATTTCTCATACGTGACACCTCACAAAAGACAAAGTAAGGGCTTTGACCACGCAAGAAACCAAATGAAGCACTGGCTGGAGTCCATGTGTTTCCAATCCAGTCTGTGTGCTGCCCCCTGATATGATCAAACTCATTATGTGAATTCAGACACTTGGTGTTTCTCATGCAGTGAATCTACTACATAATTTCTTCAAGATTTGTAAGGAAAGAGTATTTTTCCCCTTCTCAGAAATTGCACTGATTTAAGATTTAGTTAACAGTGTACTCAGGTCTGGATTAGTACAACCTTATAACTCAGATCTGCAGCTTGTGGTTCAGAATAATAACACTCTTTAGGGAGGCACAATGACTGCTTTTCATTTTAATAGGATTTTGGATCAGATGCTGAAGAGCTAAGAATCCCTGCTATCCCAATCATGCTGACCATTCTCTGCCTTTCCTGCTGACTATTGTTGTAGTATTTTTGCTTTAACCTGCCTTCAATGTCTTTCAGCTGCTGTCTCAGCACTACAGGGAGTTGAACTTTTGACAATGAATGAGATGTGCCAAGCTAGGAGTAATTACTTTATTGACATCACTTCAGTTTTCAACCCACTTTTACCCAAGTTGCTACTGTTTGAAACAGTAGGTTATTTGTAGCACATTATGCAAATCTTAGAGCTAATCTTTTGCATAATACATAAGAGCTCAGTTTGTGCATTAACACAGAAGCTATGAATGCTGATTTTTATTAAGCTCTTCATTAAGTCAAAATGCATCTGAAGTGTGAACACATATATATACATATATATATACACAGTATATATATACAATATATATATACTGTATAAATATACAGTATATATATACAGTATATATATACAGTATATATATATACTATATATATATATATATATATACACACACAGTTACAAAATTAAATTGCTTCAAAGGTAGGAACCGTCACTTGACACATGGTCTTATCCACTAATAAATGAGGATTCCTTTCACATGAGATAAGCATAATCTGAAAGAAAATGGATTCTCTCTTTGCAATAGATGGATGAATTAATGCACATGTGCACATTCTTTCAATAGATTTTGAAATTGTATTTATATATGATGCAAATAGTCAGTATAGATTACCAGCTATTACACAACTCTTCCCTCTATTAAGTCACTGCAAATTGGATCAAATCTCATCCATCTCACCTGTAGGGTCTTTCTAAAATGGGAGAAGTAGAAGACACTGAGGGAATTATTTTTATTTTAGATTTAGCTATTTAAATTTGCAGAAAAAACCCCCAGTGTATTATTGAAATATTTATTATAAATTAAATTATTTATTATAAATTATATTATTAAAATGAATTATGATTTCTAGTTCTGTATTGTCAACAAATATATATGTCACTCTACACTGCACTCTGCACTCAGGTATGCCATTGTTGGATACCTACCCTATTGATCCTGATGAGGAGAATGTTGCACATTTAGGAACTAGCAATAAACAGAACTTAAGGAAGCACAGGACTGTGCTGAACTGTGCTGTACTGAGCTGCACATATTGTGAGGCCTTCAGGGCAGTACTGTGCAGCAAAAGTTCCTTGGCTGTAGCATAAACTAGGCCTACACTTTGCAAGAGAGAATTTTGTAGGCAGATTCCACTGGGTACTGTTTATTGGACCACCTTTATGGCCTTGCCTTTACCTAAACAGGCAGCAAGAAGTTTGCATTTGAACAGAGGTGTTTACTTGTGAAGAAATTATATGACCACAAGGGAGAGCTTTCCTTCATGGACAGGATCAGCTCTGAACAGCTTGATGTGTGTAAGTCTACCTGGATTCCAACTGATGCTACACAAATGCAGGGTGTCCAACAACTGAAGGGTCTTAAGATTTGCTGGGTATCTATATTCCTCTTTCTATAAAAACAGTTATCAGCATTCTTTGTTGGACCTTCCTTATTAAGATCTGGATGTGATCTTAAGTCCTTAAGTCCTGTGCTGAATCTCTTTGACCCCACTACTCCCACCATCCTGTGCTGAACAGCTACTGTTGGAGAAGACCTCAGATCCTTCATTATGTTACATTCTACTGTCAGGACACTTTGCCAAGGCTATGTGCAAAAACATTCCCACAGATAATTTTCATGGTACTGTTTCAAAATCTTAACTATGATCAAAACAGAGTGATAATTTTTTAAAAAGTAAGGAATACACACACACACACACACACACACACACACACACCCCTACCCACCCCAACTGCAGCAGCTGCTTTCTCGTTCTGTCCAGTCTCATCCTCCTTCAAGAGAAATAAATTCTCTTGAATTTATTTGTTTCCTTCTCTGCAAGCACTGAGAGATGAATAATTGCCTTCAGTCTCCCATAAGATGTATATTGACATTGCAGTCACTTTGCCAGGAGCCTAAAAGGTCAACGCGTTTCAAGAGAGGTAACAAGCGACACTCCCTCCTTGTATTCAACAGCGGTATCTAACAGCCTGCAACAGATGGAGAAAAAGGAGGGGGTTGTCCTGCAAGTTCTTAGATGCAGTTCATTAAAACTAATGACTAATCACCATGTGTTATGGATAAAAACAGATCATTCTTCCACTACCTAGGTAAAGAAAAAATATTATATTACTATTATAATAGTGTGTGCACAAATCACTTTGGGATTTGGCCGTATGATCCACTTTACACTAGAATATTTATTAAATTATTAAAATTTGTGGGTTGATAGCACTCTCAAACAATTTATTGTAACTGTAAAATATTTTAAAGTTTGAAAACACAATAAAGTTGATTTAATAATCCCCTAATCTTATACACAGTTTCCTCTAGACTTTTCTTCAATTACACCTCATAAATTATAATTTACTGTATATTATGAAAACATTACAAAATAAACACTTCATGAGAATTTCACCAGATTCATGTATTTTGTTGAGCTAACCAGAAAGCATAACAAATTCCCACATGACCTCTGAACTCTGAGCACAAGGCCTCAAATTCAGTCTACCATCAGGAATATCCATCTGCCAAAGATTGTAACTTAAAGTTTTATTTAACTTGAGCCAAGATATTGGCCCTAATGACGACAGTATGGAAAAAGCAAATAAACAGAAAACTAGCAGAATTCTTCCAGTTCTATAAAAACATCACTGAACTTCAAAGAGGTAAAGAAAAACAAAAATCAAAACACTGTCTCCTCTCTATGATGCTTGTTTAGTAAGGATGTGTCACTGAAAGTAGAAGCAGACAGATTTAGTAAAATCTAAATGCAAATCTTTTGTACTATAAGAGTAAGAGATGTCATTCTGGTGTCAACAACACCATTTTAGTGAAGTACCTTATTAAAAATAATGCCCTGATTTGTTGTGGTTGCTCTTAAGGAATTGTTCTGTGGTTAGTTGTACTCCGTTGTTTTACACTGCACCTCAAGGTACCACAGCTTTAAAATGCTCCAGAAGCCATGATGAGTTTTGCAAGGCTCAGAAAATACAGAATGTACCACCTCATTTTGGCAGAGCCAGACTAGCAAAGAATTTACTATAAAATATTGATTCCCTAGAGTTCCTGTTAGGCCAAATGATTCCTAACAGTGATGACCGTTGCCTGACAGGGAATAGTGTTCCTGATGAATCTTGACGATTTTATAAAATTTCACAGTATTTAAGCCACCAAACTTCACTTATATTCACCCTGGATCTCTCTTCTTTAGTAATTTCCGTCCCCACCTTACAAATGAAAATAGATATGTTCATGTGGTATAATTCACCAACTCCTACCTCTTGGCAGGAGAATTTTGGTTTAATTTCTCTTTGTTGTAATTACCAGCCATTTCCAGAGGACAGGAAAACCCTAGTTTAAACCCACTGCTGCTGCATCTTATGATGATTATAATTGACCTTGTTGACTTTTGTGACAGGGAATCACTTAAATATCTCACTCCAGCAGAAATGATATGATAATCTTCTTGCATCTATGCCTATTCCCAACAAGATTAGGCAGTAGGGTAGTTTTGCCAGGTGGCAGAAAGATGTTTAAAGCCATAAAAAGTGTTTTGAGTTACATTATTTCAAGTGTGTAGGAAACTAAAATGTTTTGGCATCATGTTCACTGTTGAAGGCAGGCCAAGAGAGTCAAGGTTAATCTGGATCAGACCCAAAGTGATCTTATTACAACCTTCCAGAAAGGCCTACAAAAAAGCTGGAGACTGACTTCTTCCAAGGACACAAGGGAAAATGTCTCTAAACTGAAATAGGGTAGATTTAAATAAGATATAAAAAAGAAACTCTTCCCTGTGGAGGAGGTGAGTCACTGGAACAGGTTTCCCAGAGAAGTTTGGGAATGTCTCATCCCTGGAAGTGTACAAGTCCAGTCAGATGGGGCCTGGTCTAGTGGAAGATGCCCTTGCCTGAAATGAGGAGTTGGAATCATGATTTTAAAATTCTCTTTCAACCCAAATCATGCTATGATTCAATGATTCTGTGACCATACACGGGAAGGCCACCTCATGATGGACCATGAACTTAGACAATCAGAATAAACAGCCTGTCTCCTTTTACAGCAGCATGAAAGTTGGACACAGTCCAAGGGTTTCACCATGAATTCTACGGCATACACATAGCCTTCTTACAAGAAAAACCCACCAGATTTTTCCATTTATTCTCTTTTTCACTGTTTCGTTTCATGCCCAGTGGGGCACAATCAACAGTCTGGCAAATGTCATAGATATATTCACATTTGCTGCTATATTTTTCAGTAAAGTCCTTTAAGGTACTTGGCTTTCTCTAGAAACTCCTTCAACAAAGGCATGTGGGAAAAAGGCTCATCTCCTTTCTATTCACACAAAATCATACACGTTTCTGTATCATACAGATACTTACAGTTTAATATTAGCAGCGGCAGAAAATATCTTAGCCAACAATTTATTCTCATTTGTCTTAATTAAAGAAAATATTAACTCACCCTTTTACAAAGAAAAACTCAAAAAATATAAGAAAAATGTGCACACATGGACACATTCTGAAGCTATTAATATGCCAACTCGAAATTATTTTTGAAATATAAGAAATTTTTTTAGCACTGTAAACAAGCAGTGCTATTAGTAATGCACAGTAATCCCCCTGTGGCTTTAATATGTTTCTAAAAAATATTTTTCTGCTATGTTTTTCCCCCTCCTACCCAAACTTATTCACTGTGAAATGTAATGTTCTGCAGGATCTGTTCTTTTGAGTGATACACTCTTGCTGCAGTATACATCCCCAACAGCAATCTGCAACAGCTTTGGCTGGCTCTATGTGAGCTCTCAGAGGAACCAAACACCTCTGGGGATTTGTAGCTGATGGCAAGAACCTGAAACACACACAACACACATTCCAGGGGGCTTTGTGTGTTCTTTCCTACTTTTCTTTTTCTTTTGCGGATGATTCCCCCTGGGCTGTGGCTGGAATACATGAAGTGGCTTTTCCAAGTGTATTTCATTTAAGTTTCATCGAAAAGAAAACCATACTGAGCAAGCTGATGTCTGTATGCTGTGAACCAAAGTGCAGTAAGTAGTGACAACCTGGAGATCTGCTTCAAAAGCACACTCCTGATGAAAACTAAAAGCTCATGTAGGTTCATTCAATGTTTCCTCAAAGGAATACTGAACCTGTCTTCTCTGATTTGCAAGGTCATTTTAGGGAACTCTGCTGAACTGAGTAATGTATTTATAATATCTGCCTTTGTATATATACTCCCTTTTAGGAAATGGTGTTTGTCTTTTGGGAGCCTATACATGGTATGAAATCTGCCACGGTTTTTTCCTTCTGTGAAGTACCACTCCAGTTTCTTATAATGTCTCAAAGTTTTCATAAGTAATGGATCTATTCAGTTCTTTCTGAAGCTTCTGCCTTAGGGCAAAATCAAGTTATTATGGGAAACATGTTTGGAGATGCTTGGACTCTTTCAGGTCTTTTCTACACTGTGCTGAGATTTCCTTGGAACACAGCATACATACTGAAATTTTAGAACAAGAAGTATTTGATCATTACACAATTGTATTGTATTGTAATACATAGGAACAAGGAATCCTTATTTACAGTAGTTCTTCTGTAACATTTCAGCAGATTGTTTGTAATCTTAGTGGTATTTTGAAAGAACACACTTGAAGCTATATTAGTAAGGATAGATAAGGATATATTCCAATTTGCCTTTCTTTTCTGTACAAATATACATGAAATATACTTCGCTAAAACAATTACTTTATTCAAGGAATAAAAAAACTTTGCTTCAGAGTTACTACACACAGTGCAGGCCTGATTTTACAATAACCCCTTTACTATTCTTCCATGGCTAAGGAGGAAAATGGCTTTGAGTCTATGAATATGAAAATCCCTCAGTATCACTTCTGTTTACAGAGTTTGAAAATAATTTGAGGCAATAAAAATTTCCAGGCTAATCCTTGTTGTGGGTGGGAGTGCGCTAAGGCTGGAGCATGCACAGGACTATGGAGGAGTCTCTGGAGGAGATCAGCCCTTGGTATCTAATCTGAGCAAGTCACCCCTCCCAAAATGCAAGGGACACACTCCTTTGCCAGGACCAGGTTTGCAGAAAAGGTTTTGGGTTGACTTTAGCTGATGTACAAGGATAAAAAGTCAATGGAAGTTGGAGTAATAGAACCCTCACTCTTGCCCTGGCTAGAAGTAGAGTTCAAATGTTGCTCCTCTTCAAAACCTCATAGATAACACCTGACTCAGAACATTGAGTTTCCTCACTGCCTTCAAAGAGCAGCATCACCTCATGCATCCTAGACTTGCTGTTTTCATTGATTGAAGGCTCTAATGAGACTCATAAAATTGTAATATTGTATCTCATGTTCTAATGCTTTAAATATTTTAAAACCAATTATGACAATAAAAATAGCTGGATGTATTTTGAAACTATGACTGTAGAGATAAAGCAGTTTCTATCATGCGCCACTCTTTCTCATTTTAGATTTTAGTTACGAATATTTTATTACAAATATATATATGACAGTTCATGCAACAAGATAAAGTAACAAGTAAAGTGTTTAATAATGATGTAGAAAAATGTAATCTAATAGAACAATATACAAGGCCTTCTTAAGAATTGCTTAATGATATTTTAAAATATCACAAACACATTTTCAAATAGGACTCCTCTGAAATATTTTTTCATGCTAATCAAATACAAAATCACAGTATGGTATTATTGTAAAGGAAATAATCAGTGTATTGCTAGTGAAAACAATTAAATGCTCCTGAAGGAAAAAGACTGGAGGAATTTTTCATGTATCTAAGAAATTATTAGCTCCAACAATTCTTTCATAAAGAAGTCATCAAGTTACATATTAAAATCATGCTACAAACATCTATGGTATAGGAAAGATTTATTTTTGTACCACAAATCTCATCTATTTTTCTAAGTACACCAATAGGCCCAACAAATAGGACTCATCACCTAAAACCTGTCCTTGTATGAACTATATTTGTTTAAAAACTTAGTTACCCAATCTGTTTCTTGACAAATGTTTCAGTTCTGTTGAGCAGCAAGATGTTTTTAAATCTTAAGTACACTAGTATACAAAAATCTTTTTTATCTGGAAATGAGAAAACAATAACATTTTAAAAGTCCCATTTGAACCACTTTGACATGAATAACAGCTACTAACATTTTGCCATGAGGACAAAACACTTAGCCAGCATGATATTAGGTTTATTTAAAAAAAAAAAAAAAAAAACAAAAAAAAAAAAAAAAACAAAACAAAACAAAAAAAAAACCACCAAAGAAAACAATATCTCTAGCTGAGATCCCAAGTAAGGCTGGAAAAAGAAACTGCAAAAAGTTTCAGCAGTCCAGAGGGATTTGACAGCAGTATCATGCATGACATTTGTAAAAGGTATATCATTAATTCAGTGCATCCACACACTTCCAACAGTGCTGCGTCCGCTACTCAGTACTACTTTGCTACTCTCTTTGTTACTGCTGTGGTTAGACTGACTTCCTGGCCAGTTCTCACTGCTTGTCATTCCTGCTCTAGGGCTGCTCTTTGCAGTTTTATTCCCAAGCTTGCCTGTACACAAGCTTTGGAAGATTGCTCTCACCACTCATGATTAGAGTTAAAAGCTCTTTCTAGGACCAGCAGCTGGGAAATTTTATTGTCAACACCCAAACAAGTATTTAAACTTGGAGACAACTTTCAATTTCTGCCCTTATGTAATGGGAGTAAAACCATCAGAAATTGGTTGCAAGGCAAAGTAATAATCTGTGGTATGAAGACCAAGGAGGACCAAGAATGTACTCATATCTCAGATGTGTAATTTACTGCTGTTAAGATGGACCTTCTGTCTTGTACAAGAGGGAAAAATCAATATTAATCCACTCATACTTGTAATGGAAGGATGTGGTTGCATAAAGCATCACTGAGCAGTGCAGGACTGCAGCCTGAGTTTGAAGACAGATGTTACAGGTTTGCTATGAAAGCAGTAGACCATAACAATGTATCTGATATGGAAAGATCAATCACACTGCTACAAGCTGGAAACTGTATCTCTTTGAGGAAAGAATATAAAGTACTTCAACCAGTTGTTAAAGAGAAGAAGTTTCATAATTATTTAATCACTTTAGAGGTCAAACAAATTGAAGTATCATTTGTCAGTAATTTCTCTGAGATTTATTTTCAAGAGGGGAGGAAGAGGAGATTAATTTTTCTCAGTGTTCATTGTCTTTAAATAAATGGGAACATATGGAGATAATAAAAAACACTGCCAGCCTAGATGCATTATGAGGTTTTTCAGCTAGAAACTATGTAGGGTTTCTATTTGAAAAACATAAAATACTTGAAAAAAAATCTAAACAACATCTCTCTTTTCTTTGGGCTCAGAGTTATCTCTGAGAATATGTATTGCCAATAATGAAGAGTTTTTCAAGATGATTTTCAGAAAGCTCTTCTGTAATAGCACTGAAGCTGAATTACAAATTATGAGTTAACAAAAGCTACTTAAACTATATCAGGCCTGGGAATGGGTTGAAGGTCACAGAATCATAGAATCATTAAGGTTGGAAAAGACCCCCAAGACCACTGAGTTCAACTTTGGACCAAACACCACCATATCAACCAAACCATAACACATAGTGCCATAACCATAACACCCTTGTTTCCTGAAAACTACCAGGGATGGTGACCGCCCCTCTGGGTGGTCCATTCCAATGCTTGAACACCCTTTCTGTGAAAAAGTTCTTCCTCAATGTCAAAACTAAACCTCCCCTGGCACAGTCTGAGGTTCTGTTTCCTCATCCTGTCACTAGATGCCTATGAAAAGAGGCTAATTCCCATCTGGCTACAGCTGCCTGTGAGGCAATTGTAGAGAGTGATAAAGTGTCCCCTGAGCCTTCTTTTCTCCAGCATAAACTCCCCCAACTCTCTCAGCTCCTCTTCATCAGACTTGTGCTTGAAGCCCTCCCCCAGCTCTGCTGCCCTTCTTTGAACTCACTCCAGCCCCTCAATGTCTTTCTCATAGCGAGGGGCCCAAAATTGCGCACAGCATTCAAGTTCTGGCCTCACCGGTGCCCAGCAGAGGGAGACAGTCTCTGCCCTTGTCATGCTGGCCTGACTATTGCTGATACCAGGAGCCAGGCCAGGATACCATTGGCCTTCTTGTCCATGTGGGCATAGCTGGGTCATGTTCAGCCGCTATCTACCAGCACCCTCAGGTCCTTTTCCACCAGGAAAAGGTAGTAGTTTTCCAGCCACTGTGCCTTCAAGCCTGTAGCTCTATATGAGGCTTTTGAGACCTAAGGACAGGACTCAGCCTGTCCTTGCCTTATTGAACCTCACTCAATTGGCCTCAGCAAAACAGTTAAGCCTTCCAGATCCCTCTGCAAAATTTTTCTGCTGTCCAGCAGATCAACATTTCCTCCCAACTTTGAGTCATCTGTGAACTCACTAAGGGTGCACCTGATCCCCTTATCCAGTTTGTTGATAAAGGCAGGGCTGTCCCCAGTACTGAGCCTTGGAGAACACCCTACATGACTGGCCACCAGCTGGGTGTAACTCCATACACCATTGGACCTGGCCATCCAGCCCATCCTTAACCCAGTGAAGTGTGACCTGTCCAGGTTGTGGGTTCACAGCTTTCCCAGGAGAATAACTTGGGTGACAGCATTGAAGGCCTAGCTGAAGTCCAGGTAGATTACACCCAACACTTTTCCTCATTCCCCACGCATTTCAGCTGGCCATTAAAGGACTTCAGGCTTGTCATGAAGGTAAC
This sequence comes from Chamaea fasciata, assembly GCF_029207755.1. NCBI lineage: Eukaryota > Metazoa > Chordata > Aves > Passeriformes > Sylviidae > Chamaea > Chamaea fasciata. Next base: position 43,617,173 of record NW_027094089.1, read on the forward strand.
CTGCAGATGTCTGAGGATGGCCCAGCTCCCCCAGTTCCCATATTCACTAATGCAAAACATTGCAATACTCAAAAGCCATAGCTGCTTTTGAATATATTTTGGTACAAATCTGTGCTCTTGCACAACATGAAATCTTTTCCAGTTAAAATGTTTATGTATGTGAACCTGGTAAATAACAAAAGCATGAGCACAAAGTTACCACTCTTTCTGACTCCTGAAAATAGAGTACATCACCCTAGTAATGATTATATGCTGAAAATCAGTCTAAAAGATTAATTATTCATAATTTACTATCTATTGTGTGTTTTTTTCCACTTTGACTTTTTAGTCAAACAGTCAGAGAGGAGAACAATATAAGCTAATATAATGTGAGCAACCCAAAGAAACTGTGACCAGCAAGTAGTCTCAGTGAGCAGATCACAGATCTTCACTGTGATCTTATTACCCAGTGCATGTCTGCAGACAGATAAGGGAAAATACAGATTAAGTTATTTGTGAGTCCCATTATGTCCCGAGATGGAAGAGAAAATACTTCAATGTCTTCCATTTCTAGCCCATTGCAAAAAAGGTTATAATTTTGGCATCATTACATGAAACATTTAAACATGCTAGCTATATATAGGTACATGTCTCATTAACTAGATGTACATATTGTGTCCTGTGTGGACTGGATTTTTCCCCAATAAGTTCATTGGCATTTTTTCCACTTTCACTTGTCTCAAATATTTCATGCACAGTATGATGGAGTGTTTGATCTCAGACTAGACTTTTTCCTTTTTTTTTTGACATTAATGTGCATTCCTGGAAAAGTGAACTCTGTAAACATTGGAAGCAATTAGTGTAAATAAACAACAATCAGTCTCCACTCCTCTTGTAAAGAGGGTTGAAAGGAAAGTTGGATGTGGTATAGAGTCCAACTTTGTACCCTGAAGAGGTCATCGCCACTGAAGTCAGTGGGAGTTGTGCATGCTTTTCCAAAGAGAGTCTGTGTACTCAAATACCTAACGCATATGAAGGGCTGAGGCTGACATTCTTTCAAGTGAAATGGGATAACCACGGTTTCTTTGAATAAGTCAGCTAACCAAATGAACATCAACATTTAGGCTCCAACTCTGAGGAAGAAAATAGGAACAATACTTCCTTTTCGTATAATGAAACCCTTTTTCTATGTCTCTAAGAAGCAGGAAGGTAAACATTGGCACTCCTCTATAAAGTTGTTCAAATATAATTGAATTATGGTCTTTATTATCTGGAGTTGACTGTGCAGTAGAAATACATAAAAATAAGCATGATTTTCCTGAGATGCTGTAAAGAATGGTCCTCCACCTTTTGGCATTAGTTGAATTTGGATCAGGCACTGATGCACATAAAGGTGCCAGCTTTTCATTTATTTATTACATTTCTTTTTTTACGTATTTATATTTGCTTGCTAGGCAGGTTTTTCCTCAAGCTCTTACAAGCTTTATTTATTATTCATTTTCATTCGAGAACGAGAAACTTGAAATATTTATCCACAGGATATTATTTTTTAAAAATACTTTTCACAAGTGCCAGATATGCTAAATGGCTAAATCCTTTCTGAAACAGCCAGCATGATTATCTGCTTTGAAATCTCACTTTAAAAAGGTTAATAATTAAAACATTTTTACTCTAAGCCAGGCAAACGGTTAATAGGATGAAATAGTGACTTGGAGAGAAACTGTGAACTGACTTTCTTTCATTTCAGTAGGCTTTAGCTTTAATTTTGTCGGGTTTTATTCTAGGTTTAAGAAAATTAATCATTTCTGGGAAATGCTAACCACAGTGACAGACCTCACCATGCTGAACGTTTTACAAGGGAGCTGTTTAGAGCCATAAGCTGTGACCACGACCAAACAACTGACGGCCAGCAGTGTTTTTGTTACACTCTGACAAGGGAATCAATAGAAAGACATGGAAAAGGTTCAATCAGAACAGACACCACTAATACAAATGGCCTTTTGGGACCCATGGAAGCGTGGAACTGCTTTTCCATGTTAATTTCTCCTTGCTACCCTTGGGGTTATCACCTTCTTTGGCCCCTGTTAATTAAAAACTGCCTCCTGTTAAAGTTCTTTGGCAGGCATTTGCCTTGTGTCAACTCATTTTGTTGGCTGCTGAGAGAGGAAATGAAGGGAAGGAGAATTCAGAAACTGCTGCATGAAATGCTGACAAAATTCTTTCTTGCAACTGCCATTTGTCACAAATCTGCAGATTTCTTTCTCCATCCCTACAGACACTGAGGCAAACTTACACATGATATTTAAAAAGGCAGATTTTAAATACTCATTATGCAACTGTCTCTTTTTATGGGAATATGGATATAGTAGTAGCCCTGATTATGATTCTCTCTGCAAAAAAAATTGATTTTTCAAATGGCTGGCTAAACAATGGACAAAAAAAAAGGCATTTGATACATTCAAATAAAATTATATCATAATTTTTTCTTTGTTTTTTATCCTGAAAATCTGCTTCTCTGCTCCCACTTCTCCTATATGTCTCCATGTTTATATTAGATTTTATCCTCAGGGAAACTTACAATTTCTGGCCAGTTTCTAAGAAAAATAAGTGCAATTAAATGACATAGTTTCCAAGAATGAGAGGGAACTATAGTAGCTCTGTTTTACTTTATAGTACTTTATAGTTCAGTGATTAGGACTTCTGTCCTGGATGGGTTCAATTTCACTCCTGCCTGAAGGCATTTAGATCTCTCTGTTATAAGACACCACAAGGGTATTCAAAGGGAAGAAGACATTCAAGTCATAATGTCAGTGTTCTCTCCTTGTGTATAAAAGATTAAATACTCATTAGGCTGAGGACCCAAACACTACTGCTGAGATTTACTTCCTCTTTCTAATTCAGTGAGTATTTCTTTATTTTATGCAAAGGTGGAAGGTCTCCAGCCAAAGGCATCAAGGGAGCCTTAGCCAGAACACCCTGTAACAATGCTGTTCAGGCACACCTACAAAGAAAGGGAATTGTAGGCTCACACACAGTTTTGAGACAGAGAGGAGGAAAAAGCTCCACTCTTGAAGCTTCCAAGGCTCCACTAGATAAGGCCATGGCTGACTTGCTGAGCCTTGCCTCATCTTTCCCAGCTTTGAATATCAGGCTGGAAAAGATGACTACCAGAGGTCCCTAGGATCCTTAGACCCTTCTGTGTCCCTATATCTCCCAGGAAATGCCAAGCTGACCAACATTTTTGAAATATTTCTCTGCTGGTATCTCAAAACTTCATCTTAAACTCTTTCTCTAGAATTTTCCTGGGCTATTTTTCCACTCACTTTCTGGATTAAGAATTCAGTGAGCCTAAACCCTCCTCTTCCAGTGCATAGCATCTCCATCACTTTTACTCAATTAATATTTAACACATAGCTATCCTTTAAAGGTTCAGCACACTATGTTTTTGATATTCATAAGACAAATAATATATCCTCATATCTGAAACATGAAAATAACATCAATGACAGATTTACACCATCTAAGAACCTGATCTATTGCAATAAATTTTGTAGTTGATGTCAGTTGCCCCTGCCATCCATATCATTTTGCTCAGAGTGTCAAGAAGATAATGCAGGTAAATAATTATTCTCTTAAAAACTTTTTTTTTTTTTGCATAATAAACACTAACACTCTCTAAGTAGGATTCATTATTTGATTTCAGAGGCAAACATGAAACAGTTTATAATTAGCAGGAGGAACTGTAATATCAGAGACTGGTCAGGTGGCCACAGCTCAATGGCTGTTATTCTTGCTTCTCATTTTAATGTAAATGACAATTGTTAGTCATTATGCATTAATCAGATCAGTCAAAATAAACACCTTCCTTAATCATGGCCAATTTTTAAAATCTAGTGTTCTTTCTTTCTTTTTTCAACTTCAGTAACTTTCACCTAAAGACACATCACAGCCTCCCACCCAGAGATTTTTGATTACTTACAGTGCTGAGTCCTTGATAAAGGTATGATCTAAATACTTCCCACACAGTTTTAGCACTGACTATTAAGTGACATTTTCAAAGATAACTGCAACATTCATTCTGTAAAACCTGCATGTAAGGGCAGCAACTCTCCAAGTAAAATAAGTCCTGTGTCAATGTTAGTACTTTCTTTTAAAAACAAGTGGTTCACATAACTAGTTTTTTTCAGTTTCCCTGTTCGTCTTCTGTACACATATTCATGCCCATTTTTTGACATGTTGTGTTGGGGAAAATTGTGTAGGGTGAAGAAAAAGTATAAACTGGTTTATCAACAGGTGTAAAAAAAAAAACCAAAACTATCTGCAGTTTGCATCTTCCCAGGTATGGCTTCACTGCACTTGGGGGAAGTAAAGGATTCCACACAATTTTTTTCTTATTTTCCTCTTTTTTTTTTTTTCCAGTGAAAATGAAAGAGCTTCAGAAATAAAAGAGTTTTGTGCAAAACGAAGAACAATTCCTTTTTCAGTACCACTGTATGTTGGACATTCAGTGAATGCTGCTTCTTGATTAAAAATATGTTCAACCATGTAGCTGTGGTAAAATTTCATCTGGCTGAGTGAGCTGTTCAAGTGGAACTAGCTGGATGTGGACAAAAGTCTCATGAGGACTTTTTAAAAGTGATTATAGCAAGCATGCATTACCTCAATCACACAGTATCTGTTCCAGAAGGGAAAGGTCTAGTAGTTGGTTGGCATTTTCAAGATAAAACTGGAAGCCACATTTGCTCTTGCAAATGAAAAAAGCATTGTGGGAGTGATAAACAAAAGCAAATAGCTTTGAGTAGAGGATCCTCTTCATCCATCAGTAAAATGATGGACTCTAGCTAAGTTATTTAAGACTTGTCAAAGTACTAGAAGTGTTACAATTCTGTCATAGTATGTTTATGGTTGGGAGGATGATAAGGAAGAGGATAAGCGTTTCCTGAAACACGCGCCCTTGCAAGCATCTACAGATGCAAGGCAGAAAGATGTGGCTCTTCTGGTTACAAAGCTGGGGTTGCAGAAGCATTTCCACATTGTCCAAGATTGGCTCTGACACCAAGGGCAGATCACAATACAATCCTAATACTCAAAGTATGATCATGCCCTTGTCTCATTTTATCCTGAAGCTGAAGAAAAAGGTTCACACATATTAAAATACTCTGGCTCTAAATATCATGATATTTGATTATCTGAAAAACCCTCTAACTCCACACTAGCAGTGCTAAAACAAAACAGTAGCAACAGAAATGAGCCATATATTTGTTGATATCTCAGTAAGCTTTGGATTTAGTTTGAGCAGTAGCTAAAAGCTGATGTAGTGCTTATTTAAACTGAATTGCTGCAAAACCTTGAGACATTATATTCAGGCCATATATTTGTACAATAGAGATCACTGGGGGTGTATTTTGCATCTTAAAACAACTGTGTGTTATTAAATTGCATTACAAAAGCATACACTTAGAAGAAATACGTGGTCTAAAAATTACCTCTATGAAGCCAGAAAAATGCCTGAGAAAGCAGATGGTGGGATTTGACCGTGATAATGCTCTACATTTTATAAATTCTAATATCACAATATCTGCAGCAAGAACCACACAGCACTGCAATAAGAACTATTTATCATTTTAAATAAGTGTCTGCAGGCTGCTGTACATTTTAAATGAATATCCTTAACCACAGCTTGCAAAAGTGAGTAGCACATATCATCAGCAATCACACATCAAACCAAGTTAAATGTTTGACATTGTATTCACCACAAGGTAAGTAAATCATTCTGATGTTAATAAACACAGCAAAAGCTTTCCCTCTTCAGAAAGGTGAATTAGGTTATATTACCTCTAAATATATGGCAATAATGTAAAGGATGAATCCTGTTTTATTTTTTTGCCTTTAGAAGTTTAATATTTTATTACAGTAAAAGGGCACACAGCAGTTAACTCACCCCCTTCTGACAACCAGTTTCTTTGTCTAATTTCCATTTGTTTCTTTGGCAGCTAAAACACCTTGAAATTACCTTCTGCAGCACGGAAGAATGATTTTTTTTTTCCCCCTAGCTCTGGCTGCCAGAGTGATTAGAATTTTAATTAGTAAAGCAGTAAGGAGGGAGGAAAATCAGGGACAAAAGCACATGAAAGATTCACCAGAGCAGGGAAGACAAAGAGGCGTCAGAGGCAGCCTCACAGCTTGCTTGTTACAGCAGCAACTGCAGGGCCAAGCTCAGGTCTCTAATACTAACACAGCACCATCCTTTAGACCTCTGATAATGTCAGGCTTCTGGGGCATGAGAAAACATTTTTATCAGTTGTCACTCAGAGCAAGACAAGGTTTTTAAAGCACTCCAACTAGGAGTTGCTACACCACTGGGCTCATTTTGGTAGTTTGATCTCCACTGCAGGACTCAGAACTCAAGCCATAAGGACAGGATTGTCAGTAACAGAATTTTACCATCTAGCTATTACACCAATTAATACTGTAATTTTGAATCAGCATCTGGGCTTTTTGTAAAACAAAGGAAGGTTTTAAGTGCCAAAGGGCTGGTGAGAGAAATAGCAGAAAACCTTCTGTGAACAATGTAGCGTATTTTAAGTTGAAATTAAAAAAGAAATTATTTTAGTGGCAGAAACACCATGACTCATTCTTCATCGGTCTGTGATCTGCATGGTCATTTTATCTTGACATTGTGACTCTGATGCCACAGCTCAGCACAGGAGGTAGGATGGACAAGGAGCACAAGCCTATTAAAGGTGGAGAAATTGAACACTGAATTTACATGCAATCACACCTAGGCCCTGGGGAGACACAGATGCTCACCCTGGGAGCCTTCACAGGCTACCTCCAGCCTATCCTCATTCACCTCTGACATTGCTGCCCATCTCTTGCTGGTATAGAGCACAGGACAACCTGCTGGAGGGGAGGGACCCTTGCCCCTCAGGCTCTGCTCCTCACGAGGTCTGTCAGCCCTATTCCTTGCTATTATTGCTATCAGTGTTGTCACTTGTATTATATCAACACATTCAGCTGACAAGATCAGCAGCACACTGTTCATGGCAAGGTACATGCAACTACTAAATGCGGGGATGAATGCGTACTATTATCTATTCAACAGTAAGAGAGCCCAGGAACTGAGGTGCTGAGTGGCAGAATGGGAAATTGAATCCCATTCCAGTGCCTGAACAATCATTTTATTCTTTCTAAACTCATATCCTCTCAACCTAGTCCTTGTACACAAAGATATTTTAATCAGCTGAGAGCAAAATAATTTTCTGTCTCTACAGGGTCTGATCCTGAATTCTTCACTTGCATGACTGATTTCCTTCCAGTGAATACAAGCTTTCAGCAGATAACAACAGAGTAATAACCAGAGCAGATTTAAAATGTTTTAAAAGAGGATTATCAATCTGTGCCACTGATCTCTTGAAACAATTGTGTGTGTGCGTCCATTTCACCAGTTATTGCAAAAGTTAGTCATTCACAGCATATCCACTAGGAACTGCTGGAAAACTTTGAATCCTTTTTTTTTACAGGGTTTTTGGTTCTGTTCCACAATCAGCCAAAGCATTATTCTACCTAGAATAGAAGACAAGATTTACAACAGATTTTTTGTAGAGGGTCATTGTACAATCCCTAGCAAATTCTCTAGTAGGAGAAAAAAAATAGCCTTGCTGACCTTTTGTCTGGTAAAATAACACATGACATATTTGTGATTTATGGGAATCAATCTATAGAGAATTTTTGGGTTCAAGTAATTATATCTCAGTGCAAGATTTAAATAAAACTGATGAAAAGGTAATTAAGAAAGTAATATAACAATATAGATAAATGCCAAAAATGACGTTCAGAGCAGCAATCTTAACCATACAGCTGCAAATACTGGTAAGAAGCCAGTAATTACAGTTAAAGTCAATTGCCAACTGTTTTAAAGCACATCATTTAAACAAGTATTGCAATTGTTACCTCCCAGTCTTGGCTGCTAAAATAGCAGACAAGGAACAGAAAATTAAAATCCAGACATTTAAAAATAGCTCACCATTTTTTTCCTTTAATTGCTTGCCTGCTCTGAAATCATCTACATTTTATAGTATGTTAAGTGACAAGGAAGATTTTGTGCAATGCTTTTGCCACTAAGATGATCTCATCCTAAAATATCACTATGAAAACCATATGTGTTTACAGAAAATCCTAGGGACTAATGGTTGAGACTTGCCTCCAGCACCCAGTGGACAAAAGAAGAGATGGAAGTCATCAGAAATCATATCTTCCTCTCATCACTTGGCAGATCAGGAAATACTCCAAATGATTGGATGTTCTGTGGAATTGGATGTTCCAACATGTATAGTAGAATCAGAGATATATTTTCTATTATTTTCAATATTGAAGCCACCATCTCTGAGCTGTCATCACATCACCAATAGGAAAAAATCCTACTTCAGTAATTTAGCAGGAGAAGAAGTCTTACCAGCAAGAAAAAGTACAACTCATTGCAGAGGTGGGCTCAGTCTGTACTTTTACAATGGCAATGGTATTAAGACTTCCAAAAATAAAAAGGAATTTGATTTACACATTTTCATATGATCTGTTACTGCAGTAACTTGTACTGCATGCTGCCTTAAAACTTCATTCTGTGCTGTCTTGAATAAAGTCTCTAAATTGGGAAGCTCATCCAAAAATATACTGATTTAGCTCTTAAAATGCACCACTGAACTGCAATACAAGGCACACCAGTAACCCAACTTTACAAGAACAGATTATGGGACATTAGGAATGGAGCTGCAGCTAAGCCTCATCTTTAATGTGGTGCAGCTCTACAAGACAGGTGAACAGTACTGAAGGAGAAGCAGCGTGGAATGCTGAGGTGCAATGACCGATCACAAAAGAGTAAAAGGGCACACTGGTGTTATGCATGTGAGAAACAGGGTATAAAAGGTTGTACTGGGGTCTAATAAAGTGCTGATGTTTGAAACCATTCTCAGTGTCAGTTGTGTGTCCTCCATCAAATGGTGACCTCAACGTGATTTGGGTAGAGAACTGTGGACCAGAGAGCAGCCGACAGAGGAGCCCAGGTGGACCAGAAAGCCTGAACATCCGGATGACTAATAAAAATAGAGACACCAGCCCTGGGTGAGTGACCAGGAAACATGATAATGAGGATTCAAATACTAGCAGAAGAGGAATCTATTTTGGACCTTCTTTTGCAAATTTTACAGAGGAAGGTTGTTGGGTGTGAGGAGGGGGCACTGTGCACCTTGCTCAGTTGGTGTAAACAGAATGGCATGAGACTGAATGCACAGACTGCCTTTTTTGAAACTTGGGAAGAAGCAGGGCATACATTGTGGGAGAAGATATGAGGGTAGAGAAAATAGCAACAAGGTCGCTTCCAGCAGCCGTCACCTCTGCTGTGGCCTTTGTCTCCTCCCTCTGTGACTGTTCCTTCTGTGAAGGGTCCTATCCTACCGGTATTGCCCAAGGGTTGCACTCTTCCCCTGGATGCCAATGACAACACTCCAATGTCTCAGGAAGCAGAGCCAGCCCAGCCCAGCCATGGCAGAGCCGCTGTGACCCTTCTGCCTGTGTGAGCACAGCAGTGAGCACAGAGGCCCACAGAGGTTCGGGGGCTGGCCAGGAGCCTGCGCAGGTGTATGGGGAGGCTCTGCTGGCTGCTGTGGTTTCCCTTGGCAGGCACCTGCCTCCGTGAGGGTGGCACAGGGCTGACTGGGAGCTGCTTCTGAGCACTGCTGTCACACAGAGCTGGTGCTGCTGCATCCCGGGGAGAGCTGTGGGGCTGTGCAAGCATCATCAGGAGGCTCCTGGCTGTGCTCTGCAGCCAGCAGGGTGCTGTGGTGGAGGCCGCATGGAGGCTGCTGATGGATGGGCGGGCTCCCCGCAGGGAGAAGCTGCTAGCGAATCTCGTCCTCAGCCTGAGCTTGTTTTGACACAATATCAGATAGAGCAGCTTGCATAGCAAGTCGCTGCAATTATGCAGGTTTCCAAGAGTTGCTGTCGGTGTGGTCAGGGAGGGCATTATGGCGAGCCTGTCCTGACCAGCCTTGCAACAGTTCAGTGCTGGGGAACAGCAGGCTACACACTTTACTTACTTGGTATAAGAGAAATAGAGTGGGGCTACTCACTCTGCTTTTTTTCATATAAAGGAGATGGGGTGAAGCTGCACACTTTGCTTTTTTGCTATAAAGGAGGTGGCTTGGGAGCAAACATACAAACTGCCTTTTTTATTAAAATGTGGGAGAGTGTCGGCCACACTTTCACTCATGCCACTGCCTGCTGCTCCCTGCAGGCATGGTAGAGCGAGCCCTGCATCTCCTTGACCAGGTAAAGTCACAGTTCAGCGGGGTCCCCAGGCAGTGCCAGGGTCCCCCTGACTGCCAGTGTGGGTGGCAGCATGGCAGCAGCATAGTGGGACATGCAGGAGGTGGCTGGCACAGCTGGAGCAGCAGTGCTGCAGCTGGAGAGGCTGCTAGGAGAGAAGCAGGAAATGTTGGCGGCAGGACTGTGGGAGTGGTGGCAACTTCCCCCCGGAGAGTGCAGGAGGAAGCTTGCTGAGTTGCTGCTGCACGAGCGCTGGAAAAAAAACAACGTGGAGCTCTGAGAGGCAGAGTCAGAGCTGCACAAAAGGCACATAAGAGAAGCTTGGAGTGACCAACTAAATGAAACAAAAATGAGGTGACCAAACTCGAAAAGAAGAAACGTTACAAAAACTAGTACGAAACTGCACGAGGGGAAGTGTTGAAAAGAACATGAAGAGAGGGAGAGAAGCAGCAAGCAGAGATGTTGCTTCAGTGGATAGAAGAACTGAGATTGCAGAAGACAAAAGCAACAGAAACTGAAAAAGGAACAAGATAATTACTAAAGCAGCAGTAGGAGCTGGAGACAGACAGTTAGAGACAGTTCTATTATTCAGTATAATGTGTTTATTTGCTGGTGAAACCTATGTGTTGTGTTTGTGAATTGCAGCTATTTATCTTTGTTGATATTGCATAGGTATAAAAGTTAATATTCCATAGGCATTGGTGTAAGGGTTAATGTTACATAAGCATAGACTTTGTGTAAAGTATAAAGACTTTGATGATATGTGATGTGTGAATTTGGGAACAAGGAGAATTCACAGATACTTTCCAGAGCTAGTGGAAGTTACACAAGAGATCCTCGTACCATCTTTGCTATGTTTTCTGCAAAAGGCCCTGCAGAAAAATGGTTAACATGACATTTGCAATTTATTAAAAAAGTGCTGAAGTTTGAAACCATTCTCAGTGTCAGTCGTGTGTCCTCCACCACCCAACAGCTGTTGTTAAGTGGTCATAATCATGTCTCCGTATACAGTCTACATATTGAGTGACTTAACAATCAGATTGACTTAAAATCCAAACTTTTCCTGGTTCCTCAGTCACACAGTTGCATCACTGAAAGGATACCATTACAGGGTAAATGAATGTTAGGCAGGTAGGAGCCCGTCCCAGTTAACGCTGGAAAAACCAATAAATAGTACCAAAGCACTCCATTCAGAAATACCTTTTCACATCCCTGTCTCTCAGACATCCCAAGAAAGAAGGAAAACATGAATGAAAAAGATGAAAACTGTGAGTGATGTGCCAGAAATATCTGATTTTAAAAGTTGTTTTAGGAATCTCTTATAAAACTTTTTTTTAATATTCTGAAGAGAGAAATCCCTCACACTTATGTCTTCTTCTGCACTAGCCTATGCTTTCTCAAGCATGATATTTTTTTTCTTTTCAGTCATAGGATGAAGACATTAAAGAGAGTTAAAGTTCAGTAAATGGAAACAGAAGATATAACCCTAGAAGTCAAATATTGATTCTTACTAAGACTATCTTCAACACCTGGACAAAGATGGGGAGTACACAAGGACAAGAATTTGAATGAGAGCTTCTGGATACAACTACAGCAATAAAATGTTTAAGACAAATGTTTAAGACTGTGTTGGTTCTGAGACTACACATGGTTCTCCCAGAAAGATTCTAGCATCATGCACAAAATAAGTACCTAACCAAAGTCATTTCAAAGGTAACCTAATAAGAGAAAACAAAAAAATTAGAGGAAAATATTAATGAGCTAAAAAATCTCTTTTTGTGGTATTCCAGACCTCAGTCTCTCTGATTTTTATTCAAAATGAGGAACTCTCGTTTTCCAGTGCCGTCTCCATGGAGGTGTCCTCCCTGAGCCCCCTTCATAGTTAAGGTTTTCAAGAGTGTGAGTCCCCTCTACTTGTATTCCTAATTTTTCTTTTTAATTCAGTGAATCATTTTGACATGTTAGGAAAAAACGCTGATATCAGTACATAGAAGATGTCTCCCAAAGGTTAATTGAAAATAAGATCATTTAGAAAGAAAATTTCTTATCTCTCATACTTATTCCTCTCTGCAAAGATATAGCCAGCATAAAATCACACAAGTTGAGATCATGAATTTTGCAATCCACTTTGTTGAAATACATCTTTACACAGCCCATCAGAAGATAGGAGAGAGATGTTCAATGTTTTCCACACTACTCTTCAAATAAACCACATGAGTTTTAGGAGTGCTTCTCAGTGGGAAAGAAAGTGGCCTAGCCAAACAGCCTGACAACTATAGAGCAGTTGGATTTTGGGTTGGAAGCTAAACATAGACTCTCCTTTTCTCTTATCAGTAAAAAAGACTCATCTGGAGAGGATCTGTCTGAGAGAGCTTTTGCTTTGTTTTTCCACCTCTGCTCTGTCTCACTTGGGATCACCTGAAAAAACAGCGCCTGAGGGATCTACTTTCAGTTTTCTAAACCAAACATAACACAAGCACAGTTCCTGGGCTACACCTTTGACTCCTGTAATATAAAACGTGAGAGAAAATCCCCCAACAGCATTCAAGTCAGACTCTTATAGTTTTCAAGCAGCCAGTACTTTTCATTTTATTTCTTAGAAAAGAGATGTTCTTACAAAGACTTTGTGTGTTGAACAGCTATGCAAAATCTCTAACATGCGGGCATACACTTACCCATGTCAGATAATTCTAGAGGGCAATAAGAAATTATATGTTCTTACTTTGTGGTTAAATACTGAAGTCCTTACTCAGGAAAAATAGTTACTTAATTAGCACTCAACATTTAGAGATTGAGGCCAGAGGGATCATTAGAACTTCTTAAATTTCATCTACTTAATTTCAAATGGAGCTCATTAACTTATATTTGGTTAGAGCATAATTTATGTTCACTCTGCGTTTCCTAGTAAGTTTTCACTGTGCATGTAGTAACATGTCGACAGTTCATGAATGTTCCCAAGAGTTTTAACAGCCTCACCTTTAAAAAAGGAAAACCAGAGGTCACTTATTTAAAAATTTAACTCATCAGTCTTTTACTTCTAGCCGCTGCTCTTTGTTGTCTTCTCTGCTAGTAAAACAACACTTAAAACTTAGTTTTCCCCCTCAGTGAGAGTACTTAAGCTGTATCATCTCTCAGTCTTCTTGTGGTGAATTATCACATGAATCTATATTTCTCAAAAATATTTTTGCTGCCTCTTTTCACACTTTTTCAATTTTTAAAGAACACTTCTAAAACATACATACTAGAATTGGGCACAGTATTGTAAGAGCAGTTTCACTTGCAGTGTTCCTTGCAGATAAAAACACATTTCTCTTCCCACTTGCTCCCAAGAACAAGAAGTGCTTTTGGCAGTCGTATTGCATTGAGATCCCTATCAGAAATACTTACAAAGAAAAGTACAATTGCTTTTTATAAAAATATCTCATGCTCTTTGCTTCTACATGTGTGACTTCTCATTTGGCTGCGTTTTAAACATTTGATCCCCTAAGAGAATCTGATCTCCATGAGATGCAATTTTCTTTCCCCATAGCTGACAATAAACTCTCAGGAAGCAGTGTGAAACCAAGAATGTGATGGCTACTGCAGACAACTGTTATGATCTGACTATGTTTTTGAAAGTAATAGAAGAAATTAATGGCAGATAATTTTTAAACATAGTGCTTTGAAAGTGATACTCTATGAAGACATGGAGAAGAAGGTGAGGGAGCAAACAAACTTCCTCCAAATTCTCCACAGAATCAGATACCATATTTAGAAATATTTGTCTTTTGTATTTTTGCAATATGCAATATAATCAACTCCTATCCAAAGTCGCAGGGCAACTGTCATGGGTTTTGTAAAGAGCATATTATTCTATTCCATCTGGGTGGAGCAGAATTGCTTATCTTTGCCCAAATGGGTCAGTGTCGCTAATCAGATGGTGGAGTGCTACTTATCTCTCTTCATTGTTTCACTACTTCCATGGGAATGTCTTCTGCTAATGGACCATTAAGAGCTCATCAATGACATGACACATTGCACTGTACTATTGTAAGCTGCTCCACACAGGGAGGAGGAGGAGCCAAACCACCTTAACCTAGATAAAAAGGAGCCACAGTCCCACTAGGTATCCAGTTTTTCTACCGGATCCCTGGAGGAAGACTGGACCCATCTCACCATTGCTGGACCCCTTTTTTTTTTCAACAGGACCATCTCTACTCCAACAGAACCACATCTGCCACTCCAGGAGGGCTTACTTTGCACTGCTTCCAACACCCTGACCAACAGGGTGTCAGGTTGTATTTCTGACTCTGCCAGGGTTTTTTCTAGGATTTCTTGTTTGTTTATTTGTTTGCTTATTCTTCTGTACTACAACATCTGTATTTTTATATCCCTAGTAAAGCACTGCTATACCTATTCCCAAAATCTTTGCCTGACAGCCTTTTAATTGCAAATTTATGATAATTTGGAAAAGGGGGGGAGGGGCTTACATTTCAAGGGAGACTCCAACCCTCCCTGGCAGATACCTGTCTATCTAAACCAGGACAGGAACCCCGAAAAAATGAAAGGAGTCAGGAGAGCAAATGCAGGTCCGATCAGTATGATTACTACCACGTTTCTCCTTTATTCGGTGTAAGATGGCAAGTTTTATACACTCTATATTGTTTACACTTTTAGATACATTCTCATTGGTACATGGCACAGGAAAGAATGCAAACACCTATTGCTTTATAAACTGTTTAAGGTAGCTACTATGTCCACACCATTGACTATACTTGTTAACTACTATGAAACCCTTTGACCCTTGCAACACCTTAAGTGAATATTTCTACATACGACACACTCTTGGCACTAATTTCTATCTGTGCCACAACCTCACAGGCCGTAGTGCCACGGCCTAGAGGCCTAGCATATTGCTCAGTCTGGATGATTCAAGACAGCTCATCTCTGACACCTATCAACATGGCTTATACCTTGAAGATGGCTCTGTAGAGTCAACCCAGATACACATGAATAGCTACCAAGTGCAGTTTTGAGGAGCGTTTCCAAAGCAGTGACATCAGTAAGGGTTCATATGGAAATTTTTTTCCTTTCTGGAGAGGCTGCAAAAATCACAAAATTGCCATATATATTATTTATAATGTGCTGTGGACTTAGCCTTTTCACAAAAACTACTGCACTTCACAACCAGCAGAATTTTCATTGTTCCTATGTGAATTATGAAACAGAGAATCAAAGCTAATGTTATGTACATGTGGTGAAAGAGAAGCTGAGGTTCATAAGGACTGGCCAGCAGGTAAGAGCAAGGGGCTAAATAAATGAGGGGAACTACCTAGGGTAAAAGAAACAGAAAATGGGAAAGACCCATGGTCAGTCCCAAAGGCATAACAGTATGACACATTAGAGGATGTGTGAGTTTTGAGGCAACAGTTTGACGGCTGTCTTAGTACACACTTAAATAGTAGGATATTGTTAAGAAAAATGAGCTGGGTGAACATTTCCTCAAATGTTTATGTTTTCCTAATTACAAAAGGAACAATGAATTTTCTTCTGAGATCAAGTCCTAAAGGCTACATAGCCAACAGACTAGTGGTAGGAAAGACAGTGCTTGTTCACTTTATGCTGCTTTGCAATAAATGAGGAAGGCAATGTCATGGGCAGAATGTGAGTTTCAGACAAACTTTATCAGAAAAGCCTTTCTGCTGAAGTACAAGGTGCAGAAAGAATTACCTTGCTTCTAAACTCCTCCTCAGAGAGCAACCTAGAAGCTGCTGGATCTAATCTTAGCCCCAGACTGTCAATGGCTTAAGTCTAAGGAATTCAAGAGATGTGTTTGAACCTTTCTACGACTTTCTCCCACAGGATTAAGGATGGAAAATCAGATACATTTCCATAAATATTTAATGTGATAGTGATTTGACAAAAATATCTTAATCAGTATTATTTACTAGAGAGTATAAGAGCTATATCCACTAGTATTGTATAATAAACAATTTTGAAGCAATATTGAAACAATTATATTAAAGCAATTTTATTAAAGCTAGAAAAAGCTAATATTAACTAGAGATTGATATTACTTATATATTAGTTACTGTGGGCAAGTCACAAGAAGTAATCTTGAAGGGTATTCCCACTCAAGGAAGGAATCTACAGACACACTCCAAGGGGTATATCATAAAGTCCTGCCTTTAAAAGTGAGATTCGGCTTTTAAAGTATAAAGTGATTGACTATCAGTCAGATGTCTCCAGGCCAACTGTGCCAGCTCAGCAGCTCTAGGTAAGTTATTAGTAGTATTTCTTATTTCTTCCTTGGTCTGTGTACTTTACCATATCTCCCCCATCTTCATCTCACTATCAGGATGTTTAACTTTGTGATTGAGGAGTCAGATTGATTTCAGCATAATTCAGCTCCAAAAACAGTATGATGTCCCCTTCTACATTCACTACAGGTAGCCTTGCAAATAAGGCATCAATTGAGTTATTTTACCCTGTTCTAAGCAGAGCATTTTGCTGCATGTGGAGTGATATTTTGTACTTGAGGAATTTTCTTTGGTTGGGGTTTTTTTTGTTGTGGGGTTGTGGTTTTTTTGGTGTTTTTTTTTTGTTTGTTTGTTTTGGGTTTTTTTTGGGTTTTTTTGTTTTTTTTTTTTTTTTTTTTTGTTTTTTTTTTTTGTTTGTTTTGTTTTGTTTTGTTTTGTTTTGTTTTGTTTTTTTTTTTGTAACACAGTGAGCTACATCCTCCTTAGGGAGAACAGAAGGGTTTGTAGGACATTGTGAGGCAGCAGGCAGTAGCACTGTGTGAACCCTGCAGCAAGCAGAAACCACTCTGGATCCTCTATTTATCTTTTATTTGTCTTGAAGTTTTGGCAGCAGCTCAGTTCCTTCTAAATGGGGACCACAGTCAGTAATTGAATCTCAGTTTTATACCTACATCCTAGAAGTACCAGCCTCCTGCTGATCCAGTATGAAGACAAGTGAACAAAAAATGTTGCATGATTTTGGAGCATTTCAGAAATACTAGTCTTAACTGTGAGAGAAAAGCCACAATACTTGCATTTGAAAATTTGCTAAAAGAGTCTGTGCTGCACAACAGGTGAGCAATAAGTGGGTCCCTTGATCTGTTTTGATGGGTCATCTCTGAGTTTTCTTTAATGAAAAACATATGAAAAGAAACTGAAAGAGACAGAGGGGTTGACACACATTTGTGATTGGGGGCATAGAATACCTCACAGGTGTTTCATTAACAAGCAAACCCCATTTCTCAAGAAATAATTTCAAGGAACAAATTTACAAATATTCTTCAAGATGGCATCAAAACAATAAAAAATGGCTCTTTATGAAATAAACATTAATGTCTCAGTCTCTGGCACTGTTTTGGAAATTATAAATGTATCACCAGAGTGACAGTAAATGAGGTCTCATTGTTTTTGAGACCTGTATTAAAGAAAACAAGAGTCAGATGCTTGCAAAGAGGGTTAAGAATGCCACATTTTTATGTAGTTCCAATATAAGTCACTTGCTTAAGTCACTTTGCAAGTCATTTGCAAATATAAGTCACGTATACTTATGTTTTCCATTTGATATCAATGTACTGAGAGGGGGCCAAAGTAGATTTGGTAGGCACCAACACACAGCATATTCTCTATAAAAGAGAAATGGAAGATGTAGGTTTCATTCACTGAACTCTGTTGTTAAAGCTTTTTGTTTCTGATTGACTAAGCAATAAGAGATGACAAAATGCAGAAATACTGCAGCACTCACAGAGTACTGTACATTCAACAGGATACATGAAAGGGTCAATTGAACTGAATGAAGCAGTATTTTTACATTGGCACAATGCTTCAAGACATATATAGATGGTATTTAGCTTTTTCTCATGCACCAAAAAAAACTTGTGAGAAACACTTCCATTAATGTAGCACATTGCAGACCATTTTTTGTCCCTCCTTCTGTGGCTAACACACTTTTTCTGAGCAAATGAAGGTGTGTGCAGCTGCCTCCACAATTGCAGCCATCAGCAAATGAAAAGGGTGAGTTGGACAAGCAGTACAACTAGACTGAGTAGGTGGGCTATGAGCAATTTGAATTTATCAAAGCTGGCTTCATCTGCTCCCACTTCTTTTCTTCAACACACTCCTCCATCTGTTTTACTAGTGAAATCAAACTTCCCATAAACATCCTCATTTTCCTTCTTTCCACTTTCTCCAAATCTCCAGCTGCAACCATCCCAGCCACCCAGTTCTGTGACCCAGCTCATCTAATCTGTACTACCTCATTTTTTTCTTGGTTTTACAACTGAAAAAGGAGAACGCTTCTCCACCCAGCAGCTAAGTTAGGGGATCAGGCAAGCCTTGGGTGCCCTCTTTGGCTATCCAGACACTTCAGAGGCAGTGACAAGTTGCATTTTAGCTACTGATGCACCAAACTCCCAGTCTACTGGTGAGAGTCTTACACCAGCATGCAGCCCAGGACTGAAGTTGGTGCAGGGCCTGAGCTACCACGGTAAGGTAGCTCAGGATCTGCCAGGACACAGGAATGACTTATGCAAAATGATGGAACCTTAACTTCCTTAATGTAGAAAAATCTTGCTCTGTGGCTTTAACGCACATTTTATAGTGAGAAGAGGAAAAGAAGAAAGTTTGCATATCAAACCAAACACTGGTTAAATGGTCAGTTTTATAGGCTATGAGGGTAGGTAATTCAGATTGCAAAAGAACAGCAGGTAGCAAGAAGAACTGCAGAATACTCACTGATGGTAGTTATTACGCAAACTATAATCCTGGTCTTTACCACCCTTCAGAACAGTATTCACAGGACGTCATATTTTAAACCCTAAATTGCACCTATCTCACACCACTGAATCTGGCACCAAACAAGCAACTCTCAGTAGGAAATGAAAAAATAAAGCCAACAACAACCTGCCTAGCTGAATTCTAGGGACAATGAAGTGTGAACAGGTGTGATGATGTGTTAAAGAGCATGTGGCAAAAACGCCTGTGCTTGCTAATGAGATGACAGTTGCTTGTTATGCAAACTTGCCTAGTAAAATCATCTTTGCCTGCTACCTATGCCCTTGGGCTCACATCCAATCAACCTGAGAGCTGCAACACGTCATTCAAAATGACATACATAAGTATAGACAACTATGTGAGACCTATATGCACAGAAATCACTAATACTCGCTACCATTAGGATAAATGGAGCATTTCGTCAGAGTAAGTTTGAATGTGCAAGCTTTCCTAGCCAAAAAAGATTGGGGACTGATGAGAATTGCAAGATCCACTAGTGAGAAATATAGATTAATTAAAATGAAATCTCCATTCAGTGTGTTTATGTAGCTTGAAATAATACTCATCATTTCAAATGAAGTAAGTGTTAATAATTTTTTAAAGTTAACTTATGATGAGCTAAAAGAGAAATGGCACAATATGGGCTTGTCTGTGATTTTTCTCCCAGAATAGATTTTTGGTTTGGGGTTTTTTGTTGTTGTTGTTTGTTTTGTTTTTTAATTTCTAATTTTATTTATTGCATGGAGAAAGAAAAGGAGGTATGGAAAGAAGAGTAATCATCCTATAATTATTCCCCGTGATTTTTTTTTTAAATGAAGAGTATTGTAACTTTTGCATCATACAGAAATGAAAAAGAAATTAAAATCTACTGCCAGTACATATATCAACATATCAACAACTAAAAGGATTGAAATCAATTAAGGAGAATGATACATTAACCTTTAGAGAACTGGAGTTAAAGATGAAGACTGATGGAGTGCTACTGTGTTAGATCAGCTCGTTTAAGCCAGTATGCAATCTAAGTTAATTGGCTGTTTTAAAGTAGTGCACAGAGATTTTCATGGCTTAAATTTGCTTCATTTTCATTATTATTATTACTGCAGCAAACTTAAATTTTCCTTATATTGTCTCCATGCCCTCTTCCTATGAGTAACAATATGCAAGGTACATGGTACTACAAAGGTACATGGTACTACAGCATATGCTTTAAATCACAATCACTTTTTAGACTCATTTTCCATCTCTCTTTTTTTAACTTGCGTGAAATTTACCTGCTTTTGTTAAAAGGAAATAGATGATGACATACAACCACATAAATCCCATAAAATACATGAACACTGGATAATTCAACAAAAAGAAATTTCCGCCAAAATGCTCCCTGGAAGCATTGTCTTCCCTAGCAAGGAAGGGAGACAATTTATATTCAGTGGTAATTATGATAATATGCAAGAATACGATGTCTGCTGAATTGAAAATAGTTCCTCTTAGCTTTTAGCCAAAACGAGTGTATTCATGGCATGTTTTGAAAGAAATTGAATATATTCAGATTAATTATGAGAAAGACTGAAGATGACCTGCAAAAAAAGACACTTTTTCCTGAGTCTTTTGAAAATGTTTCAGTTCTTTACAACAAATTTGTATCACTTCAGCAAAGGCTTACTAATGCTAATGACTCATAATAGAAAGTACATGTAAATAGATTCCAAAGTATTATGGTAAAATATATTTCCCATTCATTTTTAAGACTAAATACTGTCACTGAAACTGTATTTTGCTTAACATTATACTCATTGCTTTCTGTGACAGCTCTTGTTTTCTAGATTTTATGGTTAAATAACTCATAGATTAGCCATTATTTACAGTGTTGTACAACTATGATTATTTTTAAAGGCAGGGAAGTATTTAAACATGTGCTTGCACTCAGATCAAAATATAATCCTATCTTTCTGAACTTGAGTTGACCTGTATGGGTGTGCTGACACAACATAATTATGATGAACAACCTTGTTATACAATAAGGAAAGCTTCCTGTGGCTGTGGTCTTCTAGCAAATATCTGTACAATATCAGTTGGGCAAATACCCTCCATAATGAAAAAAAAAGTTGTAATAATATTTCATTAGGATCAATAACTTTTTTTATTATTCAGAATACATGAATTGCTAAGATTAACCTGTTGTGTAGTTAATTTAGTGCTCTGTCACTTAATACAATACGATTTTACAATATAGCTAATGTGCACAAAACATTGAAATATAGAATATTGGCACATATGAGATTTATGGTAAATTTAAGATAGGAATGAATGTAGGCTAAGTCTTCATGTTGCTCAGCTGAGGTCAAGAAAATCAATATTGTTCATAATGTGCCTGTGACACATAAGCTTAAATGAGAAACCTTCTAAATAAAAGGATACACTTCTTTATTTACCCTTAGGGTTTTTTTTTTCCCCTAACAGACATATCATTTGAAATCTAAGGTTCCTGAGAAAAATTACTAAGACATGTTAAACCTTTCTAATGCATACTATATGGATGCTATTAAGATCAATAAAAATGCCATAACTCCCTTTAAACTATTTCATTTCCAATTTACATCAAATTCACCATTTAACTTCCAGATTTAACCATAAAATGCCAGAAGAAACACTGATCTGAAATAAATACAAATTTATATCACCAAAACACAAGTAGAACGCAAAAACTTGGATGGGTGTGCTTCATTTCTTCTTCTGTGGAACAATCCTGCCTTTCCCATAGATGTCAAACAGATTGAAAAATTGGAAACAATGTAGGGGCGAGATTAGTTTGTAAGGCAATGTAGCACTAACACAACTGATATCCAATGTGACAATTTTCAAAATAAATTTCTTTTGTAACATCCTATGATTTTGTATCTTCACTAGGACCTTAGATCTGTTGATGATAATACAATCAAAGTGGAATTTTACTAATAATTTCTCAGAAAATAATTAAGTTCTGAAAAACTTGAAGCTTTTATGAGAAAAAAATTGATTTATCATCTTACAGTAATCTGAAAAAAGAGGAAAAATTAACAGGATATAAAAATAACTAGGAAAATACCAGAAAATCTAAGTTTCATTAAGGTTCAAAAATATATATAAAATCTGAAAGTTAAATAACATCAAAAGTATCCTGGCATACACTGAAAGATCAGAAAGAACAACCATTAGTCCCACATCTGTAAGAAATATCATCAAAACTAACAACTTCTCTGGGAATAACCAGTTTAAATAGCCTGTCAATGTTCTTACAGTTTTATAGATTGTACATTCAATTTAAACCACATATGTCATTAGAGTCTCCATAATTTCAAGAACCTTAAACTTGTTCTCTTCAAAGTGATCCTAAAAATCAAGTCCACACAGAATGCTTAAAAAAAATAAAAGTAGAAAAAATGACCACAAAAAGTGGCCATTACCATACAGTATCATTCTGGAAGGTCTGTGATATTTCCTCTTAATACCTTTTTTTTTTTTTTTATATCCGTACCTTGTTTCCACTTAGAATACAGTATCCTTATGACAGGGACTAGGTTATCTTATATGTCTACTGTGGAATTATATTGGTTACGAATAACACTTTTTTAATGTAGGAAGATAAGCTCATTTTACAAAAGTAAAATATTCATAAACAGGCAGGAACTTTCCAGTCAAGGACAACACTATTTTAGTTTCTTGCCCATTCTGGTAAACACACTAAAATCCTGTGATTAAACTCAGAGGAAAGGGTAATTTCTAACTACATATTGAAAAATCTCTTTCTCTACATGCAGTATATGCCTCTGACAGGTAATGATAATCTAGGAAGTTAAGTAAAATTTGCATGTATATCATTAGTTCTGCTGAAAGTATTCTGGTACATCTTTGTTCTTTTGACCTGAAAGCCTTGACTCAATCCTGGCAAGCCTAAGGTATGCTATTGGGCTGGAAGCATAGTGCAAACTCTCATTTGCTTTCACAAAAACCTTGTATGTCTTCCTTGAGCTATATTAGAAACATCTACAAGTATACTGCACATAACAGTATCAAATTTACAACTCAGACTCATTCAGTAAAATCATAATCAAGTGATTAGGTTTGACACTTTTTGTGGTTTCTTTCTCTATAGCAAAGCTTACACTTCAAGTACCTTCTATTAATGTGGCTTGAATTTGTGCCAGCCTGATAATAATATTCACAATATTTTTTACCAATTTTTTCAAGTAATTTCTCAACTCTTTCATACCCCCTTTTTGTTTTTATACCTTCTTTCAAGTTTATGTTCAAGGCATGAGCAGGCTCAGACTCACCAAGTGGGTTTCTTGCTTTTGATTTAGATGAGACTGTGTCCACCAGTGGAGAAACAGAACAGTATTCATTAAGTCAGACAATTTTGTTTTCATGCAGATGAAACCAAGAGGTATCAAAGATGATGAATGTTTGGAAAAAAACATCTTTAGTGATACTGTCCTCCTGTGGCTCAGATGTCAATTCAGAGACACAACTTCCTTCTCAAAATGCACATGATAAAACTCCAGTAAAAACCCGTTTGACCCTCCCACAGACAGACACAATGAAAAAAGAACGTCCATATGACAAGTAGTCCTTGAAAAATTTCCATGTTATTCACTGATAAACATACATCTAAAAATTTATCTTCTTTTCTGTATGAGTGATTCTAGTTGGACTTGATTTATATGGAAAATTGACAACTTGTAAGACAGGCAACACCAGAACTCTCATTGTCCCTGAGCTAATAATTTAGTCCTCTGATTTATAATTATCATTAGGCTGAAAAAATGCAGATTAATAGATTTCTGAAAATGAAACTTTCTGTCCATTGAAGGTATGACCAATTTTGATCCCCATCTCCTCTGACATATAAAGGTGGTGATAAAGTGGATGAAACTTTGAATATTGTGTTTTTCCTTTTAAAAGAAAAATACTGTCTTCATCCTGAAAGTACAATTAGTTTATTATTTTTTCTCATATAATTTTAAAACATGGGAAGCATTTCATTTTAGCTAAACTAAAACTTCAAACCAATAATTAATAACATTGTCATAGAAAAAAGTTATATTTGTCAACACATTTTCATTACTATTACAGGTTGGACTGGTTGAATATGAAAGATGAAGGTGTGACTATAATATTTTTTTTTCTCAGTTTCTGTATTAAAACACCATAGAAATAGCTGGAATGTGAATCTATATCGACCCAAATCACAGAGTGATGCAATGCTCAGGAAAGTGTTATTTATTCAAGCCAGAAAGTGACACACCATGATGAAGAGACTGAATCATGCAGTTATATGACAAAAGACTAAGAAGAGAGTTAGAACACTATTTTGAGGATGATTTTGGAGATAAAAATCTGGTCTGAGTGCTAAGAAGAATGCTTTATGCTGTTGATTCTTTATTTTTTCAAGAAATGGGATTAATTTTTTTTTTCTTCCTTTATTATCTTTTTTCAAATCAACTTTGGTGCATATTCAGAATTTTTGTCTCTCTCATCTCTTCTTACTCTCAAAACAATGTACTGTTTTCCTTGAAATTTTGGGCAGTTATTCAAGTCAAGTCAAATAGTACTTTCAAGGCACATCTGTATATTGCATGGGATCTGAATAATGTTGTCAAGAACAAAGGTTCTGAGAGGAATGAGCCCAGTGATCAAGTAATATGAATGTTAATTCACCCTAAGAAAGGTCATAGTGACTTTTCCTACCTCAGGGTGATGGAAAAAGTGAGGAAACAAAAACAGCTCAATACTTCATCATTTTGCAGAGAAGTTTCGTATTCTCTGTACTGTAGTTCCTGGTCATAAGATTTCTTTAAAAACCTATAGTAAAACAATAAGAAAACAGCACAACTGCAGATAGTATAGATAATCACAATTCAGGTGATAGAGAATGTAGTTCCTTTTAATGCTTTTTTCAATATATATAAACACATATGATATTTGTGCTACTGTCATGGTGCCCATCTCATCATATGTATAAACCTATAAAGTTTACCATCCACCACACACAGCTATTTGCTAGTTTAATTAAACATAGTGTCTTTGAATAAGCTATGCTCCTTCTCAGGTTCTTTGAGGCATGGGGCAGGTTCACTATCTATTCAAAAAGAATTTGAGGACATGATGGTGTGTCAGAAAGCCATGCTCCATTTTGACATTATGAGGCTTTTGTAAAGACAGGCCTCATTCAAAATCTTCAGAAACGATAAGCAATCAAAAATCCAAACACTTTTGAATTAGGTATCTTCCACTGCAACATTAAAAAAAAACCCAAACAACTAACAAAATAAGAATATTATTCTGCCCCTGTGACATACCATTCAAGACAAATAATGGTTTTGCTGTGTTGGAAATCTGTATGAGATGCAGTAATGCGCTAAATCATGTGTGAAAAAATAATTCCGTTACCCCAGGGTCAGTTCCAGTTTATAGTGAGCTCTTGCAATGTTTCCTAGGCAATGAAGCTGAAAAGACAGCAAAGAAGGTTGTTCTCTGCAGGCAGCAGTTTGAGTAGAAAGAGGACTGCTTTCTGAGGCAGGAGAAGCAAAACCCAGTGGCACTAACAAAATTCTGTCCAGCACAGATTCTCTGAAGAGAAACTCTTGGTCAAACTAGTGAATTACAAAGATGTTATCAGAAAAAAGTAAGGGAAAAAATTGTTCTGATGTTCTATTTCAGAAAGGAGCAAAGGGTAAAAATTAATCCAATACAAGTAAAATTTTAAGGACTAAATAACCTCTGAAACCTTGTATTAAAACATTGTTCTAACTGGACTTAGAAAAAAAATATTTTCTTTGTCAAAAGAGGTTGAGAAAGATTTCGAAATGAACCTGCCTGGAAGCAGATTCTCCTAAGGATTCTGCCTCACCTTATAAGTACTTTTAGAAAGCAATGGAAGTTACTATTCCCACAGCAGATGCAAAATGCTGTATAAGAGCAAGACAACCTTACCACGCACATTGTTATGTCTTGACAAAGATAGTATTTCTTATGACTAGACCAGATTAGACCAGATTCAATAAGAGCAATTTCTTGCAATGTTTTGGGTGATGTTGTACAACTGAGGGAAAAGTCATGCACCACTTTCAACTGGTACTATCTAATGGAAACAAATAGACCTCAGAGATAGTCATGCACAGAAGCAACCTCTAAAAATTATTAGAAGATAAACAGATATTGTAGGACATAGAATTTACATCAGAAACACAAGCACCTGAAATTCCTGTGATATTGACTCTCTCTGACTAAGATTTTTTCCAAGCCTAAAAAACCTGCTTGTCCCTTTCTTCATGCTATAAGCAAAAAAAGGAGGCATATTATGGAAGTTGATATGAGGTACCAAAATTCTCTTCAGCATATTAATTTATCTATTACATTTCATAGGATTTTTTTTCCTTATCAGTTTCTGAGAAATATATCATACCCTTAAAACTCCAAAGAAAATGCTTTGGGGTTTGGCTGGTTTTTAAATGCAGTGAGAGGAAATAGATTTCTGTATTTAAAAGTAACCCAACTGAATATTTAAGTTGAAAACAGCTGTTCATATTCCATTGATGTATATGGCCCATAATAATTCGTCACTGATTGTGGAAAATTCTCTATTACCATTATGAATTTATTGATGAACTAATCAATTAGATTCTCACAAATCTTTATAAATCACATCAATGATATCCACAGTATTTTACTGTTGAATCTTAACTCCAACAAAATTCAAAAACCCATCAGAAACAAGAAAGTTTGGTGCAGTTTTTTAAAAAGTAATTTAAAAATATTAGGGTGATAAGGATGCATTGAAACTTTACCACTGAACCGGAGAAACCACATTGCAAATCAGTTCTGTCTTTAAAAATCCTAGCTGCTTGGAAAATACAAGGGAAAGATGTGTCTTACAGAACACACCCTAAAAACATATTCTTTCAATAATACGATTGTTAAAACTTCTAGAAATGTGTGGAAATAAATAATTTCTTTAAATTAGTCAACTTGTTTCAGCCATAAACAAGTTTCTCAATGACTTTATTAAACAGGAACACAGGCTATGCTGATATATATGGGAACAAAAACATCTCCCACTCTGAAATTCTCTAAATCTATCTCCAAATATTCTCTCTATTTTCAAACATCAACAGATTATATTCTGAGATTATATATTATGTATTTCCTTGCTTCACAAGTCACCGTCACTTAAATTTAACATCACAGAAAAGACTATTTTACAAAAAGTCTGAAAAAATTGTCTTATACTTGTTTTCTGCAAAATTTGCTATTCACTTATGCTTATCTAAATGGCATCCCTCACAAAAAACCCCACAGAACACTTTAATTTTTTCCTCATATTAGAATCAAAAAATGTAATGTGCAAGAGTAATTAACCTATTAATAGGGTAGAGTTTCACTGAAAACAGAGATGATTCACTGACTACAGCTCTTTACAGCTTGTTCTGCTTTTGGCTTGTCCTAACAGCAAGCTGTTATAGTGCTGTGCTTTGGATTCAGAATGAGAATAATGTTGAAAACACATCATTGGGTGATGTCTACGGTTCTCTAAGTCATGTTTAATCTAAGTTAAGGATATCTGTATGCGTGTGTGTGTGTGTGTGAGTGTGTGTGTATCATGCTTGGTCAATGGAAAAGTACAAGAAAGAAATGGAGGGCTCTTAGCTGGGACATGGTGACACAAGCTGACCCAAGGGTTATTTCACACCACAGAATGTCATGTAGAGAGTGTAAGCTGGGGGGAGCTAGATGGAAGGACAGCCTCTCTGAGTGTCAGGCCGTAGTGGTTTGAAGGCAAAACAAATGAGAGGCTCCAAGTCAGAGATACAATTTAATAGAAAAAAAGGAAAGAAAGTAAAATAAAATAGATGCAATAATACAAAAGACCACTGACAGAGTCAGAATACAACCTGAGCGTAGTGACGGAAGCAGTCCAGATGAGGTGGTCTTCCTGAAGCAGTGATCCTGTAGAAAGGTCTGGTAGCTCGAGTCCTCTGGGAATCCAGTGGGTAAGCGCCCCTCTGGTGTTCAGAGTCTCAGCTTATATCCAGGCTGGAATGCTTGGTTCCTCCCTCTGGGCGGAGCATCTTACAATGGGATGGTGAGTCATGTGATAAGGCCTGATGGGCCCATTAACAGGAGATAGTACAGGAGGGGGTTATCTGTGAGCTGTGTAGCAAAGGTGCTGATGGGCCCATTAACAGAAGATAAGCCAGAGTGGAGGAGGCAGGGAGCACTGCCTCACCTGATTTCAACAGTTCATGAAGATGGTGATAGAATATACTTCCACCCAGGACATCAACAAAGTAATTTTTCATTAATAAGTTATTTGCCAGAGCCATAAACTAATATGAGATTCAAATATGTAGGCCTTCCCATTCCAATATAGAAATAAAGAAAAATAATTTGGTGTTTCTGATGAGAGGAAGAAACACAACAAATGGTAAGTTCCAGAAGCAAAGTAGAGCTGCCTAAACAAGGTAGCTCAAAGCCACATTTCCACTTTACCATTTGCCACCATCAGAGAATTAAAGCATAGAAACTCAGGAGATTCAGAAAGCAAATAAATGAGTACAGAGAGTCTGTGGAGACATGGAAAAAGCCTCCTGGCCAAAAATAACACTAAATTATGTCAGCTTTCTGTGACCACGAATGCAGGAAATCAATGTCAGAATTTAGATGCAATCTAGTCAGGGTCAAGGGACCAAAACAAGTGCAGAAGTGTTTAAGTCACCTTCTAAAGAATAGGAAATCTCTCAAAGTATGGACTAATGAAAGCCTGAAGAACCCAATTACCTGACAGCACTGACCTGGGGTTTGCTCTGGTTGCTTAGAGGCAAAGGAGAAGAGTAGTTCTTAACTGACCTCTTGCTCTGGGACTCCTAGAGCAAGCCACATGCTTAGATGTTCACCAAAAATCATTTGCTGAAATATATAATAGGGCATCATCTTTTGCTCTCCCAGCAAGCCCTGCTGGAAGAATATGACTGATAACAACTGTTTTTCTACCCTAAATGAATCAAGCAGAGCACCTCAGAAAAAAAATGAAGTTGTGTAAATTGATTCGGTCTCCTCTTTAATGTTCTCAGACTGTCAGGTTGAATGTGGCTCAGTCAAGGTGTTTGAAAGGAATATAGTATTTCTAGAACTTTTCTGATATTAAGTGGCACTAAGGCCCACAAACATGATATTGCAGGGGGAAGACAAACGGTGATCAGAGGCTGCAAAGATCTTTGGAAAAAAGTGTAGATGAACAACAGAAAATATCAAAATTATAACGAAGAATGAAGCAGAAGAATGTTTACTGAAAAAATAGAATCTGTTGCTTCACATCACTGTTGAATCCCTAATGATGGACTAGAGAAACAGAATTTACTGGGAATAAAAGAGGACATACGTGTAATACATATATTATACACACACATTTCTCCTATGTATGCATATATAAGGGTATAAATATATATATATATGGCCATAGCTATCTAAACACACACTATATATAGATAAGATGAAAAGTATTAGCAAAGACATTAATATGCTATTTCAGGACATTTTGTGGAAAGATTTATCTATTCTAAATGATTTGATATATTTTTAATTTTTAAAGAAAGTCTTTGCATTTAAAGGATAGTACCTAAAACAACCAAAAAGAAATGAGAATAAAACAAGAATGAAAGGAAATGGTGATTTCATTTGGCTGTATTAAGATTAGGCTGTTAGAGAATGCCCAAAGAAGGGCCACAAGGATGGTGAAGAGTCTGGAGGAGAAGCTACGTGAGGAGTGGCTGAGGTCACTTAGTCTGTTCAGCCTGGAGAAGAGGAGACTGAGGGGAGACCTCACCGCAGTTACATCTTCCTTGTGAGGGGCAAAGGAGGGGCAGGCACTGATCTCTTCTCTATGGTGACCAGGGACAGGACCTGAGGGGATACCCTGAAGTTGTGTCAGGGCAGGTTTACGTTGGATATGAAGAAAAGGTTCTTCACCCAGGGGGTGTTTGGGCACTGGAACAGGGAAGCTGTCACAGCACCAGCTTGACAGAGATCAAGAGACATTTGATCAATGTTCTCAGGCACAAGATGTGACTCTTACAGATGGTGCTATGCAGGGCCAGGGGTTGGACTCAATTTGGAACCCTACCAACCTGGCAGGTTCTGTGATTCTGTGACTAGCACATCAAGACATACCTTAGGACAAAATTGTGGACGGTTCTGTCCATAGCACAAAATAGCCACAAGACATAAAAATAATTTGAAGCTTAAAATTGAGAGAAAATTAGAAATGCCTACAAATGAGAAAATAAATTCAATATTTGCACTTTATGGACAAGTTCTGTCTTCCATGTAGGATGAAACACTCATTTCTTACAGCCTAGTGTCCGACATCAAGGACAACTCTTTACTCTTAGTGGGTTGATCACTATTTGTATTCCTTAACATCCCAAATTTTGGAAGAATTTAATTTTTTTTTTAATTCCTGCAAAATTTTAAAAATATATTAAACATATATAGATATATCTTTTTTGTATTTATATGGAACTCTTTTCCTTCTGTGAACCATATGTCATGTCTAACCATTCAGTAAAGTCGTTTTAAAATCATGACTTTGGAGTCCTTTATTTTTGCAGAAATCCGAACCTTGTTTTTCCTGAACCTTTATCTGTCTTGGCTTGTAGCTCCTACTTAGGGGATTGCTGTATGACTTAATGTCATGGGTTTTGTAAAGAGCATATTATTCTATTCCATCTGGGTGGAGCAGAATTGCTTATCTTTGCCCAAATGGGTCAGTGTCGCTAATCAGATGGTGGAGTGCTACTTATCTCTCCATTGTTTCACTACTTCCATGGGAATGTCTTCTGCTAATGAACAATTAAGAGCTCATCAATGACATGACACATTACACTGCACTATTGTAAGCTGCTCCACACAGGGAGGAGGAGCCAAACCACCTTAACCTAGATAAAAAGGAGCCACAGTCCCACTAGGTATCCAGTTTTTCTACCGGATCCCTGGAGGAAGACTGGACCCATCTCACCATTACTGGACCCCTTTTTTTTTTCAACAGGAACATCTCTACTCCAACAGAACCACATCTGCCACTCCAGGAGGGCTTACTTTGCACTGCTTCCAACACCCTGACCAACAGGGTGTCAGGTTGTATTTCTTACTCTGCCAGGGTTTTTTCTAGGATTTCTTGTTTGTTTATTTGTTTGCTTATTCTTCTGTACTACAACATCTGTATTTTTATATCCCTAGTAAAGGACTGCTATACCTATTCCCAAAATCTTTGCCTGACAGCCTTTTAATTGCAAATTTATGATAATTTGGGAAGGGGGGGAGGGGCTTACATTTCAAGGGGGGCTCCAACCCTCCCTGGCAGATACCTGTCTATCTAAACCAAGACACTTAACCAGAAAAAATGAAATTCCAAAACCACTAGTAGCATTTTATTTCTAAAATATGCATTAATACACATGTTCCTGGGTTTCTGGAAGAAATCTGATGACTTGGCTGACCTTAGCCAAGAAGTCAGAACAAGTGAACCACTTGATCTTACGCTCTGTGAAGCTGTGTAGCAGTGCATCTAATTTGTAATGTAATAGAGGTTCAATTATTTCTTCTCAATAGCAAAATTCTATTTATCTTTCTCATTCAGACAATTAACATATCCACTCACCTAAATAAAATCAGCAATACTGATTCTTCATTGCAAATATTGAAATGCATGTGAAAAAGAATCATAGTTAACAGTGTGATTAAAATGTTACTTAATCAGTTTTTTATCACTGGCATTGCTGTGAAACATTAACACATGATTTTGTTCTAAATGCATTGCTACATACTTTATGTAAGAAATGTCAAGTGAAATTATTACTGTTATCTTACACCAAGGCATACAGTCCTTTGTGCCTTGAAGGACTTCTATGTGAGACAGAAAAATGTGTAGGTAAACAGCAAAGATTGAGAAAAGGGCTACTCAGGGACAGAGCAAGGGACAAAAGCTTCTTTATTTGCCCTAAGTGATGACTGCTGGTCAGTATTGCTTGTTGACTCTTTGATTTTGAGAAAATTACTTACTTCATCTTTAATATGTTGCAGAATGACACACAGACTGAGATAAAGTCATTTTTGTACAAGCATGTATCTTTTAGATTCTCATGGGAGTTTCCTCTTTTCCTCTTGTAAGCAGAAAAACAAATGCAGCATTCATATGTCCAGGCAGATTAAAAAATATCTCACAGTCAATAGTAGCTAAAAAGTCAGTTCACAATTTTTAACCTACTAAATAGAAAATAAAGCACTGTTCTAGACTTTTACAATTCATACACATGATATATATTACATATGATGTTTTATACTACATGGTATCCTCACAGCAGGGCAAGTAAAAAAAATGGATTTTTGATTAGTATCATAAATCGCTTCTCAATTGCAATCATGGGTGTTTGGCATAAGAATTTGCTTTGCATTGTTACCAAAGGAAGAATAAACCCTTGATAAAATTGGTAATTGCTTAATAATGAGCTGGCCACAGCCAAAAGTTAATGGATCACCAGGCTCACCTTTATTCTTACAAGAATAATTGTCCAGAAATTTAAAGTGTGATGCAAGACATTCCTTTCTCAAGATATAACATGACAGTGGAATCATCAATTAAATTTAGGGTTTCAAATTGCTGTTTTAATATACATTTAGGATAAACATTTCTTTGAATAGTAACACAAATTCATTCAACATTAACAGGTATTTTTACAGTTAAGGAGTCAGTGCTGTGAATACTGCAGTATAATTAACTAAACACATAACATTCCTTTTGCTTCGATAAGTCACCTGAACATAAAACTAAGGAAAACTTGAAATTTAAAAATATATTTACATTTAATTTGATGGATTATCCTATTGTAACTTCCATTTTGCTGTTATGTAATGACAAAACATTTTTTAAAAATGAAGCCAGAAGCCATTTCCATTTTAATGAATTTTTATTTGCAATTTGTAAAGTAGCATGTGAAAGTAAAGGCCTGTGAAAAATTAGCCTCCCTTAAATCCCAGGCAGAAGTTGGAAAGAAAATATAAAAGTAAGTTTTGCACAAGAAGGGGAGGAAAAATCAGTTCTCTAATATCCTAATAAATTCCATATCTCAAACTAAAATTGGGTTAAATCAATGTATTGAATATATTATCATAATACAGATTTTTTTTCAAGGGATAAGCACTGAAAATCTTGAGTACTGACTGAAAAATAATTACCCATTTGAGACAGGTCTATGGAGTTTTCTGTGGAGACAGCTCCCTAAGCATGGCCTCACCGAGTGGTGGTGACAATCTCTCCATGTAGGAATTGAAATGAGTGGTATTTTCCAGACTGGCATTCACAACACCATTGACCAAAGCTCAGTGCTCTCAGAAGTGAAAAATCTATTTTGTTTTCTGAAATGAAGGAAAAGTTGGGAGTAAACAAAAAGTCTTTTGAAGGGACTGGCCAAAATCACTGGGTTACTTCACATCTCTCAAGATTAACACAAATTTGTAACATCCTCTCCCACTGTTACCATGCCTCCATAACAGCCCTATGAATCTGCAAAATGTGGACTGTATAAAAATAATACATTGTATAGGAAAAAAATTTAAAAAGGGAACACTAAGAAGCTGTAAGTTGGCATGAACTAGTCTTGTTCAAAATATGTTTGCATTATTTCTGCTATTAAGAAATTTCTCACTATACCTCAAGTTATTTATTATTATTTTCAATTATTTATTATAACTTAGAAGTCTATAAATCATAATAAAGGTCTTTTTCCACAGTGACACATTTCCCACATTTACTAAACAAGGAACTACTTTCCATTCATTTTTATACAGCATCACTAAACATAAACAGGATTTGGCAACATTCCTTATCAAATGGTTTCAGCTCGTCTTTCAAATTCAGGTAACCCTGGATTTTACATCTCTATTGGTGTATTAATATTTCTAGTGATGGCACAGGACTATTCCATATTCCCTATGTAAGCAACTCCCAGTGAAGTCACAAAAGCTCTTTTTTTCTAACAGTAGTGTGAAAGAACCAAGTGCCAGAGCAAACACAGAACTGAATCCTCATTTTTTATCTGTTACTTGAGTGCAGTGGCACTGAGGAGAAAATGGGAAACTTTACAGTCAGAAGTGTTACATGAAGCTTTGAGAACTTTCTATTTTTTTCTAGAATGACACAGCAGAAAATCCAAATTCTACCTAGTTCTATGTAATTTTGTAATAAAACCCTATCTTTTCTAGAAGCAGTCATTGCAGTGTTGACAGCAGAATAACACCATTAAGTGTGCAGATGCTGACACTAGAAAAGACCCAAAGCTGAATAATATCAATGAGCCCTACAGGGCATTCCAGTTACACTGCAAGTAAACCTAAATTGATTGATGTTAATAGCCTTCTTCTAGCTGTTTGTACACAGGAAAACGTTTACTTAGAAAATTTCTCAAAGCAGTATTATTAACAGTCTCGAAAACAATATGCAATTGCTCCTATCTTTGTATGGTCTATCAAATCTATTAAATACTACTGAAATCATACTAAAGTGAAGGCTTTAAGGGGACTCTTCTGAACCTTACAAAGGAAGTATCTCCTTTTACAGAAGAAAACTAATTTTACACCCTTACATATGTACAGAATTTCAATCACTGTCATTGTTTTAAAAGCCTAATATGGCTAGACATGCAGTGGACATTCTTACATTACAATTCTTCTCTTTCCAGATTTTGATAATGAATGAATTCTGATATGGGTACACACATTCTTCCACAGAATAGAATTTTCTTTATAAAATCTTGGCCATTTTAACCATTATGCTGCTTTTGTAACTAACAGAAAGGCAGCAATGTAATGAAGCAGACCAGAGTACTATAATTTGAAACATGGATAAAGAAAACAAACACATGGAAGAGAAACAAGTTGAAAATGTGAACTGACTTGAAAGTCAGTGAATGAAAGGGTTATTCTGATATAAAATAACTGTATTAGAGTGCAGGGACATCTCTATAACAGGTCCAAATATCATAATTAGGGGGGAAATTATAACCTTTGTCCTAAATGGAATTTTATCTGTAACTGAAAGTGAAAACTCCCTTTGTGTTCAGAGGAAAGGGTCCCCGGTGCTCAGACAAAAATATTTTTCCCAATTTTTTGTGCCTTAAACATTCATTTCCCAGTGCAGACAGCATAATTAATTCCACCTTTAAAACTACATGCAAAATTACTTTTGGTACAATCTGTTTTATATGACTGACTAGATCTGCATATTTAAAAAAATAAAAAGTGTGTTCATTTACAACACCAGCTGTTATGTGTCCTCTGCATGCACACAGACACACAGACACACAGACACACACACACACACACACATTATTGAAGTTGAAAAGGGCAAATAAGACCTGTTTGGCAAAAATCATCATCATGATATAGTAATGATATTAAATGTAGCTTCCTATGAAATACTTAAATACAGAACCTCGTCATTAAAATGCAAAGAGATCGTGTACAGCTGAGAAAACACAGGATATGTTGGAACCTTTGCCATGTTTTTTTTCTCTGCTTGCAAAGATTTAATTAAAATGTACAGAAATATTTCCGCAATATTTTTAAGTTATAACAAATCTTTTAACTATTTCATAAACTAAAATATCCTAGATAATAAATACAACATTTTCAGTTCCCAATGCCATTACCTGAATTAATTTACCAAGCACACCTGGTATCTTGAGTATATGTTTGTATTTCGCAGGCAAAATGAACTTAAAAGAGCAACTTTAGGGTCAGAACACACATTTACAATCAATTTCATATTTCACTAGTCCAGCTAAAAATTTCATCTGACTTGCAAAAGGCAGACATCGTCCTTTCCACTGCTCAATCTTCCCTCCTATTTGAATTACTTAGAAAAGTCACTTCCTAAGGCAAATGAGCTCAGATCATGATTTCTTCACATTTTTAGTTGTCTAGAAAGGTGCACGCAGTCCTTCCTTCAGAGCAAGTTTCCAACTAATTGCTGGTTGTCATAGATCCATCTTGCATGGGTTCCAGCATCAAATTTCATTGCTATGACAAAATTCTCTACTTTGGCTCAGACTCCATTTTGATTCCAGAATACAGACAAGTTTATGCTGAGTAACACAGCCTACCTTCAAAGCACCCTTAATGTTTACCTTCAAAGTTCATCAGTGAGGATGAGAGCATAGATCCTTTTGAATTATCAAAAAAAAATTTTAAAGTCCTGGAGCTTGTTCTAAAATCTTCAGTACAATCACGCAGACACCATATTCAGTTTTTGACTCCTCCGTACAGAAAAAAAGTTCAATAAACTGGAGTAATCTTACCAGAAAGCCACTGAGGTGGCTGGGGACAAGGCACTTGTCCTCTGAGGAGAGGTGGGAGAACCAGGCCTGGTTCAGTCTGGAGAAGGGGCAGCTCCAGGGGCACCTAAAAGCAGCCCCCCGTGCACACAATGGGGGGAGCTGGACTCTTCTCAGCAGGGCACAGAGGGAGGGTGTGGACATGAGAAGTAGGGATTTGCCATAAGAAACGTTTTCCTCAGCCTAAACTAATAATAAAAATTGTTTGAGCCAATTTTACTTAGAAATATTTTGTGACTTCTATTTTATGAACTGTGAAAATAATTTTCAGAAAATCCTCTAGATCCAGATTTATGAAAGATTATTGACCACTAGACACTAAAAGTGTATATAATATTTTAAAATATGCACTTGTACATTTTATCACGAAGAAAGCAAAGCTTCTCTATGTGCCAGTCTTGAGGATATATACAATGACAGAATCCCCACTTGTTAGATTACCAAAAATATTAGAACAACAATTAAAGTAAAACATAACAAGAAGAATGTGAAGAAATATTAGTAGAATAGTATATTTTTAGCTGGAAGAGACCTACAGTAATCATGTAGTCGAACTAATCAATTCAGGGCTGAAAACATTAAATCATGGTATTAAGGACACTGTCTAAATGCATCTTTGATAGGAATTTTTAAAAAGCAATTAGCAGGTTAAATTTGGGATGAATTTTAAGACAAGTATCAATAAAACCCTATGGAAGACAGATCATTTGGGCTGAACAAAGACAGATTATATCTCCACTGAGATCGTTAGAAAATTGCTCCTGAATCCATTTAAGGCAGATTCATTTCTCTGGAAAAGAGATGGCTGGGATCTTTATACTTAAGATTTTAAACTCTGTATCAGAAAAGAGTGTTCATTGTCAGAGATTTCTCTAAATGTCTAATGAAGTTTTTAGTTTTGTGCCTGTACCTCAAACATAGGGGAATTTGAAACTAGAAAAATAATTCCTATGGTAACTTGTGTTTGGGAGATAAACAGACTCTTTTAAAGAAAGTTAATAGAAAAATAAGGCAGAGGAAAAAAAAAGGACAGATATCTTTCATGGAATCCATTGCTATTAAAAATGCAAAATAACTTCAGAGTTTTGACCTGCAAATCTGATTGAGTTTGCTTCCACTAGCTTGGCTCTCCAGAAAGCCAGCATTATTTATCTCCAAGATTAATAAAAAATCCTGATGTCTGTAACTTAAAGTATTTCCCTCTACCCTGAAAAATATAAGATTCAGACTCCTCTACTAAATAGTCTTTTGACTGGTTCTAATAGCTCGTGCACATACTGCAGAAATCTCTCATATATTGTATTCACTGCACGTGACTGCTGTAGATTCAGTCACAAGCCCATTTACAAATGTCTTCTCTGAGCGGCTGTAAAATTAGGTCAGCCGAGCACTTACGACAAGCTACATCAGTCAAGCAGAATTTCAGCGGCTTCTCACCACAAATCTGATTTACTTAGCTTCTTCATGTAGAAGCAGCATTTGATAAATAAGAGGTTTGGTGTTAACATGGCTTAAAATAGTCAGCCATAATTAATGTCAGCTTGTCATTAAAAACACAGTTACACAGTTACTGATTACTCTTAAAAGTAATTCTTTTAATACACTTAAGCAAGATAAGGCCCATTAAAAGCTATCAGAATTTTCCCTCACTATAGCAGCTGACACTGCTAACTTAAAAGATCTTTTTTTTCAAACTACTGAAGTGTTCAGCAAAAGGCATCTGGGTTTGATGACTGTGGCTGAAGCAATCAAAATTATAAATACACACATTATCTGACCATGTTTACAAATGACTGCATTGGTCCTTTTTAACACTGAGAGGCCACCATGTTTCAGTCACTGTTTGTGAATCTGTCTCCATGATTAGTTGGCGCTCTCTGTAATAGCCCTGGTAGCACTGAACATATGTTGTGGGAAAATCCTTTCAAGCAAAAAGCTAAACTAATCTCATCTATCTTTGTCACTTTTAATACATAGGCTTACTTTTTCAGCTTTTTTTTTTTTTTTTACAGGAGAATGGTAGATTTAAAACATAGTACTTCTTCAAGCATTTTTACACCTGAATAAAATAGTCTTTTAAGCTTAAAATAACATTAATGGAATAATTATAAAATGACTGGTCTTGTTGCCCAGTTTAAATTCAAGGCATAGTCTAGGACCAATTATCATTAACCATACTTAATTAAACAAGGCACATGTAACCGAGACACTGAGCTAGAAAGCAAAATATGGTTTGCTACGCATACCAATATTGTGTATGTGTGCATCAAAGCATTTGTTTACATTTACTATATCATATCAGAAGAAGTTCAAGGTTTGCATCTGAAAAGTAGTTTGTTTTTTTCTCTTAAAGCTGCAAACCTCAGAGAACCTTCAGTGATGCAGTTATAGCTGATATATTTGTAACCTGGAAATCAGATGCAGAGACAGCTAAAATGGAGACTTGTAATAAAATGCTGCCACAATTTTTTTTTTTTTTTTTTGCACAGGTGTAGCATCTCAGATATAATTTCTATTCTATATAGAAAAATTATCTTTTTTAAGGTTAATAACATTTTTTACATAGAAAAAACTTTTCAGTAGTGTCTTTGTTGAAACATTGTCATAAATAATGCCTCATCTCCTGACTTTCTAGTAAGTAAAAAGGACAATTATACAGTAATGCATCAAATACATAAGTTCATTCATGTGTAACAGCCACTGCCATGTTATACTGAATCATCTGGTAGGGTCAACATTCTTCTAAATTAATTACAGCCATTTAGCTATAACAATAAGTGTAGTAGCCTACAATGTACTTTGCTCTGCCTTTGCTGTCTGCATGGAAATGTTGCTGTTTCAGATGGGTGTTATGCAATTCATTTCTGAACATAGAGCTTACACTTAACTGCCCTCTTATTATTCAAGTCATGTTTACAATTCATGAGAGACTGAGCTAAGACCAACAACCCATACTCAACACTGATTTTATAATGCAGCTCAAGCCAAATGTCAATAATGAGTGTATAAGGAAAAAAAATCTAACATCATCTGCTCCTCTAGAGCTGCTAAATTCTATAAGCAACTAAATGTACAACAGATGTTAAATGTGATTAGAGTGCTTGCTCATTGCTAATGTTTGTCAGTAAAGTGAATCTTATGAAAAGTTAAGATACAAAACAAGCACAGGGAATTACTCGTCTGTAAATCTCTCTCACCTCCCCCCAACACCAGAGAGATCACATTTGATAGAGTTCCTGCCTCTTTTTTACATTGGAAGTAGGAGGGCTTGAGTAGAGGTCTATCACTTAAATTTTTGAAAACTATTATTAAAACAATCAAAATAAACTCCTTTAATAAGTAAAACTTAAATTGAAAAATAAGACTAGTTCAAAATTTTTCAGAAAACATTCTAAGAATGCTGTCAAACAAATAAAAAATACATACTTACAACCATCTGGACACAATCCTGTTCAATGTGTTTCTAGGATGGCCCTGCTTGATCAGGGAGCTTGGACCAGATGACCTACTGTTATCCCTTCCAAAATAATTCTGTGACTCTGTGATTCTGTGAAATCCAAATTAGAAATTGAAAAAAGCCACTCAAACAGGAATCGTCACTAAAATTTTGATATTGTAAAAGCTAGAATTTGGTGAATGTTTTAGCATGCAGCATTACTCATGAGCGCACTTTTGAAGATGTCATGCCCTAAGCCTCAGATGTGCCAGAGTATGCATTTGACTTCTTGGTGTGAAATCATCTCACATCTTCAGTATGGGCTGGGATGCATAGTACATACAGGACATGACTTGCACACAGTAGTTATGGAAAAGTCAGATCATTCAGTGCTCAGAGACTACCCAGGCACACAGAGTTTAAGAAAATATGGGACCTTTATGTAAATAATGCCTGAGTGAAAACTCAGCTGTGTTCACAAAGCCTACTCTGTCTTTTCTCCCATAATATATTTATACGCATTTGTGCTTATGTCTGACAGCTTCCAAAAGAACTCCATGTTTTTCCAACCACCTATCCCATTGTATAAAATAGGCTTCACAGCTTTTTGTTTTTCTCCAGATAAGGGTAATTAGTTGGGAATTATTCACAGGTGTACTTGTTACTCTGTTTACCTACTCTACTATGGCAAAGCCAAAATTCTGCCCCTATGCAGACTAAGACATAAATGGCCAGAAAAAAAGACAAACCTACCTGAAAATCAAGCAGGAAATTTGGAAATTGTACAATATAATTAATAGCCATTTTATATTTTTGTCATATTTTTAGTTGTATTTTTAAAAATAGAGAAACTAAGTAACTGAAGCCCACAGCAATAAAGCACAAGGACAGCATAAAATTAGATTTAAACAACCTTACAGAGTGCAAGCTGAACCAAAGCCACATTTCGTATATATTTTTTGCAAAAAGGCAGAATTTGACTGTTACGGTAATTTATTCTTCATTATGGAAGAAATGTCTGTAATGAATGTCACATAAAGCAAACTGAATGCTCTTTAGGGGAATATCCTCACCCTAAATTAATTGCTTAGAAAACCATTTCCACAAAGACATTCTTGCTGCCTACTGACAACTTTAATGGCATATCTCAATCTGATTCCAGACAAACACACTGAAAGGTCTCCCATGCTTTAGTGATGTGTTGAAAATATAATTCTTATTTTCAGAAGTACATTTTGTACATCTGTGTACGTGGATCTCAAAATCTTATTTTAACTTCAATGGCTACAGCTAATGGTTACTACCTACTTGCCAAGGTCGTTTTGTAGGTCACTCAGACCTAAGAAATCATTCTGACATTATTGCATGCATAAATCCTCCATAAAACTTTGTAGAGAAAATTAGAACTTTATTCTCTAAACAACTATAATCAGGATAAAAATGTAATTGTTTCAACTAGCTTATTTTAGAAAAACCTGTGAAACAATTCAGGTTGTTCTCTATATTATTTTGGAGTTATACATCATTTTAAACTTCAGCATCAAAATTTCTTGTCACTATCACAAGATTACAGTGATTCTTTGTTCATGAAGAGGCGGGATTATAATTTTCATAATTGCCCTATTCAGCCATGTATTAAGTAATCCAAAATTCCTTACAAAAATGTAGTCCAATCTACAAATCAAAATATATGATTCTAATGTGAGAAATGTCTTGAAATGTCCAGAGATCATCTGCTATTCATGCCTGCTTTCCCCATGGGGATGTCTAAAATGAATGCCGGTTAGAAATGGAATGAAGATTCATTCATTTGTGATCCCATGACTGAAGTACTTTGTAGAAGCACAATTTTAAGTATAAATTATCAATATTTTTAAAAGGTGCACATTATATATGCCCCATTACCCAATTTAATTACACTTAATTTATTTTTAGATTAACATCTTTTTCAGTGTCTCATTCTGTCATAAATCGTGACGTAAGGAAGTAAAACCATACCTCTAAGACC
Organism: Chamaea fasciata; assembly: GCF_029207755.1. Classification (NCBI taxonomy): domain Eukaryota; kingdom Metazoa; phylum Chordata; class Aves; order Passeriformes; family Sylviidae; genus Chamaea; species Chamaea fasciata. The sequence goes on from NW_027094089.1 coordinate 43,659,104, forward strand.
TTTGTACACTGAAACCACTCTCTCTCTTTCATAAATACAATAGCTTCTCTCATCGTCACTGAAAGGTGGTGTTCAGTTTCATCACCATAGAAGAAAAGGTTGGTACTGCCTACTTTTGACCACCCTTCATACCACAACTCTATTCAAAAACATTTAATTTCAAGATGAACAGTCTTGAAATCCAGTCTTCTATTGGATCAAAGGTAACTCTTCAGACTTTTTCATAAAAATTTTTAAGCAAGCCTTCCAAAATTATGTTACATAAATTGTTCATGTAACCTTTGGAAACCTTGGTTACATACTTATTTCAAATCACTGACAATTTCTTTAATAAAGATTTTCTTTAAAGAGCAGACTGTCTATTTCTCAGCAAGCCTTTTTGCAATTAAACTTTCAAAATGAATAAGAAATATCTCCTAGTAGATAAGCTTCATTTTTACTCTAATATCTTGTGACTGCATTTAGAAGGATTTTTATTAAGAGAGGAGTTCATGGGAGAAGATATTAGAATCTAGTAGCTGCTTGCAAAGTGCAGACTAGGAAAGAAAAAATTTTAGCTTTGTTTTGGGAAAGAAAAATTCATTGCTTTTTCAAACTATGCTATATTTCCTTTCTCCTGCCTCCATTCCAATGTCTGCTGCATTTTAAGAAAACCTTTATAGTTTTGTACATTATACACATCTTTGTTGAGGGCTGTATCAGACCCAAGCACTGGTTTTCAGGCTGAAAGCGTGTTAAACCCTGATCCATATAAACCATGAGCTTCCTAGAACTTTTTCTCAGGCTTCAAATCCACAAGCCACCACCTATACCTCAACAATATCTCACAAGGAGAAGGAAAATATTTTTCTTAACCCGCCTTCTACTAGTTTTCTCCCAACCTCATATATGAAGTGTATATGATTTCATTCACCTTAATTTCATTCCTTCTCCCTGAACATTACGTACAGCCGCAATTCACCACATCATCAACAGGAAAAGAAGGAATTGGGTTTTTTTCTTAGAGTGGACAGTCAAAATAGGTGCTAGTAGGAGGACAAAAGACAATTTGATACTTATGACATATAGTATATATAGTTTTGATTCAAATGGCATGTTCCACACTTGTAAAAAATTATACTTCTGGATGTTTCCCAGTTTTTTACAAAGGTTTAAAATGTTTTGTGTGAAGATTTTGAAAATTATCCTCAGTAAAACTGAAGATATTTAATGTAGAGTTTAAAATAACTGTCCAACAAATAAAAATACAAAACGTGCTCATATTCCTATGTTTTCAGACAACTGCCAATAGCTGCATCCAGGCAGTAAAGTTGTTTCATTATAGATGATGGAAAGTGTAACACAGAGCTGACAACGCAGTAAACACACTTCTCCTTGCCCTCCACTTACATTTAACAGCTCAAGCATTCCCCCTCTTATACTGGTCCTTTACAATGGGCAGCAAGACAGAATAAATCCTCTCATTTAAACCACCTTTATTCCTTTGATTTCAAAGTACTTGCCCAACTCACCAACGTATTTAAGCTCAGATCTGTTACTCTGCCTGGGGGTTCAGAGGGAAGTGTTGGCAAGTAAGAAAACACAGTAGGAAATGCCTCTGCTAAGGCATAAACCTTTAAAGTTGCTGATACACCATTGCTATCAGCTGTCCTTTCTTATCACATTCCTCTTATAAAGAACTTCCTTGCTCTTGACAGTTTCCAGACTCCAATGTCTCTGCTATCCAAATGGTGTAAAAAGTCATAAGGAGTGGACTGAGCACAAATTAAATTGTAGATAATGATGTGTATTTTTACATATATAAGCAATACACATTTAAAGTATATGTTAGTATTTTTGCTACCCTAGATTCTACTGAAATACAAGGGAAAATTGGATAGTGGATGAGTCCCTGGTGCATATGTTATAGTTGCCATCATGGTCACTATAATAAGAAATTGTTGGTCTGTTGCATATATCTGTGATTTTTAACTAGATTTTGCTTTTTTCTTCCTCTCTGATTCTCAGAAAGCTTCTCCTGTTCCCCAAAAAGCTGGATACAATTTGAATTTAAGTTATCTCAAATTTCACACTGAATAAAGAAACACAAACCAGATTTCCTACAGAATGTTTCACCAGGGAGAAGATTTTTGTGACATGAAGGTCAGTGAACATAATGTCAGAGTCTAACAGAGGAGAAATTTCCACTTCCAGTAAGCTTATAAAATTAATTAGACCTTGACTATTTTTTTCTTCTTCAGTCTACATAAAAAGAGTATGGATGTTTTCATAGAGTATTCTATGGGATCCTAGATAGAAGAATTTCTTTCCCCTCTTTCCCTGCATCAGATGCATCTTCATTAAATAGTGGTTTTTTCTGAACATGTTATTACTTTTTCAATCATGACAGAAACAGAGGTTGTGCTGTAAAGCTCTATTTTGTGTTTAACAAACCGTATAACCAGACCTGTTACTGTGTGTTTCTCTGTCTTTGAATCTATTCATGTGGAGGTATCCTTAAATTTAAAATTAGAGTAGAAGAGACATCTTTTATATTTATTAAAGGCTGTCTCTTCCTTTGGCTTTTTTCACACCCTTTTTTTAACAGGGTATAAATTCCCAATAGGGAATTCAGACACACAGAGCAGTGATTAGATTGCAAAACCTAAGCCAGAAAACACACTCAAAAAATTCAGGCTAAAAGTTGACCCAAGGAAGAAATGGGATTGTAGTTTGATGTGGTTATGTCACAAGCAACTGGAGAGGAAAAGCTCAGACGTACCATGCTAATACAAATCAAATTTCGAAATTGCTACCATTGTTTGCTGTAAGTACTTGTGTTCACTAAAAGCTTTCCAGACCATATTAATAACATTCCTGAAAGTTTAGCAGAAACAATGGTTAATTCCCATACCCATTAAAAACAAACAAACAAAACAAACAACAAAAACCCAAATAAACAAAAAACCAAAATTGCTAAGGAGAGTGAAGAAATATTTTCCTTGATTTTTAGATGGAATGAGTACCTCTCCTGTTAAGACAGGCTGAGAGAATTGGGGCGACTTAAACCTGGAGAAAAGGTTCCTGGGAGCTCATTTTAGCACCTTCCAGTACCTGGAGGGTGCTTACAAGAATTACGGAGAGGGTCTTATTACAAGGGTATGTAGTGGCAGGATGACAGGGAAAGCTGAAAGCTTTAGGTGAGATAAAAGGATGAAATCCTTTACTGTGAGAGTGGTGAGGCTCTGGAACAGGTTGGGCAGAGAAACTGTGGATGCCCCATCCCTGGAAGTGTCTGGGTTGGATGGGGCCGTGAGCATTCTGGTCTAGTGAGAGGTGCCCATGGCAGAGAGGTTAAAACCAGGTAATCTTTAAGGCCAGGTAATCTTTGAGCTTCCAACCCAAGCTGTTCTATGATTCAGTATTACAGCACAAGAGAGAACAGGAAACTCCAGTTTTGTATGCCCATTCCTAAATGTTATTACAAAATTCCTCATCAACCTGCCTGAAATCCTAGGAAAAAAATCTATCAGTTTAGCCCTATGGCAAGAGAAGCTAAAAAAAATTAAGGAAATTTCATTTAATTCTTGTAGTTGAAGAGAGCTATTGAAAGATAAAGAGTACACTAAGAGCTTAACTCTAACAGCTTTAGATAGACATCACAACATCATTTTCTCTCAAATAACTTTCCCCTTGCTTTAAAAAGAGATATAATGTTTTATTAACTGATACAATGTTTTATTAACTGATTTGACTGTAACTATTTAAAGTATTTCTAAGGTTTTGCATGCATTTAGGTCAGATTAAGAAATGTGAACTATAGAAAAGCACTAAAATGTGGAAAGATAACTGTAATGTTTAAATATTGAATAAACTTATGTCTCTTACAAAAAGGAAAAAAATAAAAAAAAATATTTTCTTTATTTACATAAAGATGCAAAAAATAAAAAATGTTTTCCCTTTGTTCCAGATACCTATTCCAGTTAAATTAAAAAAAAACCAAACAACTTTACTATTGCTTCTTGCTTTTGCTGTTTGTGATAAACACCAAAGGAATAATTATGGTCTGTGCTTTTGGAAAACCTCTTTAATTCAATATTCATTACACATACAGCTTACTACAATCACTCTTGGCTGATGGTGGTTGTAATGCAGTTGGGGCGATCTTGCAAACACACCTGTCAACCTCAAACTCTCAACAACGTCAACAAAACAACATAGACAAGATAATGCATTAAAACATAACCTTTTACAAAGTCAAGGTTAGAGTTAAGAGGCAGATTTTAGAAACTAATTGTTCTCGAATGTGTATGCATGCAATTGGGTGTTGTTAAGCGTGACGTTCGTGCAGCAAGCTATTATGGATTTTCCTTGGAATGAAATAGCAATAATGCAAGAGCCATCTTCCTGGCAACTCAAAATACTGCTTTCCAACTCAGCCTCAATAAAATATAATGTCTGATGCATTAAAAAATGTCCTTTTTCATCTAAATGGCAAGTAGTTGTGTTGAGTTTAATTTGCTATACTTTAAAATTAACCATCTCCTCAAAAATATTTTAGGGTTTTTTACGTCCCTTCCACAATTCTTCAACCACTGTATTCACCTTAATTTAATAATGTTTGCATATACTTTCTTTGGTTCTTTTCAATTAATAAAGTCTCATATGAAGGGTTTCACTCAGTCTTCTGAGTCATATTCAGTAGCAGTAATTACAATAGAATTATTTTCTAAAGTACTGAAGGCAGGGAATGATGGGGTTTTTCCCCATTTTTCTCTTTTTTCTTTCTTGTTAGTGTGATTGTCTGTGTTAAACAGCAGAAAGCTTTTCTGAAAGCCTCCCAGTTTTTGACGTGTCTTGAATCTGTCTCACTTGGCTACAGATGGCCTATAAAATCCATCAAGTCCTGATTGGAATAGATTGCTAAATTGTTGGAGCACTGGGATTAGGCACGTCTGTCTGCAGGAAGCTCTGTAATCATGATGAGAGGTTATTGTTGCCTGGGAGATGAAAAGCAGCAAACCATGCTGCACTAAAGGATCAACCAATGCTTTCCATAAAGTAAAGGAGATGGAAAAGCAATCCTATTATGCTGAATCCTGTGAACACCAGCAGGGTGCTGTAAATATTCTTGAAATACTGCTTCAATGGACATACATCTTTTTGGGATGCTCTGTGAGAAAGAGAGGTTTAAACACAAGCTAAAATTTTCCCTTTCATTGTAAGAGGTTGTCATCACAGTTTAAGAGAGCTGGTAACTTCGGTTTCCAGGCTGAATGCCTGCTTGATTGCTAGCAGTCTCAAAGCTGAGCAGCTGAACTGGGATGAAAGTAAAGGTTAGCCCTGTCCTACCCACCAAAGTCAAGTGTAACTAGAGGTATTTGGCAAGTGAATTGACCATATTTAATTAATTTCCTACTTTGAAGTTTTCTGATTTCTTAAGTTAGATCTCTGAAAATATCCAAAATGTAATTGCAGGTAATGCTAAGAGTCTCCTGACTTCATTCATTGCATTTTTTAGAGTTTTCAGCATGTTTCAGCTGTTGTCTAAAACAAACCAAATTTCTTTGAAAGGCTTCTACTGAAAACCTCGAACTGTCCGAAGACTTTCAAACCAAGGAAGTAGGAAAGTATCTTTAAAACTTTGCATGGAACATAAACATCAGTCCAAATTTCTGCTGTGCCTTCTTCACCAGAGAGTTCTGGAAGGAAAAGTCATGCTTTTGCACTCATCAGAAAGCATTCTGAACAAGGGCCCATTCTAAGATAATGCCTCAGGAGAGGGTAAGATTTCAGAGTGGAGTGCCAGCAGCATTTACTTCTTTTCTCTCTCTTGCTCTCTGCTTCAACAGTCCCACCAGCCAAAGAGGTGTGATGACCCTCCAACAAAATCTCTTACATGATTATCATACTTTTATTCTCTCACACAGTTAATTTAGAAGTTCAGGGAAGAAAAGAAAAAAAATTGTCTTGTTTACTTTTAGTTTAGTTAAAGCATTGAAGTTATTGCACTTTTTTCTTAATTTAGAGAATACTTTTCCCCCAAGAGATAATGGGTATTTTACCATTCTTTCCAGCAGTACCAGGACTTAATCTCGACATAAAAAGTTACTCTATTTGTATTTTAAAATTATAACTTTTGTAAACTCTAATATAACTGTATGATTCTTTTGGATAACAGTAGATATGTGTGTTATAAAGATTGTTGGGTTTTTTTTAAGAGAAAGAATTAGGTATATGATAATTTTGGTTTTGAGGGGGTTTTTTAACTTAAAAGCAAAAGAGCTTTATAAATTTGCCTTTGAAAGTACTTTAATGAAGACTGATTTTATGCCGCTGCTTTGGACAAATTGCATCCATGAATTCTAATGTTGAATGCTAGGAAAATGTAAAAAGAAAGGGGAAAAAAGACACACTTAGCCTGTTCATTAAAGTTTTATATATTTTCTCAGATTCCTCACCCAAAAATTTGAGCCTAAGATCACATCTGCTGTTCCTATTATTTTTCCCTTTCCACCAGTTAGCTCTTTTTTTGAACGTATCAAGAATTTAATGTGGTTTTTTTTTACATATTCATGTTTGATATTTGTAGATTCAAAATATAAAGTATATAAAGGCTATGTTCTAAGATTTTAAATAATCTTTTAGATTTTAAATTATAACATCACTTCCCTATTTTAGAGTGAGGGATACACGGGTTAAAGAATAACCAATGAACCATCACTAATGCTTTAAGCAAGAGTGTATTGAGGTGATGACAGATGCTGTATAAAAACAATACTTTAATTGTGTATCTCTTCTAATATGACAAAAGTAAAAGTTCTCTTTACTCGTGAAAAAATTTGTGAGACCCACAGTGAAAAGAAAATTTTCAAATAGCATGGGCTGCTAAGGAAAATGCTACAAATTTTTGTAAGCAAAGCAGTTTTATTCTTCCCTCTGAATGTGTCTGTTACAGTCAGGTCACCTACCCTGCTGCAGAAAGCATGTAGGATGGTCAGGAAGACCCAGAAAACAAATGTTTTGTTATAAAATTAGGAATTTTATCAATTAGGAAATTTAGAAATACTAAAAAGCTTCCTTCTTATAGGAAAAAAGCTTTGGACTTTGGCAGTGAGAGGATGGACCAAGGGGAAGGTAGGGGATATTTCTTGAAACACACAAAAAAGCTGAGGCAGCAGAAAAAATAATAAGATCTAGAAGTTAAATACCCCATTGCCTCAAGCTTTCCAAATGATTGAAGGCCAAGCTTCCAAACCAGAATTACTGCTACTGGAAATTAGAATCTGTAAGTAATACTTTTCCTTCTTCACTTAGAGTACAGGAATAATACATATTGTCTTCACTGAAGACAGTAAAAACTTGTATGTGTTTATATGTAAATAAACTGGGACATAAATATTAGAGTTTTCTGGGTTCTGACAGTTACCTCAGGGCAGGTCCCAAAGCCACTGTCTCCATCCGGTCCTCAGATCCTACTGCTCCAGCCCACATGCCTTCTCACAGGCTCCCTGTCAGCCCTCTAAAACTCCTGTGGACTTCTGCTCATCAGTCACTCCTATAATACTGTGTTCCACGGTGCTGAAAATTAGAGATGGGCAAGATTTTCAGCCATTTCTGACTCATTGAAGTCCCACATGAAAAGCACACAGACAACACACCAACAGGCTAGCCAGTGCATAGACCTCTAAACAAGCTTAGATTCTCCTTACCTGATCAGGCTACAGGATGGTTAAACACAGACTCTGGTTCTTGTGGTCCCCTATGAAAGCTGCACAGGTACTTACAGAACCCCCTTACCAAACTTTCAAATTATATTTTACAAATATCCTCCTATTATCTGGTTTAAGTGGATTTTCTCTTACTGCTTTGTCTGTTCTAGCACACCTCTCCAATGTCCTTGGAAAAAAGCCAACTATATAACAATTGATGTGGGTTTTGTTCCAGATTTCAAATTCTAAAAATTTGAAACTGATAGCCAAAACTGTGAACATGTAGTCCTTGTACATTGGGAAAGATTTCAACCTTATAATAAAAGGATATATGTCATGGTATTATTTTCCTTACTTCTTTTAGTTAAAAAAATTTAGACATAGTTTTCTATTATGATTTAGTGGATACACTATAAAACCACCTGATAAATATTATTCTGCAAGTGTTTGTGATAAAAATAAAAATGGAAGCAAAATGTCACATCCTTAATGCTTTGCAGAAATCCTTAAATGATTCTTTAATGTCTGTGAGAAATCAAATATTGGTATATTCTTTTCTCCTACGCCTACTTCTCTCAAAATCTAATAATGTGTATTTATTTTGTCTACTATGTGTACCTTTCATTTTGGTCAGAGAATTTAATCCTCCACTTTTTATAGAAAATTCCATAACCATACTGTGGTAGATTAGGATTGATTGACAAGTGCATATAATTGTGGCTTCAGTAGTGGAGTGTTTTACAGCTGCAAAAAAATGTACAACCTTGAAAATAAAGAAGTGGTGCCCTTTCTCTGGGATAAAAAGATTATACCAAATTGGTTCGTTTCCTTAGCAGAATGTAATAAAAGGCTTCCGTTAACAAAGAACACTTCCCAAAGGGCTGCTGGAGGAAGTCTCTTTAACTAGATAATACTGCACCAATTAGAAAATCAAATGTGGTAAAAGCAGAATTTTAGGGAATGTTCCCCTTTTACCCTCATTCTATATTCAATCGTGTATGGAAAAGATAAAATAGAAGAATGAAATAACTATATATTTTTTGCCAGTATTTAGAAAAAATAAGATTTTTGTGAAACGAATAAGTTGGTGAATAGGAAAGACATGTTGGATCCTCCTAATTAAATATTATGTACCTCAGTTTCCTTACAAAGAAGTCCGACTACATACATTTATTTTAATGTCAATTTTCAGTTAGTGTTTTTCCTGAAATAACATAATTCTTTTATTATCACTTAAATGAGATGTATGTGTATAAACAAAAGTAATTTTTTGAAGTGGTTAAAAAGTTGTTTAACTTTTCAGCTTTTCTACAGCCACCAGTATATCAGGTGGGAGAAACTACATGCATAGACTATGTAATGTGCTTTCAGCCACAATGGCTGAGTAGAAAAGAAGTTTGTGACATGTAAGGAAACAAATATGGAGCAAAAACTAATTTACTAACAATCTTGGGGGAAAAAAGACCAGAAAACAAGCCACTAACTAGTATTTTTCTAATCATATTTGCACTGGAGTGATTCAAAATAACTTATTTGTATCCAGTTCTTCAAAATGCATTACACTTTGATTTATTAAAACACTCAGTACATAAAAAGCATGTACATTGTTCATTGTTCATTCAATTGATGGTTCAATTGATTAGAAAAAATGTCTTCATTAATAATTAAAAATGTAATGTTTCCTACACAAGGCTCTTCTGCCATAGGTTTACCCATTCTGAAGAAACATGGTTTTAGTAATCCACAGATCTGTATGCATTTAACACAGTAACTGTCTTAACCCATTTAATTTCAATGTCAAATTAAGCCTCATTTTAAAATGCTGCCTTCCAAACAATACATCCTGACTGTCAAAATGTTCTTGCTGTGAAGATCATTTCTTCTTTTAAACATTCATTGGGAAAACAGATTTAAAGGAAAATAGATCAGTCCTTGAGAAGCTAAATCACTGTTTACATCCCAGGAGCTTTATTGTATATGGGGGTGATTGTAATCATGTCAGCACTTTTTTTAGACACAACAAAATAAATAAATATAATCTTAGTTGGATCATGCTCATAAGTCAATCAATCAATCAATTCAGCTCCTACACCTTCTCCTATAATTTTAACAATATGATTTTAATCTATGACTCAGTGGTGAAATTAAGGCATACATTTAGTGACATCAAAAATGGGGGAGAATTATTTTGTCTAAAGTTTGGATTGTTACAGTCCTGTCTTTTGCATCTATCCTGGTTTCTGCAAGAGACCATTTAAGCTTACGTTCTGAAGTCTGTCTAATCATTGCAATTAAAAGTTGGAATAAGTAATGAGCAGTAAAAAAGTAAATAATATCCAGTCTGAAAGTAGAACAAATTATAAAGCTGTTGCTTGATTAAGGTGTTTATACTGAAAAGTATTAAAGGGATCAGTCTAAAGCCTTGCATACTGCAGCACAGAATTGATATGCAGGATTTAGATACTCAAATTAATTCAGGTGAACCAAAGAAGTATATGGAAAAGGAATACTGGACCCAACTAATGGCCACACTAGTCCACCAAGTTAATTTATATTCATGTACTTGTTGACCTCACTGCACACTCACAAAAGGACAGTTCTAATGCTAATGTGTGCTTCCAAGGCTGTATCCATCTACTGAATCTAATCACAGCTGACTTCAGTGAGAAGGTAACAATGTACCCCCACGGTAATCGTTTTGCTCCAATGAAATGTTTCCTGAAGGACAGAGGTGGCTCTCTTAGGTCTCTATGTACATATATATGTGGTCTAAATTATGATCTTGGATGCAACAATGGATTACTGCCAGTGTGAGAAGTCTCAGAATACACATTTGAGAGGAGGACCTATTCCAGAGTATGCACACATAATGCAAAATCAAACAAACCAACAAACAAACCACACACACAAAAGCAAACAAACCAACAAAAAACCAAAACAAACAAAATCCACAAAAATTCAAACAGCCAAACAAGACTGTGTTGGGGGTAAGGTTTGTTCCTTCTTTCTCTAAAGAATTTTTTCCCCGTAAGTTACCAAGGGGACCAAGTGTTGGATACTTGAGAGTACTTAACTGAAACAAAGAGGTGGACAAAGTTAGAAGAGAGAGATAACGCAGGTAAAAGACAGAGCTTGAGGCAGCTTTGGGCTCTTCTTTTTTCGGCGTTCGGGGAGAGAGAGAACGGCTGTTGCTGGCTGGAAGAGTTTCACTGTGGCCAAAGGGATCCAGTCCTGGGAAATCTACTATCACCGGTTCGGCCTGAATCCTGAGTTTTCTCTGCCACCCACGGGAGCTGGGCCAGGCCCTGCCTTGCCTTCGGCTTCTTTGACGCTGCTCCTCTTGCTACAGTGTGACCCTGCACCCCCTGTGCTGCCGGGACATCCTGCCCCTGCCTTCCAAGACACCCTGCCATCCCAGCTACCAGCCCGGGACTTTTCCATTGTTTCAGCTTGGTGCTCTGAGAATCCTGCAGGGACACCGAAACCAAACTGCCCTGGGTTTTGTGAAACAAAGCCCTCAAGGTTCTTGGTACTGTTTTTGTTTGTTATTAATGCTGCAGTTGTTTGGTGGGGTTTTTTTTGTGTTTGCTTTGTAATACATACTAGTAAAGAACTGCTATTCCTATTTCCCAAATCTTTGCCTAAGAGCCTCTGATTGTAAATTTATAATTGAAAAAAGAAAAAAAGGGGTGTGTGTGTGGGGGGGGGGGGTTACACTCTCCATTCCAAAGGAAACTCCAGTTGTTTTTTTTTTTAATTACCTGGCAGATACCTGTCTTCCCAAACCAAGACAGACAATCAAACAAACAAAATCACAAATCAAAACAAAACCAACCAACCAGAAAAACAATCACAAAAAACCCAATCTGCCTAACAAGGAAAAATCCCTTAAACCAAACTCCAAGATACACTGGACAGGACAGCCAACAATATATGGAGTGCTGTGAACAGGAGGAAAAAGAGGAGAACGAGGTGTAAGAAATATGTCTTTGATATGCAACTCCTATCTACACACAGCAAAGCAAATTGAAGCAGTAACATAAAGTGCAATAATAAATGGTGCAAGGATACACTTAGTAACACAGCCTTTTCAAAAGCCGTGTCATAAATGGGATCAGGCTGCTTCAATAGCAACCATCAGATGGATATGTGACATTGTGGAAAGATGTTTACTGAATTCCTAAGCAAATAAAGAACAGGAGTTGATTTCCGGAAGAACTTACAAAGCCTGTTTACAGGATTCAGATCCTCAGCAATCACAAACAGGATTTATCAAGCAAACAGAAAAACAAACAAAACCATTTAAGGATAGGTTTATATAATCATAAGGCGAAGACAACACTGGAAGAGACAAATAAAAATCCTAGGTCCACTTCACAGCTAAAACCTAACAGAATGAAGAAATCTTTTAGGGTAGAGAAGAAATAATTTGCAGACAAAACTATAGATTCTGTTTGTCGGGGTCAGTTAGGGTTGATCCTCGTGCTGTGTCAGAGCAATGCTGACATGCTCTGGTGAGAAGAGACCAGAATCCACTGATTCAGAATCTGGACCTGTCCAGAGCAACCAGGCTAAACAAAAGTGGCACCCCTAAGCTCAGAAAGTAAGGAACACCAGAGTGATGAGAGTTAAAAAATAAACCTTTCATCCTGATCTGCCTAGTATTGACTACGTTCCCTCTTCATGTATGACAGCTTAGCAATAGAAAGAGAAACAAGCATACACAGGCCGCAAAATCTTTTGACTAATAAACAGTTTGGGTTGTTTTTTTTTTTAATCATGATGCTGTACTTAACAATCTTATGAGTCTGCAATAAAATTATGTAATTTTCAACAGCACAAAAATAATTAAGTTTTGGTATTCTTCATTCTTTTCAGTGATGAAAAATGCCTGGCTAGCACCTCTGCTTGAAAGGTTTGGGTCTTCAGGTCCAAGGTTTCCAATGACAAATCACAAGACAACTGAGTCCTTATTGCTCTGGTATGTACTCTTCTGAGAGCTTTCTTACTCCTAGAAAGCATCCTCAAGGTTCTGTCTAGATTATTCCCCCCTCTGTAATTCTCCTTCTTACAAAACAAGGTATGAAAAAATCAGGGATTAAATCAGTTATTTTTTTTAAGTTGTGAGAAATAACCTCACTTTTTAGATCTCTTGTGAAGTAGTGAACTTTTTTTTACTCTTTACAGTCTTATTTTCTCTTATGTTTGTGCTCTTTTGGAATCGCAGTTACTGCCAAAGTGTATTCCAAACACATCAGAGTAAGATATTTCTGTGCAGCAAATCCAGCTTGCTTGGCTTATAGTAGTCCTCTAAATCTCTTTATTCCTCTCCCACATCAAGTTACCAAATTTTTTTTTCCCTTTTGTCAGCAGCTTGGCTCCTCACTCTGCAAATTTGGCTTCACTGCCTCCCATCAGCAATGCCTTGAAGTCCCTGAAAATATGTGTTAACATTCTGTAGTTCTCATAGTAATGCTCCCAGTCCTCTGGATTGCTGTGCTGCATTCAACTTCATCTATTTAGTTCAAAACTGCTGAATATAATACATTCTGCACAGTCCAAAATGAGGTAAGTTCCAAAGGTGGCAGCCTTCAGATTATCTTCCATTTACTGACTCATGTTTCTAGCAGATATAGGACAAGAACTGTATGAAATTCCCTTTGGGAGAATTCTTCCAATTGCCTTCTGCGTATCCAGAGAGTATGAGCTCTGACAGAGCTTTTAATTGTTCGACTCTTCCACCTGGGGTACTTTTAAAAATTACTTTTCATTCCTGATACAATGCAACCAAAAAACTGTTTCCTTTTTCTTGTTCACGTATTCAAAAAAGGTGTTAGAAGGAAAGGTCACAGAAGACAGCTATCAAGGGCACCCAGTTATCTCTTGCCCAGACTGAAAGTTGCAGAGATTTTATTGCTGACCACAGTGCTCTTGGTAGCAAACGCACATCTTGTCACTCCAGGAAGTTCCATAAAAGGAAAGGTAGAGATATCTGGGTATTCTTACACTGGAGAAGTCCATCTAAACACAGTTTTCAACTACCTTCAGGGGAATCTACAGAGGACAGAGCCAGTCTCTGGCTGCAGAAAAAACATTTCTGTGCATGCATGACATTTCTCTGTCATGCACAGAAAAATAATCAGAGGCAGTGGTGTCAATCTGCAACAGCAGGAGTAAGTATCAAACATACTAAAAAATAAAGTGGGTTTTTCTTCTATGACAGAGAAGTGGAGAATAAACACCAAAACAGGTTGTTTGGAGAAAGTGTAAAGATAGACAAACTCATCAGGACACAATCCTGATCAATGTGGTCTATCCTTGAAGGAGGATTTTGGATCAGTAGATGTCTAGAGACAATTTTTAGCTGAAGTTATACTGTAATAATCTAATAATTATACTTTTTCCAGACCCAAGATCTTCTATGATGAGATCATTATGTAGGTATAGAGGTGTTAGAAGGGACCTCAAAAGTCATCTAAGTCTCTTCTTCCACTGAATTCCAGGACCTGTTATAAGTTTTCATTTTTGATATTTGTCAGATCTATCCCTAAATGTAAAAGGGGGAAACACATCTCCATATACATGTTGTTCTCCATACATAGATTTACACAACCATTCCGGCTACCGCCTTCCACTGGTTTTGTGGTTAACTTTTTTTTCTGAAATATGGTCCCATTTTTGCAATCTATCATTGTATTTTCTCACTAGAAAGGCAGAATCAGAATTCTGAGGAAGGAAACTCTCTTTGTGCAATCACAGACACAGGTCTACACAGGAATGTACAGAAAGGTATTAATAAGAATAAAAATCCTAAATCTACGATCTATTCCTTTTACAGATCAAAAAATCCCACTGAATATTGACCAAAATTCTCATTTAGAAACTCTCCATTGCCCTTTTTACTGTATTTTCTGCAGGCACCCTCACTTTAAAGGTATTTTCTTGGGATCCTTTTCGACATAGCTGTGAGGACTCTTGACGCAAACATACAACAGAGGATTCATCATTTTCCCACCAAGGTAGGCCACTTTTAGCACTTAAGTCTACACACATAAATCCATGGATCTCAGAGTCCTAAGGGAATTGCTGATGTAGTTGTGAAGCCACTCTCCATGACATTTAAAAAGTCATGGCAGTCAGGCAAAGTCCAAGCTGACTGGAAAAGGGAAATATTTCATCCATTGTTAAAAATTATAGAAAAGAGGACCTGGGAATTACTGACCCATCAATGTCACCTCTTGTGTCTGGGAAGATCGTGGAACATATCCTCTTATGGATGACAAAGACATGGGAGGTAATTCAAGAAAGTTAGCAGGGTTTCATGAGGTTGCTTAAATTCAAAAACAAGTACCACAAGAAAAAAAAAAATCTAAGGTATGTCAGATTATTTTTGGAGGTAATTTCATCATTTAATCGGTACACAATAACATGGTCTCATCCTGAACAGACTGCTTTATTTCTTAGTGGACATAGCAACCTTCTCCATCAAGCATTTGACATTAGTGGGTATGGTGCAGTGATATGGAATATCTGAGTGCCTTGCTCTACTAAAGATGCAATGTTAAAGAAGGGAAAAGCATCTGCTAAATTTATAATACAGATTTGAGCAATGTGAATGAAAAATATGCCCCTTCTTCAAATTCTGTTGTCCAAACACTAAAAAAAAAAAATTCAAATGATAAATTGCTTCAAGAATTCAAACAGAATTGCCACAATGTCAGGTGCACTTCTCACCCCAAGGAATTTTCGTTTTGAGCCTCAAAAAATAACTGTACTTTAGAGATTCAGAAAGGATCTGGTAAAAATGAGTCTACCTTTTTTGATAGCAGAGTCCTTGCAGAAGCCAGATATAGTTGAGTTCCCTGATCAGGAAGAAAAGAGAGTTTAGGGGTATGATTCACAGCTAGGAATTTGATATCCAGATTTTTTCTTGTGTGGTTAACATCCAACACATCCAAGTAATCTTAAAATGACCTTGAAATATCTACAAACCAGGACTCTTTCTGTTGATGCATGCTGCTGTGCAGTGTGTTGCGACAAATCCTGAGTGGGACACAGAGATCACAGAACTGTCACTGGTGCCACAACCTTGTTCCTTTCTATCTGTGAAACAAAAGGATTCAGTAAACACCCAGATTCCCCAGCACAACCATGTAAACCATAGAAGAGCTGTATTCCCAGAAAATATCTAAAATTCATCCACTTCACTGAGAGCTGGAAGTTGTGCAGTGCCTGACAGCTGGGACTCTTGAGTCTGAGACTGGTGTTAGCTCTGCCAATGTGCTCTGAGTAGGGAAACACCATCCCCACCCTCAGCCCTTTTTGCCTGGACAGAAATTACTTACCTCATCTCTTAATTATTTGGGATAAATTTGCAAGGGGAATTCCTGGATGTGCCGTTTCAAGGTCAGTGTGCCAGCCCACGTAGCTCTGGAAAACGCAGAAGAAAGAGTTTTTACTCAGCTACTCCAAGGAAATGATACGTCATCTGAAGAAAGCATCTTATATATTTTCAGCTATATGGGCAGCCTAGGGCATTTCATTTATTGCCTATTTTTTCCCATCCCATTTATTTTTTTATTTGTTTGTTCATACGTACACATATATACATGTAGAGAGAATTCTTTTATTCCAACATGTACTTCTGTCAATAGGGCTAGTCAAACATTTACAAGGACAAATTATTTTTTGCTAAACTGAATTCCGTGGGATTAATGTACTGATATTACTATATTTACATTTTATAAATTGGTCAAAAAGTGTGAGCAGGGAGGCAACTATTACTATGTAAGCTCTTATTCCACATTCAAGTAACTTTGACTTAAAAGAAACCAAACCCTGGAAGCTTTTTTATTGTAATCTCATTTTTCATCCTCATTCTCTCAGTCCCATTTTTGTCAAGGCAGAACAAATGGCTAATGTAAGGAGTAACCAAGGCAAAGTACTAAACTATAGGTCTTCTCAGCTTATCTCCATAAAGATTCTGTGCTCCCTGGAAGTCTCATCATTTCCAGCTGACAAAATTCATCATATAATAGATGTGTGGGTCTGGCTTTTGATTATTTACATACCAGCTGTGTATCAGCTCCTAAAAAGTGCCCTATATTTTCACTGTATGTTCTAAATTTTCAACTGAATGTTGGGTACATCAGCAAATACTCTACATTACTGAAGAAACAGATAAAGAACATACGCTGAATACATTCTACTGACTAGGTCTTTTGGACATATAAAACTGGATTCAATATTTCTGACGGAAAAAGTCTTAAGCCTCCCTCTAATTTTAGATCAGTATGGATTCTGTTCCTGTCTTTATGGAGATTGAAACCACCAAACACCCGGAGCTCCTGGAGAAAAGCATATAAAAAGGTTATCAAGTTGATAGGATGAGGTCCTGCTAGAACACACAATCTTCTTTTAAAAATACTCTTCTCTTTTAGTCTTTTCTCTCAAATTTTTTATCACTGCTTGACATAATAAACAGATTAAAAAATGCCTTACAAGGTCACACCTATTATCCATAATGCAGAGTAAGCCTTTGCCAAGAATGGTTAACAGGTACCACCTAAGGAGAAATATATGAAACAGAATTATTACAAAACTATACTCCTCCAAAACCCCTTCCAGTCTCCACGATTTTAACTGCAGGACCTCCTGAGCCAAATGTCTCATCTCTGTGTTTAACCAAGCACACTCAATTTTTCCCAATTCACTGTTCAATTGCTTTGAATATCTTCAGGCAATCTTTGTAATCTTCAGGCATTCATGTACTGTGTGGAAAGAGCTTTACACATTTACTGAAAAACAATTTCCTCTTTATTTTGAAAATACTGTCTTACTATTTCATTTGATGATCCCTTCATACAGTGTGAAGAAATAGTAATTCCTCATTCTCTTTTTCCACGCCCCTCATGAATGAATAGTATTATTCATTATGAATAATATTAATATCAATATCAATATTAATATCAATATTATGAATATTAATATTCATTTGTATCATTATTGTATTCATTGCAATTATTATTGTAATCTCCTCCACTGTCACTTATTGCCTGGGAAGAGACTATTTTTAAACTCAGGAGTTAACAGTTCTCATGGGCAAACCATTTCATGTCTTTCCTGATGTCACAAATATTTACTAAGTAGCACTCGAAATCCATGACAGACACTTCCTCTTATTTTGGTCTATTTCACTAGAACCTATCCCACCTGCCACACTCTTCACAAATAGTATAAATTAATTGGAAACATTTAAAAATTTAAAAATTTAAAAATTTTTAAAACACCTTTTTATTTTGCACTTGCAAACAAAGCACCTAGTGGACTGTAAAAGAGAAGTGGCCCATCAGATTTTACCTGGTCAATCTTTCTCTTAGACTGAGTCATCACCATCATTTGAGGCTACAGAGCTGACTTTAAGGCATAGATTTCATCCTAGACTTTCTATAGAATAATTAACGTAATAAAGGCAACCAAATTATTTTCAAGGACATTTTGCATTTGTCTGTCCCATAGGTAAATGAAAATCACTTGCGTCTATTATTGATTAAGAAATAGTTGATCATTATATACTAATGATTTTATTCATGTCACTGTTGAATCAGAATAACTGTACAAAGGCCCATAAGGGACACCTATGATAAAAAATCTGAGAGCATAACATATTAACATACACAGGAAAAAACGTGGGTGTTTGTCTTGGGGTGACATTGTGAGGTTTGTATCCCCAGTCGTCTGGGACCAGGGGGAAGGGAGAGGCACGTGGTTTGTTTTCAGAAACTTTCCTCCTCCGGCTGGCCTTGAGAGTCGGGATTCAGCAACACACAGAGAGGGATGGAGAGATCTTCTTTTTTTTCCTTCATGGTTTGTTTTTTTTTTTCTCTCAGTAGTTAATTAGTTAGTGAGTGAGTGAGTGAGTAGCTAGCAGAGGGGAGAAGCTTCATTTTTTTTTCCTTCTCCTCCTGTTTTTTTTTTTTTGTTTTTTTGTTTTTTTGGTTGTTTTTTTTTTTTTTTTTTTTTTTTTTTTTCCCCTTCCCTTGGAACTGTTGCAATCTCTCTGGACTGAGGATACGAGGGAGCACCGTGGGGGCTCACGCCTGGAACCCACCAAGATCCATCCTGCGCAGCAACGTTTCCCAGTGCCAGAGGGACTGAGACAGAGCAACCACCTCCAGGAAGGACTTATTTTCTAAATCTGTCTCCTCTCCAGAGTGGCACAAAGATTTTGTCATCAGGTATTGTCCAATTTATTGTGCTGGGGAGTGCTTTCCCTGTTTAATAAACAGGGTTCTTTCCACTTCTCTCTGAGAAGTTGGGGGGTTTTTTTCCGAACCGGTTGGGGGAGTGGAGGGAGGGCCCCTTTTCCTCCCAAAATTTGCCTTAAACCTTTAATCATGTTTAAACATGAGCCTTTAAAATTAATTCTATAAGCAGACAGACCAGGGTAAAATAAATCACTATTGGTTTAATTTTTATTAAATTATTCTAGGCAGCATGAATCAAAAACTTGATATTTATATTTGATTTTCTTTTCAAAAGGCATGAATAGCACTGTCTAGACTGACTATACTTTGATTCATAGTTGCTATAGCAACTGTGTAATTTATTAATCTTTGTATGTGAAATATTTCAAAAGGACAGATTACCTTTCTGCTAAAAATGTAGTGAGTTTTAAATATTTCCCTGTGATGAAGTTGACTGCTTACAAAAAAGCAAATGTAGTCAGAACAAATTAGAACTCCTGAAATGTCTAGTAGGTGCCCCAGAACTGAAAGCCAATCTGAAGCTAAAAATAAATAAATAGAAGACATTTATGAAATTCTATATTATCTTTTAAATGGCTAAGTATCTTGACTTTATGGGGATGTTTTTCCTAGAAATCTTTCTGTTCCACTCTCATAGGTAACACAAACTTGTACAAAGCAATGGGGGGCAAGAATGACTCAAGAAAAAACACATAGCTTTGCAATATTAATAGAAGAGACCACAATCCTGTGCACCGAAGAGGAAAAAGTCTCTATACATGAGGTTGTACCACTGAAATGCTTCCATTTTCTATGAAGGAGAATAGGCTTTCTTAAATAAGGACAGTAGACTTCCAGAGTCAAATCTGGAAGACATTTTTGCAGTATCCTATGAGGTCACTGTTTAAATCTGCCTGTATATTTTGTCTCTAGACATTGTCTTTCCTTTAACTGACATTCAAAGTTCTATAGAGAGCCCAGTGTCCCAGTGCTTTAATATAAGAAAGACTACATCAGCAGGAGACCTTCAAGGACATTAGTACAGTTTGAGACATTTGCACTGAAAGGCAGGAGGGTGGGGAAATTTTCAAAAGCATATATTTTGGTACAGAAATAATTTTTTTCTATACAATTCATTGAGAAATAAAGAAAAACATTTCCCTATTAAGGCCTTGTCAGGAATCACACAAAAATAAATAGAAAAAAATAAAATTAAATAATCAGGCCACCTTTGCATATAGCTTTGGAGACATGGTAAGTTAACATTTGTTAGGAATATTAGTAGGTTTCCTTTACTAGGAAAAGTTTTGTCAGTGAATCAAAAAGAAAGCTGATAGAGTATCCAAGTCAAATTTGACGATGATTATAAAGTTGGTTACTACTCAGTAACTTATGTAATTAAAACCACTCAATCTAGGATTTTTTCTACTGGGACTTATTATGGTCCAATGTGCAAAATGAGGGTTTACGAAGGCTTTTCTGAAAGATGTAGGCAAATGTCAACTGCAATACCGAAGTTCTACTGAATCTTTTAACTCTGCCCAGAGGATATAATGCTGCAGTGTCCTGGGTTGTAGTATAGGATGTGCACAAAGTATTCTATCACCATCTTCATGTACTGTTAAATCCAGGTGGGGCAGTGTTTTCCCAGACCCCCTCCCTCTGGGCCATTATCTTCTGTTAATGGCCCATCAAATGCCTTGCCCATGACTCATAGATAACTCCCTCCAGGAGCTATCTCTGTTTAATGGGCCATCAAGGACCCCCTGCATGACTCATCATCCCATTGTGAAATGCTCCGCCCAGGGGGAGGAACCAAGCATTCTCACCTGAATATAATCTGGGGTTTGGGACAGTACGGGGGGCCCTCACCCACTGGATTCCTAGAGGACCAGAGCTACCAGACCTTTCTACAGGATCACTGCTTCAGGAAGACCACCTCATCGGGACTGCTTCCATCACTCTGCTCAAGTTGTATTCTGACTGTGTCAGTGGTCTTTTGTATTATTGCATCTATTTTATTTTACTTTCTTTCCTTTCTTCCTACTAAATTGTATCTCTGACTTGGTTCCTCTCATTGGTTTTGCTTTCAAACCACTACACCATTTCATGATTAAAAAGGCAAATGTGTGTGGTGATCCAACCCAGAGGGTACCCAGAGGGTGCTGAGGCACTGGAACCAGTTGCCCATAGAAATTGTTGATGCTCCACTCCTGGAGTTGTTCAAGACCAGGTTGGATGGGAGACCAGGTCTCGTGGGAGGTCTCCCTGCCCATGTCATAGGGCTTGGAACCACATGCTCTTTAAGGTCCTTTCCACCCCAACCTGTTTTGATTCAATGACTCTACGATCTTGTTACTCTCTTCTCAGCAATACAGTTTTCCTTTGCAGTCAGGCAAGCTTTGATCTTAATCTTCCTTGGAACCAACATCTCCTTTATCTGAGAGGTGAGAGCCATAAATTCCATTACAAATATCATGAAATGATGTGCTGGTTTTAACTGGAATAGAGTTAATTTTCATCACAGTAGCTTGTATGGGGCTATGGTTTGTATTTGAGCTGGAAACAGTGTTGATAAGGCAGGGATGTTTTTACTACTGCTGAGCAGGGCTTTTCAGAGCCAAGGCCTCTTCTGCTCCTCAGTCCACCCCACCAGCAACCATGCTGTGGGTGCACAAGGAGTTGAGAGGAGACACACCTGGGAGGGTACAGCTGTCCCCTGCTGATCCAAGAGGATATTCCAGACCAGACAGGCAATGGCCGGGCTATAAAGATGTGGAGAGAAGAGGAAAGGAAGGGACACTCAGAGTGATGGTGTTTGTCTTCCTGAGTAAGCATTAAACATGATGGAGCCAAATTTTCCCAGAGGTGGATGAACACCTGCCTGCCCATAGAAAGAGGGAAATGAATTCTTTGTTTTGCTTCACCTTTTTCAATGGCTTTTGTATTACATATTGAACTGTCTTTATCTTAACCTGCAAGTTTTTCACTTTCACTCTTCTTATTCTCTCTTCTGTCCCACTATGGGGAAATGAGGAAATGGCTGAGTAGGGCTTAGTTTCTGCCTGGGGTTAAACCACAACAAAGAAGAAGTCAATGAGGACATGGAAAAGAAATGCTTAAGATAGATAAAAGAAAAATGAATTAAGTGGCTTTCAGTCACTAAGTGACAACCGCCGAGGTCTGTAGTATATGCAATGTCTCTATATGAGAATAAAGCCTTTTAGGACATGTAACCTCTGTTACAAAGTGTGCTTGGGAGTGATGGCAATGTAGGGATTTAGATATTATTTTCTGAGACATCATTTGTCTTAATAGTTCATACACGTTGACTAGAGGCTGATGACAGATTTGTAACAGAATCTCTCCATGCACAGGTTCAAAATGTTTAGTTTCATCTGGTCCTGATCAAGATCTATAAGCAGCATCAGAGAAACTCGAGCCTGAGTCCAATATTCAAGTTCATCTTTGTCACAGGCCAATACTGTCTATCAGTCACCCAGGGTTCATCAGCAGTAGAAGACAAATATATTGATTAACATGTAGATGAAGACAAACACAAGATGAAGATGATATTAGTAGACAAAGACAAAAAAAGAGACCACTTGAGGTATGGAAAAATTCCTGAATGTCATAGGTTTCCTTTCACTGATGGACCACACAAATCTCAAAATATAAAAAAAAAAATAGTCTTAGATTCATTCTCAATACAAGAATATTTTAGCAATATGAGTTTCATGATACCTATGATAATCTACATAATTCAGCTCTTCCTGATTGTACAGATCACTGTACTAAAGACTACTTGCCATATTTTTGCAATGAGCTGAAAAAAACTATTTCATTGCAGAAGATCTGTATTTTCATGCTCTTTTTTTGCCACTGAGGTTCAAGGAAATAAAGTTATGAGACTCACATCTGCAAGAACTTTTACTCACTCAGGACCTATCACCGCCATCATCTTCTGCTAGCCTGTAATTTCATCTGCAATTTTGCTGAGTGACAAGCAATTAAAATACTCATCTTTTTTACATACCTTTAAAATTCACAAAACCCACAAGTTATAAGTATTAACACTTACAATATGGAGTTATGATGACTATGATAAAATGCTGTGAAAAATGAATGAGTAATATCTGAGGACTGAAAGATTAATTACTACTCTGTTTCACTCAATAAAGATATTTTAAATTCCTCATTTGTGAACAATGAAATAAAATGTGGCAAACAATAAAGTAAGGTCATAATATTGATACCTCTAACTAACTCTACATTATCTG
This sequence comes from Chamaea fasciata, assembly GCF_029207755.1. Taxonomy (NCBI): domain Eukaryota; kingdom Metazoa; phylum Chordata; class Aves; order Passeriformes; family Sylviidae; genus Chamaea; species Chamaea fasciata. The sequence goes on from NW_027094089.1 coordinate 43,682,321, forward strand.
ACTTGGAGCAGTTTATCACAGAGCGGTTTTTTTGATACAGGAAGGAACCCTTATCCATAAATCAGTATTCAATATCTCAAGAAAAGAGATTTCACAACCATGTATATATTTTACTAGGAAATAGAGAAGCTACAAAAAGAAGTATAATTCAGTGGAAAATATTAACCCTGACTTATTAAATGGCCTATCTTGAATGCTCTACCTCAACATATAAAACCAGAAAATAAAATTATTTAAGAATAAACTATATATGCTCTTCTACTTACCAGGTTGGCATGATTAAAACATTTCAACATGACAATAACAAGAAAGCAATTAACAGTTATGCCACAAGTGCTCAGACTTCCTAGTTCAAGATCATCAACTACACTGCTCTAGAAAATCAGGAGTGCAAGCAAACTGGACAGTCACACATCTGTTATCACCACCTGAAAATAGTATTAATATAAAACCCTCACCATTTCATTTTAGAGAATAAATTCAGAGTAAATCTATTGAGGACTAATTCTTACAAATACCAATATGTTCAAAACTCTCTTTACCTTTTAGAGACACACCTGCCAGTAAGAAAATTTAATGCTGAGATTTCATCACATTTCTCTCTCATGAGTCCATACTGTGAATTAGAATATATTTCAATCAGATAGTTTGGGTTAAGATAAATTTAAAATTATAATTAATGTTTGAATGCAATAACTAGAAGAATTCCATTTGTATTGCTTTTTTTTCTTCCTCTTGCAAAGAAGCAGGACAATGTTTCTTAAAATCTTCCCAGATTTTACACTGATTCCTGCAGAAATTATTATCACAACCAAACTACACTTTCTTAAATTTATTCCCTCTATAATTGCTGATTTTTATTGTTATAAAATCTCTGGGATATAAAATCTTTATTTTGAAACTCTTTCTCTTCTCATTATACCCAACAACTCAGGCTTTCAGATCCCACAGTTGTGTGGACCTGACTGAAGCAAGCACAACAATATCAGGAGTGTCAGGTTCAGTCAGTTCTGGGAATGAAGCTTTTTGACAGGGTAATGTCAATGCCTTGCTCCCTGCTCCAAACAGCGGCTTGACAGGGACTAGTGAAAGAGTCCTAAAGACTCAGACCTAGATGGTCTGAAAAATTTCAGACATAGATTTCTTATTGAGATTATACTTGTGTTCAGGATTAAGTGTTTATATAGTCAATAAAAATGAAAATATGCAAATATTTACACTTGAAGTTACAAATATGCTATTTGGAATATTTGTAAACGAAGCAAGGAAATGTTTACAGTGATCTTTTCTCCACTTGCTTTTCTTCATCTGCATAATAATATGAATATACACTCCAAGATCAAGCCTTTCTTGCCTAATGCTGCCAAGACACATAAGACAAAATAGAAATGAAACATTAAAACAAATCAACAATATAAAAGTAAACAAAATAACAAACAAACACGAGCTTATTATTATCAAGTTGAATATTAAGGAAATGGTTGGTTTTGACTCTGCAAAACTCTTGGGGGGAAAATATGCCTATATATCAATATTTCAACTTTTAAAACAGCAAAAGTTTCCGTCAAAATTGAAAGTGACCTGAACAAAAATGTCACTGATGTTCTGTATCTGTCTTACCTTGTTTTCTGTTGCAATAATTTACTTTCATGGGACTGAATTTTAGAACAGCTGTGTTGGAGGCATATCTTTCTTTTGTAATTCTGAAATGAAACACCAGAATCCTCTCTGTATTGACTGAGACCATTTAAGATAATTGTCTTTGAATCCGTATGTCTGTACTTATTATCACCATACATTTGAGGAATATATTGTCTAGGCACTTAAAAAGTAAACTAAGAACTATATATCTTGATTAAAGTCAAACCTAAGTTTGACTTTAGGTGAATGCAAGGATAATTAACATCACCTCTGTTTCTACTTGTTTCCACAAACCATCAGGTCAGAGAAGCAGGAACAGGTGGAGCATGAGCTTTTCTTAAATTCTACTTCCAGGCTTCAAGCCCACTTTTATTGCCTGTCCTGACCAGGCAGATTGTCACCAGTATGTGGCCTCCTGTAGCCATTGTTTGGTGTGTCCCTGGTAAGTGTTTCTCTGTTGGTTTTGCATGGCCTGCTTTTTGGTGGTGGGGGAGGAGGAGGAGGGGGGTGATCCACAGAGGTGGCTTCTGTGAGAAGTTCCTGGAAGCTTCCACCATGTCTGGCAGAGCCAATCCCTGATGGCTCTGAAGATGGACATGCTGCTGGCCAAGGCTGGGCCAATTACAGATGGTGGTAATGGCTCTGTGATGAAATAATTTAAAAGAGAGCAAAACAAAAGTGGTGGTGGAGTTTTAATTTCAGCCAGAGAAGAGGGGGAGGTGAGAACACGTGAGGGAAACAACATAAGGACACCAAGGTCAGTGCAGAAGGAGGGGCGGGAGGTGCTCCAGGTGCAAGAGCTGAGATTCCTCTGCAGGCTGTGGGGAGACCATGGTGAAGCAGCTGTGCCCCTGCAGCCCATGGGGATCCACGGGGCATGCAGAGATCCATGGGGAAGATGCCCATGCTGGAGCATGGGGATGCCTGAAGGAGGCTGTGATCCAGTGGGAGACCCAGTGGAGTGAGAGGGTCCTTGTTCCAGACTGGAGCAGCTTGTCCTTGGAGGACTGCACCCCATGGAAAAGTGATCCACATCACAACAGTTTTGGGAGGACTGCTGCTTGTGAGAGCGGACTCACGTCAGAGAGGTTCACAAAGAACTCTCTCCTATGGGAAGGCACCCAAATGACTTCTCTCCCTGAGCAGTGGAAGAAAATTTCAGGAGACAAACTGACCAAACAACCTGTTTCCCTTACACTGCTGGTGGGAAGGAGAGAGGAGTTGAGGGAAGAGAAGGTGTTTTTAAGGGCTTATTTTACTTCTCATTATTATGTTCTGATTTTTTAGTAAAAAATTCACTTTGTGTCTCTAAGTCAAGCCTGTTTTGCCCTTGGAGTGCTTTGTTCTGGTCTTCATCTCAATTCATGAACATTTCATTTAGTTTTTCTCTCCTCTGTCCAGCTGTAGCAGAGGAGAGGGAGTGAGCTTTCATGGGTGCCTGGCATTTGGCTTGTGTCAAACCACAACAGCTTCCTCTTCATAGAAAGAACAGTTTGGCTCGGAAAGGAGCTTAAAGATCACCAATTCCAACCCTCCTGCCATGGGCACGGACCCCTTCCACTGGACCAGGTTGATCTGAGACCAATCCAACCTGGCCTTGTACACTACCAGAATTAGGAGATCCACATCTTCTCTGGGTAACCTGTTCCAGTGCCTCACCACCACCACAGTGAAGAATTTCCTCGAGTAACAAATCTAAATCTATTTGTTTTTATTTTGAAGTCACTGCCCCTTAACCTGTCACTACATGCTCTTGTAAATAGTCCTTCTCCCTCTTTCTTTCAGTGTCCCTTCAGGTACTGAAAAGCCTGAGTTGGATCACCTCAAAAGCTTATTCTTTTCCAGTTTGAACAATACTAATTCTCTCAGCCTTTCTTCTTAGAAGAGATTCTCCAACATTCTAATCATCTCAGTGACCTGTCTCTGGAGTCACTCCAAGTCAATGTCCTTTCTATATTGAGAACCCAGAACTGGACACAGTGCTTCAGGTCGGGTCTCACCAGAATAGAGCAGAGGGGCAGAATCCCCTCCCTCCCCTGCTGCTTTGGATGCAGCCCAGGACACATTTGGCTTTCTGGGCTATGTTTGCACATTGCTGGGTCATGTCCAGCCTCTCATCCACCAGCAGCCCCATGTCCTTCCAGCAGCACTGCTCTCCATCCATTCATCCCCCTGAGTGTGTCAATACCAGGGGTTACCCCAACACAGGTGCAGCATCTTGCACCCGGTCTTGTTAAAACTTTGATGTTCCTCTTTCCCCACTTCTGGAGCTTGTCCCTTGTCGCCTGGATTTTTTTCAGCCTTCTGATGTTTTGCATTTCTGTACTGGAGTTCTCATGCTTGTAACATAAACAAAGAATGATGTTTGGTAAATCATGCATCCTTCCAGGGGGAAGGGCAAATTGATGGACTTCTAGGTTGACCAGTGGGGTCAGAGAGGCATTAACCCCAATCCCTGATCAAACTCCAAAGGCTGTATAAGTTGAGATCCCAAAAATAAACTTCCTTCTTTCTCATTCTGACAATCTGACGGGTGAGTGTGATTTTTTTGCGTCCGTCTAGCGACAGTCTAGGTCCCTCTGGATGGCATTCCGTCCTTTAGATATGCCAACTGCACTATTCAGCTTGGTGTCTTCTGCAAATTTGCTGAGACTGAACTCAGTGCCTTCATCTATTATATTAATATAGGTATTATCTAACAGCAGTCCCAAACGGATCCCTGAGAGCAACATTTTTCATTTGTCAATGCACTTGTCTATTGGGATTCTGAGCCATTGACTGCTGCCCTCTGGATGTGAACATCCCACCATCCCATCCATCCAACAGTTCACTCATCAAATCCATCTCCCTCCAATTTAGAGATTATGCCATCTCTGATCTGGAGAAGGATTTTTAGTGGGGATCCTTCCCTTCACCCACTCCAGAAAAGACTAATCCATCTATTATAAAGCAGATATTTTGATCACTTTCTTCCTCTTTCAATGTCAGTTTGGACTCACAATTTAGGTGCCGCTGTTCTTAAAAGTTCTGTAGTTCATCTTTCTCTTCAATGACAAACAGGTTCAACCCAAACACTGATGTGTATGTGACATAGATCACAGATGTCACTGCCAGAGTTTTTAAAAATAAAAGTAATGTTTCCTTCCACATTCAGGTTACTGTTATTGTTTTAATTATCAAAATCTCACCCAAGAAACTGGAGGCCAAAATTTGTCACTTCAGCATGAAAAATTTATATGCATAGCACTCATATGCCCAGTTGACTCTCCTAGTAACGGGGATATACCGGTTTATGTAGAAAAGGATGCAAGGTTCATGAAATCAGAGAGGAAATACAGGCAGATGCTTCACTCCATAGTGCAGGGCTGAAGACAGTTTGCTGGAATTAAAAAATGCTTAAACCCTCAAGAAGAGTATCATTTTGGAATAATTTCAATGACGTTGCATTGTTGAGAATATCAGTTACTGCTGTTGACATTAAACAACTTTAAATCAGTCCTTAGACCTTCGACTTTGACCAATTTCCTTAAAAATGCGGAAAAAGTGACAAATATGTGTTTATGCATTTACAACTAAACAATGCAGCTCTGGTCTGCAGAGCATGGACCACTTAAAATGAATTAATAAAAACTGATATTCACAGAATACATGCCGACTTTCATTTTTTTTATGAGTATACTAGTATTCAGTCTCCTATAAATCTCATTCCATGAGATTGAGAGTATCTTAAACCTAACCGGACTCTCCAAAATGAGCATTTTGTTTAAAAAAAAAAAAAAAAAAAAGCTTTGGTAAAAAAAAGAATGTAAGGAAGCCAATGTGCCCAAACTACAGTGAAGAGCAAAGGAAATAATGTACATATTTTTGTGTCCTTGTAAATACAACCAATAGGGAACTATCCAGCTACACATACCTTTATGTTTGTTTTAGCTAAATCTGAGATGTAAACTCAAAATCTCATACTAAAGGATACATACCTGTGACATTCACCTGAGAAGTCCAAGTCCCATAACAGGCAAGTACCACTGCTTTGTACATATGGGATGAGAGAAGGCAAAACTCTGTGTCACAACAGTACAGAGTGATTATCAGAAAAATCATTTTGTTCAGTTTCTTATGCTTTAGTGGAAAATATATTTTGATCACAATTGCAATATGAAATGGGGGTAAGAAAACATCATGACAATGCAAACACCATCCTGTCACATCATGGTGTTTTACTAGAGCATTTTACTAATTCCTTTACTCTGCCCTGAAAAGTACAACATTGAACAAGACACCCATTACAAACAACAGTTCAGGATTTTATTCGTAGTTCTTCCAATTTGCTTTACTTGTGAACACACTTTTCTCAGGCTAAAGTTTCTTAACAAGCAGGATTTCTAAAGGAATGCTCAGTTTAGCTAATTGCATATGAAAATGAAAACCAAAAATTAAACAAACAATAAGCCCAAAACTAAAACCACCCAAAATCGAGATATTTTCAATTTTTCAAGTACATGCTTTGAAGAACACATTATTCAACTCCCTTAATTCCATGGTGCTTTTCTTCATAAGAACATGACATGTTTCGCAAAATCTTTTAACAAAATACTGAAGCATAACAGGATCTAAAACCAACAAAATTTCCTTAAAAAATTAAATGTAAATAATGATGCATTTCTGAAAAAGTCTCTTTTTTCCCTCCTACAGTAGAAGTTCTAACCTAGAACACTAATGAAGCTGTGAGACAAATATCAGCTCATAAAATTCTGTTCTTGAAGCAACAATTTGTCTTGCTTTACAGGTTTTTAAGGTAAATTTTATTCACTAAAGTATCAGGAATATTTGCACATGACCTGTTCTCTGAATTTGCCTTGTCTCTCTTTTAGTCTTTCTGTTTTTTGTGGAAAACAGAGCGTAGCTATGTGTCTGTCTCTTATATATGTGAGATTCTGTGCAGGTATACATATCATACAGTGAGTACACATCTATGTTGCTCTTCCCATCTAAACATTTGGAGCCAAAAATGGGCACTTGAAGTCAGTAGTGAAAATTTGGAAAGCAGCAATTTGGAAAAAAAGAAAAATTGAAAAGCAGGACCAGGGAAGTCCTTCTTCCCCTGTACTGCACACTGGTGAGACCACAACTTGAGTGCTGTGTCCAGGTCTGGGCCCCCCAGTTCAGGAGGGATGTTGAGATGCTGGAGTGTGTCCAGAGAAGGGCAGCAAGGCTAGTGAAGAGTCTGGAACACAAGTCCTGTGAGGAGCAGCTGAGGGAGCTGGGGTGTTTACCCTGAGGAAAAGGAGGCTCGGGGGGGAGGGGGGTCTTATCACTCTCCACAATTCCCTGAAGGGAGGGTGTAGCCAGGTGGGGGTTGGTCTCTTCTCCCAGGCAACCAGCAACGGGAGAGGACAGAGTCTCTTAAGCTATGCCAGAGAAGGTTTAGGCTGGTCCTTAGGAACCAGTTCTTTGCAGAAAGAGTGACTGGGCATTGGAATGGGCTGCCCGTGGAGGTGCTGGGGTCACCATCCATAGAAATGTTTAAGAAAAGACTGAATGTGACACTCAGTGGTGTGGTCCAATTGATGAGATGCTGTTAGGCCAGAAGTTGGACTCAATGATCTCAGAGATATTTTCCAGCCTAGTTAATACTGTGATTCTGTGATTCAGTCTGAGGAGGCAGCTACCATTGTTTTCCTGATCATATGAAATTTTGCTACTAGGATCTCATGTAGTAAATTTACACAGCTAAACTGTCTTCCTGTTTTGATCTTAACTCCTTGGTGATGGCATTTAAAAAAATACTTTTAATGATGCAATTCAAATAAACAGTGACATTTTCTATGACCTGTCTCAGTTTTGAAGGGTTATATTTAACTTCCTTACCCCTTCCCCCAATAAAAAAATAACAGCATTTCAAAACCTTTGGTTCTGTATACTGAAATATAGGATGATACTGGAAAACCACAGATTTTGGTTTAGACATCTTAAGTGGCACACTTGTCATTACAATGGTATTGAATGGTGATGTATGACATTAAAACAAGGTGTTGCATGACATGTCTTTCAATTATTTGGTTGCACTGGAAATACTGCAGGAATTTCTTTTAAATAATGTAAAGCTAATGGCATGCCAATCAAATTCAATAGAATGTCACAAGAATGCAGATGGCAGGAGAAAAAAAAAAATGCATCATTCAGTTTATTGTGTCAACTCCCCCAGTAAAGAAGCATCTTTTTCCAGGAACATGAAAACAAGGCAAGCTGGAACTTGCATCCATCTTACACCCCCAAAATGGCCTAAATTCAAAAACAGGGTTTGTTATAAATATTGCCAAACTGGTTCAAAGTGGAACAAACACTCTCTTTAAGACTTAGGGTACACATCTGCCTCAGAATTCACACTTAGAGACTTATTGGAGGCATACAGTTTTACAGGCCAATGGGTGGGGCACAGGTCTCTAGTATGCAACACAGATAAGGGACCAAATCAGATTTCCATGACTTGAAACTGAAAACACAGGAAATAAGGCAAATATTGAAAGGAAATGTTTTATATTTGCTTACATTGCAACTATGTTACAACTGGCACAGGGAATTTTACAAGAGTTATTGCCCAGCAGGGGTGAATTGTCCTTCACTATGCTTCAAACTATTATTATCTTTCCAGAGATGATGAATCCTTCCTAAACACCTCAATCATTATTTTTTCAACACTGTCATACTTTTAACTAGAAGATTCTGCTTGCAGAGATATAATTTTCAGGTCAGCACAACAAAGGCAGGCATTTTGTAAGGAAATCAGAACAATAGAAGTGAAATAAATGCATGCTCTAGTCTCATGTCAAGACACTTCCTACAAAGGAAAGAATGGACAATCAATCATATGCAATTAGTCCTTCATTTACAGAAAGAAAACAGAAAAATATATTGGAAGTACTGACTGGTCAATGGAAGTGTTGTTTCTGTAGAAGTCTGTGTTACTTTCAGGCAAACTGTGTAGACACTTAGCTTTAGAAAGATTTGTAGAATACAAGAAAGGAAAATTGCAAATTCAGTGGGGTTTTTTTAGTGCCAGGGTAAGCAGTTTTCCCAACAGCAGGGTACCTAGTTATGATTAGCTATTTGCAGTTGTGGAGGATAAAGTACATTAAGTGTCTGCATTTTCATCAGGATGAGAGGATAGGCTGTTGAGTTTTCTTCACAGAAAGCAATGGCCCTTTCAAAGGCTTATCATTGACTAAGTAGGAAAGAGGCTGTGCATTAGAAATGTTACACGGTGGGCCTTCTTTTGACAACTTATGCCAGAAAGTATGCTGTTGAGCACACTTCACACACATAAACCTTTTCTACCTTCACTGTTACACACACAATATAAATATGCCAACCACTCAGATTGAAACTTGCCATATTTTTATTAAAATTATTCGTACATTTTGAGAGCTAATACTGGTAATGATGGAAAGGAAAATGTTCTTACATTGATGCCATGGATATGAGAAATGGGAAGTTGCAGAAATTTTCATTCTGTTTTTCATGTTCAGATAGGAAGGTAGACTGCTGAAAAAAACTTGACTTAAAATTCAACATGTACTTGATACTTCCTCAAGAATCTTAGCTATTTCATGTGACCCTAAGTTATTCTCCAGCCTCATATCAGAACAAGGAAAAAATAGCAAAAGCAAAATACTTACTGCTTACTCTGATAACCTGGTCCATCATGCACCTAACTCCACATTTTCTACAGCTATTGACTGAAAATCCAGGGGTATTTCTTTATCAGCAATAAGTCTTGCATTTCTGCAATCTCAAGGTATGGTAAAACAAAGTGATGGAAAAAAAATTCCCCCAAATAATAAACTTCCCTTTTATTCATGCAGAAAACTTACTCATGACAAGCATAATCCATTTTTACATATGTACATACTTGTTAATACTTAAAATGAATTATAACTACTTTAGGAATTATACCATTATTAAAACTTCTAACATTTAATTCACTAGTATAAAATCAACTGCCTTGGCTTATTTACATCTATGCAAGAAAAGTTGAAAATTAAGATAATCATTCAGAGCACAGTCAGCAGAAAAAAAAAACTAAGTATAAAAATTAAACTATGTGTGACCCAGAAAATAACCATTTCGGTCTCTGTCACAGTGATACTTACCCTGCATCAGGGAATAATTCTGTGCCATTGCTTCATAAAAACAAAAGAGTTAGGCAATGTTTTATGCATTGGACATTACTGTTATTCTAGATCTTGAGAAACAAGAACCGGAAATGACAGAATCTTGCCTGATTGCTTTTTTTTTTTTTTTTTAAAGTACCATAAAGGTAACTCATTTTCCCAGAGAGAATTTTCTTCATTTCCTGATTAAACGCAATCAGAGTGGTTTTGCTGGCAGTATGGTCTAATTTAAAAACTATCATACCAAGTGATCACTGTTAATAACTACTAGTATTATATGGCTTTGAAATGAAGGTCAAAAGCTATGGTTTGAAAGCTAAGACAGGACTATAGTTCTACTGTTGCTGATGGAAAGAGCCCTCTACTCTTTGCTCTGAGCCCTGAAATACAATCCAAATGATCCCTATGACAAACTGTGCACAGAAGATATTTTTCACCCCTCAAACAAATAACGCTAGCAAAACTGCTCTGGAATGATATGGTTTATCAACATTTCCACTTGCAGAATCTTGGATTATACTCCTTATGGAATTTAACAGAATTCCCTACTGTAGCTACATATATTGATTCGTTCCATATCAGAATTTGTGAAAGAGTACATCAAAATTGTGCACACACCAGACCATCCTTAAGCCTATCATGGACAAAGGAAAAGTGTCATTAAAGTCCATTTCCACTGAAAATGCAAAGAATTTGCACCCAGAAGCCAAAAGAACACTAAGTGAAAGAAACGTACAGCAGGTACCACTCCTAGTTCAACCAATCAGACCTAGTTTTCTCGGGCAGTGGTCCAGTCTAGCATCAGATAGACAGGCAGGTTTCACACCACTCATATGTACCAGTAATTCTCATCCTTTTGTCTTTCATGACACAAAGCACAGATGGAAAGTTTCTCCTACAATCAATAAACAGAAGTAGAAGTCAAAACCCAGGTTTTGTTCATTTTGTCATCAGCTGCAAGTTTTAATTATGAATGTAGGTGCAATGCTGAATGACAGGAAAGGGGCCCCAATCATTCCCACCCAAGATCCCTCATGTCTTCCCCACAGCCTCCAAGAGCACTATCCTGGCAGTAGCCACTCTCTACAGTGTACAAGAACACAGTTCTCATAAAATCTCTTCCTCTGCAGAGGTCTGCATAGTTCATGTAATTAAGGCTCAGTCTTCTGACTGCATAATAGCAACATAGGGACTGAGACTCTTGAAACATTTTCATGACCAACCACTGCTCCTTCTGTGAAAAATAGTGATTGCCATCAAGACTGCTATGCAGAGGGTTGTGATGAGGCTGTACTTTAAGCCTGAGCTTCCCTGCTGCCCAACCTGATGCTAGTGGTGTGTTTTCTCAAAAGGCACTCACCTTCAAGCAGTACGGCAGCTGAGAGTGGGGAATACAACTACCATGTCTAATAATAATAAAATAATCGCCACACACACCAGCACAAGAACATTTTTAAGCAACCGTAATTCGAGTTAAGTAGACATGTTTGTTCACAGAAAATGCATTTATTACTTTTTGTAAAGCCTGGTCATACTGCGCCTGGTGAGGGTGCACGACGATAAGTTCTTTTGTTCACAAGTAACAAAGAGCTTTAACGCCTGCCTCAGTTTCAAATCTGTGCAGCCTAGCAAAGTCACTGCTGTAGCACATCCATAATCTGTAGTGCATTTTGAGATTCTCCGATGAAAGACCCTATATAAGTCGAAACTATTATTATCTATATAGTAAATAGATCCCAGCTCTGCTGTAATGTGCTGTTCTCCTCAGGGGGCTCAGGCATGTGAGCTGCTAAGTACTCTCCATTTCCATTACAGCTCCTTGCAGCTGAGAGCACTCAGCATCTAGGAGGATTAAGTAAGGAACAGAGTCTGGGCTTCAAACCCTCAACCTTTACTTATGCAAAGTTTCCAAAGGTTTTTAAACTGTGCTTTTGGCTATGGAAAGGGAGGTAGAGAGAGGAAGGGTAACAGAAACACTGGGGAAAGAAAGAAAATTCAATAGAACTGCAAAGATGTTAATTACTTAAACCATTAAAAGGGTTATGGCTGAGTGAGATTACTGTCCCCCCATCAGATGAAAAAATAAAGACAACATAAACCAAGAGAGATTGTACCAGCCATAAAACTCATAATTGCAACAAAGAAGTACACATTTTTTAAATTGCAAAAAAAATAAAGAAATAATTATTACATGAGTATTAAGTGTAAAAAATCTAAATGAGAATTTCAAAATCTCATGTGCATAAACTGAAACATTTGCTTTGTTTTGCTCAATGCACACACACAAAGCAGTAAATTTCGCACTAAGGGTTTTCCCCCTTCCCCCCTGCCCCCACTGGGAACAGCACAATTTCAAATCCTCAGTATTTCCACCTCTAATTGCTAGAAGGGTTCATTATCAGCTGTCTAAAGTGCAATACATCAACCTTGCAAAGCTGATATACAAAAGACTTTCACACATCTGATGGGCTGCTGTGCTAAATACATCTTAATTTGTGCTGCATCTGCTGTTTTCTAATTTGTTTGTCATGCTGTGAATGTTGCAGACTTTGCTACAGCAGCTCCCTGATTTTTTATTTTTAAAAACACAGCAGCTATTCAGGAAAGAAATGGCTGAGTGCCACCATTGTTTCTCTGATCCATGTAATGACATCAGTTTCCTCGTATTAACCATTAAATACTTGATGTTGTATGTTTAATATATTATATGTACATGCTACCACATGTCTTTATATACAAACTGTATGTATATGTGTACTATTTACACCTTCCCTGTCAACATTCATTAGAATATAGATCTCTTCAAACCAGTTTATCTGCATTTGAAAGAATGTCTAATTTAAGCCACTTCATGTTCTGTGTGTCCTCAATTTTTACTGGCAAGCCAGTTTTTTGTTGAAATTCTGGAAAAGTGTTGCAAAAATCATAAGTCCTAGTGATTCATATAAATAAATAAAGCCTGGGGGCTTTTTTACACGTTGAAGGACATTTCACTGAACCCACATACAGTTCTCAGTGAAATGAGTTTGGCATTCTCTGTTCAGTCCCTGCTGGGCTGAAAAGCAAATGGTAGAACAACATGTGTAATTCAGCATGATTCATAATACATCAAAGACTGTACAGAAGAAGCCTCAGCTTGAGCTGGCAGGGAAATTAAATTTCTACTCTTCATTTCTTAAAGCAGAGTTTTTCCAGGTGAGCACTAACGCTGGGAAGAGCATGATGAATTTCTAGAGAAACAGCCTGTGCTGTCATTAGCCTTCATAATCATGAGAATCCCCCACACACACCCCTTCTTCAAAAATAAGAATAAATATCAAGTGGTATTTTGCACACATCCTCCTGAAACTTCACAGGTTGCAAGGTTAGAAGGGAGCCCACTTGGCACCACATTCATCTTCCAAGAGATCTTGATCTCTCAGAGCTCTTTCTTTTATGGAGGTCAATCGACTGCCAATCACACCCCCACCAAAATAAGCTTTCAAAGAGATTTAAAAGCATGTCACCAAAAACAGAATCTTGCCATTGCCCAACTCCCATGTGATGTACACACAAAAAAATACTACAAACTAGGCCATAAATGTTGCTACAAATAATGTTCCTACTTATTTGTTTATGTTTAGCTGTCAGTCTTCCCAGCTAGATGAGAAAATGTATTTTGTGCAGGGTAGTTGACATATAATAGAAAGGATAACTCCCTTTATTTCAGCAAGCCCAGGAGCAGCTGGAATGTAAATTTCCTTCTTCTGCTTTTGCAGTGTGATTCTTGACACTGAGGACATGGAAAACTGTTTACATAATCATATCACATGCAGAATCACAGAATCATTTAAGCTGGTAAAAACCTTAAAGACTGAGTCTTACTGTTAAGCCTGCGCTGCCAAGGCCACCAGTAAACCACATCCTTTAGCTCCCTGTCAAACCCATCTTTTAAATATCTCCAGGAATGGTGATGCAACCACTTCTGTAGGACGTCTGTTCCAGTGTTTGCATCAGTCTCCATTTTCCAGCCAAACTCCAATCAGTCTCCAGTGTTAAGTCCTCTGCAGGAACAGGCAGCTTTATGACTGGAGAAGCCATAGACAAATCAGTGCTACCATAAAGAACTATGTTTAATCGATAAGGCATATTGTTCAATTAGTGTGGAAGAAAAAACACCTTGTAGAGTAACAGCATTTGTAAAGGTTAATCAATTCAGCTAATTGTAAATGCTCTCAGTTGCCAGTCTTTAAAGAGTTCCTTCTCTTTGTAGCAGCTAATTCATTGGGATGCAACAGTGCTAAGCTGGAAAGGCAGGCAAGGAAGAAAAGAAGTCAAATTTCTCATTACTCTCTGTGCTGTACTGTGCCTCTGTCTGTAACATCAATATATTTACCAGAGGGTGATAATCTTTTCTTTCTACTAACACTGCCTTACCTCCTTCATTACACAATTAACAAAGCAAGTGTTCCATGCTTCACAGTCCAGGCAGATGAAAAGGAAATCAGGTTATTTATCTTTTTGTTCAGTTCTTTAAAGGCCAAATGTACGACTAACCATTTGAGTAGTTTTTGAAGGGCTCTTTTTATGGCCATAAGGAAAGATATTTTTATTCTCAAATAATTGTTTCCTGTAGAAAAAGGAACAGTCAACATGATTCATGAATTAGTTCTCTCATGACTGAATTAAAGACAGGCCTACACTATAATAAAGGAGCTACAACCTGATTTCAATCTTTTCTCTAGACCAATTTAAAATGAACCTATGAAGGCAGGTTGATGGTCTCTGACACTTGTGAACTGTGTAATTGTTTGCTGTTTATGAAAGAGTTTATAGTTTTCTAAGGTGATATGTGGTGCCTCTTCAATGTGCATCCAATGTGACACGTCTGTATCTTGAGTTTGAAAAATAAAAAGCTTTCCTTTAGGCACCCACCTCAAATAACACCAGAGTTACCAGATGGGCTCGAAAATGCTGTTTGGTTTTGCCCTTGATGTATTTATGGAATTTTCAGTAACTAAAAGATATTAGTACCTCTTTACTTTACTTTTGCCGAGCCAGCAGAGGTCAGAGACTTCAGGTCTTCACAAAATCAACCAATATTGATTAAAGGTCAAAGCAAGTACTGAAAACACAGTGTACACTCCCACCAAACAAAGCACTGTCCTTCCCATAGCAAAAACAAAAAGAGAACAGAGGGGGAAATAGCAGCTCGTCTCATCATTTCTGCCTTCTAAGCCCCAGCTGCCAACACCGTCCTTGTTCTTTCTGTGCCCCTGCCAGCTCCTCCTGGATCATTGCAGCCAGCTGACCCCACTACTTGCTCGGATATCTCTCAAGAACAAAGACCTGGATGCTTTTTTCTTGTATTTCAGAAATCTGAACACAGGCTGTATTTGTCATAACTGCCTGGAACAAGCTCTGAGGATCAGTAGCAAGGATACACCCAGGAAACAAACATATCCATACAAGATAATTCAGCTAAGGCTATCATATCAGCACTCCTACTTGGATGAGTATTTCATGTGAAAGTGATAGCTAGTATGTTTGGTTTGGTTGTTTACAAGTAGATGGTCTGGTATTTCACCTCTCTTACTATTTAGAGAAAGGTATCTTCCTGCTAAGCATATCATTAATACGTCAATATTCAAGTCAAATGATTAAAACCAAAAAAGTGTTACATCAGCTGAGGAAATGTCTGAAGTGCAAATTTCATTACTTCAATGGCAATTAGATATTTTCTGTGTTTAATAATTTTTATCTTTGTTACAAATTTCTAGCAGAAAAATCCAATAACATGACAGGTTGGGATATAACAAGAGCAAGAAATGTCATTATGGAAAGGATGTTTTATTAAACAGAAATGCTGTTCTTAGAATGTTGTTTCAGAAATCAGCTAATAAACCAGTTGTTTATTTCGCACAAATAATTGCAACTTAAGTGTTCCACACAACTTTACAGCATAAGGAACATTAAGGAAAAAATGTGCAGCTGCATACCAGCCTGGTTAACAGCATAGATGTTGAGAGCCTGAGAGATGCAGTGTCTGTCAGGTGTGCTCTTCCCAAACCACAAAGACCTTTTTCCTCTGTCACTATTAACCTGACCTAACCTTCTGGGTGGTGCTGTAATAACTTTAAAGAGAGTCTTATGGCCATCTTTAGGCAGCTGCCCTAAGTTTTGAAGCCCTATCTCTCACACAACAAGCAAACCTCTTACCCTGTGAGGTTTGGGTTTATAATTTTTTTCTTCTTATTGTTGTATTCTTCACCACTAACATGTTACTAACTCTTACACCTGCTCTTCTGCCCTCTCTTTACCTTCCCCCACTTCTTTTTCCTTTTTTAAAATAAATAGTTTAATTTTCTTTCCAGATGGTAAACTGTTGCATCAGTTTAATAATCTCTCGAAGCTATACTGGAGTATTGCTTAACTCAATTCTAAATTAAAGCAATTATTAAAAAAGTTGAAGCACTTTAACAATTTTAAATCACTCAGCACATAGCAATTCAAAATTATTGGAGCAGTTTTATAAGCACTTGAATTTGGAGGTGATCAGAGACCTGAAAATGTGCAATATAGAGTAATTTAAAATTATTAGAGTACTTCACATTTTTATAAGCTTTTCAGTTTGGAAGTAATCGGGTTCTGACTTGTGAGCTTGTGCATTGTAATGTGTGTGCTTCTTATTCTTAGGGAGATACAGTCTATTAAATAAAACTAGTTCAATAATTGTAAATTACTCTGCACGGACATGCTCAAAAATCTAACTTTATTTCTTAAATTAAAAATACTTTTCACTCCAGGTCTGTAAAAAGATTTTAAGTGACAGTATAGTAATATAAACTTTTGGAGAAGGCTGATTTATATTTTCCCAGGAATTAAAAAAAAAAAAGAAAAAAATAGCCACATAAAAATACAGAGGTTATATAAGAATATTTTTATGATCCCATATTATGAATCTTTAGTTATGTTAAAAATCATCTTTTCTCATGCACAGCTTAATTTTCTTTAAACACTAGATACACACTAATCTCATGAATAAAAAATTTTCAGCTCAAACTTCATATATAAAATTGAGAGAATAATACATGAGTAATTTTGTATTTTTCTAACTTGTTCATAGTTTTAATTAATTGTAATCCCATAAGAGATTTTTACAACTTCTATGTACATTTGCACTTGTTTAGGATATAATTTCTCAGTCTCTTCTATCAATAACAGAAGGACCTTGTCTAGAAAATTGTCTCAAAACAAATATTCATGCGGATTCAGAATACATATAAGAGATGATCACTGTGTAGACATTGTTGCATATGTACAACATAAAGGTATAAAATATACTTTACAAAATAAAAATCTTACAGGTATTTTGCAGGAGGCAGTTCAAGCTGGGGTTTTGCCAGTGGAAAACTTCAAGCATTAAGTACAGCAGAAAAAAAAACAGAAGATTGTTCTTGCTAAAAAAACTGGAAACAATGATAAGTTAACATTACCTTAAGAGCTGAAATGAGCTTCAAAGTGCTGCAAGTCATAGACTGTGCAGATCAGAAGAAAGCAAATAACAGCACATTGAAGTAAGTTGTGCCAAGTAGCTTTCCATAAAATAAAAAATCTCTAAGAGTTCAGTGAAAGGCCAACAGTAGCAAGACTACAGTGCTCTCTGGTAGATGAAAGCTTTAGACTTTAAAGTCAGATCTGAAAGTGCAGGTATTTTTGTTTATATATTGTGTTGCTTTCGATATTAAAATTGCACGAATGAAATGCTGGTTGATTGCTCCAATGAACAACTAAATTTCAGGCAGGCAGATGGGATTAAACACTAATGCCGGAATAGCATCATAATTAATTATCATATATCAGCAATAAATACTGTATCTAGGCAATCCTTGGTGATTCAATCTTTATAAAAATGTGATGCAATGATTTAACATGCAATGTTTGCATATCAGACTGCAGACATGATCATTTGAAAACTTTTGAAGAATGCTTTTTAGATATCAAAAATTGAGAAAGCACTGAAGGATAAACTAATTGTTCAGGTACCTTGTGTTTCTCAGAGAAGGCCATTCAGCTTAGACAGGTGAACTGTCATTTTTTTCTTAGTTTCTAGAAACACAAGGTACTTGACAGTGCAACCTAACACAGAGCTGACAGTGAACAAAAACATGCAGTAAAGACCCAGAGAATTGTATAACACACAATACACAGTAGTATGGAAAAATCTGCCTGTCAGGAAGTTTCCTCCTCTACGATTTTCTCAAAATAATAGCTTTGTGCCCCAAATTACAGAAAATTATATCCCTTTCTATAAAATACTTATGCCACTGGATATATATTTGTTCACATTATGTGTTCCTCTCAGAGTCCTGTAGAGCCCTTCACATAATAAAGAATTACACAAGTTAATGCACTGTACTGAGCTAAGTTCTGTATAAAAAGTGGTTCCATTTATCTATTTCAAATTTCAGTCCTCAATTCTACAATCATTGAAATAGCAGCTTTTCTAGTTACAGGGTCAAGCTTCTTAATATTAGTCATCACTTAAAAATGTCAAACCACTTTTCAATTTCCTTTCATCTACAGTTTGAGTCTGGAGTAAATATCCCCTTTCTTCTGTTGTTCCCACAGATGCAATTTCAAAGGGTACTTCAGAAAAACTCTTGCAGGATTTGTTTTTTTTTTTTTAATTTTTTTAGGAGGGACCTCCCTTTCAATTTTTCTGCACAACTCTGATAGCAATCCATACCAGAGAGCTTTACCAAAAGATGTTAAGACTTCTTCAGAGGATTCCTGCTGTTAATTCAGTAGCTATACCACTGAGGAGTTCTCACAGTCACCTCATTAGCAGCCATCAGCTGTTGTAAACATGAAACCTCCTGCTTTTCCTCTGCAATGTATATAGGGCCATGACCCAATACTATATTGTAGCTGCTAGAGTCACCTATGTGAAAATTTCCTTCTTTACAAGAAAATGAGTGCCAATTACAGTAGTTTTCTTATATCTTCTATTTTGTTCCCTTATCCCTCATTTTACTTCTTTTTCCAGTAAATAAGAGACACACTCCTTTACTCTGTGATTTTTCCATGTAATTCCATCTAATATTGGATTTTGGTTTTGATGCATATTCAATTTGGACAGCAGCATGGCAGTCAGTAAACTGGATGTAATTTGCTCTGATCTTCAACGTAGAATTAAACAGATTATTTTACTTTAATTTATCAGTTCATATTCTGCTATTTAACCAGCAGCCATGATTATTCTGGGGTTTTTTAACATATTTTATTGACTGCAATTCACTCAAAGTTCTCCCCACCTTCAGCAAACACAAGGAAGATTCCTTGTGACTACACACAGTGTCATCAGAGGATTTTCTCAGCTGTTTCACTTTACAAGATCACTTGTCTCTAGTAATACATATATAATTCACATATAACTGAAGTAGTTCCCCAAAAGCCATTCATCCCCAGAGGAAACTGCTCTTTAATTGTTTGTTATGCCCTCTCAGCAGGGAGGCTGTCTTACACCATACATGTGCATCATTTTATTTAAATGTCATCCTACCTTGCTACGAAAGCTACCAAAACTATACGATCTTCTTCCACTAAGGCAGGCAACTACAGAAAGCCCCCTGAGAACCAAGCAGCAGATGAAAAAGAAGTGCTGATGCTCCAGGCAAGCTGTTTTAGCCAGAGATGTACCAGCAGCAACATGCAGCAGGAAAAAAAAATACGTGTTTCAAAGGTAATTGCAGCGTACTTCATCTTCCTATCTTTATTTAAGATACTTGGGATTGATTTCCATCCCTTAGCAAGGGGAACTGCACCACAACAACAATCTAAATGACCAAGCACGAACTTCAATCAAGAAAAAGAAGCCTCTCTCCCCCACTCTGCCATGCTCTCTGCAGGGATCACACCTTGTGATAAATGACACAAGGCTGATGTCCTGCAGCAGCACTTCTCCCAGACATTCTGGTGGTGACTTCGCCTTTCCTGGCATCATTTTCTCACCTAATTCCCCTGACCATGTCACTTGCAAGTTTCCCCGGGTTGCATTGGGATTTTTTCCAGAAGGATTTGGGATTGGCAGCCCCAATATGCTGCTTAAATGGGCAAGGTGGGGGATGGAGCTCAGCATGAGAGAATAGCACCTCACACAGCAATGAAAATCTACAGACTTGAGTAAAATTAGTTGTTCTGCTTGTCAGCTGTCAACACAAACCCTCCCTTTACTTTTAATGTTTGGGAATTATTTTTTCCTGATTTTTGGGTCGATTTTCAAGTTCAAATGAAGTGTTAAAAATATGCCCACAAAGGAAAGTAGAATGGCTGATCTTCTCAGGGTTTTGAATATTAAACCTCAAAATCACTCCCAGGTTTCTCAAAAAGATTTATGAAAAAAAAAATGGTTCAAGGGAAGAAAAAAATCACTTATCACACCACCCTATCCCTGAAACCAAGCTAAGTTTGAAACTAAACACAAAAAAGAAGATACATTTAGAGGATTTTTAAGTTTGCAGTACAAGTAGTAGTCAGAGGTTTATATTCAGCCCTAAGATAATAAGCACATTAATTTACAATATGTCTTGTAGTCCTTCTGATGAAAAAATCATCATTATGAAAAAGATTGTAGAATTTTTACTACAGAATTTTTTTCAACTCAAAAAATGTCACTGGCTCTCTGGAGTCTGAGAACAAGAGTTTATGTCTCTGGCATAGAGTTTAAAGGGCATGCCCTGCAGATCCTTCAGCAGGATTACCAAGCAAGAAAGTCCTCATCTTCAGGGTCCAAATCCACTTTTAATGGATGTCGAAAACGCTATCAAAATTTTTCAAAGTGTATTTTTATGCTTCTTCATTTATCTCAGACACTATGAGTAAAGGTCAGAGCTATTTATCTCCGTCTCTCATTTCAGTGTTGATTAGGAGAACTCCTTACAGCCAGCAGCAAGCACAGCACAGTTCTGCTTGGGAGAAAGCTGGCAAGGGCACTGGGTTTTTAAGTGGCTGTTATCAATTCACACTGTTAGCACCTGCTGCTGCTGCAGCTTATCCAAGAGCAGCACTGGCTCATTGGTTTTCCATCATTCTGACTGGAAGTGCCAACAAATATGACATGGATCAAATACCTCGACGGCAGCTGGGGAAGATCTTAGAGGAGGATCAGAACAACCCTAATTCACACCAAGGAAACCAATTCAGAAAGACCGAAGAAAAAAAACAGATAGGCAAAGGAAAGTGTATGTGTTCCACATGACTAATTATTGCAAACCTCCAGTTTTATAAAAGGATCAAATACGTTTTTTTATAGTTATACACCCATTTCTTTCTTTGCAGGCCTATGGCAGCCCACGGAGTACTGCATAGATTTGCCAAAAATAATTACCCTGGTCACTTAGCAAAGCAGAGGCTCTGTCATCCAGAAACATATTGCCTAGCAACAGTTCGCTCACCCTTCCTCCCTGGCAATAAGCAAACACTGCCTGCCCTCCCCACCCCCTCTCGTTTATATTGGCTTTCTGGCTGCTGGCAGAAACAGCTGCTCACCTGGGTGTAAAACTACTCCTGACAGGAGGACTCTGTGCTATTTAAGTCCAAGTACACATGAGAAGATGAGTAGTCTTGTTCAAGAAAACCCTGGCTACCAGGAAAATGTGCCATTTCTGCCTGTGATAAAATTGTTTCACAGTTTGGTCAGAGAAAACCCACTTCAGATGAGATCACCAGTGTAGTAGCTCTTGGCAAATTGTGGTCTGGCATGGTGAAGGAAGCAGAGGAAACAAGACCAGTCATACTAGGCAAGCAACAACCCACAGCCTTAGGACACCTTCTTTTTTGCAAAAGTTTCCATTTACATATATTTTATTATTACTGGAGTGTATACAATTAAAAAATATTTTCTACATTTTGTTTTATATGAAAATATTTAGGCAGTGATTTATGGAAAAAAAAATCCTCCTTCTGCCATGGAAGCCCTCATGTTTCTTCCCCACACACAGGCCACACCATTTGTCCTGATGGTTGTCATCAGAACCACTTTTTTTCTTATTTTTCTAAAAGCACTGTCTTTGAAAATTGCACAATTCGTTTTGCTAACAACTTTCTGTAACATTCTGGAAACAGTCTGGACATCTTAGAGCTGCATACAAGATTAACATGACAGAACTTTTGCACTCTGCAACACCTCCCACCTCTCCCTAGCATGTTCCACTGGGGAAGCCCCAGACCTGACAGCTGCCCTAACTCTCAGTAGTGGCACAGCTGTTAAGTATCAGATTTTCCAAGAGCTGCATGCACATCACTGACAATTATCTAGGATGATATTCATATACTTTTTTTTTCCCTATGACACATCTGTGCTGTTTCATAATGCAAAACTTATATTATATATAATATATACAGCTGGAGCTAAGTTTGTCACTGCTTGGCCTGCCTATATTAGTAGAAATATTTGAAAAGTAATTTCAGGTTTAAAAACATTAAAAAGTTCTCATTCTAAACATTTTTTCAGTTAGTCAGAAATATCTTAAAAAATCTCAAGCTATAAATACACAGAAAGCAACACACATCTTTTGAACTGAGCCAGTTTAACACCTAAAAGCCATCACCCGAAACAGGAGATATCAGACACGAATCTTTGTTTAAAGTACTGTCAGATGCCAGTCTTGAAATACACAACTTTGAGATGAAATTTTAACTTGAGTTGCCATTGAATAACTTAATAATTAACACTCAGATCATGCAGTAAAGAAAGATAAAGGCGGATATATTCTATATCTTGAAATTTACTACAGTGATTACTGGAGAGTTCCTTGAATAAAGGGATGGTGCCCTTATAACTGTTTTCTATCATGTTTTATTTTCACATATTTTGAAAATAGCTTCAAATTTTTGGGGAGGTCATCTAGTATTTCACTGTAGTTGCTACTTTATTGCTTTTCATATCACGTTTCAGTCTGATAGAAATATTTCTCCTTAACATTCTTGTTCCTGCCCATTTGGCAAAGAGTTTATCTCTTGTTTTAAATGTTGTAAAAACTAATACTGTCCTTGTTCATGTGTCAGCATGTTTGATTATTTCAGCTGCAGTTTGAACAGATTTATGAGGTCTGTTTGATAGTTAGGTACTGATGAACAACCTGGAAACTGAAAAGAATACTTGCTTTTAAACAACTCTTGTCATTATAAGGAAACTCTTAAACAACTCTTGTCATTATAAGGAAATTCTTCCTTTTTTTTCCTTGGTTTTCATTCTCAATACAAAAATGGCAGTTCACTAATGAAAGAGATGCAGCCAACCCCTGAAGTAGTCTCTGACAAGTTGCAATCAGTTCTAATGGGTGTTGGTTTAAAATGAGGGAAGAAAAAAAAAAGAAAATATAATTGTTATAAGATTCTGTATAGCTTTTCAAATCTATTAAGTAGTTATAAACTTATATTTTTGCTGATAAGCATCTAGTTGCAGATTTAAAGATGCCTCTTAAATGTAAATTGATTGCTACAGAAATGTCCATGCTGTATATAACATTCGCTACACTTCTACAGATACAAATGCTAATTATAATACTTTATCTTTGATGTTAGTAACATTTGGCTTGATCCAGCACCACTGAAACATATGGGAACTTTAATATTGATCCCTGCAGAAGCAGAAACACCTGAACACTTTTGAGCATATGTCCAGATAGAAAGTCTGAAACTCATTTTGGATGTAATGCCAACCAGAAAACAAGTTGAAGTGGAAGAAGTCAGTTTTTAAAAGCTCGGAATGAAAAATAAACAGAGCAGAGGATATGCATGCAATAAAGCAGGATAAAGATGGGACAAATTGATTATGACTACTAGCAAGAACAAAATGTGTTTCCCAAAGTTCTGCATTATTACAAGGAATTCTTATGCATAGGATGTGTAGTAACAAAAGCAAGGAAAACACAGATTGTATAATACTTCAAAAACAAGCACTCTTCTGAAATCACTGGAAATATACACAAGACCAAAGATTTTCCCTTGTAAAGAAACCAGTCCATCTTCACTTCTTCTGCTGGTTGTTTGCTGTCATGTCAGTGCATTTCCTTTTTTCCATTTGTCAGAGAGTTAGAACCTAGAGAAAAAAAA
Source organism: Chamaea fasciata (assembly GCF_029207755.1). Lineage (NCBI taxonomy): Eukaryota > Metazoa > Chordata > Aves > Passeriformes > Sylviidae > Chamaea > Chamaea fasciata. The sequence continues at coordinate 43,706,230 of NW_027094089.1, forward strand.
TATGGTATGCTTTCAGTTGCAGAAGTTTTTTCATTCAGTACTGTTCTGCTGAGTCAGGTCTTGAAAAACCTGTTCAGGATCAGATTATTCCATATTCAAATATTTTCATTATTAATCTATCTTTGACTCAAAGACTTCAGCTTCAGAAGACAGACTTTTCAGGGCTTAAAAGCAAAGCCAGGATTGCAGAAGTGTCCGAGATTGTTACACAGCTCTGTAGCAATGCCCACAGTAAGCACTGGCAGAAGCTGATTTGTTCATACCAGTGAAAAGAATCAGTTTACACCTGAACTGATGGAACAAAAAGAATTGTTTGGTCTCTGCACGGGCTATGAGCATTACTTGTACCAATATGATGATATGATGATATGATATGATATGATATATGAGATATGATTTGGTATGATATGATATGATATGTGGAAAAACATTTGAAAAATTTCATATTAAGGAAAGAACATTTTGAGCTGAGCATATCTGTACCCAGTCTCAGTGAATTAACTATTTGTTCTTGCTCTTTTTCCCAATCACAAAGTGTACATGGCCAGCTGATGATTTTGTTAGCTATTTTTTGGTTAATTGTCAAAACTTTTGATTGCAAAAGACATCTTTGGCTTATTGTTCTAAGCATTTTTTCTGAATTTCATACTTGCTTATGATTGTAAAGAGTCCACACAGTCAGTGAGAAGCAGCAGTGAAGGTGGAAAGAGCCTGCCAAAAACAAGAGGCTTAGGCCATATGGAGACATCAAGGGATATCTCTGATGTGGATGCCGCTAGCCTTGCTTCTTCCTCCCTGCTTGGCATTTCTGAAAACCACTTTATACTTCTGAAATTCTCCCAGGTCCTGCTGTGTAGCACAGGGAACTATTGTCCAGTAAATGAGACATCACTGAGATATGTCTTTTCCAAAATGCCTGGAGTGAAAAAATAAAAAGCAGACTTTGAGATTCTTCCACAACTGGCATACAGCCAATTTTAATAGCACACCCAGATGCCTGTATACCTGCACTGAAATTAATGAGACAAGGAAGGAAGGGGAACAAAAGTGATGAGGGAGCACAGATGAAAAATTAGAACACAGTTATGATTTCAGCAAGACCTTCTTGCAAGAAAGTTGGCATATTGTCATGCCTGAGGCTCGTTGTTTAAATCCTTGCTTATTCAGCATCCATGCCCTAATTAAAGGTTATGACCCACTTGTGAACAGCATAAGGCTACATCACCAAAGGATGTGGTTGAGCAACTGAGAAACGTGTGTGGAAAAGAACGGAGAAGAGGAAGTCCAAATAGAAATCAAATAGAAATTTCCACACAACTATTCATTCCCATTTGACTTCTGTGGTAAAGAAACATGCTACAGTAAATCCAGATCTTGGAAAAATTAGCTCAGAAACATAAAAGAGTGCATTTACAGCTGCAAGGCTCTTTTTGGCCTTCATGAGCTGATCAGACGTGTGTGGGAAACACCTCCCACGCTAATTTTATGTCTGAGTCCTAGTTTCCCATAGAACTCAACAATACCAAGTTATGTACCCCAGATGTCGTTTGGTTTAATTAGCTGGCAAAGAATAGTACAAATTCTGTGGGATTATGTGTTCATGACAGGGACAACATTTTGCTAAAATTGATTTTTGACAGTGACTGAATTTCAAAAGATCATTTTGCATACTACATTTGCTTAAAAAGTACAATGAAAATCTTAGCCATTTGTTTGCTATATAGCCCTTTTTCCTAGAGAGCCTGTAAATACTGCTTACATATATGCTACTGGTTCACTATTGTTTTCACTAAAGCTATTGATGTAATTGTTTAATACTTACCTTAAAATGCTACAGGTAAGATTTGATCTCTTCTTCTAAGTGTGGAAAAAATGTATTGGAATGACCTCTCTTTCCTTTGTGAATGGAACACAGAAATGGGGGAGATGGGGAGAGAGTCTCTCTTTCTAAATTTTGTGTTAATTAAGCACATAACATTCATCATCTCACCACAATTGCATTGCTAGATTCACCATGAGTGATAATTTTTCAAGAAGTAACCCACAAACATCTTGGAAAGCAGTTAAAAAGGAGCATATTTGGGGTCTTTGGACCACTGTTTATTTCAGCAAATATGTGTATTTTTAACCCAGTATTTGGACATAATTCCACCACATGAATGCTCTCGGCATTGTTGGTGAATAGCTAGTTACAGCAACATCTCAAGAAGAGCCTCTGATATAAACAATCTCCACAGTACAGAAGAAATTAAATCAATATATTAGGAATACCCTTTCACATTTTTGCAAAGTCAAATTCTGCTGTCACATTAGAAGAGGGAAATAAAGGTTATAATAAAAATTAAATGCACCTTTTCTTTAGCTTTTAAAAAACACTTGGCTATTTACTGTGATAGATTTACTCAAGCACAGTCACGGAATATCAGACATGGCTTAGTATTTCTTTGTCTGTGATGCTGTAACAATCTAGGCACAGGAAAAGAACACAATGGAAAGTCTTTCTGTCTCAGTAGCCACAGAGCATCAACTCTAAATACAGGAGTAACAAAGAGAAGTCAATGTTCTGACTGTTTTAAAACTGATTTAATACTTGTTCCTTTTAATTCTTTCAAATTCAGCAGTTTTAGATTTTTGAAGGATTAATTTTTTGCTCAGGTCATTAGCAAGCTTTCAGTTTTGGCCAAATGCCTGTAGAATGGGAGCATCATCATGAATTAAAACCCCTCTTTAGTGAATTCTGCATACCTGCGAAAAATTGGATGACTTTTCTTTAGCCCCATCCTAGATGCCACTCACAGCAACAAGGGCATCTGCATGCTACAAGGACTTCTTCCCTGTGGAATAGCTTGTCTGCAAATCCACTTTTCAATCAGAAAGTAGAAATGCAGGCAAGCCCACAAACATGCATGTTAGGGTTGTCACTTTAGCAGAGACACCCACTAACCTCTGTGAGGTGAATTAGACATAATTCATCAACATGTAAATTGATGCTGAAATATAAAGTAATATATTTTGCTTTAGGTCTCTTCGCTTTGCTTTTGGCTTTACATCTTGCTAGAGTGATATTTGTTTCTTGGGAGATTCATTCCTTCATGTTCAACTTCAAGTCCTGAAGAAAGGAGGAGAACCTTTTTTTGTCCAACCCCACAATTCTGGACACCTGGGCACTATATAATCCTCAGGTTATTGCAGAATTATTGAATGGAATAAACACTACTACTCTAAATAAGATATCTGAGGAACTTTCCCTAAAACTGTGACACTTCACAGCAAGGTATTTAAAGACTGTGCTGCCAGCTGACCTGCAGATGAGCCAATTAGAAATGCAGGTGCCTGGTGCATGAACTAGGAGTCCTTCTTTTACACTCTAATTTCAAAACTAGGACTTCACACCAACATTTCCACACAAAATTATATCTTCTTAATAGGCACAACATGAGATGAAGTATTCTGTCACCTAAAGGATAATATACACACAGAGAAGTATCACAGTTGCTATCCTATTTTCATCCAATTCTAATTATTAATCATTAATAAACTAACAAGGTGTTCAAACAAGAGGTGTCCTGCAAGGATGCTCATTAGCAAGTATTAAGGGCCCCTGGCTGTAGTAAAGGAAGGAGGTCACAGGGTGTTACTGATTTTTACTGCTTCTCTTGTGGGTTGTCTAGTTGTTTCTTTCCTTACCCCACAAGTTGTGGAGAAAAAAATAGCTAGCATTTGCTGGGCTGAAATCTGAAGGATCCCAGAAAAAAATTGTGTCAAAGTACAACTCAGTCCAAAAATGTATATATTCAGGAAATGTTAATCTTCAGATGCACACTACAGGGTCTGTATGGATGCTTTCTTTGGCAGAATTGTGTTGCATACTGTAATTTCTCATTAGCAGCAAAACCCTCAACTACAGTCTAGCTCAGGAAAACTGTAAATACATTTTACATTAGATATTTTGTTTCTCAATTATTTTCACATGCTCCTAATAAAGCTCCCTGCTGTGGGAAAGGTTGGACAGGAATATGTCCGAGAAAACAGAGTACTTTCCTTAACTTATTTTCAATAGAAAAAGAATGGCTATGTCTAATTTCATCTATAATGAGAAAGGATGGTTTCAAAAGAACATTGTGCCTTGTAGTTTGAATGATAGTTTGCCACTGAGTGAGACAGTTAAATATGCTTTTTTGACAGTTCAATGAGGTGAAACTTTAGATTTAAAAAATGTTTTACAAATGGTTCATTTTTACTACACTTGCTGACTTAAGTTGGTAAGAATTCATATCAAGTCTGTTACTTATTTATTTGATTATTGAATTTCTTGCAGAAGTGTTTAATTATACATGGATTGTGGGTGGATTGGAAGAACAGAGATAGAGTTTAAGTTCCTACCATTTCCCACATTCGTATCTGAACTCATGTTTCTGACCACTTCTAATCTCTAACAACCTAGTGCTTAAATTACTTCAGATTCTGATTTTTCAATTTAGAAACACATATTTAAAGTACCTCTGAGGAATTATCTCAACAGGGTTGACATTTTTTTCTTGATAACATAATTGTGTTATTTGGTATTTTACAGCAAGAGGTTTCACAGTTTATTTGTTATAAAGAGATGAAAATAGTCATTATTAATATATTAGTATAGCTGCTCTGCTATGTTAACATCTATGACCATCAACTCAAGATCTATCCATCCCAGTGGATGCCTCTTACAATCCACACCCATCCCAACTCCTACCAGACAGTCAGCCAGAGTCTGCGGCTTTCCTCTTTCTTCTTCTATGTTTTCACTGCTAAAGCACCTGAGGGAGAGGGGGAATGAAATAGAGAAGAAGGATTAAAGAAAGTACCAACCACTTCCATCTTGCAGAAGAAGACAAAGAATTTGACACTAAGACTTCACAAAGACTTCATAACTGACCTCTCCTCGGTAGTTACTTGATTAAATTATCTTTCTGCTCTGTATCCATAATCCTTTATATGACACACTTCCTATTATCTTAACCACACTCTGGGTTAAGAATACCTATAACAAACCACAAGATTCATTGGTAATTCTAAAATGAACAACAATGATGTAGATAAATATTTAGAGCTGGACTTTCTTTTCTCAATATATGTTATCAGTTGATCTGAAATTTTCAGTTTTCATAATTCCTGAAAAATAACACTGATCTTCAGTATTTCATTATTCAAAGCAATAACCCCATTTTCTTTAGCTGAGAAGGCAGACTTTATATCAACATAATTTTATCTGGTTTGTTATTAAATATTAATTGGAAATTAAGCAAGTTTTAAGCACTGGGTTTTAAGATTTATTTTTCATTTTGTCTGTTATATCAAACCTTTATTAACATTCTGTGAAATAAGAAATCTACAGCATCACTAATAAAACCTTTTAAGTGGTAATCCTTCAGAACCTTTCCTTGTAATGGTTGAGCATTTGCAGCACTAAACCAATGAAATTCACACATACTGTAAAGGAGTAGTAGAGCGATTATTACAACATTTTTTCCAAAGTACCATGGGCTTTAGATGATTAGAGAGAAGTCTAATGTTTTAAACTTTCTGCCAAGAGTGAGGCTTTAAGTTGAGTTGGATTGTGGATAGATTGCAGTATAATGTATGTTGACAGTTTAATAACATGGGTTACTATCCTTAGTTTGCTTTATGATGTAATACATCTTTATAGGAGTCCTTGGAGATTTCTACTATGATTTTCAAGGCAGAGAGAACTCAATAAACTAAAATACTCTGAGCAAGATTTCTATTTCCTGTATACTTCGTAAATTCTCCTGAAAAATAAATAGGTACTACAACTTCTAAAAGTTTTTCTAACATGACTTTTTGTTTTTCTAGATACGTAATAGATTTTAAAGGTACACCTCATATAAAGTCGTACATTTTTTAAAAGTTCCCGTCTATAATGAATCGTCTCATTTTTCAGATCTCATGGGGTCTTTTTTTCTGTGAAACAGAGTGATTGATTTTATTTTTCCCTCTTTCAATTCATATCATATATACAATTAGATGACATAGTTTAGAAATATTTTTTAGTAAAGGTCACATATATTTGGACTAATTATCCCTCATGTTTTGACAAGTACATGCACAACAATAGTTGAGTATCAAGCAATATAAATCTAAATAATAAAATAAAATATAGTAATTATTGCATTCTTTAACTGCTTTTATTTCATTCTTAGAGGTAATCAGGAAAAGAAATTAATTAGAATGGAAGGAAACTATTGCTTTAGACTGTATTTCAGTCTAAGTGAAAATAGCTTAAAAGATATTCAATCCACTTTAACAGTAAATAAATTCATGTGCTAGTTTTCACAATATTCACGCAAAACTAGATTTCAGAAACTACTGAAGGTAGATTTGTTATTTACCCTATCTCTGTTCAGATTGTATAAAGAGAGATGTTAATTTTCAAATTTCATTTGCTTTTCAGAATGGTGCCTGTAGACTATGCTATTCAGAGGTTTTCAGTGTTTTCAAAGGTTACCTCTAACCTATGATTTGCTGTGATTATGTGTATATTTGTCTAAATAGATGATTAGCTAAACAATATGGTATTCTTCCCTATACTAATTTGGCAGAACACACAGAAAAAGTTCCAAGATAGTTTTAAATGGGTTTTCAGTACAAAAAATTCACATGAGCTAGACTCCTCTCTCCACATCAGTACTTATGACACATTCAGATGAGTAAGAAATAACTTGCTCATCTGAATGTTTGAAGTAGGTGCATAAAAGTAGGCTGTAGTGCATAAATCTGTACTGTTTGTTAAATAAACCTTACCACATAATTTCCTGAAGTATGCACAAGGTATGCTTTCCTGTTAAAATAAACCTATTGTAGAATAAGACTCATTAGAAAATTCCTGAAGAGCACATGGAGAGACTACCAGTACAAAGATTACATAGTGTGATACATATACTCCATAACGACAAAAAACAGAAGCTGAAGCATCTATCTAAAAGCTTTTTACATACTGTTTGATGCTTTCTCTTTTCACCTTTCTTTTGTTGAATCTGTTAAGTGCAGCACCCAGTGATGTCCCCGAAGCCACTCAAGCCAAAATCACTTTCATATTCTCCACAGGAGAAATACTTATGTCTTTTGACATCAGTGGTCACACTGGCCTCTTGCCAAGAGCCTGAGGGCCACACCTAATTGGTATTCACATCTACATACATTTACTTCCCTGGAAAATGTAAATGTACACACAACCATGACAATTGCTTAGGCTAGTACCACTGACAAGATAATCCTGACTGTTTAAATTCACTGAAAATCCATGGTTTGCTTCCACCCTCCACTGCTACACTGCACTTCCCCAGGCTGTATTTGAGCATCCTGCAGGCCACAAACCTTCACAGTGCCAGAAACACAGGGGACCAGATATCTAACCATCCTCAGCAAATAGGTGCACACAAATAGGTGACAAATGAGTTTGAAAAACTGGAGTATTCAACCCCACCAGCCATTGTCAAAAGAGTGTTGTTGGAAATTTGATCCTGGAATCATAATTTTGGCAGCCTACTGCAGCTTCTTGGGTCTACTCCTCTTTTTAACTTGATATGAAAATGAAAATCCTCCCTACCTCCCTGCTATTTACAAATGAGATGGTTCCTAATTGTGTTGTTAGGCTTGATGAATGACAGGCAGACTTCATAATTATTTCTGTGATTGATCATATCTCTTACTCTGCCTGTGCATCCCAAGAGGTTTGCCGAAAGAACATATAATGTTCAAGCCAAATTTAACTGAGACAAAAGAATAACTTTAGCAGAGAAAATTATTATTACTATTACAATTGCTATTATCATTATTTTTCACCTTACCTAAAATTTGTTTTGTGCTTCCATGTGCACACACCCCCCTTATTATTATGGTGTCAGATGTGTGCCTGTTTGTATGTGATCAATTTTGTCTTGACCAACACACAGACATCTCCACTGGGACTCTCTGGGGTTAGGATCACAGCTTACTACAGCTTCACCCACAAAGATGTCTGGGAAGAGGCAGTAGCACACTGCACATTCTGCAAATCATTGCAGTTGAAAAACTGCAGTGCTCAGCTCACCAGCTATCACTGGGATGCAGGCTGGAAGTCTCATTTGCCCTCTAAATTATTATAAATATATATACTCCAGGATCAGGTCTCAGTTTCTGGACCACTAAAATAAAAAATAATTATATTCAATACAGGTATAAAAAAAAACCCCAACCCCAACAAAACAAAACAAAAAACCAAACCAAACCAAACCAAACCAAACCAAAAAAATAACCCCAACACACACCATTGGTCAATTAAAAAACATCCTCAGAAACAATATAGATATGTTGCAACTTCTTACTCTGTTACATAATGTTTATGGATATCTTGGAGAAAGATAGATGTTATTAGCCTGTGGCTAATAACCTTGAAGTTCTACAGAGAAATTTTTTTAGATGGTTTTGAAGAACTCTACGAACTCAAATCTTACAAAGTCCATTTGGAACCTGATGCAAAGAGAAGTTAAGTGCTTAAACCCACAGATCAACACATTTCATAATAAAAGCTGAATTTTGCGTCCCTGACTATTTCCTACCCCTTGCCGCCAGCACCACATATTTGCAGTTGAAACCATAAAACTGTTAATATCAGTACTTGTTGAATCTACATCTAACATCTTCTGATACAGTTGAGCCTAAGTAATTGAGGCATCAAACCCTTCCATATGCAATTGCTTGGTAAATATGCTCAATCCTGTCCCTGGAGCTTTTTGCAGATAAGAGTGAAATCAGTGCCAGACACCTGACCCACTGTTTTCACTCTCTCTCTTCCACTACTAATAGCTGATAAATCTTCTTTGTTGAGAAGAAGCAAAAAGAAATCAGGGAAGGACTCCTTCATATGAAATATTTATTTGGGGAACAAAAACTATCACTGTCATTGAAACTGAGTGACAGCAAACCAGGGTACTATTTTGACCATTATACAGAACAAGTACAGCAACTGGGGTTTATGTTCACAAGATTGAAACATTCAATCAATTTCATTGTAAACTGAATTCCCCAAGCAGGTTTATAAGGGCTCCTGGGTGGGAGTTTTCTCAGCCTCCAAATATTGTTATTTCTGATTGAATACACTATCCAAAGAAAATATATCAATACCAAAGAACTGAGTAAAATGGCTACAGTCAAAAGGTTTCTTAAGCACTTAAGTCACACTATACAGTAGTGCAACAAAATGTTGATGCATCAAATATGTAAATTATTAGATTACAATTATAAAAATCATTGCAAAGCATTAAAGACAAAATTGGCAGAGTTCCTACCAGTTAAATCTAATCTCCAGTACACATCAGCTGTAGCTTGGCTTGTCTTGTTAGGTAAACAAAATGTGTCTTGACTGCCATTGCCATAAAATATTAATGCACTGGAAGTCTCTAAACCTTGCTAAGCATAAGGCCTATAATCACACTTAAGAGCAAAGCAATCTAATAAATCGCTGGCAGTATAAAAACTAAGTCAGCTGGCAGAGACAGTCGTCTCCCTAAGGGATAGTAAGAGACTAATCTTCAACTACAGCAGCTGCAGTTCCAGAGAAATTGTGTTTCTACTGCTCACTAGAAATACATTTGTGCTGAATTCTGTTATTTGAACTGTAATGGAATCATTAGGAGTACCCATACATTATGAACAATAAAAAATGAAGTAACCATCTATGACCTAGCTTTATTGCAGGCAAAATTTCTTTTATCGTTGTCCTTGGTCTTTGATGCTTTTAGTTACATCCAAACAAAAGCTGAACTGCATGATTCTGCTACACATTTTCTAACATCATCAAGCTCATCCATAAATAATCTTCTGTGTTTACTGAGCACTGAGACGATGGCCTTAATTGAAAACAACTTACTTGTTTGGCACTCTCATGAGGTCCTTGAGGCTGTATTTAACAATAAACGCAATACTGTCACATACTTTGTAAAAGAACAGATAACATCATGATTATGTTATTTTTATGGTGTACTTTGGGAACATACTGTGTGATTCCAGAGAAACAAATCACCAGACATAAAAGACTGCACACACAAAAAGTAACTAACAGACAAAATCTCTTGGTCGGGATATTATCAAAATTATTTATTTGCTACATTTGGTATTAATAGGGATTAACATGCCCTCAAAATGGACCAGAAAAAGCCCTAAATATCAAGAATTGCATCTTTACATGATACAAAAGTATTTCATGACAAGAGGGTATGCTGACAAAAGAATCTTAAAATATGTTACAAGCAAATGTTGGTTGTTCCTGAAAAGATTTTGATATGACAAAATATTTTTTATATATTTAGTTTGATTGCATGTTTTCCGTTAAATTCTACTTTAAGTGGATATCAATAATTTAGTGTATGAACTGTTTAGATTTTTTAGTGTAAATCTTATGAAATCAATTTTTTTCTTGACCGGTGGAATTTGTCTATTTGATCCCATACAAATCTGTGAAATAGTTGAATTTGAAGGGATATGGGTAATTCAAACTCTGCTTAAAGTCAATCAAGTCAGATTTCTCAGGGCTTCATCAAGTCACGATTTGAATCTCTCCAAGGACACAGATCCCACAACCTTACCAGCCAATCTGTTCTAGTATTTAATTGTCCTCATGGTGAATATTTTACTCTGATACAGTCAGAATTTCCTGTTTTCCAGCTTCTGACTCTTTCCTACCACTCTGCACCTCCAGGTCTGACTACATCTTCCCTATTTTCTCCTGTAAGCATAAATTGCAATGTGGTCTTACCTCAGTCTCCTTTCTGAGCCTGAAAAACAGGCCCAGAATCCCCAGCCTTTTTCTATGCACCACATGCTCCAGTCCTCACCCCTTCTGGAGGACCTGCACTGGACCCCTTCCACAGCACTTCAGGTGCAGTTTCATGAGCACTGGACGCACTGAGTAATCATCTTGGTCAACCTGCTGGCTGCAGTTTTGGTGATAGTTTTGCACACCTAAACCCAAAATAGCTGAAGCCACTCAGGACTTAGGAGTTTGAATGTCATTTATATATTGTGCCATATTGTGCAAATTGTGTCAGCATGGGCTGATACAGTAAAGGTGACTGTCCAGTTATAAATTATCCCTATGATATAGTGGGAAGGCAGGTGGAAGAACAGAAGCATGTGAACATGCAGTGTTCAGAACTCTGAGATATTTATGTGGCTAAATATTTAACATTTCCTGTCACTGTCTGCTATATTTTGCAAACCATACTTCCCCCCCCTCTTTTTCAGAAAGAGAGAAAATTGCCCTGACTTCTATCTGTCTTTTTCTTTTTCCTACATCTATCATGACTTTATTTTTTTTCTGTAACATCCCGACCAGTACAATTTTCAATGTTGAACATAATTTTAAGTTTTCTGGAAAAGCATAGAGAGTGTAAAAAAAACTCTATTTATCTCCTAGGGATATCAGCTCATAAAACCACATGAGAAACTGAGAAAGTTGGAGATATATAGATTCAAAATAAGATAGATATATAAAAAAGCATATTTGTAACAGAAAAACACACATCAAGCATCTCCTGCATGACATTCTTCATAAGAATAAAGAGGTAAAGAAGACAGTAAAAGGCAGAAAAAATTAAATTTATAGAAGGAAAAAATATTTTAACAAAACTCCGTCTGCAGAAATCATTGGTAGAACATATCACTAGGAGTCAGTATCTTAGCAGGATGCCAAGAGTAGGCATTACTGTAATATTGGTTATGATCGCCTATATTTAAAGATCCTTCAGGTTTCAAAACCCAGTGCTCTACTTAGGAAAAAAAGACAGTGTGCAAAGTTGCTTAAGCAAACCTAATTGACTCCCTCGTGCATATGTATTTTGATACAATCTTCATGATTACCTACTACATGATTACTTGCTATTGCCTCAAATACTGGTAATTCCGTGCTTTGAAGTGTTTGCCTTTTCATCCCTAATAGCACTTATAATTTCTTCTCTTTCTGCTAAATTTAAAAATAAATTTTAGTTACATAAATCCACACAGAGCTTCAGGATGCTTAAACTGTTAATTCCAGCAAGAGAGCAGACAGTATCTGAACTAATGACACAGCTGCCTCAGAGAGAGATTCTTTCACTGTTAAATCAATTAGAAAAGGAGGGACAGAAGGGACTGCCACTGGGTTTTGTAGTTGTTTCTATCACCAGACTAGGTAAAATTTCTGGATCTAGACTAAAGTGCATAAGAGCATCCAGTCATGCCTCTCAGCTGCAGGAACATTTTTTGCCTGTGTTTCAGCCCTCCTACCCTGCTTCTCCCCGTTGCTCTAGTATTTTATTTTACCTGTCCTGGCTGCTATGAAATTATGTATTACTTCCTTGCACTTCCTTCTGACAAGCTGCCCCTTGCACCAGTTCTAATGGACCAATAAAAATGTTGCTTTCTGGGTAAGAAGAAATTTGCAAGAAGGATCCCAATCCAGTTCTGAAACTTTTGTGTTTTGATTATACTGTAAACTGGATGCAGAGCAAAACATCTCCCTGAGGCTGGTGGAACATGTCAACATTTTTACTCCCAGGACACAGGTAGGGTCAAGGTGCCTGCACAAGAATGACAAGAATGACATGCAATTCAGGCATGCTGCCTAACACCACTCTTCCTGTAGATGGGATGGTATTCAATAAACTCTCTTATACCACAATAGTTGTGCTTTTCTAGGTATCTATTTAAATATGTGGTCCAGAAAATTGCAGTAAAATATAGATGAGCTAGTAGAATGATTTGCAATAATACTGTGGATCCATGAATAACCTTCGCTATTAGAGTTCAGCTACAAGTCTGCATGTATTTCCTGACAAGTCAAACCTGTGATTTGCAAGAGATGTTCATTTACTCATGTAGATACCTAGAAAACAAAAACTTTCAAGTTATTAGCTAGTTTTTTACTAAAGAGTCTTCAAACAGCAATTCTCTGCTTTCATCACGGAGCAGTTGCATCAGGGTTGAGACACGTGAAGCTAGATCCTGATCTTGTTTAAAGAGACAAAAAAAGCTTAGCAACTTAGCAGATTCAACCCGGAAAAAAACATCAAAGTCTGGCTCATGAAGTCAAATCACTGAACCATAGCTTAAATACATTTGTTTAAAGTAATAGGAAAACTGTGGCACCTACCTCCACAAGAAAACAGAAAGGCTAAGAGGATAGATTATTAACATAACATTTTGCTAAAGTGCTATCTGCGTTAGACCAGCTAAATGGAATCAATTTGTCAGAGACTCTGACCTACTCATTAATATTTCCTTTCTGTCAAATGGAAGAAACAACTCCCAGATGCATTTTATTCCCCAGAGCACAAGGGATATAATCCTAACATATCACACGCTCTCTGCTTCCGGCTGTCTTTTAAAAACAGACCAGAATAGTGGTACAGATCTCTTTAGCTCTGAGATCACACTTATTTGGGGGCTAAATGTTAATGAGGCATAGCTTTTTTCTTGAGCATTAACTCATTGACACTCATAAGAAAATATGCTCTGTAAAGAAAGAAATTGTCTAAAAGTGGTTATATTCTTGGCACTTTGGACACAGTCTTGTTGATCACATTCCTGAGTTAGTTACAATTCAGAAAAGTCTAAATAAATCTTAAAGTTTTTAAATTCTGGAAGTTATTGTCAAAGCACAGTTCAGACCTAGAAGATATTTTGCACCTGACTAAGGTTCACCTAATGAATAAATAAACAGTCCCTTTACCAATCTTCCAAAAGAACACATTCAAGCTGCTTCTGTATGTCTTTGTTGAAAGCAAGGAACATCAACTGAACATTGAACCATAGAATGGTTTGGGTTGGAAGGGACCTTGGAGATCATCTAGCTCCAATCCCCCCTCCATGGGCATGGATGCCATACACTAGATCAGGTTTCTCAGGGCCCCACAAACCTGGCCTCAAACAGTTTCAAGGATGGGGCACCTACAACTTCCCTGGGCAGCCAGTGCCTCACCACTTTCACTGTGAAGAATTTCTTCCTAATGTCTAATCCTCTCTTTTTTAAGTTTAAAACCATTCCCACTTGTCCTATCTCTATATATCTGCGCAAAAAACAGTCTTTCCATTTTTTTATAAGCCTCCATACTGGAATGTGCTGTAAGCTCTTCCTGGATCATTTCTTCTGTAGGTTGAATGACCCCATCTGTCTCAGCCTGTCTTCATAGGACAAGTTTTCCAGACCTCTGATCATCTTTGTGGTGCTCTAACAGCTCTACATCCTACAGCATTCTAACAGGTTTACATCTTTATTATTATAGGGATTCCAGAACTGGATGCAACACTCCTGATGGGGTGTCACCAGAGCAGAGCAGAGGGACAGAAACCCCTCCCTTTTCCTCCTGGACATGTTGCTTTGATGCCGCCAGGGATACAGTTGGCTTTCCAGGTTCTGAGTGCTCAGTGTTGGCTCAGGACCTGTTGTCATCTACCAGAATCTCTGAGTCTGTATCTGCAGGGCTGTTCTCAGTGACTTCTTCTCTCAGGCAGTACTTATGGGATTGCCCTAATCCAGCTGCAGCACCTGGCACCATGATTTGCGGAATTCCATGCAATTCCCATAGGCCCACTCCCTTCTGGATGGATTCCCTTCCTTCTATTATGTCAGCTGCATCTGGTTATTTTGAATACCATCATCTAATATTTTCTTTGGTTATCCTCTTAACATCTTTTACACAGCTTTGCACAAGGAGCTGCAAGAGTCTTTGGAACACTTGATGATTCTGTTTAAAATCAGTAGCTGGATTTAAAGGGCGTAATTGTTGCAAGTACTATGATCATCAATCCTCCTTCAAAGTGCTTAGTTCCTCAGAAGTCTTCGTTTATTTGAGAGAATTTTATTGATTTTATCTCATTCATATTAGGTTTCCTGCAAAGCTTCATCTATTTCCAAATGATTATGTCAACAATGTTAACCCAGAATAATCTAAGTGCAACGATTTCCACTCAGATTTGGATATTGAAGAGTGATATATCTCTCCTGTGGTGGTGTTGTATAGGCAAGTGGAATTATCCCTTTTTTAATCTGGACAGTGTAGTCATAATCACTTCTTACTACAGATGTCAAATTAACTTCATTGTATTTATTACTGTATGCATCATTTGCCTTTGGAATTCCCCATTGTCTGCCAGATTGAGGAAAAACTCAGATGTTTGTATAGCTGTTAGCATGATGAAACAACTGATACTGCCCAGCCCCTTGCCATGATGGACAGACATCAACTGCTCAGCAGTAATGGTTTCCTATTCAACGGCTTCAGCCACCACTTCGGGAGAAACAGATTATGCAATCACCCTACTCCCTCTCCCTTGCAGTCAGGTAAGGATCTTGACAAAAGTGCCTACTTGCACTTCTGCAATCCTGGTCCAATATCCCTTATTTCTAGAAAAGAAGATGAAAATGTATTAACTTCATTAAAACATCTCCACTAAGTCTGGGCCTCATCTCCAAAGGATCTTTTGAACATAAGCTGCCATATTTATTGTAATTCATATGAGTTAAAGTATTTTGCCTTTAAAGAAGGGGAACAGTTTCTTTCCACCATGAGCTAGTCTATTCCATTTTGTAATGCTACACTGAGACCTGGTGTCTTGATAATGTCCCAGGCATGACGCATTACGAACCCTATCCTTTCCTCAAACAGAATGCTTCTGTTTCTGACATCTCCTGCTTTCTAGACTGCCATGGATATTACCCACTGAGCTATGTCCTGTACATAGCTATGCGTTGAGCATATCTCATTCATCTACAGCACCGGGACAGTATTATCAGGCACAGTCACGGGAAATAAACTTACTTTCTATCTTCTGCTCAGCTTTCTGCTTCATTACTCCACAGGAAGATGCTCATTCCCACTGGTAAGTAACAGTAAAACCTGTTACATTCATTATGAATTGCCCTACTGAAAGAGAAAATTTGCTTTTTGGACACTGATGAGGTGTAGTTCCTCCAAAAATTGACTGTCAATCCTGCATAAGGTTGAAAGTTTTAGAGTCAAATGCTTTGCTGTAGCAGATACATCATTAAAAAATTAGTTTCTTTATGTTTTACAGGTGAGTTTCCATTGCTAAGTTATAGGAATAAATAACAATTGTTTGGACCTCAAGCAAGTTCAGTTATTAATGTACTAGTAACAGTCCAGCAACATTGTCACCACTTGATCAGAGAGTTACAATATAAGTCTACCATTTGATGCAGTAGAATAAATTACAAACCAAGATATACATTGGTCTTTTTGATTGGTTCTGATGTTGCACATAGGACTTCTAGGTGATATAATTTTAGGAAGTACGAATTAAAAAAAAAAAAAAATCCTGAACTCTTCACACCAAGTTTGTTTATTTTTGGACATTTAAGACAAATTCCAGAGTCAGAAAATTGAGACTTTGCTACCAAAAAAAAAAGTAGTAGGCTTGCAGCAAACACACTAGAAATTCTGCAGGACTGTGGCAAGGGACCAGTTAGTAAATTGCAGAATGTCATAGAAATGCATGTCATAGAAAATGCAGCAACCAGCAGGTGGTAATGCTTTATTTCAATGGCAAGTGTACTCCTATGTGATTAAGCAGCTGGTATAAATTATACTAGATTAGAGCCAATTGTGTAGCAGTAAATAGAAAAAAGGTAGGTAAACTGACCTGTTTGATGTATATCACAATAAGTTAACCTGTATAGTGGTAACATTAGATGCAAGTAAATTCCATTTTTCTGGCATTTACTTCCAGCTACATGATTATTTAGAGCCAGATACTATAAATATATTGTTAAGATCACTCTGTCTGGCAAAGCAAGTGGCTTGGACTGCTGAAATTAGGCTTGCTATCATTTTTGTACCACAGATGCTAATATGCCGTAACTTTACAGTGCATTGATGCATTTTACTTTATAAATATCTTAAGTAATACTTATTAAATTTAGCACAAGAAACACCTTCCCCAATAGAATGTGAAGAAATCGTTTGTTGACAAAGTATTCATTTTCTCAAATGTTCTCTAAAGCAACAAATCTGTCATAGGAGCTTTGTGCGGAAAAAAATATTGAGAATACAGTATTCATATCATGTATTTCCCAGCATAAATCCACACAATGTTTTCCTTTTATTTTCCCAAATTAATTAAACAGCTTAAAGTGATGGCCTTCTGTCATTTTACTTGAAAGCTGTTCAGTGACATATATGAATCTCGGAAGTGGGATGATAATGCAACACCCTCCTCCCCAGTCAAATTTAAGTGCAGATAGTAGGCAATTTCAGAGGAAACAGCAGGAAAACTGTGTAGATAAAGAATTTTGTCTAGTTTCCAAAATTGCTTAAACCAACGAGCCCTTTCCCAGATAAGAAATATTCTTCTTCACTCTTTCTAAAGATGAGCAATGCTGGGTTATTTAATTATGTTGAGACAGGGCCTAATTGCATGAAATATTGAGCTGTTGCATATTCTCTGACCAATGACTGCACTGAAAGTCTGGTTTGTAATGAAAAAGGTGTCATACAAAAATAGTCACATTGAAATTTTACCTTGGTACTTTTTTGTTATTTCACGTTATGAATATAATTATGCTAGATGAAAACCTCTTTTGCTTATAAGGGTAGTTTCACACAATATTGGAATAGAGAAACAGTAGTAAGCCATTTGAAGGCCACTAGAATCAGGTTTTTAAACTTTTAGCCCTGAATTTAAAGTTCACATAAAAATTAAGAAGAGTCATATGAGAATTTTTAAGTTTTCTGTAATTCATGCAAAAAATATTATTTCCTGATTAAATAAAACTAGTTGTCAGCTGCTGTACAGCTGCTTGAATATCTCAAAGTTGCTCAGACGCTGTGACTTAAATCCTACTTCTGGTGAAAGAGCTGGTGAATCATTTTCCCTTCCAGGAGTCATTGAGAAACAAACCAAGAAAACGGGGACGAGAGATTAAAGAGGAGATAGTCACAATGTCCCCTCCCTCTGCCCCTTTCAGAGTGTATCATTTCCTCAAGGAAATATGAGGACAAAACACCAGTCCAGGTTTCTTTCTTAGCTTGATTTCAGAACAATATCAAATCAATTTCTACCAGTTTCACCAGTCCTTTGTGCATGCTGAAGACACATATGTTATTCTTCCTCCTCTGCAGAAAATCAGAATCTAGGACATCAGTTCCAAAATAATCACCACAAAGGAAGAAATTAACATCAGAAAATATTTATTGAACTCCTATAATTATGAAAGGCAATTTGGTAGTGAAGTGATTCCTGCCATCACTAAGCAACACAAGCAGTTAGGTACCAAACAGCCTTCAATGCAAAGTTTTCCTTTGTAGACAATGACAAAAGATAAGCCTGTCTTTTGGTGGGCAGTAGATAACAGAAAGCACGTTAGGTTGGCAACAAGATCTTCATGAATAGTTGAGTCATTTCAACTTCTTTTCTACCCCCTGACTATCTGAAGTCTAGCATGGATCCTGTCATGTCTAAAAGCCTCAAAGGCACCTCTAAGTGTTGCTGGAATCTCCAATAACTCACCCATAGGTTCTTTATAGGCTAACATGGTCCTAGGCCATTGCTTGGGCTGACATACACTTGTAATCATTGCTCACCTCAGCTCTAAAACTTATATTTTGATGAGAATTGCAACCATGGAGAACCTTTTTGGATTTTGTTTGTTGAAATAAAACCACTGTGGGTACAAAAATCTTTGACATAAAACCAGGAGGAAGGTGACCTGAAACTAGACTGACTTCACTGCCTTACTAAACATATGTATTTTGGCAAGGTTTACCATGCCTTGAATTTTGTGTGCAGCGTAGTTGTGTATGTGTGCAACAAGGACTAATGCATACATCACAGAAAACAATAGCTTCACCACCACTGGAAATATGAAAAAAAGCATGTGTAGTAATCAGTGGTGTGCAGTGTCATAAAGTTTCTAGGTTTGATATTTTCAATTGTTGTATGCAATGAATTTACTAGCAAACACTTCCAATGTCCCTAAAAATTCCTTTTACATTCATCTTCATACCATCAAACAGCAACTCATGCTGAAATTCTTTATACAGCATGGAGACCAACAGCTACATCCAGACATTTGAGAATTACTTAATCAATCAACAATTCACTCTGAAGTTCAGGTGCTGGGACAATATTTATTTTCCTGTGATACCAGTCTCTCCTTCAGAAGCCCTACGGACATTGCAGAATACTCACTGTTGTACCTGGGACCTACACAAGGAACTGCACTCCCTTGATGACAGGCACATTTTTGTCCACAGTAAAACCTCAAGCATTGTGATGTACACATAGATGAGTAGAACTAAATATGTAGGCAGTAATTTGGCATTCACTACTATATTATCTGTTGCCCCTGGAATATGTTGAGTGTGTCTCTGAATGAATGAATGAAGGAGTGAATGAATGATGGACATACTTAATGCCATCCAGAAAATTGAATCAGGACATAAACATACGTCTCCGGTTTTCACAAGTAATCTCAACAAAAAATCAATGTACATGGAATAAGAACTGATCTCTCTTTCTTTATTATAGTAAATCACTGTCCTTTGTAGTACCAGCCACTTTATTGTAATATTAGGCTACTTTAACCTATCCCTCTATATTTTGAGCTGGCTAGCAGAAGCCCTATTTTCTAAATTCTTACTGTAGTGGACATTTGTATCATTTGACACACAATACTAACTATCACATTTAAGAGAGACAGATGCTCATTATTTACAGTTACATATTTTAAGTTGAAAATATTATTCTACTATTACCCAGTCTTATAAAAATGAAATGTATCAACACTCAGAAGATGGAAAGAAGGACAATTCTACAATTCTTTTTACTCACAGAGACTAAGCATATAACAGAACTTATTTCAAAATGTGAAGCAAGCTGTATGATTAAAGTGCCAGTTGCCTAAAAACTACTTCATTGTTTGAGTAAAAATATTCAGAAATAGTAAAAAAACCTTGATTTTCATCTAAAATTTAAGGTGAGTAAAGCACAAAATTTTGAAATTACTAGGTACAGAACTACAGTCTGCTGAGATACTTTTGTTTTTCTTAAATTGCAAACAGTCATAAGGCATTGGATTTCAACCTGAAACAGATAATCTTCAGCAGCTCTGACACCTATATCCAAACCAGTTACCACTATATATCTAAAGCTAATATATAAATAAATCAAATACATAAAAATAGATATGACTTATAGACTGACAGGTGTGGAAGCCTAGGCCTTTTTGACTTAATTACAGAAAGATGTAAAATTACAGCAGGCCACAGACAAGAAAACAAAACAGTACTCTTATACTGCAGCAGTCTAAGAGAAATTCCAACAACTGAATTTAAATTTAGACTCAGTTTGGGGTCTTTTGCTTAAAGCTGTAGTGGTCCTCAGAAATTTTCCAGAAATCAAATAAAACATGAGAAGGGAAACACAGAGCAATGCAGGAAACAAGCTCTGGAAACAACTCTTTCAAAAACCTGTTTTCTGTCTCTGAAAGATATTTAAGTTCTGTGCCACTTGTTTCCTGATATGTCAAAAAACCTGTGATTACACATCCTTGTAACATGATTTCACTAACACAATATATTTGAGTGCAAGTAATTCTCTACTAAGGTGTTGCTTTTCAGCACTCACACCAGGGGACACATTCTGTGTTCTTCCCCAGCTCCATGACCAGGAAAGATCTCTGTAAGCTAATGAAAGATAGAGAGCACAAAATAGTAATTTTTCCTTCTTTTATTTCCAAATTTCTTCAGGTTTTTTCTGTTCATTCAGTCTCTTTTCTCAGTAGTTTCTCAAACAATTCCAGTTATCTTTACATTTGTTGTTACTCATTGCAGCACCTGCTACCCCATCAGCAGGGCTCAGAGTTGAGCATTTTGCAGAAGTAGTCTCCTACATCCTTCCTGAATACAAAAGCTGAGTGCTCAGGTTTTCTAACAGTAATGGGATTTTTTTCTCCATCTAGTCATCCTTATTTTTCCCATTTTCATCTTTTTTTTTTTTCTCTAAACTGAATAATATGAAAAAATTAAACAGAAGGAAAAATATTATTGAGTATTTTTCAGTCACAGATGATTGCCTAGAAAGAGTATTTCTCTTGGTATATTAGGGAAGATCATACACTTTCTTGGACTCTTTATACCCCTGTTAACTTCACAATGAGCCCAACCCTATGTTGCCAAAATGGACTTTTTAATACATGCTTATGGATGGTTTTTAGTTGCCTGAAAAAAGTGCACTATTCAATACAGTCAAAGAATTTATTTCCTCAGAAATGGTTCCAGTGCATCTGGCTCCTAAATTGGTATTGTCTCCAGTTTAGTCAACAGAGAGAGACCTAGAACTAAGTCTTGAACCCTTGCACGCAAGTGCCCCCCTTGCAGATGAAGGTAAGATACCTTGTGTTTAATTGCTAAAACCCTCCATGACTGTGGCAGCCATCACCTCACTTTCAAAGAATTAAGCAAGAATTGCTGCTTCACTTTTCCAGGAGGCAAGAGGAGAGGAAATGCTTGTCTTCCAGGAAACAGTTCCTCAGACATAGGGTTGGAGATGTACCAGTGAAGATGCTCTGTATTAATTTTCTTCCTGTCAGAGGGCTTCCAGATGAGACCCAAAGTCCTTGTTGCAAAGCTAGGACTGTCTTTGTGAGCTGCTGTTGCATTATCTTGTATTACTCTGTGCTCCTGTGGAAGTGGTACCAAGGTAACAGTTTGTCCATGTAAAGACCAAGTGCTGTGCGTGAGCAGAGAGATTGCCCTCTTCACCTTGCTCTGAATGTGCCTTGTGAAAAAGATTGGCTCAAAGAGGGGATAAAAAACATTACTGTGTAGCCTGACACCTGTAAGCCACACCTAGATGAGAAGTGTTCTGCTCCCTGAAAATACCTGGGAGAGGGTTATGTCTTTTTTTGGGGGAATGTATTTGTCTACCCCTAGACACTGCAGAAGGGAGAGCCATTGTCCCTGGTAACACATTTTCAACTTATTGATGGTGTCATCTGCACAGTGGCACACCAAGAAATTTTATCAGATCAAGTCCTATGACAAGCTCAGCCATAATCAGGGATGTTTGATCAGGCAAGTAACTCGCTATTCAGCCCTGCTAGTATGTAGGTTCTGGAGGCAAACCTAAGCATTTGTCAGGGAACTTACAATCATGAAAGCTGTTATTTTGTTTTAAAAAGCACATGAAAGAAGGAGTTTATGCAATTAGGGCATCTGAGAAATGTATCCTTAAGATTCCTAACTGTGTATTTTCCCACTTTTTTAAATTATAGGGTTTTGACAGTAAGTATATTAAAACATAATTTGGCATTTACACATCAAGATCAAGGTATTGCAAGTCCTGACAACTGCTCTTTAGTGAAAAGAACTACCGAATCACAGAATTGTTGGGGTTGGAAGGGACCCCTGGAGATCATCTAGGTCAATTCCCCTGCCATGGCAGGGTCACCAAACACAGTTTGTTGCCAGTCAACAAAAGTGCAACAAAGAGGCCAGCAAAATTTCCTAGGGCACCAATGGAATTGTGATAGTAGCTTATCTGATATCACCATCTCTAGATTTAAAAAATTACTCCTGAGTAAACTCAGTAACCTGAGTCCAACTATAGCATTTTCTCACAAATTCACCCAACCTGGACCTGAAGGCTCAAAGGCAGTGAGTCAAAGAGGGGAAAATCACATCTGCTCTAGTATTTGTTAACATTTCTATTCAAAAATTGATTAGTAACCTAACAAAAGAGAAAATACTGTAAGATAAAATATCAAAATATAGCTCCCTAGTTTTGAAATGTGAAAAATACATCAAGAAGTAGCTATTTTACATTGTTTTGTTTTCTCCTCAGTCAGAGAAAGATCTTCAGCATTTTTTGTCATTTTAAGTGCACCTAGTTTGTGATTTTTTTTACTCCATAAAAAATAGAATTTGCTTATCTATTTCTTGCAGTAATATTTCATGATCAAAATTCTCTGTCATTCTTTTTTGTGTAACTGCTTACTAAAAAAACATTTGATATCAGTAATATTTTCTCATAATAATGAAATTACCCACTGCCAGTGCTACTGGTCTGTCCCTGCTGTTATCCTATGTATAAACCAGATGGGGAGGTTCTATCTGGGCTCTCCTCCCAGAAGTTATCTGTTCTCTTTCTTGTTGGCCAAGCATATCACCTTCAATTTAAAACCACTACCTGCTAACCCAAGGACATCAGGACTCTTCCTAAATTGTCTCCTTATTAAATTTTTGCCAATACCCTGAGAAAGATGGGATCTGTGTCTCTGAGTATGTTAAACTCGAGCAATCTTTGTGCTACACTATAGCCACAGGATGTGCACCTGTTTTCACATACAAATAATGTTTAGAACTAATAAAGATGGGAACAGTTTACACTTGCGTGAATTTTTTTTAAAGTATAATACAGTGCATTTAAAAAGAGAAAAAAACCCAAAATACTAAGTTTTATCAGAAATAAAAAAACAAACCCTAACAAAAAACAACCAAACAAACAGAAACCACCAACAACAAAATACCAAACCAAACCAAACAACCTACAAGACACCTACATTGGCAGGGTCAGCTCAATGTTGATTTTTGACAGACTAATTAGGACATTCAGTTAGAGGTGTTCACACCCAGAGCTCGATTTTGACTACCAAGACCTCAGCACACTTAGGGGTTTTGTGACAAACATACCAAGAGATTCATGCCAAAGTTTGCACGACTTACCTTTTGTATGACTTAGTTTGCATGACTTAGACAAAAGAATGAGAATCGCAACATGGCAGAGTATTTTAATATGAAACAACAAAAACTTTATCAAAACTTATCAATGTTCTTTTTTCAGGAGAACTCAAAGAGTTTTATCTTGTCAAGCAGTTATTTTACTGAGGAAGAAAGAGCTCTGTTGACTAATTCATAGGTATAACTGAAAGGAGCTTTTCCTGACTTTGATTAATGGGGTCTGAAACCTAGTCATTATGGAAAAGAGAAAGATGATCTGACTGGTCTGACCAGACCAGCTGCACTAGTGTTTTTGAAGATTAAGCAAGGTGCTGTTCTCCATCCCATTGTATGATGGTGCCCTCAGCTGCTCAGTCTCAGATCTGTGAAAGGAGAGTGGGAAGAGAAGAAAGGAGAAGAAGGCTGAAGATGGAGTCATTTCATGTGTCTCCAGCAGGGTTCCCTCTCCTGTGATGGCTGCCTGATTACACACCCTCACGAGCAGGAGACATCAGATGGCAAAATGATGATGATATCCACAGGGGCAGCAGCAGCAGCTGTTGGTGTGCCTAAGTGGCATGGAGTACCCTCATGAAGTGGAGCAGAGGTACAGCTTCTCCCTCTCCTTTCCACCAACACCTCTGGTCACAGAAGCACAGAATTAACTAAGTTGAAAAAAACCTTTGAGGTCTTGAGGACAACCTAATGATCTGCTGTGAACTCTGCAGTCTTTTTTACAGGTGTCTGGAAGGCAGAGAGTGGAATTACCTGTAATCT
Organism: Chamaea fasciata; assembly: GCF_029207755.1. NCBI lineage: Eukaryota > Metazoa > Chordata > Aves > Passeriformes > Sylviidae > Chamaea > Chamaea fasciata. The sequence goes on from NW_027094089.1 coordinate 43,730,757, forward strand.
CCTTTCTTTAGGCACTGGATTTGATTTCAGAAAAATAGTGTATCATGTTTCCAGTCTCACCTATCTTCTTTCCCAAACAGCAGTTTTACAGCTCTAGGTCTATAGCACCAAGCTATTGTTAGATTTATTTTAATTTCTACCTCTTTCTTGCATTTTTGGCATTAGCATTTTGGTTATGCACACTGCAGTATTTTATTTCATTTCATTTTAAGAAAGTAAATTTGCTATTTAATTTATAATTAAATAGTTTTAGAAAAGAGATAAACTTATAATTATTGAACTACCAGTTGCTAAGCTAAACAAATATGAAATGTTAACAGTTGCTGTTAATCATGACAAAGCACGCGGCAGGAAAAAGATCTTTGTGAAAATGAATTTTAAAAAGAAATATCTGGGTTTAGGGAAAAAAATCTGCTGAGTATTGCCAACCACCAACTCTGCAACTGTATCATCTTTGTCTTTTTCTGCCTTGGCCTTCATATCAGCTTTTTTCCTCCTGCTCACTCTCCCAAAATTAAATCCTTTAACTGTCATCAAACATCTGTCATGGAAAGGAGATCAGAAATCTGGCATGAAATTCCAAACAGCTTCAGTAATTTGGCAAACAACTTATTTTGTAATCATTTCTAAAGCATTGTCTGGTAACAGACAACAGCAGAGCTTGCTGCATTTTTAAACTGTTATGCATGATGTCTTGGTTTAGATGCCTGCTAACACACAATCTGAAAATTAACTGTTCAATGTGCCTGTTTTCTGCATTCAGCTCCACAGCATTGGGTATAAGTGATAAAGGCTCAGTTTTGAAGACAACCAATGTAAACAGGAGCCTACAAATTTTTTTCACTTAAGATTTGTCCTCTTTCAGTAACTCTTAAAGCTTATTTTGTATTCTGAACTGAACCACAACCACCTAGTCACTGGATAAACACACTGGTTTGACAGTTTTCTGACATACATGCTTTGATTACCAGCAAAGTGTAATGTGCATTAAATTCTGAGGAGAAAAGTTTATGCAGAAGGTCTTCTGCTTTACACTGCACTCATTGACTATGAATCTGCATAATTCTGTATCCTGCCATCCTTGTTGCAGCCATCCTACTACTGTGCAGCCACAAACTGACTTAGCAGTTGTTATCTGATAAAAATTTGTGCCCCACCAAGTGAATGTGCAAGAAGTCCCCATGATGAACAACCAGGATAAACCACGGTGTGAACCAAATTCCAAACAAAGGGTAAAATTAGATGACACCTGGATGGACTGAATAACCAGGAAGACACTGAAATTAGCCTTGAAGGAAAGTAAAATATTTCTTAGCTGTGCCGTTTGTTGGCTATTCAGACTCAAAGCATGACAGGAGAATCTTGTTTCAGATTTCTGATATTTACCATGGCTCAGAGAACCAAGAGCAAAACTGTGAAGAAAACTCATGGGACAAGGTCTGTTCTGTAAATCACTTCTGTTCCAATTATAAAATCTGTGAAGGGTCCACATGTTTGAAATGCATGAATCATCTGAAAACCCTGAAGAAAAATCACAGGCTAAAATTCTTTCACTGTGACTAAATAATTTTAATAATTACTGTTCAGTAATAAATATGGAGTATTTCTTTTGCAGTCAATAATTTACCAGACTGAGATATCTTTCCCTAATTCTTTATTTCACACCCTCATTATGACTGAGAACTAGAAAGTGGGAGGAAAAATCATAAAGTACATGGTTTCTTTGAAAGTGTGTATGAATTCTGTTGCCAGGCAGGCTACCATCTACACTTGCTGTTTTTTGGTCATTACTAGTCCAAATCTAGAAGTGAAATTTGAAAAAGTGCCATGGCACACACTCAAAGTATTTATGTTGTTTCTCCCACACTACTGTTTGTCAGAGCAATATCAAGTAAAAAGACCTATTATTTTTATATGTTTATTGAATATGGTGTAAGCTGTAAAATATCTATGTTAGCGTGTATCAATGTCTGAGCAATTTTACTGCAAAAAGCAAAAATTTTAAAGCACCAGGTTTGTATTTGTTTAGCTATGCTTTGGGACAGGGAAGAGTCAAGTTATGTCTTAAAATGCTGGAAGGGATTTTATTACTTTTATTATTTTATTGACGTAGCTTATGGGCAGTACAGCAGAAGAGAATACAATTCTTCTGAGGAAATATTTTCTCAGGATAAACAGGTATATCACATAAAGCTTTGTAGGGATAATATGCCACCAGTGACATGATAAACTCAGAATGTGACTGAAAATTACAAATAATCTTTGCAAAATATTCACAGTGAGCTTTTTACACTCTTACAATGGATAAATAGCACATTTTATGACTGAAAAAATGTTCTATTTGCACTCCAGTATTTGAAGACCAGACTGCCCCACCTCATTCCTGCACAGGGAGCTATTTTCCTTCAGTTCTGCCACATCTCACAGGGAACTGTTCTGGTTATTGTTTAATCTGAAATAATGTTATTAATGTGCTTCCATGCTCTCCAGGCTGGCCTCTGCTTTCGCAAATGGACACATTTATTTTCCATACAAGTAAAGGAGTGATACATCCTCTAGAGTATCAAGTACCAGTAGTGCTAACCTGCTCCTGTTCTTCATGAGTAGTTCTCCCAGTCCTCTTTATCCCTCTCCCTCCACTCTCCACTGACTCCTCTGTTCTCTTAAAGCCACATACAACATCCTGATCCTCAGAATTGCAAAGCAATCACATACCACTGTACACTGATAATAAGCAAATCCTCTCACAAGTACAGAAAATAAAAGAGATGGGTCTCCAAGGCATAGGCTATCACTTGCCAACACTGCGAAGAGTCTCAAATGACAGGATCTCAAAACTGAAATGGAAAACATTTTCTATTTGGTACCATGGCAACTGAACAAAACCCAGTAATTGCCTGCTCATCTCCTCACCTCCCAGATTCAACGCAACTGGGCTGACTTGCTTTTAAGGATTGGAGCTTTATCTATCTCTTGATGCCTGGCAAATAGAAAAGAAGAAGGGAAAGGGGGAAAAAAAAGAAAAAGAAAAAAAAACAAGAAGAAAAGTAGATACCATCAGAAAACTCTAAGCAGCCTTCACAAAAAAAAAAAAAAAAAAAAAAAAAAAAAAAAAAATCCTGTACTTTCAAGGGGAAGGGCAGGACTTAACTGCAAATTAAAAAGAATAAATGACCAGGAAATACAAAGCTCATGAACAGGTAGACTTTTTTTACTTGAAAACATGCTGGACCACAGTTGTTCTTATCTTTAAAGAGCTTGAGCATAAAAAACTGGTTTTCAGTTTGCAGCCAGGCAATAGGCAAGTCTGAGAGACTGAATTTGTACACAGTTACAAACTGATAGTCAAAAAAGTTGTACACTGCACTGTTAGAAAAGAATTGGGAAGTCATGAGTTTTTGGTGATTGGCCTTACAGCACTGCTTCAGTGTATTGAGCTCTGTTTCTCCACTTTTCTTGATGCTTATTCAAATATCACAGTCTGAGAGACATTGATATAATTTCCTCTCCTTTTTAAAAAGTAAAACTAATTTTTAAAAATATTATTTAAGTATGTAAATCACGATTAAAGAAAAGTGTAACTTTATGAAAACCACGTTTCTTAAATTAAGAAGCACAGTTTTCCAAAATAATGCAATTTCATAAATATTTCATAAGGGCCAGTACGATTTCATGAGTTTTCTCAATGTTATATGAAATATTGCAAGAGAATTATATGAGCACTAATGAATTATTAAATTCCATTTCTATTTCAGGTAATTTCACAAAATATTTTTTTTACTTCTGAATGCCTGTACATAATACCAAATCCAATCTCCACAAAATTAACTTGATTTTAATTTTAACATTCAAGCTTTTAATCTTGAAATAAAAATAAAAAATTAACCTGGCCACGTGTCAGCAGAAAACATTTCTTGCATGTTGTTTCACCAGCTACTTTCACATAATCAGAAAATGCTAGTACATTTATCATCTCAAACAGATTACTTTAGGTAATGGTGCAAACACCATGCATTTTTAAAATAAGAGTCCCTAACCTTATCATAAGGCAAAATCATCATTTGAGTCCCAATATAACTAGACATGATAACCAAGGACCTATATATGAAATAAAAAATAATAAAAAAATAAAATAATAACAAAAAAGACATTTCGGTCCTGGAACTCACATTCATAGCTAATGAAAGTTAGTCTCTCTTAAACTGTCCAGTATTTAAATAGATTTAAAGTTCTCAGTTTCCCCAGGTATAACACATCTTTTCATACCTTTGTGTCTTGAAAATGATAGACCTGTCAACACTGAAACATTGTACTGAAATGCTTCTTTCCACCTTTCCAATGTAAAAGCCTGCTGCAGAAGGACTGAAAACGTTTCCATAAGTCTCATTCCACATGCAAATCTATGGCTAATGCTCATCACTTCTGGGCCAAGAAACATTATTTTAATAGCAGTGCCTACCTACAATTAATCATCTGGGTAAACAAACTGAGCAAAAAATCCCCTCTGCTGTCAAAATGCTGCCGCAGAAGCCAAGCTCTGCACGTATCTCAAAAAGTGTCACTTGCCATCACAGTATTTTTGCAGCCAGTACAGGTCACTTAAACGTTATAGCTCAATCTTTTCTCATTAGTCAGCATGTACTGCAGAAGCCCAGAAATGACTTACCGGAGTACAAATCTGATCCAAGGAAATGACAATCCACATTGTCCTCTTTTTACTCCCACTCCTGATGCTACTGGCAGGGCAGATGCTTGTGCTTCTCTTCAAATTTCTGCAAACCCTTGCCAGCAGTGCACCTCATGATCTGCAAAGCTGTCATCAGACAATGGCATACTTTTGCTTCTCATGACAGGAACCGTGCTAGATCATCATCATCACCCTATCTAGCAGCATAATCTGAAATTCTGCTTTCATACCTATAGAAAACCAGCCATAGAGTAGCTGGCAAAAAATTCCACTTTCGTGAGACCCACCTGGAGTACTGCTCTGGGGTCCCCAGCACAGGAGGGACATCGACCTGTTGGACCAAGTTCACAGGTGGGACATGAAGATGATTAGAGGGACAGAGCACCTCTCCTGTGAGGAAAGGATGACAGATTATCAATTGAGATTGTTCAGCCTGGAAAGGAGAAGACTTTGAACCTAACTGACGCTTTTCAGTACCTGAAGGGACTTTACAAGAAATTTGGAGTGAGGCTATTTTCCAGGCTATTTACAAGAGTCTAAAAGGCAGAGGGGAATGGATTCAAACTGAAAGAGGACAGATTTAGACCAGATACCGAGAGGAAATTGTTTACTGTGAGGGTGGTGAGGCACAGGAACAGATTGCCCAGAGAAGCTGTGGGCACTCTGAAAGTGTTCAAGGTCAGATTGAATGAGGCTCTGAACAACCTGCTCTAGTGGAAGGTGTCCCTGAGGTGTGAGGGTTGAAACTAGACAATCTGTAAGGGATGTCCTAAAACAAGGCATTCTATGATTCTTTGTAGAACTTGCACACTTCACCCAGAGCTTGCACACTAGAACAGTGGCTTGCTTTAGAATGATTTCCCCAAAAAACCTATGACGTGCCAAAGAAAAATCCTATACTGGACATACCCAGCAGTGAGACAAATTTGTTGGTGCATCTGCACAGACTCCTGCCTGAAAACAGTATAGAGTGGTATTAGATACTCTGGCCATGGGGACAGACCTCTCAGGTAGCAACCCCTCTGGACATACTCTCTCAGCTGAAACAGTTTGTCACAGGCCACTGAAAAAATAAGATCCCTATCTGCACAAAATTTCATTAAAATATTTGATAGAGAAAAAAAAATCAATATTTCCTCTCATCATCCTAATTCATTATTCCCTGGGAGGAATATGTTACAAAAATGGAACTTTTTTGATTTAAACAATAAGAGTAATTGATTTTACCTGAACAAGAAGAGATTTTCTACAATGCAAAGAAAACTTAGCAAATTTACTACTTTTTGATTATTCATATATGATGTTTGACAGAAGCAACATGGTGTAAAAAATAATAATGTAATCTTGTCTGCAAACAACTATTTGTTACTGCAAACTGCTTTACAACAAACTTCTTTAAAATATCATCCCATAATATTTTGTGACTTTTGTGTTTTGATCTGCTCTTTTCCAAGTTTGACTTGCATACAGGTAAAATTTGAGATCAATTTTTAATTCAGTTAATCATCTTATTATATATTTACTATAAATTATTTATACGTATATTTCAGTGATAGAAAAGATGAGTGACACAAGTTGCAGTTCATTCATCATTCATCAAAAGATAAAATGTTTTGAAGGACAAAGAGAGACAAAAGGTTTTGACTAGCTGCTATCTTAGATGCTAATATTTCTTGTCCTTGACTTTATTACGTGAGTTTTTCCACATGTTCCCTCCTTACTGAAGCTCTCCTGGTACTAATAGCACACCATTCGGCTCCAGTATCCTTCCTGGTGTAACAGCATAGTAATACACATTGTTTACATGACAGTCAGCACTCAGGGACTGCAAATGGGCCGGGTGTTTGAAAGAAATACTCTGTAAAGTCTTCAGGGAGGGAAAACACCCCTGTCCTGCCTATTACACAAAAAAGTGAATGAAAAGCAGGACTTTTTCCCCTTTCTGCAATAAAGCTGAAATTGAAAATCAAGCCTGGATTTCAAAGAGGTGAGGCGAGGCGAGGCGAGGCGGAAGGGGAAGGGGAAGGGGAAGGGGAAGGGGAAGGGGAAGGGGAAGGGGAAGGGGAAGGGGAAGGGGAAGGGGAAGGGGAAGGGGAAGGGGAAGGGAAAGGGAAAGGGAAAGGGAAAGGGAAAGGGAAAGGGAAAGGGAAAGGGAAAGGGAAAGGGAAAGGGAAAGGGAAAGGGAAAGGGAAAGGGAAAGGGAAAGGGAAAGGGAAAGGGAAAGGGAAAGGGAAAGGGAAAGGGAAAGGGAAAGGATGCTGAGTTTAGGCTTCTGATAGGCTTCCAGCTAACAAGAAGTCCGCAGCTGGGTCTGGAAGTACTATGCAGGAGATCCTACAGATGATACCCACACCACCTTTGCCTGCTCTAATCACTGTGAATCACATCTAGATGAAGAACAGAGCTCAAACCTTGTGGAGGAAGGACACTTTACCTTTTCTATGACATCATATTAGTCTGGTTTTGGAAGCCAAGATCAGTTCTCTGTATTGTATCACTATGTGTCATGAGCTAGAGTGATTTCTCAGCTTGCGACTGTGTTTCAGAGGCATCTACATCACATTCCTCTCCTGCAACACAAAATATGTAGTAAATGTCCCCTGGCACCATTAACCTTTTGAAGTCAATAAACCTTTTTCTAGTTCAATGGGAATTGTCCAACATTTTCCCAGTGAGAAAAAATGTTGCTTGCAGTTAAACTGTTCCTCATTTTGAGGAAAGACATCAGACTTCCCACACACACACACCTTTTTTTTCTTTTCATACATCTTTAGAAACCGGTTACTTTTAGTGCAAAGGGCTTTGGAAAACTACTTCTCTTCCCTTTTCCCTTTTCCCTTTTCCCTTTTCCCTCTCCTCTCCTCTCCTCTCCTCTCCTCTCCTCTCCTCTCCTCTCCTCTCCTCTCCTCTCCTCTCCTCTCCTCTCCTCTCCTCTCCTCTCCTCTCCTCTCCTCTCCTCTCCTCTCCTCTCCTCTCCTCTCCTCTCCTCTCCTCTCCTCTCCTCTCCTCTCCTCTCCTCTCCTCTCCTCTCCTCTCCTCTCCTCTCCTCTCCTCTCCTCTCCTCTCCTCTCCTCTCCTCTCCTCTCCTCTCCTCTCCTCTCCTTTGGAATATTTAAACAATTATGTATAACTTCTCAATGCCCCACTCTTTGTAATATGTGCATGCCTCATATTTTGGCAATCTGTTAAAAATGTTGCATTTAGCACATTTAGACTGCTATCAATTTAAGGAACAGCATTCTTCTGGTTACTTGTTAACATGGTGGAAATTGCTATTCTAATGACCTTTAAACAATTTGTAGCAAAAGAAAAAGTGTTTGGTATACTTGCTAGGAATCACTACTTGATATTTCTCAAACTTCTCTCCCCACTTGATTAGGTACATTGACTTTTTTCCACCTTCTGGTCTAAGCTGTTTCATTGTGTTCTGGTTTTGCATTTGTTTATTTATTTTGTAGCCAGGTCAAATGATTTTATCCCAGACATAGAACTCTCAGAACAACTGAATCATTTAGTGGTGCTTGGTTTCATGTGTTTGTCAGCTGAAAATGGCATTTAGCACAGGCTTTATCTCAGCTATGGTAATTACTGTACTGAAATGGGCTCTCATACACAGCACAGACTGTTTTCAACAGATGCAACCAAGCAACTCTGAATTCTCTGAAATAGTTTATCTGGCTTTCAGAGTGTGACGATATTCAGACACAAATGCACATACACCCTTACATATATAGAGACATATAAAAAGTTGGACAGTGCTAGTTTTAAGGCAATGTGTTCTTTCTTTCTGAGTCAATTCAATTACCCGATGCAAGTATAGAATAGAATCTCTCAGTTGTACATAGCTCCCACATTATGTGCTGGCTGTGCATCTTATTACACATGAAGGTTATTGTTATTGTAATGTATCTCAGTGGTATACCAAATGTTAGTTTAATGATGTAATTAATATGGTTGGATTTACCATCTGATGTTCTTAGGCACCTCTTGTGTTAGCATTTGATGCTAGCAATTTCAAACATACTTGGAAACAGCAGTTTTTAGTTAAGGGAGTTGGCAGAAAAAGATAAAGGATTAATAACATAAGTCACATTCTCTAACAACATTTTTTTAAAAATTGTTTCAGATGTGTTCAGCTGACATGTCAACTCAGAGTGATGCTGCCTCTGAAGCTTGTGCAATATGCATTATTTATATATATCTGAGCTTTTTCATTATTATTATTATTATTATTATTCAGTATACTATGGTTTAACAGAAACAATTCTTCTAGAGTCGAAACCTTGCAATCAGTTGAGCTCATTTGATGATGGACTGCTTTCAGTGCTAAAAAGTGAACACCAGTTTGATGGACAGATAATGTGCACAAGCGAGAAAATGAAGAGGGTTGTTTTGGTTTTCTTTTGTGGTTTGTTTTCTTTGTTTTTGAGGAGCATTTCTTTCTTCTGGAAAATATGATGATAAACAGTTGGATGGTACTTGAAAATGACGTTCAGGTACATAGAGTAAGAATCCATAGGAGCCCAAAGCAGATTCCAAATTAGTCTTTATCAACATAACTGTCACTCTTTACTTGCCAACTATAAATGACTTATTTTAATTAGAAAAGCAATTATAACCCTAATAGAGAAATTGGATGAAGCTATTATATATTAATTGTGAGAAGGATTTAGGAACATCCAAGAATACAGTAAGAATAAAATTTTAAAAGATTGATCTCATTCTTTACTTTCCATCAGCATTTTACATCTCCGTTATTTACTATATCTCCACTGTCTTCTTCATTTCACATAGCAGATTAATTATGGTATGATTTCCAGTTTTCTTTTAAGTCATGCTAGAAACATCCTAAGAGTATCTTTCCATTTTCCATGCAGAAACCACATATTTGCCAAGGAAATAAAAACACACAGAAATGTTACTTCTGTGTTTTGAAACATACATATCATAAGAAATCAGGAAAATCAAACAACATATTAAAAACATAAGGGAAGGAATTTCTTTTGAAAAAAATAAAAATAAACATTAAAAAAAAATATGGGGAAAATTACACTGGAATATATTTGACATAAATAGCCATGACTAATCTCTGAAATGTTTAAGTAGACCTTGCACAAAATAAAGCATTCACTTAAAAGTATTGTAATTGGAAAGTATAACACTCAGAATTTTAATTGTCAAACATGGCATTCATATGGAAGTCACATTTTGTTATTCCTTGAAAAAAGTACCTATGGAGAAATCAGTTCTTATTCAAAACTCTATCATGACCTAAATGTAATCACCAATGAGTAACAGAACATGCACAGTGCAAGAAGCATACTATAAAATTCTGGATGCCAAATAAATAACAGTGATATTTTTCTCCACTTTCAGTATTCTCCATCAGCATGGACTGTGGGACCATACCTGCTGGTCTGCCAGTTGACTTTCTTTAAACAAAGAGCACTGAAATGAGATATCCGAATATATGCTGTTGCTAGAAATACAGAATACATTTAGGACAGAAAGTATCTTTTAATCTCTGCCACTACAGGTTTAATCTTGCAACCACAGTGTCTTAGAGTACATTAGAAAGCATCATACCATGGGAGGAAGGCAGAACTGGCCTTCTGAACTCTTCCCTCTGGTGAATGTTTTGCCCGTGGTTTGGCACCAGTTGACTCCTCAGACTCATGGTGTGAGTAACTTGATACTGAGCCCACAGAAGAATGGACTCTTTAGGTAAAGCATATCTGTAGTGGTGAAGAAAGAGATTTCAAGTATTTTAGTTCAATAGTAAACCACTCCAAGAGACATTTTAGTAGCCTTGCTTTCTTTTTCCTTCTCCATATTCAACTTCATTAATTTTTTTTTTTTAACTTCTAACTCCTATGAAAAGCCAAACACCTGGAAGTCATAATAAATTCAATCCAACTAGCAAGAAGTTACAGCTGCTCATACAACTCAGCATTTAAGCCGAGACAAATCTAGTGGTGGGAAAGCAGATATATTTCAAATACGTAATTCATCCAGCAAGCTCCCCACACACTGTCATTATTTACTTGTACACTGACTTGAAAAGACCAGCACAATGGAGTGAAGTACCATAGTTTGACCTGCAAACTCCTGGTAATCAAGGTTCTTAAAGACTTATTTATGTAATATCCAAACACAAGCAACTTTCTATGACCTTGGTCTGACATAGTCCTGCTAAAACAGCAGTGTGAATTTTTGTTACATGATTGCCTTAAAAGGACAAATTGTTTTAGAAGGCTTCTCTCGGGTCAAGAAACATTGACATTTCTCCAGTCACACAGAAACAGACCCTGAATATTAAAGAATAAATACTACCCAAAATAGAGGTAGAGGGCAAAAGTGTTTTCTTATGAGAAATCAAACATCTTTGTATTTATAAAATATAGCTGTTGAGTTGCATGATTCCTGTTTAAGTAAAGCAGGTCAACTATAATATGACAGCAAGATTTCAAACACATACACAACAAAATTACAGGCCTTCTTCAACTGTCTGAAAACACTCAACACTTCAAAAAATTTTAACTAATACATTCTTCTGTTGTATATAAAGTATCCCTTTTCTCTCAACCTATTTACTCTTTATACAAGTGTTTAATAGCTGTAGATGAATGCAATAATAATATTCCAGATACTTTCCTTATATGATTTTAAAAGAATACTGTTACTGTGATAAGACTTAGGATGATAAATTTTCAATATTTTAATTTTTTTTAAAGGCAGCTCTGTAACAATTATAATTCACTAGTGAAAAGTGAGAGGTCAATGTATTTCTAATATTAAAGAATATCTAGTACAGCATTATTTCCTTCCAGGTACCTTATTTTTGATGCAGAATAAGAAAGCTACAAAATAAAACCCAAATGCACATTGCTACAGATAATGTATTTATTTATCAAGAAGTCACCAAGAATAAACCAATAATTGCTAGAAAGGCATGGCAATGAAATTTTATTACAGAGCAGGCAAAAGAAAAAAAAAGTGATTATAAACGTAGGATTTAGTGGTTAATTTTTTTGGGGGGTGGGGGGGGAGGTCCATCTGAAGTTCTCTATTGTTCTTTAACAAACACTCTTTATAGAAGTCAAGGGTTCATGATGACTTAATCTTCCTTGCAGAGAGACAGAGCAGCTGCTGAAACAGTCTAGTCAAGAACTACGCATTTATCCTTGCTGCCTCCTTTGCCTCAGGAGGGAAATAGTCTGCTTTTTTCAATGTTAATGTAGGCTAGTAGCTGATTATTCCTCTTTATCGCTCCTTCCTTACATGCCAACTCAGCAGTACCATGAGGTGTGCAGTAGGCAAGGAGAGAGTTATTTTATTCAGAACATTTCTTCCTGTATGACAATACATAAAGCTAGCATTAAGTGGTAAATTCATTTAGGGACCAATCTTCCCTCTCCCATGTGGAAATCAATGCCTGTTTTTCTACTTGCTTCACCAAGAACTAGATTGGATGTTTCGTGCTTTGGGAAAGGAAGTTTGAATATATTCTCAAAACAAAACACAAATCCCTGAGACCACAATATTCTCAAAGATATGCAAAGTGCTACCGAGACTCTCAATGTGCTCCACACCCAGATTTGGGTTTTAATTTATTTATACATGTGCAATGAGAAAAGCAGCTTTGTGGACATATTTCTTGCCTCTATTTTCTACTTTGCAGTTTTGCTCTTGTCAATGGTTTCATTGTTCCTTAAAATTAGAGTACTCTTCTAAAAAAAATGGAATAAAAATTCAGTAGTACAAAAGTCTCTGTAACCTATATGTTTTGAAACTGGTTCAATGCTTATTTTATAGGTGAAAAATTTCATAGAAAGAAAAAATCCTGATATTCTTCCTTGCAATGTATTTTATGAGAGAGCCTCTGAATAGACATAATCTAATGCCAAGGTTTTTGAGACTGGTAATAGAAGCTAGTTGATGTAGACAACCCCATAGGACATATTTATGCTGACATATTATTAATGCTAGTGGTAAATTTTTGCAGTTGCACAAGATGAGCCAGGGAAGAAGGAAACTGAGGCTAGATAAATATCAGAGTAAGAACACAGGCTTTGTCCTGAATTAATTTTCTTTAGACTTTTCTGTGATAGTGGATTTTTTTTTCATTTTCTTCCTCCGTAAATGGAGGAAATCAAGAATAAAAAATGAAACATGCGCAAAAATCTATTGGTGACAGCCATTAAGTGAATTACCTTGCCCATTGAATATCATTTAGGTTGGAATCAGATCTACTACTATTAATTTCTACCTTTTTAATGCACACTTTAGCTAGTACATGACCCATACTGTGTAACAGCAGTTACACCCCAGGGACTAGAGATTAACAGCATGTGCTACGAGTGGTTTATTTTACAATTGCTGTGAAATAAAAGCTGATGGAAATGAGCTGGTGAATTACTCCACCAGCAGAATCAACAATATTTTTCTTGTCATGGAAAAGCTCCATTCTTCTGTCTTCATTTTTTTCTTCCTAATATTGGTTTCATAGTAGAACACAATGCTTAGGGGAAATCTGGGGGAGGGGAAAAACAGAAAAGCATGGTGCTGCGCTCAGTCCTGCCATTTTCATTGTATGCTGCAGTTCATCTGAAAAAAATTTACCAGCTAAATCTCTGTGTCATAGTTTATTAAAACACAATTTGGACATAAAAACCTACAGTCAAATGAAATCAAAATTGTTTTTCAGTAAACTCAAGTCAGTTAGCTTTTCCTTCTCATAAAAAGGAACATGATTTCGGCTGCTACACATGTATATTTTTGGAGTGTTAGGGAAGAAAAATAGTCTCACAGAAGGGTATCAATGAGGCTTGTTGTTTTGCAGCCCATAATGAATAAAAAGGACTGCACCAAAAATGTCCTCTCCACAGTTTTTCTATTAAGCAGTAAATTCATTTCAATTTAAAGAAAGAAAGCTGATACAAAACAGTCCATGTTGTTAATGAGCAGGTAGAAAGCATGTGTGTTCTGACCATCAGGGACAAACTGCACTGACCTGCACTGGTTACCAGGCACACAAGGGTTACCCCGGACCCAGCATACTTCCCTCCACAAGGAGTTTATATGACAAATAGGATAAATCTCATCAGGTACTACTTCTCTAGTGGTGAAATACCCTGAATTGATCCTTTAAAACTGCATCTTCTTCAAAGGAGTAATGGAAGAGTAATGGAGAAAAGTAGTATCAAAGTTAGGCATCTAAAGAAGGAGTAAACATACCAGTAAGTCATAAATAAATTTTGTCTACAACTGCCTGGATGTTTTACCCCTTTGCTGAGATTTCTTTTTTTCCTTTTTCACTCCTGTCTGCATTTAACTTCATGCAAATCATTACTCATCTAAGGTATTGCTCCAGATTTCAGAGAAATTTTGAATTTGTTATTTATTGCCGCCCGGTTAGTTTGTAACACACAGCAGTTATTGCTAAGAGGTCCAGTGACTGCCTGGCCTGATATTTTAGCACCTCAGCAGCCATGCATGCCTTACTCAACTCTATCAGATAATGATATGCGGCATGATTTACATGTGCAGTATTAAGAATTCATTGTGAACCTATTTGTAATTACAACACAGTTAAAAGAAAAAGATGATTTAATAGTTATTAAAAAGATCCTTGACAAGGCAAAGAGTCATGACTCCACATGCTTATTTGTATTTGGAAATGGGTTTTTATCTGCAATTTTGTATGTAACAAGTATATTCAATCCTAATCCTTGCTTCATCACAGAGGACCTAAAATTTTGCTAATACCTTTAGTTGTAGAATAACATCAATGTACAAAGAGAACCTGAAACAGACTAATAGGAAAACAAATGTGGGCAATTTTTTAGAGACCACTTTTTGCTGATCTCAAAAGGCATTTTAAGAAACACAGCTACACTTTTTCTATCACTATTTCTGATAATTAGAAGAAATTTTTCAATTCCATAATTCTAAACAACTGATCCTTTTTTTTTTCCCAGGGTTTTCCTGGCAGCTCATCCACAAAATGTATTTAATATCACCCAGCGAAACTTAGCTTTGCATTCATGAGACTGCTAAATTTTCTTATATAACCATTTCACTGTAAATCTGCCCACAAAATACTGAGCTGCTCAGAGAATGAAAATCAAACTAGAATTTATTCCAGTGATCATCTGAATTCACTACAGTGTGGACAAGAGCTTATCGGAGTCTGGCTCCAAGAGTGATTGACTGTTAATAAATCTTCATAAGGAATTGAAAAAAAATTTTAAAAACCAAACCAAAATGGAATTAACATCTCCAGGTGAACACATAGGCTATTTTCTATTAGTTTTATGCAGACAATTATTCTGTCCCCAAATGACTACGCTTCATGTGTCATTTGCTGGTGAATAGGCATTTAATTATATTTGAGATGTTTTCCTTGCCTATTACTTCAAAACACCTGAACACTCAAATACAAGAAAACCTCTCTATAGCTGCTGATAGAAACCTTAACCTAGGATAATGCAGGTTTTTCTTTTACCCCGTGACTTTACACAGTGGGATCTCAAATGCTATGATGTGAGCTTGGCATATAAGATAGCTAGTACAGATAAAAATTCAGATTTTGGCACCACTGACTCCAATCTGCTGTAATGAGGACAGGTGCATGTGATAAACAAAGAGAAAGATAGATCAAGGTTGCAATGATGAAACAAAAGTGATGGGTGAGCATGCTTTTGTCTGACTACTGTGACCCTTGATATAATAGAGGCACAGAAAAACTCAAACCACAGACCATTAATAACCAGAAAACATGCTATTTCTTTTCTGAAGAAATCAGGGGTTTAAATTGAAGGGGAAAGGGGCAGTAAAATAATGAGCAAAATAAACAATAAAAAGAGTGTAGCATCTGAGTACACCACTGAGTCTTGATAAAACGCAACACTGTCATTTTGCTATTTGCCTGTTTCTCACTATGTTCTGCTTGTATACTTCTGAATGTTGTTATTTAATTTCAGCAGTGCCATGGGGACATGGATGAACACAAATAAGGTCATGCTAATTTTATTCTCTACCAGTACTGACAAGGTAAATCCAAACTTACTCATGTTGCTTCTTCGATGGTGTATTTCCAAAAAAGTGTGGCTTTGCTACAAATAGACATATATTTCTACTAAAGACAGTTCATACCAACTTTCTAAGTGACTGAGTGAGGCAACAGTCCACCTGGAGAAATTCTGGAAACTCAGGCAAACTGCATGTCATAGCAGAAATTAAATAAAATGTTTAAAACATTTGATACTGATGCCTTTCCTGGCCTTAAAAAATTAAGAGCCAGACACAGTTAAGGGAAGAGGGGTTTTTACCTCGGTGTTTTAATAAGGATCCTTATGGTGCACCGCTTTGCCAAGGTGGGGTGTGCCGCAATGCACACACGATAGGTTGTGGATACAATTTAAAGACCTTACAAATTAGCATATCTAACAAAGATGCCCCAATGGGAGGCCTGGATAATTGACGTGATATTCCCCCATCTGTGGAATTCCCCCCTGGATAGGCCAAATCTCTGGTTTACAGGACATGTTCTAGAGAGGGGCTTGGTTTTTCAAGATAGTACAGGGCTTTCCGGCCTCCATCTTCAAGGTCTTTATGGCATTTGGTCTCCTAGCCTAACAGAATACTAGGACTATGCTAAGTTAGCAGACTTAACGAATTGCAAGTATGCATGCTAAGAATACTGAGGATCCATAAAGCTATATAAAAGTTATGTAAAAGAGAGTCATCTTGGCATCAATAGCAGTGATGGTTGACAGGTGTCTAGTTACCTTTCCTCACACTGAAGTGCACAATATGAAATGCAAGATAATCTTTAAGTGAGGAGGGGACAGGGCAGGGGAGAACCCAGATAATCATGATCTATCTTCAGGAGAGCAGATGCTTGAAAGTTGTATGGTTTGCAATTCTGAAGAACACTTTACGAACTGAAGCTCAATGGCTTCCATGAAATTTAATGAAAAGGGCTTTTATTGCAACAAAGATGAAATTTTTAAACACAAAAGTATAAAAATGCATGTAACTGGAAAGAAATGAGTAAAGTTATTAAATACCTCTAAAAAATGGATTTCGGCAAGAAAGCATCATTTGTTAAAGCAAACAAAACCAGACAAGGTATATTCCAGAGGGAAAAACAAGTAGAACATAAAATACTAGAGGTTTCATGGTTTCAGTTCCCAGTGACTCAATTTTATGCTCAGTTATTAATTGCCAGTATTGATAAAAGCTGTCAAATTCTAATTTTAGAACTGTCATTGTCACAAGCCACATAAAAGACATATATAATTGATGTTTCTCTACACCCTCAATTTTGATATTAATGGCTGAAATATATAGCCCCCTTTTCCGGCATTCAATAATTGATGCATTTGTAATTTAGCAATAAAAGTTTTATGATATGGTAGACTTATTGGGTGGGAAGCATAAATAAATATCACATTGATGTTGTCCATAGTCAAAAAATGTAATAACATTTACAAAGTAAAGCATCTGAAAGCGAAATTTAAAAAAATATTGATAGGTGACACAGTCACCTCTAAAATGTTACTGAAGGCTTGCACTTGGTCAGCTCTGGTAGGCAGCTGAGAAGTAAAGAAATCCTCAGTTCTATTGTGCCATCATTGGTGATGTAAATGAGGTATGAAAACAATTGCATGGCAGAGCCCTTACTACATCTTTTCTTCACTTCTCTGTTTATAGGCAGTACTAGTCATTAATGACAAATGCCCAAGTGGTCACCCCTCACAATCCCCTTGCCTATGACAATTCCAGCATTTGAAGTATGCAATCATACCACATCATGACACATTTAGAGACACTTTTAAAAGTCTGGAAAGCCTGGGATTTCTTTTTACCTGAAGAGATACATATTGCACAGATGTTCTACAGGTGCATTTGTACAGGAGTTGATTTTATGGGAAGCAGCTAAAAGGTGTTTCTCAGGAAGCTGCTTGTTGTGCAAACGCCTGTTTTATACTCATTCTGCTATAAATATCAGAGTCCCAATTTATCTTTTAAGGGTAAAGGATGCTGTCACAAAAGGTTTTTAGTTAGCAATTAGGATATTTATAGTGAATAACTTAAAGCACATAAAAACAACCTTACAGCTATAGAAATATCCTGTCAAAGTAATTTACACAGATCTGGTGTTAGAGATAATCTGCTCTGGAAGTCAATATACCAAAATGCACAAATCTGATACTTACTTCATATTGAAACCTATTCTGATTTACAAGATTACATTTTTTAACATATGAACTATGAGTAATTGTAGAATTCATGTAGTCCATGATAACGGTATTTTACGTATCTTTTAACTGAATATTTTATAAATGCATCTTGAGGTTATGATTTAAATATTCAGTGGAAATATAATGAATATTTAAATCTAAGTGCTTGTCACGATCCGCTCACACAAGCGGGGTTCGTGATGGTTCGTTTTAGGGATCTCAGAGCGCAAAAGACACAGCGGGGGACAAACTCAGTTTACTCAATCACAAATGCACCTTTATTTAGTGCCAACAAATGCGATAGTGGGGAGAGAAAAGAGAATAGTAAGAAAGACAGAAAAAGAAGGGAAGGCGATTATAGCTACCAACATGGAGGGTCGAGTCCTCGAGGCTTTTGAAGATGCCTATAGACACGAGTTTCTCCAGTGGGATGATCACAAAAGTGAGCAGGGGTCTCCAGGGTTTTTAGAGTCCTCTCCAATGCGACAGGCAGTTGGCCAAACAGGTGGGGGAAATCATTGCAGTGTGTTCATTTAGAGAACTCAGAACAAGTCGGTCGTCAGCAGGTACAGTGTCAACCAGTACAAGTCAGCAGGCACAGTCACTTCACTGTGACTTGCCCATTGTTTCTGCTCAGGTTCTGATGTTCCGATATGGGTGCTGGCTTTTTCCATCAAACACACCTGCAGGCAGCACTTGGCCAACATCCCACCTCAGCCAGGCCAGAACTCCTGCGTTGAGATTTTAAAGTCCCTTTTAGGGGTTTCAGTCTCTGTCCTTGACGATGGTCGTGAGGCAGATAAGGGATCTTCAGACCGTCTCTTACAGTGCTACAGCAAACAATATACAAACCTGCTTCATGTTTGCCACTTTTGAATGATATATGCCCTCAGGTAAGTCTTGAGAACAAAATGAGGGTCAGTTTCATTCTAGACAACCCCTTATGTTCATGTGACAAGTATAAAGCAAGGGCTGAACCAACCACTTCCAGCACTCAATCCTCCATAGCACAGACACTTCCCTTACATGTTTGCTGTAACATGCAGTATATAAAATAGCTTTTTCTTAAGGAAAAAGAAATAAATAAAGAGAAAGAAGAAAAACCAAACAAAAACAAACAAATGGGGTGGATAAGATTTTCCTAAAAACACAGACAAATTTAACTTTTTATCATGGAATAAATTTATATTTCCTGGGGTTGACAAAGCATAGCAATAGAATTAATTTTAACAGACCTTAGTAAACTGAAACTGGATTTCTTTTGGATCACATAGACCTAAAGTATGCTTTTCATGATAAAGAACCAATGGCAGAGATTAATTACAGTTCTCTGACACAAAGCATACTTTAAAGATCTGATGAATTAAATGTTCTCCTCGCCACAAGCAAATAGGCTTGTTAAACTTGCTTAGCACAATAACCCTAAATTAAATGGCATCATTAAACTTGTTGTTACAACACACAAGTTGGAGAAGAAACCAATCAGTCATGTACCTGTAAAAACACTGAGGTTCTATGCCATAAAATAAATCATCTTCTGGAAAGAAACAGTCAGGCAGTGTTCTTCATAAAGAAAAAATAATTTAAAAAACAAAACAAAACAAAATATTAAAATTTCTTGAAATGTCCTTATTTTCTAAATAAACTAAATGTTTATTTAGAAAAAAAATAAATAACAAAAATTAAAACCAACAAAGCCAAGCAAAAAAAAAAAAAAAAAAACCAAACAAAAAACAAACCAAAATACATACATACTCCACTCTCAAAAAAACCCCAAAAAAACCACAAAACCTCCCCCCCCAAAAAAAAACTAGTAGCTTTTGAAATTAAACTTCTTTTCCAACAATGATAACACAGCCTTTCTTCAAAACATTTACTTTGGCTTCAAGACAGTGGTGATTGCAATGCTGCTTTGCACGCAAAAACCCTAGAGACAAGTCAATCAAAGCTTGCTTTCAACCAACTTTTATGAAGAACCTATCCTGCCAAAAAGTGGTCATACATTCCACATCTGTATGCTTTTAGGGCCATTTTTTTGACTCTGATTTCTGTAAGTTTCATGGGATCACTAAATACTTTACCTTTCTGAAGTCCAGGCTTCTTTATTTGGATGATTTCTCTGTTGGACAGGAAACCTGACAGATTACACACAGTAAAATGGTCCCAAAGGGAAATTTATCTTGGTTTAAGAAATTACCTTGTTCATTTCTTCAACCAAATTTTAATATGGTGGAGCAAGGAGAAAGAATTCCAAGCATTAGAATGGAGTTGAGACCTGTAAATTCACACCTGGGAATGTGTGAATTCCATCTGGGACAGAGATTCCCAAAACTTAAGAAAATACTTTTATCCTTTCGTGGCATAGTTTCACACTTGTAAAAACAATATTCATCCCAACACTTTCTTCTCATTGATTTCTTTTTAAACTTGCTAGGACATGGCCAGAAATTTTGGGTGAAGCACCAAGAACACAGTAGAATGAATTTTGATTTAGCATTAGTTTGCAGTAAAAACATTAATACTGCCTCAGTAGTTTAAATGAAAAGCAAGTTAAGCTTGTAGACAACTCCAAAAACTGTTGGCTAATATTAATTAAAATTTTGATTTGTCCTATGTTCTTCACTACCTGAAGATAATTAGATTTAACGAGCATTGAATTTTAAGCTCAGCAGTAATGCCACAGCCTTTCATTAGGCCTTTTGAAGGATGTCACATTAGGTAGTTGTATTTTCCTCAGCCTTTTCATGAATTTCCATCTTACCGTTCACATAATATTAAGCTGTACCATGGCTGAAATTTTAGGAGTAGCTGCAATTCCTCACACGGACCAAATCCATTTTGTAACTCTCATTATTAAACGCTTACCACAATATGTAAACTTCTAATAAACTTTATGGACCTGATTAAGAAGCATAAGTCCTTCAACTGTCCATGGGAAGAAAAAGATACCACCAATACCAACTCTGACACATGAGCTAGGTGGTAATTTCTAAACTGGATATCCTAAGCACTTAGCTGAAGATACTACCTCTCTGCAGTAACTGGGCAGCAAAAAAATCTGTTGCATCACAGTTGTGTCTATACTTCTAGAGTCTTCCTCTCACAGTAGATGTATGTGAAAGACTTCTAACTTCCATTGACCAGTTTGTAAGAAAGTCAAAAGAAAACTCTAATATGGACTAAAAAAAAAAAAATTATATATATATATATATATATATAGTCTATCTGGAAAAAAATCCCATAAAAATAAAGTTTCTTTACTTCCAATATACTTTATATGCTAGAAACATGAAAGCCATAAAAAAATGTAGGAAAGTGTTCTTTCAGTTTTATCCAAGAAACAGAAATAATTACATGCACATTTGAAGGTTTCCATAAAAGGTGTTACAAGTGCAGCACTTTTAAAAAATCACATCACTTTAAGCAACTTATTTTATTTGTCTTCAATCAACTTTTTTTTCTTTAAGTTATTTTGACAAGTAACACAGCAGCTAGATAAATAGATCTTTATTTGTCATAGACCTATACAGCTATTTATGAGCCCTGGAAGAGAAGAAAAAAGCATCAGTATACATCCTTTTGGAAAGAAAAATGCATTAAATTTTTATCATTGAGATGTTTCCCAGGGACTCAGGAGAGGCTCACACTAACCACATTTTTCTCCTGCCTGCTCAGAAAACTCATGTTCTTAACACAGACAAATTTTTGTTATCATAATCAAGCACAAATTAAAAGTGGCATAGTTTTCTTTACAGGGTGTTGAACTATTTGTTATTCATGCAAAGAAAATATGGCCTTGATATTTGAAGATCATGACAGAGATGAATCTGAGGCAGTATTTCATACGGCTGCAAAAGGACAAAAAAGGATTCATGTTCTAGGGAATAAAACAAGAATATAGGCTTACAACACAAAAATCCTATGGAGTTTGTAATACGAATTTTAATATACTGCATGCAGAACAGTGACAGATGATGAGAACACAACTGAAAGCATGAAAGTAATCTCATTGTAAAGGTGAAACAAATACCTGACTTGCAGGAGTTTTTAGTGTATGTTCCCAATATGTCTATTCAATAAACTTAATGAGGTAGCTTGTTGAAAAACATGATGCTTGACTCCTACAGACTACTCTTTGCATACTGCCCTTAAATCCATTGACATGTTATTGATCTAAATTAATAGATTAATAATAATAATCTGTTATTAACAGATAATTAACTGTTTATTCATTCATATGTGCCACTGTAAAGTGAAATTATAAACCTTCTGTTCAGTTCTAAGAGTTATTTCATAGATATTTCATTTTTTTGTTACCCAATTTCCCAGTTGCAGAAGAGTCCATGATTTCAGAATCCAATTTCATTGGGTATTTTATTACATGGTCTATGCTGTAAAATTCTGGGATGATTTTCAGGCAGAAAAAAAAACCCACAAAACTACTAAAGAAGTCTGTTCTCTCAGGCCAGTGTTATTCAGTCACCCAGTGACAACAGGTGAGATGCAGCCTGAAATATATTTCCCTTTCCACGACTCTTTTGTTCTGAGGCTTGAGCAGAGTCAGCTGGAGTGCAGGCCAGTTGCAATTTAGGGAGAACTCAGACTGGGCTCACCCCAAGATCTGTCACTGGTGAAAGGTCTCTCTGCCTTGAGGAGAAACCTTGAGAGTTATCCCAGCTCCAGGGGAGATCATCGCCATCCAGCCACACTGACCAGCAAGAGGAGCTCATAGAAGGCTCACTTAGTGCATTTTATTTATGGGATAAAGTGTCTGGCTCATGGTCAAATTGCTTTCAATGGGAAGGGTGCGCACAAAACTCGCTGTATTCACAAATTTTGTTTCTTTATATAGGAATCTTGGAAAAAACAGCCCTTAACTCTATGATTGGTGTTCCATTCTCATGTGCCTTGATGTTCATAAAGTCACTGGGCTCCTCTTTAGGTGTCTTTGAGGCTTTATTGACCCAGATACCACTCAGGACTGTACCTCATTTGGAGCCTCTACCAACTATTTTGAGTTTGATTAAGGAGTGGAGCCCTTAAGTCACAGACCACCCCACAAATACAGTCAATCTACTTAATTGTTTCAAAAAGGCATAGTACAGTTACCTCTTATCTCTGTACCATAAATATATAGCAGATCAGTGGTAAGAGTCCAATTATTTGATAAATTGTTCAGTTTAAGTGCCAAAATTAATGTTAATTATATACTGTTTGCACACTTGCAGATCCAAAGTAAGCAAACAGCTCTTAGTATAAAATATTACTATTAGTTATATTATAGGGGAATTAATCACAATGAATAAGGAACACTTGTTTCCTTATTTACCAGATGTTTGGATATAAAATTATTTTAAGCAATAAGCATAATATTAGAGCTAACAAAACCACAACTGGAGGAAGCTTTAGATTCAAAGTTCCTGTTGCTGATGTCCCACCAGTTACATTCTCCATCCCATCTCAATCTTTCTAGGATGTGGTGTATCTTCACTTTGTGAAGATAAATGTTAATCAGGATACTTCACTGCTCTGGATTCTCTTCAGCAATGTACTCAAGTGATCATATTGCAGTCATATTCTTGCAAAAGTTTCATTCCAAGGGAGGTAAGCAGGAACATTTGAAACGATCTATAGATTGTAGTTATTGGTGGATTCTGACAGGAGCTCAAAATTTAGTCACATCCCACAATTTGAATAAGGTTACAATTACAGATATTTCAATGATTACATGTTTCTACAGCGGTGTTGTCTGTAAATATAGAATCAGAAAAGGTTCTCATACAAACACATCCTTTTTGCATTATATACAGCTACAGTCTCAGGGGTTTCATAAGGATGTATTTCAAAGTGACAAATACATTGTTCAGTGTCAAGAAAACCGTCTTGGGACTTAATGGTACTATTTTCACAAATAAATCCCTATTGTTCACATTCAACCCATGCATCAACACCAATAGTTTATCATTTGTTCCCATTTAATTGGGCCTATAATCTATGTACTAATGGATAGAAGACATTTCTATAGTGATTTTATCCCAGGACAATTATAGGGTGTATGGTATACACTGAAGCATTATGAATTGACAAAACATCTCCCCTGGATAATTTTGGACAGGACAGGGTTTGTCCCTGTATCCAGCTTACCATCCTGTATAACATGTATTCAGGAATGGTGAGCAGGTAGGCTTAATTGCAAAGCTATTGATTGGTACTGATAGTGGTTGAAAGATTTCAATTTCTTCTATCAGAGTGTGTTCCAACACCCCTGATGCACCTAATATGAGCTTTAGATCATAGTCACTCTTTCAATCACTGGTTTGGAGAAGCAGCATTTACCAGGCTTTGGACTAACATGAAAACAGAATTTTTGCCTGCCATCCTCTACGGTGCTGCAAGGGAAAATAAAGATATTTTTGTCAGGGAGAGTCTTAGCAGGTGACCCTATTAGGAAGAAGGAATGCTCCACTATGGAGTAACTCTGTCTCTGGGCCAAACATTGCTTTGTGCAACAAAACAATGCAGTTTTTTACCTGCATGACAAAAATTTTGGTGTAGCCATTCTCCCAGCTAACACCACATGGGGTTTAAGGTACTCCTACCCTTAGTTTCATAATTTTAGTAAATTCACCTACATTTTGGCTGAATTTTTAGCTTGTTTTATTGTCCTTCCCATGAATTTTCACCTTTCTCATATTGATTGGTGCTTTCCTGGCTACATTTAGTAATGTTTGCCAAGTTTTATTTCTCCAAACTGGAGAAATCACTTTCCTTCTCAGTTCAGTGATTCTCACTGTCATTGTGTGGCTCCAACCCATACAGAATAGAAGTTCACGTATATAATTTTTGCTCCATTTGGTGCTGCAAAACAGTGGTCCTTATGCTCCTACTTATGTGCTACATCCACCACGTCCTGTTTTTTTGTTTGCCAGCTGGAATGATTCATGGAGCAGATTTATACTGCTTTTTTGCTGAGGAATCAGTGAACCCAATGTCTTACTTTGGTGTTTCTTTGGTGAGGAGAGGTGCATTTAAAATTGGTGATAATTTATGAAATTGTTGTAATGCCATTTGATCTGAATTCAAAAGCATCTGTAATTTGGAAACTCTTGCATGTTCTTTGGTTAACTGTCAAGTAGACAGACCGTTCTCTGACAAAGGTACTTGTGCAACTCCTTCTGGAGCAGCAATCCCCTCAGGGAAGGCTTCTATAAAATTAAAAGAGTCTACTTTACCTACATTTACCATCTACCGTTTCTATAAGGAGCTTGTTGCAGACAAAATGGAAGTTTTGGACATGATTTATAAGGGAGATTCTCCCTTTGAGTCATGAGGTGCAGAAAGGACCACTGTGTTTCCTACACTTCTTCTCAGAGAGGAGTATAGGTGCAGCTGGATCTAATCCTAGCCCCAGACTTCATCAGTGGTTCATGTCTAAAAGTTTATGTATAGGTGTAATTGAATGCACATTTTTCTAGAAATATTGAAACGATATTAAAGTAATTGTCAAGTAGAGATTGATGTTACTCACACATACCAATGACCATGGGAAAATACCTCTTATTCAAGGAGTAACCTTGAGTTCCCCCTCCAGGGAGGAATCTCCACACATGCCCCCTAGAAGGGGTATGTTAGAAGATTCTGCTCTTAAAAAGTAGACCTGGGATTGATGGTAAGTCAGAGTGTTCTAGGCCAGCTCTGTCAGCTCAGCAGACTTTCAGATATCAGTTACTATAATGAGATGATTCTTTTTTTCAGGTACTTCCTCTTCTATGTCTGCCACATTCTGTCAGGAAACTTAGTTCTTCACTTCCTCAGGATGTATAAATTTGGGAATTGAAGAATCAGGCTACTTTCAATAGTCTTCAACACCAAAAGCAGCATGACTCACCCTTCTCCCTCTGATAGCTTATCCAGCTGGTATCTTTTTCAAATAGGGTAGAATTCAAGCTGGTTTACCCCCACTTAGGCAGAGCATTCCTGTATTAGGCTGACATAAGAGAAGGCACAAGTTTTCCATCCAACTAAAAAATGTGCATTTCACACCTATAAATTCACCTGCTTTAAGAATGCATTTATTATAACATGTTGTTCAGAGTGATGCTTAAAATATGGAACAATTTTTTATTATTAAAATTATTTTTTAAATTCACTGTGGCACTAGAGTAACTTTATTAAAGTTTAACTTTGGTGGTGTTGAAAATTTTAATTGAGGTACTAGAAATATTTCAAATGAGAACATATGATATCCCAAAGATACTTTGGAATAAATATTATGCAGTGTTCAAAAATCCAGTTACACTCAGCAAACTGGAGTTCTAGGATTTATGTTAGATTTCAGCATATAGCATTAGTCCCAACCCACACCTACAAATCTCAGATCACAAAAAAACTCTTCAAATATAGAATATGGCTGCTTCCTGTCAGGAATACGGAAGGTGAATACAACTTCTTCATAGTTAAAGGAGGTTTACCACGATACAATATTGAACAGTATTTGACAGATTCCACAGAAATGCTTCAGATACTTCCCAACTTTGGTGAATGTTTAAAGAGTAATAAGTCTGGAACACACAGATATGTCAGAGAGCAGACAGCTACAGAAGCTGAACTGGGTAGCGCTGCAGACATTTTGACCCTAGTACAGTGAAAGCTGAGGGAGAGATAAACTCAAGGCAAGAACAGAAGTGAAGACATCATGTCACTCTGGTCACTCTGTCCTTCTGGTCACTCTGTCCTTCTGATACTGGCTGCTTTGACGAAAGACATAACAAAGGACATCACTAGCATAAGAAAAATAATCAGAAGATTGTGTTTCTAAGGGGACCAGGCCTAAGGAGTTGGTGTGGAAAATTTAGTATGAGTGTAATGATGTATAAATGCTAGTAACCTCTGTAACAAACTGGCTTTGCTGGCATAGCAGAGTCCATGTCTGTCAAGCCTCACAAATGGGGGCCTGTGTGAGGAAGTGAAGATTCCCCTATCTGGTGTCAGCAGGGATGCCCCTTGGGACGTGAAGTGCTGCTGAAAGGAAACAGGAGGCCAGTCACCATCAATCCCTTCAGGCTTTGGAGGGAAGCGGAGGGGAACTTAGACGGGGATATGTCCTCAGAAGAGAAATATGTTTTTGAACTTATGCCTGAACTTCCAGAGAATCACAAGAAAATGCTTGCTTCTCATTCTCTTAAGCTGATTTTGCCCTGGGCGCAATCACGTTAAAAGGTTAAATGCCAGCACAGGTTTTACAGCGGAGCTGTGAAATGAAGTAGCAGTGAGACTTTGGGACAGACACACAAGAAGTGATAAGACTGCTGCTGGTTTTTACCCCTCTGGTGAGCTACTCTAGAAACTCTTAAAGCTCAGGAAAGTGCTGGAAAAGAGTTGTCTTGGGTAGCCGTTCCGGCAACAGGCAAGGACTCTGCAAAAGAACTTTAAACATCCTGCTTCTGCCTACAAACAACAAGAGATAAGGTTGCAGTGAGGAAGAAGACCATGGCCCAGCAGAGCAGATCCTTGTGACCTTCGGGCTGTGAGGGAGAGCGAGCTTGAACTTGGCCACAACATCAAAGGCCCCATTTTGCGAACCAGAATCCAACAGAAAGTAAAATGCCAACACAGCTGAGAAAGTTAGGCCAGTGATGTTCACTGGACGAAAAATTCAGTGAACTGTGGATTCTGTGAGTACTAGAAGGGGTTCCGGTAATGTTGATGTAATTTACAAATATTACAGTGATTTCTTCACAGTGAAGCAATTTTTTTATTATGGGATAAAAATCCCGTATTTCTTTCCTAAATGAAAGAAACCTTGAGATTAAAAGCTCCTGCAAGCAACTGCAGCTGGAGTACTAGAGAAAATACTGATAACCAGCCGAGCACAGTTCCAAGACACGGGTCATAAAAATGGATCCATGAAATGCATCCCGGAAAGGGCCAATTCTGGCTTTGGTGCATGGCGTTACAGGCAGTGGTGGAGCTCCCTTGGAGCTCTCCTGACCCACAGCTGGCCCCATGGTCAGTGTTAGTCCCCCAGACTTGAGGGGGGCCCTGGCTCCTCAGAGCTCTCCCACCTCCTCCCGAGCCCGGGTGACAGCACCTATCTTGGGCCCCATGCAGTGCAGCATCCCTTGAGTTGTGTTTTTGACTGTACAACAGAGAGGTAAAGAATACCATTATTATACAGGGCTTGAATTAACGATGTTCTGACATTTACTTTACTTAGTATGAAGGCACTTACTTACCATCTTGTAATAATAATTAATGACAACAACAGTAACAATAATAATAATAAAACAAGATTTTAAAATATTAAGAACAGTAATTGTATTTTTATCTTATAATAATTGTGGTGCATAAAAAAAGTCAGAGGACAGATAGGTCATGTTTATCTTATGCTGACAACATCCACTCTATTTCAATCATCTGTTTGAAATAGCAGCTACAGCTTACAATCCTTTGGATTGACATTTTCTTTCACAAATTTTCGTTATGACATTTTAAATCTGTTTGTAGGCTTTTATTTAGCAATTAAGTCCATACTTCAGTAGCAACACTTCAGTTTATTTTTTATTGCATGCAAAGCAGCTACACTGGATGCTGCACATATGTTGTAATGAAAAGCAGTGAACAGTAACTCCCTATTCATTCTGACCATTCAATTTGCGATTACATGGACATCTCTCAAAATCACCTGCAGATATCTCTTTTTCAGTAGAGCAAAGACTTGGACTCTTTTCCTTACTCTGCAAAGTAAATGTCTGATTACTTTTGATCATTCCTGTTTCGTTCTCTATTGTCCTAGCTCCTTGCTAAGACTAAATTTCTTGTAGGGTGTTCATTCTAAAACATCTGCAGACTTTGTGCTAGTTGCGTGATGCCACATTGTTTTGTTCTCTATTTCTACTCTTCTGTAAACACCTCATGTAACTTTCTCAATGCTGTGAAGAAATGAGATGAGTGTTTCAGAGTGCTGTTCACAGTTACTTCAAATATTGACTCAGGAATGGGGGACCACTAATTTCAAGACAATTAATTGTATCTACAGTCAAGATTGTTTTGGCATCTTCATTGCTTCATATTTATTGACTTTTGATATTAGCTGGCACTTCATTACTTGTTTATTGACAATCTTTTGCAACTCTTCCCTACCTTGAATAGAGTTGCAATGTTGAAGCCTTGCCATCTCATTTTTCACTCCATTTATAGAAGTTTTCTGAAGATCAGCATCAAACAGGTTATCTGCAGAGGTGATGAGGAATACCACTGACAGCATACATTCAAAGGAGAAACTTATCACTAGGTTTCTTATTTTAACTCAGCAACTGATCACCATTTTTCTGCAAATCCAGTGTTCTGCCAGCCATCTGCCTTCATCGATGTTTGATGGTGTGACTTAAAGTACACCAGCAGAAATGCAAGACGTGACTTGCCACATTTATTTCCCAGTTGACTAAGTCTATCCTTTCATATATTTTCTGCCAGTATGACTGATATAGAAGCAAGATGTAATGGCCTGTAGATCCCCAGATAGCTTTTTGAAGCCCTTTTTGAACACTTGTCTTCATTTGCTTCCTTACTCTCTTCAGGATTCAAGCAACAGGTTTTATGTCATAAAGCTGGTAACGACTCACTCTAGACCCCTTGGGTGAAACCTTTTGCTCTGAAAATTCATTACTCTCATATTTTGTTCTAATTTTTTTTCCACTAATGTGCCTATTTAATATTAATGGACAAAAATATAAAGAAAACATTTAGATTTTATCTGTGTTAACCTCAATGCTCATTTTTATATGCCAGATATCCATCAGCCTTATGGAGACAAGTGCAGGCTTCCAGTTTCTGATATGTTTGAAAATAGTTTTATTGCATATTTTTATGCTTAGAGCAATTAAATATTCAAAAACTTTCACTGCCTGCCTGATTAAATGTGATTTCAAACATAACTTACTATAATTCATGTTCTTTCCATTGTCTATGGGTACAATTTTCAATCTTCTGGCAAAAAAAAGATTTCTCGCTTTTTATTATGATTTTACTCTTCTTCTACAGCAATGAGAGTATAAAGCAACTATATCTGAACATGACTGCACCCCAAAACCGCCCACCCCGAAGATCATATCAAAACTTGTGGTCTTTTCCAAACATATAAACAATTTCCAAATGTTTGTGACATTACACTTCCCAATACATTTGTAAGATTCAAATTCAAATGTCTGCCTTTGATCCAAAAATAGATATTCAAACACCAATTCAAGTTGTACTTTAACAAAAAATCAGACACAAACTTGAGAATTTCCAAAGTGAAATTAATTTCTCCAAAACCACACATAGTCAGAATTTATATGCACCAGGCAAACAAATTTGAGAAAGAAATAGAATGGAGGAAGATCCTTTTTCTTTTTAAGATCTTGAAAAATCATTTGGCCTTGCCATAGGGAGTCTTATAATTCAGCTCATCCAGCAGATCCAGGTGACAGACAATCAAAATGTCAGCTACTGTGGAAAAATAAATAAGTTGTAGTTTTTATCTTGACACCTGTTAGAATTCTAACATCTAATGCAATTTTGTATTGTTCTGGGACAGTAATTACACAGAAGACAATGATAATAAACACATGCTAATGAGGTAAGGTGAGAAGAGCTGTGCCCTTCATTGATGCAATCCAAGGAATATAGCATGGAAGAAGGCACACATAGTAAGAACTGCAGAAAAAATGTGTCAGAACTTGAAGCATAGTAACTCTGGATTTGTTTTATACACACTGTACTGTTGCTGCAGGCTTGTTATTTATATGAAATTTCCACATAGAAGAAAAAACAGACTGAACAACAGTCTATGTTCAGCTGAGCTGTTTGACCATATACCTTCAGCCAATTTTATTTATAAGCATACCAGATGATAAACATGTAGGATCAGTATCCTATGTTTTGACAGAAAGGGCATTCAGATATATACATAAGAGAAAATGCATGGAAGTGATCGAAAGCAATTTATTATTTATGTTATTGACCAGATTTATAACAACTAAAATTAGGGAAACCAGACTTACAGTTATTATACAGAACTATATTTCAAGACATGAAATTCATTTTTCACTACCTAAAGTCAGCAACTTACTTTAAAGTCATTTCCATAAGAATTTTTAAAAGTGAGAAACAGTAAAGTCTTGAAAAACTGAAACATTAACTATTTCACATATGAAACTAAATTCATAGCCAAATAATAGGGGAAAAAAACAAACACATAACCCAAAGAAAAGAAAAATCTAAGAAGACCATGCTGTTTTGCTGTCCTTCTGTATCTTGAAGTTCTGGTCTATGTAGTCTTCAGGGAATACATTTCAGACAGCATTTTTCTAGCTGAAATGCATCCCATGTCATGGAACATTATTTAGTAAGAAGTCTACACAAGGTAAATGCAACAGAGCTCACATTAATGACACATAATATGAACAAACAGCTCTAGTTTATCATTTTTTTATATATCCAGCACAAACAAAATCTGTTTTTTTTCCATTCAATACCTCGATTCAAATTTGTTCTAACCTCCATGACCTATGCAGTGAAAACTCTCCCTAACGTACAGTTATGCCTCCTGCCTTGCCACTCCCTTCTCAG